>NC_139680.1:96634213-97834213 GCF_964106915.1 Podarcis gaigeae
GTTATATTTGGGGAAGGATCACACATCTCCCCCACACGCATACACACACCTGGGAGTTAAATGGAGAGCTGGTGTGGCAGAGTGCCTAACACACTGAACTATGAAATAAGTAGATCATGTAGCTTTCCCCAGCCTGTTGGAGTACAGCCTCCATAAGCCCCAGCCAGCATGACCCAGTTGTCAGGAATAGGGCATTAAAGTCCACAATATTTGAAGGGGAGCAAGTGGTGGGGAAGTGTGTGAAGCGCTTACTTGAAAGCATCATATAAATGTTCAGTATTGTTTACATTGACTTGAAAGTTCCCCAGAATGCAGTGTCTGTAAAGACCAAAAGAGGAACTGTGATTCCCTGCTTGCTTATTTCAGAACAGCATGATGATGCATCCAGGCCCTGGTGCCAGCTCAGTTGTGATGTAATTTACGTGCTTATGAACCTCTCTTCAGACCTCTGGATTGTCCACAGGCACCCGAAAGCCTCTTCTTTCTGTTGCAGGAGCTGAACGTGCCTTTGACGGACGCCTGAACCTTCTTGGCCGATTATCACTGGTGACGGAAAAAGATCTCTGGGCTGTCAATGGGCTTCCCAATGAAACCATCTCCTCTGACCATCTCCCTCTCGTAGCCAAGTTCAGGCTGGAAGAGTAACACCAAAGTAACGATGACCCACCTGTCTTTTATCGTTCCACTTTCCTTTTCCTTAATTCTACATCGTTAAAAGGGACTGGAGAGTGCATGCCTCCTTGATGGGTTTTAAATACAGGTATATATATATATTGTAAATTATCACAGCTACTCAGATATAAAAAAAGCAAATTGGAGTTTTACATTGGGATTCCTCTTTTAATAATGGAAAGTATTTGTGCAGTAATTTTTTAAAAATATATATTTACTTTTCATCAAAGAGATGATATAAAGTGCTTTTTAAAACAGAAACGATGATCAGATTTTTATTTCTTAATATTTTGATTCTCACCCTTCCTCCCAAAGGAGTCCAGGGCAACAGTCAACAAGGCAGCAAAAAATAAAATAAAATAAAACAAGTAAAAGCCATCACACGTCCTTGCAGCTATAGCTTTCATGGAGCTCCCTTAATCCTACAGGCAAGCATTTCTTCTAGACATTGATTTGTTTTCTTCCAAGGTGATGGGCTTCACTATATCTTTACCTCCTTTCATCCTCTGAATAGCCTAGAGGTGTGTGTGATGATGAAGGAGAACCCCTTTCTACTATCTGGGCTTTCAGGGCTGTGCCTGGGATTTGAACTTGAGTTTCTGACATCTAAGTCCAGCATTTGTGGTTGCGGCCATGTTCCTAGAGGGTCTTCACCCCAGTTTGCTTTTATGATATTCCCTAAAGGTCTGACTACCTCTTCTGACTTTGGCAGTGGGTTGGGTGCCTGTTTCTCGAACCTGTGTCCATGGAGCTCATAGTGGCAGTGGTGCAAAATGTATTTTTCTATCATGTAAACCGCAAAGGGTCAAATATCAGGAAATCCTGCTTCACGAATTGTGCAAGATACAGTTAGGCCTTGAGGGCAGTTGTGTGTGTAAAAATGGAAAGGGTGTTTCTGTCCCTGGCACAGAGCCACAGCGATTTGCAAAGCCACACCTATTTAATATTTGCCTTGCAAATAAATCTAGGGCAGCCGCATCACCCATCAACTTAGACCTTGCTTTCTACTTTTGAGTCTTTGATAGCCTAGAGGCAGGGGCAGGGGCGGACCCTGAATGTGAAGTACCTTCCCAGTTTGGCTTGTTGGCCTGGTTCCCTGTAAGCAATTTATTGATCATCACAGGTGAGCGGCTGTTGACAAGTCTGGCCAGTTATGCAACTGTGAGCTGCAAGGAGAAAGATGGCAAGGTTGCACAGGCAGCTTTGCTAATTCAAGGGGAGCACAGTCAAGCCTTGGCAGTTCTGCTGTATTCTCCGATTACTTTGGCCCTCGGAAGCTGTTCTTCAGCACAATATCCCTGCAGGTTTTGCTGACTTTAAGTTTCTTTTTTAAAGGGGGAGAGAGAGCTCAGAGTAGGCAATTAACTGCACACGAAGCAATGAGGAATACACCTGAAATAACCTTTGCATTTGGCAGAAAACCAAACACCAAGACTGCATTTCTCCATAGGTTTGAAACAAACAGATGGAAGCACAGTTCATTAGTTTAATCATCCAAATACAGTAGTAACTTGTTTCTCGAACGAAATCCGTTCCAGAAGTCCGTTAGATTTCTGAAAACATTCGAAAACCAAAGCACAGCTTCCAATTGGCTGCAGGAGCTTCCTGAACTCAAATTTGAAGCTGCTCTGAACGTTCGGCTTCCAAAAAACTTTCACAAACTGGAACACTTCCGGGTTTGTGGCGTTCGGGAGCTGAAACGGACGAGTACCAAGGCGTTTGAGAACCAAGGTATGACTGTATAGTTATAACTACTCTGCAGTGCAGCTTAAAAAACAATCCTCATTCTAATGGCTTAATAGAACACACGCAAGACATAGACAGCAGCCATATAGCGAGTCAGACCATTGGCTTGTCTAGCTCAATATTGTCTACGTGGCTCTCCAGGGTTTCAGGTGGGATAAGAATGTAAGAAGAGTCTACTGGATCAGACCAATGGCCCATCTAGTCTAGCATCCTGTTCTTACCATAGCCAATCAGATGCTTGTGGCAAGCCCTCAAGCAGGACCCAAGCATAAGAGCATGACACAGTGTAATATGTCATGTACTGTAGTGGTGTTCATCTGAGCTTGTTTTTACCTACCGTATATTTTGCCCTATAGGGCACACCGGCCCATAGGGCGCACCTAGTTAGGGGGGGGGGTAAAGAAAAAAAATATCCCCCCCCCCCGAGGTGCGGGGCTGGGTCGGGGGAAGCCCGAGCTTCCCCTGACCCCAGCCCCCAGAACAGGCTGCTATCTGCTCAGTGCGCCCCAGGCTTTGGGGTGCAGGCTGCTATCCGCAAGCCTAGGGAGCCCGGGAAAAGTACGCCCTATAGGGCAAAAAATATGGTAATTTTAAGACCTGCTAAGGAACAGGTGATAGTTATTATTTCCTCATATGTAAAACCACAGAATTCAAAGAGGGTATACTTTCTGTTCCCCATGACTGTGTTGTTTTGTTGTTGTTGTTGTCGTCGTCATCGTCGTTTAGTCATGTCCGACTTTTCGTGACCCCATGGACCAGAGCACGCCAGGCACTCCTGTCTTCCACTGCCTCCCGCAGTTTGGTCAAACCTGCAGTTTAGCCAAAGTATTAGAGCCTCAGCTACAGGATCTGTCCTTCCAGTGAGCACTCAGGACTGATTTCCTTAAGAATGGATAGGTTTGATGTGAAATAAGGATGGAGCTATGTAGAGGCACTGGCTGGCTTTGAGGTTCTTTCCTGCATTGTGATTTTGGCCAGGGCGCCTGCTCTTGTGATTCACTGCCCCCTGCATGAGGCAGGGGAGAGCTGCATTCATTCATGGTTTTTCCCACTTTGCCAGGTCAAATATTATGAAACAGTTATCACAATATAGGTTTCAAACTAGTTTTGGATGATATATCAATATATTTTCCAGCTCTAATTGCTGGACTACAACTCTCATAATGCCTGATGCACCTGGCCTCTCAGGCTGGACCTAAGGGGAGCTGGAGTCCCAGAACATCTGGAGGGCCAGAAGTTCCCCACACCTTACATGCAACAAGAGCTACGCATATGTTTTCAATCCTGCTGCTGGGCTCTGCAAAGCTTGGATAAGACACTGGTCCACTGATCTTGCTAAACTACAACTTCTATCATCCCTGAACATTGGCCTTGCTGGCTGGGGTTGATGGAAGTTGTAATCCAAACCACAGGTAGAGGACTTCCCCTTTCTTTTAAAGAAAGAGCCTTTCTTTAAAAAGCAGTAACCCCGCTGATCACCTGGTTGGAGAGCTGGATTTAGTTCTTCCTGTTGTATTGTTTTAATGTTTTTGTGTTTGCAGCTCTGGGCTCCTTTGGGAGGAAGGGCCGGGTAGAAATTCAATAAATAAAATACTTGGCACAATTACTGCATTAAAAAAATGCAGCTCAGCTGCATCAAGACCATTTGGTGTCTCATCAGATTCTGTCACTGTGGGATAAGTTGTGTTTCTTTAAAAAATAAAAATCACAAGAGGCTATAAAAAAACCCAAGACTTCCAAGATATTTTATTAAAGTTCCATGCTGCACTAAACATACAAATGATGAGAAAAACAAAGAAAAAGAAAAAGAAATCATGCACATTTCTCACCCAGAACAGCATTTGACAAAAAATTATGGCAATGGAGAAACCTAGTCATTGAAATCACAGTTACTAAGTTTTCAAAATCACAGGTTTGTGTTGTGATAGAATAGGATTCATCTGTACGTAAGGAAAATGACGCCTGGATACAAAATAATACATCCACATTAGAAAGGTTTCATTGGGAGGTTTGAACCAGGGTGGGCGGGGGGGGGGGGGGCTAAATCCAGATTCACACCATACAAATAAAGCAGAACCAACACACATTTAAAACAGATAGCTTCCACCCCACAAATCCTGAGAAACTGGTTTATTAAGGGTTTGGGGAACCAAAGCTCAATGAGAATAAAACTACAGTTCCTAGGATTCTTTGGGGAGGGGGGTCCGTGTGTGCTGAACGTACTTTAAATGGATGGTGCAAACCCTGGATGGTGTGTTCATCTCAAGAACTAATGCAAGTAAAGTTCATGATGGAGCATGCCCCAAACACTTCACATATATTAGAGACATACATTATAGTACTTTAGAAAAAACAGAGAGGAAATCCAGACTCAGAATGTGACTTGGTTTCCACAGCACAGTAAGCCAGACTGGCTTAGCAAGCCCAGACAAGCATGGGGGTCCCAAGAGAAGCTTGCACCCAATCTGCTTCCTGGTCTTCCACTGCTGTGCTGAGCTAAACCAGGGTTTGTTGCAGCACATCAAACAGGGACCCGTGGTTAAGCTCACTTTGTCCTCGGCGCAGCATGATCGTAAAAAGGACCAGGGAACAGCAAACTCCTCCAATAGCCCCCACACTCAGGTGGTCTCACTAAGCCATAGCTTGGCTCATTTAATCATGTGAACCAGCTCTTTGTATGGCACACAGCCTCTTTTTTATTTAATTTTTAAATCCAAACACTGCATTTCATTGCTAAAAAATCACTGTAATAAGAAAAGTGTCACATTAATCAGCCCTCAGTGGTACTTAACACTTATTGGGGGGGGGGGTTTCTGCCCTTTAGATTTTCGACAGCAGTCCTCTTCAGGCATTTAGGGTGAAAGGGTGCGGGCTAAAAAATAAGAATTCAGGCAGGAGGATGAGCACCTAAGCTACGCTCCAGCATTCCCCAAGCACAGAGAGTCCACTTCAGAACTTCTGTGCTGAGATGGAAGATCTGAAAGGATCTTCTAAGCATGCTTGGAGAACGTGGGAAGATCTCATGCGGAGCTCGCCCAGGCCAGCATGTTGGAGGCGGGGCATGCATGAGCATGTGGGGGTGCTGGGGGCAGGACACCCCTGCCCACTCTCCACTTTTAGCCTACACACATTAGTGTGAACGCCCAATGAGGCTAAGGCAGCCCTTATCCATGGATGCTCTCCAGATCTTCCTGGGCTACAATTCCCATCGTCCTTGGTCACAGGCCATGCTGGCTGAGGCTGATGGGAGTTGTAGTCCAAGACATCTAGATGAGGAAGACTAGGCTTTTCAGGAATACAGTCCCAAAGCAGGAAGTCCACTGAGCCTCTCCCTTCCACCCGCTGGCTCTCAGCAGGCGCTACACAGCGGTGAGGCCCTACGACACACCTGGCCATTTCCTTGAATGTGAGATTCTTCCATGATTACACAGATCTGGTGCAGACACGTCACTGCTGATCTCTTAACCTTAGTTAAGAGAGCTAGAGGAGAGTAAAAGCTGGCATGCTTCTTTCCACTGCTTCATCCCTTCTTTTGCTCTCCTGCCTTTCCCTTGTCATCATGCTCCTGGTTCCACATTAGGGATGGACTCCATTCTGGATCTCTCCCTTTCTCATTTTCCCAATCTTAAATTCAGTTCTCTACATTCTTGCAATTTGGATTGTTTTTCAGGGGCGTGGAGAAATCCTCATAAAAATTAATTAACATTTTGGCGCAGATTTATGTTTGATTTTGGCTAACGTACCCTTTTTCGCAAGCCATTTCCCCTTAAATAATGTTGATTCGTCAGGATGCAATCAACATTTTTTTAGGGGAAGGCTGGTGGAAATTAAATCCGATAGGAAAGATGAGAAAGGACGAGAGTTTGCCAGAGGGTTTCGTCCTCATAGGCTGCAATCCTGTTACATGTGAACTTGGGATTTACCTCCAAGTCAGCATGCATAGGGTTTGAGGACAATGCAAATTTAAGACGTGTCGGCTCAGAAGAAAGACCCATGAAATTCCATGGGGCTTATTCCAGGGAAGACTGTATTGGACTGAAGCCACAAATCTCTTAACTGTGTTTAAAAGACCAGGAGTGTTATTCTGCATCAGGCCAGTCATCCAGTAGCCTGCTCCTCTCCAAACCACAATAAGCAAAAAAATAATAATAAATTTTTTAATCATTTGTCCAAATGCAAGGTGCATTCTAAAAGACAATTCCTTGGCCAGGGGTCTCTTCCCTCATTCATTTTTCTCTGACTGCACTCCGTACAGATGGCTGTTTTCCCCTAATACTTTGGCCATAACTGCATACAGGATGTCTGATCTTAATATAAGATGCCAAGACATCATCAGCTTGGAAGTATCCATCCTTTTGAAGACTATTATTATTAATCATAATATTATAGGCATACAAACAGAGGAAGAAGAGTACATTCTTGAGGGAAGCCCATAGATTCTGACATTATTTTTAAGAATGTTCAACACACATACCTGATATGACTGTCACTTCAAGGCTCATCTGTACAAAACAGCCATCTATGGTTCTTCGGCGTGATCCAAAGGTCCCTAGGGCTCTGTGGCACAAGCCGGACGTCCTAGTCTTGTCTCCCTTGGGAATGCTCCCCAAGCATAATGGGGAATGCTCATCACATGCGCAGAGGACTCACCATTGCACAGAAGACAGTGGGCCAGCACCTACATGCACAGAGCAAAACGCAAACCTGACAGCTCGCAGATACACACCAGAACCGCTGGGCCATTCCACTTGTGCTTAAAGACCAAGGGTAGCCAGCGTTTGGTGCCCTCCAGGCCTCACTGGACTACAACTCCCATCATCCTTGACCACTGGCTCATCTGGCTGGGGCTTATGGGCACTGTAGTCCAACAATATCGGGAGGGCACAACTACACTGGCTACCCCTGCATAGCCTGACACAAAATATTTTCAAAACATTATTTTTTAAAAAAAAAAAACCAGGTATCAGTCATTTGTTAGACAGCTGAAGTCAGGATGATGCTCTCCAGGTGTGTCTGGACTGCCAGTCCCACCAGGCCCAGCCAAGCATGGCAAATGGTCAATGAACACCTGAAGGTCACCACATTGGCTACCCTTATGGTAGGCAAACAATTGCTTCAACTGTTAGCTGCATCCTTAACAGAATAATTGTAAGACTTCAGAGCTCTTAAGAAAACCCTTGCATATCATGATACTTTCTTTTGTCACACACATGCACATACGGGGAGTAAGGCGGAAGAGGTGGGGTCAGAAAGGGCCCAGTGAATGTTCTGCTACCAGAAAAGCTGGGGACACAGTACAAATCCGTTATAAAATCAAAATACTGTCAGCTTTGCATATCTATTGTCAAGATTCTTGAGGTAATACTGATATTCCGAAGAGAGGAAAAACCCACTCGCATAACTTTTCCGGACTGCTGCTCTTGTTGTTTTTATTGCTGAATGTCACATTTAAACACCAGACCGGAGAGACAAATAGCCTGCTGGCCTCTTCCTCTTCCATTGAGCTCCACTGAAATGGGGAGGGGGTTGCTCAGATCCCGTTAATTCCAATGGAAGTCGTGCAACGAAAGTTCCTGCTGGACTATGGCTTCCTTTGACTCGCAAGCAACCGACCACACCCCAGCCCTTTCCAACGCCGCGGGGGGAATATACTTTCATCGTCGCCGGTTTCTAAAACCCTACAGACACCACACAACGCTCCGAGCTCCAATGCAAAACAGCCACGACGGAAACAATTATTTCAATCCAGACCGGGGGGGGGGCACCAAAGCCACACAACCACATCACCTCTCCCCTTTTCAGCTTGATGGAGAGTAACAACATTATTGTAGACAAAAAAAACAGTTTTCCCCGTTCCCCCTTTTCCTTGATTCCCACTTCACGAATTGAAAAATAAAACATAAAAATAAAAAACCCCACCAATGTCACTACTAGGACTTCTAATTCCTAGGATCTTAAATAAAGTCCTCATGTTCATAATAAATAGTCGCAGCTCCCTCTTTCCACCCCTTTGTCCACAGATCGCAGGGTAAAATTCAGGAAGAAGCACCCTGGAAGCTGTCTCGTTTGGCTTCTGGCTTTGTCAGATGCGGAGCTGGTAGCCGACGTCGTTCAGTGTTGAGAGCTCGCTCACTTTCTTATCCAGCGCAGCGGGCCTAGAATCAAGAAGGGGAGAGGAGATGTTCAAAAGCAAATGATTAGATTCCCCTAGGATGAGACCACTACCACCAGCGTTTCAGAGTTGTACTGTATCTGAAAGTCATATCCACACCAAACATTAAAAAAAACAGCCGTGATTTTTTTTTCAAAGAAGAGGTGACCTCTCAGCTCTACAATTCTCAGCACCCATAACGAACTACAGTTCCCAGGATTCTCCATGACTCCTAAAGTGGTACATGAGTGCTCTAAATGTATGGCGGTGGTGTTTTCAGGTGGTTAGTAATGCACCACCATTCCTAAACACCAAGTGTCACCAAGTCGTTTATTAACGTGAGAGTGCTCCTGTGGTCATCCAGTCTATACCACCAGCAGGAGGTTATCGTGTCCATCTAAATCTGGGGTAGCCAATGTGGTGGCTCTCCAGCTGATTTTGTTGTTGTTGGACTACAACTCCCATCATCCCTGACCAATCCTAACAGGATGCTCTGCTTCACTACACATCTGTGACATTTCCTCCAAACAGCATCTCCCAGTGGGAGTGGATTATAATGGCAGCTTTGGGTATTCATAAGAACACAAGAGTCTTCTGTATCAACCCAATGGCTCATCTTGTGTATGTTTAGCTTGGATAAGAGGAGATATGATAGCCATCTTCAAATGGCTATTATTTTTAAGCAGAGGTTGGGTGGCCATCTGTCATGGATGCTGTAGCTGAGTTTCCTGCATTGCAGGAGGTTGGTCTAAATGACTCTTGGGTCCCTTCCAACTCTACAATTATATGATCCAGTCCAGCATCTGTTCTTGCAGTGGCCTAACAAGATGCCTATGGGGAAACTGCAAGCAGGATCTGAGCACAAAGCCCTAGACCAAATAGCACCCCATACGAAGTTTTAAATGCCTTATTTCTATTGCACTTGCACAATGTTTATGCCTGAGTTGCATATGTGATTTATCCTCGTATGAGATTATAAATAGGTATATAGAGTCATAACAATCACTCACATGCACACAACTTGTCAGATAGGCACTGATGTTGTAAATCAGGAGAGGGGAAGATGTGGCCTTACAGATGTTGCTGGTTTATGATTCCATTCATCTCTGACCATTGGCCATGCTGGCTGAGGCCAATGGAAGCAGAGTCCAACAAAGGGCCAAGGTTCTCCCACCCTGTTTGTAAATTTTTCCATCAGGAAGAACACAGGGTCATCATTCCTAGACATGCAATAGCTTCCAGTCAAATTGCAGCAAAGAAGTTTGGGGGGGGACACACATATTTTCCACCTTACATAACAAACCCAATCTAAGCAGAAGCTCACTTTGCTGTCGCACTCCCAAAGCATGCATTTCCAAAACTTCACTTGGAATCAAATGTGAAGATAATTGATTCTGCTAAGTGACATTCTCCAAGCAGCTGCAGCTGGAGGCTGCTGTTACTTCCAGTTCTCAAGATTAATAACAGAAGAACGTTGCCTGGTTTTATAACCATGAAGTCGAGGAGTTAAATCAGAACACACAGACTGAAAACGGAATGGAACCCAATGACTCCCAGTTCATGAGAGGTCTCTATATCCCCACCTTCGGCCGTTCCTGTTGCTAGTCGACAGGTACACAGGTACCAGGCCTCAAGCAATCAAAGTTGCGATACTAAATTGTCTCACTCCATGTTGGACAAAATGGCAGCAACCTTTTATTTCCACAGCCAGAATACCAGCTGATGGGAATTGCAAGTGGGCAGAGTGCTGCTGCGCTCATGTCCTTGCATGGGCAACTGCTTGGCCACTGTGAAACAGGATGTTGGACTAGATGGGCCTGATCCAGCAAGCTCCTCTTGTGCTTGGTATATAAGCACCATCAAGCATTAAGAGCTTGCAAACCCAACTTTCAGAATGTACAGGTGTCTCCTCTCCCACTTATGTGCTATCAACTTGCGCATGACCACATACACTTGTGGCACCAGGAAATAAATAAATAGATCAATTCAAACCAGGAAATGGTGGGAGAGAGATGGAGAGTCTTCATGGCTCACAAGGAGACTCTCCCCAGAGCCCAAAGAGGGCAGAGGACACCCCAAGGAGACTGGAGGCACAGCAGGGCTCTGTTTAGTCTGCTCAGCCTCCCTGTCTAACAGCTGACATGCACGGAAACCTAACAGCTGCAGGCGCTTTTTCATGCATCCTCCTGCTCTTTAGTGCTAAACAGGAGCAAACATCAATCCAGATAAAACCCAAATGGCTGTTTGTTCTGACTGAGCGCTAAAGAGCAGTTTTCCACAGGGGAAAGCAGCGGGACAGGATGAAGTGTAGAGGAGCCCGGAGTTTAGAATCAGAGGTGTTAAAGACCAGCATGTAACTGCAGTCTCAGAGAGAATGAGGTGTGGGTCTTTACAACTTGGAATTCAATATCAGCATTGGTAAAGACCAGGAAGCTGCTGCAGAACAAAGATACTCTGAGTAAATTATAAAGTATTGGCTGGAATTGCAAGATGTGCTGGTCCAGGAACCTAAGATCTAGTCATTAATTGGGCAACCCCAAGTCCTTCCTTGTATGGGGAGGCAGGGAAGAGGCTGTGGGCTCACAAGGTGGTCTTGACAACAACTACCAGATAAGGCCAGAAGGTGTAGCTGGCTTCCTGCAGGGCTGTCTGGCAGCCAGGGGCAAGGAAGGGGTATAAAAGGCTTCCTGATCCCCCTTTGCTAAAGGGGAGTTCACAAAAGTATCTGATAAGAGGCTTAACGAGTTTTGTACAGTACTTGGGTTTTCAAAAAATGGTAAAGTGAATGTTGGCCCCGAAAGAGGCTTACGTAATCTAATTGTTGACAAAAGGCATTGACTAATCACAGCTCTCCATTAAGATGGTGAAGCTTCCCCATGGGGAATGCCAAGTCTTTTATTCAGCCCTTGCCAATGAAATTATGCAGCCCAGGGGAAGGCGGGGGAAGTGCTGACTGAGGGCCTGTTTCCTACCTTGTCACTTGAGCAAATTTAATTAGCATGCCCAAGGTAAAAAATAAAATAAATCACAAATAAGGAAGCAAAGCAACCTTGGTAGACATTCATTATTTTAGCTGCGTCATTGAGGGGAACCAGGAGTTGAAACAGCATCCTCCTAATTAATTTTGCTAGAGTAATCCCATTACATTTAAAGGATTTTCCTTCTGGGTTAAGGGGCCTGAAGGAGGCAGCTTGAAAATGATTACCATCTGATTAGGAATTTGAAGCCACTCTGCTATACCAGTTACAGTGGTACCACGGGTTAAGTACTTAATTCATTGCGGAGGTCCGTACTTAACCTGAAACTGTTCTTAACCTGAAGCACCACTTTAGCTAATGGGGCCTCCCGTTGCTGCCGCGCCGCCGGAGCACGATTTCTGTTCTCATCCTGAAGCAAAGTTCTTAACCTGAAGCACTACTTCTGGGTTAGCGGAGTCTGTAACTTGAAGTGTATGTAACCTGAAGAGTATGTAACCCGAGGTACCACTGTATCCGAAAATTAAAAACTAGTATAGCCCCATTATGGGATTTAGCTTATAACATAAGAACATAAGAAGAGCCTGCTGCAATGGCCCATGTATCTAGCCCTACATCCTATTCTCACAGTGGTCAACTAGATGCCCACAGGAAACGGTCAGGTAGGACCCAAGCACAAGAACATTCTCCCTTCCTGCTGCTTCCAGCAACAGGTATTCAGACGCATTGCTGCCTCCAAGAGCACTAGATCCCTGCTCCAAGGAGCTTACACATTTCAAAGGGGAAGGAGAACAGAAAGAGAGAGGATGTGTAAGAGAGGCATGAGATGAAAGTGAGCAAAACCAAACGTAGTTGGGTCTACTTTCAATTCCTTTTGGTTGGGGTGTAGACGGAAAATTACAGGCTGTGTTCATAAGTTTATCATTCGAGTGGCAAGTCCAGTGTACTCAGTACCTTTTGAACACTTGTACAGCTTTCATGCTCAAATTAAAATAGAGGAGAACTATTTTTTCCTAGCTTTCATAGAAGCCGGATTTGCACAGAGCCAATTGGTGGACCTTTGTGTAAATCACAACACTACTGAACTGCTGCCTTCAGAGTTCCCTTTTGCGTGTCCCAGAGGAATTTTGCTGGCCGCCATCAGAAACAGAATTCTGGGTGAAATGAACCTTTTGACAATCCCAGCAAAGCAATCCTCATGATCAAGGGTGGGGAACCGTCCAGATGTTGGACTCCAGTTCCCACCACCCCTCACCACTGGCCCAACTGGCTAGTGTGACAGATGGGAGCTGAAGTCCCCAACGTTTTACAAAGCCACAGGTTCCCCATCCTCACTCATGATCCTCAAGCTCATCCTACTCCAAAACTGTCTTAAAACTTTAAATATGCCATAGGATCCTGTCACGTTTATTTCTAAGAACTAGAACAGTCTTCACCCTCTAGCCCAGTGTTTCCCAGACTTGGGTCTCCAGCTTTTCGGGGACTACAATTCCCATCATCCCTAACCACTGGTCCTGCTAGCTAGGGATGATGGGATTTGTAGTTCAAAAAAACACCTGGAGACCCAAGTTCGGGAAACACTGCTTTAGCTGTTTTGGATTACAACTACCATCGGCCCCAAACAGTATGCCCAATGGTCAGCAATGATGGGAACTGTAGTCCAGGAACATTTAGAGAGCTGCTGTTGGGAGTTGCACCCCGGGTTCACAAAGGCTGAACTAAGTCACACACTATTCAACTTTCAACTTGAACTTAGCCTAATCTTTTATTCCCCTTCCTTCCCTCCCCCTCCCCTTTTTATGAAGATTACCCGCTCTGGGATCCCACAGCTAATTCTCCCCTGGTCTCCACACTGGCCCAAATAGGACTAATTTAGCCAGCTAGCCCTGGTGATCATCTAATGTTTATTGGATGGATTTCCCCCCTAAACTGATTTTTGAATCCTGAATTTATTGTTATTCATGTTTTATACTGTATTTTATGCTGTTTTTTGTTGCATCACAAAGTGTTTTAAATTTGTTGTTAGCCAGCCTGAGCCCAGTTTTTGAACCAGGAAGGGCGAGGTATAAATAAAAAATTATTATTATTACTACTACTACTACTATTATTATTACTATTATTATTATTCTGGAGTTCTGACCCTGCTGCTGACCAGCAAGACTTAAGCAGCCCCTCAGCCTACCTGTGGGCCATAAGTGCTACAACCCATGAGTGTGCCAAGGGATGGATTTCAATTTCCCTTGCTCCTGTCCTGGGAGAAATTTAAAAGCAGGAAAGGAGCTAGCAACAGTGCACCTGGCGTTTGGCTCAGCAGTTGGCGCTCCAGAGAGGCCTGCTGAGCTGACACATCTTAGTCAAACGCACACCTCCCCCTTGAACACTTGTGCCACCCTAGCAACTGTGGAAACAGCCACAGAAACAGGGAGATTAAAATACTCCCCTAAAGTAGGCACAATGAGGCAGGAAGAAGGAGCTAGAGATTTGCAACCTCTGACAACTATAATTATCCAGACACTAAATGAGGCCAGGCACTCCTACCGAGAGGCCCCCAAGAATGCTGGTGGTTCAACGATAGTATGAATTCGCAGGGAAAATAGAAGCGTGTGGTTAATTTAACAGCTGCAAGGAACATTGGGGTATATTTAGAGAGACAGTCTAGTGACACTTTTTGCTGCTAAGAAACTGTGAAGAGACCCCTCCGTAGACTTATTTAAAATGCAACTATCATACACATTATGGACCTAAAGGACACATTCAGATGTCATTCTAAACCATTGTTTAGACACAAGACACAGAAGGGCCAGAACAAACCTCAGTGAGTCCCAGGCTTATACAGTTTCCTTTTCCCTTTTGCCTCTTCTTCCAACATGGCTTTTTGACTTGTGTTCACTTTGCTACAGCTTTGAAACAAACCAACTTGCAAGGAAAACCTCACCAATTTAGGAGAGGGGCAGAGGAGAGTGGGCAAGGCCGAGGCTTACTGTAGTTCAATCGCATCACAATAAGGCAGCCTTCTGCAACCTGGCGCCCTTCAGGTGTCCCCTGAAATATGACCAGCCCCAGCATTGCTAACATTTCAGTGTAGGTTGAAATATGTCTGTTTCTCCAGGTATTTGGGGATGTTACTCCACTGCTGCTTTGGGTGTGCTGGAAATTCTACTTGCCATTTAATTTATCTAAGAACCAATTCTAAGTGTAGATTGCTGTTTGGTTTAAGGGATGTTGTAGCCTGCCCTGGGATCAGCTGGTTAAAAATATCTTTAATACATAGTGGGTAAATAAGTTTCGCTCTTGCAAAGCCCCTGTACCCTGACATTGTCCTTGTATTTTAAACTTAAGAGACACATTTTAACTTACACACAGCCTTTTTTAAATGTCTGGATCACCAAAGCACCACAAAGTGCTTCAGGGCTGCCCGCTTCAACTTGTGCAGCCTTGAACAGAACCCACTTTAACCACACCCCAAATCCCTCAAAGGCACCCTGCCTCCGTTCAAGAGTCATTTCAATCCAGTGCCTTAGACCTGAAACATATGGTGTAAAATGTAAGAGGGAGCCTTTAAACACGTACAGAATGTCTTCTTCTCACCTCTGCAAAGGCCCTATCAAATCCCAAGGATCTGGGTAGGGTTTGAAGGGGACCTGGGCAAAGTGTCATCTGAGGCCCCTGAAGTAAACTAGGCTTTACTTCACCCAGGTCAAAGACCCAGTTTGGCACACGCACACTGCCTGCATTCGCACACACACATACAGGTTGGGAGCCTCAGTGGTGCCCCTCTGGAGGCTTCACCCGGGTCAAATAAAACTGGCTAGCCCTCCCCTCCCCCTCCCGCCGCGTAGCTATGGCATTGCTCTAAGGGCCCCCTCCTTTAACAGCAGGTATACCTGGCTGTGGTGGCAATGCTCTAACCTGTACTAGCCAGCTGGGTCTAGTCACCCTTTCAGTTTACTAGAACAATGCTAGGTCAGGTGCATTGTGGGAAATTGGAACATGGCTATATCTGGCAGCCTGGTGCTGCCTGAAACGCCGGGCCTGAAAAATAATTCAAGGGGCAGCTAGCCAAGGACATCAGGTGCTAACTCCAGTTCTCCAGAGAAAGCAGCGATAGCGGTTTTTAAGTCAGAGGGTACAACTTCAAGACAAGCTGCCTGGCATTTTCCGTCTTAGAAATTAAGGCTATATCTGATTTCCTCTTTCTTCCTAATATCTGAACGTTCTCACTATGAAAACCTGTGATGTCACGTGATACCTGAAGACTCCAGTCCGTTGGATAGGATTCAGTTTCTGCCTAAAAAGATCAAGAAAGCAGAATCTGCTGTGGGATGCATATTTTTGCTTTAAATCCACTATATGTGCTACATTCAGCGTAGTCCCAGGCATGTATACTTAGAAGTAAGGCCCATTCTTTTTAGTAGGCCTTACTCCCAAGTGATTATGCACAGGGCTGAAATTTCAATCTTCATCTCTTCTCTTCTCCTCTCTCTCTACAACAATTAAATTAGGTTAGGTCTGAAGTGTAACCAAACTCAAGCAGTTTCAACTTCAGGCACCATTTTAAGAAAAGCATTAAGTTGCAACCAAGTTTGGTGTTCAGTCAAGTTTGGTTTTCTGCTGTGGAACGTTGCGGTGTGGGGAGCTTTTTGTTGTTGCTATTATTGAACAACTCAGAACAGCAACAAAATGGTGGTGTGGAATGCATCCATTCGTTGTTTCAACCGTCCAGAAAACTCCATTCCATTCGCCCTCTCACACATCCCCAATTTCCCACCTGCAACAAACGCTTCACATTCTGTGACCACTGAGCATGTCAAGTCCTCACTGGGCTGTTTTGGGAAAGGCACTTGCCTCCTAGGTTTTTCATATATATGACTCCAGCAAAACGTGGAGTGCACCCAAGCAGGCTGATGCCTCCTAATTTGTCAGCAACCATGCTTTAGCTACATAGTCAGCAGCCAGGCTATGAGGCCACCACCTTGCTGAAGCTAAACATAGCCAGGCCTGGTCAGAACCTGCCTTGGGTTCAATGATGGAAGCAAGGTGGGGCAGAAATGAGGGACAATAAATACCTCAGCATCTGAGCTCACTGCTAGTATATGACTGGGACTCAGAAACTCTTCCTGATCTACAGCTAATTCCCTAGAGATCCATCAGCAGAACCAAGTCTAACTTCTGCCCACCTCATCCCTAAAATGTAGTCTTCCCTGCCCCTCTGGATTTGCCTGTTGTAGAGGATAGGTTAGGTCTGAAAGTATAGGATAAAGCAAACTTGCTGAAGTTCAGCCATTCAGTGCCAGGATGGGAAACCACCCGAATTTTTCAACATAAATTCCATTATGGAAGGAAGGCAAGCAATGCATTTTAAATCTTAAATAATAGGCAAGCCGTCTTCCAGCAAAGATTTTTCTACCACTACTTCTGTTTGAGGACACCTGAGAAGTTTCCAAGGAGGCTCAGGGTTTCTTAGGTCAGAATATAGCCTTAAAAGCATTGGAGGTGATATTCACCACAAATATCTGACCCAGTCAGCAGTGCAAAACTCAACATGACTATACTCACGATTTGTCTCTTCGGCAGGCCCGCCTCTGAGGGCTGGTTTGTCTTCTTCGGGGGGAGAGGGACTTCCCCCGTGTTCTGTGCTTGACTGGAGATTGGGCACTTGCGGGCTTCAAAATCTGAAAGAGGGAAATGGGTGGGTTAAGAAAAGTTTTCCCTTGCAAGTAGTTCATTGTTGGATAGGAGAGAAAGTGCACCTTTCATTTATGAAACTGCATTGTGGTTTAACACAGCTGAAGGTTTTCTTTTACATTCTGTTATAGATTACTCTGACAAAGGCAAAGGGGTATTTTTGGGTTCTTCTGAATGTATCTGCTGCTGGCTTGTGATTCAGCTTGTCTCCGCAGCCTTCTATGGACTCTGCTTATTTGTTTTAGTTCTGCTCTTTTTGGTGGATCACCTTAATATAAAGACTTAAAGGAGGGCTATCGTCCAGCACTTATACACCATAAAATATGGTGTATTTTTGGGGTCTATTGAAGACTTTCCTGTTTCAAGTAGCCTTCTAAGTGCAGACTGTTGTTCCAGTCAGTATCTGTATTAGATATGAAATTGGTTTTATATACTTCATTGTTGTCAGTGTTTTTAAAAATTGTTTTATATGTAATTGCCTCTCTCTTGCTCCCTCCCTCGCGCGCACGCACACACACCATCTCCAGGCATTGCACAAAATGGGCACATACCTTCATTCTCATATCTCTGGCATATTTCTCCAGCTCCTTCCTTATCTCTGACCTCACCATCTTTGACACATTGAGCACCAACTGCCTCCATTCGATGGGCTGAAAGCTGTGTGGTTCATGGGGGACATACAACCCAATTTTCACTTTTTTCACAGAGTGTAAATACTTTTTGTAGGACTCTTCAAATTCAAAGATGAGGTCACTCAGAGTTCGGAAAATCAAAGGCTTGTCCATCAGCTCCGATCTTCTGCTCATGCCCAGAGATCCATATCGACCATTGAAATAAATTCCAAGCACCACATGATGAAAATTGTTCCCTGAGAAGTGGGATTTAAAACTGATTGGGAATCGTTCCACTGAAGGCTGCCCATTGGTTAAGTATCTGGCAAGGCTACCGTTAAGGCAACAAAGACCCTCTGTTGACAGAAATGTTTTCCATGCTGCATATGATACACATATAACATTTGCCTACACTGTACTGTGTTCAGACATCATGATCAGCTATGGTTTGTTGCAGTAGGAACAAACCTAGGTGAGCCTTGAGCTCATACACTCTCGCTCCTACTGTGACCAAGAGATCAGAAGCCATTTCAGCTAACCACAGTTTAGCATTACATCCAAACGATGGTTCACCTCTTAACTGTGTTTTGTTGAAACAAACCATCTTCATAATCCACGGCTTGTAGCTGGCTTGTGTCAGAAGACATTACAAACTGTAGTTAGAATAAAACCAGAAGTGAAAGCTTTCAAACTCCTCTGTGTTGCTGTGATGGTGGAGAGGAGAAGAAAGGAAAGGAGAGGATAATACCAGTGCTTTCCTGGTGTATAATACCAGTGCTTTCCTAGGCTTGTTCCTGTCACGATAAGCCATGTTTTATTGTGATATCTGAATGCAACCATTGGTCATTCTAGCCCTATATTATCTATTCCAATTAGCAAGGCCTCTCCCACCAAGACACAAGGGTTTTCCAAGCACTACTATCGAAGATGCTTTTAAGTGGGTATGTCAGAGATTGAACCTGTGATCTTCTACAATCCATGAAATGTGTGTGTAATGGAGCCAATTACCTTCTACAGGGCAACCAATTTAGGCAGCTTCGCAGCAAATCTTAACCACCATTAAAGAGATGCTATCAATCAATTTATACTATATGAGGAGTCAGTACTTGGGTTTTATACCTCAGTTGCCAAAACGCTTGAGTCAGCCCCAGCCTTCTGCTGAAAGGACTCAAGATCACAGTATACGTAAAGTGAAAATAAGGAAGGAAGTTTATAAAGATGGTGTTTGTTCTATAAAGTACAAAATGTTCAGAGGGGTCTCAAGAGCAACAATCACTCCATCAGTTCTGAGAGATGTATATTCTCCAACCTAATTGGAAACACTTCGGAGCAGTTGGTTAATGGAGTGTGGAAAGCAGTTTCAAGAAAGGGATTGTCCCTCACAGGTAGTTCTTTCACCTCTGCTTAAACAGGTTTTATAAAAGTATGAAACAGTATAAATGAAACCTGCAAGAACAGTTTAACAGAAGCTGTGGGACAAAAGATTATTTTTAAAAATTATTATTTTCTATGTATTTCCTTCCCTAAAGGTCCCGTGGTGCATTGCAACCATTTAAAGTAAAATATCACAACAGTCTAAAACAAGACACAGACACAAGCATAGTGTGGGTCCTTTATGTGTATAGTGTGGTTCCATTGTCCTTGCCAAACCACTTTTAATCCTCAGCTGCACATGACATACGTTTAAAGCACATTCCACCACCACCCAAAGAATCCTGGGAAATGTAGTTTGTCAAGGATGCTGGGACCTGTGAGGGATGAAGTACAGTTCCCAGGATTCTGTGGGGCATGTGTGCTTTAAATGCATGGTCTGTATGCAACCTCTGTAAACTACTATCTGCCTTTAACTTCAAAGGGGTTTGCAAAGGAACTGTTCCCTTTTGAATGTGGGTTCTATGAGTGCTAAATTCTGATCTGAAGCTCTATTCATCTTTTTAGAACTCAAAGTTATCAAGATGACTAGGCTGCAGTCTTAAATAGATTTTGTAGAGGGCAAGTCCCAGGGAACCCAGAGCCTTTTAACATCCATGTATATTTGCTCAGGAAGGATTGTACTGTTAAAACACTCTGCACAACCTCTTTTCACCCACACAATATTTCCCCAAGTAATTATCCCAGCTGAGGGTCTGGATAATTATGACACTTAGGATACAACCTGAGGAGACGAAAAAGTGAACTCAGGAGCTAAAGCATTTCCATCACTTCCAACATTGCAAAACGCCTTTGCAAAATGAAAAACAACAACAATAGGCTTTGTCTACGGTAACTGAAATGGCATGGAACTCAGCTGAGAGAAACCTGCCCTCCATTGCATTCTCACATAAACATGAACTCCCGAGGTGCCAGGAAAGTGCTTAAAAATGGAAGGACTTTTCAGCAGTCTTTTTTATCCAGATCAACATGTGTCATGTGCACACTAATCTTTATGCGCCACTGCTAGCACGATATCATTTTAGGATACGTCAGTACCCATTTATAGGAATCCGCAATATTTGCAGTGATGGTTTTCCAACATCGCTCCTACTGATCCTTTAAGCAAAGGCTACATTGAATGCAGGATATGCCATAGCAAACACTCCCTTCCTCCTTCTGTCACTTAAGGTTATTGATAGACCTACCAGGCTTGATCCAACATTGAATCAGAAGCAAAAACATGCCCGCTTCCAAGCAGGAGTTTGTTGTGGAATTGATACAGCTCATGCTTGGAGGCTGCTCACATCATCCACATAACATCATCAACATCAAAACGCTAACCTGTCCTTTTTCCTCAGAGGTTCCCCATTGCACAAAGTCCACTAAGTAAAAAGAAGCCATTATGCAATCCTAGTCACCGCTGATGCGGAAGCTCTTTAGCAAAAAAATTTGGGTGAGCACCACATGTGTGTGTTGATGTTTTAGTAGGTTCTATTGTCACACCTCTCAGTTCAGAATAACTGTTCTCTCAGGATCTCCACACATGTGGTGGATTACCTCAGGTGTCATAAGAAAGCGGCAGAGATAGTGCAGGATAGTACGCACCCCAGAAATGATCTCTTTCAGCTTCTGCCTTCTGGAAGAAGGTACAGGGTTATAAAGACTAGGACTAGCCACCTGAGAAACAGTTTTTATCCAAATGAGATTTTGGTTTTAAACACAGTGTAAGGTAGTCTGTGGGAGTATATTGTATTTAATTATTGGGTATCAGATTTTTTAGGGGGTTAACCAGGCTGGGATAGCTGGGATAGCGGGCTTGTTGGTTTTTGAATGTCTGATGTAGATTTTTTCAATTTTGTTGTTCTGTAGGGGGCAATGACAATTATCGTATCGTATCCACCAAGATGGGTGTACATATATACACACATACACAGACATTTGGAGGTGTTGCACAAAACCTCTATATCAGAATTCCAGAATTTCATTGCTATTGTGTATGTTTTGGATTGGGGGTGGGAGAGAAGCATGACTGTGCTCCTAATAGCTATGGGGTCCTATACAGTATTCCTAGTTTGAAGGAGGTATAGTGCCAGTCCCCACCAAAGCAAGCAGCAGATCAAGATAGTGAAATTATATCACTCTCTGGACCAAAATATTCATTTATTAAAAAAAAAAAAAACACCAAATGGATATGGGGGGAGGGGAGGCCAAGCCTCCATTTTGTCTGCTGTGAAACATTATAACTAATGGCTGGTAACACCTGCTCTTGTGCTCTTGCACACTTCTGGGGTACAGAAACAGCTGCACACATGCCTAGAACAAAAAAAGGGGGGTAGCAGAGGGCAAGGGAGGAGTGATTATGGGAAAAGATAAAGCTACACAGCACAGGAACATGCCACCATGCTCTGCTCACTTGGTGTGGAACGCAAATGACTGAACAGCAACACATACCCAAACAGAATATGCTTGGTGTTGTTTCAGGTCAATCTTTTATGTTGGGGGGGGGGGGATTAGAGGCTTTGAATCCTGCAGATCCATGAGCAATCTGACACCTTTAAACACACACACACACACACTATTAGGAGGACACAACAGATGGGACATTATGCTGCGAGCAGTACTTTTTTTCTTTAAAAATGTTGAGGGGTACTCTCATTTCCCTACTCATTTTGAGATACTGCCCCTCAATGAGGCCAAACTTAGATTCACAAAATGTTTAGGGGTTTGCATACCCCTGCATTCCCCCCCCCCAAAAAAAGCAATGGCTGGGAGAGTTCCAGCAATATTAGTTTTGTCCCATGCAAAGACCTCCCTCTCCACTTGTGGAGTGTGGAACTCAAGCGGCCTCCTAAGGCCTCTCATACAGCTCTCAGCTAGTTTTAGAATCTTAAAATCAAAATGCCTTCTTGCTAATTAGAACTTTAAGTGCTTTGGGGTAACCAGAAGACAAGTAAACGCAGACTTCATCTCAGATAAATTATAAAGCCAGTTACATTTCTTCTTCAAGATCTGCCCTTTCTTTTGCTAGCATCTGTCAAGTCTTTCAGGCACTGATCTGATCCGTCACAATTGTTCCTTGCATCTCAGAAGAATTTAACTCCATTTGCCTCCAAGCAGATCTTTGTTGAGTCTGAACAGCTGCCCCCTGTTGCCACCTGCCCTTGTGTCAGAGCCATAAAGCCTTCAGGTCCCCAAATCCTTGCTATTTAATCCCATTAAATTCTAACTAGGAGGAGGAGAATCACCTTTGACTTTGCACTCTTGTGTACCACAGAAACAATAGCCAGAGAAGGGGACCTTCAAGCGTAGGACGCTTTGGTACCTAGTGCAAGTCAATGGCTGAGGTCAACCTCTTCTTTTGAAATGAAAAGACTCATGGTGAATACAGTACAACCAGACACAGACCAAGCCTACTCCTGAGCCTACTCTGAAACAGAAACGGCAGGAAAGAAAGCTTGCTTCCCCACTGGTGTTGTGTCTGCACGATGTATACAAACAGAAGTAAAGTTAACCCTCCACCCATATGGGGCTTATCTCAGAAACGTACAGAATTTTCAGCTGGTCATAAGTGCAATTCTGTGGCTTTTGCTGGACAGAAGGCCAACCACATCTATTCTCATTCACTGTTCATGATTGACAGGTTGCTCCTGATACAAACCACTCAGGGAAGGCGCCAAGGGGTCAGCATAGTTAGGCATCTGCTGAGGACCCATACCCCCAGATGGGCCCCACGGACAAGAGCCCCTTGCACTTGCTGTAGTAAGGGAGTAGATTCAATGAAGAACAGGATGGAGTCCCATTCGACCGTCTTGCCCAAGAATTTGCGGCTGACACCGAAAGCACTGATAGTAACCTTATAAATTTGGACATGTTTTGAGACTGATGCTGTGCGCATCGGGTGATGATTTTATCTGCGTGAGCATTCATGAACACTAACTTCAAGATAGGGACATTGTTCCGTGCTTCCTTCAACCAAGACGCAAGATCAGGAAGGACCGAAGAGCAGAGTACTGCTCGTAACTGCTCTACAAATACAGAATTCATTGCCTAGGCCACACACACCCTGTGTTTTCTGGAAAATAGTGAAGTCTCACCTACACTGCCAGCCTTTTTATCGGCTTACTTTTGGCTCAGTAAATATATTTGCCTGAAATGACTGCATTGGTTGATACTGATTGAACTTCTGGTTGCTTCTTTTCAAAAGTTTGATTTTCAATTAAACTTTAATTTTAGTGACATTTTATCTTGCTTTAGAATGAAAATTGTCTTGCATGTTTGTTTAAAAGGGAAGGATGCATTATATATATGCGTGTGGATTCCCATTCCCCCTGCAGCTCCCAACACTGCCTTCCACATGTTTCCAGGATTTGGGAAGCCCCCAAGAACTGAACCGAGAAGCATTCCCAATCTGGTGCTCTCCAGGTTTTTGGAACTGCAACTCCCATCATCCCTGACCACAGGCCATGTGGGTAGCAGGTGCTGATGGGAGTTACAGTCCAAAACATCTGAAGGGCACCTGGTTGGGAAAAGCTGGTGTGGGCAGTAGCACTGGGGGCTACAGGGAGAAGGGGAGATATCAGCAAAAGCCACCTCTCCTCTGCTGGTGAGACCCCTCCATTGGATCAAAAGCCTTTTTTCTACAGAAGTCAAAGGCTGGATCCGGATCCAAGTTAGTATAAAGAAATCCAAAGATACCAGCTATTGCATGGCTGTTGTTAGATCAGGGCCAGTGCACAACATGGGGAAGACATGGCGGAAGCAATATGCCTCTGGGTACCCGTTGCTAGGATTCAGAAGTGGGGAGAGTGCTATTGGGTTCAGTTTCCACTTGTGTGTTTCCGAAAGGAAACACACAGTGAGGGCAGGGTGTTGGACTAGAGCTCTTCTTATGTTCTTAAACAAAATTGAGCATGTTTCTTATCTCAGGAGGGCTGTAATTCAGGGAAGATTTTTGCAGGCCAAACAAATAGATGAGGAGAGGAAGCTGTCTGGATTCCTTTGAAAATCTCCAGCCAGGCAACCCATATAATCTCCCCTGCTCTGTTTACTGAGAGTCCCATATAATCTCTCCTGCTCTGTTTACTGAGAGTCTGATATCCTGAGGAGGTGGGGAGGGAGTTTCTGATAAGGACTCATCAGCTGTGCCTTCAACCAATCTTGCAGTGAATTGAGTGCTTCAACTCACCGCCTCACAAAACTTCAAGAGTCTTCTAAGCAGAAAGAGAGTGCTCCAAAACCTAATTTGACACACAAAGAGATTACAGAAGTGATCTTTTTTTATAAGAAGAAGAAGAAGAAGAAGAAGAAGAAGAAAAATCACTTGTAAAAGCTGACAGTGCAAGCTGTCAAGAGACCTGATTAAAATGACAACTCAGTAATCTGCTTGGCGCTGGGAAGCTCCCGTGTTTTTTTAAGGACTGCTGCTTTGGCGTGATCCTGCCCCGAACGCAAGCAGCAGCGAGGCCTGTCAGCGTAATGAGGTTATTACTGCCTGTATCTTATTTCCACAGAAGGAGAGGGACTCAGGAAGCTCAGTCATGATCTTGACATTCAGAAAGGAGGGGAGTGCTACTTTCTTGCTGACTAAGGGCCCCTCCAGACTGATGCGTTTTGGTGGATATATCCTGCAAGAAGTTATGGGCGCAATAATAGTGTATTGACCTTGACAAGGAGCTAATAGCACTGCCAGCCGACTGGGGAGGGGCCCCCTCAGGGATGTTGTGACACCAAGCCAGGATGGAGACGTGTGAGACTTCAGCCTTGGTGGAGGTCAACCTACATAACTCCTAGGTATGATTCTGGCACTGAGTGGTGGATTTATCTGGCGGTTCCCTCATTGCGAGAAGTGAGGCTACAGGGAACCAGACAGAGGGCCTTCTCAGTAGTGGCGCCCGCCCTGTGGAACGCCCTCCCATCAGATGTCAAAGAGATAAACAACTACCTGACATTCAGAAGACATCTTGAGGCAGCCCTGTTCAGGGAAGTTTTTAATATTTAACACTGTACTGTTTTTAACACTTGATTGGGAGCCGCCCAGAGGGGTCGGGTATAAATAATAAATAAAAAACTCAGCCAGATGGGCGGGGTATAAATAATAAAATTATTATTATTAATTATTATTATATTGGACCATGCCATATTTTTGGGAAAAATATTTGTGACAAAGTGACTGATGTGAAAAACCTGAGTTCTCCATCACAATTTCTTGCTTTATTTTAAAATGAACCCTTTGCTCCTAGGTAATCTAAGTAAACTAGGCCAATGGAGATGTTTCAAAGCATATTGAAAAGGAGTCAAGCTTCCAACAATCCTCTGCCTCACAGATGTGTAGCCCAGATGTTGTTGGACTTCAGTTCCCATCAGCCCCATAGTTAGCTGTAATCCAGCAACATCTGGAAGGAAGCAGGTTCCCCAAACCAGCTCTGTTTTAACTCACCTTTGGCCGGTGCTCCAAGAAATGTAGGTTACCATTATATTATTATTAATAATAATAACAACAACAACAGATACGAGCAAAGAACTTGTAGATAAAAGGATACATCCCCAGGATAACTGCTTCAAGGCATTTGATAGGTAAAGATTCCCTGGTCATTTCTTTTGCCGATTCCATTAACCTACGAAAGCAGAGGAGGAAAAGAAAACAAATCATTTATACAAATGCTGGACCAAGAATCATTGTGCCTGAAATCCACGGCCATGTACTATAGTCACTCAGAGAAAGCAACTGATGTTTTCACACCGGGAAGCTGCACACAGACATTTTATTTCAGAAGAAAACAATGTTAAGAGCTGATTGATCTGGCACTGATGACTTCATGACTAAACAAACCTAACTGAGTTGTGGAGGAGTCTTGTGGAGCGGGCAGCCTGTTTTATACTGCTTTATTAATCCTCATCATAACTTAGTTCCACATAAGTAACTGGAGTTGTGAAACTGACCATATTGGCTTGCCAGGGGAAGGATGGCAGCTCAGTGGCAGAGCATCGCTTTGAGTTCAGAATGCCCCAGTTTCAGTCCCCAACATCTCCAAACAGGGCTGGGAGAGAACCCTGTCTGAAACCCTGCAAGCCAGGGGTGAAGAACCCCCAGGTCTGTGGGCCAAATGTGGCCCTCCAATCCTCTCTTTTTGGCCCTCTGAACTCTCCCACGGCAAGCCCCCTCACCGGCGCTGCTTTGCACCCAGAGTGCTTTTGCCTGGCTAAGATGTGTCCCTGAATTCTGATGATGCCTCTTGCTTGTCTGGATGAATTAGGTGGGTGATTAGAGGCTAGCCTACTGTGCAAAACTTTAGCCAGTAGTCATTGTGTTATGTACTGAGCTGAATCCTAGAACAATAGGATCCAGAATGCAGCAGTCTAATGGGTGTGCAGAAGCCACCCAATCCAGCTCCAGGTGGAAGTGAATCAGCGACCTGATTGGCCTGCGGGAACAGCCAATCAAGCTTCTGGAGGAAATGAATCCACAAACTGATTGGCCTACAGGAGCAGCCCGGAATTAGCCAATCAGGTGGGGCCCATTGTGTAAATAATGTATAAACAGCAGACGTTTTGGGAAAAGTTTCATTCATCGTTACTACGAGCTGAATAAAGAGCATGAAATTCACACTCAACTCTGACTATATTTCACATTGGCACATTATCTGGCAATCTTCTGTACCTTTCTCAGTGTGGCAAGTGCCTTTTCGCAGGGCAGACCCTTGTAGTCCACAAGAGCCTCACACTGTGCAGCAATAACAAGCTCCATGTCCTCAAACCAGTTGGGGATCTGTTGCTCTTTTTGGCCAAAGGAGGGCATAGCTGTGTTGCAAGGTTTACATTTGCACTCCTTGCTCTGTCCAGGCTGCCCAGAAAGTCTTGTAGACCTTGGGCTGCAAAAAACATTCAGGTGTAGACAGTATCCTATGTTTCACCCCTTTCTGGTGTAGTCAGTTTCATTCCTAATAGAAACTTTCTCCTGAGTGTTTGTTTGTTAAAGTAGCACACCAGAACTCCTGCGGATAAACAAATTTCAGACACAATAAAAGTTAGAACAATTCCCAAAGTGTTCCAGTTGCTGCATTAGAAGGGCTTTTCCCAGCAAGGTTCTTATACTCATATGTTAATTATAGCCCTGCAGTTCTGACTTGACGTCTCTGTGGGTTGCCTGCTGAACCTTGTCTGCTTCCAGATGGGCAGTTTCCTAGCGCTCATAAACATTGCTCTTTCACTGCAAGCTGAATTGCAATTGACTTTCTCCACATTGCCCTTCTGGCGTATGTTCATCCCGCTGGTTTCCATTCACACCAGTGGCTGTAGCATAGTTGCTGTAGCGCAGGAAAGAACATTCCCATTCACCTGAGTGCCACTTTCCAGGCATAAAATAGCAATTCCCTCTTTTCATAGCATCATAGAACTGTAAAGTTGGAAAGCACCCTGAGGGTCACCCCCTGCAATGCAGGAATCTCAGCTAAAGCATCCATGACAGATGGCCATCCAACCTCTCCTTCAAAACCTCCAACAAATGAGTCTTCCGTTGCCAAACAGGGCTTACTGTCAGAAAGTTCTTCCTGAGGTTTAGCCAGAATCTCCTTTCTTCTAACTTCAAGCCATTGATTTGGGTCCTCCCTCCAGAGCAGTAGAAAACAAGCTTGCTCCATTTTCCAGGTGACAGCCCTTTAGATCATGGGTAGGCAAATTAAGGCCCGGGGGCCAGATCCAGCCCAATCACCTTCTCAATCCGGCCTGCAGACGGTCCGGGAATCAGTGTGTATTTACATGAGTAGACCGTGTCCTTTTATTTAAAATGCATCTCTGGGTTATTTGTGGGGCATAGGAATTCATTCATTTTTTTTCCCTTCAAAATATAATCCGGCTACCCCAGAAGGCCTGAGGGGCAGTGGACCGGCCCCCTGCTGAAAAGGTTTGCTGATCCCTGCCTTTAGATATTTGAAGAGGCCTGTCATAGCTGCTCTCAGTTTCCTCTTTACCAGGCTAAACATACCCAATTCCCTCAACCATTCCTCATAAGGCACGCTTTAGGCATATAAGGTAAAGGGTAAAGGGACCCCTGACCATTAGGTCCAGTCGTGACCGACTCTGGGGTTGCAGCGCTCATCTCGCTTTATTGGCCGAGGGAACCGGCATACAGCTTCTGGGTCATGTGGCCAGCATGACTAAGCCACTTCTGGTGAAACAGAGCAGCGCACGGAAACGCCGTTTACCTTGCCGCCAGAGTGGTACCTATTTATCTACTTGCACTTTGACGTGCTTTCGAACTGCTAGGTTGGCAGGAGCAGGGAGCGAGCAACGGGAGCTCACCCCGTCGCGGGGATTCGAACCGCTGACCTTCTGATCTGCAAGTCCTAGGCTCTGTGGTTTAACCCACAGCGCCACCCGTGGCGTATAGCAAGCCCTATACTAACAAAAGTCATGGGAGTAAACAACTGAGTCCCCATACAGGACATCTCAGAAAAGCGCCCTGTAAAAGTAGATGGGTGGAGTTGGAGAATAAGCCTTCTTTTAGTTATCACACTAGCCCAGTCTAGACAGCAATGTCTTTTTTTGTTCACAGAAGCTTCAGATGTGACGAGGATGCATGAGGAACAGGAAGCACAAGTACCTGCCCATGTGCTTCTCCAGTTCACTCAAAAAAAGGCATGTCGGCATCTCCCCTGCAGGGAGACAGAGAAACAACTCTCCCCCCCCCGCCCCCCACATCCCATCTGTCATCACAGCCAAAGCTGCTTACAGACACAGCTTCAGCGTTTTTCAAGGTCCCCATTCTGAGCATTGCCATAGGCACTGGCTCACCACGTTCACAACAATTCCTATTCATAGATCAGGGATCACACTATGGAAACGCAGCAGCTAAAACACAGACAAGCAGCCTGCTGTGCTGGGAGGAGCTGGCACAAACAGGCCCCCCAAGTAACACTGAACAATATGTCTCCTACAATTGTCTTCCAGCCAGTCCCGTCTGAGACTAATCAAAATAAGTGGTGGACCCTGCAGAGCTGAGACATCTGCACTGCTGTGTCTTATGGAATGTTCCACCATATAAACAAAATTATTTATTATTATTATTATTACTACTATTATTTGCATTTATTATTTATTTAGCTATTAAATTTGTGTACCACCCTTCATATCTGAAGATCACAGGGAGGTTCGCAACTTAAAAATACAAAATAAGAACACAAAATACATAAGACAAAAACAAGGACAAAACAAACCGCCGCTGCTGCCACCACAATCACATTTAAAAGGCCACTGAATGTTCATTGTAGTCCAACTACATCTGCAGAGACACAGTTTCCCAGTCTCTGTGGTTCTATTTTATATTATACAGTTTTACTATATATTAGTTTGGTGCCCAGGTAGTCCTTTGATCTAACTCAGCTTAGTAGAAATACTATGTACTTAGTAGAAATACTATGAGAGGTGGAAGTTTAAAGCTCTTCTATTACACCAGTTGGGAGGAAGTAGAGGCTAGTTGTCAATCAGCTTCCTGACTGGGTAAAGACACACGAAGAAGGATAAATAATAGTTGACCTTCTGGATCTCCACAGGAAGCTTCAGAGCCCCCTGCCTTGAGAACTTCTGACACCAGGCTCAGAAGCAGCAGGCCATGTGCATGCAAAGCCATGTGCAGCAGTCTCCTTGCTAGCTGGGGAAAATGAGCGCGTCTTGGCAGCTTTTCAATACAGGGTTTTACAAGATGGTAATTATTATCCCCGCTTCCTGAAGCCATCAGGGTGGGCAGAATATTAATGGTTTCAGTGCCTGACAGTCTTCACCAGCTGAGCAGAGCAAACGCAAGCAGCAACTCATCCTCCTCTTATTGTCGAAATACCAAAGTCATGTTTTAACGTAGGCACCATTTCCAATGCAAGACCTCACTTATCTGGATCCTCCGCTCACCATCATACTGAAGGCAGATATTTAAAATCCAAGACGCCGGGCATTTTGCTAGCTTAATTTAAGTAGACACACATTGTCTGTCAGGTCACACAATACTTGCACAATTATTGATTGACTGATGGATTGATTGATTTTATTTACTTAATTTATATCTCACCCTTCCTCCCAAAAAAAAAACCCCAGGGGGGCATGAAGATCCACAATTTAAAAAGCAAAAGCAAAACCATTCTAAAAAATGGTTAAACAGTTTTATATGGTATGATATAATACCCTGCTGCCACACTTTTGGGTTGTCAGTAATGAAAAGATATATATTTTTAAGTTAAAAACTTCTAAAAGCAATTGCAGTTAGAAACATATCAAAGCAATTAGTTTAAAAAGTTGTAAAAGCAATTAAAAGCATTATTCCATCCAGTGATCTGGGGTTGTTACTCAAGCCAGCAGAACAAAAGCTTGCCACTCGTTACACAAGGAAGACTGTTCTGCCCCATTGTGGGATCATTGACCCAGCAACAGAGCCAGTGTGGTGTCGTGGTTAAGAGCGGTAGTCTCGTAATCCTGGTGAACCGGGTTCGCGTCTCCGCTCCTCCACATGCAGCTGCTGGGTGACCTTGGGCCAGTCACACTTCCTTGAAGTCTCTCAGCCCCACTCACCTCACAGAGTGTTTGTTGTGGGGGAGGAAGGGAAAGGAGAATGTTAGTCGCTTTGAGACTCCTTAAAGGGAGTGAAAGGCGGGATATCAAATCCAAACTCTTCTTCTCTTCTTCTGCATTCTAAGGCCAAAAAACAGCGGCACTGTGGAAGGGAAATACAGGGGGAGTGCAGCTCTCGACTTTTTTCAAGATAGGAGCAGTGATGTCATTGTCCAGTGCACCAGGGTAAATGATGGATCCTTCTTGCTCTTTCAAATGAATGGGGCCTCCAAGATTATTTGTGACAGGTTAGTATAAAGGAGGCTAGAGAAAGAGAAAAATAATCAAGGAAAGGCTGGATTCTTCTTTCTGTTCCTTGATGAGGCTCCCGTTCCTACTTCTCCCTAGCGGTTTAAATGGTAACCCTTCTTTGAAAGATGGTTTGCATTTCCAATCAAAAGCTAAAGAGGTTGCAATTCAGCAGATAGGGATCTTTTGTTTAAACCTTGTCTTGATGTGTTTTTCAAGATAAGCCTAGGGGTTGTAGTTACAGCGAACTATTACGCAGAGTAGACCTAGTGAAATTAACAGACCTAAGTAAGTCACGTTGAATGCAATCCTAGGCAAGTTCGTTGGAGCTTACTCCTAGGAATCCCTGCATATGATGGCATGGCATGCTGATCTAACAAACTAGGTATTATGCCAGGCATTCTCAACCTCGGCCCTCCAGATGTTTTGAGACTTACGTTTGCTTCAGGTTGCGTGTTTTCAGGTTGTGTCCTGCAGCGACCCGGAAGCACCAGAAAGGGTTACTTCTGGGTTTCGACGCTGGCGCAGGCGCGCAAAACGACATCATGCGCATGCGCAGAAGCGGCGAGTCGCACATGCGCAGACGTGCAGAAGTGGGAAGCGTTCTTTTCAGGTTGCGAACAGGCCTCCGGAACAGATCCCGTTTGCAACCAGAGGTACCACTGTACACCACTAGTCATAACCGACATCTGTCTGCTGCAGCGTATGAGCCATACAATGCAGTCTTTGGCGCAATTCACACAATGACTTATCACATAGTGTTGGCCCACGATGAAGCAACTACAAGCTGGCATTTTTTGGCTAGGCAACTGGCCTTGTTGCTGGTACAGACCTGAGCTAAGATTGTAACTTTCCACTTCCGGGCTCTGTTCACGTGGCCAAAGTTTCTGAGTTGCTGGAAACAGTTGTTGGAGAGGAGAGGGCTCTTGGGCTTGCAGGTTTCCTATAGGAATCTGGCTGGCCATTGTGAGAACAGCATGCTGGACTAGATGGGCCATTGGCTTGGTCCAACAGGCTCATCTTATGTCGAGCATTCGATCCTGTTTTATCCATGCAGACAAGTTACCCCACCTTAGGAGCTCTCTTTAAAAATAAAATAACCCAAGCCCACCAGAGCATCCGGCATCCCCAATGAGTCCAATTGATACTTACCCACTTAGAGGTCTTGATTTCCTAATTTCAAAAAATTGAGTCCCTGTGTGATTGTATCTGGGTTTTATTGGCTAAGGCAAAGTAACTGCATAACAGGGAAGAGAAATCAATTGGTTTGAGCAAGTGATATGACCATCATCACTCCTACCACCTATTAAAAGTTATTACCTCCAATTTAATCACAGATTTAAAAACATACACAATGGAGATGTATTTGACAATGAATGTGGGGCTACCTTTGAAGGTGACTCAGAGACTGCTATTAATCCAGAACGCAGTTGCTAGACTGGTGACTGGGAGCAGCTGCTGGGACCATATAACACCAGTCTTAAGAGATCTACACTGGCTCCTGTTATGTTTCTGAGCACAATTCAAAGTATTGGTGCTGACCTTTAAAGCCCTAAACAGCCTCAGCCCTATATACCTGAAGGAGCGTCTCCATCTTCATTCTTCATTCTTCAACTCTAACCTCTGGTTCCCTCGCTGTGGCCAACACAGTGGTTTATTTTTGGCAGTGTTTTAAATCACTTTCTGACTCAGCTTAATAGCCAGACACAAGATGGCCACTTAATAGCCCAATGGGAACATCTGTTTCCAGCATGGAGAGCTGAACTGTAATGGAGTGATGTGTCAAAAAGAAAGCAAAGCATCAGGTTAATTTGCTGTTTTAGATGCGTGGGAAACTGGAGAACCGGCTCTGCTTTAGAGTGGGTTTTTTCGTAAGGCAGATCCTCAGGAGGTTTAGAATGGTCCATTTTTTAAAAGCTGGTTGGGTTTGTTGCAATGTCAAACAAAGTTCACTCAGATTTCAAGACATCCTTAATGCTTTGTATACTTAAAGCACACTTCTCCCCCTCCAATCCATATACCACTCCAATATGCTAGTCTGAATTGCAGGTGATTATCTGGGGAGGTGATTATCTGTAGCTCAGGGGTAGAGCACCTGCCTTGCATGCAGATCCCCAGCATCTCCAGGTAGAGCTGAGAAAGATGCCCTGCCAGTCAGGGTAGGCAATACTGAGATAGACTGGGCACATCCACACTGTACATTTGAAGCACATGGCTTCCCCCAAAGAATCCTGGGAACTGTAGTTTTCTTCTCACTCAGTTGCAATTTGCCACACCCTTAACAAACTACAGAGCCATGGTGTGTAAATGTATGGTGTGGGTTTCTCTTTTTTTAAAAAAAAAAAATTATTCATTTTTCAAACATTTTTGTACAATCTACTCATACTTTATCACACAGTCATCAATTTTTGACTTCCCTCAATTTCTCTGCCAATCTTTCGTTAAAGTTTCTATTGTTAACGCATTTCTAAAGTTACTATTGCCTTTAGCCATTCCTCTACCTTTCACTTACTTTTTTACAATATTTCTTAATTTTTCACAGAGACTCTTCAAAACCAACAAGCGTTGTCTGTACATCACATATGCCTTTCAGATACTTTGTAAATCTCCCCCAGTCCTCAATAAACTTTTGGTCTTTCTGATAACGAATCTTCCCAGTCAGTTTATCCAATTCTGCGTATTCAGTCAGTTTCATTCTCCATTCTGGTGTGGGTTTCTCCTTAGGTGAAAACTCAGCTTCCTTCTTACAGGACTCCAGTTTGCTAAACCGTATAATTTCCTCTCTTTCCAGGCTGTGAACTGCTCATGGCACTGCTCATGTACACGAGGATAGCACCAGTAGGCTTGGGGAAAACCCAAAATTTGCAAAACAGCACCTAAGAGAGGAGGGAACCCAAGAAGCAGCTCAAGGAGTACTGAGCATGCTCAGTAGTCACAGAATACAGTGGTACCTTGGGTTACAGACGCCTCAGGTTACAGACCCTGCTAACCCAGAAATAATACCTCAGGTTAAGAACTTTGCTTCAGGATGAGAACAGAAATCATGCAGTGGCAACACAGCAGCAGCGGGAGGCCCCATTAGCTAAAGTGGTACCTCAGGTTAAGAACAGTTTCAGGTTAAGAACAGACCTCCAGAACGAATTAAGTTCTTAACCCGAGGTACCACTGTAGAACTGATTTGGGGTGTAGGGGAATGGCAACATTTTGTTGCAGATCTCACTTGTTCCATCTAATGATCTACCCCACCAAGCTCCTAAGGCTTCACAGGCCCCTTCAGCTCAATACAGGCCGCTCTGGCATTTCAAAGGTATGGCCGCCACCTTTCCTTCCTCAGCAGCAATTCATCACCACAAAGACGTGAAAATTCTCTTCCCGATGACCTTGGAAGCGGAGTTCACAAAGGACATTTTCAATCGATTGGATGCTAAATCTCCCTCTTCAATTACATCCTCATCAGTGTCAGCACAAGCTAATTGCATGGCCCTCAAGACCAAGCGAAGCAGGCCAAAGCTTAGGTAGCCTCACAAATCTTCCCTAATGCCGGGGAAAGGCAGCAAAGAGAATTTTACCCCTCCTTCGCTTTCCATTCTCATGTCACATTTTACCCTTTTCCCTCCCTCCCTCCATGCATTCACTCAATAGCTCCATGGAAAAGCTTAACATTGCAGTTTTGGGTCTCCAAAACATATTTATATATTAAAAAAGGATACTGCAGCATCTTCATGTAATTCTGTATTGCCTGAAGCCACTCAGGGATGGTCATGGAAGCCCTGTAGCTTGGCAAGGATGGCATTGAAGGCTGTGAACGAGGAGAGAGAGAACTGTTGAGAGGTTGTTGCTTATTCAAGCAGGAAGGGGGCAGAGCTGAAATCACCTCAGGATGACAGTGTTCTGCTCACACCAGAGGTCCGGTTATGGGGTGACTCAAGCCCTGGATCTTTTGTACAGTGGCCCCACATCTCTTGACTCTTCGCTTACCTGCTTTTTACCATTATTTGTTTTTTTAAAATATATTTATATGGATAGGTATATGCAAGTACATTGTAAATGCCAGTACTGACATGGAAACAAGCACACAATAATTGCAGAGTTTAGACAGGGTACATCAAATTGCAAGTAAACTTTAAATAACAATGATTTGTATAATCCAGAATATTGTCCAATAACCATGGACAAAAAATTAAAAGGGGGGGGCAAAGAAAAAGAAACCAGCATACTTAATAAAGTTAATAGGGGGGAGGTATTGGTTGGGCCCTTTGATTTATAAATGTATACATTTATGATATTTTGTTGAAGAAGTATCATATTCATTTGTTCTCATAAAATTGCAAAAGGTGTCTTGTCTAACTAACCATCTCTCTGACTGCTGCTCCAAACTTCTGTAAACATTTTCCGTTCTTCCTCAAATGCTCTCTTTCTTAATTTTTTTTTTTTAAAAAAAGCTTTGCCAACAGGATTACTGGCCTTCATCAATGCCAGGAATACCCCAGCCACCTACTCTCAAATTTGCACCAAGGCACACTTCCATTTATGCAGATACATGGCTCCTGAGCCTCATGTCCCAACTGGCAGCAGCATTGCTGGTTTACTCTAAGGAAGTTTGTGCAGCCTGACCCTATCTAGGCGTCTAGGGCAGGCTTCCTCAACCTCAGCCCTCCAGATGTTTTGAGACTACAATTCCCATCATCCTTGACCACTGGTCCTACTAGCTAGGGATCATGGGAGTTGTAGGCCAAAAAACACCTGGAGGGCCAAGGTTGAGGAAGCCTGGTCTAGGGCCTTGTAGATGTTGCAGGACTCCCACCATCCCCAGTCAATATGTCCAATGGTCACAGATGATACATCAGGAGGGCCACAGATTCTTCATTCCTGGCAAGTGCATAAGTGACAGGAGCCAGCCTGCAATAAATCATATGGAGTAAGCAAAGTTAACTCTTTATTAGAAGCATAGTCTGTCAGGCCTAATGAGCACAGCAATTCTTCTTTGGTAGGTCTTGCCCCTATGAGGCAGTTGTGGAGACTGAGGATACCTACCTTCCTACAGCTGTCAAAGTCTCATCCTCTCCCAGGTCCTTCCCAAGCAATCTGAGACTACGCTGGCATTTCTGCTTCTCTCACTTCATGCCTCTCCTGGTCCTGGGAGACCAGGGAGGGGGAAGCTTGTTGCAGCAGAATGGAGAGATACTCTTGCTTCTTCACCTCCCTGACTCATCTCTGCCTCATGGCTTCCCTCATCCCGCTCTCCTGCTGCAGCTTCCAATTCAGAACTTATCTTTACCTAAGATTCTCCCTTCTCATTGAGGCGTATTACCTCTTCAGCTTCCTCCTCCCAGTTTGCTCCCTCTTCTCCCTCTGAGCACTCATCATCATCCCACCACCAATCCCCAGGTCCAGGGGCCTTCTTCCCTTTGGGGTTCCCCAGCCTCCCACCATTCCTCTCTTTTTCCAGCCAGTTCATGACAATAAGATTGGGCAGTCTTGGGCAGAATCTACACATTCAGTGCTGCAAAGAGCCAACTTCTCCAGGCTCAGTTTGGTCTTCATTCCAGCGTCAGGCCAGCTCTGCCAAATCAAGTAAGTGTTTTCTTAGTTTGGCCTTGCAATGCACAGAAGACAGTTCCCCATCACTCAGCACTACTCCCTGAGCCATACTTTCCCCAGAATATTCACCACAGCTGTTTGCAGCACTGTCAAAGGGAGGTGGTTATGATGCCACATGTCACTCTTCTGTGCCAGCAATTGACAAACAGACATGGACACATGTCTTCAGCAGCCGGACTGCTGGCATATGTGACAGGAACCAGTGACCAGATGCTGAAATGTCTGAAACACAAATAAGCTTCCTTTGCCATGAGAATTTCATGCTTGGTTTGTGAACAACTTTTTAAAGAAGTTTACCATTTAGAGCTGCATAACAGATTTACAAAAGAATGTTGAGCACCCTCTCTTAACAATCTGATGTTGGCAGTCAGGGATTCCAATACTGTCACAGCTCTGGATCGTGCCTATTCCTAAAAATGGGACACCGGTTTACAAAAATGTGAAATATTGCCCCAGTCCTTTGATGCTGCTGTTCTGTTCCCCCAGGGTGCTAGATTTTGTTTAAGGAAGTTGTACGGTAACTTATTTATTTGTGTTTATTGCATTTTGCACCCTGCCTTTTCTACAAGAGGATTAAGGTGATATAGCATAGCTATAGCTCCTCCTGCCCATTTTCCCCTCACAACAACCCTAGGAAATAAGTTAGGCTGAAAGGCAGTGATTGGCCCAGTGAGCTTCATGGCTGAGTCGGGGTTTGAACCCTGGCCTCTCAGGTCCTATTCCAACACTTGTAACCATTACACCACACTGGCTCATTAAGGAAGAGAAGGTCACCTACTAGTCAGAGCAGACCGGGGCAGGGAACCTGGGGCCCTCCATATTTATTTCTGCTGGACTCCAACTCCCATGAGCCCGAGTCAGCAAGGGTGAACAACACCTAGAGGACTACAAGCATGCAACTGAATTCACCAGAGGTGGAGTACTGGATCTTGAAAGTGTAACAGATTGTTTTTTTTCTCCCATCCCCAGTGGGCCAACTGTGCCCACCTGTCAATCACCTGACATCACAATAAATAATCTGATCCGGGATGTGGCAGATTTCCACGCATGATGACGGAAGGGGTTAATTCCTGTTTTGCACTGGAATTGCCTTGCGCAGATGTGCACAGGATATTTAAAAATTAGTTGCCACCCAGGGATCTACTGTAGGATCAGGCAGTCCAGTCAGACCAGGATTTCGGGGTTTTTTGTTTTGTTTTGTTTTTGTATAAAAGAAAAACAAATGGTCAGAGCAACTCTGTGGCACATAACAAAATGTCAACCTGCCCAGACGGGTGACATGCTTGCTCACGACTGCTAAAACACAAGGGAGTTTAATAGGAAAGCCGTCTCAGTGCCCCGCAGTATGTAGCCTTGCAGACATAACAGGTGGCTGGAAGGGCAGCTATCTCTGGAGAGTTTCCATCGCAAGTTGTCTCCATTGCCAGCTGTTTCATCAATCACCAGGCCAGCCGCAAGTCACATGGTGCAGAATTAGAATTCGGAATGGAAAAAGCTGAGGGAAGGAAGCATCTGCCTTGACCGCCTGCAATAGCAACTGGGGCGCTGGGATGCTCATTGAAACCCAAATCCCGATTCCTTCCTGGCCGAGAGGAAATAGCGTGCCTCTGACACGCTAATAAGAAAATCATCACTAATTACAGATTTAATTTGGGTGGCATATGCCAGATTCCCATACGTTGCAATTTAGCACTTACTTTGAATAAGTCCATTCACAAGGATTTCAATTGGGATCTAGCAGCTGATGAATTAAAATGGAGGGATTGGAAAGAGGGTTGCAAACCATCTTGAAAAACAAAAAAAGGAAACCCAGCTCTTTCTTTCAACCCAGTGTTGCTCCTGTGCCTTTAATGCTTTGATTGTCATACATTCATAGCTGGTAATGCTTATCTGCATGATGCTTCACTCAGTGCCCTTCAGGCTGCCATGACAGGTACAGGAGAAAGCCAGGTATGGGTTTTTTTTCTGGTCAGTTGGCAACCCTAATTATCACTCATTTTTCAAAGCAAAAGGGAATGCTGAAATAAATACACAACAGATTCTGGGCAGAATGGCTAAGGGACTATATTTTCATTTTCTTATTTATTTAAGGCATTTATATGTGGCTTTATATTCAGAATGTCTAAGCTGTGTACATAGAATGTTAAAAAAAAAGATCATACAAAGAATAAGATTAAAATTCATTCTAAAAACAGGGGTGGAAACCACTTTAAAATTCCTGCTGCTTTAGGAAAGTCTTTGTCAAGCTCCCCACATTGGGCAAAAAGATTCCTGCACTGGAGGGGGCTGGATAGATGACCCTGGTGGTTCCTTCCAACCCTATGGTTCTATGATTCTAAGTGTCCCAAATTTATCAGGGAGGGGTGCGCATGGCATCTGAGATGTAGGACATTAGTTTTTCTTTGAGGACTAGTAAATATATCCTACTTATTGTTAGAGTTATAATGCAATCATATTATGTAAGCCTGTTGATTTGATGTTAGCTTACAGACTGAAATGGACAGGACTAACTTAAGTCCATTAATTTCAATGTGTCTGTTCTGAGGATAACTTAGTAGGACACAGTCATATACGTTTCCGGGCACAATTCAGAGTGTTGGTACTGACCTTTAAAGCCATAAACGGCCTCGGACCAGTATACCTGAGGGAGCATTTCCACCCCATTGTTCAGCCTGGACACTGAGGTCCAGCTCTGAGGGCCTTCCAGTGCTTCCCTCACTGTGAGAAGTGAGGTTACAGGGAACCAGGCAGAGGGCCTTCTCGGTAGTGGCGCCCGCACTGTGGAACGCCCTCCCATCAAATGTCAAGGAAATAAACAACTATCTGACTTTTAGAAGACATCTGAAGGCAACCCTGTTCAGGGAAGCTTTTAATATTTGATGAGTTATTGTATTTTAATATTTTGCTGGAAGCTGCCCATCTGGCTGGGGAAACTCAGCCAGATGGGTGGGGTATAAATAATAAAAAATTATTTTTTTTATTATTATTATTATTATTATTAGTAATAATAGTAATAGTAATAATAATAATAATAATAATAATAATAATAATAATAATAATAATTCTTTCCACACACAGAGCTATATAAGGGCCCGTTTTATTTCTCCATATGACCAGCCAGCCTCTGTGTCCTGGGATGCAGCTCCTTGGAAAGCTGGCAGTGTAATCCTCTGCATCTTCATGCACAATAGGGCTCACATCTAATTAAATGTGCATAGGATTGCAGCAAATTCAGCCCGTGTGGGTTAGTAGTGTCGAACTAGGACCTAGGAGATCAGGGTTCAAATCCCCACCTTGGGCCCAGTCCCTGCCTCTCAGCCTAACCTACCTCGCAGGCTTGTTCAGGCGATTAAATGAGGAGAGGGAAAACCATGTATGCCACTTTGAGCTCCCGGAAGAAAAAGGTGGGATATAAATGTGATATATAAATAGATAATACCACTTCCCAAATGTTACACGGAGTTCTTAACTAATTATGAAGGAACTCCTGGAGCCCATTTGAATGCCCTTCTCCAAACAACTTAAATTGTTGGGTACGTATAGAGGACCATGCATAGAAGAAGAAGAAGAAGAAGAGTTTGGATTTGATATCCCGCCTTTCACTCCCCTTCAGGAGTCTCAAAGCGGCTAACAACCTCCTTTCCCTTCCTCCCCCACAACAAACACTCTGTGAGGTGAGTGGGGCTGAGAGACTTCACAGAAGTGTGACTGGCCCAAGGTCACCCAGCAGCTGCATGTGGAGGAGCGGAGACGCGAACCCGGTTCCCCAGATTATGTGACTGCCGCTCTTAACCACTACACCACACTGGCTCCCATAGGGTTCAAGACTCCATCTTGAAGTGCAGTCCATCATCCTTAATGTCGCCATGACTGCAAGCAACATCAGGCCTGCCTCTTTGCTCACCAATGGTGCAATTTTGCTTCTCCTTTATATTGAAGGTGTGGGCAGCCTCTGGAGATGACTGTAGCTGAGTAGCAGAGCACATCTGATAGAAAGGGGACCATAACTCATTGGTAGAGTCTATACCTTGCATGCAGAAGATCCCAGATTCAATCTCTAGCATTTCCCGTTCTGGGTGGTAGGAAAGACTCAGATCCTGGAGAGCCACTGCCAGTCAGGGTAGGCAAGACTAGCTAGATGATCTGGCTTAAGCAGCTTCATGTAGTACTTATAAGTGCACAGCACACAGAACAAGCTTGGAGCAGCTGGTCAGAGTGAAGCAATCCAAACTGCCTGGTTTGAGAGTTTCTACAGACTTCTCATTGCATCCCATCAAATCCGGAATTCAACGCAATCCTGAGCCAAGTGTCATTTTTCCTGCCAAACTGCAGCTGTTGTGCCACCTGTGATTTCATTTCATCACAAGAGCTGTTAGCAGAGAGCTGCAAACTTTCACAACTGTTCATGGAGGGAAACGACGAGACCCGACATTTCCAAATGCACAGAAAGCGATTCGTTGCTCAAAATTAAGTGCTTAGCATGGAAATGCCCAGATGACTGTCACTGTTAACCACCTCTAATGTGCAACTACAAGCATTTCCTCCAGGGATGAAAATGGACAGCTGCTGGGCTGCGTTTATAGATGTCTCAAAGGTCTACTAATGCAAGTATAACCAAGGCTGGGAATATTCTACACTACACCACAGTACTGCACGCATGGATACAAATTGGTACAAGCTTCTTCTTTTAAAGCAACTTACTAGTCCTCATGGTACAGGAAAGGCCTGGAAACATGTGGGCACTTAGGCAAAGTCTCAAAGACCAAAGGAGGCTGAGCAAGGCATGCACTGGTCCCTAGGCAAGACTTCAGTGCCCTGTTTAGAGCTGGAGGGTTGTGTCTAATGTTAGACCTACTCAGAGCAGACCCACTGGAACGCATGAGCATGCCTAATGGTAACTGGGGTTTCTTTTTCCCATTTCCATGGCTACCTCACCCAATGCCTGACTTCCTTACAGTTAATCCTTTGCTTGCAAAAGAAAGAGCTACCAACCTTCAATTAGCCTGCGGGATAGCTCAGTCGGTAGAACACAAGACTCTTAAATCCCAGGGTTGTGGGTTCGAGCCCCACGTTGGGCCAAAAAGATGCCTGCAATTCAGGGGGTTGGACTAGATGACCCTTGTGGTCCCTTCCAACTCTTTGAAACCCTCTTTGAAACCTTCCAATTCTTTGAAACCCTCACTGGGGAAAGCAGAAATGATTGTGCAGATGAGTAAATACACCCACGAGCTTGATTCACACACCTGGCCAGAGCAGAGGTGGTTAACCTTTGGCCCACCAGGTGCTGCATGGGACTCCATGTCCCATCATCCCTAACCATCTACCATGCTGGCTGGGGCTGATGGGATTTGGAGTCCAACAACATTAGGAGATCCATAGACTAGCCACCTGTCTGGGCTAGAGAATCTGCAGACCCTTGCCGCAGAATAAGGCCCATGACAAAGGAAGCTGCAGTCATAACTTACTTTTGCAAGGTTGTCAGCATTCCTTATGGTCTCCACCATCTCTTTGCCCGACGGATGCACCTTCGCCACGTGGCCCCACATCCTCTCCCAGGTCTTCCCATCAATAGGGAAGCCACTTTTGTTGACGAGGAAAACCACCCCTCCATCTTTGTCTTCCTCTTCCGAGCCCCCGCTGTTGGCAAGGCCAACCGTCCGGGCGTGCGAGCTCCTCGAACGGCCCCCTTTGTCTCCTTTAGGGTGGCGGGAAGCATTGGAGCTGGACCCTGTCATCGCTGAGCCTTCAAAGGGACGAGAGGTACCTCTCCGGGGTAAAGCGGGAAGAGACGGACAGCTCAGTGTCCCAACCAGGTAGCACTCCCCATCCCCTCTTCCCCCACCCCCCAAGGAATCAGGCTGGCATGAAGTTGCTTGCTAACAGCAGCCAAGCAGATCACCGACGGGTCTCTCCTCTTGCAGGCAGAATCTATTCGGAAATAACAACAGAAGGTGCAAGACAGCACATGTTAGCATCATGGTCTGACAAAACAGCCCGTTTCCCACTAGGAGAACTAGCGAGCGAGATGCATCAGGCAGAGTGTCTCTCGTTGTTCTCAGCCAGAAATGGGAAACAATGGAACAGCAGTAATCAAAGCAGACACTTATCGGATACACCTATGAAACAAAAGAGGAGGACCCTCAGATCCTTCTCTTCCTCAGCACCCCGCTCAGGATCTCTCTCACCGGAGCGCGGCAGAAGGCAAGAGGGATCCAGATCTCCCTCTAAGGACACGCATCTACACATTTATACGCACACCCTGGAATAACCCTCTGGGAACTGCCACACAAAAGAAAGCGGGAGCCTGCTGCTGCAGAGCTTGAATCCCTCTCTTCCCGCATAACATTGTCCCGGGTGATCATAAATCTGTCACCCCCACAGCGAGGCTGGATTCCGCCAGATCTCCCTGCTTGTTGTGTCTGGCTACCCGGCTCCGCGCCTGCATGGAGCCTGACTTGGGGGCGGGGGGCGGCGAGGGTGGCGCACCGCTAAGGCCGTCGGAACGAGGATCCGACCGAGCATCTCGGCGAGCCCCGCCGCCGTTCAGCAGTAGCAGCGGCGCGCTTCGTTCTTCCGGGGCTTGCATGCGGCAAACAGCCTCGGATGGTGCAGGTAGGAAGGCTGGGTGCATGCACGCCTGCAGGCGAGCTGGCACCGGTCTCGGGATCCCGACGTGCGGGGAGGAAAGCGGACCTGTCTGTTGTGACTACTGCAAGCCCTTTTTTAAAAAAAAGCAGGCGGTTCCTCCCTCTCTCGGTCGCCGGGCGACCCCACCCATCCTCGGGCTCCCCTTCCTGCAAAACCCGGCCCGCCTCACCTGCTCCCGCAGCGATTCATTGCACCGGAGCCTCTCCCGGCGGCTGCGGCTGATGCTGCCTCTGCAGCTGCCTCGGCCGCCCCGGCCTCAGCCCATGTTCCATGATCAAGTGTTACTCTCTGACATGGAACCATGTTACCCGGCAGCCGCCGACGTTCCGAGCGCCCCCATTGGGCGCCGCAACAAAGAAGGGCGGGCCTCGCGGACCCGGGCAGCGGCGCGAGGAAGGCTGCCCGGGCTCCGATTGGCTGCCGCGTTCGGCGCCGAGCTAGGCCAGCCCGGGAAACCTGATCGCTCGTGCTGCGAGTCAGGCCTTGGTGTCATTAAAAATATATATTAAGCGGGTTTTCCCAGCAGCGCCCCATTCAAAGTGGGTGTAAGGGTCTATAAAATTTTAATCTGCTTTAATAGTTTAACTAAAAAGAAATTTGAAATTTTTTTTAGTGCTTTCAGGAAGGGTTATGATTTTCCATTTTTATCTTTTGTAAACCGCTTTGGTCCTTTGTTTTTTAAACAAGCAGTGTATAAATTTGATGAAACGAATCCACTAAAGGAAAGGGCTGGCGGCGGCGTGTCTTCTTGATTCGCTGCTGCGTATTCATAGCGATTCGAACAGATCTGAAGGCATCGCTCCCCCTCCCCCCCCCACCCTAGGATATTCCACAAGTAACGCTGAGCGTTATTTATGACTCGCCCGTCTGAGCTCATAGCTGATTTCAGTAGCAGATTCATGTACATACTATATATACTAATCACCAGGCAGACGATTAAACATAAACAAGAGTCACTGGCAGTTCTTTCCTGGTGCCGTTCATGTTGCTGGTGGTTGTTGCCTATAAATCCCTATGCAGCTTAAGACAAAGCCGCTTGAAGGACTGTCTCTTCTTATTGCGGGGAAGGGTCCTCGCCCCTCGGAGGAGCATCTGCTATGCCTGCAGGAGCCCCCTAGTTCATTTTCTGACATCTCCAAGTATGTCTAGGAGAGACCCTGGAGAGCCGCTGCCAGTCAGTGTAGACAATACTGAACTAGATGGATGAACCAATGGTCTGATTCCACAGAAGGCAGCCTCTTGTGGTCCTATGCTTCCTACGGGAATCTGTCTATCCTTTAACATCAGCTGTTGCACTCACTTGTGTGTGCCATTGCTTAGTGAGGCGAGACTGGTGGCAATGCATGATGGGGCTTTTTCTGTGGTGGCCTCTTGTCTGTGGAACTGCCTGCCCCAAGATGTTAAGCTACCTTCCTCTTTACCTGGGTTTCTCTGGCAATTGGAAGTGTTACTTTTTAAACAAGCCATTTTGGCCACCTTAATGCAGAGGCAGCCAGATGTTGTTGAGACTCCAAATCCCATCCGCTACAGTCACCAGGGCCAATAGTCAGGGATTATGGGAATTGTAGTTCAGCAACATTGGGCAAGCACTAGGTTAGCTCCCTCTGCCTTACTGCATTGATTGTGAGCTTTGCTCTTTGTGCTCCTGGTTGGTGTTTTTTCTCTTTCTTTCTTTTACTGCTGTTTATAGTTTTTTATCATTTGTGTTTTAATAGCTTGATCAGTTTGGTCTTTCTGTTTGCTTTTATATTTTGTGCCATGTTGAGCAACTCCTGTGGAGTGGGAAAGCAGAGTAGATTTAAATATATATATATATTAATGGGTAAAAATGATGTATAGAAAGAACAAAAGATAACCCAGGTTCTGCAGAATGAAAGCTCAACCTTTAACCTGACATTACAAGAGTGTACTTTGATCAATAGGAACATAAAGAAATACAACAAAAAGCATATATGTAGTCTCTTGCATGCTACATCTCCCAGGTCTGAGTTCTGGAAGTTTTCATTTTATACATTAAGAACTGATTTCTAAATATGCCAAACTCAAAGGGTTTGTCCACACTTCTGCTTGTCCTGTGCCTAAAAACCTGATTGATGTTTGCTCCAATACAGCAGTAAAGATTGAGCTTCTCTGGGAGACAAGAAGATGTCTGGATGAACCCAAAGTCTTTTCCTCCCTCTCACTGAATCCCCCACCCCAATCCCATTTCATACATGTGAGATCTACTGTATTTTAGAGTCTTAGGGTAAAAAAGAAAGTGGTTGTTCTGTCTTCCGACTATAAACTTAAAATGTAACTGCTAAGATGTAAAATGCCTGCAAAGTAGCCCAGTTGGATTTCTTTTCCTTTCACCCTGATGGGCAGTGGCATAATCTGGGGTTTACGAAAGTCCCATTATAGAGATCAGCAGATTTGATCCGTTAGACCTCAGATTCCCTTTTCATCTAGCTCAGATGGCAGATGGGGAGGAGGGAGGTGAAAAATGAACATATATGCTAAACTCGATGAGCATGTCAAGAATGAAAGCTATTTGAATGCTAACGTTTCTCCTTTTTTATACACCACACAATAGACTTACTCAGGACTGAACAAGATTCGTCCTTGGCCAGGGCACCATCTGCATTCCAGGGGATTTGGGTGTGGGGAAGCAATCGTACAAACGCTCTGATATGTGCCCATTTGTATGGGCAGAGCTGGCCTGACCATTAGTCAGAGTGAAGCATCTGCCTCAGGCAGCTCATTTTAGGTGTCATTAAAGGGCAGCAAAGGGTAAATCGTGTAAATTATTATGGTGGCATTGTTACCGCCAGAAAGGGAGAAAAGTTCTTGTGAGACTTCCTACCTCAGGTGCCAAAATCACCTGGGTAGCGTTTGGTACCTTTCCCCTTGGCAGAGGACGGGGTGTGGCATTACGGTTCTTCCTCAGGCAGCAAAATGTCTTGTGCCAGCCCTGTGTCCAGGGGTGGCTGGTGGCTCCCTCTGGGACTGGTGGCATCAGAGGGGGATTTAACAGAACATGACTGGTTCACCCCCATTGGGCACTGAGCCAAGAGGGCACTGCAGGGGGCGTCACAACAAGGACGAACAATGGAAGGCTAGAGGCCAGGGGGCACTGAATTTTGGTGTCACACAGGGCGCTGCTGAAATTTGAAAGACCAAACTCCACCACATAAGCCACAGCCAATGACAGGCGGAGCTGACAGATCTAGCAGGCTCTTCTTATGCCCTTATGGCTGGCATCTAATATTCCTAGGGAGCTTGGCCCATCCAGGAACCTCATGCTGTTTACCAGGACGGATATTGCAGCTCCCTGTTCTCTTGGATGCTTGAAGAGGACCACTGGGTATCTGAGCATGCATGGTTAGATCAAATAAACTATGCCGGGTTACATGTTTGGTTAGGTCTCAGCCTCTGAGCAAGATCTTCGCGGCACAAGCCCTGAAACTGTATTTCTGGAGATGGAACTGACAAGTGTGGGTTGCGGTGGCATTTGTTTGTTTGCAGATCTGCATAATGAAAAGTTTTAGTGCTACCGACTGCGTTAAGGTAACCCCAGAGCCCTAGCATTGTTGACTTGAAAAGACAAGCTGCCTCTTTTGCTTCCAGTGGCGCAGTCAGGACCGGACCGTAGGGCAGAAACGGCAGGAGGCCTTGCCACATTTTGTAGTCAGTGAAGTTATGCACATTGAAGAAGGGCTCCTCTCTTCAGTCTAATATTACATAACTGTTACAGCTTGCTCTGTAGGTATGAGCACACTTATTTTATGCTAATGCCACTCTGCGGCACTAAGTAATCCCCAGAGGAGCCAGCTCCCCTCCTGACTGTCTCCTTGGCTCGTGTTTCTCTCTCGGTGGAATTGCTGAACTCCATCATTAGCATGAGCAACCGGAAGACCATGGAGGTATTGTTTGAGGAGCTAAAGTAAACCAGCTGTGTGGGTTTGTGATGCCTGCAGAGTGTTTGGTTCCAGGAGAAAGAAGGGCATTCAGGAAGGGAACTGGAACAAAGATGCTTCTCTCTGCTGTGAATTTGCTGCGTGTTAAGGATTTTCGGCCCTGTTAACTCTTGGCTTCTGGGTATGCTGACAACAAGCGAAACGGGACTGGTTTCTGACTAGGTTTCCTAGGAAGCTGACTTAATACTGTGTCAGACCACCTGACTCCATTGAGCTTAGTATTGTCCACACTGACTGGCAGAGGCTCTCCAGGGTTTCAGAGTCTTTTCCAAACCCTACCTGGAGATAGATGGATTCCTGCCTGGATTGAACTTGGGACCTCCTGTACGCAAAGCAGATGCTTTGTAGCTCTTCAGTTTCTCTGCACTGTCTGCCAGCATTCCTCTTCCTTGAGCTGAAAGCGACAATGGCAGGTGAAAGATGCTCAGTTCCGCTTTGCTGCTTCTACACATAGGTACATGTGTGGAGGGAGTAAAAGCACATTTATATCAGCAGCCTTCCTACACTGCAAGGACGCTCTCTATGGAGACATGGCTTCCGGCACCAGGCCTGTTGGCAGACCAACTCTGAATTACAAAGATGTCTACTAACATGGCAACATTAACCCTGCCATGTGGGAATCCCTTGCAGATAGACCACACTGCCTGGAGACAGGCAGTCAAGTTGTGCATCCAAAGTGGTGACCAGACCAGAGGAGAAAAGGCCGCTTGGAGGAGCACAGAGAGAAGAAACACCATGTGCATCTGCAGCAGCACAACTGGACACTTTCATCTTCCCTAGATGCAACAAAACATGTCTCTCCTGTATCGTTCTCTACAGCCACAGCAGGCACTGAAACATTCGAACAGCTTGACATCACCCCAAAGGCACACACCTCCATTGTCTCCCGAGACAGACAGTTGCCACGGCTCCTTTTTCCTCAACCTTTGAATCTCCCTCCTTGGCTTGAGTTTTGTTGTTGTTTTTAAACTGTAACATGCATTAATTTTGATTAAATGTCATTGTTTTCAACAACATAGGAAGCATAACACACCAGCCTAATAATAAGATATATACACTCAATAAGTGAAAACTAGGGTAATGAAAACAAAAGGAACATTTTATATACAAAAATAAATAAATACTAACATTTTAGTCTTGTTCCAGCAGGTAGGACCCAAGCAAACCAGTTCACATTTCAAGAAGGGAGATCTTTTGACTGAACATTTGAAGATCTTCCTGATAGTACAAGCTGTTCAACAGTAGTGTTAACAGATTGTCTTGCAAGGTGGTGGACTCTTCATCATCACTGAGGCTCTTAAGCAGAGGCTGCATGGCCAAACTATCAGTGATTTCCTCCATTGACTAGATGACCATGGCTGTCTCCCCCAATTCTACTATTCTATCATTAATCAGCTCATTTTCTTTGTCCCATAAGACAGGCAGAATTCCTCCAACCGGAAAAAGTCTTTTCACTGAGGGAAGCACTCCTCACATCAGAGGAAGGGAACATTTAGATCCAGCCTAGAGTTACGAACTCTGTGGCAGCCTCACAACAGACCCTTCTTCTCCAATGGAAGCCCTCTAGTCCTGTCGTCATCTGCCCTGCTGGCATTCCCCATGTTGCGTTGCAGCAGGAACTTGGAATCTTCAGCTTGGCTGTTTTCACCTGGAGGAACCCAAAACGGTTGTGGTTAAGCAGCACACCACATGTTTCCAGCCCAAGTCCTATTTTAGGTTCTGGGAGATGGAAAGAACAGACTAGTACACATACTTTGCACACTCTCTAGTGGGAGAAACAGTCGAGCCAAATGACGCCACTGCAGTGGTACCTCGGGTTAAGTACTTAATTCATTCCGGAGGTCCGTTCTTAACCTGAAACTGTTCTTTTTCCCCCTCCATAATTTTTATTAAATTTTCCACAATTATAACAAATATTGCAACAAGCATTGTACAACTGAAGGGCAAACCAGAACAAACACAAAAAATACATCAAAGAAAACAACAACAACAAGCAAACAATAAAAACAAACTTAATTGTTTTAAAAATCCAACGTTATGAACATGTTAATTGACTTCCTCTAGTCCCTCCCTTCTGAGTTTCCTTGTATCTGAATGTAACAGCTTTCCAATATCCTTGGTGTGTGGAGTGCCTCAGGGTGCGATTCTCTCCCCGATGCTTTTTAACATCTTTATGCGCCCCCTCGCCCAGCTTGTCCGGAGTTTTGGGCTGGGCTGCCATCAGTATGCTGATGACACCCAACTCTATTGTAGCACCCTGCTTGTGGTTAACGCTTAGCTGGAATGAAATATTCAACGCAGCAATAGAGAAATTAAAATAATAATTTATTTGTCAGACAAATAAATGAGAGGCACAGTGGTATGGTTACCAAGCTCTGGCCTGGCCTCCTGCCATTCTGGCCAGCACTTATATTTCCTTAATCCAGCCCCCTTGCTCCTCCTGTGGCTGCCTCTGTCCAATCAGCCTGGTTGAAATTCCTATTGGCTGTTTGCTAGAACCAATCACAAAAGATACACCCACTTCCTTCTGTCCTTTTATGGAACACAAAGAGCTATATATTCTTCCATCTATAAATGACAAATAAGTAGTAATATATCTTACATGTGTCTCAACAAGGAATCTTAATTACCAGCTCACCTCTTGCCCTCCTTGCCCTATTGCCTTCCAAAACAGATAGTTAATCTTGAATTTTTATCTTCAACAGATGTCAAGGATCTTGAGTTCACATCAACATTGAAAGATCTCCTTCATTTGAAGGTTTCTAAACAAAAAGCCTGACAACTATATATCAGGAGTGCTCTATGGCGTCTCCTGTCTGGCAGGGGGCTAGGCTGGTGGCTGACTTAATTTCAGGATAGTTAAAACTCTTACAACTATATGAAATAAGAATCTAGCATTTCTTAAATCCTTTGCATAATTACATTTAAGCCAATATATTTAATACATTATCATAGGTAGCCTTTTAAAAGGAATAAGGCCTTTGTAAAGTAAAAAAGGAACTCAGTAAAAAAACAGCTTCAAAAGAAGCCTCTTCAGTTTACACCCCTCCTTTCACCCCTCCTTTCCAGCCAGCTGCTTTCCCATTAGCTCTTCCCAACATTTATTGCCCTTTAACTCTCTCAGTTTAAAAAAAAGAAACAGCTTTAAAAGATTTCCTTAAAATGCTCTCTTTTTCTGCCAGCTAGATGCCTCTCCATTGCTCTTGGCCTTTTTAACCTTAGGAAGAAGATATGGCTCATTTTACTGGGAGGCACATGGTATCATTTTATTATTTACTCATTCCTAATTATGTTTATCTCTGCTTTTTTATCTTCTGTAACATGTAGGATCAGTGTCTGCTCTCAGCCTGTAATTTCCCTTTTTACGACTTTGAGAATTGTTTTCTGCTATAAATCAGGGGGCCCCTTGTCTAGGAGGAAAAAACATTGCCAAGGCCTTTTAGGCAGCTGGTCTTTTGCCTGGCATGAAACATTTGAAAATCTTTAAGATACAGGCCCTGATTGAAATATATAAGCTTTGATAAAAAATGCAGGCTTATGATTAGATGCCTCACTATCTGTTGATGGATGGCCATCCTGACTCGGCCCCAGACACACTGGCGAGATGTCTGGAAGCTGTGGCTGGATGGTTGCGTGGGAGCCAGTTGAAGTTAAATCCTTCGAAGACAGAGGTCCTCTGGCTGGGCCAGGACGATATGGGATTGAGGGGGCAACTCCCATCTCTTGCGGGGGTACAATTAGTGCCAGCACCGTCCGTTAAGAGTTTGGGTGTAATCTTCGATACCTCCCTCTCTATGGAGGCGCAGATTACAGCTATAACAAAGGCGGCATTTTTTCATCTCCGCCAAGCTAAGCAGTTGGCCCCTTATCTCTCTCGCCCTGACCTAGCCACTGTGATCCATGCGACAGTCACCTCCAGACTGGACTATTGTAACTCTCTCTACGTGGGGCTGCCCTTGAGACTGACCCAGAAACTCCAGCGGGTGCAGAATGCCGCGGCAAGACTCCTTATGGGGTCTTCGCTGCGAGATCACATTCATCCAGTACTATACCAGCTGCACTGGCTCCCGGTGGAGTACAGGATCAGGTTTAAGGTGCTGGTTTTAACCTTTAAAGCCCTATACGGCCTAGGACCCTCGTACCTACGGGACTGCCTCTCCTGGTATGCCCCACAGAGAAACCTACGGTCTGCAAATAATAATACCCTCAAGGTCCCAGGCCTCAGAGAGGTTAGGCTGGCCTCAACTAGAGCCAGGGCCTTCTCGGCTGCGGCTCCAATCTGGTGGAACGCTCTGTCACAAGAGACTAGGGCCCTGCGGGACCTGACATCTTTCCGCAGGGCCTGCAAGACAGAGTTGTTCCACCAGGCCTTTGGTCAGGGCGCAGCCTGACTCCCTCCTCTGGCAACCTGTACAGAATCTTGTTTAATCGGTTGCCATTAATTTGATTTTAATTAATTTTTATAATGAAATATTTTGAATGTGTAACTATTTGATTGTTTGATTATTCGATTATTGTTAGCCGCCCTGAGCCCGGCTTCGGCTGGGGAGGGTGGGATATAAATAAAATGTATTATTATTATTATTATTATTTATTATTATTATTATTATTAAACAATATTCCAATTATAATCAAATTTATTCACTTTTCTTACTGTTCTAAATCCCATTTATTTAATTAAATCCTAAGTTAGTCCTATGCCTATTTGGTACTTTCAAGTAATTTCTAATTTTTTATTTTACAATATTTATTCAAATAGTCCTTAAAATTCCTCCAGTCTTCTTGATATTCCTCTTCTCTCTGGTTGCGGATTCTTCCAGTCAGGTTAGCTAGCTCCAAAAAATACATCATCCATGATGGAACCTGAAACTGTTCTTAACCTGAAGCACCACTTTAGCTCACGATCACGATCAAACCTTTATTGCATTAGCATACAGCCATAGCAGGATAAAACAAAAATGCTATAGACAAGCAACCAAACAAAATTCAAAGCGATATTACTGGGGTTATGACATTTAAATTACCCTAAGACAATAATGTAAGGATTTAGTTGCCGGGGCCGGGAATCAAGAATGTGGATGTATATAAAGCATATAATGGCCCCAAAATAGGCTCGGCACATTAGGTTAAAAAAGTAATGAAAGAATTAAAACAGGACCAGGTCTAGGACACACTACCCGGTCAGAGTAGCCCTGAGTTTCAAGGCCTGCACTATAAAGATTGCCACCCCATGTGAAACTTGGGGATTTGCGTCCACAAGAAGTGATTTCAAGCAGTCTTCCTTAGATGTAATGGTGGACGGGATCAAGCGGAGGAGCTTAGTTCTTATTAGCTCATAAATAGGGCAGTAGAAAAAGAAATGTATGAAGTCCTCTACTTCATTCATTGTGCATGGACATAGACGCTGAGTAATAGGGGTCTTAGAATAAATCCCCTGCAGGAAGGCCGTGGGTATAGAATGGAAACGGGCCATGGTAAACGCTCTTCTCAAATTGGGCTCCGTCAGGTCTATCAAGTAGTTGGCAAGTGATCTTACCACTTTCACTTTAGGGAGCCACATGGAGAGGCGAGCTGTGGTGGACTGTGCCCGGTCCATGGCCTCGTCTCTTGTAAGAATCCAGGCCCGGATTTTATGTTGATCCCAAGCTGACAGCGTGTCCAGATCTGGGAGGGAGTAGCGTGCAGTAATAGTCTCCATGGCCTTGGACCATTTATTACTGTGAGAACAAGTTAAAAAGGCTAGCCTGGCTAAAAGGGAACCTGGGGCTTTGATTAATTTACAATAAAAACTAATAATTCTAATGTGGGCTCTCGCAACAATGGAGGGGAGGCCCAGTTCTGTTCTTAACTGTGCAGCAACCGAGCCCTTGGGGAGACCCAGTAACTTTCGTGCAAAAGAGTTTTGTAGAATCTCGAGCCGTTGTAGTGTTTTTAAATTCCACCCCCAGATTTCAACCCCATACAGTGTAGCACCCTGCTTGTGGTTAACGCTTAGCTGGAATGAAATATTCAACGCAGCAATAGAGAAATTAAAATAATAATTTATTTGTCAGACAAATAAATGAGAGGCTCAGTGGTATATGGTTACCAAGCTCTGGCCTGGCCTCTTGCCATCCTGGCCAGCACTTATATTCCCTTAATCCAGCCCCCTTTGCTCCTCCTGTGGCTGCCTCTGTCCAATCAGCCTGGTTGAAATTCCTATTGGCTGTTTGGTAGAACCAATCACAAAAGATACACCCACAAAAGATACACCCACTTCCTTGCCCTTATAAGGGAGACAAAGAGCTATATATAAATGACAAATAAGTAATAATATATCTTACATGGAATCTTAATTACCAGCTCACCTCTTGCCCTCCTTGCCCTATTGCCTTCTAAAACAAATGTTTAATCTTACATTTTTATGTTCAACAGATGTCAAGGATCTTGAGTTTCACATCAATATTGAAAGATTTCCTTCATTTGAAAGTTTCTAAACAAATGCCTGACAACCATATATATCAAGAGTGCTTGGATGGCGTCTTCTGTCTAGCAGGGGGGCTAGGCTGGTGGCTGACTTAATTTCAGGATAAATACAACTCTTACAACCATATGAAATAAGAATCTAGCATTCCTTAAATCCTTTGCACAATTACATTTAAGCCAATATATTTAAGCTAATATATTTCATTCACTTATCATAGGTAGCCTTTTAAAAGAATAAAGCCTTTGTAAAGTAAAAAGGAACTCAGTAAAAAAACAGCTTTTAAAAAGAAGCCTCTTCAGTTTACACCTCCCCCCTTTCCCCCTCCTTTCCCAGCCAGCTAGATGCTTCTTCTCCAGCCAAGCCAGTTGCCTTTCCCAACATTTAACCTTTTTAACTCTCTCAGTTTAAGAAAAAGAAACAGCTTTTAAAGATTTCTTTAAAATGCTCTCTTTTTCTGCCAGCTAGATGCCTCTCCATTGCTCTTGGCCTTTTTAACCTTGGAAAGAAGATCTGGCTCATTTTACTGGGAGGCACATTGGTATTATTTTACTATTTACCCTTGCCTTTAATTGTGTTTTCTCAGTCTGCAAGGGCAGCATATGTAATTCTCCCTTTTTATGACTTTGAGAATTGTTTTTCTACTATAAATCAATAGGGCCCCCTTGTCTTAGGAGAAAAACCTCTTGCCAAGGTTCTTTCTGCCTGGCATGAAACATTTGAAAATCCTTTTTTTTTTTTTTAAGCTCATTTAATTTAGGAACCTGATCAAGATATAAGCCAATATAAGTCTTGATTAAAAATGCAGTCTATATTCAAATGCCACATTCCCCCCTTTCAAGCTCAAGGACCTTCATCATATTCCTGAGGTAAAGCTCTGTATAGGGCCATGATATGAGGTAGAGTTTCATTTGAAACCATCTTGCTAATTGTACTTCTAAAACATGAAATGATACATGGCATCATACACAAAACCATTACCACTACTGTCAAGAAAAACAAGCAAGACAATAGTATCCCTTTGAGTCCTGTGACATTAGGTAACCAATTGGTGAGCCATCCCATATCCCATCCTTCCCATGTTTGTACTGGGACATGTGCTATATTCTCCATCTTTGTGGCCAACACACAGATTGCCTCACCATTATCTGAAATGTTAAAGCAACAGGCATTCCCTGTCAAGTTCAAGACTCCACATAGGCCTCCCTGCCTGGCAAGTACATAATCCATTCCCATTTTCAGCTGCAAAATGGCGGCTCTACTTTCATCCAACTGTTGTGCAATAAGTCTCAAACTCTGGGCCGTTGCATTGGTTACAAGTTCCACTACTGCTTGCAATCGAATTATTCTGTTTAGATTATAAATAGGATCCCGTGCCCCTTGTATGAGCTCACCAGGATTCCAGGAGGCAGGATCATAATAGGCTATAATGCGCTCTGGCGGCCAATCATCAGTACCGCTCCAACTTTGGGTACTTCCTCCTGCTATATGAGAAATATCAGCATTCCTTCGTGTTCGCCTGGCCGAACTAGTGGGCATAATCCACATTGGTGGTAATACCCAACCCAAGAAACAAGTCCCACTCCATTTGGAAGGGAGCTTTTTGTATGCCCATTCTCCACATATCCACCACAACCATCGGGTCTGAGGTTTTTGGTACGTGGAGTACAGAAGGCGAAATACCAAAAGAGGTAGAGAGTTCACAGTGCAGTATGTTAGATTGCCTTTTTCTGTCACAGTTATGTTCCACACCACTTTCCATGCGTGAATAAAAGGAGGTGCACAGGGCAAGGTATTCCGAGTTCGATAGGTAGTACCGTGTGCCCAGGTATGACTATTCTTAATATAATCCCAAGTATAGTGACAATGAGAAGAGCCTATCATGGGAGAATCAGCTGCATCTGATGATTTATGTACACAGAATTCCCCTTGTACAGGTATAACTCGTAATGGTTTAGTTGAGTTCCATCCGGGGAAATTCTGTATTTCTGTTTGGTGTGGCATTTCGCTTACCATACCAATGGCATCTAATGGTATCGGTAATAAGGGCATACCTCCCTCTGAATCATCTGGCCCAAGAGAGCAAACAAGGCAATTGGTCCTATTTGCAACATTGGCTACCATTTCAGCTAAACCTACCCACATATTGTGGTCATGGCTGAATCCATATTTAGCCAATTTGGTCAGATTTAAGGACCCTTCCCCTTCCCAAGGGATCAGGATTAATAATAAAATCATGTTGATGTCTAGTATATGCATTCCTTCCACAAAAGATTACCTTATTGTGATAGCAAATAATTATTAGCCCCAATATAATTCCCCCAGTGACAGAAATGGGGTACCACCAAGACCAAAACATATATCCCGAGGATCCCCAATGAGTAATATCTCTGATAATTGTTCCACAAGGGGGCAGTCAATCAATTGTATTAGAGAATCTTTCCGTTCACAGTCGCTGGTTCAGACGCTCCTCAAGCTTCAGGCGTGCGCAGGTCAGCCAGCTTCCAGGTTGTGGCTGCAGCAGGCCGGTCGTCAAATGTTGCCCGTGACCTAGCCCGTTCCCGGTAGGGCTAGATACAGGGGTTTTTGGAGAGAGTTAGTTTTAAAGGATTAGAGGGGTCACCTTTGCACGTCCAACTGCCTTCGGACTTCTTCAAACGAGAGTGATGAATCCAGGGGGTCACCTCAGCTACCTTCACCGCTGTTGGAGTAGAGAGCAAGACGGTGTAAGGTCCACGCCACTTTGGTGCAAGTGGATCACGTTTCCACTCTTTCACCCATACGCTATCGCCAGCCTGGAACTGATGAATCGGCTCGGCAATGCTGCACGGCGTGCGTTCGAGGGCCCACCTGTTAAGAGAAACAAAAACACGGGAGAGAGATTGCACTTGTCCCTGTGTCACATGATCTCCTATTTGTTTAAGGTCAGCTGGAATATCCTGAACAAAGGAGGGCGGTCTCCCATACAGGAGCTCAAAAGGTGACAACTTAAGTCTTTTTGTGGGTGCACACCGAACACGAAACAGTGTTATGGGTAACACATCTACCCATCCCAATCCCGTTTCCTGGGTTAATTTTGCCAATTGGGTTTTCAGAGTCCGATTCATTCTTTCAGTTTTCCCTGAACTCTGAGGCCTATATGCTGCATGCAGTCTCCATTTTACTTGTAGGACTCGACATACATCTTGTACTACTTGATCAATGAACGCTGGCCCATTATCACTTCCAATGCATCTAGGTAATCCAAACCTTGGGATCAATTCAGTGAGGAGTCTCTTAGTTACCTCTCGTGCCTTTTCAGTTCGGGTGGGAAAAGCTTCAACCCATCCGGTAAGAGTATCTACAAACACAAGGAGATACTTGAATCCCTTAGAAGGGACCAGCTCTGTGAAGTCCACAATTAGACTTTCCATGGGGACATATCCCACATGTTGAATTCCAGGAGGTTGTACTGGTCCCTGCCTGGGATTGTTTTTAGCACAAAGAACACATTTCTGTGAAATGCAAGTTGCTAATTGTGATAGATTAATAATATACAACTTCCGACTGAGACTCTCTCTGGTTGCAGTACCGCCAAGGTGAGTAGATTCATGATAATTTCTTACAATTGTGCCTGCTAGATGATGAGGTACATAAATCCTATTGTCCGGCAGGATCATCCAACCGTCCTTCATAACCGCTCCTTCCTGTTCAGCCCACTTCCTCTCTTCTGGGGTATAGTGAGGTTTAACTTCTTCTGGAACTACCTCTGGTATGAGGGCTGCTATAAATCCTCCCACAGGCTTTTGGGCTGCCTCTCGGGCTGCTTTGTCAGCAGCATGATTTCCTCTGGTTATTGGATCCCTTCCTCGTCCATGACCTTTGCAGTGCATTACAGCAATCTGTTCTGGAGCCCATACTGCTTCTAACAGGATTTCTACTTCAGGTCCATATTTCAAGGCCTTCCCGTGGGCTCCTATTAGACCTCTTTCTTTCCATAGAGCTCCATGTGCATGCAGGGTTAAGAAGGCATATTTAGAATCAGTATAGATGTTTGCCTTACATCCAGCTGCCAATTGCAGAGCTCTAGTTAAGCCTATAAGTTCAGCCTTTTGTGCTGATGTGCCAGCAGGCAAAGCTTCAGCTTCCACAACTTCCTCATTGGTGACCACAGCATATCCTGCTCGTCTGGCACTTTCATGAAGGTAACTGCTACCATCCGTATAATATACAACATCTGGATTTTTCAATGGTTCATCTTTCAGATCAGGTCTACTGGAATAAACTTCATCCATTACTTGGAGACAATCATGTGATTCCTCATCATCTACCTCTGGTAGGGGCAGCAAAGTCGCTGGATTGAGCATATTCACTACTCGTAGATGAATCCTGGGATTTTCACACAATAGGCCTTGGTATCTAGCCATCCTTGGGTTCGTTAGCCAATAACTACCCTTATATTCCATGAGTGTCAGAACAGCATGAGGTACATTCACATACATCGTCTGGCCGAAGGTAAATTTATCAGCTTCTTTGACAAGGCTTGCAGTGGCCGCTACTGCCCTTAGGCATGGAGGCCATCCTTTTGCTACTGAGTCCAATTGTTTAGACAAATAAGCTACTGGGCGGTTCCAACTTCCTAATCTCTGGGTCAGGACTGCAGCTGCAATCCCATTCTGTTCATGTACATACAGCTGAAAGGGTTTTTCCGAATTAGGCAATCCAAGGGCTGGTGCCTCCATAAGTCGTTGTTTGATAACTAAAAAGGCTTGTTTCTGCTCAGGTCCCCATACGAATGGGTCCTTTTCTGCACCTCGAGTGCTTTCATGTAAGGGCTTGGCCAGACTGCTGAAATCAGGTATCCATAGTCTACAAAACCCTGCTGTTCCCAGGAATCCTCTAAGTTGTTTTCTTGTGGTAGGTTCCTTGATAAGGCAAATAGCTTCTTTCCTCTCTGGTCTCAATGCTCGTTGTTGGTGTGAGATGTCAAAGCCCAAATATTTGACCTTTTCTAAACATAACTGTGCCTTTTTCTGGGAAACTCGGTAGCCAGCTTCCCAGAGCAAGTGGAGCAGTTCCTCTGTCCCTTCTTTACAGGTATTAAAATCCTTTGCCGCTAGTATAAGATCATCTACATATTGCAGAACCACCTTTTCTCCCGGTATTGAGGGGTAACTTGTTAGATCCCTCGCCAAGGCAGTGCCAAATAAAGTTGGGGAATTTTTAAATCCCTGGGGCAATCTTGTCCAGGTTAGCTGGCCTTTTGTTCCTGTCAAAGGGTCTTCCCACTGGAAGGCAAATATAGGTTGGCTCTGTGGTGCCAGCCGGCAACAGAAGAATGCATCTTTCAAGTCCAATACAGTAAAAAATGTTGCTTCTGGTGGGATCAAACTCAACAAGGTATATGGGTTTGGTACATTTGGGTGCAAGGTCTCGATAGCCTGGTTTACGAGCCTCAAGTCCTGCACTGGCCTGTATTCATCTGTCCCAGGTTTTCGAACAGGCAAAAGGGGTGTGTTCCATTCTGATTGGCAAGGCTTAAGCAGACCATATTTTAATAGGCGGTCCAAATGTTTCTGGATGCCCTCTGCTGCTCGCCGGGGTAAGGGATATTGCTTTACAGATACGGGGGTAGCCATAGGTTTTAGGGTTACTACAATTGGAGCTATATTCTTAGCCATTCCTGGTGGGCTATTTTCGGCCCATACTCCTGGTGGCACCTGTAGAGTTCGGAGGAGCTTGTTTAATTCTGTATCCAATGTGGGTTGGACTTGCAGGGCTGACATTAGGCGCCATGATTGTTCCTTAGGTACTGAGAGGGTAATTATTCCTGCTGCTTTTGATGGCAGTTTCATTTCTGGACCTCGAGGAGTGAAGGTGATTTGGGCCTGCAATTTGGACAGCATATCTCTGCCTAAGAGAGGTATTGGACACTCAGGTATATACAAAAACTGATGGGTTAAACGATGTCCCCCAATCTGGCATTCCAAAGGTTGGAGGAAAGACCTCTTAGCTGACTGTCCAGTGGCACTTTTAATGACTACACTTTTGGATGCCTTTTTCTGCAATAGTTCTGGGAGTACTGAGTATTCAGCCCCAGTATCAATCATAAAGTCTATTAAATGGCTCCCTAATTGAATCGTGACCGTGGGCTCCTGGAAGCCTAACTTTATGGAGTCCGGTCGTTCCTAGTCTTGAGTAAAATCCTCTTCTGCCAGTCCAATGAAATTGTCTCTATTCTGTCCTTGTCCTGGTCTCTGATATCTTCCATTTCGGATCATTCCCCGTCCCCGTCCCTGGTTTCTTGGGCCGGAGCCTGGGCCTGGGCCTGGGCCTGGGCCTGGGCGTACTTCTTCCAACCTCAGGGGTTCAGGACACTCCCGCTTCCAATGACCCTCCTTCTTGCAATTTGCACATTGATTCCTTCCCAGTGGTGGATTCCTTCCTCGCCCTCTCCCTCCATTTAAGGGGCGGTGGTCTTGCTTCACTGCTGTGGCTAGCATTACCATCTTTTCCTTCTGCCACTTCTTCTTCTCTTGCTTCTCAGCCTCATCCCTATTCCGATAAACTCGGCGTGCAATGGCCATAATTTGGCTCATCAGCATCCCTTCCCATCCTTCTGATTTCTGAATTTTCTTACGAATATCAGAAGCGCACTGGGCCACAAATGTAGCAGTAATCATTCTGCTGTTTTCAGGGGCTTCAGGGTCAAAAGGAGTCCATATACGATAGGCTTCTTGCAGCCTCTCTAAAAAGTCTCCTGGACTCTCATTTGGTTTCTGTTCTACTTCTGAGACTTTAGACATATTAGTGGGCTTCTGGCATGCCCTGCGGATACCTTGCACAAGCGTCTGGCGGTAGGTGGTAAGTCTGGCCAGATGAATTCCATTGTTTGGATCCCAATTAGGATCTTCCAAGGGAAAGTTATCTTGGAGATGACGGTCAATATTAAAAATATTTCCCACTCTGGCCTGCTCACGCAAATATATCTGTGCCTTTTCAATTATGTCTCTCCTTTCCTCAGTGGTGAAAAGAGTATTTAGGAGCTGGCGACAATCTGTCCAAGTAGGGCTATGAGTATTTACTATTGAAGTCACCAAGTCCATCATAGCCTGAGGTTTTTCTGCAAAAGATGGGGTGTGTGTTTTCCAATTCATCAAATCTGTAGTTGTGAATGGAATATATTGCAGGGTCGAAGTTCGAGGTGGCCGTGGTCCGGGTTGCCCGTTAACCAGCGCAGGCTCCTCAAGTGCATCAAATACTCTTCTAAGAGGGGCTACTACGTGATCTTTCTCTTCGCTTTGCTCTAGGGGCCTCAAATCATAGGGGATGGTATTTGTCCCAAGGCGTTCTTTTAGCAGCTTTATACGCCTGGCTGTATTGCTTGCTGACCGATTAAGGTCTCCCTGTAACTTCTGTAATAATTCTCTAGGACTTGGATGTACAGGGGTTTGGGGTGGGCAATCAGTTGTTCCACTAAAGGAGACTGTAGATGCAGGTCTATTAGGAGTCACAGGTGGAATAACCACTTCTGCTTGGGCTTTATTATAGGACTCCAATGCCTCCTGAAGATATTTATCATAATCTATCAAGGAATCAAGCTCTGTGACTCCACTCCCATTATTCATTCCACTTTCTTGCCTTGGGGTTACAACTGGCGGAGTGTTTGAATTAAGCTCCCTTCGATGTGGAGCATAGGGTGGAGGTGGAAGCACCTCTTCCTCTGGTCCCTCAAAAATGGGTTTGAGTTTATTTGGCAAGATTCCTTTCCTAGCTTCAGCTTTTACAGCCAATAATTTGCATCGTTTGACTTTGCATTCCCTTATCCATGGAGGATTTTTATTTAATGTGCTCAGCCAGGAATCTATATATGGAAATTGTTCTGGGCACCCTCCAGTTTCTTTGGCGATATTAGACCAAAGTTTGCTTACTAAATTTATATCAAAAGTTCCCTGAGATGGCCATTCAGTATTTTGTTTCGGCCATTCTAGTTCACATAACGTTCTCAAGCGCTCTGGCGTCATTTTGACTCCATATGCCCCTGAGAAGGCTTTCTTAAAATTATTTAACATACACTCAAGAGGTGTATTTTCCCCCTTTGAACCCCCAACTCCCATTGTATGGCCCTGTGAAGTATCCACTCAGTCACTCCACACTCAGGTCAGCTACAGATTGCTCTGTACTTTCTCACACATACAATGCGCTAGATACTTCACCACACTCTACCTCCCAATTTTCCCTTTTCCTCCACCAGACCAACATCTGATGTACCCAACCACCTAGCGTACTCAGTTTCCCCTTACTGAGACGCAGAAGTTTGATCAAGACTTCTCTTCCTCCCAATTAATTGGAGGGCCAAAAATCCCTTTGTGCACTTACCCTTGGTTGGTTCCCTGTTTCCCCCGGTCCGTCGCCGCCAGTGAGCAGGGTATCAGACAGACGAGTCTTCTGCGTTCCCCCTGGAAAAATTTACCAGTGCGCGCTGGGTAAGCAGTGGTCCTCTCTCTTGTACCCTGCCCATAAAATGTAGCACCCTGCTTGTGGTTAACGCTTAGCTGGAATGAAATATTCAACGCAGCAATAGAGAAATTAAAATAATAATTTATTTGTCAGACAAATAAATGAGAGGCTCAGTGGTATATGGTTACCAAGCTCTGGCCTGGCCTCTTGCCATCCTGGCCAGCACTTATATTCCCTTAATCCAGCCCCCTTTGCTCCTCCTGTGGCTGCCTCTGTCCAATCAGCCTGGTTGAAATTCCTATTGGCTGTTTGGTAGAACCAATCACAAAAGATACACCCACAAAAGATACACCCACTTCCTTGCCCTTATAAGGGAGACAAAGAGCTATATATAAATGACAAATAAGTAATAATATATCTTACATGGAATCTTAATTACCAGCTCACCTCTTGCCCTCCTTGCCCTATTGCCTTCTAAAACAAATGTTTAATCTTACATTTTTATGTTCAACAGATGTCAAGGATCTTGAGTTTCACATCAATATTGAAAGATTTCCTTCATTTGAAAGTTTCTAAACAAATGCCTGACAACCATATATATCAAGAGTGCTTGGATGGCGTCTTCTGTCTAGCAGGGGGGCTAGGCTGGTGGCTGACTTAATTTCAGGATAAATACAACTCTTACAACCATATGAAATAAGAATCTAGCATTCCTTAAATCCTTTGCACAATTACATTTAAGCCAATATATTTAAGCTAATATATTTCATTCACTTATCATAGGTAGCCTTTTAAAAGAATAAAGCCTTTGTAAAGTAAAAAGGAACTCAGTAAAAAAACAGCTTTTAAAAAGAAGCCTCTTCAGTTTACACCTCCCCCCTTTCCCCCTCCTTTCCCAGCCAGCTAGATGCTTCTTCTCCAGCCAAGCCAGTTGCCTTTCCCAACATTTAACCTTTTTAACTCTCTCAGTTTAAGAAAAAGAAACAGCTTTTAAAGATTTCTTTAAAATGCTCTCTTTTTCTGCCAGCTAGATGCCTCTCCATTGCTCTTGGCCTTTTTAACCTTGGAAAGAAGATCTGGCTCATTTTACTGGGAGGCACATTGGTATTATTTTACTATTTACCCTTGCCTTTAATTGTGTTTTCTCAGTCTGCAAGGGCAGCATATGTAATTCTCCCTTTTTATGACTTTGAGAATTGTTTTTCTACTATAAATCAATAGGGCCCCCTTGTCTTAGGAGAAAAACCTCTTGCCAAGGTTCTTTCTGCCTGGCATGAAACATTTGAAAATCCTTTTTTTTTTTTTTAAGCTCATTTAATTTAGGAACCTGATCAAGATATAAGCCAATATAAGTCTTGATTAAAAATGCAGTCTATATTCAAATGCCACAACAGTAACATCGGGAGGACTTTGCTGATAAATGCTTTTCTGATTGGTGGAACCAACTGGCCGCCTTTTGCATAGAAGAATTTCTCCAAGGCTTTGATGGTTCTACGGGCAGCCAGGATGGACATATTTTGGTGAGCTGACCAGCTAAGCCCATGCTGAAAAGTGATACCTAAATACTTGAATGCTGAACAATATTCAATAGAGTGGCCCTCAAAATTCCAAAATGGCTTCCGAGTTTTCGTGCCAAAAGTAAGAATTTTTGTTTTGGCGAAATTGATTTTGAGGGAGTTGGTATCACAATATGTCATGAGCCCTCTGAGCATGTTTTTTAAGCCCTGCTTGGTTAAAGACAGTATCACCATGTCGTCCGCATAGAGTAATATGGGGATCTTGAGCTGTTGTAAAGAGGGGGCAGATTGGTTTAGGGCCTTCATGGTTGTAACGATGTCATTGATGTAGAAATTAAATAGAAAAGGGGCCAAGAGGCAGCCCTGTTTGACCCCTTTATTCAGAGGGAAAGAATCAGAAAGGGCTCCCAGAGGGCCAAATTTTACTCTGGCCGATATATCATTATGAATTTCCATAAGAAGGTGGAGGAGTCTCTTATCTATGTTGGTGTAACTAAGCTTCTGCCATAGCCTATCTCTAGGGATGGAGTCAAAAGCGGAGGTCAGGTCCACAAAAGCCGCGTGTAGTTTGCAGTTGAACCTGTTTAGGTATTTATCAATCAGGGTAAATAGAACAAGACATTGGCCAGATGTACCTTTACGGGTGGAATAGCTTTGTTTCTTCTGCCCACTCGATTAATTTCTCTAGCAAGAATCTAGAGTAAACCTTGTATGATATATCCAGCAGGCTGATAGGTCGATAGTTACGCGGATCTTGTGGATCCCCCTTTTTATGTATTGGGATGACTATGCTCTGTTTCCAGTTAGGTGGGATCTTAAGAGTAGCATTAATAGTGGTAAAGAGAGATGCTAAAATAGGGGCCCACCACGTCTGGTTCGATAAAAATACCTCAGGTGGTATCATATCCTCCCCCGGAGATTTATCCCCTGAAAGCATGCTGATTAGTTGTAAACATCTCTCTGGGGAAACTGGTTCCCAGGTGGGCAAGGCAGATGCTGGAAGAGTAGAGACTACGTCTACTTCGGGATCTGGGGCGGAATACAGCTGAGCAAAGTGAGAGTGCCAACTGGCTGCTGTGATGTTATTAACTATGAATGAGTGGGGTCTTAAACCTGCATTAATTAAATTCCAGAATTTCTTGTCGTCACGGGTTTTAATGGCCACTGACAGCGCCGTCCAGCATTCTTTCGCAAAGAGCAATTTCTTATGTTGAAGCAGCTTCTTGTAATATGAGCGGAATTGGGCTACCTCACTGATTTTGCTCTGGGTGCTGTCTGATTTCATATCAGACTGAAGAAATCTAAGCCAACTTCTGCACTGTTTGCATTCTTGGTCGAACCAAGTTTGATTCTTCCAGGTTAAAATCGCACGGGGAGGTTTCGTGAGTGAAGGAAGCAAGTAGGCTAGAATTTGCTGCAAAGTTGAGAAATGATTCACATTCATTGTTAACAGCTGGGCTTTCAAGGCTAGGATCTCAGTGGAATTTAGGAGGACTTTTATGTCTTGCTCCAGATAGGTATCCCACTTCTTACGTCCGGAGGCTAAGATCAGTGGGTCCTGGTGGTGGAGTGAGCTGGGAAGCCCCAGCTGTATGTGGAGGAAGGAGATGGCGATTGGAAGGTGGTCACTTTCGGTTCTATTAAACACATTGAAACAATATGCCTTATCATTAAGTGCCGAGGAGGACCAGATGTAGTCTATAACGCTTGCCCCTCTCGATCCTAGAAAAGTATAGAATCCCCCGGACCAGTCTTTGGGTGTGCCATGCAAGCTGTGCAGCCCGCAGTTTATAGTAAACTCCAGTAGTATGATGCCAGCCCTATTGATGGTCTTATCATGTGAATTCCACATAGGAAACCACTCCTCTTCAATGAATAATTGCGACTTATGGGTGAATGAGCTTATATCTGCTCCGATTCTGGCATTAAAGTCCCCCATTATTTAGCTAATGGGGCCTCCCACTGCTGCCACGCCGCCACTGCACGATTTCTGTTCTCATCCTGAAGCAAAGTTCTTAACCCAAGATAATATTTCTGAGTTAGCGGAGTCTGTAACCTGAAGCATCTGTAACCTGAAGCATATGTAACCCGAGGTACCACTGTATTCACATCGCACTTCACTCTGTAGCTGCGTTTTTGTGAGAGATGACGGTATTACCACCACAGTTATGTGCTTCCAGGAGAAACAACTTCCTTCTAACTTGTGCCCCTGAGGCTGTTTTCCCAACGCTCCGGCGTGATTTTGTGGTTTCTTCTTCAGTCAGATTTTCCCTGCAGCTTCATTTCCAAGTGCAAGAAAAAACTGCTGTGAAACTGGTGGCTGGGTGATTTATCATAAGCCCCCTGACTGGCTAGCACCTGTGATGTCACTGATGCCAAAAGACCCTTTCCCAAGCCCACACAATTCTTGGAATTTTCAAAGGGTTTAGGATATAAAATACATTTTAATAAGCTCTTCATGGAGCGAACAGTTTCTCTCTGTACAGCTCATGCAGCCCCCAACCTTTAAACACAAGATAGGAGAACTTGCTGGAGTTCCTTGCTAAAGGAGCAATCCTATACACAAGAAGCTGGTGTAAACTGAGCCAGTGTAAAGTTATACCAAATCCAGACCCAGTTCAGCAGTTGGGGCTTCTGCTGCTGCTCTGCCTAGGCCTGGCAGAGGGGAATCAAGCTTTTTAAACAGTGCTCTGTGCTGGGTTGCCAGGTCACATGGCCAAGCTGCACACGCTTCAGATCCAGCCCAAGTCCTGCTTCTCTGGTCCCACCCATGCCATGCCCCCATGATCTCCCTTGGGGGGGACTTGCACTGGCTGAACCAGGAAGCAGCCAGCTGAACTGTCAGGGGCAGACTTTGGCATTTCAAATTTCAGCGGTGCCCTGTGCCAAAATTTCTCCCACTTCTTGCCTTCCATTCTGCTCAGTTGTCATAGTTGTAACGCCCTGTGTCGTCCCCTAGGCTCAGCACCCAGTACAGAAGAGTTGGTCACACTGCTCTAAATCTGCCTCCGGAGCTGAGGATCTACATCCTTAACAGTTCGTTCCAATGGTTCTTGTCATAGATTGCCCCCTAAGTGAATAACATTTTTTTGAAAGCCTCCCTTTACTGGATTTGCCCTTTGTACACATTCCTTGCACTGACAGAACATTAGCACTCCTTTGAATACAACCCTGAGCATTTCCAAAAGATTTGTAGAAGCGAAGCGGAGGCAGCGATCCCCTCGGTAGCAGGAGAATGCTTTCATGGGATGAAGTGAGCCACATATTCTGCTTCTAGTCTGCAGAGGTGAAATTTCATCTCCTCCCACTTGCTCTTCGCCATTGATGCTCTGCTCTGGCAATTCCTCATTAACAAGGAGGTTTGCTGAAGGAGTGAAAGTGTCAAAGCAGCAGCGGAGCATTTCATTAGCGACTTTCATCTGAGGATCTCATAGCACTTCACAAACACCCATTGCCCATCACCCCACTTATTAGTGTGGATGCAGTGGGTGAGTCAGAGATGTGTAAAGCCCCATGGAATATCATTACATTTGATGAAACTCTTCATGGAACTAAAAAGTGTGGGCAGATCACTTCACCATCCATGTAAGTACTTTGGTTTCAATTGCTAGCCTTTTACTGTATGCATATATATCTAGTTTAGTAAACACTTGCTCTGTTTGGGATGCTCTTTTCCATCTGTAAAATGGGTATAACTATGACCTACTTCTCAGGGCTTTTTGTAAATAGATGATAAAGACTGGAAATAACTTTTCCTATTATGAAATACTGGGCTTTCACCTTTGATATGGCTTCAGTCTGAGGGAGGTTTCTTTGGGGGAGCATATTCATATGGGGTGGAGCAGCAGGCTGGGTGCTGAGTGCAAAGGGGTTTCTCTGTACAGTAGCACCTGATCTAGATCTAATCTGTATGTAGAAAGGTCTTTCCCTCTGCAAATAGCCTCGTCTCAATTAATAGCACAAGTCGTCCTAAAGAAATGCTGCCACCTACTGAATAAACTGCCAACATCATTCTGCCTCAGTTTGATTTACTGGAGGAAAGTTGCAACATATAGACCCAGACCAAACACTACAAAAAGTCAAGGTTAGTATGCTCCTTGTGGCATCCTAGGGACCTCTTCATTTGCGCTCCCCCAAGGTTTGCTGTAGCTTGGTCCAGTCTATATCATTTTCTAGTTTACACACACACACACACACACCACAGCCTAATAACCACGAGGATCAGAAAGCTTAGAATCAGCAAAACAGATTTGTCACCTATAAGGTCAGGAACTGATGTGATATCCAGCAGGCGGATGCTGGTGTCTCCCATCAGAGGTGATGGATGCCTCAATGAAGTCCTGAATGGATAAACCCTCTGTACCATACATATATGTGATTTCATGTTTCTATAATAAATTATTATTATTATTATTTCTACCCCGTCCATCTGGATGGGTTTCTCCAGCCACTCTGGGCTGCTCCAAATAGAATATTAAAAACATGATAAAACATCAAACATTAAAAGCTTCCCTAAACAGATGTCTTCTAAAAGTCAAGTAGTTGTTTATTTCCTTGACATCTGATGGGAGGGCCTTCCACAGGGCGGGCACCACTACCAAGAAGGCCCTCTGCCTGGTTCTAGTCTTTCCAACAAACTACACACCGTGTCCCCCATCAGAGGTAATACCCCTCTCCTAACACTCCATAAGCCCTCCACCGAGACCATCTAGGAAAAGGGAAACCCTGGTCCTAAACCTCTGCTGCCTTGCAGGATACCTTTGGAAGAAGAAAAGGCTAAGGAGTAAACCCTACACAAATCCAGAGTGGAGTCTCTAAGACTGTTGGATGGCAACTTATACAAGGCAACTCTGGCAACTCCTGCAGCTAAGCTGGCACCAAATGTATTGCTCTGTTTTCCTTTGGACCACATCAGCGAGGCCAAGAAGCTTCTTGTCTGGGCAGCCCAGGACCTCCAAAGACACTGTCCAGGCTTGTGCCCCAGGGAGGTCACTTTCCTGCTGCTAGTTTGGCTGCACCCCGGAGGCACACTCCATTGTCTATCGAGACAGGAAGATGCCAGCAACCCTTTCCCAAATTGTTTCCTCAAATGCTTAACTACACTTCTTTTTTTTTTCTAGGATTCATTAGTATAATTAAGACAACATATGGATAATGGCTTAATAGGTACTCAAAAAAGAATCCAGATTTCCAGGTTATGTCATGTTGCACTTTGAGTGCATAATTCAAGATGCATGACCCATTAGCAATCCCAGATAAGAGTTTTGAAAAAGGGAATTGAAATCAGCAGGAGAGGAAAGATGGGGGGGGGGACGACACAGTAGTTGTACAGATCTTGACAGTCGTTGCATATCTAAATCGGGCACCCTACATTCTAAGGATTTTGTTGCTAATTTGGTTTAGCAATCCTTCCCAGGATTTTTGAAGCATTTTCATAGTGCTGAATAGTCTAATCCGATGTATGTCCCACTGAGTTCAATGGGATTTACTCCTGGGTAAGTGTGCACAGGACTATGACCTACAGCAAACTTTTTTTTTTACATTCACCTATAGGGCACAGGTGGCGCTGTGGGTTAAACCACATAGCCTAGGACTTGCCGATCAGAAGGTCGGCGGTTCAAATCCCTGTGATGGGGTGAGCTCCCATTGCTCGGTCCCTGCTCCTGCCAATCTAGCATTTCGAAAGCACGTCAAAGTGCAAGTAGATAAATAGGTACCACTCCAGTGGGAAGGTAAACAGCATTTCCGTGCACTGCTCTGGTTCCCCAGAAGTGGCTTAGTCCTGCTGGCCACATGACCCGGAAGCTGTACGCCAGCTCCCTCGGCCAATAAAACAAGATGAGCGCCGCAACCCCCGAGTCGGTCATGACTGGACCTAATAGTCAGGGGTCCCTTTACCTTTACCTATAGTCCACAAAGTGTCAAGTGTGTGAGAGGTTTGAAGTGGCTATGAGAAACGGTCAGGAATCAGGGTGCCCAACCAATGGTCCCCTTTTCCATTGAGGGGACAACCTCCAGAATCCAGAATGCATCAGCTAGACTGGTGACTGGGAGCGGCCGCCGAGACCATATAACACCGGTCTTGAAAGACCTACATTGGCTCCCAGTATGTTTCCGAGCACCATTCAAAGTGTTGGTGCTGACCTTTAAAGCCCTAAACGGCCTCAGTCCAGTATACCTGAAGGAGTGTCTCCACTCCCGTTGTTCTGCCCGGACACTGAGGTCCAGTGCTGAGAGCCTTCTGGTGGTTCCCTCACTGCGAGAGGCCGTTACAGGGAACCAGGCAGAGGGCCTTCTCGGTAGTGGCACCCGCCCTGTGGAACGCCCTCCCACCAGATGTCAAAGAGAAGAACAACTACCAGACTTTTAGAAGACATCTGAAGGCATCTTTAGGGAAGCTTTTAATGTTTAACAGACTACTGTATTTTAATACTTTGTTGGAAGCCGCCCAGAGTGGCTGGGGAGGCCCAGCCAGATGGGTGGGGTATAAATTTATTATTATTATTATTATTATTATTATTATTATTATTATTATTATTATTATATAACATTAATCAAAGGCCTTCCACAGTGCTTAACTGTGTAGCATGCTGAGTTTGCTAATATCACAAGGCCTTATACACGCTATATGCCAATCCTTGATCCTTTTATAGGATACGTCCTCATTTCATTATATGTTTTGTGGTTTTACAAGGAGTTGCCAGCCTTGTTCAGCAGCTCAGACCATGTCATGCTGTCTGCACTTGGGCTGCCTTCCAGCTGGGAGAGTGTTTAGAAGCCAGCTAGTAATTTAATTCACTTACTGCTATGGCAGTCACATATCTTGGGTCTCCAGTCCGTTGATTGCTATTGGAGGCATGGAACCAATGCTCAAAGCTAACAGCAGAGGTCTCCCTCAGCTGAAACTTTAGCAATAGACAGTGATCTTGATGCAAACTCAGCCTTCACTAAAAAGTTAAAAAAAATGGCCAGCTTTTTACTAGAAAAGGGCGTTTTTAAAAAACTTTCAGGGATGGAGAAGGAAGGCAAGAAAAGATGAAGAAGAAACCCTACTGGATTGGGACCATTAGTATAAGTAATAATACACACACCCCAATATAGGCAAGTACAAAAATGGATTACAGTATTAATACAATCAAAAAGACAATGATTTTCCCACCTCACTCTTCATTTGCTAGCTTGAAACCACCTTCATTATGAAGGTTATGAATCCAGACTTTAAATGAAAGCCTTGCTAGGATCAGCAACCCTGAAATGACATTGTAATACTTTGGTCTTACAACTTTGTAGAAACAGTTACAACACTTTTTTGAGGTGTGAGGAGGGAGTGGGAAAGCCTATTGGTAGAATGAGCTATATTTACTTTCAGCCATACAAGTTAGTGGGGACCATTTGGTTCTATGCAAGGAAGTAGAGGGTGCTGTAACACTACTGGGGCAAGGGTAAAAATCTTTCCACCCTAGAATCTGCCCGCAATGTTCGGTGTCAGAAATCAGTTACATCTTCAAGGAGGTCCATGTCCTTCAAAGTCTGACCTGCTTATTATTTAATCTTAGGAGCTATTTATAGCACAGGATTAGGAAATAAGATCATGTGATAAGACGGTACATCATGTTGATGACTAACATATAGGAAACAAACCAGGTCGTTGTGTACCTAGAACGTAGCAGTAAGACTTTGCTGAATGATATGCTTAGCTGCAAAAAGAAATTGCACAAGAATGATGACTGTTTATACACAGGGAGAGCTATCAGATGAAGGGAGGAGGTAGATATGCCTAGCAGCCGACAATGTTTTTAAAAAATCAGTGGATGTTCTCTAACTGTTGCAGAATTAAAACAAAAAAATTCCTTCCAGTAGCACCTTAAAGACCAACTAAGTCAGTTCTTGGTATGAGCTTTCGTGTGCATGCACACTTCTGTATCTGAAGAAGTGTGCATGCACACGAAAGCTCATACCAAGAACTGACTTAGTTGGTCTTTAAGGTGCTACTGGAAGGAATTTTTTTGTTTTGACTATGGCAGACCAACACGGCTACCTATCTGTAACTGTTGCAGAATTGTGCCAAACAGTGCCTGGTAGTTATAACAGCAGCAGTAGCCAGATGATTGCTCACAAATTCTCTGCACTTGCAACTGAATAATTAGTGTAGCACCTATTCACTAGGAGACCTTGTTTATAGTCTCTCATGGTGCCATGCCTGTGCCCACTCAAAACACTGAGAACTGTTAAGCAAGGGAAAAAATCACTTCCACTCTGAAATATTCATGACATATACAGTTGGCTAGAACATGCAAGGCTCTTTTTTTTAAAAAAAATTGTGACTATAGTAATACCTCGGGTTACATATGCTTCAGGTTACATACGCTTCAGGTTATAGACTCCGCTAACCCAGAAATAGTACCTTGGGTTAATAATAATAATAATAATTTTTATTTATACCCCGTCCTCCCCAGCCAAGGCTGGGCTCAGGGTGGCTAACAAGCAATAATAAAAACAAATTGAACGAATACAACTTAAAAAACAAGATTAAAATACAACATTAAAATATTGAAATATTAAAATGCAGCCTCATTAAGAACTTTGCTTCAGGATGAGAACAGAAATTGTGCTCCGGTGGCGTGGCGGCAGCAGGAGGCCCCATTAGCTAAAGTGGTGCTTCAGGTTAAGAACAGTTTCAGGTTAAGAATGGACCTCTGGAACGAATTAAGTACTTAATCCAAGGTACCACTGTATTTAAAAAAAACCCACTGTCAACTACACTGGTAAAGTTCATGGTTCACGTCTGGATGAAACCTTCCTAATAATGAGTCAGAGTCAAGTTATAGATCAGTTTAGGCCCGACAGTGGTGTCCCAGCTTTTTTCAAAGTTGTTGACCTTTTTTTAGGATTAAAGTTGCTGAGCTTTTTTTATGAGTTTACTCCAAAGTTGTTGAATTTAGGATTGAAGTTGCTGAGGTTTTTTTAGGATTTTACCCCAGGCAATAAACTGCCACAAGGGCCAGATTCGGCCCCCAAAACGGACTTTGGACATGCCTGGAGGGAGTTAATTCTACTGTCAGAATTCTAACCAACTTGAAGCAGTTGCCATGATCAGACAGCTAAATAGGTCAGTATCCCCAAAGGTCAGGAACACGGGGAGGGTGAACAGCAAGTGACAGCAGGAATAAAGGGAGCCCTGAAGCAAATTAAACCAAGCCATAGAAGTGACTTTGTACTAAGTGTATATCAAGTTTTCTACTCAAACAGCTGTTTAGCCTCAGGGCCAGCTGAAACCCTAGTTGCGAGGTCAACATGACACAGCATAGAATATCAAGATCATTCCCTGGCTTCCTTGATCTCCTGAAGTAGTAGCGAGGCATAAATGTTTTGTCTACATACCTACAGGACCTGATGTTTGTATCCAGCAATGTCAGTGCTTAACTTACAGATATGTTCCATCCGTTTATATTTACCAAGGGGTGGGGTGGGGAGACAATGTTCATATTCCAAGTACAGAATAAAAAAAATACTTGGTGTTAATGACCACACTTTTATGAGGACACAGTCCAAAATGCAAGCATAGCTACTTCATGGTGTTAAAAGAATACTGAGCCACAAACCACCATCTTCTATTTATTATTATTTATTGAATTGCTACCCCACACTTCCTCCCAAAGGACCCAGGGAAAGCAAGCATTTCAGCATTTCTCCACAGCCTTCACCAACCCAGATGCCTTGAACTACAATTCTCATCCACCTCAGCCAGCACGGCCATGCCAGCTAGAGCTGACGGAAGCTGTATTTTTCTATTTTGTTTATTCATTTGGAGGGCCCCAGATCAGTGAAGGCTGTCTGGACATATTAACTGTTTGTTGCATATTACCACATCAAAAATGTACACACAATGTAGTTGAGAGGCTTGCTCTGAAGCTGGGTTTGCTTGGGAGGAAAATAAGGTTATGGAGACGACGAGAACTGGCAGAGAGCACCAGGGTCAACATCAGGTTCTTTGAGGATACACAACATGAGGGACTTGAACCAACATCTGATACAATGATTGCCATAGTAGATTTCAAGATTATAAATACATTGTGTTAAAGCTGTTCAAATTTATGCAGTAATTCCAGGAAATTCCAGAACATTCCTCCTTTGCCTGTCAGAGCCCAGCTCCACCTTCCATGCGTGTTGTAAAGGGTTCCCCCAATCCTCCAAAGCAGATTGCGGGGAGCACAGTGGCTATGGGGTGAAGGGTTAAAAATATATCCTGCCCCCTTTCATCCACAGCAGTGCCCAATAAGCAGAGCTCCACTCCAGCCCCAATGTAGATGAAATTAGAAAAAAAATAACATGACAAAAATCCACCCACTTATACCTCAATGGATCACTCAGACACTGCACATTTGAGAAAGCTCAAATCTGAGAAAGTATGGATTCCACATAAGATAGTGAAAGCAAAATGAGTCCCTAAGAGGCCGTAATGGAGACCCTCAGTAAGAAAGTTTTGGACCCACTATTTGTTGAAAGGGCTTCTAGTACTTGAAAGCTGGCATGTTTTAGAAATACTGAGTTTAACTATCCAACAGATACAGGGCTGGCCCAATACATGTTGGCATCTGAGGTGAACCACAAAATGGTGCACCCCTCCCTGCCAGGGAAGAAGGGGTAAGTGAAGAGCTATACCCAGGAACATGGAGGGAATAAAGATCAACATAGGGATCTGCTGCCCCTGTGGATTCTGCCGCCTGAGGCATTTGCCTCACCCTGTCTCATGGGTGGGCCGTCCCTGAACCAATAGCACAACCAAGAATCCTGTCAAGTAATCAAAGCAGAGGGGCCAGGTTTCCAAGAACCCTGAATCTCTAGCCATGTGAGCCATTGTTCTTCTCAAACAGAAGCAACCCAAGCTAGATAACAAAGTGGTTTTGAAATAGAGGGGAGCTTCAAAATTAGTTTGAGATACATTCTGGAGGTAAAAAGAAAAATCCCACTGGGCTAGTACAACCAGCTAAGCAGTTCTTTGGATCCCAGCAAGAGAACTTAAAACGCCAGTTTTTCTAAGCTCAGAGATTTGCCTATAGATTCCCTTGTGAATTGAAATGATGCAAAATCCCATACTGTTAGGTATACATACAAGTAACATGTCGCCAGCTCCCCACTGACCTGCAATTATTTAGATAGCAAATAAATTTGCCTATTTAAACTATGCAGCACATTTCCCCCTTTTTATTTTTTATTTAATCCAGAATATAATTTGCCAATGTATACCTGAAGTCCCAGGGAAGAACTTGCACAGTCCCAACAGGGAACCATTGTTGTAGCTGCCATTAAGCCCTCATTACAAGGAACACTTGGATTTAAAAATCCCCACAGGCATTCTGCCAGGTCAAACTTATTTGGGAGCTTTTCAGAAGGCAACTCTGCAATTTGGCAAATGACATAAAACAGGGGATTCAGCCGGATTAAGGTTTTAACGTTAATTCTGGAAGGAAACTAACTTACTTTAAGCTCCAAATGTCATACTAAAGGTATGGTGATTTTTAAAGGTGGCTTTTGGGAGGGGTGTCAAAAATTGGCCATTTTAAATTTATATAACAAGTTTAGCTATAAAGCTATCTCTCTTATGAAAGATGTTCCAAGGGAAGAGATGGCAGAAAAAGAATGTTTCCTTCAAAAAAACAACCACCCTAGATTTAGGGTGGGATTCACTTAATGAACAGCAGAAGGGCAACACTTCCCCACCAGAAAAAGTTCTCTGGGTGGGGTTGGAAACAGTATGTGGGGGGAGGGGAGATCATTCCACCTGCCAAGCCCAATATGCTTGGGCAAACGGAACATTTTAAATGGCGTAACAATTGAATTCCACCTATGGGGGGGGGGGTTTAACTGATGGATTTCTGCAGCATGTGGAATTACAGCTATAAATAATACCTGCATGTTGGTGTGTGCCATGTGACAAAGGTATTTGAGAGCAGAAGCAGTAAAGGAGTCTAGAAATGTTGTGAAATGCTGAAAAGCTGCAGAATCATTTAGCATGCTGGATCACTGTGACTCATATTTAGAAGAAGAGAAGAATTTGGATTTGATATCCCGCTTTATCACTACCCGAAGGAGTCTCAAAGCAGCTAACAATCTCCTTTCCCTTCCTCTCCCACAACAAACACTCTGTGAGGTGAGTGGGACTGAGAGACTTCAGAGAAGTGTGACTAGCCCAAGGTCACCCTGCAGCTGCATGTGGAGGAGCGGAGACGCGAACCTGGTTCACCAGATTACGAGACTATCGCTCTTAACCACTACACCACACTGGCTCTCCACTTTCCTCCTTCCTTTAAAGCAGAGAGAGATCTAAAAAGGTAACCATCATTTACTACCAGGCAAGTTGTATTCAAGTGACATGAAGGAAGAACATTTAACAGACAAAATATTTCTCCAATGGACACACAAAAATTTCCACCAAATCAGCAAGTGGCAGAGGCTGAATATGTACTTTCAAGTTTTTCCTTAACTTCACAAGAAGGCATAAAGCACAAATCTGAGGCCTGATTCATTTGCTACATGATTCAGCAGGAAAAGGCACAATATTATAAACCTCTAACCAGGTGAAGCAGTAGATAAACATTCACTTTGTGCTCTTGCAATACTTTTATTTGCCCATTACTTTTCACTAACAAACATACAGACACACAAATGAAGAATGGCTGCAAGTATGTGCCTTTGTACGGTCTGGCAATGCTTTTTTTCACCATTCAAACATTAAGAAAAACACAGCTGCATTTTCATAATGCAAAGGGAAAAAAATCTGGACAGATGAGGATCTGGTTTTGTAGCTCAGAAATCCAGACTCTCAAACAAGAAAAAAATATATATATTTCCAGAAAGTATGAGCTTATGAAGCACCCACATCTGTATTTAAACACAAGAGGTTTCATAAACTATAATCCTTTCAAGGCCAACAGAAATGGCGAACAGAAACTACAGTATAACACATTCAAAATCTGAATTAAGTATACTGCATGTTGTGCTGAAGGAAATGCCACCTCCTGTAGAAGTGGCGGATTAAAATTTCCAATATATTTACAATAAAAAAAGTTTTAAAATGCTCCTTTAATTCATGCTAATCTTAAGAACACACCTTCATATAAAAGATGTGTGGATTAATTAGTTGTGCAGCTTTTAATTAGAACTTACTCGTACTTGCCACAGTACTCAAGTTCCTTTGCAGCAAAGATCAGGACCTGTGCCCCCCCCCCAAATGACATTGGACTCCAATTCCCAGCAGCCCTAGGCAGTATGAACACTGGCCAGGGACAATGGAAGTTGAAGTGCCACAGTTTCCCCATCCCTAGTTTACATTACAGTACTATGCATCCTAACTTGGAGTAAGACCGGCTGCATTTGTTCAATGGTGCTTATCTCACACTATGTTTATGATTGCAGTTTTTCTGTCTCTGCTGAAACTGCACAGCTTCCACAAAGGAATGACAGACTGCTGGAGATCTTAAACTGCACAACTAATAAATAAATAAAAGTTAAGAATCCCACTATAAATAAGTCGCCATAAAATTAACAGGTGCCTTCAGCAGAGTGTATGTGTATCTGGAGTTCATAGACAAGCAGTACTGCATGATAATGACTGCAAACACATTACTTCGAGACAGTTCTTGTTCTCTATCTGTCAAGTTGCTTCTGCTTGGTCTTACGTGAAAATTATGAGTATCTGGCACTTCTTCCTTCCATCCTAAATGTTTAATTCAGACTGGCTTTTCTATGCGGTTTTACTCAGTTCATCTTCTGTAGGACCGTCAACTGACATCTGTGAGAAAAAATAAAATTGATGGCTGATTCAATCCATTCTCGACAGGGTTGCCTGGGCTCTGAGGCTACAATAATCGTAATTTTAGAAATCAATAGTGAAAACTAGCTTGAACATAATATGAGTAGGGGGGCTTACAAATTCTGAAGAATGGAGATATAAGGAAAAAGCAAATAAACCTATTCCAACTCCTAAAACCAGCATTATTAATTCTAGTATCTGGTTCAGCTGGTGATAATGGGTATCAAAGTGAGCCCACAAAGACAGAAGTGCCTTATATTTTGGAGCTTTCTCACTGTATAAGTTTGAGAATTCTCTAACTTTACGTGCCTTGTAACTGATTTGGGATAGGCTATTGGATTGCTTGTTTTGTGTGCAATGTTCTATGATGTTTTGATTACTTTACAGGTGACCATTTCCCTTTGATTAAGATATTACTGAGACGAGTCCATGCAGCTCTCTCTTTTGTAGGTGGATCAAAGCATGGCCGTTAAGAAAGAGGTGCCACTACTCCTTGCTGCCTCTGAGTAACTTGTGGCAATAAGCTACCAGTGTCAGAAACACCACGGACAGAATAATTGCCACACACAGGAAGAACAAGGATATAGTTTGAGTTCCTCACTTGCAGTTTTATATATCATTCAATGTGTCAACACGAATAGAAGTTATTAATATTGCAGTTGTTGTATAAAGGATTATTATTATGACCGGAATGTAATTGAAACGAATTAAGATTTTAGAACGCAGAAAATAAGAAAATAATGAAACCATCCAATCTGGCACGTGGGAAGGCCACTTTAACTAAATTATATAATTCGGTATTTGAATGATTGGTATTAATAGTTGTATTATAATTTGGTATTGTTATAATAAGGCTATTATTGGACTGTAATTGAAAACTAATAAAAATTTATCATGGGGGGGGAATACAACCACAAAGCTCTTTTAAATAATGGCAAGCTAAACTTGAAATCTGCTACTCAAAGCAACCAGAACTCTAAAGACATTGTGTTCAACAGTCTACTGCCGAGTGCCAGGTATTAGTGGTCGATTATGCCAGCAAATTAAAAGATTAAAACTACTTACAGATTTAATGTCAACACTTATCCCTGAATTCACATTGTGCCTTCGCAAATCTGATTTGATTAAAGCTAAAAGGAGGAAAGAAAAGAAGCATATGAATACAAGCACATTCACTGCCGTGAATATTTTTGCAGGATAAATTCTGTTGGTCTTAAGGTGCGATGAGACTATTGCTTTTGCAGCAAAAGACTAACATCATGATTGCTCTGCAGACCACATGATACCTGCCTTATTCCTAGCTGTTGTTTCTCAGTCTACAACAGTGATTTTCAGACAGGTTCCAGGCTGAAACATGCAACAGTTAACAGCCCTGGATGCTGAAACACATTTATCAAATGTTGACGAGGGTCAAATTTGACAATGGTGCAGGACTCAGCACTCTGAAAACTTCAGCTTTCATTAAAAAATAAAATAAAATGTTTAATGTGCTGCAGGCAGGAAGAGGAGGAGCTAGAACATATAATAATTTATTATTTCTACCCCACCCATCTGGCTGGGTTTCCCAGCCACTCTGGGCGGCTTCCAACAAAAGATAAAAAACACATTAAAACATCAGTCATTAAAAACTTCCCTAAACATATTGTTGTTATCTTTGATATTAAACACTAATATTGCATATTTCTAGTTTCCACCTGGCTAAATTGATCTACCAATTTATACACACCCAAATAATTATGAACCGCTAGCCTATAATGGGGAATGAATGGGAGTCTAGATCAAGCATAGGCAACCTTCGACCCTCCAGATGTTTTGGACTACAATTCCCATCATCCCTGACCACTGGTCCTGTTAGCTAGGGGTCATGAGAGTTGTAGGCCAAAACATCTGGAGGGCCAAAGGTTGCCTATGCCTGGTCTAGATCCAAACTGTAAAAACACAAAGACCAAAAAGCCCATTTGTTGAATGAACAGAAGATGCATTCAGCTTACACAGCAACCCTAAGCATATATACTTAAGTGTACTGTGTTTAATGAGGTTTATTTCCAGTTGACCATGCTGGACATGTTTAAATCAGAATTAAGTTTCACTGCTTCCTGAGTGTGTTTAGGGCTGCAGCCTGTGTGAGTTTAGCATCACAGCACAGCTTTCATGCTCTTCAAGCGGTTTTGCTCATTCAACTATTTAATAACCTTGCTCACATTTTACTTCTTAGTGCAGGGTTCTACTGTTATCAGACAAAGGAAGATTTAGTTTTCTTCGTTGTCACAATAGTTTGGATGGCAGCCAGTAATCCTAATAAGCTTTCTTTACTCACATCCCACTCTTAAATCTAACTAGCTCTTTTTTAAAAAAAAGCAAGCTACCCACAGGCCACTTCCTCCTCACCTCATTTGTCCTCTTTTAAAGTAGATAAAGCCAGGCAACCAGCTGTTTTTTATCACTTTTATTGATATTCCCCTGCTTTTGAGAACTTAATTATTTTCATCCATCTTACTTTGTCATATGGCTGCTTTTATGATACGTTGTTGTTAATGTTGTTATTGTTGTGAGACACTTTCAGTATCTTTAATAGAAAGTCAGGATAGAAATGTTTCAAATTAATTAAAACAGAAATAAAATATGAACGAATCAGGCCTTTGGGATGGACTGCATACTATTCCAGTAAGAAGAAAATACATTTATACACTAATTTGAGAATAAAGCCAACTCGTTACCTGTTAAAATGATACCTATAAACATCCATACGAAGAGGAAGATGTTTCCTGCGCGGGGATTGTAATCTGTTGTGAGCTTTCCTTGAATCAGCGTAAAGATAATCCCAAATATCTGTAAATAGACCATAAGAAGGAATTTCAGATTGCTTCTCGATAAAGAGTATCTTCACTACAATGCTATCACAGTTAAAACTTGCATGGTGTTTGTTCACAGTGGTTGTGTTGCAGCAGAGGGAGAGATAGGAAACAGGGCAAGGTCATCAGCTCTGCTAAGATACTAGCTAAATTTTTCTTCACTTTTGGATGGTTTTCACTTGAGCTGGTCACTGTAAGAATTTTGTATTCCTACGAACTGGTGCCCTAGTTTGCCTTTCTTTCCTTTTCACATATTGCCTGTTGGGTTGTGTCTTTTAGAGTACAAGCCTAAGGGCAAGGGCTGCCTGCCTTGCCTGTTACTGATTTTATGAAAGCTGCAGTAGGAGCCTTCTCAGCAGAAGAGCCTGCCAGAAATGAATTTCATAGAATCATAGAATTGTAAAATTGGACAGGACCCCCCAAGGGTCATCTAGTCCAACCCTCTCAAATGCAGGAATCTTGCCCCAGCCAACCCTTGCTGGGCTCAAATCACCAAGCTTCTGGTTAGCAGTCAGATGCACTGGCCCACTGTACCACCTAGGGTAGTTTCACTTCTGCATTCTCTAGGTATGCTATTTAGAGACAATGCGCCATATTTTTCGCTCTATAAGACGCACCAGACCATAAGACGCAGCTAGTTTTTGGAGGAGGAAAACAAGAAAAAAAATAATCTGAATCCCAGAAGCCAGAATAGCAAGAGGGATCTGGCTTCTGGGATAGCCTCTTGCTGTTCTGGCTTATGTGATAGCCATGCACAGCCTCTCCCAGGCAGCGGGATGAAAGCTCCTCCTGCCCAGAAGAGGCTGCGTGCAGCTAAGCCAGAAGCCAGGACAGCAAATGGGATTGCTGCGCTGTCCTGGCTTATGGGATAGCCGTGTGCAGCCTCTCCCGGGCAGTGAGAGAAAGGCTCCCCCAAGAGCCGCGCTCCCTTTAAAGAGTGCACGGAGCGTGTGTGCAACTCTTGGGGGCTTTTCCCTGAGGAGGGAGAAGGGCAGCTCTTTAAAGGTAGCGCTGAGCAGAGCCTCCCGCCTGCATTTGCTCCATAAGACGCACACACATTTTCCCTTACTTTTTAGGAGGGAAAAGGTGTGTCTTATAGAGCAAAAAATATGGTATATATACTAGCTATACTATCAATTATGTACCACATTAGCTGTCCACTGATCTTTGTCAATTGTGTTTTCTTCCATTCCACATTTGTGGGTTTTTAATTTACCCAACACTCTCAGAGATGAGCATGGAATAGTCTCCCTGCACAAAAGGGAGCCCAGTGCTTCTCTCATCTCTGCAGATCTGTGCAACTGTGCAAGGTGGGGGTCACTCTACAATCCTCCCACAATCCCAGTGGGAAGGTGGCTTGCTGAGTAAACAGCCAGCTTGCACTCCCAAGTTGAAAAGGAAGGGACATGAGGACAGGGAAGCTAGAATAAAATGGGGGAGGGCTGCAAGTCAGTGGCAGAGCTTCTGCTTTGCCAAGTGGAAGGTACGATATTCAATCCCTACCATCACAAGATAGGAATGGAAATATCCCTTGCCTGCCAGTGTGGACAAAACTGGGTGAGGTGAACCAATGATCTCATTCGGTATAAGGCACCTTCCACTGCTTTCATGCATTAGCGTTTCTAAATGCCACCATATTGTGCTCATGCAACACACAATGTTTTCAGCAGGAATACTGCAGACTCGGTGCATCACTGCCTTTTAGGGAAGATGCTGCAATTTTTGAAAGCACTTTAAATACTAGCTACTGCATCATGCATCCATAAGGTTCTGCATAAGTAGGTCTATCACGCCTGATTACAAAACAGAGAGCTACCAGAACTCAAAACAGAGCATTAATTATTGGAGCAGATTGTTACCTGCGCTGAAGCATTCAGAAGCCCTGAGGAGGTGCCCTCTGACTCAGGGTATGTGATTTCCACAGCAAATTCAAAGCCAAGGGGGAGGTAACCAGTCATGAAGAAGCTGCCATAGAAACCCAAAGTTCAAATGAGCAACAGTTGTTATGAAGACCATGTGTGAAAAACAGCTATTTTTAATCCACAGGAAATACATATGGGCACCGGAAAGCTTGCAACTCTTTTAAACAAAAAGTTATTAGACCCAGTGAAATCAGGTGGTTTAAGTAACTTAAGTCCACTGCATGGCTTAGATCAATAACACCTAAGAGATTTAATTTAGCCTGCATTATAATACAACAGTTTAATTTATTAATCTGTGGATCCATACCCTAGCACTCCGCCAGTCACAAACACAACAACGAGGTGTCCACAGTCCAAGGTGAATGTAAATACAACCATCCCAACAAAAGAGAGGATGTACACAACTAATGTAGTCTGCCTGTAAACAGAGTAAGAAGAAAACACAATGCTGTCAAGTTCAGATCGCATCAGTATTATTCTTTTTGCTATAGTTTAAACCAAGCTACTTTGCAGTTCAAACACACATGCACAGCACTACATTTCAGTGACAACCTGTCACTTCCCTGCTTTGTCTCAGGACAGGCTGTCACAGTCTTGTGCTACTTGGTCAAAAAAATTTAACATACCTTCCCATCTCTCAGGATACAGACAATATAAAAACCACAATAAACAGCAATAATATTAGCAATGCAGGAATGCAGTATAGTTAGACAGGGTCTAGGGACAACTGATTATCTATAGAAATGCATGCCATCTCAAACAGCTCTCTTAACCTGTCACTTGAACCTATTCTGAGATCACCTTCTGAGGCCCTCCTTCATCTGCCTCTTCCTCGAGAGGCCCTGAGGGTGGCAACAGGTGAACAGGCCTTCTATGCAGTGGCTCCCCATCTGTGGAATGCTCTCCCCAGGGAAGTTCACCTGGCACCTTCATTATACACTTTTAGGCACCAGGCAAAAATGTTCCTTCTTAATCAGCCTTTGGTTGACCTGATTGACATCCTATACCAGGCATAGGCAAACTTGGCCCTCCAAATGCTTCGGGACTACAGCTCCCATCATCCTGTGCAGGACCAGTGGTCAGGGATGATGGGAGTTGTAGTCCCAAAACATCTGGAGAGCCGAGTTTGCTTATGCCTGTCCTATATCCTTTTAAAATGTGGCTCTTTTTCAGGGGGTGTTATTGGGTTATTGTTCTTATTTTGATTTTATACACTGTGATCTCTTCTGTGAACCACCCTGAGATCTCCGGGTATAGTGCAGTAATGTTGTGTGTGTGTGTGTGTGTGTGTGTGTATCTCTCAAGGGAGTGTGGCAAGTCCCTCTTCGAAGGGGCTGACACACTTTAGATTATTAGGATTAAATTTATAATATTTAAACCATACAAAAAAGAAGCTTAATAGAGAAAAAGTGTTAGCTACAAGCACATCAGAAACACATTGACCACAAGCCCGCATGCAAATGTTGATCAGCTTGGGTTGCAGTAAGTAAAAAATATTTTTGTACCTTAAAAGTTAACTTGCATGCAGTTATTCAAAGCTTAAAATTGTCCTGCAGCACATAATCTACCCTACTTCCTGACATTCCAAGCTCCCTTTATATGTTGAGTTACTGAATTCCGCTTATTTATTGCTTCAGTACACCTTTCCTTATCATTTAACATCATCGTTAGTTCCCAACAAATAATTCAGTAAACAAAATAGGGAGCCCATAGGAATCTGAAATATTTCACTTAATATTCTCTTTACCATTCTCTGGACCACACTTCAACCACAGGCTTTCTCACAAAGCTGCTGCCCACCAGTGAAACAACAGGGAGATATGAGGGAAGGCCTCAAAAAGTAATGGGGAAGCAGGTTATTTACTAATTTTCCCTTCTCTAATGGTGGGAAGTTCCAGATAGGTTTGGTAGCGGTCCATTTACTTTGGTGAAGACAGTGGTCGGCGGTTCGAATCCCCGCATCGGGGTGAGCTCCTGTTGTTCGGTCCCTGCTCCTGCCAATCTAGCAGTTCAAAAGCACGTCAAAGCACCGCTCTGGTGGGAAGGTAAACAACGTTTCCGTGTGCTGCTCTGGTTCGCCAGAAGCGGCTTAGTCATGCTGGCCACATGACCCGGAAGCTGTACACCAGCTCCCTCGGCCAATAAAGCGAGATGAGCGCCGCAACCCCAGAGTCAAGCATGACTGGACCTAATGGTCAGGGGTCCCTTTACCTTTAAGCCTTATTCTATGGTTTCCCACTCGCACACTTACTTGTATGTTTTGGTGTAATCCAGCCACAAGCCACAAATAACTGAACCCACCATTCCAGCTACCACAAGAGTCAGGCCGATCCTTCCTGCATTCACTTCTTCTCCCTTGGAATAACATTGTTGTGTAAGTATCTATAAGAGGCACCCCCTTTACTACAGTGAATATGTGCACACAAACTTATTAGAAAAGCCAAAATCTAAGTAAACATCACTGCTGTAGCTAAGTGTAAAAAATAATAATTGTTAGACCAGGCTTCCTCAACCTCAGCCCTCCAGATGTTTTGAGACTACAATTCCCATCATCCCTGACCACTGGTCCTGCTAGCTAGGGATCATGGGAGTTGTAGGCTATAAGCATCTGGAGGGCCGAGGTTGAGGAAGCCTGCGCTAGAGCTTTTCACAGATGGGTTAATCCAGACTATAAAGACATTTCAATGTACTCAAATCAATTAATTAAATGTTGGTAACAGGAGGCAGCCTGCCAACATACTGCACAACCATTGTTTTCACTTTGTCATTTTAAAGTTTTCGATCGCTTCCAATTCTAACAGATCCCATGACAGCATTAAAATCAGGCTACTTGCTTATAAGCACAGTGATTTTAAAATGTGTAGAAGCCAAGCAACATTAAAAAAAAAAATCACAAAAGGAACAAGCAGGTTCTACTCAAGTATTTAAAATTGCAGCAGATTTGGGAGATGTGCTCAGAGGCCAGAAGATGAACTACTTGTTACTCTTTAAGACTTCTCCAAGAAGCTCAATCCCTCTTTTGTGGCTACGAATATCACAGAGATTCTACCCTTTCTTCATATGTGCTATTGCCCTATCCCTTAGTTTGCAGCCAGGAAACTGCATCAAGGCATGACACACACATATAATCACTGATTTCTTAGGTCAGATCTGTTCCAGCCCTGAGCAAAACGACCCTCTCAACCCTAATTTGACAGTGATAACTGAAACAAGCATGACATGAAATTCTTTAAGAGAACAAATTAATCAACAGACATTCTAGAGAAACTTGCCTCATAGTGAGTTATTATCATTTGGTTTAGTAGAGTTGAGACTGAATAAAATGCCCCAGTCATAATTCCTGCAATGAGAAATAAGACTGTTTAAAGTACTGGTATGGTTACTGAAATTAAATCAAGCAAAATTAATTTTTATTTTTTAAAAGGAGAAAACTTGAATCATTGGTATCTGAAGGCTTTAAAAAAACAGCTCTATCGCTTCATATTGTTTTAGTTTATTACAAACATAGCATAGTTAATTAATCTGTATAAGGCCATAATCTGATTAGACATGTAAGCTTTATTTGAGTACATGAAAAGTGAAAAAAACACCAGTTTAAAGTAAGAATGACACAGTTCTACTGAACTTTCAAAGAAGAATTTTATATTGAACAATAAATCTTTGCTGCCACATGTAGGCTAAATATATTTGTATACATGTGGTGTGGACTTTACAAAAGTTTTTAAAAAGATGTGTGAATCTACTAAAACATTTTTGGAATAGTTAATGAAAATATCAGATACCACCTAAGTATTCAGCAATATTAATAGACTCTAAATGGAACTGATTGTACAGAAAAAATTTAAATGAAGAAAATCATTGTTGAACAACTGAATAAACTATATAAATACATTGTTATATTGTCATCTGCTTCTTGTCACCCATTTTTATCATTTAAAGTTGATAATGGTTAGATTTTATTGATTTATTTTAAAATGAAAAAGTACATAGTAGCATAAATATTTACCTCCTAATATATGAATCTGTAGTAAGGTATGGGGGGGGGGGCGTTACGCAACTATGTTATACAAGACACATGAAAAAAAGATACTCAAAATACTCACCATAACTGATCAACAAAAGAACAAAAGGAACATTTCTGAACAGGTTGATCATTGATTGCTTGTAGGAGTAATTATCAGGCGAAACATCCAGAAGAACAGCCCGAGACTGACTTGGGGGATATTTAGGTTTTTCCTTAAACACTAGGAAGAAGGTGACACAGACATAAAAGTTTTGCAAACCAGCTATTGTTATTCAAAATATTAATTAGCACCATGCAAATCATGAGATGAGGGTGAGGTCACAGGGTGTACCTTTCCCATCATTTATCTAATCCGGCCTTTCCCAACCTGGCCCCCTCCAGATGTTGTTGGACTACAACTCCCATCAGCCCCAGCCACCATGAGCAATGGTTAAGCATGACAGGATTGGTAGTCCAGTATAGGGGGCACCAGGTTCAGGAAAACTGATCTACACACACACACACTTATCTGAGAAAGAGACGATGCTTTAAGTGTTTTCCCAACTAGCAGAAGTTCTTTGATTCAAGTTCAATCTGTTCTTTACGCTTCTTCTCATGATTTCCTTCGCTGTCAAGTAGTGCAACTGTTTATTTTCATTGCATCCAAAATGTATACTTTTCTTCCTATTGGAGTTGCTAAGATGTTGCTCCAGGCTCTCAGCTAGTGTAACATTTTATCCGTTTCCCCCAGTTCTCATTTCTAACTACCGCATTGAACTTGTTCCCTTTTATGCAGAGCTTTGATTTACTTGCTTCTATTGCTCTTCAGTTCAAACTCCTTCTGTCTGAATGTCCCCTTTATTTATGCCCTATTTCTGAGAGATGCACTCCCCAAAAAAGAAATACATCCAGGTTGTTGGTTTTCAAAGTAGAAGATGGCAAGATTCCCACTGCAGATACTTTCAAATACCTGATACAAATGAATTGACCGGTAGGACTGTTTCACGGCAGCCCAGCATAAACTTTGGAATTTTCTCCATTCCTATTCCCGGAGTTAAGCGAAAAAGATAAGTCAAGCTACACTTTTTTATCTGCATTATCCCTAGAAAGGAAAATGGTGAAGCAGCTATAGCCATGAAGGCAAAACTTATAGGAATGTGTTTTAGAAGGGGCGGGGTGGTGGTTAATGGAATCAGGTAATAATTTCATAACTAGGCAAAAAGCATTCCAAACAGTATTTTTTATGTACTGTGAAAATATTTACTCTCTTGCTATTTTAACTGTTTTCCAATTTAAACATTTTTTAATGGATTGGAATGTTTTGTCAAGCATAGCCTATCATAGCTGTCAACGTTTCCCTTTTTTAAAGGGAAATTCCCTTATTCCAAATAGGATTCCTCACAAGAAAAGGGAAAAGTTGACAACTCTGCACCTCATCTATGATATTTATATAGCCTTTGACTGACTTGGATTTGCTTTGTTTTAAAGCTTTCTTCAGCTTTTACAAAACTGCTTACAGATATGTTTTACTTACCCACTGCTGCTAGTATAAAAAGGAATGTGGATATGGCTGCCGTACCATAGAACATAATTCGGATGTTATGTCCCATGAGGTCCATGTCATCAGGTGTGTTTGGAACTAAGACTGGTGGCAATAAGAAGCCGATTGCTGTGCCCAGCTGTAAAGAAAAAGCAACCTAAATGAGGTTTGGTAATTGAAACATGCATATAACTGCAAGTAAAGCATGTTTGAAACCAAAGTGTTCCTTCATTAACCTGAAGGGGAACAGGTCCTGGTGGATTTATTTACAGTTATAGTGTTTAAATAGTGCATCATTATTGAATTAAAATGCAAGGCATTTATTAGTAGTAACAGAGAAATTGTGTGATCCCAATTCTATTGGTATGTTTCATATAGTGCTATCCTATATTAGCATTTCTGTAAGGTGCTGCCTCTCTCTGAATATTGGTGACAATCAAGGCATTGGCTGAAATTTCTTATCTTGAAATATACCAGCGTCTCTACTTTATTGATACTGCAATCACTGGAAGTGTACAGCTGAATTTCTTTACCATTCTCTGTCAGCAGAATTAATTGAAGCACATGGTTTAACTGAAAAAAAAGCATTAGATACTTCGTGCCTTTAGTTCAGAAATGCTACGGGCAAACATGGAAGCATTGTAGTCAACACCCTTTTAAAATTGTAAAGCTGTTGTCTGCTTTTACAATGTTTTATCTTTGTATAATTCACAACAGTTTTACATTAAGCTGCACAGGATACCATTATTGGGGTGGTAGGCAGACTAATGGAAATGAGACTGCTACCGCCTTTAGTTTCAAAGTCTTTCACAGCTCATGGAGAAATGTTTTAAGTTACAATTATATTGAAACATCATTCTCCATGGATGAAGCTGCTTTGACACACTACTACAGACAGGGCTTTGCTTGTCATCAACCTGCAACTAACTACAGTGGTACCTTGGGTTAAGTACTTAAGAACAGACCTCCGGGATAAATTAACCTGAAACTGTTCTTAACCTGAAGCACCACTTTAGCTAATGGGGCCTCCTGCTGCCACTGCTGCACGATTTCTGTTCTCATCCTGAAGCAAAGTTCTTAACCCAAGGTACTATTTCTGGGTTAGCGGAGTCTGTAACCTGAAATGTATGTAACCTGGAGCATATGTAACCCGAAGTACCACTATACATGGCACAAACAAAACACACTGCTAGGCCTTCCCACCCCATCCTCATCACAAAAATTCTAGCCCTTTCCATTTAAGATTCCCTCCTCCCTTAGAAATGCATGATTTCTCCAGATATTCTCCTGATGAGCATCCCTCCCTGACACACCCCTGACCCAAGCATCTTCCATTCTACATCCTCTTACCTGGTTGCCCAGAACAGCTACAGCACAAGCAGTGGACACTTCCTTGGGCCCGAACCAGACAGATGCAATGCGGGAGGGCAACCCCAGAATAAAAACCTGGGCTATGGAGCACACAATCTGAGCCACCAATGTGACCGCATACAGGTTTGGTTGGACGCTGGTACACTTAATCCAGGCACCCAGGCAGTTGAGTCCAGATCCCAGCAAGGCAGTGATGCGAAGACCCCGAGTGTCCAGCAGCCAAGTGGCAGGGAAGATCAGGGGGATGTACGTCACCATATAGGTCATGGACAGCCAGTCTATTTGAGAGTTGGAGACGTTGTAGTAACGGGTGAAGACATTGGTCAGTATACTGTACTGGATCCACTGGAAGGCGTTCACCAGCGAGTACAAGCTGAAGATGACCAGCACTACCAGCCTGCGCTTGGACAGCCGAGGGATCAGCTTCACTTCCGATGTGGAAGCAGGGAGCATGGCTTCTGCCTCAGGGTGCTCCTCGGATGCAACAGCTCTTCCAACCTCCACATCACTCACTGACACCAGAGGTGCTGAGCTGCTGCTCCTTTGTGTCTCCCTGCCAGGGAGGCACCCGTTCTGGTGCAGGGGAGGCATCAAGGCTACCTCCACAATCTCCCCACCCTCTCCCTCCTCCCCGCCTTCCCCTGCCTCTGACATGTCAGCACCATCACCACCCATCCTCAAGCCTGGATCTGTTTCCTTCAAGCCGGCTTCCCTGAACACACCCACAGGTCACACACAGGTGATCTACTGGAGACCTCCCCTTGCCCACCCAGAAAGCCCCTCCCCTCAGTCACACACCCCAAAACACACTCTCCTATCTTTTGCCCCACAGATACACACCTAAAACGCCTATCCTTTGCCCCAGACCCCCCAAAACACACTCTCCTATTCTTTGACCCACAGACACAGACACAAAACACAGATACACCCCCAAAATTCCTATCCTTTGCCCCAGACCCCCCAAAACACACTCTCCTATTCTTTGACCCACAGACACAAAACACAGATACACCCTCAAAACTCCTATCCTTTGCCCTAGACTCACACTCCCAAAACACACTCTCCTATCTTTTGCCCCACAGATACACCCCCAAAATGCAGATACAGCCCCAAAACTCCTATCCTCTGCCCCAGACTCACACCCACAATCCTTTGATGCACAGATACGCACATAAAACACCCCCCGGCACACTCCTATCCCAGACACAGGCAGGATTATTCCCCGTCCTCCAAGGGACTAGCCCCTTTTATTGCCTCTATTGACCCCCCCCCCCGCCTCACGCGTCAAGGACGCCTCCCCGCCACCTGTCCTGCCTCAGGTTCGCTCCCCTTCCCAGCCTGCAGCACAAAAGAGGATTTGCACGAGCGCACACACGTCCTGGTCCTTCCCCACCCAGCCAGCCCTCTTCTGTCCCGGGGGGCCTCTCGCTGCCACCCCGCCCCGCAGCACGGAAGGGCCAGGAGGGCTAAGCAACGGACGCGGCGCCCACCCTCGCTCCGCAACGCTTTCCGCCCCTCTAGCAACTCGCGGCCGGCTCCCGCATGCGCACACGGCGCTCACCCCCCTCGGCAGATACGCCGAAGCCGCTTCCGCAGCCAATGGGACGCCGGGCTCGGGGAAAGGGGGCGGGGCTTAGCCCATCTCTCCATCCGTCCGAGGCTTGTGCGCCTCTTCCATGTCACTGGGGGCCACGTGGAGCTCTCTACTGACCCCTCCCCGCGGGGGTTGCTGGGATCCTCGCCTTTCTCAGGCCCTCGTCCGGCGCAAGAGAGGTTTCTTCCCCCACGCACCCACCCTTGCCATTCTCCGCGCACCCCTTCATGCCTTGCAAAAGAAGGATGCTACAGAGACACCCGGGCAGCTCCTGGAAATCAGAGGGTGCAGTAAAACGGATCCAAAAACAAAATTAAACTGTCCACAGAGAAGATGACTCATTGTTTTTGTATTGCAGTGGGGTAGGTACTGTGTGAAATGTGCATTTGCACTGCACTGTTGTTGTTTTTTCCAGGATGGGTGGATGGAGGAAAGAGATAGAAAGTAGGTAGTGTGTCATTTTAGGCGCAGGGAAACACAGGTTCAGAAGGGCCGGATGTGAGAGATCCGTGACTGCATTTTCTGGCTTTTTCTTCTCTTGGCTAGAAGCACCCTTGCTTAAGATCACGGCTCAGGCATTTGAGGGTAGGGGGTGCCTCTAACCCTTCTACATGAAATATTATGAAATATCAGGGCAGTAATATAAAAAACCCGTCAAAAGATGTACAAAAGGAGAGCCAGTGTGGTGTAGTGGTTAAGAGCGGTAGTCACGTTATCTGGGGAACCGGGTTCACGTCTCCGCTCCTCCACATGCAGCTGCTGGGTGACCTTGGGCCAGTCACACTTCTCTCTGAAGTCTCTCAGCCCCACTCACCTCACAGTGTTTGTTGTGGGGGAGGAAGGGAAAAGAGAATGTTAGCCGCTTTGAGACTCCTTAAAGGGAGTGAAAGGCGGGATATCAAATCCAAACTCTTCTTCTTCTTCTTGAAAACCATCCTTAAGAGGACTGGGTACTCAGTAATATGTTAAACTGCAAAGGGCTTTGGGCATAAAATGTCTTCAAGAGATGTTCAAAAGTGAAGATGCCTACTGAATATCTGCTGGTAGTATGTTCTACAGCACAGGACCAGCGACACTAAACTGAGGCCAGTCATGCCTCTGTAACATGGTGGGGGGAATAACAGTCCGCCTCCAGATGATCTCTGCGATTGAGCTGATCTATAAGGGCTCAGGCAGTCCCTAAGGTCTCCTGGACCCAAATAGTTCAGTGCACAAGATACACAACTTATGCCACTCATGCCTGACCTAAATCATTCCTCTAAAGCTACATGTTGCACTAGAGCAGTGTTTCCCAACCTTGTGCCTCCAGCTGTTTTTGAACTACAACTCCCATCATCCCTGACTAGCAAGACCAGTGGCAAGGGATGATGGGAATTGTAGTCCAAAAACAGCTGGAGGCACAAGGTTGGGAAACACTGCACTAGAGGGGACACTATGCAGAGAGTTGGAAGGTAAAATAGTATCTTATTCAGTTTGTCCTTGTTTTATTGTACAATATACTGTATCACTAGGTTCAGAGAAACCTCACACTCTTATCTGCAAGATCTAGGCTTTGCAGCAACTACAAAGACCTCTTCCTTTCCAAAAAAAAATTAAGACAACAAGGTTGGACAAGCAAACGGAAGACTTATTGCTAATTTAGTCATGATTTGTTTATTTATAAATATTTATATACCACTGTATCATAAAAATATATCACAGCGGCTTACAAGAATATAAAAACATAAAACCAAACAATAACATAACAAAAGTTAAAAATAAGTTTTAAACAAAAAGAAATTAAAAATAAACATGAACAGACCATTGTGGGGGATGAGCTCTTAATTGCCTACATAGGCCTGGCAGCACAGAAAAGTTTTCAGCAAGCTTTTAAAAGCTGGTATAGAAGGTGACCGCTGATTCTTTGAATTGCCAGTTGCTAAGCATCTACAGAACTTCCTGAAGTTCTAAACAGTCCCTGTTTTTCCATCAGGAGATCTAAGTTGGGAGTCCCACTCAATAATCTCTTAGGAAATCAGAGCACTGCAAGGTATGTGTTGCCCAAAGGTTGAGCTGGTATAGGAGGCCTCCACCTCTAGTTCCAGCATATTGGTAAGAATATAGGAGTACTTTTTGACAAGACATGTAATCTAAGAAACAACTACCTCATCAAGATTGGCATGCTGACCATGGTTTGCCAGAACAACCCTCCCCGGTTTTGATCTACACTTCCCATAATTCTTGGCCACTTGTCTTTGCTGGCAGGGCTGGCGGGAAATGCAGTCCAAAACATCTGGAGGGCACCAGCTTGGGAAAGGCTGTTCTGGACACCTAGAAATTATCATTTCTATCATGAATCAGCTATAAATCAAATGGTGCTTCGAACAAGGAGCATTTCTAGCACCTCTTCATGAGTTGGATGGCCAAGTACCTTCTTTTAAAGAGTTTATTTCTAGCCTATTTCACAACTTAGATGCATCATCTGTAAGAATTATTTATCCCTGTCATATTAGATATGTGTTTTCCAAAGTGGGTGATGGCGCCCCCTGATTGGGTGTTAGAATGATCCAGAGGAGCAGTTAGTAGCCTCAGGTGCAATTGGGGGGCATTGAATAAAAATAAGAGGGCAGTGGAAGCATAAAGAAGAGAATTTCAACAAAAAACATGTTTGTTGTGTAATAATGCTTACTACCAGGTCAGGCACTGTTGCAGGATGGCAACAACGCCTCCCCTGGATCTGGTGGTCGTGCTGCAAGTGAGGGGTTTTCCTGGGCTTAGATGAGCTCTTTTCAGCTTCCCAGACCTTGGAAGTAGATCACAGCTTGCCTATTTGGCCAATGGCAGGCAGGCTGTGGCACCAGCCCTGCCCCTGGGGCAGATCAGACTGAGTTTGGGGTCGCTGAGTATTTTTTCTCTCTGAAAAGGTGGGGGGTAAGCCAAATAAGTTTGGGAGCCTCTGTATTAGATGATGGATTTAACCCAAAGGTAGCCAACAGGGTGCCCTACAGATGTCATGCCCCTTCCACAAGCGCACTCTCCTTGAATAATAATAATAATAATAATAATAATAATAATAATAATAATAATAATAATAATTTTTATTTATATCCCACCCTCCCCAGCCGAAGCCAGGCTCAGGGCGGCTAACAACAATAAAACAGTACAACAGTACAACACAACACTCTAAAATCATTCATTATAAAATTAATTCAAAACAAACCACTGGCAACCATTGGGCCAGAGCTCCGCGAAAATTGCCGAAGGAGGGAGTCAGGCTGTGCCCTGGCCAAAGGCCTGGTGGAACAGCTCTGTCTTGCAGGCCCTGCGGAAAGATGTCAAGTTCCGCAGGGGCCTAGTCTCTTGTGACAGAGTGTTCCACCAGATTGGAACCACAGCCGAAAAAGCCCTGGCTCTAGTTGAGGCCAGCCTAACCTCTCTGTGGCCTGGGACCTTCAAGATGTTTTTATTTGAAGACGGTAAGTTTCTCTGTGGGACATACCAGGAGAGGCGGTCCCGTAGGTACGAGGGTCCTAGGCCGTATAGGGCTTTAAAGGTTAAAACTAGCACCTTAAACCTGATCCTGTACTCCACCAGAAGCCAGTGCAGCTGGTATAGCACCGGGTGAATGTGATCTCGCAGCGAGGACCCCGTAAGGAGTCTCGCTGCAGCATTTTTGCCTGGCTGGTATGGGGCCTTAAACTCAGATAATGCCTCTTGCTTTCTTGAACGGAAGACAGAGAGGGGTGTGGGAGTATCATCGCTCCAACCACTTTTTGCCTCTGGTCCCACCCACCTCTAGCATGCGGCCCTCAGAAGGTTGCACACAAGGGAAGGTGGCCCCTGGACACAAGTTTCTTATCCTTGTTTTAAAGCATCCTTATTATTTGATCCCAGAAACAGTAGTACTGATCAGCATGGGGGCGGAGGAAAAGAGCCGATTGTACCATCTTCTGTTGCACAACCGTATCTTAGGTTTCATTCCTATAGCAACTGAGCAGGGCTAAGGTGTCCTGCTTTCACATGGGCTAAAAGCATTTGAAGTTACTGAGGCTTGCTTATATTTTTGCTCTGCTTTTAAAAGCAGGACTTATCTCGGGATAAAGAGAAGTTCCAATTGACCAACATGGCCGAAGATGAGAAAAAGCTCTTGATTGAATATAACAAGTGGAGGGATCCTGGATGCTGGTTGGAAGGAAAGACCGAAACAGCCTGGCTCAGACCTCAGAGGAGACATTATCCCTTTTCTAACCGCAATTCGGCAGAGATTTTTAAAATAGTGAAGCATGAGTACATCAGTGACAGGGCCTCCTGGATAACAATAGGCCCTCCTGAAAATAAGGAAAAGAGGCATTTCCCAGAAAAAAGTAAGTTAGTTTGTAATGTAGTGTGACACACAATATCGCCAATCTCCACAGCAGAGATTATAGGGAGTTCCAGGCACTCTTTACCCCAGGTTTGTGTTTCCTTTTGGACAATGAGGAACAGCGGAGACTGAGGTGTCTTTATGATATATGGTTTATTTACACATCTATACAACCTGAGCCTATGTTGGAGGAGTTTCCACCATTACAGTTCTGTTTCTCCCTTGGATTCTGCCTTAGATTCAAACTGTCAGCCCACATTGTGCTCTGACTCCCACCTTTCTCCACTTGCAAACTGCAATTATCTTTCCTCCAGCTTACACCATGCTCACTGCAATCCTGAAACTCCTTCCCTGAAACTCTGGTGTTGTCTTTGGCTAGCCATCCAGAACCTGGGGTGGAGATCCACCCATTTACTGGCTGGCACATAGTCTCGGCCCAGTGTACCTGAAGGAGTGTCTCCACCTCCATTGTTCAGCCCAGACACTGAGGTACAGCTCCAAGGGCCTTCTGGTGGTTCCCTCACTGCGAGGAGTGAGGTTACAGGGAACCAGACAGAGGGCCTTCTTGGTACAGTGGTGCCTCGCAAGACGAAATTAATTCGTTCTGCAAGTTTCTTCGTCTTGCGGATTTTTCGTCTTGCGAAGCACGGATGCACCCTGGTATTAACGGTTTTAAGAAAACGGAAACAAACTCACAAGACCTTTCGTCTTGCGAAGCAAGCCCATAGGGAAAATCGTCTTGCGAAGCAACACAAAAAACGAAAAACCCTTTTGTCTTGCGAGGCATTTGTCTTGCGAGGCATTCGTCTTGCGAGGTACCACTGTAGTGGCGCCTGCCCTTTGGAATGCCCTCCCATCAGATGTCAAGGAAATAAGCAACTACCTGACTTTTAGAAGACATCTGAAGGCAGCCCTGTTTAGGGAAGTTTACTATGTTTGATGTTTTATCATCTTTTTAATACAGTGGTACCTCGATTTACAAACTTAATTCATTCCAGAAGTCAGTTCTTAAACCAAAAAGGTTCTTAAACCAAGACACGCTTTCCCTAATGAGGCCTTCTGCCACCAGTGCCCTTTCACCATTTGGATTCCGTTTTTAGACCAAGGTAAAGTTCGCAAAGTAAAGGTAAAGGACCCCTGACAGTTAAGTCCAGTCGCAAATGACTCTGGGGTTGCGGCGCTCATCTTGCTTTACTGGCTGAGGGAACCAACGTTTGTCCGCAGACAGTTTTTCCAGGTCATGTGGCCAGCATGACTAAGCTGCTTCTGGCAAAACCGGAGCAGCACATGGAAATGCCATTTACCTTCCCGCCGGAGTGGTACCTATTTATCTACTTACACTCTGACATGCTTTCGAACTGCTAGGTTGGCAGGAGCTGCGACTGAGCAATGGGCGCTCACCCCATCACAGGGATTCGAACCACCAACCTTCCAATCGGCAAGCCCTAGGGTCAGTGTAAACCAAATCGTTCTTAAACTGGACTGTTCTTAAACTGAGGTACCACTGTATTCTGCAGGGAGCCGCCCAGAGTGGCTGGGGAAACTCAGATGGGCAGGGTAATAATAATAATAATAATAATAATAATAATAATAATAATAATAATATATTATTATCCTTCTTAATGGGTCATTACCCTTCCCTTTCCCCTCTTTCAATGGCCCATCTTGCCAGGAGATTGTTTCATCAGGAAGACAGCCTGGCTTATAATATTTTAACATTTGCTGGGTACAGGGATTAAAAGGTCTGTCACCCACAAACACATAACAATATATTACATTGCAAGTAAATGTTGAACTGTAGGAATCTGTAATTCCACCCCTCTCTACACGTCAACTTTGGAGGAGTAATGAGGGACATTTCCGCACTAGAGTTTATCATGGATTCGGTGCTGCGCATGGATGCAATTTTTCATAGCATCCGCATGATGACATCCTTGTCAAAATACCAGCCCATATTTCCCTCCTGTTTTAATCCAGATTTACTTTTTCCACAATTTATTTGTTTTTTACTTAGGTTTTCTTCTCTCACAGTAATTCCAGATTAAATGGGGAAATAATAAAGGACAGCATTTTTATGTGATTGATGTCTGTGCTTTGCAAATATTGTGTGCATGCGTTAACCCCTTAGTTTGCAATGGGCCTACTGTTCACTCTGTCCATCCTGCCTCTTGTGCTCTTAACACCCATCTCTTCTGTTCCATTCTCCTTTACCCAGCATGAAGCTGCTGAAAAGTATGGCATTATCTTTCTTTCTCCTGAGGTGCAATTCAGCTGCATTGCTTCCCTATGTTGTAGAGTTATGCTTGCCTCACTCCCCCAAAGTGGTGAAAACTTTCAGGGGTACATACAGTGCTTACCTGGGTTTGGTGTCCTTTGGAAGAAGGGAGTAAATAGAACGAATATACAAACAGTGACAAAGAGGGGTTGGGGGCTGTTCAAGGAAGTGTATTCCTCTGAGAACATATTTCCCAAGCCCATCTGCCCACCCCCACTCCATGTGGAGACTGGTTGTTATTGCTCAATAGCAAGGAAAAGACAATCAGCTAAGAGACATTGTTGTTTAGAATGCGTGGGCATATTTCATGACTGAGCTTTGCTAATGCAAACAGGTACTGGGGATTGATCACTGACGCAGCCACCAACTAATTCCTTGTAAAACAAAACAGATAACTGATGTTGCATGTGGGCTGCAGCAGCAGAACAGGTGTTACATCATCACCACTGAATTTATTTTAGATGCTGCTTGCAAAACAATGAGGAGAAAGGCAGAGCTTATTTATTTAGCTTTTTGCCTTATCTTGCCTGGCCCGCAGTTCCGTGCATGATTAACTTTTAAGACTGGGAGAAAGGACACTGAAGCAGAGTTAAAACAATTTGGTCTGAAAAATTCCCTCCAGGTTAGAGATAGATGACTCTTGTCAGTTTTGCTTTCTAGTCTTTCGAAACTTACGTTTGGTTCTCCAAATTTCTGCAGCAACTTCCATGAACAAATAAATAAAATTATCCATGAAAATTCAGCAGCAATATAGTGCAATTTTCTCCTAATAAGCACATTTCTGTTTGCAGTTTTTACACATTTTTGCAAGCAACTTTCCCTAACTTTTTGTGTAATTTTTCACTTATATGCATTTTTATACACATTTTCACCTAATTTTTTTTAATTAGTTGGAGAACTAGATCACAACATTTGTAGAAGTGTGAATTTTGAATCATGGTGGCCAGAGACTGCTGGGATAGGGGAGAATGTTGGTTCAGTTTGCATTTTCTGAAAAGCAGCTTACCCTGGTCTCCCAGGTCCTAGTCCAGCACTCTAACCCCTACACCACAATGGCTCTTACCAGTACAGGTTACATCATGCTGGGAGCTTCCCACTTCAGACAGTAGCTCTCCAGCTGTTTGACGGGTTGGGGAAGGTGGAGCTGGCAGGCTGCTCTTCCTCACATGTTGCTTTATTCCAATTCTTGAACATCTGTAGAGAGCTTGTTGATTTAACCAAGATGGCTTATTGTTAACCAAGATGGTGCCCTACAGATGTTGTGGACTAAAACTCCCATCATCCCTGATCATTGGCTATATTGGCTGAGGCTGATGGAGCTTGTACAGTGGTACCTCGGGTTACATACACTTCAGGTTACATACGCTTCAGGTTACAGACTCCGCTAACCCAGAAACAGTGGTTCAGGTTAAGAACTTTGCTTCAGGATGAGAACAGAAATTGTGCTCTGGCGGCGCGTACTTAACCCGAGGTACCACTCTAGTTAGTTGCAGGTTGATGACAAGCAAAGCCCTGTCTGTAGTAGTGTGTCAAAGCAGCTTCATCCATGGAGAATGATGTTTCAATATAATTGTAACTTAAAACATTTATCCATGAGCTGTGAAAGACTTTGAAACTAAAGGCAGTAGCAGTCTCATTTCCATTAGTCTGCCTACCACCCCAGTAATGGTATCCTGTGCAGGATGAGAACAGAAATCGTGCTCTGGCAGTGTGGCAGCAGCAGGAGGCCCCATTAGCTAAAGTGGTGCTTCAGGTTAAGAACAGTTTCAGGTTAAGTACGGACCTCCGGAAAGAATTAAGTACTTAACCCGAGGTACCACTGTAGTCCACAACATCTAGACAGCACCACATCGGCTACTCTTGCTTTAACCAAATGGTTCTTAGAAAGTCGTCGTCTCCTACTGATTCTGTTTGATGCTTCTTTACTTTGTATCTTGCAGGCCATGCCATTTTTGGATGATGTGCTCCTCAAAGGCAGTTTCTCCTGGAGTGCTGGGCATTTCTCAGGAGCAAATAAACAATTATAATACTGTCCGTGTTTGAATTAAATTGGTTACCAACAAATTAAATACAGTAGTTTGAAAATAAGTTATGTAAAATATGCCAGTATGTTTTTTTTTAATTTAAAAATTTGTATCTATTTCCTTGGTCCAGACTAAGTGAATAAGAAATAAATTTAACATACTTGGCTTGTATCTAATGCACTATTTAAGAGAACATTTTGTGTTTGTTGTTTCAGTAATCAAATAATTAAAGACAGTTACATAATATTAAAACATGGGGCAACTGCAATACTTTATTCTTACTGCTCTCAAAATTGAAAGAAGGGAGCTGCAGTTCAGCAGAAGAACATCTGCTTTGCATGCAGAAGGCTCTGGGTTCAATCTCTGCTATCTCCAAGGAGGGCTAGGGAAGACCCCTTCTCAAAATCCCACAGACTGCCAAACACTGTTGACAACCTGAGTTTGATGGACCAAGGGCCCTCCAGATGTTTTGGCCTACAACTCCCATGATCCCCAGCTAACAGGACCAGTGGTCAGGGATGATGGGAATTGTAGTCCAAAACATCTGGGGGCCTGAAGATTGCCTATGCCTGGTCTGACTTGATATAAGGCAGCTTCCTCAACAACAAAAAGTGCAATACCTTAACTAAAATTGGATAGGGCTGCTGAGGACCAGATGACATTACCTTAGAGCAGACATGGCCCATGAACTGCTGCTAGACAGATCTGTGTAAAAGGAAGCTGAACACATTTTATTCTGCCTTAACTGAGACAGCAGAGCAAAAAAATATTAAAAAAGGGAATGAAAATGTAGCTTGGTCCCCAAAGTCAGCAGATGCCACTCTGAATAAAACAGAAGGTGCCCAGATCTGTTATGTAAGAAGATGTTATTTTTCCTATTATTGCTTTCCAGAGTTGATCAGCTGTGCACCATGGCACCTTCAAAGGCTTTCACTGGAACACCTGAGCAGGTGCCCAAGACATTGAGCTTTCATTGAGGGAGGGGAAAAGTACATCTCTAGCCTGCCTTGAAAGAAAGTTGTGGGGCTAAATGTGCAATTGCCTTCTGTCAGGGACTGGCTGGATGAGGAGGAGTGGTAGGAGCCTCCAGCCCAGGAGCTCCCCAGGGAGGACAGGGAAGATGAGGACTTAGACTCCATGTCAGGAGTGCGTGCAGGAGCCAGGCCCTGTGACCAGTAGGACTTTGCAGGACCGGGGACTTCCTAAGTTTGTTTTGAAGAGGCAAGGTGCGGCCACACAGGTGCAGCTGCTTGGTAACTCACTGCAACTCGTGGCAAGAGCCGAGAAGGGATATAAGATCAGCATTTCCCTTCAGCTCTTTGCCACAGCAACATGTTTCCTACCTTGCTGCGTTTGGCTCCTTGACTTTGTGACTCCTTGCTTCTTGATCCTCACCCTTGGCTTTTTGACTCCCAGCTCTCTGATCCTTGGACTCTTGGCTTCCTGACTCCTGGCTTCTGAACTCCTGTTCCTGCTCCCTCCCCGCCATTTTGCCCCCGGTCCTGACGTCCCCAGTCGGGACTTCAATTGCCTGTGAACCGGACCATGACACTCCATGGTCCTAGTGGTGGGATGTCAGGGAGGAGACTGGGGGGTGGGGATGAGCTGGGAGGTAATAGAAGCAGGAGGTTGGAGCGACTGGTGTGTGTGTGTGTGTGTGTGTGTGTGTGTGTCAGAAGATGAAGGCCTTTCCAGGGCAGGGCTGGAGGCTGAGCATTTCAGTGTGAGCACAGACACAAGGAGGAATCGGAAGGTACACCTGCCATCGCGCAGCAGCGCAGTCTCAATCCTGCTGCTCTCCTCCTCTGCCAACCCGGCTCCAGGAGAGCCCTGCATGTTGCCAAGCAAAGGGCCAGGCAGGCCCATCCTCACGTTGCAGTCTCTGTCTGTTGGGGAGGTCTCCAGAGTGAGAGGCTAGTAGGGAAAGGCAGGACCAGAGGTCAGTTTTCCACCAATGTCTCAAGCTGAAGGAGTCGAGCCACAGAGGCCCCACTGTGTTACTTTCTGTGAATAGAAGTCAGTTGCATTTCAAGCCTCCAGCCTTTTCCTGACCTGCGGAAACCCAGCATCTCTCTGTCAGCCTCATGACACTAACTGGTTTCTGTGAAATGAGAGTGGGTGTCATGTGGCCACCTTGTATATTTTTCCTGGTAGTGAGGAATGTTCCCTCCCTATTAAGACAGCAACAACATCTGTGCTTGTTTGTGTAAAATCAGTCTTGTGCAACCTCTACAATCAGGACCTGGAGAACGTAGCTGACTTATGGGGAGAGTAAAGTTGTTGAGGATGGCTGTCTATCTAATTTTGGGTTATGCCACATGGCTCCCCAGAGGAGTTATTTTGTGGCTGGTGCCCCCAGCACTCTCCCAAAATTCAAAATGTGGCCACTGGTCCAAAAAGGTTGGCACCCCCTGTTCTAAACACAGAACACAGACCAACTCTTACTTCTCTCCCCCCCCCCAGGACGACGTTAAAATGCCTGGATCGGGGTGGCCGACTTAATTCCTCTGAGGTGTTGTGGACTACAACTCCCATCATCCCTGATCATTAGTTATGTTTGGATTGATGGGAGTTGTAGTTCATAATAGCACCAGATCAGCTAAGGCTGCCCTAGATTATTCACTGATGTTACATTCACTTTGGACCCAGTCAAGCACCAGTGGTTAATTTAGTTTCCTTATAAGCTGCTTTTCCACTGTGCCCAAAGCTGCTGAGAATAAACATCAGGTAATTATCACAATAAAGCAATGTGTTTGGAACAACAATTCATTACGCGTTAAGTTAAATATTATGATAAAAGGATACTATTATAATTCATTATTTACTTATTTAATTATATAACACTCAAACAGTAGGCTGCTAAGAGGTTTGCAAAAGACAGCCTAAACTATTTATTTAAAAATACAGATAAAAACAAACATTAAAAGTTAGATAACATTTGGTTACATAACAAGTTATCATACATTTTGACATTTGAGATTATGTTTTTAGGACACACCTCATTTTCATGGTTGCAAGTTGTTCAAAATTGTTTTTATATTGTCTTTTAATACTGTAACTCACCCTGGGACCTTAGGGTAAAGGGTGGGTAACAAACAAACAAACTTGTTAAAAAATATTTAAAAAACAAGTAATTTATAAACCATTATATTTATTAAAACCACCTGTTAAAACTGCATGCTAACATTACATGCCTGGATAGGCTTGCTGAAATGTAACAGTGATGGCTCAGTTGGTTAGAGCATGGTGCCAATAGCACCAAGGTTGCAGGTTTGATCCCCGTATGGGACAGCTGCATATTCCTGCATTGCGGGGGTACCTTCCAACAATATGTACAACAAAGGTACCTGCCTAATATGGGTAAGGAGTTCCAAAGAGTGGGCTGAAGGACCAATTTCTTGCAAGTGGGGTGCAAACACTTGTAAAAGTGCCAGTTCCACAGACCTAACTGAACGGATGAGCACACATGGAGTTAAAATATATGCAATACAAAAGCAAGATTAAAATTAATAGTAAATAAAATTACATAGCTGGCTCAGCCATCACATATCTAGTGCTGGTCTACTCTAAGGTGCTACAGCAGCCTGAGGTTGACATAGTTTGAGATCCTTGAATGGGCAAGGGCAGAATCATTTCAGTAGGTAAATGGTTTTGCTGGCTCCCTCTCTTTTTTTACTGCAAAGGAGCACTGGCAGCAATATGGTGTCTGTAATAAATGTAAAATTCAGTGCACAGAGAGAGACAGAGAAGGAGAGATAAAGTCTCTCAGCCAAACTGATTCAGTTTTGTGATACTTCTTATCTCTGGCCAATTGCAAGCACAGGCAGGCTTAGTTCAATTTCTACCACACAAATCTGAGAGCAGCTTAAAATTCAGTAAGCTAAGATAGTATGGTTACTGGGGTAGGCAGACCTCAAGTTTTTGGGATCTGCTTTGAGGTTTGTTTTTTCTAGACCTCCAAGATGGACCAGGTGCAAAAGGCATATAGGTAAAATGAAACAACAGAGTGGCTCTGAGCACATTATGAGTTTCCAGGATTCTTTGAGGGGGAAATGTGCTACAGGCCTGCTGTGTTTGAGGCCTTTCTGCTTAGCCTACGGAGTGCTGCCCTGACAGTACCACTGATTTCAGCTCCTGAAAACAAAACACATTTGATCTGAACTGAGAGGTGTGTGTGGAACCCAGCCACAAGAAAATGTTGAGTTTTGTTAAAACAATGAAGTTCAGAGGCGCCAGCTGTCATTGCTTTTCTTGACAGAAGCCCCATTTATATCCTGCCAGAAAAGCAATTTGAAGATCGAGTTGCTAGTTAAAGTTCCCTTTGTTTCTCTTAAAAGCTGGTCCAACAGAGTAACTTAGGATGGAGAAAGTTAATTCACACAGAGAGAGATATTATCCACTGAATAGGTGGTGTCAACGCTTCATGAATGCAAAGTGTTATGTGGCTTAAAATGCAGCAATGTGGGATTTGATTCAAATTTTGGAGTGATCATTGGAAACACTTGTGATGCTGCTGTTAATGCTCACCTCAGTTCTCAGAGCAATAAGATGTTCCAGGGGTGCTGCACTAATTCTGGTTTGGTTTCCTTTGGAAGGAGTCACTGGAAATGTTTTTGGTGTTTAGCAGCATTGTATTGAGGCATCTAATCATAGCCTGCATTTTTATCAAGGCTTATATTTTGATCAGGGCCTGTATTTTAAAATGAGCTTAAAGATTTTCAAACGTTTTATGCCAGGCAGAAGACCAGCTGCCTAAGTACTTTGGCAAGATGTTTATCCTCCTGGACAAGGGGCCCCCCTGATTTATAGCAGAAAACAATTCTCAAAGTCGTAAAAAGGGAATTACAGGCTGAGAGCAAAGGTTACACTGACCCTACATATTACAGAATATAAAAAAAGCTGAGAAAAACATAATTAAGAGTTGGTAAATAGTAAAATAAAACCATGTGCCTCCCATTAAACTTGAGCCATATTTTCCTAAGGTTAAAAGGCCAAGAGCAAATGGAAAAGCAGCTGGCTTGGCTGGAGAAGGGGGGTGTAAACAGAAGAAGAGGTTTCTTCCTATTTTATTTTGAGGCTGTAAACTGTTCCTTCCTTTTTACTTTGAGAAGGTTTATTCTTCTAAAAAGCTATTTATGATAATGTATGAAATATATTGGCTTAAATGTAATTATGCAAAGGATTTAGAAACTAAGAAATGTTAAATCCTTATGCTAGATTCTTATTTCATATAGTTGGAAGAGACCACAGGGGCCATCAGCCCAGCCCCCCTGCCAAACAGGAAACATCATTAGAGCACACATATGGTTGTCAGGCCTTTGTTTAAAGACCTCCAAAAGAAGGAGATCTTTCAATGATGATGTGAACTCAAGATCCTTGACATCTGTTTAAGATAAAAATTTAAAACTATTAACCATCTGTTTTGGAGGGCAATAGGGCAAGGAGGGCAAGAGGTGAGCTGGTAATTAAGGTTCCTTGTTGAGACAAATGTAAGATAAATGACTACTTATTTGTCATTTATAGATAGAAGAATATATAGCTTTTATTTCCCATAAAAGGCAAAAGGAAATGGGTGTATCTTTTGTGATTGGTTCTAGCAAACAGCCAATAGGAATTTCAACCAGGCTGATTGGACAGAGGCAGCCACAGGAGGAGCAAGGGGGCTGGGTTAAGGAAATATAAGTGCTGGCCATAATGGCAGGAGGCCAGGCCAGAGCTTGGTGACCATATACCACTGTGCCTCTCATTTATTTGTCTGACAAATAAATTATTATTTTAATTTCTCTATTGCTGCGTTGAATATTTCATTCCAGCTAAGCGTTAACCACAAGCAGGGTGCTACAGTATTTTTTTACAAAATCAAAGAGGACACTTGACAGACTTTTAAACTGGTTTGACCATTTTAACAGCCCCTGTCTTTTGCAGACCCGCCTCTTACAATGATAAAATTATTGGGCTAGCAGGGATCCTGAGAAGACATTCAGCTCAACCCCAATCCTAAAACACTGGGCGAAGTTCTAGAAAATTATCTGCTAGAGACTTGGTGATAGAGGTGAAGAATCCATGTTTGTATGAGAAAAGAATGTTTCCCTCAGAATGGGATGGCTTCAAAGTTTAGGAGATGTTGTTTCAGAGGGTTAATTTCATGGCATATCATCTCAACAAATATTTTCTTATTGAAATTCACAAAGACATTAAGGTAAAGAGATGGCATATGTGCCTTGATTAACAGCATGGCAGTTAAGCCAAAAAAATCACAGTAACAAAGAAATCAAAACATTCTTCACTTGCAATAGTGATCAAATTATTATCATGCTTCTCATGTGTGGAACAGCCAGCAAGTTCCAGCCAAGGCAAGCAAAACCTTACTAGACCTCAAAGCCTTAAAAGACCTTTGAAACGGCTATGGTGAAGCTTCTGAAACAGGCAGAAATCCTTATAACCAATTATTTATGTATTGTTTGTCACTCACCACAAGCAACAAACCTCCAGAATGTAAAACAAACATTCAAGCATGCAAAATACCAGCAAAATGCAAGCAATTCAAAACAGCACTGGCGGTAAAAGAAAACCCCACAAGACATGCATAATCCTATAAATCTAAGACCCCCAATGGAAGCTAAAACTAATTGCCATCAGATTGAACAAAGACTAATATAAAATCTGTCAACATAACAACATAACATAACATACTTATATCCAGTCCAGCGCTTAGTTTTTAGTTTCTTAGCCACAGTGTTGCCCTTGTAGGGAGGAGGATATCAACAAAACTAGAATGAGTTGGCTCTGGCTCCCCTAAGTGTTGGGGTCATCCTGCCCTCTGCCAGTCCCAAATGGCACCAACTACCACTGCCATTTTGTGTGAGGCCACACTTTCCACAACAGCCATATTGTGTTAGGCCTCACCCCCATAACAGCCATTTTGTGGCTGGCGCCCACGGCACTTTCTCAAAATTATATATGTGCCCACTGCCCCCAAAAGGGGTAGCGATGCATGTTCTCACATAGTAATTAGAATATTTTCCCCTAATTATTAGAATAAACTTCCCTGGGGTGGAGCTGGAAAAGCAGGTTACTGTACTGTACTTGGAACAATAAAAACTCTTTCAATTTCAGTTTTGGCTGTTTGCCAACCCTGCCCTGCTTGTCTCTGCTTTAACATGTCCATTCTTTCAGCATAGCAGACATCTTTTAGCTTCTTTGACCGCTATGTCTTTCTGGAACTGTGATTGATTTGAAAAACAACCTGGAGGTTATTTGTATTCTAAAGCACTGTTAGGGATGCATACACAGGGCACCCACTTCTGTCTTAGAAAGGAAACGAGCTAGACTTGTTATTCCCCTCTCAGTACCTATAAAGGAATATATATCTTGATTTCATACATGCCCATACAGTGGAAAGCAAGGGCATTTTATTAATCATTTATAAAGTGCCTAAAATTTGACAGGCACCATCCAGAAGCCAGAAGCCCACACAAACCCTTCACTGTACTCTTTCTGGTGCTACAAAACACATTCTGGTGTTTAACAAAACAAAACATGGAAAATGTTGATTTATGTTTTAATCTATTTTTAGTTTATTTCTGTTTTTTAAAAAAATAAAAATGCTTTAAATAGTTGCTTTTAACAGTTTTACCTGATGATTTGGTTGTCTTATTGTCTTTGTAAACTGCTTTGAGGGTTGTTGTTTTTTTAAATCAGACCGGACACGGGTTAGAGCTCAACGTCGAGCCTACCAAGTGGCAATGGTGACGGCGAAGAGGGCCTTCTTCGCCGCCTCCATTGCATCTGCAGAAAACAGCAGCAGGAGACTTTTTCAGGTGGTTCGCAGTTTATCGGAACCACCTGTACCACCGGGGCCTGGTAGGGACCCCAAGATCTCCTGTATGTAAGGCATGTTACTCATGCTAATTGAATAGCCAACAACATTGCCTTATCTCCCAGCAAACAAATCAGGAGGGGAGGCTCAATAAATGAGTTAACATATATTCTGTTTAAATTATATTTATTTTATATCCCACCCTTGCTCCCTAAGGAGCCCAGGGTGGCAGATCATATATATAAATATATGCATTAGGTGCACATTAATTTTTTTACCTCAGATTGCCTTTTGCCATCTGCTCCCATGTTTTATGGCAGATGCCCCACACCGTCTGAGAGCAATCTGTGCTTCAAATCCTTTCCAAACTACCTTACCTTGTTATATTAATGGAGAGGGCTAGTGGTACAGCTTCAGGCTGAAGCAAATTACTCTCCAATATCTGTGTGTGTGCGCGCCTGTGCATACACAAACACACACATGCTGCTTCCCTCTTTTCTTCCTCCCCACAGGAGAGCAGGGAAGCAGGAAGAAGTTGGCTTCCTTACCCCTTTGATCCCACAGCAGCTGCTGAGGTAAAGGGAGGTCAGGGAGTTTGCTGGAAGGAACATGAATCTGGCAGCGTTCTCCTCTCCTCACGCCTGGCCAGCAACAACTCCTGCTTAGCCCCAGGTTGCTAGAAAAACGGTCTCTGCTTCCCCGACGGTTATCACAGGAATTTGGCTCTCACACAAATTCCACAACATGTGGCCCTCCTGATGTTGCAGGACTCCCAGCTCCCATCACCCCCTGAACCAGTGTGGACAGTGGTGAAGGATGACGGGAACTGGACTCCCAACAGCCTTGGGAGGTCCACAATCTCCCCGTTCCTGGATTGGACCATAATCTAGCAGTCACATCCGGTGACGGTCCATTGCTCAGTAGCAGAGCACATGTGTTGCATGCAGAGGGGCTGATGTCCAATTTCTGTCTTCTCCAAGGATCAGGTAGGAAGCATAGACAGATTCCTGAGAGAACAGTGTGTAGACCTAGCTGGGACTCACTCTTTGGACCTCAGAAAGGTCACCTTGCCAGTCAGAGTAGACAATATCTGGACAAAATGGGCAAATAGTCTGAAAGGGACGCAGGTGGCACTGTGGTCTAAATCACTGAGCCTCTTGGACTTGCCGATCAGAAGGTCGGCGGTTCGAATCCCCACGGCGGGTTGAGCTCCCGTTGCTCTGTTCCAGTTCCTGACAACCTAGCAGTTCGAAAGCACATCAAAGTGCAAGTAGAGAAATAGGTCCCGCTGCAGCAGGAAGGAAAACAGTTTTTCCGTGTGCTCTGGTTTCCGTCACAGTGTTCTGTTGTGCCATAAGCAGTTTAGTCATGTTGTCCACATGACCTGGAAAGCTGTCTGTGGACAAATGCTGGCTCCCTCAGCCTGAAAGCGAGATGAGCGCTGCAACTCCATACAGTGGTACCTTGGGTTAAGTACTTAATTCGTTCTGGAGGTCGTTCTTAACCTGAAGCACCACTAATGGGGCCTCCTGCTGCCGCCGTGCCGCCAGAGCACAATTTCTGTTCTCATCCTGAAGCAAAGTTCTTAACCTGAAGCACTATTTTTGGGTTAGCAGAGTCTGTAACCTGAAGCATATGTAACCCGAGGTACCACTGTAGTCGCCTTTGACTGGACATAACTGTCCAGGGGTCTTTTACCTTTTACCTAGTCTGATTGGGTATTAAAGCAGCTTCCTATGTCCATCATTTTGGGGTTCCAACTGGATACCTGCAAAGCCCCCACATTTTTAGTGGGGTAGCACTGTGGAAGGGTGTGTGTAAGAGTCACCACCATTAAAAAGACGAGGGAAAAGCATTATGAGAGCTCGAAGACACATTTGAGCTAGGCAAATGCACAAAAGGTCCAAGACGCAAAGCAGGGCCAGTGAGGGGAGTGGCCTGTAGGGTGTCTCAAGGGCCAGAGAGAGATGCCTCGAGGGCCACATTCCACTCCCAAGCATAACATTTATCCCTCCGGTGCTAGTCGTCTTCTAATTTGTTCTTCCTGTGAGGTAAATAGGACATCAACATTCCCTTTTTATACAGTCAGAACTAAGACACAGAGAACTCCATGGAGAAAGGGAAGACATACAAATAAGATAAATGCCTATATAAAAATTTTAAAAACAAAACAAGATAGTTTTATTGTTTTTTAAGTACAGAGAAAATGAAAGATGTTACATTTTTTTAAACATGCAATGGTTATGGTCCTTTTATTAGGAAAGTGCCAATGTCAAATTAAGGAGAGTTTGTATATAGCACCATTCTATATTTGGTTCAATTTACAGACACAACCAATAGGGAACATCATAACTTCTTAAAAATTGTGAAGTTATGAATATATTGAAGCCAGGTCACACAAATATATTAAGGGACAGCAGAACATTAGTTATATTCAGAGAAAGTTCTTCAGTTTGGGAAACAGTTTCTGTGCATTCTGGGTTGTTATGTCTATAACTTCTTCCACTGAAATCCCTTTTATTTTAGCAATGTATTCTGCAGCAATGAAGATGTTCTTTGGTTCATTTCTCACCTGAAATACAAATAAGTGACATTAGTCTCCAGCCACATCTATGGCCAACTCAGTTTCTGTTTAGGTTCAAATCCTCATAGAATTGTAAAGTTGGAAGGTATCATCATCATCATAATTTATTTATTTATACCCCACCCATCTGGCTGAGTTTCCCCAGCCACTCTGAGCTGCTCCCAATTGAGTATTAAAAACAATACAGCATTAAAGGGGCATCTAGACAGCATTAGGCATCTAGACAACAATACAGGGGCATCCTGAAATGCCCTACGTGGGGCTTGAACTCATGACTCTTATATTAAGAGTCCCATGCTCTACTGACTGGGCTACCTTGTTGTACTCTGGCTCTTATTAACAGCACCATTCTTTTTATCCACCTTTGAAACTGACCTTTTTATGATATTCATGACTGAGCCCTTTACAGAGGTGGAGGCCCAGTAGGTCAGCCTATTGCACTCAAGCCTCCATTTACTCTACCCAGCCCTTTCCCAACACTGTCAAGACCTCTTGAGATCTCCTCCTCCCAACTGTAGTTGTTTTGCCATACCATCACTCAACATATGTTCTCAAGCCACTTCTTCCCAAACAGGATCGTGATCATAAACTGTGTTGCAGAAGTTGGCTGGCCATCTGTCATGGGTGCTTAGTTGAGACTCCTGCGTTGTAGGGGTCTGAACTAGATGACCCTCAGAGTCCCTTCCAACTCTACGATTCTATGATACTTTACCTGTTTCTCAGGGCCGAGCGCAGGAGAGTCAGTTTCTAAGCAAATGTTTTCTAGGGGCAACTGTTTCACAAGTTTCTGCTTCTTGAACAAAATAAGGAAAGCAATTAGCATCATCGTTCTCCAAGCAGCCAAAATAAACATTTAAAAAGCTGAACTGTCCACAGATTAAATAACTGTTTAGTTGAGCCTCCTTTACCCAAATAATTAAATATTAATACTGCCAGATCTTGAATACAAATGCTTTTTCTGAAGACAGCGAAAAAAATTTTGTTTATTAAATTGTTTATTGCCAATAACTGGAAGCAGTTGTTAATGTCTTCTTTTCCATTCCTTATTTCAGTGGCAGGAGAACCAAAATAGCTTCCAAAAATTAGAGTGTCCTCATCTCCTACTGATTAAAGAAATCAATCAGCTAAAGCAGAGGTGGGAAATCCTTTTGGCTCCATGTACCAGATTTGAGATATGAACAAAGAACCTTATAGCCAGAAGCCAGGACTTCTTGAATCTCACCTGCTCACTCCTTACAATAGATGGAGGAATGGAGAAAAAATACCCAGCCTTCACCCCTTCCATTGCCACCGACGGCTTGCCATCAAACGCATGGAGCAGCACCCTTTCAGCACCTAAGGAGAACGACAGAAATCAGGAAAAGAACTTTTGCTTCCTGTAGAAACACCAAAGCGCAGACCAGGCAGTGAATGTGATCCAAAGATCCACAGGGCTCTACAAAAAGCTAGAGGCGCACTTGTGGAATGCGGCTCTACAAACAGGTTTATATCCCTTACAATATATTAATGTTGTATTTCATATTTGGCTGTGTGATCTCCTGACTTGCCTGGCATGACTCTGGCCCAAACCCCAAAATGCAGCCAGCTGACTGCTGGCAGGCCCAGCTGCACTGGTTGCCAGTACGTTTTCGCAGAACAGGTGTTGATCTGCAAAGCCCTGTACGGCCTAGGACTCCGATATCTTTCAGGGCATCGCCCCCAATATAAACCTGCCCAAACCCTTCTCTCTTCATCTGAGGCCCTCCTCTAGGTGCCCCTTCAGAGGGTGTTGTGGCGTTCGTACGGAGCCCCCAGTCGTTTCACTGACTATTGACCCATACACCACTAACCCGCTGCCACCAACCAGGTCCTCCCCGGTAAATCACTTAGTCTCAGTCAGGTTCTTAAGTTAACAACGAAGATTGTAGTTTATTGCAAACACAAATAAACTTTAAATGCATTTGAAACGCTGTTACCTTTTATCCTCTTAAGTCTTATTTTATTCTGTCTCTAACTCTTCTACCTCCCCTCACACAAGAACCAACTGCACTAACTGTCTCTCTATTTTCATCTGTCTGCCAAATGCTTTCCCAACTGCCTTTTCCCTACCAACCAACCAACCAACCAACTAACAAACTACTAACCAACTGTCTAAACCCTGGGCTAAGCCCTTTTATAAACAGGTAGGCTCCGCCTCTGCTTTTCTATTGGGCTACCTATTAACTCTTTCTCTCCCCCGTACAGACATTTTCAAAAGAAGGGGCAAACGCCACAGGTGGCAATAAGAGAGAGGGCACTTTTAGTTGTGGCTCCCAGTTTGAGGAATGCTTTCGAGGTCTGCCTGCCAACATCATTAGCACCCTTTCGGCCTGTGGTAAAAATGTATCTCCTCTCCGAGGCATTTGACCGACTATGTCCTGCTGCTTATTGCTGAACTGTTTTCCGCTGATGACGTTTCTGCTATTTGCTGGGTTGCTTTATGGGTCACTGTGATGGCTTTAGTGCATTTCCCCCTGGTTTTATGCTATGTCTTTGTCTCTTAAGCCTTTGCCAATTGCTTACAGACCTTATTGGAGTAAGCAACTAGTAAGTCAAATAATGGTATTTATAATAATAATAATAATAATAATAATAATAATAATAATAACAACAACAACAATAACAATAACAATAATAATAATAATAATAATAATAATAATAATAATAATACTATCATCTAAAGATAACTTCCTTCTAAAGTATAGTGCCCAGGGCCTTCAAAAACCTCACTTGTGCCTCTAATTGAGAAGGCTCTGGATCTTATGCTAAAACAGATGTGTAAGATTGGCTGAGCCTGGATAGCTCAGATGGTTAGAGCGTGGTGCTGATAACGTCAAGGTTGCAGGTTCGATCCCTGTATGGGGCATCTGCATAGTCCGGCATGGACTTTACAATTCTATGATCCTATTTCAGGCCTGCTTCTTGTTTCTGGTCTAACATCCAAAGGGGGAAAACCTGACTGTCCCCCACAGTGAACAGGCCCTGCGTATTTTGGCAAGAAAACTAAACAAACCGATTGAATGTAAATAAAACAAAACATTATACCTTGTTCCTTTAAGAGGTTAATGGTTGGCCTTCCAGCTGAGCGGGAATGGACATTTCTAGGATAAACAAGAAGAACAAAAGATATCAGCAGGAGTTGTTAGCAAAACTGTGGGCTGGGTTTTCATGCCGGATAAACCACTTCCCTGGGTGGAGTTTTAGCATTTTTTATGTGATTAAGCTTGAATCAAGTTACATTTCTTAACTCTGTTTTTATCAACCTGAAGCCTTCAGAACAGGGCTATTAAAAATTATGTAAACAAATAAATTGCACTTTGATGGTCCACTGAATTCCTGCTTAAAGCAAAATAGGTAGGAAGAGTTATTGCAGAGTGCCTGGAAACATCTCAAAAGAACTATGCAAAGATTATACAGCAACACAGTCTGTAACCCTGAAAATACAGCAAAAACACTTCCTCCATTAATACGAGGAATAGATAATACAATAAATTGCATTAATAATTTTAATTAGACCACTGCATTTTAGACAATAAAGGTAAAAGTAAAGGTAAAGTTACCCCTGCCCGTTCGGGCCAGTCTTGCCAGACTCTAGGGTTGTGTGCTCATCTCACGCTATAGGCCGGGAGCCAGCGCTGTCCGCAGACACTTCCGGGTCACGTGGCAAGCGTGACAAGCTGCATCTGGCGAGCCAGCACAGCACACGGAACGCTGTTTACCTTCCCGCCAGTAAGCGGTCCCTGTTTATCTACTTGCACCCGGAGGTGCTTTCAAACTGCTAGGCAGGTGCTGGGACCGAACGACGGGAGCGCACCCCGCCGCGGGGATTCAAACCGTCGACCATGCAATCGGCAAGTCCTAGGTGCTGAGGTTTTACCCACAGTGCCACCCGCGTCCCTAACATTTTAGACAATGCTCTGGTTTAATTAGCAACTGAATTCCAATCACATCAAATGATTTTTTCATTCACAAAAATAAAACTAATTGTCTCTCTTGCAACATACACAAGACCTACAAAGGCAAATCAAGTTGTTTTGCCAGCTGAATCTGCTTGATCAAGACTTGTCTTTGCCCTTCCTTCTGCTCATCAGTGCTTGCAAATCTGGGAGTGAAATCCAGACCAACCTGCAGGAAAAATGGGAGACGGGAATTCAAAAACACTGATAGAAATTGTTGGTTTACTTTGTCTATCAGCACAAAATGCACTCAGCTAGGAGCACTAATAAAAGCAGACTTGACCCCAAAGTCTCCTATAGCAGTTTACACTTGACAAGAAACGTATTATTGAAGACCTGCTATTTTTGTGAAACACCCAAGGTCCTTAATCAAGCATTTAATCAGCAATCCAATATGTTGACTGTTGTGAAAAAGCCAAGAACTTGCTTAAAGTTTAAAGGGCTACATCTAACATGACACAATTTCTACATCAAAAATATTTCCTTGTATGAAAAACTGTGCTATTGACATGCAGATCATCATATGTGACAACTGCATATATGGGTGGTATAAGAAACAACATGTATAATTTATGTTAAAAAATTTTATTTTCTATATTTATATCCCACTTTATATCCTTATATGAAATATAAATTATTATATAGGATGGTCACAAATATACATTATTTCAGTGTGTGCACACTTTCTGGAACACTATAACCCAGGCTTCCTCAACCTCGGCCCTCCAGATGTTTTGAGACTACAATTCCCATCATCCCTGACCTCTGGTCCTGCTAGCTGGGGATCATGGGAATTGTAGGCCAAAAACATCCAGAGGGCCCAGGTTGAGGAAGCCTGCTATAACCCATCACAGCTTCCCAGAACATGTTCTGTACTCAGCAAATTACATGTGGGGTTTTTCGTCATGCAAATATCTACACGACAAGAATTTCACATTGTTTTGTGAATCGTCAACACAATCCTCTAAGTGCTTAATTAGAAATAAGTCCCACTGAGTTCAATTGGATTTACTCCCAGTTTACATGTGCATAGGAGTGTAGCCTAAGGTTGAAGTCTTATGCACACGAACCTCAAAGTAAGCCTTACTGAGCATAACGGGACTTACTTTTGGGTAAACATGCAAAGGATTGTGCTATGCAGCTGTAATCCTAGGGACCTACAAGTAAAAACATTTAGGGTTGTGCTGCCCAGTGCTTCTGGCAGCTGAACACCAAAAGCTATAAAGATTCTACTTACTTCTCCAATAGCCAACAAGCGGTCCTTATAGAGTTCTATGAGTGGCAATGCTTCGTCCAGATCCTGCACAAAGATCTTGTGTAAGTGTGAAATGAACACTTAGGCCTCAAACAATTACAGTAGACTCAGATGTCTGCTTCACTTCCCACCACTGTTTCTGTCTCATACTCCTATTTTATAACCCACTTTTCCTCATACATTCCTGCAACTTGTGTACATTTAACTTGTGTGCATTCAGCTTTCCGTGTGTGGCAATTAATTTTTTTTTTTTTAAGAGGGCAGGGTTCTGGGGAAAATGACTTTGGCAATCCCATCTGCCATACGTGATTTGTGATATGGGGATTGGGGATTTAGGATTTAGGCATGATGCCTGGAATGTAACCCCCACGCAAGCTGTGGGCCTACAGTATTTAAGTAAGACACCACAGAAGTTTTAACACATCTTTCTTGGATCATAGTATTGTTATTCACTAATTGCAATTCTGTATAACTAAAGCAATGCCATTTTGCTGTACACAGTGACTTTTCCTTGTCCTGTTTAAGTTAGGTCTGCGACGTCAGCCTGGCAAACCCTGTAATCTGGGTTGTGGAATATAAATTTAAGGCAGGGATAGTCAACGTGCCCCCCTCCGGTTGTTGTTGGACTCACAGCCCAAACAGCCAATGGTGAGGGATAATGGGACTTTTAGCCGAGCATTCCAAGCTAAACACATTGTAAGTTTACTTAAGAGCAGGGACAGGGAACCTGTACCCTACACCTACCAACAGATGTGGCTGCACTATAATGCTCAGCACCCTTTGCCATGGACTATGCTGGCTGAGACTGTGGGGAGCTAGAGCCTAACTACACCTAAAAGAGTTGCAGGTAGGTAGCTGTGTTGGTCTGCTGTAGTTGAAACAAAATAAAAAAATTCCTTCCAGTAGCACCTTAGAGACCAACTAAGTTTGTTATTGGTATGAGCTTTCGCGTGGTATCTGAAGAAGTGTGCATGCACACGAAAGCTCATACCAATAATAAACTTAATTGGTCTCTAATGTGCTACTGGAAGGAATTTTTTTATTTCATTACACCTGAAAGACTACAGATTCCCCATCCATGATTAAGAGGCAGGCTATGTGCGTAGTTAATCACACTAGGATGCTTCAGATTGGTTACTTTTATTTTGAAGACACAGGTACAGGCCCCCACCTGGAGCATGCTTCCTATCTGGACCGTACCCTACACTAGTTTCCCCAATGAAAATTATTATAGGGAACCTGTGCTCCCCTCTCCAGATGCTGCTGAACTACACTCCATCACCTCTAGCCAGACTTTTAAAAAGCATGTCTTAACTGTTTGCTCTCCGAGGTACTGTTGAAAATCACCTCCTGACAACACATCCCTGCTCTGAAGTAAGCTTGTTATGCATCTAGCTTGGAATTATGTGAACCTCCATTGATGACAGCTAAGTTGTAGATCTTGCTTAGACGCCTAAAAAAGGATGGGAAGTTATTTTGCCCAGCACCAATTTTTATTTTCTTTCTGACGCTCCTTTGAGGATACCTCTAGTTTGCTCTGGGAGAGCAGGAGACAGGGAAGAAGGGGCTCCGTATACAAAAATAGTGCTGCAAGACCACATGCAATAGGAACCGATAAGTTTACCTGGCAAACTGAAAAACAGTACAGAAATTGTTAACTGCAATTGTAACTGGTTGCCATTTCACCTTTAACGTAACACTGCGATCATTTCCCGTTGGACTACTTTGAACTGGATGGATGCCCAGACATGGAAAGACAAATCCTGGGTACCTGGATACAAACAAGTGTTAAGTAATGGGAAAGGGCAGACATGTATTATGGTTAAATAAAAAAGAAAGAGGACTGAAAAGGTAACAGCTTTTGCTATTCCAATCAACACAATCACTAAGATTTTATTGCTTCTATTTTGATTGCTTATGAACAATAGCATTTTCAAATTTTGCACTCTGACCGTGAATGTCTCTTAAAGCACCATTGTTTTATTTACCATAACATTTTCCACATAAAACAAGACCAGAATACATTTATTTTATGAGACAGTGACAAGCTCAAGAGCATTCAGTGAGTCTCGTGGGATTACTGATCTCATCAAGGTTCAACATTCTCTCCCAGGTCCAAGTTCAATATTCCACCTGCTATGATTGATTACTGTAATGTGTTTTAAGCAGGGCTACCCTTATATATGGTCCAGAAACATCAGCTAGTGCAGAATGCAGTAGTAAGACTATTCACAGCAACAGATTACTAGCAACATGACACCCTGCACTGGTTGCCAGCTTGCTACTGGGCCAGATTCAAGGTACAGTGGTGCCTCGCAAGATGAAATTAATCTGTTCCGTGAGGCTCTTCGTATAGCGGTTTTTTCGTCTTGCGAAGCAAGACCATTGACAGCTTAGCGGATTAGCGCTATTAGCGGTTTAGCGACTTTTAGCAGATCAGCTGATAAGCGGCTTAGCGGCTTAGGAAAGGGGGGGGAGCGGAAAAAAACCGCGGGAACTCGCAATACATTTTCGTCTTGCGAAGCAAGCCCATAGGGAAATTTGTTTTGCGAAGCGCCTCCAAAACGGAAAACCCTTTCGTCTAGCGGGTTTTCCATCTTGCGAGGTGTTTGTCTTGCGGAGCACCACTGTAGTTGTGTTAATTCAGCTTGGACCCAAAGTATCTTAAGGACCATCTGATTCCTTGTGCTCCACCTTGATCACTGAGAGCCTCTGATAGGGCAGTGAGTTCTGGTGGTTCCCTACACTCCTGAGGTTGGATTTGCCATCATTAGGACTGAGCCTTTAGAATGGCAGGCCCTGCATCCTGCATTCATTCAGATGTCTCTTGTTGCTTACACAGGCTTTTGCAACATAAATTTTCTTTTTAATTTGATCAGTATGTATTAATGCTTTTAATAATGTATGAATTATGTTTTTAGATATATCTTTGTTTATTTTGTTTTTCTATACTGTATTCTGCTATGTTCTTTTTTAAGAGAGTGCAGCTTATAAATTTGTAAATAAATAAGTATATTGCACTGATTCTCCATTATATCACTATGAATCTTTTTTTAAAAAAAAAGAATATTTCAAGTATCACAGAATCAACAACATCAAATTGCTGAAATTTATAAAATACTATGGGAAGGCTCCAGAAGTGTTCCTTTTGGTTGGAACACTCTGGGCATTCCAAAGTCCAGTGAGATTTTTTTCTTTTCTTTGAACAGCACATGGTCGTTAAACACAAGCTCCATCATTTAGCCTAGACACTGAGGTCCAGCTCTGAGGGCCTTCTGGCAGTTCTTTCACTGTGAGAAGTGAAGTTACAGGGAACCAGGCAGGCGGCCTTCTTGGTAGGGGCGCCCACCCTGTGCAACGCCCTCCCATCAGAGGTCAAGGAAATAAACAACTATCTGACTTTTAGAAGACATCAGAAGGCAGCCCTTTTTAGAGAAGTTTTTAATGGTTGATGTTTTACTATGTTTTTATATCTGTTGGAAGCTGCCCAGAGTGGCTGGAGAAACCCAGTCAGATGGGCAGGGTACAAATAATAAAATTATCATCATATCACAATGTAATTTTGACTTAAACCAAAAACAGTTACCATGCAGCATGACAGAACTGTCATATGAGAAGCAAAATCCAAAGTATCTGGATGTGCTAAACAAGTTGTTCATCATTTTGGATTCTAGCCTGTAACTTTTTTTATACCTTGTGAAACAGACTGAAGAACTAGAAACTTTGTTACCTTTCTGAAAGTTGAATAATTTTTTCAAAATCTTCTCTGTATTCAGCAACTACCACCAGAGCCAAAACTTTACACTGAAACAACATGGGAAAATGTTAGCTACAGTTGACAATAACAATGAGAAGTCTTATAATCTGATCATAAACACATCTGTTTGAAATTACTGATTTTGCCATATCTTCCTTCCAAATAAATGTGATTCCTGTTTCTTAGTTTACCTTAAAATGGCTCGGCCTTTAGGAGAATTTAACTCAAGGAAGTTCATGTAAGAAAAGTTTTCCATCCCCCTCATAACTGCTACAGGTACCTGAAACCCCTCAAAAAGCCTTTCCAGAAAGGGAGGGGGGCTTCCTGAACAATGTGGGATGGAGTGGGGGGGCTGCTAGGGGGCTCCATGAACTTCCTCACTTATCTTAGGCTCCAAACTCGATTTTGGTAGAATCTTCTTTCCCCAGCAACTCATTCCCTGTTGCTCAGGAGGGGTCCTGATCATTCAGAGATGATTTCAGGGGGTGCAGAGGACTGCAGAAGAGAGGTGGGGACAGACAACTTTACTTCAATTAACTTCCTTAAGTTAATTTACCTTAGTATACAAACTAAGCCCTTGAGCTATCAAAATCTATAGATCTACTGCCTATAAAACTTTAACTGCAAAAAATATATAGATATAACTACAAACCTTTTTTGCTTCTTCCAATACACTTTCAATGTCCTAGAAGATAATAAAAATATACGTAATTATGCTAGCAGAATAATTTGTAAAGAAGGGGAGAAAGCAGTAGAAATGGCAAATGTGTCCTTTCTCTTTCAATAACTCTTTGCCCCTAAAAGTTGGCAAACATTACTTATTTAAACCACCACTGTCCCTTCTTTCAAACAGAAGGAAAGCTATTACTACTACAACTACTCATGAAAGTGTTTTTCCTTTTCAATTCATATATTCAGGTACAGATAAAGGCAAACAAATGCACTTTGCAAAAGTAAAATGAATTTTTTTCTGGTTTTATGTTATATGGGCCCTAGATGAGCTGTTTACATTTTTACTGATCAGTATTGGAGACATCTATCCCCTTTCACACGGGGACTGAAGTACGGTAAATTCAGATGTCCCAGACCAAGAGGTCTTGCTGGGATGAATAACTGCGGAAGGAGATGGGGCTTTTCACAGAATCAGAGCTGGAAGGCCTCACGGAGCTCGAAACCATGACCCTGAGATGAAGAGTGTCTCGTGCTCTACCGACTGAGCTGTTTCGCCTGCACATCCTCCCCAGGGAGGAGGCATGTTAATTGTAGTTTTACTTGGTAAACAAATACTGCTTTCAATCTGGAAAAGAAATATGGTTTGTTAATGGCAGACATTAAGTAATTCATACTTAAGGAAGCTAATAGTAGATAGCATGCGACTTTATGCATGTGTATAGGGAAGTTTGTAAGTTTGACGTTTTATTATGTTTTTATATTGGTCAACGAAAGAGCTTTAAAGACTGTCTCAAGGCAAATCTAAAAAAATCTAGTATAAACACCGACAACTGGGAAATACTGGCCTGTGAGCGCTCCAGTTGGAGAACAGCGTTTTCCAAAGGTGTCATGGACTTTGAAGATACTCGAAAGAGAGAAACGAGCTAGGAGGAAGGCACGCTTGGCAAATCCACACCGTGATCAACTCCCGCCAGGGACCCAATGTCCCCACTGTGGAAGGACGTGTGGATCCAGAATTGGCCTCTACAGTCACTTACGGACTCATTGTTAAAACCGTGTTTATGGAAGACAATCTCACTCGGCTACGAGTGATCACCAAAGATATTCTGGAAGTTTTTGACGTTTTATTATGTTTTTATATTCTGCTGGAAGCCGCCCCGAGTAGCTGGGGAAACCAAGCCAGAGGGGCGGGGTATAAATAATAAAACTATTATTATTGGGGTTAGACACCGTAGGAAACCGTGGGAAACGGGTCGCTGGAGCAGATGGGTCCTCGATCTCACCCAGGGAAACGCTTATGAGATGAGAGGGAGAAGGAATTATAAGCGGCGGCGGCCAACCGCAGGGTGCAAACCGCACCGCGCCGCCCACTCACCCCTCGGAACTCGGGCGCGGCGAGGTGGCAATGGCAGTCCACCGCCCCCATACCAACGACGCGCGCGGAACCGAACACCGAGGGGGCCTCGCTTTCCAGCCGGACCTATTTTGCCGAAGCTCCCACTCGCGCGCGCACAGCCAACCCGCCTTTCAATACGGCTCGGCTTAACACTGCTTCCGGGTGAGGGAGATAAAAAAAACCAACGAACGGTTTCTCCGAGAGAGCGGGAAAAAGGCAGGCCGAGATGGAGGAGGCGCCGCCGCCGGCGGCTGCTGCTGCTGCTGCTGCTGCTTCCCCTCGGGACTGCCGGGTGCGGTGCTGCTCGCGGCGCCAGACGGCCGAGTTGCTGGGGTACTGCCAGCCTTTCGTGCGGAAGCTCGGGGAGGGCCAGCCGGTGGAGGCCGAGAGCTTGGAGCAGGCCGTGGGGGAAGCGATCTGGGTAAGGGCGGCCGAGCTGAAGGGGGCGGCTGGGAAGGGGGAGGCCCACACGACCCCCCTCAACAACCGCAGCTTTTTGGGTTTCGGGCAGCGCGGGTTGTCCAGTTTCTAAGGCGTGTCGGCTCCAAAATCATTTATCTCCATTGCATAATAGCTGTCAAGGTTTCGCTTTTTTTAAGGGAAATTCCCTTATTCCAAATAGGATTCCTCGCAAGAAAAGGGAAAAGTTGACAGCTATGGCAAATTGCATGTCACTGAATTGCTTGTGGAGCCTTGCTCTGTGGTGCTAAGATGTTTGGTGCAATGATTTCTTTTTTTAAAAAACTAACTTTTCCATATATAATAAAGTATTATTATTATTATTGTTTATTCTGCCTTTTTGTCCTGATAGGGGGTCAAGGCGGCTTTAAGATAAAAGAGAAACAGATCGTTGCAATACAAACATCACAGCTCTAGCTGTTTCCTTAAATATAATTTTAAATGCATTAAACCACAACAGCAGCTAGCCTTGTCATTTTTTGCAATAGGAACAGGGGAAGTGTATTGGCTGCTTAAAATTAGAACCATGACTTAGATGCATGTTAAAGGCTCCAATCCAATAAGTCTCTCCAGATGTTTCCTCTGAGGCAGTGCTGTTTTCCTAGAAAAAGAGGTACTGGCACTCGCAATGAATGTCTCCCTTTTTCTCCTATAATGGCAATGGTGCCCACCTGAGAGGTGCCGGAACTGAGTTCCAGTGAGTTCTGGCTGAAAGAAAAGCCCTGGTCTGAGGATGTTGTCTTGATTTCTTGTTTCTCAATCTCGTAAGGGGATGAATGGATTCCAGGTGTAAAAGTATAGAGGATTCATCTTGACTCTGGCAAGACCATACCTGCGAGTACCAGGAATTTATTGACAGGCCTGCTACAGAACACCAGCATTTAGCAATTTCTAAATGAGCAGCCACCAACAAAAACGTTATCTCCTGATGAGTTACATGTTGATTTGACTCACCCATTACTCCTAACAAGACTAACAAAGGAGTTGGGTTTATCTTTGTATTTGCAATAATTCCTGACTAGGTTCTTGTATCTTTAATATGGCATTACAGGTTTTTTGCTTCTTCTTTTTTAAAGAATCTATTTATTTGTTTTTGGTTCATTTCCCCACACTTTTCTGTAAAGTCAGCCAAAGATATAGATAGGGAGGGAAGTAGATACTGTAAGTGTATATATATTTAAATACATAATTTTGACAATAAACAAGCAGTAGTACTGAAACAATATGAAGATGGATGAAACTGGAAAACATACAGAAAATGCTTGTTTGAATAACAAGGTTCTCAAGAAAGGGAGCCCATCAGACCACCCCAGGGAGGATATTCCACAGGTAGGGTGCTGCAACTGAGAAGGGACTGAGGTGCTGTCCTTGGTACCTGTCAAATAGATTTCCAGGGCAAACAGGTCAGAGACCAGGACTTTTGCTGCTGATCATAAGGCGCTTGGAGGCTTATATGGATGAAGGTGGCCTGTTAAGGTTAACCCAATATATAACATTAATTCTGGAAATGAATGAAGTTATAATTCAATGGCTGAAGTTTCATGAGTCCTTTCAGTGCTAGGAAAAACAGCCCCTGTAAATTTTCATGGTTCCAGGATCTGGTTAAAATAGTGATATTATAGATGGCTATTGTATAATTCTATTAAAAATTGCTTTTTCTAAATGTTTAAAGTTGTTCACATACAGCATATTACAGTGAAAGTATTCATGTTTATTTGGAAGTCCAATTGTGTTAAATGAGGCTTTTTCTAAATCTTTAAAGTTGTTCACATACAGCGTATTACAGTGAAATAATACATGTTTATTGGGAAGTCCAATTGTGTTAAATGAGGCTTAACCCTGGCTTAGTAGGTTACTTTAGGAGTGCAGCCTTTGTGATTCTTGCAGCAAACGTATTGACTAGGCCAGTACTATCGCCATATTACAGGGTTGTATTATTTCTCTTCAGAGTGAACTGAAGTATGTTATACTGTAGTCTTAAAAAAAAGTTTAAAATAGAATGTTAAACCATAAATGATGCAGACTACCTTGTGCCTTAAAAATAGAGCTGAACATTACCTTTACATGGAGATGAGGACCATTCCTGCCTTGGCATCCTTGTTTTTGTAACCTGAGAAAGGCAGGAAAAGCATAAGCTTATTTAGCTTTTTTTGTGGGGAGGGGAAGTATTTGGCCTGGTGGTTAAAAATTGCCTAGGCATTGTATAGGTGCTGAGTCTCAGGCTGGTGAAGTAACAGTAGCATGATTTGCATGTACTGTAACTTTATACCAGTGTAAAATAAACTATGGTTTAATTTGAAAAAGCAGTGGACTGGTCCCCCTCCCCATATATAGACCACACATATAGCACACACAGTCTCACACATACACACTTTCACACGTACAAACATACACATCTCTCTCTCTCTCTCTCTTTCTCACACACACACACACACACACACACAGAGAGAGAGAGAGAGAGAGAGAGAGAGAGAGAGAGCGCACTGTGTCTTTTCACAGCTGGGAGAAATACTGCTTTTTGCTTTTCACTGAATCTTTTGTGAAGATTAAAAGGAAGTGTTTTCTACCCCCCCCCCCCATCTAGCTTCAGCTTTAAACAAACAACAGTTTACCAAGTTTGGATGTAACAATCCAAATGTTTCTTCAGCTGAAATAGTCACATATTTTTTCTGTGTTTACTTCTGTCTCCACTTCTCTCTGCTGTTTCCCCTAATATTTTCCCCTTACCAACATAAAGGCACTGTTTGCATGTTTTTTGGCTCCAAAATGTTTTGGGTCATTCTTCTGAGTCTGCATGAATTGGTTGTAAAAAGGATGTGAAATATATTCTCTGTTCAGGCTTATCTGTTTATGAAGGCCTTTTCCTATGGTACGGTTGGTCTATTATTGGGGGGGGGGCCTCTATGACAGACACCCTCACTTAGGATGGGTACTGGATAACATGCCTGCTATTTATGTGTGTGTTTTTGGTTAAATCCCTCTCTGTAGTCCCACAGCAGGAACTTTGATTTAACTGTTTGATTTAACTGTTTGTGGAAGCATGCTTGTGAAGGGACTCTGTGACCAGAGTCCTTGCCCAGAAGAACTAAGAAAGAATGAGGCACGTTAAAAACAAAACAGGTAGTTTATTTGTCTACACATAAAGAGGTTATAGCTTAGTGGTTACTTTTGCAAGGCACAATACTTTGTTTCAAATAGACACTCTCAACAGAGATGGTTAATAAATATCTGAACACTTTCATCCTGTAACTGGGTAGAGAAATTCTTTCTAGAATGGTTATTGTTTTACACTATCCATAAAACACTTCCTGCTTTTCCTATAGTCCAAACCTTCCCCTCAGGTAGATCTTTGTGTGCCCACAGATAATCTTTGTCTGTTTCCACTGATAGATAAAACCTAAGTCTACTCAAATAACCAGAGATTCCTTCTGCCCACCAAAACAGAAAGTCCCTAACCTGAAACCCAGGTCCCTGTCCCTTTCGGACTGTTAAGTGTAAGCATCTATTCCACACACTCTCTCCTGAGTGGCTGAACTACCAGCCATCTCCCACTGGTTGTTGGATCACCAGGAGGCAGACCCAAGGTCTGTCCATCACAGCCTCTGTCATCAGAGTGATGTGAGCCAGCTTTTCTCCATAGCTGGCTACTTTATGCTACACAGAAGTAGAAAAAAAGATGACAGTATGAAGTAGTTTATTGAGTGTTATATTGCATCAGTAGAATAATTAACATTTTTAAGAGTTCTGATGTATACATTTTCTACAGAACTTCGAAACAGCTGTACAAGAGAATATTACTGTTAACGGACTCCTATGGCAGGAGTCATCAGATGATCCTCAAAATGGTATGTGAACTTCTGAATATATTTTTCTTATTTCTGTGCTGACTTATTTATGTTTTAGTCTTCTGCCTATGAACCCCAACAAATGTGTGAACAGAGGGCATCTGCAGGTGCCTTTTAATATATCAGTCCCCTGGCAGATAGACATTTTGTTGTGGCAACCGCAACCCCAGGTTTAAGGTGCCATTTGGCACCTAGTTTAAATATCTTGAGTTTCTAACAATGGTTGGGAACCATATTTTTAGGAGAGCCGAAAGGATATGTGTCAGGGTTTCAGGGACAGAGAGCGAGGGGGAGGGGTCCCAGGGTGACGAGGAAGAGGACGACGATGACCCGAGGTTGTCAGTGAGTCCGTCAAGTGAATCCGAGGATTCCCAAAAGGGAGCCCCCCTGGTCAGGCCAAGGGGCAGTAGAGAGGGAAGCAGTCAGAAGCAGGGGAACGAAGAGGGAATCCCCAGTGGGGGTTGGAGATCGGGACCGGCCTCTCCGTCGGAACGGAGTGAAGGGGGTGGAGTTACCAGTGTGTCAGAAAGAGCAGAACAGGGAGCAGAGAGGGGAAGGAGTTCGGAGCAGAACATCCTGCCGGAAGGGAAGGAGTGTAGTACCGAGAGTAGCGTAACGGTCGAAAGGAAGGTCAGAGGCAACGTACGCGCGCCAAGTTCAAATGTGGAGGCGCGCGGAAATGAGGAGAGCCCTGAGGAGGAGCCTGGTCCCAAAGCACGAAGGAGGGGGGAGCAGGCGTCAGAAGACTCAGCCTCTGGGGAGTCCCGAAGGGAGGGAGCACAGGGGGGCAGGAAGACCCTGCGGAAAAGGAAGGAGAGGAAAAGGTGGAGCAGTACAAGCCTCTTAAGCTGGTGCAGGGGCGGGACTGACTCAGAGGGGACTTCAAACATCTAAGGGTAAAAGATGCTGAGCCACGGAGCTTGGATGTAACGACAACAATGTTCTTCAATAAAACCTTTTGTATATAACTTGGACTGGATTTTGGTCTCTTGTGAGCTGGGACCTCGGGTGGCTCTGACAATATGTATAAGCTGCCACACTTCAAAAATAACTTTTTATAATTTTTAAGTGTACCTGAACATCTGCAGGGAAGTTGCATTAATTTTTTGTGTGCAATTGATGAATCTTTTGATATTCTTTTATCACCAATTGTACAATACAATGTTAATAAGAAGAAGAAGAAGAAGAAGAAGAAGAAGAAGAAGAAGTTTGTGTTTTTTAAAAATATTGTTAGGTTTTGTTATTACTATATTTGGACTATTTGTAGAACTAAAAAAAACCCCCCAAACTTCATTTTCCCAGGATATTATTTTTTTGGTGTTACTATGTTTGTCCAGCAGGGGATGCTCAAAATACATCCTTGGCAGTAGCAGTACCTCTATTTAAGAGGGATAGCCAAGTTAGTCTTTTGCAGGAAAATCAACAAAAAATCTGGTGGCATCTAAAAGACGAACAAGCTTATTGTGCCACACGTTTGTGAACTAGAGGAAGTAGATTCTGGCTTATATAATAAAAAATGCTTTTTGTGTTTTATGCATCTTCCTTACCTAGAAGCTGGTCTGTTAGCCATTTCTTTAGGCAGTAATTTTGCAAATAATTTTAATTTTTGAGTAAATCTTCTAAATTAGATGCCTGGTTTTTAGAATGGAAGTACGGCTAAAGGTTTGCTGTCTTAATTTAATCACTCATTGCTATGAATCTGCTACCACCTGTTGGGAACAAGAAATACCTTTGGCTAAAAACTTTGCTGTCACTAGGGTGTGTGTGTGTGTGTGTGTGTGTGTGTGTGTGTGTAATGCAACTTACTTTGATGGCATCTCCCTTTTGAAGCTGTTGTTTTCTAGTCAGGTGAGGTAGATAGCCTTCTGTTCCAGTTCTCTCACCACCCCAATTAGCAGTTACAGCATTTTGGTAGTTGTGAACTCCAACTTTAATTGTACCTAAAGTTGCCCAGTTCAACAACTTGGCGTATCCATCTTCTCTGATCCTTCTCCGCTTTATACTCTGCTGATCAGATCAAACCTAGAGTACTTTTTCTAGTTCTGGGTACCACAGTTTCAAGGAGGGCCTTGACCATTTGGAGTGTTCTCAGCGGAAGGCAAGCAAGATGGTGAAGGATCTGGAAACCAAACCAAATCCCTATGAGGAGCAGTTGAAATGATTCATTATGTTTAGCCTGAAGAGGAGAAGATAAAGGGTTGCAGAGGAGACACGCATGACAGCAGTCTTTCAAACATTTGACAAGTTGTCATACAGAAGGCTATGCTCTGCCTCCACAGATGGAGGTAGTAATGATTCTGAATACCAGTTGCTGAAAGCAGCAGGAGAGGAGGGTGTCCTTGTGTTCAGGTCCAGCTTGTGTGCTTACCACAGGCATCTGGTGAGCCAGTGTGAGAATAGCATGCTGGACTCAATGGACCATTGGCCTAATCCAGCAGGCTCTTTTGATGGAGCAGAATTGCATCTTTGCTCCAAGGCACAGGACTAGAACCAATGGGTGGAAATTTTAGGGAAGCAGATTTCTGCTGCACATTAGTAGAACCTTTCTCAGAGTAGTTCAACAGTGTTCAACAGTGGAACAGGCCACCTTGAGAGGTGATGGACTATCCTACTCTGGAGGTATCTGACCTGAGGCTAAAGAGCCAACTGTCAGGGATGCCTCCTGCATTGAGCAAGTAGTTGGACGGTTAACCTGCATCCCTTCCAACTCTATGATTCATAGTTCCACATATCCCTGATCAAGATGGAGTCAAGTACAGTGGTACCTTGGTTTACGAACTTAATCCGTTCCGGAAGTCCATTCTTAAACCAAAGCATTCTTAAACCAAGGCGTGCTTTCCCATAGCAACATGGGACTCAATTTACAAATGGAACACACTCAACATACTCTGTTTCCAAGGCAAAGTTCACAAACCAAAACACCTACTGTCAGGGAACTGACATCGGAGCGAGAGGCGGAGGCAAGGCTCCCGAGCGATGCAGGAGAGGGGACCAGCAGGGGGGAAGGAATTCAGTGCAACACCAGTAGAGAAGGGAGGGAGATGGAGGATTCGGAGAGGGGTCTCCAAGACTCTTCGCCCAAGACTAGTGGAGAGAGCACGGGCACGCCTCTGCCCACTCCTTCCTTGCGCAGAAGAGTCCCGCGCAGGGAGAGTAGGCGGAGACTTGGTGTCAAACAGCTTCTTTGCTGGAAGAGGTTCAAAAAACGCCCACTGACGGATTCTGCAAGTGACTGAACGGCCACGGAGTGAGGGCTGTCAGCCGAGGCATGGTTAGCCAGGCAATCTAGCCGAAAGTAACGGCAACTTACGCACAAGTAACCCCTTATAACCATTACACCTACTTCCAGGTTTGCTGCGTTCTTAATCCAAGTTGTTCATAAACTAAGCTGTCCTTAAACCAAGGTACCACTGTATAATACATCTTTCAATTTTTAGTTCTTACCTGGTAACTGAAGATATCCTTGTGTGTTTCTCAGGGAATGGGGTGGGGTGATACCTTAGCCATGCATTTCTCAAAGCTCCTTGGGGGATCTTTAAGACCACTGGGCTTGGAAGAGGAAACATTTTTTTCAGAGATATTGCAAACAAGACTTTCACATAGAATGTCCAAATAATTTTACATACCGTATATTCATATCTGTCTTGTGAATTAGATACGGATATCAAACTCCTTGAAGATCAGCTTGATGAGTTAATAGTGGAGGTGGCATCCAAACGCAATCAGTATCCCAGAAAAATTCAAGTGCATGTGGTCCAAGCACTTAAAAGAAAGCAAGAGTTATTGGTGAGTATCCTTAATTCTTAGTTCACTTGATTCATTTCAAAAGAAGAATGTTGTTCATCTGTTGCTTATGAGTAGGCCAGCAGATACTTTTGAATGTTAGGAAGAAAATGTAAATTCTAGCTTTTAGACTACATGAATTCCTCTCCCTTAATTTCGCTGTACTCCAATTAGGGAGATCATGTTAACAATTGCTGTGAGGATTGATGAAGTTTGTGCTGAGTGCACACTTGCCCTACAAATGTATTTTAGAATAATACCTTTAAAACTGGTTTTTCAATGCAAGGGTTTTTTTGTACGACCAGAATATATTAAATGTTTCTTGGGGGAAAATGTTCTACTGATATTAAATGTGAAGATATGGTTTAGCATGTCCAGGATATGGTTGCAATTAATTTCTCTTTCTCTTCATCTTCTTGGGGCACATCAGTCCTTCTATCCTGAGTCTAATTTTTAAAAGTGCAAAGTGTATAAACATTAGTTCCAACTTTGCCATTGAGTGCTGAGTCGAATCCTTAAATTGAAGGTATTGATGAGTTATAAACTATCACAGTATCTGATTCTGCTCCTTGCACCCATCCTGCAGGTTTTCCACAGGTGAGCATATTTGGCTAAATGTTGCTCTTAAGAATGTATTTAGTGAAATGCCATCAAATTTAAGTTTACCAGATGGACATAATAATGAATAGATAGTTCCTAGCTGCACTGTGTCTTCTGTTCCTTACTGTTTCCCTGCTGCAACTATTTTAACCTCTCAGATGCCAGCTGTGTGCAAGCTACTTTTCAGTAAAGAAAAGCTTTCCCCGTTTCCACTCTGTATTTTTTATTTTATTTTATCAGCACGTGTTGAAAGCTCAGATTCTGTGTGCCTCTTACACCAGGCTCTAATCATACTGCTATACTGTGAGCACAAACAGTGTGCATGAGATAGTGCACAATTGTGTCGTCAAATCTTGGTGACAAAGAAGTGATCTGTGGGGCAGAAAAGATGCCTGCACTGGTTTTCTGATTTTTACTTTTATTTTAAGAGAGAAGGAGGTGACATACAGTAAAGCTATCAGTGGTTACTAGTTATGATGTTCACCTTCCACTGTTGGAGGCAGAATGCCGCTGAATGAATACCACTTGCCAAGAAACACAAGTGGGGAAAGTGACCGTGCTCTTAGGTCTTGCTTATGGGCTTCCATCTGGCATCTGATTGGCCACTGTGAGAAAAGGATGCTGGACTATAAGGACTGTTGGCCTAATTTAGCAGGCTGCTCTTACATTCACTTACAGATAGGTAGCCGTGTTGGTCTGCCATAGTCAAAACAAAATAAAAAAATTCCTTCCAGTAGCACCTTAAAGACCAACTAAGTTAGTTCTAGGTATGAGCTTTCGTGTGCATGCACACTTCTTCAGATACACTGAAACAGAAGTCACCAGACCCTTCTATATAGTGAGAAGGTGGGGAGGGGTAATACTGTTTCAGTGTATCTGTTTCAGTGTATCTGAAGACGTGTGCATGCACACGAAAGCTCATACCTAGAACTAACTTAGTTGGTCTTTAAGGTGCTACTGGAAGGAATTTTTTTATTTTGTTTTTACATTCACTTAGTTTTTTGTGCCACTTCCTAAGCCTAGCAGCAGAGGGCAGTGTTTGGTCATTCTTCTAAATTGCATTAGAATTTGAGAATGCAATTGTTTGATAGTTCAGGTTAAAATTTCAAGTGTATTATCATGGCAGTACAGTGGTACCGTGGGTTGCATACGCTTCAGGTTACATACGCTTCAGGTTACAGACTCCACTAACCCAGAAATAGTACCTCGGGTTAAGAACTTTGCTTCAGGATGAGAACAGAAATCGTGCTACGGTGGCAGCGGGAGGCCCCATTAGCTAAAGTGGTGCTTCAGGTTAAGAACAGTTTCAGGTTAAGAACGGACCTCTGGAACGAATTAAGTACGTAACCAGAGGTACCACTGTATTTAGGCAGTCTAGATAAATGAGGAAAATGGAACTGCTTTTGGTACTTCTTTGTACTGGAACAAGAATGCTGGATGCTGTTGGATAATCCTACTGTATGCCTATCAGAATGAATTCACTTCTCCATTTTCCATACAAAAAGAATCAGACACTCTCAGTTGTGAATGATGTCCTGTTGTAAGCTTAATAAAACTCAAAGCAAGCCAAATACTTAGCAATGGAGGTTTTAAATAATATATTTGTTCATACAGGGTTGCTATCGACCTCTTGCGAATCATCAAGAGATAAAAGCAGAACCTTCTCAAGGTAATGGTTTGAAATGATGAAATTATCGTTTAATGCTAGCCTGAAAATGTCACCATTGCAAAAATAAAAATAAAATGCTGCACTTTTTCATATTCTCGACAGTTACAATTTAAAACACTTACTGCTCTCTGTTCACTCTTTTCCAGATAGCCATGTTAATCTATTGCTTAAAAAACAGTGCAAATAGCACATTTATTAAGGCATAAGCTTCATGGACTAGAGTCCATATCATTGGATGCAAGAAGTGTTATCCTAAATTGGTAGGCATATATACACACAGTTGTAGGGGTTTATTTTTTTCTCTCTATCTGTGTGTGTGTGTGTACCTGCCAGTTTAGCTGTTACACCTGACTTGGACTCTAGTCCATGAAGCTAACGCCATAATAAATACGTTAAGTCACTGAAGCCTCTTGTTTATTCTCTGTGGGCAGTAGTGGCTTTGTTTAAATATTTTAATTTATTTAAATGTTTGGGAAACCATCTCTTTGTGGTTTTTACTGTGCTAAGCTCCTTAGAGGCTGTGGTAATTGTTGTTAGTGTTACAATAATATTTATTTATATCCCGCCTTTTTCCTTGACAGGGACGCAAGGCGGCTTATAGCTAAAATAGAAACAGCTAAAAACCTAGATAAAAAGCAATCATTAAAAAACAATTAAACATTAATATATATATATATATTCTATATATATGTAGTGTATGTGTGTGTATCTGTGTGTGTGTAGATAGATGGATGGATGGATATGGATACATAGATATATGACATACAGATCATTACAATAAAAACATCATAGCACCAGCCCTTTCTGGACACCAACTCTGAATTGTGCCAAGAAACACACTGGTATCCAGTGGAGCAATTGTAAAACAAGCCCCAGTCAGCAATTTGGCTGCAGCTCTTCAAGCCATTGACATTTCGGAGCTTTTTGACTACTGTTCCAGTGCAGTCATTCTGCCCCTTTTTTCTAGCCCATGTTCTGTTCTTCAGAGGCACGGCTTTTCATTTCAAAACTCTTCAAGTAGGGCACTAAACAGGAACGCAGGCTAGGAGCATAGCAGTCTCTGCCTTATGCCAGGCCAAATTCTTTGTCCACTTACTTGGTCCACTTATTGACAGCAACTGTCCAGAATCTTTGGCAGAGGTCTTTCCCATCCCCTGCTACTTGTTCTGGGATTCTCAGCATTGAGTCTGGGATGTGCGGACATTGCATGCAAAGCATTGTGGTACCACGTCTTCTTGGTTAGTAGATTGTGTGTGAATTCTGGTTAGTAGATGGTGTAAATTCTGACACCCCAGCAGGTGATTATCATTAACACTTTGTTAAACACGCCCTTAATTTAGACCAGGGGTTCTCAAACTTTTTTCTCTGGCCAGAGAATAAAAAATTGCTCGCCCCACACCAATTATTTTTATTGATAAGAAAAGCATTGGAAAACAAAAGGAAACAACTCCTAGCAATGCTTGATTTGTAGCATAGAACACAACTACTTTATAACATGATCATGGGGCATCCAGAAAGTATAGGACAATGCAGCTAAATAAGAACATGAATCATTCCCAATATATAATTATAAACAAGCTTATTACAGATGTACCTTAAGTATGTACACAAACTCCATGCTTGAGCTGTATTTTTTCGGGTAATCTCATTTAGATTAGGTCTAATTTGAGGCAAACTCACTCTCATCTCCTCATCAACACAAAGAAGCCTTTCTCTTTTCTGATCTTTCATATTTGTCAGATTTGAAAATCCCTGTTCACAAAATTAAGTCGTGGAGAACTGTATAAGAATAGCCAATGCTGTTGAATAAAGGCATGGATACTGCTTCTGGTTGTGTATGCATACTACACTGAAATGTTTAAATGTATCTTTGATTGTCCTTGAATCTTCTCGCCACCCTTGCCATCCTCTGCCCTTTGAGAACCTCTGATTTAGACAAATATAAAGTCCCTCCCCCCCATAAAATTTGGGTTGAGTTCTGGTGACATTTTTTCTGGCTTAGAGGAGCTGCTGCTTCCTGTGCAGCAAAGGATCCCCACCCCCACCCCCATATCTGGCTTTGGGTGCATTTGTGCTAGCAAGTTGCACATGTTTCCAGAAGTTGCGTACAAACTGCATTAATCCTGTGGACTCACTGGGTGACTTGAGGCAAGACTCTTTGTCTCTCACCAGTAAAAAGTCAATATTAATTATTTAATGAGTATAAAATAATTTAGGATGAGTATTTAGAAGAATTGTGAATAACTTTCAAAATGAAAAGAACTATAAATATGTTTTAGTAACAAGCTTGAGTCCTTTTTTGCATATCACAGACAGTGCCCAGCAGTGAGTGCTTCTTAACTTTATATCTTAGCAGAGCAGAAATACAAATTACTAACAAAAAATATCGTACAGAATTATGCACTGTGTTCAAAGTGTTTATTTGCATAGTTTCTGGGATGTTCATGCATCCCTGTTTAGTAACTGGTGGCCAGAAACCAAAGATATTTAGATTACTCACTACCTCTCATTTCCTTTTTTCATTTCCCTGTGCTTTGAAAGCCATGAACGTATTTCTGTTACTAAATATCAAGCACCTTTAGTATACTGTCAAGTAACAATCTCTCCAGCGTATCATATCATATAGGAACTGTTGGGCTGGATCAGTTCAGATGATGCAGTTCTCTGTGTTCAAAAGAGGCCAGGCGGATGCCTCTGAGAGGTTCGCAACCTTTAGTTGTTTGTAATAAACTTGTACTCCAGTTTCTAGCCAAGATAGACAGGTACTTCAGTCTCTGCAGTGATGGGCAAGAATGTCCAGCACCCAACTGTTTAACAATAGTAGCAACAAAATGATCCCTTGAACACGCTGCTGCTACCCTACGTTATATATTGCTAAAATGAAGAAAGCTTGAGATAACAAGGAGTGGATTTCTGTCTGGAAGCAGTGGAAGATTTATTCAGTTCTGGTACTGACAACAAATTGTTTTGCTCTACATTATTCAATCTTGCTCCAGCTTCAAGTATGTGGATCTTGGGTTGCTAGAAAAATACCTAGTAGATCTTGTAATCCTGAAGTCTGCCCACTGCTGCTCTAGCTTGCTGCAGCTCCTGTTATTAGTGGTCCCACTTTTCAGATTGAAAACTGAGGAGAAGAAGGAATATTTTTTTATTTAATTTAATTTACATACTGCCCTATACCTGGAGGTCTCAGGGCGGTTCACAGAATAAAATCAAAATATAAAACCACAAAATACATAATCAAAATAAAAACAACAACCCAATACCCCCCCCGAAAAAACCCACATTTTAAAAGGCATAGGATGTCAATCAAATCAACCAAAGGCCTGGTTAAAAAGGAATGTTTTTGCCTGGCACCTAAAGGTGTATAAGTTCACTCAAGCGGCTCGTGGGTGAGCTGGAGTTTGTAACGTACAACATGCCTTGAGGAGTACAGGAGTAGCTTATTGAGGAGCAGGAGGGACAGAGAAAAATAATGGAGATAGAGGCAGGGGTAAATGGATGAAGAATGGGTGTATGTTTCAGATGAAGGGTTTGAAGGTGGTACGAGTAGTGGTGTCATGCAGGTGTTCAATAAGACAGCTGAAGCTGAAGACAGCTGAAGCTGAAGAGAAAAGGTATGAAGATCATTGGCAGGATTGTAAAGAGATAAACAACTACCTGATATCTGAAGGCAGCCATGTTTGGGGAAGTTTTCAATGTGTGACATTTTAATGTATTTTTAATCTTTGTTGGAAGCCACCCCATAAATTATGGGGTGCAAAAACCATGCAATCTTGGCCCGCCTGCCCAATTCACAGAAGACTATCAGAAGATGTGAGCTGACCTAATAGGGCACTCCAACTCTGTGGCAACCTCCCAGACACATGGAGCCAGTCCGTCAAACTCCAGTAACTGTTGCTGTTTTCTGGCTCAGAACTTGTGGGGGAATTGTGGCACACTTGCCCACAAGGTAACTACGTTGTATTGTCCTATCAAGGCTCCTTATTGGAAAACCATTGTACCTTTGAGCAAGGGATCACAGGCGAACGCTCCTTAGGGTGGCTTTTATTCCCACATAGATTTTCTTTTTTAAATAATATTTATTAAGTTTTCCATTTTAATAATCCAATAAAAACGACATTAAAACATTCCAAGTTACAGTACAATCAAGAAAGCCAAATATAAATGTCAAATTATATATCTTTGGGTGACTTCCAATGCTCTGAATTTCACGAAGTGCTGATCATCTAATATCACATTGCATTTCTTAGTTAGTCAATAAACCATTCCGATGTTAATCCTTCATTTAATTTAAGTCCCACATAGATTATGTCCTGTCTGCCTTCTCCACTGCTAGTAGACTGCAGACTGTCTTTATAAGTTTGCTACTCCTAGTATTCTTTCTTGAGTGAAGTGTTACCTTTGTGTCAATTCTTTGTGTGTTAGCACTTTTAATATATGGGAAAGTACTCAAGGAGTCATTTCTAGCTAATTTCATTTTCTTTTTATTATTACAACAATATCAACTCTTTTTTAATGCTTTTAATGTAATCATCACATTTCTTATAATTTCTTATTTCTTCCTAAGTTTGACCCAACAGTGAAAGTTCTTGTTTTGCAGCAGGTGGGATTTCCACTTCTTTGTTTCTGGCTTAGCTTTTTTTCACTTGCTAGGTTTCTGTTGACAGGAAAGCATATAGTTGCAACTTCACAAAGTGAAAACTAGGGCTGAGCTGGAACTTCTTGCATGCTTTTGCTTTTGCTGAGGTCAGCTGAGCGAGCTGTGCAGTCCCCCAGCTAGCTGGGAAACTGCCAAATCGTTTGGGGAGTCTTGAGGCATGAACATTTTTTGTTCATGGATTCAGAGAAATGGCCCACCCTGTTGAAAGGGCAAGATTCAGCACAATAATGCACCAAACCCACAAAACGCAGCTGAGGGCCTTTAAGAAAAGAGCCCGTTGCAATTATGGCAATCGTCTTGATTTCTGTTGAACAGGGCAGCTGTTATCCAAAAAAACAGCAAGCGCCCAGGCTTACATTTGCCTGCAAAGAAAACTGCAAAGGTTTGCCTTCTCAAGGGGGTTGTGCAAAATCCATTTGTCTACCAGTTGACAATGCAAATGTTGTTGCTTAGTGTCCTGGGCTGCAGCCGATGGCTGTATTTCGGGGGTTGTTTTGTGATGCTTGCCCCTTCTCTTTACCACAATCTCTGCCACTTGAGGATGCCTCCCCCAGCATTTGCTCACAGAACTGCTCTCGCAAGTTACTCTGCGAATTGGGAAAGGGTATTCATGAGTCAGAGCTGATTCACATTTTGTGCTGCAAACGTGTTTGCAGCATTAACAACGTTAAGTGCAAAGTGTGCATTTGTAAACACTCAGCGGACATGTGCTGAGGAACCTCTGTAGATCAGAGTTCCCAGCACCTGTTCACCTCAAGCTTACAAACATGCGTCTGTGCTTTAGGAGGCTTCCTGATGCAAACACACTTTCCACATAAAAGGCAAGCTGATCCAATATTGCAAATGGGGCAATCTGATTTGCATAAATTGCATTGCTAGTAGAAATAAGTCTCTTAGCCTTGGTTCATATCTTTAGGAACCAATACCTATTTCCCCAGGGTCCTGATTGCATGACTTCTCTCTGCCTGAGTGAAATCATGTGAGGGGCCTTTTGCAAGAATTGTATTTGCCTTGTTCATACGGTAATTTAACCTGCACAGTAGTAACAGGCCACTTCACAGGGGAATTTGAAATGGTGCTTGGATTGAATGCTCTCTGGGGCACAAGTTATTTTATGCATTACTCAGTTTTCTCCTATGTACATGTTTTGAGTTTAGGTCCTCTTTGCCTGTTATGTGTTGTACATGTAGTAATTACGCACTTATAAATGATCTCTGGTACGCTGGTGGCGCTGTGGGTTAAACCACAGAGCCTAGAGGGCTTGCCAGTCAGAAGGTCGGCGGTTCGAATCCCCGTGACAGGGTGAGCTCCCATTGCTCGGTCCCTGCTCCTGCCAACCTAATAGTTCGAAAGCATGTCAAAGTGCAAGTAGATAAATAGGTACCGCTCCGGTGGGAAGGTAAATGGCGGTTCCGTGCACTGCTCTGGTTCGCCAGAAGCGGCTTAGTCATGCTGGCCACATGACCTGTACGCCGGCTCCCTCGGCCAATAAAGCGAGATGAGCACCACAACCCCAGAGAAAGCCACGACTGGACCTAATGGTCAGGGATCCCTTTACCTTTACCTTTACCTTTAAATGATCTCTAGTAATGAAGAAAAACCACAACCATAATTGTGAAGCAGTCTTTACAATTCTGTTCCATCGCAGGTAGACATTTAGTGGAACTCAATTAACATTTCCCCCTTTTCAGTTTTAAAAGCTTCAAATAAATAAATAAATAAATAAATAAATATTATTATTATTATTATTATTATTATTATTATTATTATTATTATTATTATTATTTATACCAAGCCCTCCCCGGCCAGGACCGGGCTCAGGAAGGCTAACATCAAAACACACAATACATTAAAAACACAAAAATCAAACAATTGATTAAAATACAGCTTAAAATCAAATTAAGATCAGAATGGCAACCCACGAATTATAACTATAGGGGTTGGGAACATTAAGTGTGCACCAGGCCCCAACTCTTCCCATCTGTGTTATTTGTGTGAGTCTTAGCTATTTGTGCTGATCTTATATGAGCTGGTGGGAAGAGTTAGGGTTGTACTAGATAAATAAAGGTTATACTAGAGCTGGATTAAGCAGCTTTGTGTTTATGGCAAAGAAAGTATTATTTCAGGCAGGAAGTAAGCAACCTAGATTTATAACATGACAGTTTAATATCACAGGCTTGACTCAGAGAATCTTTTCAGAGGGTTTTCAGATAGTAAGCAAGCAAGCAAACAAACCTAAACTTGTTATTATGCCTAATCTTGTAAACAAACCCACATAATTTACTAACCCATAAAAACTTGAATCAACCCACCTGTCCACATTGTACTTAGGCTAGTCATTTGTGATTTGTGACTGTGAGCAGTCTGTAATGTTTCCTGTCTGGTCAACTGGAAATGATAGTTACTTATCACAGATAGCCATGTACAAGCATGCTTTCATTTTTTTATATACAGTATATTTTATATCTTACATTTTAAGCCAGCTCTTTATCCAAGGAGCCCGGACTCTCTCTCTCTGTCCATTGTATCCTCACAGCAATCAGGCGAGATACTGTGACCAGCTAAAGGATACATAGTCAACTTCATGGCTCAACTCAAATCCCCCTGGTCTAGTACAACTCTCGAACTGCTATATCACATTGTTTCTTTACTTATGTGCTGAGTGAATAGGAGTTTGCTCAATTTCAAGAGATGCATCCTGTACATGTTCATGGATTTTTTCCCTCTTAAATTGTTCGGTAATCTGGCCAGTGTAGAAAGATCACTGCCGAAACCTATTCGGTACCATTCCTTCATGCTAAAAACTTTTGATGCTTTCTCAGTGAAATAAAGTATTTTAAAATGATGTGAAATAGTGGAGACTACCTGTAATAGTGCTCTTGTAATCCTTTTTTTTGTACTTTGTTGTGGGCAAATGAATTTTCTCTCCCTTTTATAGGATATGAAATCATTTTGTTTCTTTGCAGATTCTCGTATGGCCGACTTGAGGCTTTCAACAAAAACTGCATCCAGGGACATTGGAGAGTCATTTAAGGTAAGATCTGGAAGGGGAAGCAAGAGCTACACAATCAGCTAGGAGCATTTATACTTATTTTCAGATATTGCCATAGAACAGTGCTGAAGCAGAAAGCTAGGAAATAAGACTGACCTCTTTAATTATCATATACAAATCTGTCATTTTATTAGGTAAGGTAAGATTGTTCATTTGGACACAACTGAGCTAAGGTGGAAGTCTTCAAAATTCTCTGAGTTTCAGGGAGACTATTTTATTAATTTCCTGCAGTAGTTTCTAGTTCTCCAAAATGGCCCTGTTCTCCCTGCTGCATTTAGCATTTCAGCTAGACACTAAAGGTGTCTTAACTCCTTGGGATTTACTGTCCCCATGTTCATTGCTGGCCTGGTAAGTTTATGAGTGAGCTCATTTGCATGGTAATTATGTCCTCCTGTGTGTCCCCTCTATCATTAGTAAGCCACTAGTCCTATATTTTTACATGGGATAAATTAAAAAGTATGTTCTTTCAGCTTCAGTCTTCTAAATCTAAAATAATAATCATGTATGCTCTTATGTATTGGACATTCAGTATTGATAACAGATTGGATAACAAATAGAAACTAAATTAACTCCCTTCTGGCTTAGCTCTTTGCCACTAAACAGTAGGTGAAATGGAATTTGTAGGAGGCGAAATGGAATTTACATGTTTTGGGTTATATCCAACTAAGGTTTTTTCAAAGTAGACACATTGAAATTAAAAAGTCTAAATTAATAGATATCATTAATGTCATTGAGTCTACTTGGAATATGAATAACATTGGATACAAGCCCTTTGTCTTTAAACATTTGAATGTTTTGAGCAGAGTTTTATAGCAGGGCCTCTGTGCTCTTGTTCTTTAACCATGGTGTAGTGCAGTGTAGGAAATAAGATACATTATTAAGGCAATGGGGTCAAAGATAAAAGTAGGCAATCATTTTTGCAACTCTAGCAGATGTGAAATACCATTCTTTTGAGCCTTGCAAATGAATGCTGAAATTGTGAATCAGTATCAGTGAAGGTTTTGGTATCCATGGTGGGTGCGTTAATCTTTGAATCCGACTGTTGTTGAGTTTGCAGTACTGCAATTCATACTTGTTCCTTTTTCACTAACTTAAAACCTGTTCTGTTCTCCCCACCCCAGTCTCTGTCATCCCTTGTAGAAAAAGCAGAGGGTTTCTCAAAAGCATTGTCTATGCAACCAACTTTGGGATTATGCAAACTCCATCAAGAAATCTGTTCTGGCTCAGAAGTGAAAAAGGCGGATAACATTGAAGTCAAAGATCTTTTGTCGCAAGTGGAAGTCACACCCCCAGAAAGTGGTACCAACAATTCCATTCTACTGAAAAAAAAGAGACGATCTTATTCCCCACAGAAACACTACCCACTTCGAGCAGGGGTAATTAATCTTGATACATGAAAACAGTTTTGTGGGGGACTACTGTGTAGCCTCCCCTGCCCCCGAATCTGTCAACATAAACATAGACTGGTTCGCAAAAGCATCAATATTGATGTCGCCTGGAATCCATATCACCAAACCGATCTTAACTGGAAGTTTTGTTGTTGGGTCCTCTCATATAGCTCTGAATACTTCGCTGGACCATTTCTTACTAATTTTGAGCATTGTTCTTTGAAACCTGAGGCTGCTATACTTTTGCTGTATTATAGCAGACTGATCCAGCTACAACGTCTTGAGCTGCTTACAACTTCCGAATGGTCAGGGATCTCCAGGGCGTACGAGCAGGAAGCTGTGCTCTAGTAAAGCTCAGTTCAAGCAGAAGACTCCATGCCACGGGGAGCAAAGAAGAAAGCTAAAAAAACAAAACCCTGCTTCAAACGTCCAAGTCTTTTGACATAGAAGGGCTGGTGGATCACAGCAACAGTTTGCAATTGTGTGTCAGTATTGCTTCAGCATATAGTTTATTTGCACAGGTTTGTTGCGAACATCAGGAGATAGGTGCAGGCAGAACTGGATGTTTGGTTGCAGAATCCGTCTCCACTAAACATCTAGGAAGTGATGGAGGAAGGATCCAATTTGGAGGTTGGCAGGAGTGTTCAAGCCATTCCACACTTGCGTCTTCTCCTCTGCATTCCCTTTCCCAACTGCTTTTCTCCAGTTACAGAACTAATGCATTGAGGATTCCTGCTGGGCAAAGGTTATGTAGGGGACGAATAGCAAGTGAGGAAACAACTAAGGATCTGTTGCATGCCCACCATTTCTTCCTTCCAAAACTGTTTAAATGGCAACGCAGGTACCAAAACATAGGTCTGCCACCAGATGTGTTGTTTTGTCCTGAAAAGTAACCCGGAATATATGCAACATTTGGAATTGTAAGGGAATTCTTGGCTTGCATGTATTGTGACATCTTGAGACAGTGTTCATTATGGTGTGTATATACGTCTGGCGTTAACCTTCTTATGGTCTCTTGAGTACTGCCCTCATCTGTACCTCAAGCGTACAAGGTTTAGGATTACTAATCCATCTAGTAGATTGAAAGTGTTTAAATCACAGTATAAATCTAGAATTCTCATAAATTAATATTGAGCCATGCTGCTTTTCTGTCAAACTTGCCAGTACATCTATGTTTGCCGTTCTCACAAAAAGTGGAAGAGATGGCCCCTTTTAGGGTCTCTTTAAAACACAGTGCCTGATCATAGATGGTGCTTGCTTGATGGGCAGTTTGACTGCTGATCTCCCAAAGCCAGAGGGGAATGTACCTTTGAGTTGCATCTGCCTGCTGAAAGGAGTGGAGTGAGCTGAAACAGAATTGTTTGTTCTGAACCTGGCAGCGTATATTCAAGGAGAGCTGTAAAAAAGCTATTTTGAATTTGGGGGTACAGGACTTGTATGCATGCTTGCTTTGCCACAGAATGCTTGGTCAGTGTGTACATTAGTAAATGCATTACTACACTTACTTAGCTTCCCCCGCCTGTGAAATTCCCACCATTTCGGAAACAATATATGTACAGTTTAAAACAAGACTACATTGGTGAGGCTTATTTATGAAGTACCTAAATCAATGTTATTATCAGGTATTGTTTTCTTTTTTCCTAGTTGAAATTTACTGAGAATTACATTTTTTTCTGAAAATGGGGGGGAAATGCTTGCCTCAATGTTAATTATTGTGGGGTGAACCCATCTAAATCATATTTGGAGTAGACTCATTAAAATCAAGGGACGCAGGTGGCGCTGTGGGTTAAAGCCTCAGCACCTAGGACTTGCCGATCGAAAGGTCGGCGGTTCGAATCCCTGTGGCGGGGTGCGCTCCCGCTGCTCGGTCCCAGCGCCTGCCAACCTAGCAGTTCGAAAGCACCTCCGGGTGCAAGTAGATAAATAGGGACTGCTTACCAGCGGGAAGGTAAACGGCGTTTCCGTGTGCGGCTCTGGCTCGCCAGAGCAGCGATGTCACGCTGGCCACGTGACCCGGAAGTGTCTCCGGACAGCGCTGGCCCCTGGCCTCTTAAGTGAGATGGGCGCACAACCCCAGAGTCTGGCAAGACTGGCCCGTACGGGCAGGGGTACCTTTACCTTTACCTTTACATTAAAATCAATGGATTTAAGCTAATCATGTTTATTTCAATGGGTTTACTCTAAATATGACCTAGGTGGAGTCCATCCTGTTTCTTTAAAAAAATATTCATTAAACAGTCTGGCCAAAATACTAGGAGTGGTATCTGAATGGTTGGTAGTCATTAGACATGCCCATTAATGTCAATAGGTCTCCTCTTAAGTATGTCTAACATACTTAACATCACCCTAGAAACATATTTAACTCTGCTCTTGAAATTCTATTTTTAAAGATTGTGCTTGTGGAATAGGCCTTGCACAGTGAACATGTACCCTTGCCTTGTCTCCTTTATAAAATGTATATTTGTATATAAAATACATTTTTTGTACACCACATTCATCAAAATGAGATTTCTGGATTTTTGGCTTGCTTTACCAGTTTTTTTGCAAAGCAGTTGTGAGTCATGTTTTCAAAACAGTTGCAGTTCAAGTTCATCTGAAATGCTATATGCAGTAGGACTTGGTGCTACTTTTTTGCATAAAGAAATTGTCATTATAAATTAGGAAACGGATAGTCAGGATCCAAACAACTGCAAACTAGTTATGCATATACAAGGTGGCTGGCTTGAGTTTCTCTTCCCTCAATACCACATGGAAAATCTCTTGAAGTGGAGCTCTGTCTAAAACATTTTTAGAGAATAGGGGTTTGCTGATCAAAGCTAAAATTACCAAGCATCCCTTAAAGTAGATATTAAAAACCCAGTCATGTTTAAAATCAGCCCATTATGAAGTTTTACATTTTACATTTGGATGAGCGTTTAAAACATACTTTCAGTACCAACCAGTCCTCTCATTACACAGATAAGAGTAGTAATTTCCCTCCTTGTAGTAATTTCTCTTGTTCATAATTTTATTAATAATACATTGTTTTTTGTGGTTTGCGTGGGACCTGTATTTGGTAATCTAGGTGCTTTTCTTTGTTCTTGTCTTTCTGCAATTAGGAGAAATAATTACTTATTCTGATTCTGTTTTCAAAATGCCTAAAACAAAACAACTTGGAGTCCAATATAGTTGTGTGCCCATTCATTTTGAAAACAAGCAGTATGACTTGTCAGTTATTTCTGACATAATGGAGATGCTTTTCATCTGTGCATAAAATTAGTACTACTGTATAACCTGAACAGTTCCAACTCATGATACCATCTGCACAGCACAAGACTTTTGGTTTCTCTTCCCTCTAGCCCGGGGGCAGCAAACTTTTTCAGCGGTCCATTGTCCCTCAGACCTTGTGGGGGGCCGGACTATTTTTGGGGGGGGGTAAAGCGAATTCCTAAGGTAAAGGTAAAGGTACCCCTGCCCGTACGGGCCAGTCTTGACATACTCTGGGGTTGTGCGCCCATCTCACTTAAGAGGCCAGGGGCCAGCGCTGTCCGGAGACACTTCCGGGTCACGTGGCCAGTGTGACAAAGCTGCATCTGGCGAGCCAGAGCTGCACACGGAAACGCCGTTTACCTTCCCGCTGGTAAGCGGTCCCTATTTATCTACTTGCACCCGGAGGTGCTTTCGAACTGCTAGGTTGGCAGGCGCTGGGACCGAGCAGCGGGAGCGCACCCCGCCGCAGGGATTTGAACCGCCGACCTTTCGATCGGCAAGTCCTAGGCGCTGAGGCTTTAACCCACAGCGCCACCTGTGAAGCGAATTCCTAGGTCCCACAAATAACCCAGAGATGCATTTTAAATAAAAGCACACATTCTACTCATGTAAAAACACCAGGCAGGCCCCACAAGTAACCCAGAGATGTATTTTAAATAAAAAGGACACATTCTATTCATGTAAAACTACGCTGATTCCTGGACCGTCTGCAGGCCAGATTGAGAAGACGATTGGGCCAGATCTGGCCCCTGGGCCTTAGTTTGCCTACCCATGCTCTAGCCCACTGCAAGTATTCAAAATCAGCTCTAAAGGGTCCCCCCAGAACAGATGTGGGATATGTGAGGGGCTATAGAGGAGAGAAAGGAGAAGCCCTATTCCACAAGCAGACACTCACTTGGATTAATCTTAGATCTCAGCTGTAGTCTCTATAGGTGTCAAATGCCATTGAGAATAATTGTACTAATAATATCGAGTTCCTTTCAAGTGTCAGCACAGTGAACAATAATTGGTTGAATTACAGGTAGGTTTTCCAGCGAGAAACAACCTACATGTAGGTTGTTTCCAGTACAGTACATGGAGACAATCAGAAACACCCCCACCTCAGTGTATCCATTTCTCCAAAACAAACTAATGGAAACCTCCACAATGCTTAAACATGTTCAGGCAGTCCAGTGCTATTTTTCTAGAAAAACAGGTGGCAGAACTCACCATGAACACCTTCCTTGTTCTCTTAGAATGGCAATGGTTCCTGTGAGTTCCCTCTGGGGAAAAGAAGCCCTGACACAGTCTATGCTTGAAGCATGGAAAGGAAAAACAGGAAAACAGTCCCCATGCTCATCTAATTCCCCCCCGCTCACAACGTACTATTCCACCATGCATCCCAAAACATCCAAGTAAGAATTGGGCAGGCCAAAGTCCTACACCACTGTAATGGTTATATGGGGTTGCTCGTGCGTAAGTTGCCGCCACTCCTGGCTAGGTTGCCTGGTTAAACCTTTTCCTGGCTGGACAGCCCTTCACTTCGCGGCTGTTTCAGTCGCTAGCAGAATCCGTCAGTGGGCGTTTCTTGAACTTCTTCCAGCAAAGAAGTTCTTTGACGACAAGTCTACGCCTACTTTCCCTGCGCGGAAGTCTTCTGCGCAGGGTGGGTGTGGGTAGCGGAGGACCCCTGCTCTCCCTGCTGGTCTCCGGCGAGGAGTCCTGGAGCCCCCTCGCCGATTCCCCCATCTGCCCCCCTTTATCCCTGGTGTTACGCTGATTTCCTTCCCCAGCCAATGAGCTCCCTCTCTCCCTGCTGGGCCCTTCTCCAGCATCGCTTGGGAGCCTTGCCTCCACCTCTGGCTCCAATGTCAGTTCCCTGACAACCACCTAACAGACTTCTACAAGAATGGCAACCTCATACCAGTAAGGGAAAAACAAGATAAGCTAAAGGACACCCTAATGCCTTGGCTGATCCATCACCTTCTTAAACAACCCGGCAGCAGCCACTAGGCCACTGACTAACTTTGGAAAGCTCCTCTTGACAGCAGAGGGACACAGCAAAGGAATGGTATCTACAGTATATTACTCCAAGACACTACAAATTCCTTCACCACAATTAAAGACGCATGGGAGCATGACAAAGGATATGAAATAAACTACCCAATGGTCCAAACTGTGGTCTAAGCCACCATTTAAATCCATCTCAGCCAAACGAAGAGAGCTCACCTCGAAATTTTTTTATAGGTGGTACCTAACACCATGGAAGCTAGCGCTGATACACCCAGGAACCTCACCTAAATGCTGGAGAAGCTGCATGTAATGCATGAAATATGTAAGACATATTTCAGAATGAGCATGTTTTGAGGTGGAATCCATTTCACAAAGTTCTTGCCACTTTCCTTAAACACAATATTCCTTCTTTATTGCAGCCTGTCCCTCAAAACTGCCGCAGTCTGATTTATGATGCTGAGTAAACAGGGTGGCATTTTAAGACATGTTTTTGTAGACTGAGGCATGGGCATTCTTTCTGATCTGACTCTTAGAATGGAGTTAACTTTTTTTGTTTTCTGGAGAACGAAATATAAAGCTGACAGGTGAAGCAATGCAGTGTTTGCTTTGGGAAAAGGATTGTGCTCAGTTTTTTGGGTTTTTTTAAGCTATCACTCTAGGAGTCCCACTTTTGATAGGTGTGGCATTGCCTTTCAGTCCTTTACATTTAAGGATCTTGTAAAGAAGGCAAGGAGAGTAGTTTTTCCTGGAAGCATTCATGATGGATTGGTCCAGTGGTATAATTGTTGCGTTTTTGAAGTGAATTACCATGTTTTTTGCACCATAACACTCACTTTTTTCCTCCTAGAAAGTAAGGGGAAATGTCTGTGCATGTTATGGAGGAAATGCCTATGGGTGGCATGCCTACGGATTTTCCTCCTCTAAAAACTATGTGTGTGTTATGGTCGGGTGCGTGTTATAGAGTGAAAAATAGGGTATGTTAAGTAAATTCTATCTCTTAGCTATGTGTAATTATTTTGCCTTCTAACTTACAGGAAATCCTATTGTTGTAAAAACGAAATCTAAAATCTCCTTTTACTTGAAACGTTACAACATTCAACATTTTTATTTTTAACTTGGGCATAAACTGGTGTTGCATCAGAAGGCGTCTGGCTGTTTTCTTAATATAGCTCATCAAGTTCTCCGAGGGACACCTAATAAAAAGACGGCTGCGTGATCCTTGTGTGCATCTGGGCTTGATAGTGTGGTACATTGCCGAGACTGAAATAGGCAGGAGGATTGTGCTTTGGAAAGACTAATGAACTGCAGTGGAAAGAAAACAGTGTTGCATGCAATAAATCTAGTATAGAATGGAAAATTATGCCTTTGTTTCATTCTGGACGGCATTCTGGAATTACCAAATTATGGCTAGATGGGAAAACAAGAATATGTGACACTATTTCATCACATTGGCAAAGGGTCATAGGTCAGTGGTAGGGAGTGAATTTTTCATGTAAAAGTTTCCCAGTTCAATCCCTGGCGTCCCCAAGCTGGGTAAGACCAGCCAGTGTACACAATACTTGGATAGATGGACAAATGCACTGTATTGGTATAAGATGGGTTCCTGTGTTGCATCTTTGCATCAGTTGTAGAGTTGGAGGCAATGCTGAGGGTCATCTAGATCTGTCTCTGCTGTAAGGCAACCTGTGATCTTTGGATGAAGGGAGGCATATAAACAAAAGGAAGGGGGTGTTAACCATTCAGTGGTCCGCCAAGACCCTTGGCAATTTTTCTTTTTTAATATTTATGTTTTATTGAAATTTTTCCCATCTTTTTTTTGGAAAGTTTTAGGGGCACTTTTCAGAATACATTGCAGTAAAAATCTAGGTAAGCTAAACAAATAGAAAAAAGGAAAATGTAAAGTCCTCTCTGATAGGACTCTTATCCCACATAGAGAGAGGTGGAGCCTCCTGGCTCTCACCTGGGACCTTCCCTTTCTTATCCCAGCCTCTCACCCTGGGAAATCTTCCTTTCGCTGCCTCTCACACAGGGTCCTGCACCAACCATTCATCCCCTTCATCTGCGAGTCATTTCCTCCTTAACCCAGAGTAGAGTTTATGCAAGAGCAAAGCAGGGGGGAAAATAAATTAGCGGGATGAAAAAGAAGAGGGGGAGGGAAATAAAAAAGATAAATGAATGGATGCCTTTTTCTGACTAAAGAAATAGTATGATGAACTCGCTAGCAGGATTCGAGCTATGAGCAACAAAAGTAATTAGATGGTAATATTGTGGTTATGATTTGATAGATAAAAGACAGGGTGCAGCAGAAGTGGAGAAGCAACAACTCCATGGGGAAAGGGGTGGGAAGTCGACAAAAATATGAGAAAAGACAGAATTGTGTTTTTGTTTTAATTGCATATGTTTAAAAAGTTGAAGCTTAATAAGATAATTATATTATATTATATTTTATATATATATATATATATATATATATATATATATATATATATATAAATGGAAGACATTAGCAGAAAATACAGAAGAGGAACTTCCAATTTTCCATCTGCTGTTTGCATAAAATACGATTCTTCGTTTAAAGTTTTCGGTGCGAAAGGAAAAAAGTGAAAGGGAAAAAAAATAATCACAAAAATATTTTTTTAAAAAAACAAACAAACTTGAATTTATGGTGCAATAGGAAATATAAGTCTGTAAGTAATGGAAGCGTGAAATTAATAACAAGGCGATTCTTTTTTCAAGCGGCGCGTGGGCGGCGAGCTGAGGAACTTCTGGTTTCACACGACCCCTCCGCGCTGATCCGGCCCGGGGTTGGCAGGCAGCAGTGGCGTAGCGTGGGGGGTGCAGGGGGGGCCGGCCGCACCAGGCGCAACATCTGGGGGTTAGGGTTAGGGGGCGCAAATCCACGGGTTAGGGGGTGCAAATTACTTGCCTTGCCCCGGGTGCTGACAACCCACGCTATGCCACTGGCAGGCAGGCAGGCAGGCGGGGAGCGGTTCTGGTTGGGGCCGCTGCTCTGGGCGAGACGCGGCGGTGGGGAAAGGGCGAGGGAAAAGCCCCCGTGGCCTCGCTTCCCCCTCGGGCGGCTCCCTCGCCGCCCCCCGGCCTGTGGTCGCGCAGCCAGTTCCCTCCGAAGTTTCATCCGGGCCGCCACGTGATTTCCACGAAGCCCGCCTCGAGCCCGCCTCGGAAGGCGCCGCCGCCGCAGCCTGGGCGCCCCAGTCAGGCGAGCGCGGGAGCGGGAGCGGGCGCCTGCCTGCCTGCCTGTGCTCTCTTCCCGGCCGGGTTCTGCCCCAGGAAGGCGGCGAGCGGCCGGGGAAGCACGCGCGCCTCGCGGTTGCCGGCAGCTGCCGGGATGTCCCGAGCTGGGCTTTCCGCCTAGGCTGAGAGGCAAAGCCAGGCAGGCAGGCAGGCATTCGTCCGGCGCAGCGCGGCGACGACGACGCTCCACCTCTCCGGGGCTCCCCCGATGCGCTTTGGCCGCCGCCTCCTGCCGGCCGCGCGCACAAGGAGCAGCGCCAGCGCCGCCTCGGCGGGATGTCTCAGGGCGCGCCGGCGGCGAGCACTTTGCGAAGGAGCTCCTCTTCGGAGGGGACGCAGCAGGTAAGGCAGGGAGAGGGACCGGGGCCGGGAAGTGGGCTGGAAAGGGGACGGGGGCGGGTTGCGCCGAGTCGTCCTGGCGCGCTCCTTCCCAGCAGTGGCGGACCTACATTGAGGGGGGGAGCTTGAAGCTTGAGCTGCTATGGGGGCCCCTTCACAACCAGCAACGAGGTCTAACCACGGTTCTCCTCTTCCATGGGGTTGCTCCCATGGACAGATCACCACAATTTGCGTTTTTGGGTATCCAAAATTCATAGAATCATCAGAATCTTAAGAGTTGGGAAAGACGCCCAGGGTCATCTAGTGCAGGAATCTCAGCTGAAAGCACCCAGGACAGCATGGTCATCTAACCTCTGCTTAAAAACCTCCAAGGAAAGAGAGACCATCACCTCTCGTGGGAGTCTCTTCCACTGCCAAACAGATCTGACTGTCCAGTGGCTAGCGTGGGGGGGGTGCAGGGGGGGCCAGCCTCACCCGGCGAAACATCTGGGGGTTAGGGTTAGGGGGCGCAAATCCACGGGTTAGGGGGAGCAAATTACTTGCCTTGCCCCGGGTGCTGACAACCCACGCTACGCCACTGTGACTGTCAGAAAGTTTTTCCGAATGTTTAGTGGCCTTTCTTGTAACTTTAAGCCATTGCCTCGAGTCCCACCCTCCAGGAGAAAGCGAGCATGTTCCCTCTTCCATGTGACAACCGTTAAGATATTTGGAGGTGGCTATCATAGCTCCTCTCAGTCTCCTCTTTTCGAGGCTAAACATACCCTGCTCCTCATAAGACTTAGTTTCCAGACCCTAAGCTTAGTTTCCTCTTTAGGGTCTGTTTTTTCAAAAAAGGGAAGGGGTTATATTAGCCACAGCAGAACAGCCAGCTTACTGTGCTACTAACTCTCAGACTTTGTTGAAATGTACAGTGGTACCTCACGTTAAGTACTTAATTCGTTCCAGAGGTCCGTACTTAACCTGAAACTGTTCTTAACCTGAAGCACACTTTAGCTAATGGGGCCTCCTGCTGCTGCCATGCCGCCGGAGCCCGATTTCTGTTCTTATCCTAAAGCAAAGTCCTTAACCTGAAGCACTATTTCTGGGTTAGCGGAGTCTGTAACCTGAAGCGTATGTAACCCGAGGTACCACTGTATGCAGCAAAAAAAAATCTTATCTGATTTGTCCTACTAGACCCAAAATTTTTAATCAAAGTGGACTGAAGTCACTTCTGGGGCTCCTCTGGAATTTGAGATCCTGAAGCTTGAGCTTCATTTAGCTTTGTAGTAAATCTGCCCCCTGCTTCTGAGGGATCGGAAATAAAACCACCGTGATCCAAGCAGGGCTGCAGAGGTTTGGTGCTGCTGTGCAGTCTCAAAAAACAAAATCAGATCAAAAAAATATATGGGGGTAGAGGAGCAGGGCAGCCCAAATGACAGAGGTGTGTGTAGAGCGGTTTACTTACCAGGAAAGGCTATGGGTTTTGTCTTTTCCTTGTTTTTATTACATATTTTGTGTTTTTAATCTATTTTTGGGCTGTGAACTGCCCTGAGATCTTCAGGCGAAGGGCAGTATATGAATTTAATAAATAAATGAAATCACATGGGGTATGTTTTAGAAGAAATCTGTGAAGCGGGTGAGGGCAGAGAAACAGGAACAGGTGTGCACAGAAATAATTCCAGGTGAAAGTTTCCTGCATGGCAGATGACGCTCCAACTCTGCAATTCTATGATTCTAAGGTCTATGACTTATAAGTTACAGGTTGTCAACTTGGCTATTCTCAATCTTTATGCGACTGGAACCCCTCTACCCCACTTGGCACCACTGAAAGGAACCCTGGTGGACTGTGTCTGCCAGGGATCTCCTATGGGACTATACATTTCAGAACAAACTTAGAACAAGCTGCTCTGTTTGTCCATTTGACACTAACAGAGCAAAGGCACGCAGCTTGAATTTGCCCATTGAACAACAGCCCTATCTTTCGGTGGCTACAAGCCATGATTGCTCTGCCTCCACAGCTTGGAGGCACCAATGCTTCTGAATGCCAGTTGATGGAAACCACCAGAGGGAAGAGAGAGGGCTCTTTGCACAGGCATCTGGTCGGCCACTGTGAGAAGAGGATGCTAAACTTAGATGGGCCTGAATTTAAATTGCGTAACAATAACTAACAGATCAGTGACTGAGAGAGTGAGAAGAAATAAACTGACAGCGAGGTAGAAGGAGGGAATGAATCAGAGTGGATGGAAAGAGAAAGGAACAGGGAAGGGCAGAAAGGACAATCTCTTTCTCCAGATAGGCCACATCCTTGTTCATCCTGAAATGCTAATTTTTAAAAGTCTCCAGGGAAGGAGGCTAGAATTACCCATAGACATCAATGGGGAAATTAAACAATCTGATATAACTAGGATCGGGCACAAGCATGTCCATTTCACCCTTCCCAAAGCAGGGAGTAGAAAACCACATTGGAGCAGAGCACCCTCACTTAGGGTTGGCCACAAGCTGTGTCTGTGCGGAAATCATCAAAAATGTCCGGGAAAATCCAGACGTAGGGCAGCCCATGTCAGGAGTGTCGTTTTTGCAGATTTCCCTCAGAAATACGGTAGCTCGAAAACATCCCATTTCCTTGCAATTTTGCAATTAAAAAACCAAAAGAACTTTTCTGTCTAGATTTTTGCTTTTTAAAATATGGCAACCCTATCCGTGGTGGGCATGGATTTCTGTCTATTAGGAATGGATCTTGGGGTAGGGGGGTGGCATGGGGAGTGGCTGGAACCCGGAACAAAATTGCACTTCATACTGCAAAATTTTGTTGCAGGACCCATTGTATAATTCTCTAAATCAAAATCCACCAGTGGTCATAAGCGACTCGTTGGTCATGCCTTGCCGGAAGGCAGTAGGTACCCTCAGCGATACCGTCTTGTGTGTGTGTTTTTAAAGTTGCTTTTCAAAGAGAAGGAGAAGGAGTGGGGGTGGGGGCAATGGGGGGAGAAGGAGTGAGTTAGATTGGAAATTTGATGCATTCTCAGTGGGGGAACTCCCGTGCACATGCAAAGTGCTTACCATCACAGAATACAGTGGGAAGCCTCAGCGAGTAGATCATACCCTTAAGGGGAAAGCAGAGAGAAGACCCAGGTCCGCTTCAGTGATTTTGCTGGGACCTAAGCACACCAAAGCCTTCCAGGGCCCATTAAGCTAGGGCTTGCCGATCAGAAGGTCGGCAGTTCGAATCCCCGCAACTGGGTGAGCTCCCGTTGATCAGTCCCTGCTGCTGCCAACCTAGCAGTTTGAAAGCACGTCAAAGTGCAAGTAGATAAATAGGTACCACTCCGGCGGGAAGGTAAATGGTGTTTCCGTGCTTCTCTGCTATGCCAGAAGCGGCTTTGTCATGCTGGCCACATGACCCGGAAGCTGTACGCCGGTTCCCTTGGCCAGTAAAGTGAGATCAGCGCCGCAACCCCAGAGTCGTCCGCAACTGGACCTAATGTTCAGGGGTCCCTTTACCTTTTTGAAGCACAGCAAAGCCTTCCAGGGCCCATTAAGCAGAGCGAAGGGGCCATGCCATGCTTCTGAATACCAGCTGCTGGAAACCACCAGAGGGGAGAGTGCTCTTGTGCTCGGGTTGCACTTGCGGTTTCCAACAGGTCTCTGGTTGGCCACTGTGAGAACAGGATGCTGGACTTGATGGGCCACTGGCCTGATCCAGCAGGCTCCTCTTACGTTAAGCTGCAGATGCTACAGCAGCAGCCAATCTACCCTCCATTCCCATTTTTTTGTTTCTTTTCCAGTTCACCTTCTTAAAAAAATTAAAAAAATAGGACACACACCAGGAAGTGTGCAATAACAAATGTTACTGGCGTACTTCACAATGGTCAGAATGAAGAGTTGTGAATTGGGAAAGGGATTTGAATTAAGAAATAAACAAGATCCTAGTCCATCTAGCCCCCAGTGCTCCGGCGATTCTTCCTTCTTTCCATATTCTTAGGTTAGTCCTTCACCTTTTTGTGTCCACATTCCCATCTCCCTTCACTCCCAGTTAATGTTTACATGTTGTAGTTGAGTGTGTGTGTGTGTGTGTGTGTGTAGGTTTTGCACAAGACCTCTGTATTAAAATTTAAGAAATATAAAGGTTTAGTTATGTTTGGCAAACGTACCCCCAGCATGCAGTAGTTGGAAGTAGGCATGTTTGGAAATGTGTCGGCAACTGCAAAGGACATCTCTTGTATGTGCCAATTTCTCCTGAAGCGCAGTTTTAATTTTATTCTTAATACTGCTGTTTTGCAGAAGAGCAGTTTAATAATAATAATAATAATAATAGTATGATTACCTTCAGCCCCAGTTGGTGGAAATAGGCATGATCCATCCTTTCCTTTTGGCTGATGGAAACAGAATGGCTAAGCTGTGCTCAGGCAAGGAGCAAATAAAAGCAGAAGGTGCAGCAATAGATGGCATGTTGTTGTTGTTTAGTCGTTTAGTCGTGTCCGACTCTTCATGACCCCATGGACCAGAGCATGCCAGGCACTCCTGTCTTACACTGCCTCCCACAGTTTGGTCAAACTCATGCTGGTAGCTTTGAGAACACTGTCCAACCATCTGGTCCTCTGTCGCCCCCTTCTCCTTGTGCCCTCCATCTTTCCCAACATCAGGGTCTTTTCCAGGGAGCCTTCTCTTCTCATGAGGTGGCCAAAGTCTTGGAGCCTCAGCTTCACGATCTGTCCTTCCAGTGAGCACTCAGGGCTGATTTCCTTCAGAATGGAGAGGTTTGATCTTCTTGCAGTCCATGGGACTCTCAAGAGTCTCCTCCAGCACCACACTTCAAAACTTCACTACACACACACCTATACAATGTGCTTCATTGCATCCACAGTCAGTGCATGTGATTTTATACTGGAAGCCTCTACAAACTGGATTAGCCATGGATTGGAAAAATCTTAATTAACTTGGGGGCGGGGGAACCAAATTAACTGGCTGCCTGTTGGATGAATTCTGTGAACGCTGCAGGTGGGGTGGGGAATGGAGGCACAAGGAGCTTCAAATCCACATTAAACTCCTTTGTAGGTGAACCCTAACTAAGTCACCTCATTTTGTTGGCCAGGGTCATGAAGACGATGAAAGGAAAGTACGACGGAGAGAGAAGAACAGAGTTGCGGCCCAGAGGAGCAGAAAGAAACAAACACAGAAAGCAGATAAACTCCACGAGGTGAACATTGCTGTGGATCCCTGAGGGAGGGAAGAGCACTAATATCACTCCTGAGTGCAAATTAAGGCCCTCTTCATACTTGTTTAAGGGCTGAACAAAATGGCAGCATTTGTCAGGGCTGGGGAACGTGGCTTCTTGTTGAGCAGCTGTAAAGTAGCAAAGGGGAGTGTGTGTTTTGTAGCGGAAAAGCAGCTGGTGGGAGGGGGTGCTTAACCCTTTCTCTGCCTACTGGTACTACTGTCCTCCCCCCCCCCCCACGCTGCTGCTTTTTCCTGGGATGCAGCAAACATGAGTCTGGAAGAGAAGCAGCTGGGGGGAGGTGTTGTATGGAGAAGGAACAGGCAGGAGAATCACTTGCCTTGCAGTATCTGAAGGGCTGTCAAACCGAAGAGAGAGCTGGTGTGTTCTCTGTTACTTGCAAGGGGTGGCACTAGAACTGATGGGTGGAAATTGCAGGGAAGCGGATTTTGGCTTAAACATTTAGGTGAGACATCCAAATGGTTATGGGTTGTTTGACAGTGGAACAGCCGGCCTTGGGAGGGGTTGGGTTCTCCTTTGCTGGTGGTAGTGTAGCAGAGGTTGTAGACAGCCATCTGTCAGGGAGGCAGCAATTGCATTCTGCACTATAGATCCTGCTTTCAGCAACGGATTGGATGACCTACAAGGTTCTTTCCAGTTCTATGACTCTTAAGATATTCACATGCAAACACCTGTGGAATTCATGGTCCCCTTCTACCATTTTGCATCTGTTCAGTCACTACCGTGTTAGCAGTTTGGCGATGTGGCAAACACTGCCTTGCATGACTGGAGTGGACGACATTTTTAAATTATTATAAATGTTCATACATAAATACATCCTTTTATTTGTATGCCATATTTCTAGTGTTCAAACCATTACATAATTGCAAATATAATAAAAATGGTCTTAAACAATAAATGAAACACATTAAAAAGTACAGAACTAAACTGAACAACTTCCACATTAAATCACAACAAGATCGAAGAGTAAAGATACAAAAATTAACATCAATAGCAGCAACAACCTTTCACTCTCCTCCCCACAACAAAACAATACCCTAGCCCAAGAGTCTGTTCAGCAGCCTCAGCTTTTGTAGCTGGAGTCAGTCAGGGCTCCAGCATCCCAGGCCAGGTGGGAAAAGGCCTGCAAGGCAGGGAGCAGGTCTTCCACGACTCACAACCAAGATGGTCTCTGGTCTCTTCAGCAACTTCAGCTTCTGCAGCTGGAGTCAGTAAATCCTGTGACCAGGCAGTCCATAATGTGATGTGCAATGTCTGTCATATGTTATTCCAGAGTGGCCAACCAGATGTCTATGGGAAACCCAGATGTAGGGCATGAGTGCAGAAACCCTCTTCCATTTTTGTTCCCCAGCAGCTGTCATTCAGAGGCAAACTGCTTCTCATCTTGGAGGTAGCATTTAGCCATTGCCAGTTTTCCTGAAGGAGCTCAGCTTTGGTGTGTCAGAAAACCTCAGGCCCATCTATTTCTGCATTCTGTTTCTGACAGAGAGGCTAGCAGGATGCTCAGAAGGCAAGGTGCAGCGGAGCTGAACACCCCCAGCTGTTTGAACAGGGCATTGGTGATCAGTGGTAGACTGCCTCTGATCACAGATGTTCCATGCTTCACCCTTGAGGCTCCTAGGTGGTTCTTTCCTCTGCAAACACATTTTCAAGGATGCTTAAACTCGTGGTTCTCAATGCAGCCTGGGGCAGTGAATTCTGCATAATAATTACAAACCACATGAAGTACAGTTTTGACTGGCCTGCATCTTACACACCCTGCCAGGTTCAGAAGATCCTGGAGTGTGTCATGTTTTGAGTCAAAATTGGTGTGTTTTTCACTGTTCACTCTCTCTGCAATGTTCATGATATTAGAAGTCTGTTCAACAGCCCTCCTTGCTATTGCGTGTCTTTCAGGGCTATAAAGCCCCGATTGCCAAAAGCTTTCCCTTTGCTCTTTTCAATGTGTCTTCTATGTAACAAGTAGAGCGGAAGAAGACAGGGTTCCTACACTTTAACTGGTGTACAGAAAAGGAGCTTTCAACAGGTGTAGCTTGTGCGGAAACTATTTTTTACCAGAGTCATGGCAGTTCTCCAACATTTTTTTTTTTTTTTTGCAGGCCACTTACTGGCATGGGAGTGGCCCCTCAGGAGACCATTTAGTAAATATTTTGTTATTCTAAAAATCAAAACATAGATTTCAGATTTTAATAACATTTCCCCTTCAGTGTTGGCATTGTTGTCAAAATAATTGCTTTGGTATGAAAATGTCCCTTTATCTAGTAACATATAAAGGGGAATAATAATAATAATAATAATAATAATAATAATAATAATAATAATATTAATAATATTGCCACCCTTCATCATAAGATCTCAGAGCAGTTCACAGAATAAAATACAGGATAAAAACATGTAAATAATTAAATAAAGCAGCAAAACAATAACCGGCCCCCTTCTCACAGACAACATTTAAAAGGCTGTAGGATATAAATCAGCCAAGGGCCTGGTTGAAGAGGAATGTTTTTGCCTGGTGCCTAAAAATATATAATGAAGGTACCAGGCGAACCTCCCGGGGGAGAGTATTCCACAGATGGGGAGCCACTGCAGAAAAGGCCCATTTTTGTGTTGCCACTAGGCATCGCCCAGGACTGGTATGAGGAGCAGACTGCAATGTCCGCTTCACTCAGTGATATATCGCTGGTGAAACAGCCACCGCTCCTGAGTCCCTCTGCTAACGACTTCCTCCAGTGAGTGTTACTAGCGGAGGGACTCAGGAGCGGTGGTGGTTTCGCCAGCAATACATCACTGAGTGAAGCGGACATCCCACTCTGCCCTCGTACTGCGCAGAGGAAGAAAACAGCTGCATTGGAGGGGCGTCAATACAGTTTGTGCCTCTCTCTGCATCTTTAAACCGCTTGGCTAAAGAGTGTGTGGTTGCCGCTCCCCTCGGCCGAGCAGTTAAAGGATCCCCCAGCCCAACGCTGGCTCCTGCGCAAGTTGGAGGGGAGGACCAAGCTGCATTGGCCCAGCCTGCTAGGCACTGGGGTGAAACCGTCTCAGTTTCCGCAGTGAGAGCTGCGACAAATTCTCGGGGCGCCTTGCAGGCTGAGGCCAATGCAGCTTGTTTTTTCAACATCACAGTATATCACACGACCACGATGTTTGACTGGTGATATACCGCAATGTTAAAAAGCTGATATCGCCCAGCCCTCGATGCTACCCTTTGAGCTTCGCATGTAGCTCAACACGGAGAAGGGCCTCAGATGATGAACGCAGAGTCCGGGATGGTTTATATGGGAAGAGGTGGTCCTTGAGGTACTGCGGTCCTCATCAGTTTAAGGCTGCATCAGTACTGTACAGCAGTACCATGGGTTAAGAACTTAATTTGTTCTGGAGGTCTGTTCTTAACCTCAAACTGTTCTTAACCTGAGGTACCACTTTAGCTAATGGGGCCTCCCGCTACTGCCACGCTGCTGCTGTGTGATTTCTGTTCTTATCCTGAAGCAAAGTTCTTAACCCAAGGCACTATTTCTGGTTTAGTGGAGTCTGTAACCTGAAGCGTCTGTAACCCAAGGTACCACTATATTATGAAAATCACAGAGATTAGTCAATAAGCTGTCCCTGATCAAAGCGGTCCCAATGTCCTTTATCAGAAAAAGTCAATCAATCAAATGTCAGGCCAAGAACATCTATTCTTCATTGTTCTACAAACTTCCTGCAGACTACCTGAATGGTCTGTTGTTCGAGAGCCCCCGGTTGGGACCATGTTGCAACTTTAAAGTAGTAGTTTCTTTAGTCTCACATTCCCCTGGAGTACATTTCTGCATTCCTTTTAACTCTCCTTTCCCTTTCACTCCTGTAACTGATTACTGTAAAGCTGATTTTCTTTAGAAGAGAGGCTCAAAACTGGAATAAGAAGGGTGTTGGCCAAGACTGTGTTCAGTGAGGTCGTAACAACTACTGTGAGTTTTATCATTTATTGCTTCAACGCTTTCTTATGAGCAATCCTGAATGCATTTTAGGAAATTAGGGGGGAGAACCAGAGAGATTAATGTGACATTTCTGTAGAAGAGAACAAATTATTCATCCCCTCCATGTGTGGTACGTGGCACACTTCAAGCAGGTAATGAACTTAGTGACCATAGCAGCTGTTCCAGGCAACTGCTTCTATCTACTTTTCTTTTTTAAGGTGTATTGCTATAAATTCTCCTAGCCACATTCAAATCAGGGGGGGAACCAGCAACCTGCTGTACATTTGCATTGGTGCCTAAACCACCTCTCTTTTCCCCACCTGCACTTAAAAAATAATAATTTAAAAAGCAGCTTTGCGTCTATGTTTCATTTGACAAGCACACCGATGAAGAAAGCAGATAATGTTTGATAAAGGAGCAGAGAGGATGGGAGACTACAGGAAGTGCATATTATTAAGATTGTTTCATTTTAAAAATGGAAGCTGTGATGATCCAGGAAAGGGTTTGCAAATGATGTGGGTTTTGTGGAAGGATTTGAAAGAGGAGAGTGATATATGCAGAGCTCACCAGGGGGCTTAATAAACTTTCCTGCCTCCTGGTTTTCACCTGTTCTTTTTTTAAAACAACAACACAAAAACTGACAGATCACAAGAGATGGATATTGGGTTGTGTTTGGTTTGATTGCAAGCCTCTCCACAGTTATGGGTGTTTCTTTATATCCAGTTGGTTCCTTTGCTTATAACAGACATGTTTGTGTGCGCCAGTTTCTGATGGCAGCAGATCCAAGTAACTGCTAGGTTTTCAGAATATGAAAGGACAGCAATTGTTGCCTTTCCCCCACCAGCAGCTGAAAGGGAAGGGTCATAGCTCAGTGAGAGAACACCTGCTTTTGCATACAGAAGGTCCCAGCTGTCACTAGGTACTATAGGGCATGTTCTGAACACCTGGAGTGCTGCTGTCCGCCAGTGTAGGGAACACTGAACTAGATGAGCCAGTGATCTGATTCGGGGTGTGTTCCCATTAGTGCACAATGAAGTTGTATTTTGCGTTGTGCATCTGTGTTTGTTTAACAGCTCTTCCCCTGGCTGTTCACATCAGCACAGCTTCATCAGTGTCAGATTCAGTTCTGTTTATGAATGCACCGGGGTCATTGACTAGAGGCAAAGTAGAAACAGCTTAAGGAATCCAATTGATGTGTGGCTAATTTGAGAAATAGTGCATCAAACTGTATTATTTTATAAGAGGGGACAGGAACTCAACACTAATGTCTCATAACAAATGCAAATGATCTGTAGAAACGACTGTGCAACTTGAAAAAAGAGGCAAGGCGTGTACTTTTGTAAACCAAGAAAATCTATAAAAAGAAGAAAAAATAAAAATAAGAGAGGACAGGATCCATATGTGTTTTGATGGCCATCATGTGTGAATGTGAATTAAAAACCCAGCACTGGAAACACAGTGTGTGCACAGCTATTTTCATAAGACTATTGTAATATGGACAGATGTAGAGGGGCTGTGTTTCTTGCTTAAAGAGGACAGGCCTCTGTTTGAAGGTGTCCTCTGTCTTAAAGGGCTGCCGCCTGGTCCTAGTCCAGTTTCAAGATAAGAAGGGAGAGCAGGAAGGACCTTGAAGTTGCACATCAACAGTTAGAGGCATCTGGGCCACAGATTGTGCAGGCTCCTCTACATGTATAAATTAGCACATGTACATTTTAATGCAAATTGGTGCCTTCATGCGTCTTCTCCTGCTTGGGTGGTAGATTCCCACTGTATCGTCATTTCTCTGTCATGGCTAATAGTTTGGGGATAGGTCTGTCTGCCATGAATGTGTCTATCCCCTCTGAGCTACCACAAAGTGCCAACGCCTCTGATATGCAAACAGTAGAATTGCATTAGTGAAGGTCGCAGTAATTGAGGGCTGTGTACACACTAATCTTGTTCATAGCACACAAAAAATGTAGTTTTTCTCAGTCGGGAATTATTCGTGCTCATCCTCAACATGGTGGCTTCTTACAAGATTGATTCTAAATCCTGCCATCTCCACAACTTTTCCTGTTTACATATACCGTATCCCAGGGGAACAAAGAAGGAAATGGTCATTGTGACTGCTCACCCACTCATTTATTGCCATTATCGCCTACATCTGTTTTTAAATACCGTAGGTACAGTGGTACCTCGGGTTAAGAACTTACTTCATTCCGGAGGTCCGTTCTTAACCTAAAACTGTCCTTAACCTGAGGTACCACTTTAGCTAATGGGGCCTCCCACTGCCGCTGCGTGATTTGTGTTCTCATCCTGAAGCAAAGTTCTTAACTCAAGGTACTATTTATGGGTTAGTGGAGTCTGTAACCTGAAGCGTATGTAACCCGAGGTACCACTGTACATAGCAATCGTTCCAAAATGGGCTTTATTTTCAGAACAGGTTTCTCAAGAAGCACTTTTTGTGGGGCCAATGATATGCACTAGGTTATGTGTGGACTTTGTAGGGAAAGCAAGAACTCATTCTCCATTGGTTGCCGCATAAAATGTCATGTGTGTGCAGCCAGAATCTCAGGTCTGGACTAAGATGTCGTGAAGCTTACTCTGTTGCCTCAAGGTGCAGTCATTTACATATCAAACTTGCCTTACCTCATAAATTACTATCAGTGGCTACTTACCAGTATGCTTCTGACTACAAGTTGTTGGAAACCATAGGAGGGGAAAGTGCTGTTGTGTTCAGATCCTGCTTACATGCTTCTCATTGGCATGTAATTGGCCACTGGGAATAGGATGCTGGACTAGATTGGCCATTCACCTGATCCACCAGACTTTTTTAATGTTCTTAAACTAACAAAGCCCAGACCATGATGTACAAGGAATATCACACAGAGACGCGATCTTCAGAGTAGCTCTTGATAGCTGATACCAAGTCTGCTTTTATCTGATTTCTTCCCCTTGCCTTGTTTTTATTTACTTTGCAATGAGGAAACAGCGAAGTGGGGGAAATGTGCCTGGCAGTGGCTGGCTGGGTTGCATGCTTAACTCATGTGATAATCCGTTTCAGGAATACGAGTGCCTTGAGCAAGAGAATATCTCCCTGAAAAAAGAAATTGGAAAGCTGACCGACGAAATGAAACACTTGAGCGAAGTCTTGAGGAACCACGAAAAAGTCTGCCCTCTGTTACACTGCTCTTTAAACTTTGGCTTGATTCCTAGACACGATGTCCTCAGTGGCCCCTTGCCAAGATGAGGAGGCCACCTTCAGAGGATCTGCAAGTTCTACTGATACGAGAGAGTTTTTGAGAGCCTCTTTCTTTTCCACCATGCTTCATGGACATGACAAGCACTCTCGCAACTTGCGACTGGTTTCCCACCGCGAAAGTCTAGTAAATAATCGGGATGCTTCCTTGAGGATGAAAAACATGAAGGGACTGCAACCTTGTGGGAAAATCTTTGGACAAAGTGCTCTCTCTCTCTCTCTCTCTCTCTGTGTGTGTGTGTGTGTGTGTGTGTGTGCATGTTTCCACTGTGTGCTGTTTGTCCAGCAAGGAATCTGAAATGTAGCCTTGAATGCAAATAATGTCATCACATTTATTTTTAAAGACACAACTTTCTTGTCCTCATTGTTGCTAAGAAATGTGCTGGCGATGATGAGGAAAGGGGAAGAGCCTTTTCTGGAGCTTGAAACCAAAAGGGATAGTGGGCACATCCTGGAGCCAAGGATTGCCACTTCTGCATCTCTTGCCTACCTACCCGATTCTTTGTTCCCTATGTGCCTTGGGCTTCTCCTCTTCCACTCTCTGTCAAGTTCTGTGAAAATCCAAACATTGCATGTATACTTTTCGGGCTTGTTGTAGTCGTACGTAAATTCAGTGACACAAATGCAGCCATCTCCCCTGGTGATTGGGTAGCCCACATCCTAGGCCTATTTTTTTCTTCTTCTTTTTGGTGGCGGCGGGGGGGGGGTGTTCCCAGTTTTCAGGAGAGGCCTGAGGGAAGCATGCAGAGGATGGCAGAGGGAAGAAGAGAGGAAGATTCCCCTCTCTTGAGCAGTACCGTGGGGTTTCTTAACTGCGAGCACACCATGAATTTAAAGCACATGAGCTCCTCCAAAGATTCCTAAGAACGCTAGTTTATTGTAGCTCCGTGAGGGGCTAACTATGGCTCCTAGGATGCTCTGGGGAAAGCCACATGCTTTAAATGTATGGCATGTATGTTCTTTCATTCCTTTCAAATAATGAGCCTATGGTTTGGCTACGTTGTTGAACTGTGCCTCCAGCATTGATACCCTTTTATTTCCTCCTTCTTTTGAGCCGCTGTTCTGAACCCCATTCTACAGAGAACATATTGATGCCCCCCTTTTATTTGCACTGTTCTTCATCTTCATGAGTCCCTTCCATGCCACCCCATAAGGGAAAAAAGCATTTATCTGGCTGGTGAGTTCCTGCTTTATTATGGATCAGAGCCAAAGTCTAAAGCTAATCACATTTTTGGCGTGTTTGCTGAATGACTCCGAGACCTGCATGAAAATATCTGTTTCCCCTTCCTTTATGGAGGGTGAATGTGCATCACCACTCATGCCCATAACTGGCATGTCTTTGAAAACCACAAATCCTCGCTGAGTTTCATTTCAGGAACACAGCCTCACCCTTTTCTGCCCATGTTCATAGGACTGGGAACATGGGAAGCTGTCTTGTACTGAGATGGACCACTGAGCCATCTAGCTCACCATCATATGCACTGACCCGCATGGGCGCTCCAGGGTTTCAGACACAGCCAGCCCTACCTGGAGATGCTGCAGATTCAACCTGGGACCTTCTGCAATCAAAGCAGATGTCCTACCATGGAGCCATACCCCTTCCTCTGGGATTTCTCTGCTGTTTTCAGAGCAGGAAAAGCTGACAGTGTGATCTGATGAACGTTCAAGCTCGGTGTTCATTGGAGTTTACACTCTAAAACAGAGATGGGAAACATCTCCAGAACTTTTGAGAATCCATCTTGCTTCATCTCTGACTATTGGTCAGGAAGAAGAAAGCTGGAGTCACAACATCAGGAGGGAGGCATCTCCCCCACCTGCCTCCTCTCTTTGTTACCTGACATAGCTGTGGGTTAAAATAGTAGAAAGGCCATATTCGTTCACAGTGCATGGAGGGAGGCAGAACTTCTGCGAGATGACTAAAGGAAACTCAAGGACATCTGAAAACAAAGTTCTGATTTATATGGTTTTGCTTCCATTTTCAAGTCCTTGAGCCAGGGAAATATGCGTTCACCACATAGCCACATTTTTCAACGCTTACAGCAATGAGGATCTGGGATTCTCCAAAAAGGGAAGTTCATGACTTTTTCAAAGAGGACCTTTTGGTTTCTCATCACTTATGCAACAGGATACTTTTAACCCCCTTTTCTAAAGTACACTTTTGGTTCTGAAGTGAGGATACTTAAATAGCCATTCTGTACTTCTGCGAATGGCATGTCCTGACTGGATGAACTAAGAGAGAGCATTTTAAGAATGCTGCCGGTTTTCAACTCTGGCAGTTACTTTCTCGACTCACCCTCCTGCATTGCTGTTACTGCTGAAAAGGGAATGGGGATTGGGGGGGCACTTAGGTAATATTAGATTGTGGACTGAAGCACATATCCCCTCCCCCACCCCTGCCTCTTTAGACCTTTATGTTCCTTCCAACTCTATGGTTCTATGATCTGTATTACTTCACTTCAATCTAGAAACAGCTTGCTGGGTGGGGTGGATCTGCTGTGTTAGCTTCCTTGCGGATGGACCACCATACCTTGGGGTTGTAGAATGGCGTCAATTTCCGTTCTAACATGTATTCGTCGCAATCGGTGCTGGTTCTGTTCTGCTGCAGTTCTGTTTCCATGAAATGCGACATTATTCACCTCTCCGCCTGCCCTTTAGCATGACTTGTGCAGCTTATGAAACTCTGAACTTACATTCATTTCAATACAAAGAAAACGTCAAAACAATTTGTGTGGGGGGGTGTCCCATGTCATTTTGTCTCATTCTTTGACATCTTTACTGTTGTTTATTGGAAGGAAGACAGACCCGGGGGGGGGGGTTAGTGGGGAGCAAATGCACCAGCAGAGCCAATCCAGTGTTCCTGCTTGCGTGTTTGCACTGCAACAGCCTCTCTGCCACCTCACCTCTCCCTCCCAGTAAGCAACAACAACTCACCTGCTGCAAAAGTAGCATAGCGGCTCCAGTCCACCCTATGAGATACTTTTGAGCCAAGTCTTGTGTTTTGGGGGACCCTGATGCTCATTCAGCTGAGTAGGCACCAGACTTCACCCCTTATATACGGTACCTACCCAATTGCTGTGCTCTGCCAGTGAGGCCTCTGACAGATGCCGTCTGATAAAGAGGTCCATACCTTACAATATAGGAATTGGGCCTTTAGTTGTGGTGGCACCTGCCCTTTGGAATGCCATCACCTTGAATATTAGACAGGCACCATCTCTGTTTTCTTTGCGGTGTCTACTGGAAACTCTCCCTCTTCCAGCAAGCCATTTAAGTAGAGCTCTTTCCTGTACTGGATATGTTTTTAAGATTTTTTTGTTAAATTGTTTTATCATTTGTTATTTGCTACCCTGGGAAGGGAGGAATATAAATTTAATAAATAAAATAAACAAACAAAAAGCTGTGTCCCCGCAGCACTTCTGGGGGAAGTCAAGTGAGAAAGAAGAGGAAGGGAGGCCTGAGGGACACTCAGTCTCTGAAGGGTGCTCAATTATTTGGGAACTGTTACATCATTGGAACGGGGCCTATATAAGCATATAGTACAAAGCACGAAATGCAGGGTGTCGGCTTTCAGCTAAGAATAATGATAGCAAACTTCCTGGGCCTGGGGCCAAGGCAGTACTGGTCCTCTGGTATTATAACAAGTATGGGGAGCCTGTGCTGCCCCCCCCCCCCCGGTATTGCTGGACCACAACTCCCATCAGCCCTGACAATTGGCCACAGTGGCTGGGAAGGATAATATTGCAATTGATTACCCACCCTTCACCCTAAGGTCCCAAGGCAGGATGAACAGCTTTTAAATCACAACCTATAAACCACAGGTAGTGTCCAGCGACATTTGGAGGGTTACAGATCCCTCATCTCTGAGCTAGACCATTCCAGAATCTCTTGCTTTTGTAGCTTTTAAAGGAGAGGAGAAGACAGTTATGAGAGTAAACATGCCTTGTCTTTTTCTGTTGACCGGTTTCAGGGAAACCATAAATGCATCTGTCTTGTCCTCCTGCTCTAAGCCCAAGGCTCTCATGAACATTCAGATCCCATGTGTTGACAATTGGTGGGACCCAGATTCAAATCCAAGATCACTGCTGTCAGCCAGCATAACCTACTTCACAGGATTGTCGTGAGGGAAATGTGGGGTAGTCCTTTTAGATGCACCTGCCACTGTTCCTTGGAGGAAGGTTGGAATCCAAATGTGAGTAATAGTAAATAAAGCATGATTTTCAAGAGATGGTACTTCAAATATTGCATTATTACAATATATTTTTTCAACATTCCATTCCACCTGGAAAACAGAGATTGTCCCCTTCTTCTTCCCAGCACACCTTGCTAAAGACTCCCCCCCCCCACTTCGAACCCACACCTCATCACCATGGCAACCTCTCTCTGCCCAGACCCAGGCTCTTAGATGAGCCATGGGCCCTTTTGTCATGTTAATGCCTCTATTCCAGGTGAGTCCCTGGCTTGGAAAGAAAGCTTAGCCTGTTCTTTTCCACTGACTTTCAGTCTTCCCCTCAATAATCCAAATAATCAAAACCCTGCCATTTAATAATTTCTGGGGTTTAGGGGAGGATCCCCCCAAAAAACTATAACAATATCCATTGGCCTGATCCAGCAAGTCTCCTATGTTCCCACAGTGACCAACAAGATGCCTTTGGGAAGCTCACAGGTAGAGTCGCCCTTTCCAGCTACTGCTCTCAGGAGCTGGTATTCAGTGATATAGTCACCATGCCTAGTAGCCATTGATGGTCTTTATCCTCCATGAATTTATCTTATCACTTCTCAAAGCCAGGGCTTTTTTCAGGGGGAACTCCCAGGAACTTAGTTCTGGCACCTCTCAGGTGGGCACCATTGCCATTCCAAGATGGAGGTGTTCATTCCCTCAATAGCACTGCTTAAAGCCACCCAGTTTGGTGGCCACATCCACATACTGCAGTAAGCAAATTTAGCTCTGCTGTCCTTAACATGTACCTCGTATATCTCAATGTCCAAGGGAGATGTTGTACGATGTGAACACTCCCTCAAAGCCAGAATGGCAAGCACGCAAAGTAAACCAAAGTCACCTCACTTCACTTGACTAGGGAGCGGTTGTGTGTTCCCGCTTCAGCTGCCTGGTTAGAAAAGAAGGCCAAGACACACAGCCCTTCATGGGATTTCCTCTTGTGCAAGGAAGAGCTATGGCACCATCAACAGCATGTGAACCAGGACGGGGAACCTTTTTTTAGGCTGAGGGCTTCATTCCCTTCTGGGTAGCCTCCCAGGCGCCACCTGCCAATGCCGGTCAGGAGCAGAAGCAAAAGTGGGTGGAGCAATGGGTGTAGATTTTAATTGGAAAGTAGGCTAGTGTCCTCATGCACTCACACAGACCCCTGTATCCTTGCAGGAAAACAAGAAGAATGATAAAGAGTTCAGGGATGCATTCCAGCCAGGCATAAACACTCAAGGAGGGTCCAAAACAGGGCTGGCAAGCTGTGTGCCCTGGGGAGAGTCCCAAAGGCCAGGCAGAGAAACTTGGAGGGCTGCATTGAGGTTCTCGATTGTATATGTAGACACACGGTTAAAAACATATGCTCCCTACAGCACTGCCAATTGGTCCTCATTGTCTAGGGATGCCCTTCAGATACCCACATTCCCCCATCCCTAAAAGGAATTGGCATGCTCCCAGGATATGAGTCTAAAGTACGTATATCTACAACTTCCCCAAGTTCCCCCTCTTTCCTTCTGTTTGTTCAGTGAAAGGACCACTGAAACCTGTGGAGAATTTTTTAGAGTCATTGCAATTGCAATCCCTTGTGCAGAAATGAAAGAGCTCTCCACCTCAAGAAAAGAGTTTCATGGCTTTACTACAGAAGAACCTTACACCTTATATCTTTTAACAGATTCTTCTCCTGGACAGCAAGACTGTGCAAAAAAAATAAAAAAGGTGTGTCTTTGTAAGAAACAATTTCGGGAATATCTAACACTACCTCCTGCATGTTTGCCTGCCTCCTAAAGTGAACATCTCATGGGTTTGCACAATGGAAAATACTAGTGGAGGAAGCACTTTAAAAATTAAAAAGGTTGACTCTCCTGTGCATCACAGACTGTGCCTACTGTGGTCCAAAATACATGCTGATGCCCTAACTCTGACACATCTCATAGTCATTATTCTCCACATCCTGGATTACTTACATGTGAAACCTGCAAGAATCATTCCTGTTGTTTCAGACCCCAAAAGGCAAATTTCTGCCCCTACACAATCAACATGCACATCTTTTCAAATTAATTTTCTTCTGAATAGGTGGGTGTAATCTAGGTCTCAGATGCTGCTGTGCTCTTAACAGGTTCAGTCATGGTCAGTCACACAGCAGCATGGGTTTTTAAAGCATCAGACCTGCATAAGCAGCGGTTCTCAGACACATAGAGCTTGCCTTGCATAACTCTGCATCATGGTATTCCTAGTCTTTTTCTTAAAAAAAAATAAAAATAGACATATAAAACTATTGACAGTACTAGATGATCCCCAAACCATTGCCTTTTAAAATGTATTTACTTACGTAATGAGGAATATGAAGGTGTACCAGGCTTGTGTGTTGAGCATGCTACTTTACAGAAGTGAGTCATGGGCAACTTATAGTGGCCAAGAGCGACATCTCAACGCTTTCCACATGCGTTGCACCAAGAAGATTTTGGGCATCACATGGCAGGACAGTCTCAGACAAAGATGTGCTTTCCCAAGCTCACATTCCCAGCATGTTCACACTTCTGTCTCAACGATGTCTACGCTGGCTTGGTCATGTCCACAGAATGGAAGATGGCAGAGAGTGGGCTTCAGGCACTAGGCCCTTAAGCAAACCAACTCCGTGTTACAAAGATGTCTGCAAATATGATGAGAAGGTTGGCAACATTAACCCCACCATGTGGGAATCCCTTACAGATAATTGAGTGCCTGGAAGCAGACAGGTCATGTATCCACAGCAGAGAACAGAGGAGGAATGGCCGCTGGAAGGAGTGCAGAGAGAAGAAACGCCATGGTGTGCCTGTAGCAGCAAAACAGGATGCCTTCATCTGCCCCAGCTACAACAAAACATGTCTCTCCTGTATCGGTCTCTACAGCCACTGCAGGCACTCTCCAGCAGTTTGACTTTAACCCAGGCTTCCTCAGCCTCGGCCCTCCAGATGTTTTAAGACTATAGTTCCCATCATCCCTGACCACTGGTCCTGCTAGCTAGGGATCATGGGAGTTGTAGGCCAAAAACATCTGCAGGGCCGAGGTTGAGGAAGTCTGCTTTAACCTGAAGGCACACACTTCCATTGTCTCTTGAGACAGATTGGACGCCAACAACTTATACAAAACATTTTTATTCGACCTTTCCCCCCAGAATCTTTAGAGACTGCTGGCAACAGTTATGAAGGCAATAAATGTTGTAGATGACTAAAGTCATATTCAGATTAAACTCACTGATATGAGTGGTTTTAATTGGTTAAGTCTATTGGCTTCAAAAGGACTATTATTGAGTTTGGCTAAGGCATCAATCCTTACCCCACTGATCTGGGAGCAAGCCCCGCCCACTGGACAGCTGGCTTTGAGGGGCGCATTCACGGCACCTTGCGAGCCCATTGGTCGCTTGGTGAGACTCGCAGAAATGGCGCTCGACTTGCAGCGCACCTGAGCTGCTGTATCCTTCTCAGGCAGGGGGCGGCCTAGAAGGACGCAACAGCTCACGACGCCCTGCCCCTCCCCCCACCCAAAAAAAATGTGCCGTGGGGCGATGCCCCCCCAGCTCCCCATGTTATACCTCTGGCCTGTTGGAGTAATGGTCACGTAAATAAACAAGGTTGTGTACACACACTTCTTTGCATCTAGTGCACTCTCCCACAGTCCATATATATCCTGTAATTTCTGAGGAACTACTGCGTTTTGATGCATTTCCCCTCAAACCAGCATTGATCTGAACAGAGAAAAAGAAGAAGCCAGATGTGTTTCGAGCCAGTAGTGTGTGCACAGCCAAAGCCTGTGAGCAGTGTATCACCATCTAGTGAGGAATTGATTTCTGCATGGAACTCTCTTCTTTTAAAAACCACAAGACTTCTGGTCTCCTCAGGCAACCGCTGTGGCATACCGTGTCTGGGGTTTCCGCTGGTGAATCAGCCTAGAGTAGATTGAAGTACCAAAGGAAAACTAGTGCAGAAAGCACTAGTACTTTGAAACTAAAAAACAACAACCAAAAACTACCCTCCTCTCTTCTTCCCATCAGCCTTGAGGCGTCATTTCTCTCACAGGAAGAAGTAGGAAAGAAGATTTACGAAGCTGTTACGGTCTTGAGGGAAATTAAGATGATGCGCAACTTTTTCTTTTAATGCCTGGGATTTAGGAGAAACTGTCCACAGAACTCTGACAAATCATGGTTTTCTTTATTTATTTAACAAATTTGTATGCCATTTCCAACAGTAAAAAGACACTCTAAGCAGTTTATAAAGGACTGCCCGTCTCAGCTTCCACCGTGTATTTAACTCCAAATGCTAACAGGATGAACCATAGCTGAGTATGATATACCATTTTTCCCCCAGGCAGAAGGTGGCAGGTTCTGTATCCAGCATTCACTGGTAGAGCTGGAAAAGTCTTCTATATGCAAAGTCACTGCCAGCCAGTGTGTAAGCTGTACAGAGCTAGATGGAGCAGAGATCTGACTTGGTACTAGACAATTTCTCATGCCCTAAGCCTTGCTAGATCAGTCCAAAGTTCATCTATAGCAGTGTTTCCCAAACTTTGGTCTCCAGCTGTTTTTGGACTACAACTCCCATCATCCTTGACCACTGGATCTTGCTAGTTAGGGATGATGGGAGTTGTAGTTTAAAAAACAGCAGACGACCTAACTTTGGGAAACACTGATCTACAGTACTGGAATGGGACTGCCTTAGAAGCACACGATATTGAATCCAAAAGGACAGGTAAATAGATAAAGGACTGATTCCAGTCATATATTTCTGGGAAGTACACAAGCAGAACATAAAGGCAATTGCCCTCCCCTGCTCTTTGCCCTCGTCAACTCTGCCTCAAATATATACTGCCCCCAAATTTGGAGGCTCCATGTGTCCCTAGTAATAGCTGCCAATAAAGCCTCCATTACCAGTAATTGTCTGCTCCTTTTCAAAAGCCACACCAGACTATCAGTAGCCTCCAACATGTTCTTGTAACACTGATTTCCATAATCCAGCTTTCCTCAACCTGGTGCTCTTCAGATATGGTGGACTACAACTCCCATCATCCCTGACTATTGGCCAAACTGGTTGGAACTGATGGGAGCTAGAGTTCAGCAACATCTGGAGGGGACAATAATTCGCCATAGTTTTGTATGTTGTGCGACGTGCTTCCTTTTGTTTTTCCTGAATATCAGGTGGATGGAAAGGAAGCTGAGGAGTTTTGGAAGCATTTCAAATTCTCCCTCTATTTTTTTAATTAATAATTTTATTGTTTATTTAACATAATTGTTACAAAATATAAGCAAAATATTGCAAATACATACAAATATATTTCAAATAAGCACATATACGGTACATGAAAAAAGGAACAAAAGAGGGAAAAAAGAAGAAAAGAAAAAAGAAGGAAAATAATAAAGAGGAGGGAAAGAAGAAGAAAAGTTGGAAGAATTTCTCCCAAGTTTATTCTACAAAGATCTCAATATGAAAATAATAATAAAATTTCATTGATTGACTTCCATCGCTTACACTGCTCTTTCTATATACATTTTAAGCAAGATTATATCTATTATTCTGTATTTTTCCCATACAATCTCACACAAATATTCTAATCAATAAGTTTTCTCAATCTCTCATAAATCTATTCTAAACACAACCAATACCTTACATTTAATCCTTGTCTACATAAATACTTATTTAAACATTTCCATTGTTTCTGGATTATATTTTTTGGTTTTAGTCTTATCAAATCAGTCGACTTTGATAATTCCAAGTATTCGCATAATTTATTCAACCATTCTTCTTTGGTTGGAATACAATCTCCTTCCCAATTATTGGCTATCAACATTCTCGCTGCTGTTGTCACGTATAAGAAAATATTAATTTTGTCATTCGGGATGTCTTCATTCAAAATTCCTAATAAATATGATTCTGCTCTTTTGTTATGTGATGTTTTTATTAGCTTTTTAATTTCGTCATGTATAATATTCCAATAATTCTTAATTTCCGGACAGGACCACCACATATGGTGTAAGGTTCCAATCATTCTATTACACCTCTAGCACTTGTTATCACCCAATTTTTTTTATTTTTGCCAACCTATCTGATGACATATATCATCTATGATGCATCTTCATGAAGTTTTCTTTCAAATTCTTCCACTAAATTCCACCAAAGCCTACAACCTTTTCCCTATTGCCCCTCCGCACCCCAGTTTGTGGGGAGATATAAGATACCCATGAAATAGAGCAAAATATTTTCTTCATTTTCTCCTCCTCGTACGTCCAGTTCACTTTTTGTTGGTGAGCAGCACAAAGCTTTAACATTTGTGGTGTTCTTTTTAATGTAAAAACCAAAGTGGTCTCACTTTAGCCTTGCAACTTTCAAGTTGGTGTATCAACTCTTTGGGAAATGGTGTCCAGTAATTTCCAAGGGTAACGTGACTCTAGAGTTTAACATCCTTTCACTTTCTATTTACTAGAAATGTCCAGAATAAAGATACCCTTAACTCACACTTGGATTTCAAGTTTTCACACTGTGGTTACTGGGCCTGTGAAAATGTAAAATTCACACGTTTGCCTTGCCCCACAAAGTCCCACCTCACTCGAAAGTTGGAATGCTCTGCCTACAGAATTGTATCCAATGAAGATCTAACTTGACCTGTTCTGAGTCTTCTCATGAGATTTTTTTATTACATATCTATGGGAGTTCTCCAACTTCATTTTTTTTTTAACCTAGCATGATGATTCAGCCTCAGCATTGTGCTCACTCTCACATAAGCATTCCACAGAACTCAAATTGCAATGCAGTAAAATTAAGTAAAAGAAATAAACACAGCCAAAAAGAAAATAAAAATCAATATGAATATTTAATATGATAGATGCGCCATTCCAACGTAATGGTGATCGAGTATTTTACAGGAGTGATTCAGTCACATACCAGCAATGTAGGCTTCTACAATTAAAGTGGATAAGAGCAGTTTAAGGGACACGGGTGGCGATGTGGGTTAAACCACAGAGCCTAAGGCTTGCTGATCAGAAGATTGGCAGTTTGAATCCCCGCGACGGGGTGAGCTCCTGTTGCTCGGTACTGCTCCGGTACTGCTTAGGTACTGCTCCGGCGGGAAGGTAAACGGCGTTTCTGTGCACCGCTCTGGTTCGCCAGAAGCGGTTTAGTCATGCTAGCCACTGTTGTGAATTTTCTGCGGCGCTTTAGCAGAAAAGCTCAGAGTTCCAGGTTCTTCAGTGCAGTATATTTATTGTGAGCTAGATATATATAAATATCTACAGGCTATAATACACAAGCAGTTCATACAGTCAAACAGAGTACCTGGCTGCACCTTAAGGCAAATAGGAAGACCTCTAACTCTCTCTCTCTGGCCACACTCCTCTACACCACCCCTTTATTGCTGGACAGCTTTTCCTTTTAAACCGATGACAGCCAATCAACTGTCAGCACATTACTGCCGAGTCATTCTGACCCAGCACTTCCATAGAAAGTATTGTAGGCTGATTGCATCAGCCAGTTGCATCAGCTAACAAACTCAAGCCTGCAGACTTACTATCTCACACAGCATTCTGTGAATCCCGACAGCCACATGACCCGGAAGCTGTACAACGGTTCCCTCAGCCAGTAAAGCGAGATGAGCGCCGCAACCCCAGAGTCATCTGTGACTGGACCTAACGGTCAGGGGTCCCTTTACCTTTTTAGAGCACTTTAGGGTGACAAATTTACTTTTGCAGTTAGGGAAATGGACTAAAAATGTAGATTTTTTAAAATAAAAAAACCCTCTTACATTTTTCATATATAACAAAAACATGTAAGAAATTACAATATTTAGAAGTCATAGTTGGTTTGGTTTGTCTGATATACAATACTACCTTTTGGAAGGAGGTTAAGCCTGGGGTCTGGTTTCAGAAAAATATAGACAACTACAAAACTTAAAATCAAACACCTATCAGAGTTTAAAACTAAGCCCCACATCGATCCTTCCCTAACACTGGCATGGTTAAGTACATTTGTTGAGCAAAATTCAGTTGTGAAATATAAAGAGATGTTACCAATACTATTGGCTGCAGTGAGACAGGTAATAGCAAGAAATTGGAAAGCAGAAGATGGAGGAACATTTCAAGAATGGAACGTTTTCCTGGCGCAATATTCTGCAATAGAAAGGTTGACAAAGCAAGTACAAACAGCAAGACAAACGTGGAAGTTGATTTTGTAGGACGGTAGGACAGGTTCACCCTATGGTCAAGAACTAGTGAAACTGGGACCTCAACACCAGCTTCCCAAGAGCTTTCCTCTAGAGCAGTGGTTTTCAACCAGTGTGCCATGGCACCTTGGGGTGCCTTGAATGATGGTCAGGGGTGCCACAGGCAACACTGGCCTCTGTCCCTCTTTCCTTCCCTCCCTCCTCTGATGCCCTCTTCCGCCTCTGCCTCCCAAAGGCTTTCATGGCTGTTTGTTGCAGTAGCCCTGACTACAAGCTCCCCTGGAGAATGGTGCCTTTGGGGCTGGCTATGAGAGAGGAGAAAGGGAGACTGAGGGAACACTCCACAAGGGAGGGTGTTCAAAAAGGGGCTGCCGGCTCTGCAGGCAAGGGGTGACATAACTGGGCTCCTGAGCCCCACAGGGGTGCTACAGATAACTGGGCTCCTGAGCCCCACAGGGGTGCTACAGAAAGAATGTAGTTGGTCAAGGGAGCTGTGGACTCAAAAAGGTTGAAAACCTCTGCTTGATGTATTGAACTAAAACAATGCGTTGCTTTTCACATTCTTCTTATGTATTATGAAAATAGGATAAAGCAAAGATTGATGTATATAACCTCTGAGCAGGCAAATCGGGATGGTTACTCAATGTCGTATAGCCTCCCTGAAAACAAATCAGAACAAATTGCAGTTCCACCACTTCCCACACCTGATGTGGCAGCTCTATTGTCTGTTCCAAAATTTGCAATGCACTCAGCTTATCAATCAATCAATTACCTGCCCTTCACTCTGAGGTCCCAGAACGGGTCACAACATTAAAACACAATATTCAAAACAGTTTAAAACAATTTGCAATAACTACTTGTGATCCCTGATTTCATGAAGCAAACATGTTTGTTCACTTATACCTGCATTTGAGTAGTAACTATGAAGCCAGAAACCTTCAATTCTTGTAATCAAACCAGGTACAGAATACCAGTTTATGAAACACTAAAAATAAATAATTAGTAATATTAATATTTATAATTACTATTGTTGCTACTGTTACACCTAAAACTGCTAGTGGTTCATCATGACGCAATGCAAGTGAAACATTCATACATGAAAACAGGTATGTGAAAACTTTTCCAAAAGCTATGAATTGATAATATTGAGTAATTAATGTGCAACCCAAATGTTTGAACATTCAAACTGGAAGTGACTTTTGTGGGAATAAAAAAAAAAATCCTTCCAGTAGCACCTTGGAGACCAACTAAGTTTGTTATTGGCATGAGCTTTCATGTGCATGCACACTTCTTCAGATACACTGAAACAAAAGTCACCAGACCCTTATATATAGTGAGAGGGTGGGGAGGGGTATTACTCAGAAGGGTGGTGGGAATGGGTGATTGGCTGATAGGTGTGGTAAAGCAGTTGACGACTGTTAATGACTGCAATTGGTCTTACAGGAAAAAGCAAGGGATGAGGTGGCCAAAAATAGCTTTATCTTGTATAATGAGATAAGAATCCAATGTCTCTATTCAGACCAGGTCTCTCCATGGTTTTAAGTTTGGTAATAAGTTGTAATTCAGCAACTTCTCTTTCCAGTCTATTTCTGAAATTATTTTGTGGGAATGTTCAGGGTGGCAGGAGATAATATATTGTTTATTAATATCCTTCCTAACTTGCACTACCAAGTTCCTTTTCTTAGCAGAGTTTACATTCCCCTTCTCACACATGGCAGAAAACTAGTTGCAAACTTGTGTACACAATTCAATCTGGCTTGTCCAGATTGAAATGTGTTTTAATATTTTTTCTGGTAAGACCCCTTGAATCACTACTAAAAGAATAAAGACACCACAGTCTTATTCATAAGCAATAAAAAGAAAATTTACTCACGATCAGGCAGAGCACAGTGTGATCCCTGAAGGCAGGCTTAAGGCTTAAAGTTACAGGCATATACAAACAGGTTTACCCAATATGTGGGTTGACCTAATGACTGCAGTTAGCAGTCTGGGAAGTTCGCAGGATGAAAGGAAGATGGAAGAGAGAGTGGCAGCATGCCTTGTCCTTTTACCAGGTCTGGAAAAGTCACACCCACCCACTAGTCACATGCAAGGAAGGATGCGCCAGGCCAGGAGGAACAGGAAGTTTCGACTGGCTGGACCAAACATTCCCTTGCATGTCCACTCTAGGAAAACAAGGAATGTTGTATTTGACTGCTCCCAGTGGATTACATCCCACAACTTTGCCTCAGAAGACCAGTGATTGAGAGAAGGAAACAGTATTGTAAAACAAATTTTTGCTCTAATGGGAATTGTGCTCTCCCCAAACCAAGCTCCCACACCACGAATGAATCTGCCCACTGCAACATGAATTTCAATGTACATTCTTTCTGTAGAAGCTTCCTCTAACCACTATAGTGCACATTTGTACACACTACGCTGCGTTCAACTTACAACCCCTGTGAGCAAAGCTACCTTTACCTGTTAGTGTCACTTAGTAATAGCTGAACACTTGGTCACGAAGTTTCTTTGTTGGAAGTGGTAAATTTTCAACCACTGATTTCCTGGGTTCACCACTGGTGTAGATGAAAGAGATAATGCTGATTTCTCAGAATCCTATTTCAGTAGCCATTTGTCTGATACTTGGAAGTAACTTAATTTTCAGCTAAGAGCTCCCCCCCATCTTCTTCACCAAGTGCTTTGAAAACTGAAGGAGAAAGAAACAGCATTGAAATAAACCACTCAGTGGCATAGCGTGGGCGACGGCGGCACAGAGGCAGTTGCCCCGGGTGCAAAATTGTTAAGGGGGTGTAAAATTTCAACACCCAGTGTTGCCTCAATACAGCTGTGAACTTCTGTTCCTGGGCTCCATTGAAAAGAGCTTCTCTGTGTGGACCAGGAAGTGACCTCTAAGGACAATGGAACAACTCTTCTTATTTCTGTGGCTGCGATCTCCTGAGTGACATGGATGCCATTAGGCATTTCAAGGTGCATAAGTATTCCATCTGTTTCCCTCTGGCCCTCCCACCCCCTCCATGCAGCCCCGGGCACTGGCAACCCATGCTACATCACTGTATAAGCCACAGGGATGGCACTGGAATTCAACAACATCTGGATGGCTGAAGCTTCCTCATCCCTCCTCTAAAATCATCTTGCCCAATCCTTGTGCCATCAATTGTAAAAATTACCATGCCCCCAGACCTCACCTCCATCAAGGCAAATGTGTGCATTTCAGAAATATAATGGAAAGTTTGGGGGGAAGCACTGAATTCAGATAAGCTCAAGGATTCCCCTTTGGCTTTTCCAGACAAGCATGTTGTTGTGCAACAAATGTGATGTTCCAACTCATTTGTCATTGATGAGATGCCCCTTTCCACAACAAAGCATTTCTCGCTGAGACCATACTTCTGTTGTAGAAAATCCACATTTCCACCACTACCCCTTCCAGCGCCGACGTATTGTAACATTTAGTTGCTGGGAAATTGTAGTAGTTTCCCCACCTCTCTCCCCCACCGCCAGGAGACATAGCTCTTGCCATAGGCAGCCTCCTGTAGATTTTCACAAGTGTCATGTAATTTCCACATCCATGAGTTGGCATTACTGGATGTATGCACGCAGATTGTCTCATACAGATGGCGAGCATCACATCCGCATCTAGTCTGGATTTTTCAAGGTTGCTTAAGATGAATAAGAGAAATGATGGGAAAAACATGAAACAATGTTAAGATAGCCTTAGGGGGTTGAGTAACAGGTATAACGAAGCAATTAAGGATAAGAGTAAAAGCATCAGCACAGGAGAAGTGGGAAGTCAAAAAGGAAAATATAAGTGAATGATATATTGTATGTGAAGTAAATTTGTTAATTTTTTAAAGGAAAAAAACCCTAATAAAATTAATTTTAAAAAGATGAGTAAGCAAAGGTAAAGGTAAAGGTACCCCTGCCCGTACGGGCCAGTCTTGACAGACTCTGGGGTTGTGCGCCCATCTCACTCAAGAGGCCAGGGGCCAGCGCTGTCCGGAGACACTTCCGGGTCACGTGGCCAGCGTGACATCGCTGCTCTGGCGAGCCAGAGCCGCACACGGAAACGCCGTTTACCTTCCCGCTGGTAAGCGGTCCCTATTTATCTACTTGCACCCGGAGGTGCTTTCGAACTGCTAGGTTGGCAGGCGCTGGGACCGAGCAGCGGGAGCGCACCCCGCCGCAGGGATTCGAACCGCCGACCTTTCGATCGGCAAGTCCTAGGCGCTGAGGCTTTAACCCACAGCGCCACCTGCGTCCCTTTGAGTAAGCAAAACAGGGTGTTTTAAACAGGTTTTTTTTGTATTGTTTAAAATATGTCAATATTCTGCAAGTGGCTGTGACAGCCTTTGTAAAATAAACACTGCAGTATGTATATATATATATATATATATGCAGGTTTTGGTGTCCTCGGGTGTCTTCCCGTGTAAAAGTTGGGGTGTCTAGGCGACGTTTCGACGAGGTCTCACTCATCATCTTCAGGCTGGTGCTTTCGGCTTCTTGTTACTGGAACAGAGCGGGATCTCAATGTTTGAGTTCCTATAAATACTGTAGAGGGGGTGTGGTGTCTAGCCTCCAATGTTCTGGGCAGAGAGGAAGTTCCCAGGCTAGTGTGCCTTTTCTTCTTTTGTTCCTTAATTACTTGAGAGATACCTTGAGTGATTTCTTGAGTGATATCCTGAGTACCACTTAGGTGGGTCATTAGGTGTGGATTAGTTGCTAAAGTCTTTGTGTCTTGACCTCTTGAACTTTGTGAAGAGTTTTCCTGAGAAGATGGCTGTATTGCACTTAGTTGTGCTTTGGCTTGGCTTCGTGTATAGGGGCGAGCTGTGGTTTTGTGGCTTGTGTCAGCCAGATCTGTGTAGGGATTGCAGGGGGGTGCAGCATCCGGAGGTGCCACCATGGATTGGCTACTGGATGGTGTCAGTAATTCATCTGTGGAGAGGGTCTGGGTTTGGGTCTGGTGTGGTTGATTGGTGTTGGCGTTCTGTGTGCCTCTGGATCTGGTGTCAGTTTTTGTGGGGAGGGCTAATTTCCAGATGTCTGGCAAGCGGGATGTGTCGTCACGCTTGTTCATGTTGTGAGGGTGTTTTGAATACATCTTGGACCTGACCAACCACTGCCTAACCAACACGTACTTCATCCACAATGGACAAAGATACAAACAGATAGAAGGAGCACCTATGGGATCACCCCTCTCACCGGTCATCGCAAACCTGTACATGGAACACTTTGAAACCAATGCTTTAGACAAGTCAGAACACAAACCCAAACTTTGGCTCAGATATGTTGACGACACCTTTGTAATTTGGCCACACGGGAAGGAAAAACTGGATAGCTTCCTCACACATCTCAACAACTTACACCCCAAAATACAATTCACTATGGAAATAGAAGCCAACAACCAACTTCCCTTCCTTGACGTCCTAATCTACAAAAAACCTGATGGCTCCCTAGGACACACTATCTACCAGAAAAAAACACACACCAACCGCTACTTACATGCACAATCACACCACCACCCTGCACAAATAAACTCCGTAGCCAAGACTCTCATCTCCAGAACCAAACGCCTGGCTGACAAAGACCACTTGACAACTGAGTTACAGAATCTCTCAAATGTGTTAATTGCCAATGGATACCAGCAAAACAGGATTACGAAGCTAATCCAAAAGGAAACACCCCCCAAAAACCAAGACACAGAAGAAAACAATGGCATGGCCCTCCTTCCTTATATCAAGGGCACTACAGATAAAATTAGCAAAATCCTCCATAAACACAATATCAAAACAGCCTTTTGCACCAACCAAAAAATAGCCAATATCCTCAGAAACCCCAAGGATAAAATCCAGTTGGAAAACCAAGGGATCTATGAAATACCCTGCAAAGTCTGCCCAGCCACGTACATTGGACAAACAAACAGACGAATAAATGCACGTATCGCAGAACACAAGAATGCCGTCAAAAAAGAAGAAAAAACTTCCTCTCTTTTCCAACACATGAAAGAAACAGGACACGAAATTAATTTTGCAGATTCCAAATTGCTCTTTAACACGGAACATCACCACAAGAGAATAATCATGGAAGCCATCGAGATAGAGAAACACCCTCACAACATGAACAAGCGTGACGACACATCCCGCTTGCCAGACATCTGGAAATTAGCCCTCCCCACAAAAACTGACACCAGATCCAGAGGCACACAGAACGCCAACACCAATCAACCACACCAGACCCAAACCCAGACCCTCTCCACAGATGAATTACTGACACCATCCAGTAGCCAATCCATGGTGGCACCTCCGGATGCTGCACCCCCCTGCAATCCCTACACAGATCTGGCTGACACAAGCCACAAAACCACAGCTCGCCCCTATACACGAAGCCAAGCCAAAGCACAACTAAGTGCAATACAGCCATCTTCTCAGGAAAACTCTTCACAAAGTTCAAGAGGTCAAGACACAAAGACTTTAGCAACTAATCCACACCTAATGACCCACCTAAGTGGTACTCAGGATATCACTCAAGAAATCACTCAAGGTATCTCTCAAGTAATTAAGGAACAAAAGAAGAAAAGGCACACTAGCCTGGGAACTTCCTCTCTGCCCAGAACATTGGAGGCTAGACACCACACCCCCTCTACAGTATTTATAGGAACTCAAACATTGAGATCCCGCTCTGTTCCAGTAACAAGAAGCCGAAAGCACCAGCCTGAAGATGACGAGTGAGACCTCGTCGAAACGTCGCCTAGACACCCCAACTTTTACACGGGAAGACACCCGAGGACACCAAAACCTGCATTCCTGTACCCGTGAAAATCTACGAAAGCAAATATATATATATATATATATATATACACACAATCTTCTCTGAATCGTTTTTATGCTACCTTGTGTTCAATGAAGATTAAGGCAGTTCACCACCATATTAAAATGCACTTATAACAAAGACATAAGACATTAGACACATGGTCAACAGACCCTGAACACCTTCCACCAGAAATTCAATGATTTTCACCCCACAATCAACCTAACTATGAATCAATCTATACAAGAAATACATTTTTTGGACACTACTATAAAAATACAGGATGGGCACATAGACACCACCTTATACCGTAAACCAGCTGACCGACAAACATATCTACATGCCTCTAGCTACCATCCCAAACATACCAAACAGTCCATTGTATATAGCCAGGCACTACGTTACAGCCGCATCTGTTCCAATTCTACAGACAGAGACTCTCACCTAAGAGATCTACAGCAAACCTTTTTAGAACTAAAATACCCAACAGATGAAGTTAGACAACAGATCAACAGAGCCAGACTGATACCCAGAGAGAACTTGCTGCAAGACAGACCCAAAAAAGAAAATAACAGAACACCTCTAGTCATCACATACAGCTCCCAAGTTAAAACAGTACAACGCATCATCAGAGATCTACAACCTCTCCTGGACAATGACAGTTCTCTTTCTCAAGCTCTGGGAGGAAGACCTTTCATTGCCTACAGACAGCCACCCAGTCTTAAACAACTCCTAACCCACAATAATACTACAACGAGACCTACCACGGACACTGGCACCAGAGCCTGCAATAAACCCAGATGCCAACTTTGCTGCCACATACACCCGGACAACACCATTACTGGCCCCAACAACATCACACATACCATCTCGGGACTATTTAATTGCTCATCGTCTAACATTGTGTATGCCATCAAATGCCAACAGTGTCCTTCAGCTCTCTATATTGGACAAACAGGCCAGACCTTACGCCAAAGAATAAACGGACATAAATCGGACATCAGGAATCACAAGACAGAGGAACCAGTAGGAGAACACTTCAATCTCCCAGGACATTCTATACAAGATCTCAAAGTAGCTGTTTTACTACAAAGGAATTTCAGAAATAGACTGGAAAGAGAAGCTGCTGAATTACAACTTATCACCAAACTTAAAACCATGGAGAAACCTGGCCTGAACAAAGACCTTGGATTCTTATCTCATTATACATGACAAAGCCATTTTTCACCTTTTGACTCCTTGCTTCTTCCTGTAAGACCTATTGCAGTCGTTAAGAGTCGTCAACAGGCTCATCACAGCTATCTGCCAATCACCCATTCCCACCACCCTTCTGAGTAATACCCCTCCCCAACTTCTCACTATATAGAAGGGTCTGGAAACTTCTGTTTCAGTGTATCTGAAGAAGTGTGCATGCACACGAAAGCTCATACAAGAACTGACTTAGTTGGTCTTTAAGGTGCTACTGGAAGGAATTTTTTTGTTTTGACTATGGCAGACCAACACGGCTACCTATCTGTAATAAGACATTAAAAAGAGAAATAAATAATATGCAAAAATAGAACACGATGCCACAGTGTTCATTACGCAGGTTATGTCCCATGTATTTGAGGGTGTCTGTGAAATGACATTTGCCCCTTAGTGACCTTTGTCTTTCTCATACTTTCCCACCTTCTGTTGCAGGGGTGAAGGACCTTTTTCAGTCCATGGGCCACATTCCTTCATGGGTAACTTTCCAGGGGCCGCATTCTAGCAGCAGGTGGGACCAGGTGAAAAATGCAAGTGGGGCAACTCTTACCTTTGTACAGTATGTTATCTTCATGTCATGAAAACGCCAGAGATTTCTACACCACCCACCCACCCAGGAAAGCAAGAAGAGTTACCACAGCTCAGGGACAAATGATTTGAGGTTGTCAAGCATGGCTGGTGAGGGGTGTGGCTTCTGGAAGGGGTGTGGCCTGCAGAGATCCTCCTAAGGACCAGATGGGAAGACCTAGAGGGCTATAGTCATCTCATAGGCCTGAAGTTACCCACAGTGTTTTTTAAGGAGTGTTGTTGTTGTTGTTTGTATTTAGAGTCCACCTTTTTGTTTTAGGAGCTCAAGGTGGGGTACCTGGCTGTCCCCTTCCTCATTTAATACAAACAACAACCCTGTAAGGTAGATTAGGCAGTGACTGGCCCAAGATCACCCAGGGAGCTTCATGGCTGAGTGGGGATTTGAAGCCCATTCTGCCAGGCCCTAGTACGGTACTCCAACCACTACACCACATGGGCTCTCACTGGCTCACAACAGTCAAAAAGTAGAATGTGCACTCCTAGAGGTGGAGACCTGTCTATCTCATATAGCAAAGTGCCTCTGGTGGGGGACACATGGTGCTCCTTCTGGGGTAGTTTGTCCACTATTGGTCCTCATCCTACACTCATATCTCACCTGTGGCTCCTAGCAGCTCTCAGCATGTGACAGCAGCCACACCCCAGGAACGGCTTCAACTGGCCAGCTAAACCAGGTGAGGGTAGCTGATGGGTGAGTTAGGGACTTGTCTTGCATGAGAAGACAGGCTCTGGCGGACTGAGTGAATGAGACCATTAGTGGGTTCAATGGTCAAGAAGGCGGTTTCTGCTTGTGCTGTAGAGGGATGTGAGGGGCAGATGGGGCTCATCAACCTGGGTAGGTAACACATCTAGGAAAGGGAAAGATCTGATCCTAAACCTCCACTGCCTTGTGGAACATCTTCAGGAGAAGAATAGGGTAAGGAATAAACCCTACACAAATTCAGAGTGGAGTCCGTAAGACGGTTGGACAGCACCTTATATGCCTCTTTCCAGCAACTCCTGCAGCCAAGCTGGTGCCAAATATATTGCTCTGCTTTCCTTGTCTTTTGAGCAGCCCAGGACCCCATACACACTGCCCAGTCTTGTGCCCCAAGGGAGGTCCATTCAATGCTGCTAATGCACCGGTTTGACTTCACCCCCAGAGGCACACTCCATTGTCTCTCGAGGCAGACAGACGCCAACAACAATATATGCATATATAGCATCACTAGGTGGCCAAATAAAGAAACGAAGAGTCCAAATCATTATAGGGCTGTCTTTCCTAAGAACACAAATGGCTGCTAATCTTTTACTGTGTGAAAGATGAAACCGGTAGGATTTCAGATAGGCAGCAACTGTGTCAGGGAACAACATATTTTGACTCACACTGTCCTCTAGTGGTATTTGCTCAGTCACATGCTAAATTGTGGACAGATGGGATGAACTTGAATAGATGAAGTGCCTGAGGGTCTGGAGAACAAGAACCATGTTTTCCCTTCAAATTTCTGCTTGGTGAGGCAGCAACAGACGACACACGTGTTTAGGCATGTGAACGCACATGTCCACATTGCCATGTGATCCTCTGTTTCCCCAAAGCGGTCCAGATTGTGGGGTTTGTTTGGATGCTGATTCCCACTCTGGAAAAGGAGAGGGTTGCACTTTTCATCTGGTCAACTGGCATTCAGGGTGATCTTTTGCATGTCTGGCCACACAAAACTGCACCATACACACATCCCCATACTGGTCTGCAATGCAGAGAGCAGTGGGGATATTGGGACACAATTGAGAGCTGACAAGAGCAGCTGTGGCAGGGAGGGACAGTGGGCAAGGGACTTTTTACAAGGGACCATTATCGAGGTGGAGTAACAAAGGCCATTCAACTTATTTCTTGACCAGCAGAGGCAGGACGTTTCAGAGTCAGAGGTGCCTCCGTCCCCTCTCGCATTGTAAATACTACAATAATAAATAAATTAAGTAACTAACCATTTGTTGCCCATTCGTGACTTCCAAAATCAGCTGCCGTGTGAGGCAAGCTGATTCATCTTGCGTAACTGTAGAGATACACTCTGTTTAATTGAAATCGCTTTGCGCGTCGAGGTCCCCAAGACACCCCCCCAAAGAAAAACACAATTGACACTTAATTTTTGTTTAAGGTTTTTGGCATAATTTTGGCCACAACTTTATTCAAATTACAGCAATGTGAGTGGTTGCTTAGGCATTGGTAGCACTAACTGACCCCGCGAAGTCAGGAAGGGTAAGTCACCTGGGGAGAGAGACGGGACTGGGAACCATGCCTCACCTCTCCCCAGAATGCTCCCAGGGGCTTGTGTGGCCCTAGCCCCTTGCCAGGGGGTTTCGGACAAAAGCATGGGGAGCCCCTGGGTTCCTTTAACGGAAAACCCTTGAAGCAGCAGCAGCAGCATTTTGGAGGGGCAGGCACAGCCGAATCCATACCCCTCCACCAACCAATTCCAAGACCAATGCCTAACCGCAAACCTTACAAGTTGTGACGATTTGCTACGCAGTAGGCAAAAACCAAGTGGCACACACTAATCAGCCAAATGGACAAAATTCCTACCAGGCCCCTGCCCCAAAGCAGACAACCCCATGACAAGCATAGCAAGGTCAATGCAAACAGCCTAAAATTAGGGAAGGGAGGGCGGGTGATCCGAAGTAAGCAGCGAAAAGAGGAAGTTCCTCGCTGCAAGCATTGTATTTAACAAATAGGGCTGTCAACAAATGGCAACATCTAGATTTCCCCAGTAACAGCCCGCCCCTGCTTAAAGGATGGCCAAACCATTTGCCTAGTAACAGTGAGGTGTCTTGTCAGCCCCGCCCGCAACCTGTGCTCTCCATGAGGGAGAACACACTTTGTCGGCCTGCCAGTTCTCCTGCCAGTTCTCAGATGATGCAGTAGTACATAGGCAGTAGTGAAGAGGCTTGATTTAGATGCTTATTATATTGTGCATGTTTCCATGCCATTTCATGCTAGCTCTGTCTCTAGCTCCATCTCTGATGTCTTAGTGGCCAAAACGCTTCCATTTCCTCTCCATGCTGCTTAACTGTGAATATGTATGTGGTGTCTTCTCTCTCATCCTGCAAAGAAGACACTTCATCTTTTCTCCCAGAAGTCTGTTCAAATATTATAACTGCGTTTTCTCACATTCATCGTTCCGTATTCCTTCCTCTTGCTCTCCTTCCTCTTCTTCTCCTACACAGGTAGATGGGCAAACTGGCAGTTCCCCAGATAGTGTTGGTCTCGATCAGCCCCGGCTAGCATGCCCAATGGTCACGGATGATGGGATATGACATCCCAACAATCTTTGGGGGAGGCACAGGTTCACCACCCCCTACTCAAGTGTCTCCTTCAATAGCAACATTTTAATCAGAAGCTCCTTGCTTATGGAATTCTGTGAATCGCCCTGAGATCTACAGGTATAGGGTGGTATATGAACTTATTAAATCATCATCAAGGTATGTGTGTATATGTGTGTATACACCATCAAAATTCTGTTTACTTTCTTAGCCTACACTGTAGGGCTAGAAGGCACACCACTTTCTTTCTCTGTTTTCGTCTGAAAACCAATGGCTTCCAATGCTGGGGCGATTCTTCTGAAATGATCTAACATCTTGAATGGATAGTTCGTGCAGGTTTAGCACTCTTAAAAGTGTCATGTCTCTAGCAACAATTCTGTGTTAATTGCAAAGAACATTTCTCCCTTGAGAATTATGAATCAAAATTCATCCCTCCCCCCCCCTTTTTTTAATTTACAGATATTGAACTTTCATCTAACTTGACATCATTCGGACCACATGTCCTGTTTTATTCCACAGATGTGGGTTTTTATTAGTGTGAGTCAGAGAAACAGAATTGCATTCTTCTCTCCCTCCCCCCATAAACTTAGGGTAATCTATCTTCCTATATAGGATATTGCCATGGTAACCTTGGTGTTACTGGAATGACCTAATACAATTAACTGGGCCCTGTTCAGGCAAAATTTCCTTCTCACAGACCTTTGGTTTCCCCAACACCCTTGTTTCCTCTTCTCTTAACAGTAGCCAGAATACTTTGTGTTTAACCACACAGGAATGATTCATACACCAACTACTTTGATGTGATTCTGCAGGCACCAATGAACTTACTTTAGTATAAATGGTCTGTCAGCTGCTCCTATAAATTCAAGATCTTCTAGAGACACAGCACCAACTGACAGGAAGTTAAGTATTACCAGGTTGGATGTACCAAAAATGAACTCAACGGGGCTTACTTCTATTGCATGCATGTATAGGATGCACTGTTAAGAGTCCAATCCTGCATCGTGAGGGCTTCAGTGGGATTTTAGCAACCTAACTGGACTCAGGATTGGATCCTTAGAGCTGGTTCACAATATAGTCATCGTCATGTCTCATCATTGCTTACTCAGCCTTGATGACTCAGCTGAATGTAAGAACCACCTATCTCCACAGAGGGGGGAAATGTCATGTTTCAGATGATAGGAATATGAAAAGTCTGTCAGTGGTGTTTGGTCTGTGGTGGCTGATACAGCCATGTAAATAGTAATAGTAGTAGTAGTAGTAGTAGTAGTAATAATAATAATTTATACCCTGACTGGGTTTCCCCAGCCATTCCTGGTGGCTCCCCACAGAATATTAAAAACACGATAAAACATGAAACATTAAAAACTTCCCTAAACAGGGTTGCCTTCAGATGTCTTCTAAAGGTCAGATAGTTGTTTATCTGCTTGACAAGTGATGGGTGTTCCACAGGGTGGGCGCCACTACCGAGAAGGCCTTCTGCCTGGTTCCCTGTTAACTTCACATCGTACAGTTAGGGAACCGCCAGAAGGTCCTCAGAGCTGGACCTCAATGTCTGGGTTGAACAATGGGGATGGAGACCCTTCTTCAGCTGTACTAGGCCAAGGTCAGTACAGTGGTACCTCAGGTTACGAACAGTCCTGCTTACAAACGCTTTGGGTTACGAACTCCACAAACCTAGAAGTAGGTGTTCCAGGTTGCAAACTTTGCCCTGGGATACAAACGCAATCCGCTTCCGGGGACGTGGGAGACCTATGTAGGGAATGCGCACCTCGGGTTAAGAACGCTTCAGGTTAAGAACAGACTTCTGGAACGAATTAAGTTTGTAACCTGAGGTACTGCTGTATGTTGTTATGCTGAGCAAACAAGTAGTTTTCATTCCCCAGGTCTACTGGTGTGTCAGAACAGTCTCATATTCCTTGAGAAGGACCCAGGAGATGAAGAGACTTAGGCAGCTGTGGGAAAGGCCTTCAGTCTCCACAACTGCCTCAGAGGGGCAAGACCTACCGAGAAGAGTTGTCTTGCTCATTAGGCCTGGCACTCCTGAGTAGACCTTGTTTATTCTAATCAGTAGTCAACTTCACTTACCCCATGTGATCTATTGTTGGCTTGCTCCTAACAGTGTTCTTCATGGATGTTGGCTGCTCTGTGCTTGTATGAATGAAGAGGAGGTTTAAAATGTGATCAAGGCAAATATAGGGGGGGGCATGAATGTGAACTGATGAATATTCATGAATAGATGAAATTGGTGGAAGCTGGCAGGCTAAAGTTAGTGGACAAAGTCACCAGGCTGAAGGCAGTCGAGGTGCCTGGGTGATCCTGTCAAATGGTAGCCATTTCCAGGCGTTTCTTGCTCCAGACGAACCTTTTAAAGATTGCAGGTGGCCCTCACAATGAGTGAGAGCCACTAGAAAGGGTCTTCCCAGGCTTCTTAAGCCTTCAGCTATCTCTGGTCCTGTGCGAAGACAACATTTTCCAAAACTCAGCCAGCATGGCGTCGAGTTTCCCGCATTTGGGGGAAATCGCAAGGGTCAACACACCTGGAGTGGTGTTTGAGACTCACCCTGAGAAAACCTCTCTCATGCTCAAGATATCTCCCCTGTCTTCTTGCCTGAAGAAGCTTTGGTAATGCTTACGATTTCTCCAGAGAGCCCCAATCCCCAGCAGAGCAGAACAAATTGCAAATGGATGCTAGGATTCTACAGACTTTGTATGTACAAACCCAGGGTAGTTGGGCAGATGGCTTGTTTGGTTCAGGTATAAGGAACACCTTGCAGCAATATGGCAGGTGAAAGCAACAGCAGATCAGGAAAGGGACAATTGCAGTAATTCAGAGGGAACTGATGGCATGATATTGGCATTCGCAATGGCATGGGGTTGAGGGTCATGCAGTGAATATGGAGACCAGGCAGCCTACTGTAGTTAGGACACATTTAAGAACACTACCTGGGGAGGTGTTTTTTTTGGGGGGGTGGGGGGTTGAGTGAGCATCAGTCCTTCAAATAAGGTGAAGTAAGTCACACAGGAACAAAAAACACACATGTATTAGTCTTTTTTTATTAAAGTATCAAAACATAAAACTTAATAGAAAACAAATTGCTTCTACTGCATTATTAAATGTTCAGAATAAAACAGATACATAAATCCATGCAGTTCTTTCATTCAACAATTCTCCCACTTGGCTTGGAAGCCAGCATCCAACCTGGCCTGGAAGGAGTTTGCCTGTGCCCTGAAGAACAGGAAGGAGCTCAGCTACTGCTGCTGGCTGCCACTGCAGACAGGCGACGTTTAGGCAGCTGAACTCCTTCCTGCCACAGTGCTGTCAGAGTGCCAGAGTCCCCCAGAAGTCCAGCAATGCAACTCTCAAGCAATGCAAACAGATATATAGGATGTATACTATTGATATAATCTTGAGGTATGTGCACTGCACACTTACCCACATACGCAACCACATACACACAACCACACACGAGGAAGCAGCCACAGCTGAACCAAGATTATCTTTGAAAAAGTAGCAGTGCCGTTGTAAACATTTGGCATGCTCGCTAAAGTCATTTGTGTTTCAACCGAAGCAGCAGCAGCAGCAGCAGCAGCAAGACGCCTGCGTCATTTTAAATAGGCTGTAGAACCACAATATTAAAACACCTCTCAAAAGGGAAAACATTAATTCTGCATTGAGAGCTAACAAAGACTCTATGTATGAGAACATCATACATGCAACAGAGTCCATTCTTTTATTATCATTTTCTGAATTGCTTTTGGAAACACGTTAAATACATAGACAAAGCAGGGGTCCTTTGATACAGCACAGGTGATGGGCAGCGACCGTCTCTGGCTAATGTTGGCAGCTCCTCATACTAGCCTAGGGTGTAGATCCCAAGAAGCCCTTCCATGTTCGAAAAGTGCATTTGTTCATGGAAGGTCTAGTTGCTACAGAAGGGATAGGGAACCTGTGTCTCCCTAGAGATTAACTCACAGCATCCCTGACCATTGGCTGAACTGGCCAGGGAGCTGGTAGGAATTGTGACAACATCTGGAGGGCCACAGGTTCCCCCTCCCAGCACTAGAGCATACCATGAGAAAAGCAAAACCAGATCCAAATATGCTCTTTTGCTTGCAGAGCGGGAAAACAGCCTGACTGTTAGAGGGTGCATTCACATTGCTACCTAAGACTGCAGTGATGTCTTTCCAGCACTCTCCCCACGACCACCCTACCCCCAGCTGTTCACATCAGCACGGCTTCATTGTTTCTGTTTGTGTACATGCCAGAGGTTGATTGTGGTGGGGGTGCCTTTACCCCATGCAAAGGTGTTCCCCCTTTGGCCAGAGACAAATTCAGAAAGCCTTAAGGACTCCACTTGGTGTGAAGCTGGTTTGAGCAACAATGCATCAGACGGCAGCATTTCACAAAGAAGTGCAGGGGACATGTGCATTTGGGATAATGCTGTGTGAACATGGATTAAAAACCCAGCACTAAGCACACACAGGAAATGGGAGTGTGAACGCAGCCATAGTTTTCTTCGTTCTTTGGATCTGGCCTGCAACATTCCAAAATCAACAGCACCGTATCACTTTTAGGGAGCGACAACATTAGATATTGAAGACGACCAAGTACTGTCTAGAATATATATTCATAATTACAGAAACCCAATCAATTTCCCCCCAATAAGGTTCTTGATAGCAGAATTGCACATAGTTCACATAGTAAATAAACTCTCTTTCCCCCAACCTCCCTCTTCCCACGCATCCCTCCCCAACCCAGTACATTGCACAGTCAACGCAGAGGCCTGGGGGGGGGGGGTCCTGCTGTCCAACATGACTTGAGGAACAGCTCACAAACAGCAAAGTGAATTTACTCTGCAGGAAGAAAAATCACACTCTGATGAGACAGAATTTGGCCCGCTTCCTTCCATTTTTTGTTACATGAAATATACATTTGAAACACAGCATTGGACATTATAATATATCCAAATTGCTGAAAGTGTATTAAGTACTTCTGTTGCAGAATGTAAAAAACAGAGAGATAAAACAAGGCAGCAGGCTCAAGTATACCAGCCACAGATTGACAGTAAAAACCTATGCATGTCTCTACTTGGAAGTCCCATTGCATTCAATGAGCCTTCCTCCCAGGTAAGTGTGTACTATATAGGATTATAGCCTTTGAAAACTATTGTTCTGAGGTACGATGTTTATGTGGGTGTGTTTTAACACTGGACAATGTGGATGAAGGATTTTATCCTGCAAACGCCTTTGTCTACTGCATTGATTACATAATTAAATTTAGATCCCAGCAGACTAAAACTAGAAATAATACTTCATAACAGAACTGCAAAGTGTTTGGGCAAAAATAAGGATTTTTCACCCAAATCTGCATACAGAAATCTGATTTGCAAAATTAAAATTCCTATTCTTGTGACTCAGGTTCCTAAATTCAGTGTTTGAATACTGAGTGGGGTTTGTCTCAGAGAGTGAAGTGAGCTCTTTTTTTTCTTTTTTCTTTTTGGCAAGGTGTTTGTTATTATAGTAAAAAGTTAGAGTTTAACTAAAGCGTCTACCTCACAATCTGTGCACTACTTAGGCATATCAGTGATAAATAAAAGGTGATTGAGGAGTCCAGAGATCCTCACAGAAGGAGGGGTGAGAAATGCCAACAGGTGACAAATGGCTTATTGAATAGGAAGGGGCACCTGAAATTAACTCCCCCAGCTACCAAAACGATCTGCACTGTTGGAGTTAATAACATGAGTACAGGGTGCTTGAGCATTGCTCACACTAGACTTGGGGTTTCTACCCCAGATACCCAGAGTACCATTCTGTGTAAATGGTATGACAACCAGATGAGTAATCTATGCAAAAAGCCTTACAGGGAACAAAGGATGGACCACAACTCAAGTTGCAGAGCCATGCTTTGAATGTATGCGAGTCCCACACCCAACTCATCCTTAAACAAGGATGACAAGTAGCAGAGTCTGGGGTCTTTGAAGAGGCTCTACCAGTCAGAAGAGATGGCATCAGACAAGATGAATCACAGCTATGAAACTCTGTAGAGCAGCTTTGTCTGTTCCAATACCGGATTGCTCTGCTTGAGAACTTTAATGATCATACTTATATAGGTGCAAGTTCTTATTCATGCAAGGTGTTGTGGGGTTGAGAGACAGCAATGGGTTCAAGGTGACCCAGTAAGCTTCAGGTAACAATGTGGACCAACACTCTAAGCACAAGCTGTCTGCACGACGACAGGGAAAGCTGCATCTCCAAGCCTGCTATTCAGCTGTTGACAGACCTACTTGGCTACTTTTAAGTCTCTTTTCCTAGCACAGCTGTAATTGTCATGGGACAGTTTTGCAAATACATGCAGTTAATGCACCCACAATCATTCCTTTGTGCAACTTGAGAACCACCAGAATTTCTTGCTCTGAAAAAAAAAAGGGTGGTGCCCAGGAAAGATTTGCAAGTTCTGGATTCATGAGGTGGTGGCCCACAAATCAAGAGAGGAGGATTAATTTAACATCTATGTCGATCGTGTCACTGTTTCGTATGTTATGAAGTCCTTCCAAATACTGTACATGATGTGACTCATAAAGTGGATTCTCAAAGGGGAATTCCCCTTTCTTCAAACCAGCCAAGGGAAGGGGTAATGTTCCAGCTTGATACATTCAGACTTTTTTCTATCTTTTTTACAGAAGCTGATGCCTGTCATATTACCCACAAATCACCCCCAATGTGAGTCATCAAAAAACCCACAGAAAGGCTTCCGTGAAAACAACAATACAAAGAGAGCGTAAAGCTCGGTTTAAAAAACATTGCACTAGGATATAGAAACACAGTAATTCCCGTTATATCGCAATGCCTTTCGGAATTGAAAGCAGCATTCTGGAAGTTGCCAACCTCTTTCTTTTGAAAGTACAAAGCAAAAGAAAAAACGAAATGAACAGCCCACGCTATCTAACATTTCCTACCCCAATCGAGGACAGATGGGGAGGGTCCATTCAGCTTGGCTGTCCATAAGATGTGCATTGCGGCGAGTCCTAGTGTTCTACTCAAGTGCAAGTACCACATGCCATCAGGGGTTTAGCAAGTCTGTAGCTGTACGGCTTCTAGGAACAGCAAGTATGGCAGATACTAAAACCTGAATCACAGCTAAGCTAGCGCAAGCCTTTTCTTCTTAGCAATGTCATCTCCTCTGCCTTCTCTCGACTAATGGGAGACCACAAATGCCAAGATACCTTCTCTTATGGCTTCTGGCTTGGGGTGATGTGCTGGGGTGTAATTTTTTGGTGTCAGAGGCATGCCCTATGGGCCCCTAGCATTGTCACTTAGCCTTGCAGGGTTCCTTCTTTGATCTGCTGAATGAAGAGGTTCCTTTCGTCCTCCGGCGTCCTCCCGTTCTGGGCCCGGACGATGCAGGTGGGCCTGTGCAGGTTAAGCATGTAGATCAAATGCTGCTTCTCGTTCTTCAGCTCCTCAATCTGAGCCTTCAGTTCTGCATTGATGGTTTCCAGCTTCTCCGATTCCTAGGCACAGGAAAAGAGGGTAAATATAAAAGCGGAACTTCTGAACCATTCTTCTGTTAAACACACAAACGCACACCTCCTCTTTTGCACCTTCTGTGCATCCGACTTACCTTCTGCAGACATTCCGTCTTCTCCTTCTTTTTGTTTCGACACTTGGCTGCTGCAATCTTGTTCCTTTCCCTCCGTCGCCTTTTCCTTTCATCTTCAGGTGCACACTAGAGCAAGATTCAGAGAGAGAGGTAAATTGGTTGACTTTGGGCACATCCAGATGTTGTATCAATATTGCAAGTGGGCCAAGTTTATACTTAATTAGTTATCAGCATCTTCCCCAAGTGTACCATGGAGCTATGACTCCTTCCCAAGAGCACATGATTCAGAAGTACATGCAGTGCACACCAAGGCTCCAGCTTGGCACTAACTCAGTTGCAGCCTTTCACAAAGCCACTTTCATTCAAATACACACAGATCATTGTCTGTGATGGGGTGGGGAGGTATTAGTGCAGACTCCTGCCTTATGTATAATACAGTTTTCCTATTGGAAAGTTCATTGAACAATTATCTACTGGTTTTAGTTCCTCCCCACCCCCCTGCTTTCTGTTTTGTTCTTGTTTAAATAGAACGCCATTACTGAATGTGAAAGCAAAACAAGCAATTAAAAGAAGGAGCACCTCTGCTTTCAAAACAGACATTTCCCCAGGTCTGTCTGAAACCATGACTGTGTCCAGCGTGGAGGACATCCTGTGCGACAGGCACTTGTTCTGGATGGCAAATCTCAATTCTTCTTTCACCAGCGGAGTTAGATTTGTGAAGTCTTCAAAACCCAGGGACACCGAAGGAGACAGGCATGGGACAATGGCAGTGGCGCTGACTTCCGAAGCAGACACCTGGCCAGGGTGTTGGAGCATCATTTTGCTGAAAAAGAAGAACAAGAATGACTCTTTCTGAATTTATCAGGACACTCTCTCTCTCTCTCTCTCTCTCTCTCTCTCTCTCTCTCTCTCTCTGTGTTTGTTTGTCAGATGATCGTTTAACTCTCAACTAAGACCTGATTTAGAAAATATGACTTTTGGATGTGGAATAATTCCTCAAACTCTGGGCCATGACCTGTAATTATATCTTGTTAGAATGGTTGCCCATGAATTGTATCCAAGTAAGTCCTACTCAGAGTAGGTCTGTTGAAATCAATGGGCTTAAGTCAGTCATGCCCATGTGATCATTTCAATGGATCTGCTCTAGGTACAACTTAGTTGGATATATATATATATCTTAGTTCAATATACAGTACACGTTTATTTAATCCTGACATTTCTATCTTGCCCTTCCTGCAAGGAGCTCCAGGAAACATACATGGCTCCCCCTCCCTGCTGGCCACATGACCCTGAAGCTGTATGCTGGCTCCCTCGGCCAATAAAGCGAGATGAGCACCGCAACCCCAGAGTCGTCCACGACTGGACCTAATGGACCTAATGGTCAGGGGTCCCTTTACCTTTAAGCTTCATGACTGAGTGGGGCTTTGAACCCTGGTCTCCCAGGCCCTAGGAGACTCTAACCAGTACACCACATTGGTGCTGTCTCTACACACACACACACATTACACAAAGCACCCTTGATAAACAACTTAAATGCAACTATAAACCAACAATATAACTCAATAGGGAGCAATTCAAAACTAACATTGCCAGGTTTTTTGTACCATTTGGTATAATACTGCCACACACTGGCAGCTGGGTGAGCAACTTCTAACCAAACAGGAAATGCGAGAGGCAATATATAAGTTATATAAGTTACATGGGATTTTGTGCAATAATTGCACCACAAGTTGAACTGGGTCACTTGTGCTGATTAATTTTCCAGTCTTATGTTTAGACTGGAAGGGATTCGCCCAGTGTTTGTGCAGTTTAGGTGTGTTAGATACACTAAATCAATGCACCCAGTGCTCAAGAAATCTCTCGCCTGCAATGTGGCTCATTCGCACATGCAGCTGCACATATATCCAGCCATAGGAATCTATCACAGGAGTCATCCTGAGACGCTCCATTTTATTAGAGGAAGCAATAAAACGCTGCAAAATCTTATTAACAGCAAAATCTATCACAATTAGCTTCGTAATACATAAGCCAATTACTGCCTCTGGGCATTTGTGTACATAAATGAAGCCATCATGCTGTCAAACTAGATTTGATCTATGCAATATCCATTGTAATTATAGCTTCAGGGAACAGTTGGAGTTCATTATGGTCTCCCACGCCAGTGGAAGTTGCACCCTTTTGCACTGGCAGTAGATAAGTGTGCTTAAGGAAAAAAATAAGATTTGAAGGCACAGCTTCAAGTGGCAAAACAAGACACACTGCCATTGCTGCTATCTACAAACACATTTCTTCATCCTGCACCCCAACAAGGCAGCAGTATTGTCACAGTTCAATGACACGTTCCAATCAGGCAAAAGCACTTGAGAGTGCAGCACAGGGCTGATCTGGGGAGAAGCTCATGGGCCAGACAGACAGCTCTGAAGCTTCACATTCAGACCTCAGGCCACAGGTTCTTCAGACCTGATACAGATAGTTACGTTTGTTGGTCCCACACATGTTTCCCACAGGCATCTGGTTGGCCACTGTGAGATAAGGATTCTGGACTAGATGGGCCATTGACCACACCCGGGAGTCTCTTCTTACATTTTGCTACTTGTATGTAGGCACTGTTTGCATGCATTGGAAATACTTGGCTCCCTACCATGGCAAAATGCATGCATTTCAGCCATCTACATAAGGGTTTTATTTTTATTTCAACACGGAAGTAAGGATTTTATGATGTGCAAAGTGAATCCTAGGCATACCCCCTCCAAAAAAGCAACAACAGTAGAAAACCAAAAGTTTATTGACCTCCTGATTATGAGAGCGAAGATTTCCTGGAATTGTTTGTCATTTCCATAGACCTTGAGAAACTTATGTAATTCTGCAGAAATCCCCCTGGCCATGGTGAGTCACACCTCAGAAATGCTGATCTCCTTCAATCCTCCATAGAGGTAGGAGATAACTCCAATCAAACCAAGACAGAAAAAGGGCCTTCAGTTTCCAGGTTATCCTTTTGTTTTCAGCTCAGAAGACGGTAATGAAAAGTCGATCAAAGCGGTAAATTAACAAAAGTGGTGTGCCTTAACTGACGTCTTTAATTGATTATAGAGATTGCTTAATTCTTCACAGATTAAGCTACCCATTTCCCAGTCATATCTTAATAAGACAGGTCTATGAACTTGTTTTCTAAAAACAAAAACCAGAATGCCAAGATTTTTTTACAATGCCAGTGTTCTGGGTAATTATATGCAGAGTGGGGGGGGGGTACACAGAGTCCCCATTTATAGGCTATAAATTATAGCTATGTTTAATAGGCACTTCATGCCAATTCTTGGAGCCCCATTCATTGTGTTGGCACTACTGTTGGCATCAACACAAAATTCTGAGGATTTGGGGAATGGCCAAGGTTTCGTTGCACCAGTCCCCTGGCAGAGAAACAGCTGAGAATGCTGGCAGTAATGTGGGACTCTGGAGAGAATTGCTACAGCTTTCCAAAAACCATACTGCTATTAATGTACATTCTCAGCTGTGTTTCAGACAGAATCCTGCAAAGAGGTCTAGGGTGACAGACTCGTCCAAAGATACCGCAGCGAGTTCCATACCTGAGAAAGCAGGAACCAGAATCTGGGTTTCGCACATCCAAGCACAATCCCCCCCCCCCCCCCGTCCCAATGTCTCTCTACTAAATATTTGCTGCTGTAGTTTCTGTTTGATGAGCCATCATGTACAGTCCATCGAACACAGCAGTGCTTGGTGCCCATGTTGACCGATAGGGCAGAAGGCAAGGAGGCAAACAGTAGGGGCAGCCAGATCCAACAACAGGAAGAGGCAACTAATTCCATTGTCACCATCCTCTTCCTGCTGAATTTTGCAAAAGCAATACTAAGACTTAAGGAGTAGGAAGCTTACAGGTGCAGTACATAGGAAGTCAGGTAGGTGGGGTTTGCCTCCACCGATGTAACTGTGTGGGTCCCAAGCTCAAGGAATGGAGGATGCCTTGTTTGTTAAAGTCACTTGAACACAAAGAACACCTCACACCCAGCAATTGGGCCTCTCTTAAGAGCTGATGCAAGATGATTGCAAGGTCTTTATGCATTCATCTTGTGATCATTCAGTGACACACAGAGGCAGACTGAAACATTCTACAGCCAGATGGAGCCAAATAAAAACATTTCACAGCCAATGTATGCAGTACTGTACTGAGCACTGCATTTCCAAATGATTAAAAAGGCAAGATCTGATGGCCTCTCCCCATGTGGTGTTCACATATCAAAGGCTCCCCATTTATTCGTCAACAATTCTGCCTTTTAAACAGGGTGACAGCTAAGTGCAAAACAAAATCAGCTCCACCACACAACTTAAATGTTAGGAGCTGCCTTATATCAAAGAAGAAGAATTATAGAGTTGGAAGGGACCCTATGGGTCACCTAGCCCGCCCCCCAGCAATGCATATATTTAGCATTTAAATAATGAGTGTTTTATCCTGAATTTCACAAGACAAGTCATTGGTCCATTTAGTTCAGTATTATCTACTCTTCCTCGACAAGTGAAGGTCTTTGCTACCCCCCCCCAAGACCTACAACCAGAGATATTTTCTTTTAATCTGAGGGCACTTCCACATGGCAGTTTATTGTAGATGAGATCCTGCACACAAGCTTTTTGCAACAGCCACGTAACATCCTACTCATACAAAATGTCATCGTATCTTATTTTCTCAATTAATCCAGATTTTCCTTTCCTCCAGAAAATATGATGAGTTAAAAAAAACCCCCACAGAAACAGTAAATGTAGTTTAAAATAGGGCTGCTGGATATAGGATGGCATTTTGACGAGCATGCCATCACGTGGACTCTGAGGAAAATTTGTGTGCATGAGCAGCATCAAGTCCGCAATAAAGGCTACGTGCACAGCATTCATTTAATGTACAATAATTATAGCACATTGCCCACCCCAAGAATTCTGGGAAATGTAGTTTACCCCCACACTTTCCAGCACCCAGAACAAACTACCATTCTCAGAATTCTTTGTGGGTGCTTTAAATTGCTGCCCTGGGCTCCTTCAGGAAGGTGAAATACAGATTCAATAAATATAATTTAAGTATATGGTGTGTACACAGTCCAAACTACCCAGAGATACTAGAGATTGACCCTGAGACCTTTAACATATGAGGGATCTGCTCTACTGTATCACTGAGCAAAGGCCACCTGCCAGGCCCGGCCCACCCATGAGGCAAGGTGAGGCAACTGCCTCAGGCAGCAGGATGCACAAGGGCAGCAGATCCTGAGGTAGATCTTTATTCCCCGTCTTGTTCCTGAGGTAGATCTTCACTCACTCCTTCTTCACCGAGAGGGAGGGGGTGCCATTTTGTAATTCGCCTCAGGTGCCAAAATGTCTTGAGCAGGCCCTGCCACCTACACCCTATATTCATGTGGTTCTTCTCTGCATGTTGATCCTTGCTGTGTAACCCTCTGCTGTTCATAGCTTTATTCTAAGCAGCAGGAGAGATTCCAAAAGCTTCCGAGTTCTTTCAACCTGTGCCAATTTGCCCACGCATTGTATAAAAGAAGGGTATTCCTGCCGAGATCCTTCAGAGGCCCACCCACTTAAAAAAAATGATTGCTGCACACATGCAGGCATCCGTAGGCAAAATAAACGCAAGCTATTGTACACCTCCCTGCTTTCTCGGGATTTGTGTTTTAGAACTACCATCAGATAATCCATGGCTATGGGGCACCCTCTACCTTTAAGGCACATTCGAAACACATTCGTTCCCTCAGAGAATTCTGGGCACTGTAGTTTACCCAACACAGTTACAATTTCCAGCAACCCTTAACAAACTACATTGCCCAGAGTTCTTTGAGGCAGTGTGTACGCAGCCTTATATACTAATAGCAGACTTCTTCTCCAAGTGTGAAATCTTATATAAGGAGGAGGAGGAGGAGGAGGGGGAGTTTGGATTTGATATCCCACTTTATCACTACCCGAAGGAGTAGTGTACAGCGGCTAACATTCTCCTTTCCCTTCCTCCCCCACAACAAACACTCTGTGAGGTGAGTGGGGCTGAGAGACTTCAGAGAAGTGTGACTGGCCCAAGGTCACCCAGCAGCTGCATGTGGAGGAGCAGGGAAGCAAACCCAGTTCACCAGATTACGAGTCCACCATTCTTAACCACTACACCACACTGGCTCTCCAAAATGGCACCATCCTCTCACATGGAGAAGGTAGCAATAGCCTGAGGGGAACCCCAAGATTTGCGACAGAAGCACACACAATTTTTTTAGGAAGGGGGGAGGCAAACAGCCCAATGAGGACTGGGCCTGCTCAGTGGCTACAGAATGTTTGCTGGCTGTTGGAGTTGAGGTGGCAGGGAATGGAATAGAGTATCCTTGAGAAGGGCAGGTCTGGATGGAAAACTGAATAGGAGCGTTCTGTACAGCCAGGTTTGGTTGCAATTCTCTGTTGTGTCATATTTTCCTGTTCATAGCCAGATTTCTGATTCTCTCAAAGGCTTCTGCTAAAACAAGTGACACATCAAAGATCATGAGGGGAGATCCACACAGTACATTTAAAGTACATTTACCATGCCTGGTGTCCCCACAAAGAATCCTGGGAGCTGTAGTTTGTTAAGGGTGTGCTAAGTGTGGCTCTGTGAGAAGGAAACTACATTTCCCAGTATTCTCTGGGTGCAGTTGTGTGCTTTAAATGTGCACTGAATATCTGTTAGAAGTATGGTGTGGGTCTTTAAAAAACTGGGTCACTTTCAGCTAACTTGGTTGACATTAAAAGATTCGCCTTCACATTAAAAATAGAACAAGGCACACTGACCTGATGCTTCACGTGCCTTTCATTTCAGATATTCTCAGAAACCAAAAGTCCTCATTTTATTTTTTGGCTGATACATTTGCTTCCCCACACACCCCGAATGTTTTCCCCATCTTGCTGATGCAGTAACCTGTTAACCATAGAAGTTAATCTCCCACAGCTTCAAAAGCAATTAAAGTCCACAAGCACCCTGAACTGAACTTGACCTTTTAAGATTTTTGGCATTGCAGTTTGGCCACATATATCTGCTGCTTTCGAAATGGCCAGCTGTTAATATGATGAAGAAAATCAATAAGGCACCAGGAACCGCTTGCAGTCACCACTTTTTGTGTGTGGTGTCCTCACAAAGCCCCAGCTTAGATGGCAAGTTGGACAGAAGTATTTGCCGTTTTTGCTCACCATCAACCTTATTCGATGCAAAAAGTGTTTCAGAAATTCACATTGATACTCAGCACACATAATCCCTTTGTGTGGTTTCTCAGCCATCATCAACATTTCACTTTTCAGTTGTTTTGGATCAGTGGTTCCCTAACTTTTCCCACAAAGGACTGACTGAAATCTTCTGGGGGTCTTGGTGGACCACTTAATGATTTTTCTCTCTCTATCTCTGGTAGCATTTGTAATGTGCTGTGGTAAACGCTGGACAGTTTTTAATTGTATTTTTATTGCTTCCATTATTTCTTATTATTAAATTTGTATACCGCACTATACCCACAGGTCTCCTACACATTGTATTGTATTGCAATTTGAGTTTCGCAGAATGAAAGCCATAGAAAATCAGTTAAAAATCAAGATGAATGTTTAATAGGATGTACTTTAGCCACTAATCCACAGACACGCCACGGACCACCAGAATGAAGCTTATGGGCCACTGGTGGTCCACAGACTGCAATTTGGAAGTCTTTGCCTTGAACTACAACGTTTAGCAGCCCTAGTTGAGCAAGATGGGGCTGGTGGGAATAGTAGTTCCAAATAGCTCAAGGGGACCAGGCTGGCAAAGGCTGCCCTATATCCTTATCACAGATAAACTCGTAAATGCTTTGAATAATCCTAGCTGCAAGCTTACTTAAGAGTAGCCCACTTGAATCCAATGGGACTTGCTTCTGAGCAAAAGTGCTTAGGAGGCTATAGCACAGCGAATTTATGTTGTGGGAAATAAAAGTAAGCCTAGAAACCTAGGTACACTTAACTAGGAAATACACACTTATGAGGGAGTAAGTCACATTGAACGCAGTGGAGTTCTGTTGCACTTCGAAGGGTGCACCTGTGCAAGCTTTCTTCTGAGTAAGTTAAGCTGAACTCAGTGGGACTTTCTCCATTTATTTGTTCATTAAATAATTTCTGTATTGCCGTATCAGGGCAGAGTACACGAAAACATAAAGCACTATTTAAAGAATAAAAATTCAGAAATTCCTTAAGGTGACTGGCTAATCAAAAATAAAAATTTAGCAGCTGCAAAGGCTCTTGTTGGCACACAAAAAAAGTCTTCAAGAGATGCATGAAAGTCAAAAGTGAGGGTGGGTGCCTGTCAAATCTCTACCAAGAGAGTATTCCACAGCACAAGACCAGCGAAGCTAAATGCCCAACTTCTAGCTGAGGCTGGTCAATCCTCTAACACTGGGGGCTTCCAAATTAAGCAGAAGTGGGACTGGGCTTCATGGTGCCAATGCTACAGACCCCCTTTGGGAGTAAACTCCATATAACTTGCTGAGACTTACTTCCAAGTAAACATGCACAGGCTGCAGCAAGTCCTGCATTCACCCAGCTTCATGCAAATAAACCACGAAAATGTTAACGTTCTGCCTCTATCTGCATGAAGATTACTTCATCTGGAACCAGCCATATTCATCTACACTTAAAGGAAAGGCAGTCGTATTGGCTTATAAGGGGAAAAAATCTGTATTAGGACCATTTATTACATTACGCCAATCAAAACTGTCACAAAACACTGTGCAAACTTTTAAGTTCTCCAGAACTCCTCATCAGGCTAGATGGCAGAACCATCCCTGCTTTGCTTAATCTAGCCCAGTGAAGAGTTCTGGAGGACTCGAAAGCTTGCACATTATTTTGTGGCATTTTGTTTGGCCTAATAAAGATAGTTCCCTCCTACGGATTCTGGAATTAGCAGTTCCACTAAACAAACGTTTAACACTCCAAAGTCCCAAACATACTTAAGTTTTGAAACAGTCCTATCGATCCCTGCAAGCCTGATCTGCATTCCTATTTTTACAGGTTCCTCTGATAACTCAACGCCGGCGAGTAAAAAACAAATCTGACAGATCGAGCAGGAAGCATCCTATACAAAGCGGCGGAGCGCTCTCGCTACCACGCCGTGCGCCACCGACTGGCGGCTGGAGGCATTGCCACATCGTAAAAAAAGTTAAGCTTTCGAATCTTTTCCGCCAACCCTCGCCATCCCACAACTTACCGTAAATGATCATCATTTGATTATTATCACTTATAAGTTGCTGTTTTTCTCCCGAAAGTCTTCTGGGAAATTAAAAAGCTGGCGATGACCTGGAAAAACCGCCGCAAAAACCTCTCCATGCGTAGTTTTTACGCAGTTGGAAATATACGATCTTGGGATTAAACAGAACTGCCCCCCCCCCCACCTTCCCTTGCCGTTTCTTTCCGTCAAAAGAAACAAACAGCAGCAGCATCAATGAAAACCACTGTGCGGTCGCCCAAACTTTTAAGATTGGAGCGCCCGAGGAGGAAACTGGCAAGTTTCTGTCGCTTACGCGAAAGAGAGCGCTCGAGAGAGATCGGTCAAACACTTTGTTCGGATGAATGAACTTTTACTTTCAGTTAGCCTCACTTTTAAAAAGAAAGAAAAAGAAACGTGAACGATTTCACTTCTGACTCCCTCACCTCACTAACTCAACTCAAGAAATCTCACCTACTCAACACTCGATTTGATTGAAAAAGTTCCGAGACCTGAAACGGGACGGATACGCACGTACCGAAAGACGCGCGTTCCCCTCGAGCCTATTTGCCTACCACAGACCAACCCCCCCAAAAAAAACCCCACAGTTAAGACAACACCTGAGTGAGCGGGTGAGAGATCCCAGATCTCCTCGTCCCGGTTTCTCTCCGCGATTGCCTTCCCCTTCCTCCGGTGTCTCGCTCCCTTACCTGTTCCTCACCTCTCCTCCTTCGAGTCGTCTTTTCCTTCCCAGTTTCGAAGAATCGGAGGGTGGAAGAGAAGAGAGGGAAGACTCTCAGGTGAGAGTTTAAGGAATAAAATAAAAATCTCGGGCGGGGTGCGTGGAGTGGGGTTGTCCTTGGAGGCGGGACGGGTGGCGCTGGGCAGCAGGAGCGGTAGTAGTAGTGGCAGCCGCGGCTCCTTCGCTCCAAGCGCCTCTCCGCGTCTCTGGCTCCCCGCGAGGTTGCATCACCCCCTTTATATAGCCCGGCAGGCAGCGCTGGTATTTACTCTGGCCGCCGCTCGCGCGCTGATGTCATGCTATTAATAGATCCTTCAGCAAGATCTGGAGGAGGCAGGGGGCGGGGCCCAGGCTGGCCAGGGGGCGGGGCTCCCCGGTGATGCAAGGACTCCCCCCCCACACACACACACCAGGAGGGAGGAGGAGGAGGAGGCGGGACGCGGGGCGACGCGTTCCCGGGCGCGTTCCTTAAGAGGCAGGCGGAGCGCGCGCCTTGCCCGGGCGGCGGGCCAGGTGGGAACACCCTTCGCGGAGGCAGCGGCGGAGGCATGATCCCTCCATGAGCCAATGGTGCCCAAGCCAGCGCATGACTCCAGATCGCTGGCATCCCGCAGCAAAGCGGGGCCGGGCAAAGGAGAGGCGATTAGGAAGGCGGAACAGGAGGGTGCGATGGGGGGGGGGGGCGTGTTTTTTTTTGTTTTCCCCACTTTCCTGTTTAGGGAAGTTTTTAAATTTTAATGCTGTACTGTTTTTAACACTTGATTGGGAGCCGCCCAGAGTGGCTGGGGAAACTCAGCCAGATGGGCGGGGTATAAATAATAATACTAATAATAATAATAATAATAATAATAATAATAATTCCCTTCTCTTTCTAATGAGGATCTGATTGGAACTTTGCGGATGATGCCTTGCCATTTTGTGTAGCTAAAGGAGTTAAAGGACGGGGGGAATCTGTCCCCTCCTTTGAGATTTGTGTCTAGACTGTGTGTGGTTTTTTTGTGTGGGATCGGGTGTATCCGCGCCTACCTCGCGAGATCCGCCGACAACGTCCCCAACCCCCCATTTCTTTGATTTTTCGATTTTCTTTCTTTAATGAACAGCCGCGTGTGTCCCGTGGCGTCCCAATCCCCCGATTTCGCGCCCGCGCAATTTATCTCTCGGGAGAGCGTGAAAACCTTAAATCCAGAATCCCCAGGGATCGTTGAAAACTTTTGGGCGACCCGGCCGCTCTTAAAAAAGAGCGTTCCTCCCCCTCTCTGAAATGGACCGAAACCGCACGGGAATAGACAGCCGAGAAAATGGGGTCAGTGGGATAACTGAATCGAACATATCACATATACAAATTACCGTCTGCCCACTTTACGGCAAAAAAATAAAATACTATAAAGTCGAAGAACATCTCTCCTTCCTCGCCGCCCGCGCACACACACTATTGCCGCCCTAAATTTTCTACTACAGTTGTTTGTGCTTATCTTAGCATATTGTAGACATCCGTCATTCCCCCTCATTTTATTTTATTAAATGGTAATGTTCTGATCCTATCTTATTTGCGATTCCACTTTGGAAGGTTCTGTCGCGATCCACTGGATTTCTGTTCCGAATTCCAATAAACTTGTCTTTGGGGACGCGGTGAAGGACAATCACGCAGCCTGATCCTATCCTTATTCGCTCCGAAGAAGTTCTAAGCGTGTGTGCTCAGGATCCCTTGGAATCCTAGGGTCCCGAGGGTTATCTAGTCCAACCCCCTGCAATGCAGGAAGCTCAATTATTTTGCAAAGGGGAAACCATTTTTCCACGCTTGTGATGGGAGAAGAATAATAAAAATAAAAGTTCCTCCTCCTCGAACTCCACTCCTCTGGGACTGTTTAAAACGACGCTTTGCTATTCTTTGAGCTGGGGGGGTGGGTCTCTCGACTCGGGGCAGATTCGTCTGAATACAGGCGAAGTGGTGATCGCCCCCCCCCCCATCACAAATAGCTCCCCACCCGAATTTCTAGGCAAAGGGCGATGCAATCGAGGGCGAAAGAAGAAGGGCTGCTTTTGCACCCTCCTTCCGTGGAGGTTTCTTGCGTGTCCCCCACGCTTCCCCGTGAATAAGGAGAATAAAAAGGATGTAGACTGCCGGGAGGCGCCTGCTTTGACGCATTTCCGTCAGGATGCAAAAGAAAAAGGCGCGCGCTCGTGCAGAGGTCTAACGTGACTTGTGCCAAATGAAATAAACCCACGATGTCCACTCCGGAAAGGACTGTGGGCGCTGCGTGGCTGAGTATTGCGAGGGAGACATGCTCCAGTCTCTAGGCACTGACTGGCAAGCCTGATCTGTCGACTTCAGCGCAGCTTCCGAGTAAGCCTGCTTAGGATCTCTCGAAACAGAAGATGATGGCTATTTTCTATTTATGAGAGGTTGGAAAACCTCATGTTAGACGGAGCACACAAATATTCCCAACTTTAAGAGCATAACACTATACCCCTTAAAACTTAATGTAAAATGCTTCAAGCAGATAAAATCAGTGAGACTTAACTAACCTTACTCCCACTGAATTCATGGGCCTTCTCTAAGCATGGCTAAATATGGACCCAACTCACCATGTGCAAGTAAATTCTATATCTAGTAGATTTCTGCATTGTGGGGATTGGAAAATCCTGTGGTTTTATGAGAACCCCCTGGGGTTTGCTTGCTTATATAGGTTTTTGCACCTGACCCAGAGAGCACTTGGGGACTGAGAACCTTTGTAAGGAGAATTAGAAATCTGCATGACTTAAAATCTACATGGAATTTAAAACAGTAAACACTCCACTAGCAACATTTACAGGTGCATACACAGAAAGTGAGACTCAAAGAGCTTGTAGTATCACATATATGAGTTAGAAAACCCTACTGAAATCTCAGGTATGCCGTGACAACTGATTCTAGAACTGTCTGGTGTGGCTGTGCCACATACAGCCTAATCCTCAAATCTAAGGCCATTTTTACAAATAGCACTTAAATCAGTTTTGCATTTTCCGTATTTTATTTTTAAAATATGCTGTGGAATGCATATTAGCTAGAACTGAAGGGGCAAGGGAGGAAAATAAGCACTAGAATTTTATTTATTTACATGAGCTGCTAGTGTTTTTTTAGCTTTATGGCTGGTTACAGCTCCCATAAATCTAATAAGAGGGTTTGAGAATTTTGGTTTTGTTTTTTACATGAACAACTTTTACTTTGGAACAGTTCTGCCTATCAAGAAGCTTAAAAGTGGCTTGGAATAACTGCTTGTTGCAAAGTTCCTTCTAGAAAATAAATAGTAAACAGGAAATATGGCATATTGTGTGTGTCAAATTTTGTACTGACATCAGACAACTAGAACTTTCTTTGTCAGGCAGGTAAGACAGAAACATATTTTGTTGTTGTTACTGCACTTCTCACACGTTTAGTATATTTACCAGCAGGGGTTTTAGCTACTATCGGAAGTGTTTTTTAAAAATTCAGAAGGTCGGCGGTTCGAATCCCCGCATCGGAGTGAGCTCCCGTTCCTTGGTCCCTGCTCCTGCCCACCAGCAGTTCAAAAGCACGTCAAAGTGCAAGTAGATAAATAGGTACCGCTCTGCCAGAAAGGTAAACGGCGTTTCCGTGCGCTGCTTTGGTTCGCCAGAAGCGGCTTAGTCATGCTGGCCACATGACCCAGAAGCTGTATGCTGGCTCCCTCGACCAATAAAGCGAGATGAGCGCCGCAACCCCAGAGTCGTCCATGACTGGACCTAATGGTCAGGGGTCCCTTTACCCTTTACCCTTACCTTTTGTATTAGATAAAGCTGAGACGTTGTCTTTCAATTCTGTGTGATCTGGGGAAATAAACAATCTGCACACTCATCTATTAACAGTAAATTAGCCAATGGAAGACAACCAAGATTTGTGTGCCAATTCCCTTTTCTAATATCCCAAGTGGAACCTTAACTCCACACTTGAAGAATATATTTCAGCCGTGGAAAAATACTCACAGTTTTAAGCTGGATCTAGTTGGAAGTTTCCCATTGATTTTCACAGAACTTGCATGCAAGTAATTGTGCTGCCCAAGGCTGCAGCTCTGTGCATAGCTTATCTAAAACCTATTTCCTACAAACTTATGTGAGACTTCATTTCAGAATAAACCCATTTGTGGTCAGCCTGCAAAAAGTATGATGGTGCCAGAAGCTGAGTTGCACAAAGCTTCTGTCGTTCCTCTTGAGCCAGTATGATTTAAAAAAACCCTAAACAAATATTATGTATAACAAAGATCTGCTTAAACAATAAACAGTAGATACCATCCATTCTTAATGAAATTAGCCCTGAGTGCTCACTGGAAGGACAGATCCTGAAGCTGAGGCTCCAATAATTTGGCCACCTCATGAGAAGAGAAGACTCCCTGGAAAAGACCCTGATGTTGGGAAAGATGGAGGGCACAAGGAGAAGGGGACGACAGAGGACGAGATGGTTGGGCAGTGTTCTTGAAGCTACAAACATGAGTCTGACCAAACTGTGGGAGGCAGTGGAAGACAGAAGTGCCTGGCGTGCTCTGGTCCATGGGGTCACGAAGAGTCGGACACGACTAAACGACTAAACAAGAACAACACCTATTTCTCAGACCACAAACCCAAACCGCTGGAGGGAATCAAGTATGGTATATCCTGGGTAGAGAGAACATAGAAGGACAGCAGAACTTACGAAGACCTCAATGCCTTCCATCTTGAAGAGCTGTTGCCAGTCAAAGTAGTAGATTCTCCATACTGGGCTAGACATCATGAATATTGATATAAAACAGTTCTGTATGTTGATATGATTCTTTTTATTCCACTTCCTTCTGTTGATTAACTTATGTAAACTTTCCACCAAAGTGTTACTTTCCTTGAAGAGCTCTATGTAGGAACATCCAAGCTGTTTTATAGTAGTGTCTACAGCAGAGGTTGGTTTGTGGATCACTGGTGATCCACAAGCTTCATTCAGGCGGTCTGTGGCACATCTGTTGTTTTGTGATGGAAGACAGGCTATGGAACATCCATCACATTACATACTCGTATTGATTTTTAATTGCATTTTTATTGCTTTCACTTCTTGTACTGTGTTTAGCTGTGTTACAATTCGGATTCTACAGAATCCAAATTGCAATACAATATTTAAGGAACAAAATCAGCAATAAAAAGACAATTAAAAACCCATGCTGCATCTAAGCACAGCATATTACAATTACTACGGCAGGCAGGGAAATCACTTAATGATTTCTACCAAGACCCCCCAGCAGTTTTCAAGCAATCCATGGGGAAAATAGGGAACTGCTAGTCTCTCTTGAATTCCAAGCAGGAGTCTTTTCCAGCTGGGAAATGCTAGGGGTTTTGTGTATGCAGATGGTATTCTCTCCCACTGAGCTATGGTTGTTTTACCCAAAATGAAGGTGGTTCCAAAAATATGAACAAAGGCTTTGCTTTCTGTGCTTCACTTTTCCCCTTTGGACTGACACTGATTGCCGCAACCTCTGGACTCTTGGACTGCAGGAAATTGGCCATTCCTGCTGTAGATTAAATGAAAAGAAAACATATGTAACATATGTAGATTAAATGAAAAGAAAACATATGTAACATATGTAACATATGTAACATAATATTTACCTAGAGGTAAATAGATACGAAGCATATGAAAATGCAGCACACCAAACGTAAGAACAGCCCTGCTGCATCATGCCAGTAAAACCTGAATTTACTGTGGGAACATTTGGTTGAAGTTTACAATACTACAGTGATAGATTGGGGCTATAGAGTGTGACACTAGCAGCTATACAACAACTATCCATAGTTTCTATAAAAAAAATGGAAATACTGTACACTGCAAAAAGAAACGTGATAGAACAGAAACGTACCACGAGAACACTGACAATTTATTTCATTATTTTATTTATTAAATGAAAATTGCCCATCCATTTTTCAAGTTAATTAGTAATGAACATACTGTCGGGATGTTTCACCAAAGGTTCCTAAAATTATATCAAAAGAACTCTTAAGACAGCACTCCTAAAACTACTTATTGGGGAACAAGCCTCGCTGACTACAGCATACATTACATTAATATTATTATTAGATGTATCCTTCCTTTACTCCCAAAGGAGCCCAAAGGGTGGCAAACATGAAAATGTCAAAACAATAGAGCTTGAAGAAAAACATATTTAAAACAAGTAAAACCATCTAGAACATTTAAAAACAAAAACTATCTAAACATATTCTTCTTTATTTTATTTTTAAAGAACACACCTCATGGTTGATAATTTCAAAGTTGCCATGACCAATATCTATCAGCCATCAAATGTCTGGGTAATTTGGAATGTCTCTAAATTTCTCCTGAAAATCAGTAGTGTGGGAGACAGATCTCACCAGGTGGGCATTCGATAGATGGGGATCCACCAGGAAAGCCAACACCAAGCAGACAACAGCCGCGTGTGGGACCACTAATAGGGTCTCCTCTGCTAATCACAGGGCCCAGTATAGTTTATTCTGGGGAGCTGCATTCCATGCATCAGTTTGCACTATAAATGTATAACCATAGAATGCTGTTCTAGGGATTCTGCTGTGGTTCTCATTGTATTGTTCTGTTTTCTTCCATTTCCCCTTTTTGATTTGTGTTTTGTGTTTTTGAAGCTTCTTAAATCGCCCAGAGACTTTTCACGTGGCAAGCCATGAATAAATTGAATAAAAAATAACAATTACAACAGCCAAATGATCAGCAGCTACATGCTACGAAATGCCACCGTTTAATTATACGGGTAAACCTCATGACATCCTCTCTCCTTTAAATATTGTTGCCTAAATGAGTAACAAGAAAACAGAAGCTGAAATTGAAACAGATGTGTTGAGCACAAACAATCTAGTTCCTCCCCTTAAGATTAGAATTAGCCCATAAATGAAAACTGGGTTTAGAACTAACCCAGAAGTAATATTTCTGGTCAACTTCTTGGAGTGGCTATGGGTCTTAAAACTAACATGCCTATCAAGGTAAATGAGTAATGGATTTGAACAATCCTTTCTCAGATGGGCTCTGGAGTTGCCAAAAAGTATAGCTTTGCTTGATGAGATTCAGTGCCATTGGTGTATTATTCTGTAAAGGCTTCAATAAAATATATTTAATCAGTCCTGGGACAATTGCTGGTGGTACAGGAAACAAAGGTACGACCTTCCCCTTGTTGATTCCAGGGAAATGTTCAAAAATGTCAAAATATTGGAAATTATTATTGGATCATTGATAGGATGATCCAATATAGGATCCCACTAGAATATCCTAGTTTTGTTTAGGTTTTTTGAAAAAAGATGTGGTAGAACCAAAAGACCTAGAAATTATTGTTGTGTTTTTATAGCTACAGAAACAGCAGTTGCACAGAAGTAGGGAGAACTATTCAGAGAGCTAGATGTGTTAGTCTTCTGCAGCAAAAACAAAGTGTTTTCTGGATTCTTAAATACTTAGGCTGAAATCCTAACCATGTCTATTCAACAGTAGGTCCTGTTGAGTTCAGTGAGGCTTAATCCTAGGTAATGGGTTAGGATTGCAGCCTATCACATTTATTTTGGCATAAACTGTTGTGCCCCATCAGAAGTGGAATCTAGTCTGTGAAAGTTTATGACCGTAATAAATGTGTATTTAAGGTGGCATAAGACTGTTGGTTTGTGGCAAAAAGAACTCACCATCTACAGTGAAATAGTTGCATGGGGTCTGGTAGATACAACTTTGACTTCCATAATACATAGCAAAGAAGGAAGACTAATTAGCCATTGTTTTCAAGGAAACAGGTTTTATTTGTGGTGCATGGGAACAGCAAATTACAAGATAATGTCCAGGCACATGCTTTTGTTAAAACCGTACTGATTTATCCGTAACCACAATTATATCCCAAAATACCGTTGTAAGATTTATCTATAATTTATACAATAATGTGATTTTTTTTCCTTTAAAAAATGTCAACTGTTTTAAGATAAGGCCATTGTGACATATTTAGGAATGCAGTTCCTGTAGACAATAGAAGCTGGGGTTGTTCTTGAAATGTTGAAACCACTTTTGCATGAAGCACTCAGACAGATTTGTGGAGGATGAAGCTATCAGTGCCTACTAGCTACAATAGCTATGTTCTACCGCCACCGTTGGTGTACTCCTGAATACTAGCTACTGGGAATCACACGTGGGGCAAGTGCCGTTGCACCCAAGTCTTGCTTATGGACCTCCCATAGGTTGGCCACTGGAGAATGCTGGACCATTGGTTTGATCTAGCACACATTTTCTTATGTTCTTAATCTAGTTGTTGAGATTGGGAGACTTTGGCCAAGTACTGCTGTTGAACACTCTCCATTGATTTCACTGGGGTTCTACTGTATCCTTTGACCTTCACCTTTCATTCACATATGCCCCTGCCTTATATTGAGTACAGCCCAGTATTCTCTGCTTTGGTAACAACTTCCCATAACCTCAAGTGGAGACCTGGGACTCAGCTAGATTGGTAAAGAAAAAGTGTTTTATATGTGTTGCATATGTGATATAACACTGTGTACGAGACTCCTGACGGCTTTGCTCACAAGGGTCATAGGAACGTGCAAGCCCACTCACCACAACAAGGTGATGATCCAGTGAGTGAGCTATTGTACTACCAACCTTACTGTATGCTTGTGAAACATGGACCACTTCTAAACACCATCTCCAACTCCTCAAAAGATTCCATCAACAGTGTCTCCGAAAAAATTAACACATGACTTGGGAAGACAGGCGAACTAATGCCAGTGTACTGAAAGAAGCAAAGATCACCAGTGTTGAAGCAATGATTCTTTAATGTCAACTTTGTTGGACTGGTCATGTTGTGCAGATGCCCGATTATCGTCTTCCAAAGCAACTACTCTATTCCAAACTTTAAAATGGGAAGCGTAATGCTGGTGGTCAACAAAAGAGGTTCAAAGACTCTCTCAAGGCAAATCTAAAAAGATGTACCATAAACACAGACAACTGGGAAACACTGGTCTGCGACCGCTCCAATTGGAGAACAGCCTTTACCAAAGGTGTCATCGACTTTGAAGATGCTCAAACTCAGGACGAAAGGGAGAAACGTGCTAAGAGGAAGGCACGCTTGGCAAATCCACACCGTGATCAACTCCCGCCCGGAAACCTATGTCCTCACTGTGGAAGGACTTGTGGATCCAGAATTCGCCTCCACAGTCACTTACAGACTCACTGTTAAGACCATATTTATGGAAGACAATCTTACTCGGCTACGAGTGATCACCAAAGACGAGGAAGATAACATTGTGACACCAGATGGCGCTATGGAGTCCCATCTTTCCCTACCGGATTTCCCTGTATGGGTTTACAACACGTCTAACTGAATCGCTTCTTTGACATGTCTAGATCCAGCTCTGCTACCTTCAGTTCTTTTAACTGGAAATCTTCAGTCTTATTATACATGTGAAGCAGAGGCTCTCAAACTCTGGTCTGTGAGCTGCATTCAGGTAATCTATAACAAGGTTGTAGAACATTCTAGAATAGCTGTAGTTGGGCCTGTACTTGATTGCAGTTCCCTACCCGCCATGGAAATCGAGGCCATTTTGAAGCAAGGCTAGATGATGAAACAAGCTAAGAAAGCCGCGGCCTCCATGATGTTCGTAATAGTGCAGTGGTTTTGAGAATTATGCCAGAGCAGAAGGGGGAAAATATTCTATTTGTATTTGTATTTAATCCAAGAGCACGTCCACTGTATTAGAAATGCAACACTATAGTTATTAAAATTAGAGTTATTTGCTGCAACAATTTAGGTGCTTTATTTTGTAGAACAAAGGAAGTTTATTCAGTGATTCACTGAGACCCTCAGCAATTTTCAAGCAGTCCATGGAGTGGGAACCTCTCATGCAAAGGTTATACTGTTTCACTGAGCTGTTGCTGCCTCTTCTTCTGGGATAATACAATATGGTGCAGATCCCATTAATATCTAATCACTGCTTTAAAAAAGTATGTTAGCTCTGCTCTCAGGCGCAGTGAACTTACATCTAAAGGAAGGAAGGCTAATTTGTGGCCCTCCAGATGTTGCCAAACTACACTCCCATGAACCCCACCCAGCATGGGAGTTGTAGTTCAGCAACAACTGGAGGGCCAAACTGGTTCGCCACCCTGATCTAAGGTTTGTTATTTTCAAAAGCAGTTTAAAGGTTATTGCAAAACTTAAGGACATAATGGGAAGTGGTGTAGTTTGTCATTAACTAGGTACTATATAGCTCTGTGTCACAATTTATGTCCGTGTTCAATTCCTGGCATCTCGCATTAAAAGGATCAGGTAGCAGCCAATGGGAAAGAGTTAAGCCTGAGACCCTGACCTGTCAATCACAGCAGACAGTGCTGGACTGGATAGGCCAATGTGTGTTCACATTACCACCTTAGGATGCAGTGAAGCTGATGTTTCTCAGTGAATTTTACATCTCTTTCCCCACTAGCTGTTCACATCAGCACAGCTTCATCAGTGTTAGATTCATTTATGTTTTTGTATCCTCCCCAGGTGTGCTGACAGGCCAGGGATGTCTTATTCACACTGTGGCTAGAGACGAATTAGGAGCAGCTTAAGGACTTCAATCAGTGTGAAGCAGGTTTGAGAAACAACACATTAGACGGTAGTATTTTATAAGAAAGTACAGGATATCTCACCTCTGTGAAATTGCAAAAAATGTATAAGACTGGTGATAAAAGGTGTTGGAAGTGTAAATCTAAAGAGGGAGGTTTCTACCACATGTGGAAATGTGAAGAAGTTAAAAAAATTTGGGAATCCATATACAACGAACTGGAAAAAAAATACTTAAATGCACTTTTGTTAAAAAGCCCGAAGCCTGCCTTCTGGGAATGATCGGAGATGAGATTAAGAAAGAAGATCATATAATGTTTCAATACGCAACTGTAGCTGCCAGGATTCTGTTAGCACAAAATTGGAAAACCCCAAATATCCCGACCGTTAAAGATTGGCAAATTAAATTATTTGAATATATGGATTTGGCAAAAATGACGCAGAACATCAGACAGCAAAAAGGTACAAAGTTTATTGACGATTGGACCAAATTCATAACATATATGGAAACAAATTCTAGAGATATAAAAATCACAGTAGGTTTAATATAACCCTTGCGATGTGTAGACGGTATAAAATGAAAAACTGCAGAATGGATTTAATATTTACATAACCCAAAACCGAGATGGAGGGAAGTCAACCGTTATTTGTTGTTAATTAATGTTTGTCTTCTGGTTTGTTCATGGGTTTTGTTTTGGTTGATGTTTTCTTTTTTCTTTGGTGTTGTTTGTTTTGGTTTTTCTTTTTTGTGGTTTGGTTATAGAAAATGAATAAAAAGAAGTTTTTTAAAAAAGAAAGAAAGTACAGGATATCATATGTATTTAGGATAATGTGCGCGCGCGTGAATTCAGATTAAAAATCCAGCACTGGAAATGCAATGAGTGCACAGTGAATGTGTGAACTCAGTCTTGGTATTACAAGGCACCTTCGTACGTCCAAAGTTTTGGAGTAGAGCATGAGAAGCTTTGCAAGGATGGGGCACTAGGTATCATCACTCGCATCTTGGATTAAAGGATCAAGGGTTGGGGAAATTTCTCGCCTTGAGACACTATGAGCTGGGCTAGGTGGGATCAGTGTTGTGACTCAGTCAAAGGCATCTTCCTGTGCACTTTGTACAAAATGTTAGCATTATAATAATCATTACCATTAATGTGTTTTCTGTGGGAATCATCACATTTCCCCACCTACAAGATCATTCAGTTTCAGTGCAATAACCCTGCAATAAAACCTTGCAGAATGACATTTGGACCAAAGTGTATTTAATGGGAAACAAATGTGCACTTGTTTATTTTTTTCCATACAAACAAAAGTGATTGAATGGGAAGTAACTTTCTTGTTTGGTCATCTTCTGTGTTACAATAAATTTCTGTCCCTGGCACACTTTCCTAATAGCAAGCAAGGCCCATCGGACACAGTGGGATTTACTTTTATGTGTCTGGGCATGTAATATTGTTGTTAACCAAGAAATTATTACAGAAACCTGAAATTTATATGGAAATGTTTGAACTGTTATTATCCTCTGGGTTTGTGGAAGAGGTTTTCTGGTTTTCAAGAGGAAGGCGGCAAACTGAACAGGCTTGTTCTTTCCCTGAAACTTTCCAGAGACTTTTTATCACATGGACTTTGGATATCTACATAGCAGTGGGATTAGTAAAATGAACTGCGATTACAACTTCAGAGCAGTTGTACGCTATTGGGTGATCCAGTCAACAATTGGCTAAAAAGTACTAATGCAATCAGGAGTTTCAGGGTGTGATATGTAAGAAGGTAATATTCTGAAATTCAACACATTTATCTGGGAGTAAACCCTGCTGAGCTGTGGGACTTTCTTCTGAGTAGGCATGCATAGGATTGCACTATAAGGGAAGCAAACTGTTTTGTTTTGTTTTTAAAAAAGAAACATTATGAATGAACCTAAAAGATGCTATCCTTAAGTATGTGGAGAAAAAAATATTAATGGGCTTGTGAAAGAGGTAGAGTCATATATTTGTGTAACGCAGATTATACTGATATTAATTATACCTGCTAAAGAGATCCAACAAAGAAGCCTATCCAGGAAATAAATAGCATTTAACCTGTTGGGAAATGTAAATGCTAAGCACAGTTTTAAATGATGAATCAAATTGCAAATGCAGATTGAGGACACTTTTGGGGTGGGGAACGTTTAAGGCTAGTTTGATTCTGGTATGTGATTATAACAGGATGTGAAACAAAAAACTAAAAATCATTTTTGCTTCTGAGAATGACTACCGCTTATGAAATTGTGAGTTATCATCTACATCAGGCATGGCCAAACATGGCCCTCCAGCTGTTTTGGGACTACAACTCCCATCATCCCTAGCTAACAGGACCAGTGGTCAGGGATGATGGGAATTGTAGTCCCCAAACAGCTGGAGGGCCAAGTTTGGCCATGTCTGATCTACATTGATCAGGATCTCAGAAAATCTGCTATATTTTGATAATATGCAGATTTATTTGAAAAACTAGTTGAAAAATTAATTGGTTTAATGGAAGGTGATCAGTTCAGGCAGTTGACAGCCCTAATAAATATGCATAAGTATCTTGTATATGTATAAATATACATCAGTTTGACATCTCTGCCATAGATGCTTTCGATAAAGGGTATTCCTGTCTTAGGAGAGGGTGCAACTTGCCCAGTTTGCAGGATGCAAAAAGATTCTGCAGGACAGTTTTAGTTAGCTCTTGGAGAATTCAAAGATAATTTGCTAAAGAAGAGCAGGTTTTAAGAGCATTTGTTACGATTATTTTCTTTCACCATATCCTTCATAAATAACTATAGCAATATTATCAACACAGTGGGGGTGGTTACGTGATAATCTGACACAGAACATAAAAGATGGCAGGAAATTGAGGATCAAGAGTGTCTTGAAATTTCACTTAGCTAAGACTCTTGCCTTTTCCTCCAGTTTCAAAGGCTGGGAGAGGGAAATGGACTGCCTTAACTTTCAGTTTCCTGGGTGTTTTTTATAGCTTTGCCATGAACATGTCCAGATAGGAATGAAAGAAGTGTGTGTGGAAAATAAAGCAAACACGAGTTGGGTTCTACATCTGAAGATCAAAGATTGAGTTGCAAGCTCTTTTCTCCTCCCCCCCCCCAAAAAAATGAGGGGACATGTGCATCTGCCCTGGTCCACAGCATGAACTGATTAAACTGATGAAGCAGGGTGCAAGACTTTTGCCTACCTCAGCCTTGTAGTACCTTGATGGGGACAGTAATTTAGTTATTTCATTTATAAATCGCTTCCCATGAAACATCCTAAAGCAGTTCACCATAAAATCAACCAGAAAACCATGTATAAAAACCATTAAAAAAACCAATGCAGACTCCAGATAGCCATCTCCACTTGAAAATTATCCTTGTGATGTGAAATAGCGCCGGCCTTGTTCCCCAGAGGAGTGGCGGGTTTATGGTCCATGGTGTTTTCTACACAGCCCTTTTTTGAAGGGCGTGGGTAGGGCTATTCCTTCATTTAAATAAATGTGACTTCCATCCAAAAAATACAACAGAGCTAAACGCTTAAGAATGAGGTAATAACACAGATTATTCCCCCCCATTAGATTATTAAACAGTTCCTTTTGCTTGTGATGAGACACATATAGAGAGAGGTAGAAAGAAGGGAATGTGTCAGCAGTCGCCACATGACATGTTGGCCTGCATGGCATCACAGCTTCTACAGTTTAATCGGGGAGTAGGAGACATTTGACAGCGGACACAACGTAATAAATTCAAACGCGAGAATTCATCAAGGGCAATTCATTGTCATGTTTCAAAGATCTTCTCTCAGTTAATTATGGTAATGACTTGGGGGGTGGACCATCCACCACAAGGGGCCCTACTTTTGTGCATATCTATAAATCCTCAACTGCCCTAGAGCTTCTGTGCCCTGGGTTGAGCCGGCCTTCTCATCAGGCAGAGGGAGGCATCTGCCTCAGGTAGAGCATGTTGAGGATGAGGATGGATACTTGATAGTCATCCTCCTGAGTGACCCCACCCATTCCCTTCTGTCGGAGGACCGCCATGTGGTCTGCTCTGAGCACCCCATGGGAGGACATTGTCCCATTACCAACCTTAAAGCAACCTGGTCCACTTCAATACGCTGAATTTTTTGTGTGAGGGAAGGGATTTTGTCCTTCCGCAAGCGCAACATCTTGTGCCATCCCTACAGGAGCCTTGCGCTGGTCAGCCTGGAGACATCTCTTGCTTCATTAACAGCCTTGAAACCATGGGGGTGCCTCCAAAGAGCAAAAGCTGGGGATGATTTTAATCAGGGAAATTGTGTTGGAAAAGGGATAAGCTGAACCTCCTTCTCATAGCACCATGATCTTAACTAGGGATGGGGGGAGAAATTCAGTTTGGTTTGCATTTAAAGGCAAATATTAAATCTAAACTTTCCGAACCAACCTGAGAACCAAACCAAAACCTGCCATCCTTCAAAGCTTGCACTTCCCCGAATTTTGTGACATGTTTTCCTTGTCTCAAGCGAATGTCTGAATGACAGAAGCAGCGCTCTTGTTTCTTTTAAAAGTTCTCTGCCAGGGTCTAAAGAAGCTGGTTCTTTGTTTTCAAGGGCGTTTAAGGCTCCTGTTACTCAGACAGTTGTCTCCCCCCTTGCTTCGAAAAACGGGCTTTGAAATTGAAAGGAATTTTGAAAGCAGTTTGTGTTGTGATCATGGCATTTAGGGGGAGCATCCTTTGTTTAAGAGAAAATAGTATTAAAACCCCACTTGGCACAAACGAATTCTCCTTTTGACTCTACTAGCAGCGCAATCCTACGCATGTTTTACTACAAAGTCAGTTCCACTATGTACAATAGGGCTTGCTCCCTCCTGGGGGTGCATTTAGGGTTGCAGTATTAATCCGCATCACTTTGACCCATATATTTTAAAAGGCAGCTTGGTTGCCCTCCTGCTTACTGCCGTCTTTTATATATTTCTCAGCTGCTGTCATCATCATCATTATTCATTATGAATAATAGCGATTTTTCTAGCACCTGTAATTTGCAGGGAGCCTTTCGACCTTTCCTATCTCCGGCTTGGTTTAATTGTAGCTCCGCATTATTGTATGTGGTGTTTTTGCTTCGTGTGGGAGCAATTAAACCAAAATGAACAAGGTAAAGAAATGCCATAAAATTATTTGCAAATTAAAAGCATGACAAATGTTTATGATAGCATAATAAGCAGAATGGTCACCAAGCACTGGTACGTATTTGAAAGATGATACCCAGTCTTGCTTCTTTTAGTTTAAACCAAGGAACCAGGCAGAGGGTCTTCTAGGTAGTGGTGCCTGCCCTGTGGAACACCCTCCCACCAGTTGTCAAAGAAATAAACAACTATCTGACTTTTAGAAGACATCTGAAGACAGCTCTGTTTAGGGAAGTTTTTAATGTTTGATCTTAATATCCTGTTGGAAGCCACCCAGACTGGCTGGGGAAACCCAGCCAGATGGGTGGGGTATAAATAATATATTACTGTATTACTACTATTATTAACACAAAGATGAAACTGGAGTAAAGGATATTAAAATGCATCTATAATTTTCCATAGCTATGCAAAGCAGGATGTGTTGTTTTCAGGATCCCACATTTTAGTACTTCCTCGAGTGCCCCAGAATTGTCTCCCATCTGAGGGCTGGAGAGCAGCGGTGGCAGCAATAAGTGGATAATTTAGGGGGATGCAGCTGGCCTACTTTGCAGGCCAGTTGTGCAACAACTGCACAAGGAAGAGTGTAAGCATGTTCTCGTAGCCTTCCTGCTTCACATGGGTGACTTTTCTCATATGTGAAACAAAATTAAAAATTGCACACGAAAGCTCACACTAATAACAAACTCAGTTAGTCTCTAAGGTGCTACTGGAAGGGGGGAAATTGTTTTGTTTTGACTACGGCAGACCAACACAGCTACCTACCTGTAACTGTTCTCATATGCGTGAGAGAGGGTTACAAAAGTGCTTCCTCACCCCAAGATCTTGTGGATTAGGAGAGGAGAAAAATATGAGGCCCAAGGCTATAATTACTATGACTACACCAGGATTCTGGTTCTTGCCCTCTAGATTTCAATTCTGTCCATAAGTTTTGAACACAGATAGTTTTACTGTACATCAAGGCTTCCATTCTCCAGCTGCTAAACCAGCAGCTGGTGTTTACTTCGGGCAGCTGATATGTACTTGTCTCTGATACATACACACACACTCTCTCTCTCTTAGTTTGCGCATTACTCATAGTTTGAAAATCACTTTTGACTCCTGTAACGTAATTATGTTAATGTCAACTGAGTCACACAGAAACAGAAAGCTCTGTATATCAAGACTTGGTGTCGGTTTCTGAATACAGTGCACTCCTGTACACAGGAGGAGGGGACAAAATTGCCGGATTGTGAAAGTCATGCTAAATTACAAGCCGCGGCTCAGAAGGAAGGTTAATTTTAATTCAGGTTCACTGCAATTACCATTTTGAAAGGAAGCTCAAGCAACCTTTCCCCACTGGAGGTAGATCGATTAAACAGCAGGGAAAGTTGGGACGCCTCCACCTTCTTGCCAAGCGATATTTGCAGAATAGGGTTCACAAACTGGCAAAGATAGGTACTGTATGCTTAAGCCCACGGATTTCAACAAGTAGAAGCCTGTCCAACTCTAGACTGCAATGTGGCTACACAGGCAGGACTATTCTTCATAATCAGCTATTGGTGCTGAGCAACACATTTCAATCCTAGGCACACTTACCTGGAAGTCCCAAATAATGGAGCTTATTTCTGAGTAGACGTGTGTAGGATTTCACTGCACAGCAATGTATTAATTTAAACTAAACCTATTAATGTCAAGTAGTAGTTTAATGTCAAGTAGCTGGCTTTGGAAGATCTCTGAAATGTGCTAGACTGATACGTTTTTTGGTTCTGTAGTACAGTAAGCCTGCAACTTACGCAGGGCTCTTGGGATCGTGCCTGAAGGTAAAACCGCCTAAAGTAAACACACACTGGGTGCAGTGGTGGGTGGAATTGTCAAATTCTTTTTTTCCTGGACACCCAACCCCTTTTCCATTTTTGGTTTTTTTTATTTTGGGCAAGTGTGGAAAGCTGAATTCATCCATTACAGGGGCACAAGTTGTGGGCTTACTGCACATTCTCCTCAGAAGGAAAATGAACGTGTAAGGGTTGGTGTGTCTGGAGAAGTGGTGCGTATGAAACCCCCTTATTTAAACTACAGTATCCTATGGAATAGGTTGCTTCAATAAATTGACCTATTTCTGAGTCACACGGTGTCAGTACTTTCTTTTTCTTTTAAATTGGTTTTTATTAAAGATTTTCTGTGACACAAAGAAAACAAATAAACAAGGAAAATTGCATACAGCGTCTCCGCTTTCAGTTCCTGGAGTCATACAAATAAAGCATACTGCAACAAAGCTCTGGACCCTCTAATCTCTCACAATATAGGGCTGCCATATGTCAGAAACAGTGTCCGGGTGAAAATCGCTAAAATGTCCAGGAAAATCCAGGCATGTAGATTTTGGTGAATTTCCTTAGATTTCCTTTTATGAGATTTTGGGGAAAACACTCAACAACTTTGGTTTCTGGATTTTCACTTTTTGAAATACAGCAACCCTCTCACAATGCCAATAAAAATAAATAACTATATAAATAAAGGACCTACGCATGAGACGCTGACACAAAAACCCTGCACAGACACTATGCAACAGAATGAAAAGATCATTATCCCATCTCCTGCAACCCTTTCCCTCCCTCTCTCTCCCCTCTTTCCCCCCAATGTCCATGGCAATACCGAACATAAATGCAGTGTCCATATTTTTAAGGCAAAGACCTTTTCAGACCAATAGTTCCCTTCACAAACACACAGATAAACATGTCATGTTATTGTTGTTGTTGGCGGTGGTAAGCAAGTACATATTTTCTACATACAGAGAGCCATTCAGAACATGCAACTGGGCAAATCTCCAGGGCCAGATGGTCTGACCTCCAAGTATTATAAGACATTAAAAGACTATTTGATACAACCACTGATGGAGGTCAGCAACGAAATTATGGAGGGGAAGAGGGCGCCGGAATCGTGGAAGGAAGCTTTCATCACACTGATACCAAAATCGGAAACTGAAAAGACACAACTCAAGAACTATCGTCCCATCTCCCTTTTAAATGTGGATTACAAAATATTTGCAGATGTTTTGGCAAGTAGATTTAAAAGAGTTCTAAATGAAGTAATTCATAAAGACCAGGCAGGCTTTCTCCCAGGTAGACACATGTTTGCTAACACAAGGAACATTATTGACATCTTGGAACTTTTGCAAACAGATATAAACACAAAAGCAGTGTTAATCTTCATAGATGCGGAGAAGGCCTTTGATAATATCTCTTGGAAATTTATGAAGGGAAATCTAAAAGAAATGGGAGTGGGACGGGGTTTTGAGAATGGGATTGATGCAATATATTCAGAGCAAAAGGCTAAACTGATAGTTAACAATGTGGTTACAGAAGAGTTTAAAATTGAAAAAGGAACACGACAAGGCTGCCCTATTTCCCCCTTGCTATTTATTTCGGTTCTGGAGGTGCTCTTGAATATGATTAGAGGGGACCGGTTGGTGAAAGGAATTCAGGTCGGAGCGAAACAATATAAACTTAAAGCTTTTGCAGATGACCTAGTCTTGACCCTGCAGGAGCCAGAATCTAGTACGAAAAGAGTACTACAACTGATTCAAGACTTTGGTCGGGTGGCGGGATTTAAATTAAACAAACAGAAAACCAAGGTGTTGGGGAAAAAATTGACAGATACAGAGTCAGAACGGTTTCAGAGAGAGACAGAACTAACTGTGGTTAAAAAAGTAAAGTACCTAGGGGTAAACATAACAGCAAAAAATCTGAGTCTATTTAAGGATAACTATGAAAAATGTTGGTCTGAAATTAAGAGAGACTTGGACAGTTGGACAAAATTGAAGCTTTCTTTGCTAGGCCGAATTGCTGCTATTAAGATGAATGTATTGCCAAAAATGTTGTTTTTGTTTCAAACACTACAGATTGTGGACAAGACGGAGTGCTTCCGGAAGTGACAGAGAGATATCTCTAAATTTGTCTGGCAGGGCAAAAAGCCCAGAATTAAGTTTAAGATATTAACTGATGCGAAAGAAAGAGGGGGCTTTGCCCTGCCAGACCTAAAGTTGTACTATGAAGCCGCAGCTTTCTGCTGGCTAAAAGACTGGCTACTTCTCGAAGACACTGATGTACTGGACCTGGAAGGTTTTAACAATGCTTTTGGTTGGCATGCATACTTATGGTATGATAAGGTTAAGATCAATAAGGCCTTTAAGAACCATATTGTCAGGAAAGCAGTGTTTAATGTCTGGACAAAATACAAAGACTTATTGGAAAACAAAACTCCAAGGTGGCTTTCACCTCTGGAAGCTAAGGCCCGAAAAAGACCCAATATGGAGGCCAAATGGCCAAAATATTGGGAAATATTAGAAAAAGATGGAGACAATTGGAAATTGCAGAGTTTGGAGAAAATGAAGGATAAAGTGCGAGACTGGTTACATTATGCTCAGATTAAAGAAGTCTTTAAAAACGACAAAAAGCTAGGGTTCCAGGTGGAGAAATCGAAGTTGGAAACAGAATTGTTAGAACCAAAGACCAAGGTACTCTCAAGAATGTATAACTTGCTGTTAAAATGGAACACACAAGATGAAATGGTTAAATCAGCTATGATAAAGTGGGCACAGGACATTGGGTATAATATCATGTTTGAGGACTGGGAAAGGTTGTGGACCACTGGGTTGAACTTCACTGCATGTAACGCTTTGAAGGAAAATGTAATGAAAATGATATATAGATGGTACATGACCCCAGTTAAACTTGCCAAGATATACCATTTGTCTGATAATAAATGTTGGAAATGTAAAGAAAATGAAGGAACATTCTTTCACCTCTGGTGGACCTGCCCTAGGGTGAAGGCCTTCTGGGAAATGATATATAATGAGCTGAAAAAGGTATTTAAGTATACCTTCACTAAGAAACCAGAGGCCTTCCTTTTGGGCATTGTCGGTCAGAAGGTGTTAAAGAAGGACCGAACATTTTTCATGTATGCAACAACGGCAGCAAGGATACTCATTGCTAAGAATTGGAAAACTCAAGATCTACCCTCGCTGGAAGAGTGGCAGATGCAACTGATGGACTATATGGAACTAGCTGAGATGACTGGCAGAATCCGAGACCTGGGAGAGGAGAGGGTCGAAGAAGATTGGAAGAAATACAAGACTTATTTAAAAAAATATTGTAATTTGGTTGAATGTTAAGAAAGGATGCTAGATCATAAATAATTGTGCACCACTAAACTAGATGGAATTAAGATGATAAGTAAGTTTGAGGAAAAATTATAAACCTATTGGAGAACTAACAGATTATATTTAAATGAACCTGACACAAGAGTGTAAACAAGATGATAAATTGCGGGCAAGAATTGACAATGATGCAAATGGGAGCGGGAGGTGTGAGGGAGTCCAAAGATGTTAAGAAAGTATGTTATGATATATGTTATACTGTTTTTTATCTTTGCATTTTTATTCAAAAATCTTAATAAAATATTTATAAAAAAAAAATATTTTCTACATACAGAGATGGGTGTGTGAATACAGTGGTACCTTGGGCTTCAGCACACTCCACTAACCCAGAAATAGTACCTCAGGTTGAGAACTTTGCTTCAGGACGAGAACAGAAATCGCGTGGCGGCAGCGGGAGGCCCCATTAGCTAAAGTGGTACCTCAGGTTAAGAACAGTTTTAGGTTAAGAACAGACCTCCGGAAAAAAATCAAGTTCTTAACCCGAGGTACCACTGTACATGTAGGAACTAGCCTGCACAAAAGTAGGATTTACATTCACTGCTCCGCCTACTTTTGTTTCCAGCCCTAATCACTACTGGCATGTGGCCCCCCAGAAGGCTGACAAGAAAGGAATGCGGCCCTTCAGCTGAAAAAAAAAATTCCTCTCTAAAAGTAATAGCCATGAGGGTTGCCAGGCAGGATCAAAAGCAGCAGAATCAGATTTCTACCTGGCCCTACCACTCTGATCCCAACTAAAAATCTCTTCCCCTCCCAATCTACTGTTTGCACATCAGGAAGGTGTCCTCCATTGGCACCAAGGGGTGTGTCCTTCCCTATGCAAACAGCAGTTGGGGGGGGGGAGGGATTTTAAATAGGGCATTGGGAAGGAAAGAGCTAAGCTCCCCCTCTGCACACACCCAGCTGTGCTTCAATTTCACTTGTCCATATACGTCAGATCTAAAACAACAGACTGTAACATGTTGAATGAGTAGCATTCTCCTTTATTGACAAATTCAGAAGAATACTCATGTCTGCCAAACGTAAAAGACTTAAGGTATGTTCATTATTAGTGGCCCGGGGGCCAGATCCGGCCCAATCGCCTTCTAAATCTGGCCCAGGGATGTTCCTGGAATCAGCATGTTTTTACATGAGTAGAATGTGCCCTTTTATTTAAAATGCATCTCTGGGTTATTTGTGGGGCATAGGAACTCATTCATTTCCCCCCCTTCAAAATATAGTCCGGCCCCCTACAAGGTCTGAGGGACAGTGGACCAGCCCCCTGCTGTAAAAGTTTGCTGACCCCTGCCATAGATCATGGCCACACATCTCAAACTGGTCACAATTAGACCATGACAAGTCACAAAACGCACCTGGAGCCCCGGGAATTTTCAACACTGCAGAGAGGGCGAGGATGCTTTCACTGAAAGCAAGGGACATTTTGGGTTTCCTTGCCCCTGCAACACGCAAACCCCAAACACTTATTCGTTAAGCTGCCACCTGACTTGCATGCTCATCTGTACCTATGTGATAGCCATTACAGTTTTCCTCATTTATTTTTATCCCACCTTTCTCCAAGGAGCGCAACATGTTGTATATGGCTCTCTCCCTCCTCGTTTAATCCGCACAACAACCCTGTGAAGAAGGTTAGGCTGAGAGGCAGTGATTGGTCCAAGATCACCCAGTGAGCTTCTTGGCCAAGTGGGGATTTGAACCCTAGTCTTCTACATCCTGGGATGCGGGTGGCACTGTGGGTTAAACCACAGAGCCTAGGACTTGCCAATCAGAAGTCGGCGGTTCGAATCCCCGCAACGGGGTGAGCTCCCGTTGCTCGGTCCCTGCTCCTGCCAAGCTAGCAGTTTGAAAGCACGTCAAAGTGCAAGTAGATAAATAGGTACCGCTCCAGCAGGAAGGTAAATGGCATTTCTGTGCGCTGCTTTGGTTCGCCAGAAGTGGCTTAGTCATGCTGGCCACATGACCCGGAAACTGTAGGCCGGCTCCCTCGGCCAATAAAGCGAGATGAGTGCTGCAACCCCAGAGTCAGGACCGAATGGTCAGGGGTCCCTTTACCTGTACCTTCTACGTCCTTGCCTGGCACTTTACCACTGTACCACACTGCCTCTGTCCACAGTCCTGCTGATTCTTTCACATTGTTTTCTAATCAGATTGAAGCTGGTTTGAGGAAGGAACACATCCAGCAGCAGTATTTGTTACGGAACCATAGGATCAATATGGATTGTGGCTGTTGTGCAGTGACCGCGTTGAAAATTAGCAGTGGGAGCACAGTGGATGTGGAGTAATTGGAAAGGTGAGCATACCCAGAGATTTAAGAATGTGCTTCACTCACTGCCACCAAAATCAGTGGTCCTTTTCACAAATTTCCTTAGGCTGCAATCCTATACACACTTATTGGAGGGTACACACCATACATTTGAAGCACAGGACTAGCTCCAAAGAATCCAGGGAACTGTAGTTTGCCAAGGGTGCTTGGAATTGTAGCTCTGTGAAGTGTACGCTACAGTTTCCAGGTTTCTCTGGGGAAGCCATGTGCATCAAATGAATGGTGTGTACACAGTCTAAGTTACATTAGGCATAAGACTGCAAACTAGAAATCTCATTTCTCAGCTGTGACACAGCTCAAATACAAAATATGTCTATTTGGTATTGGTGAAATAGCGGCATGCATATGTTCAGTGATATTTAGTTACCCCAAAAAAGCTCACTGATTTGGAAACTCCCTCCAGAGCATAAATTCCCACCCACCCACAGCAAAATGATTGATGCCCTGACACAAAGAAACATTGAACAAAAGCAAATTAAGCCACTTCAAACAGATATGTGGAAACTGTTGACCTTCACAGGTACTGGGTGACACCCCCAGCTGAATCTCGTGAATGCCCCTCCAAAACTCAAGAGAGATACCCTCGTGAATATAGCTTTACAATCTGACCATCAGTGTTCATTTGCTAATTTCAGGAAAGGGGGGGGCAGGGGGGAAATGTCTATTTTCAGGCATTTGCAAAACTAATCTGTGATGGTCAACATTCAGTGTTCACCGTTAACAGTCCCAAGCACTGTACACACACACACACACACACACACACACACACACACGTTTACATGGATGTATATAGTATTACCTGGGAAAGTTGAGAGATGAGCCAGTTCCAGACCTGAGGCAGCCCTCGGTCTCTGGGAAAGCTGAGCTTCTCTCTTTTAGCCTGACTCCTCATCTCTCTTTCAAACCTCTCCATCTGCTCCCTTAGCCAGAACCTCAGTTAATGACCTAAATCTCCTTTGCCCCCCAGGCACCCCCCAAGTAACCAACTGTTGTTACTAAATTAGGTGGGAATATGAAATCATAGCATAGGTGACTAATATGCGCCCTATAATTCTCCACTACCCATGATCTAAATATGAAGCAACCGCATCATCTCGACCTTAGAGTGCGTGAGGGGCTGTATTTCACAGCAATGCCCTTTGCTCAAAAGATAACCTACTAGGGACAACATCTGTCGTTCGAAACCGGCGAGACTGACATGAGTTCTAAATATTTTTGTGTGATCCCCTGCTCCTCTAACTACTTAAGTCATTTTCTGCTTTTTAGTGTGTGGAAATTTACAGCCAGTGGCTCTTCCTTTAAAATACAAAGACATGTCAAAAACAGCATTTTTTAAAAAAGGGGGGAAAAGAATCACAATGTTTCGAAAAGAAAAAGTCATGTTCAATTACAAAACTAGTGATAAGGAAGTTATTCTTAAATAAGTTAGTTATGAAACAGGCAGTGTGGTGTAGTGGTTAGAATGTTGAATCCTTAGGAACAGGAAGACATGAGTTCAAAGCCCCACAATCATGAGGTTCTCTATGTGATTTTGGACAAGCCCAACTTACTCTGCCTAACCTACCTCTCAGGGTTGTTGTTGTGACGATGGGAGGAAGAACCATATACAGTGGTACCTCGGGTTACATACGCTTCAGGTTACATACGCTTCAGGTTACAGACTCCGCTAACCCAGAAATATTACCTCAGGTTAAGAACTTTGCTTCAGGATGAGAACAGAAATCGTGCTCCGGCAGCACGGCAGCAGCAGGAGGCCCCATTAGCTAAAGTGGTGCTTCGGGTTAAGAACAGTTTCGGGTTAAGTACGGACCTCCAGAACAAAATAAGTACTTAACCAGAAGTACCACTGTATGTCTCTCTGAACTCCCTGAAGCAAGGATGGGATAGAAACAGTAATAAATCATAGAATCATGGAATCGTAGAATTGGAAGGGACCCGAGGGTCATCTAGTCCAACCCCCCTGCAATGCAGCAATCTCAGCTAAAGCATCTCTGACAGATGGATGCAATGCAAACAACTCTGATTGTATTTTTAACACTTAAGTTTCCAGAATCAGGAATGTCAATATTACATGTGGTTGTTCACTTCTTCTTCTGTTGCTCATCAGCATCTGGTATTCAGTGACCTACTGTCTGAACATGTTGCACAGAGTCATCACAACTAGAATTGTCCCTGAATTTGTCTAGCCAGTTTGAAAAGTCCTCTAAGCTTATGACCAGTACAAGAGGGGAGGCTCACCTGGCAGTGGAACGGGAATTGCAAACCTTCAGGCACCAGGCAAAAGCATTCTTTGTTAATCAGGCCTTTGGCTTTTAACTACCTATGACATTTTTGCCCCAGTGGGATGTTTCAACCTATTTTGTGTGTATGTGTGTGCCTGGTTTTAATGAATGTGTTTGGGTTTTTTTGCTTAAAATATTGTAAGTCACTTTGAGTTGCCATGGCAAAACAGTGACATTATTCTTAATGTGGCAGCCAATCCCATGAAACAGGGATGGGAAACCTGTGGCTCTCGAGATGTCGGATTCCAGTTCCCATCATCCCCAGCCAGCATGACCAATGGTCAGGGATTATGGGAGCTCTAGCTCAAAAATATCTGGAAGGTCACAGTTAATTAATGATATGCTGTGCGAAACAAAGTTTTCTCCTTTTTTAACAGCAGCATATAAACAGAAAAGCATCAGTTTGGCCTGGTCAAGAGGCCTTTGGGTTATCTACTCATATGCAACAAAGCCATGGCATGCTTATTTATTATGGTTACATCCTACCTTATTCCAAGGATTTTAGGGAGTATTTTCCCTCAGGCTCAGTCCTCATAACAACCACCCTATGAGGTAGATAGGCTGAGCAATATGGAGTGGCTGGCCCAAGGCTGTCCAGTAAGCTTCATGGCTGAATAGGGAGTTGATCCCGTGTCTTCCTGGTCCATGTCCACCACACTAACCGCTGCACAAGAGTAACACTGGACTTAGGTGCCCATTGGGATTCTCTACTGCAAACATCTGTGACACATTTGATTTCAACCATATTATATAAGCAAGCCCTTGAGTGGTTACACACACAATCCAGCATGACCAATGTATTCTTGGCATCACTCCCAAAGTCAGTGGAGTTTTTGAGTTATTATGGAATGACGGTTACAACTTCATCTATGTTGGACAATATTGCTTTCCTCTCACACACCACAGTATTACAGTGTGAGATAGGCACAAAAATTCCTTTTTAATTCAAATGGCCCTCATAAAATGAGAAGGGAAGGGATGTTTATTTCACATAATATGGATCTTAGGCTGGCTGTTTAGCTACCTCCAACTGGTATGAAGAACACTGTTATCAGAAAATGTAATGGGCTTTTTAGAAGTTAACACTAACCAATGTAGTTTACAGCACAATCCTATACAAGTCTACTCAGAAGTAAGTCCCAAGGAATTCAATGGACCTAACTCCCAAGTAAGTGGATATAGAATTCTAGCCATAGACTACAAACAACAATTTGTTTTCCAGACAAACTATGGTTCCTATCATTTCCCCTTTCTTCTGCCTTCCCCGAGAACTCCCATATACTATCACTTTAACAACTATTTTATATGGTGTCAGACTATTGGTGAATCTGGTTCAGTACTATCTACTTTGGCAGCAGCTCTCCAAGGTTTCAGGTACAAGCTTTTCCAGGTCCTACCTGAAGACACCAAGGACTGAATCTGAGACCTTCTGTATGCTAGACAGATGTTGGGCCACTGAGCTACAGTCCTTCCCCTCTGAGGGTGGCAAGGCAACACCCCAAGCCATGGTTTGTTGGTTTGGGTTTCACATCAAACCATAGTATGCCCAAAGGGTAGAGTGGGAGTACAAAACAGTTTCAAACCATGGTTTCAGATCCTAGTTTGATTGTTGCATTTGCGGCCTTATGGTGGAAGGTGCTTAAGAGCTTCTAAGTAGAGCACAGTCCTGGGAGGGTGGGGATCTGTGGACTTCCAGATATTTTGGCCTCCACAACTCTCTCAGCATGCCCAATGGTCAGGGAACTGTAGCCTAGGAACATCTGGAAGGCCACAGGTTGCCACACCAGGCACACAAGGACAGTGTATCCCTGTATTTTTTATCCAACTACCAAACAATGGGGGCAGATAAAAGAGGAAGGCTGTTCACCTCAGGCTTGTATGTTTCCTAGAAGCATATGGCTGCAACCATTGGAAAGAGAATGTGCACTTAAACTGGGGCCTTTGGTCAGATGCACAAGCCACTTGTGTCCATTTTAACCAGGCTCAGATTAGGCCAATAATCTGCTGTAGATTAAGGCTTTATTGTATGATTACATTTCTATCCCACCATTTCCCCAAGGAACTCAAGGTGGTGCCCAGTATTATCCCCACTCCCCTTTTCATCCTCATAACACCCCTGTGATGTGGGTTAGAAATGAGGGGCAGTGGCCGACCCAAGGTCAACCGCCGGGTTTCACGGCTTAGTAAGAATTTGAACTCTGCTCTCTCTCAGCTCCTAGGCCACCACTCTAACCACTACACCACACTGTCTCCCAGGAGGTCTCTCATCCAGGCACTGAACAGACCCAAGACCTGTAGTCATATCCTGTTGCTGTTTTTAACAAATTTTAACAAGGCTGCTTTCGTTTTTCGCTCTAAAAAAGAAACTCTTCATTGGGCAGGTCGTCTCCTTTAAAGGCTCCTGACGGCCGCTTCCTTCTGCATTCTGAACCCAGAGCGGAAGGGAAAAGGTCACTGTCCCTTTAAGGGCGCCGCACGCCAGCGAACATTCCAAGCTTTCCCCGTCCCTCTTTAGCGCGTCACCGGCATTCCGGGAAGAGGTCGGCGTCGGCCCCTCTCCGTCCTTGACAAGAGGGGCGGGCGGCGACTCGAAACAAAGAAATATTCGCGTCGCGGAACAGGAGGAAAGAGGATTCAGAGCGCCGTCTCCGCACCGTCGCTTGCGCCCGAGCGCTTTCTGAGCGCTACGGCAAGCGACGAGCCCCCTTGCCCATCCGCACTCCTCAGAACTGGCAGGCCCGCCGCCGGGTGATGACTCACGAGGGGGCGTGGCTGCAAAGCCCTGTTTCCTTCTCTCGTGCTATGACTCATCGTTGACCGCGGAAGCCCCCTGCGCACGCGCAGCAGGGCCGTCTATTTATAAACCGGCCCAAGGAGGGTGAGTGATGTCATGCAGGCGGCAGTTGGGCAGCGACCGAGATTCGGTCTCGCCCCGCCTGTTGCCTAGCGCCCTAGCGGTGTTTACTCTGCTGGGGGCCGCAGGTTGCCTGGCAACCGCGCCAGCCCGCATGAGAACGGGAGGGCTGTGGAGGGGGGGGGGGACACCCCTTAATCAAAGGCCGCTCAAGAGGGGGACGAAAAGAAATAGGCCCTTAAAACCCTTTAGGGCTTCTGCTCATGCCCAGGAACACTTCCCTCATGTTGTTGGTTTTATTTAGAGGGGTTTTTTGTCCTGCTTTTCAGCCCATAAAAAGTCCCAGGGTGGCTTACATATGTCAATACTAAGCATCATCATGCATATTATATAACACATACATAGTTAGGTGTATTCTCCATGACAACTTTAAAGTTTCTTTTTAAATAGTCCCAGGGAGGAATAGTAAAGCAGGTTCATATAGTTGGGTTGGGATGAGGCGCTGCGTTCTAATTTATTGAAAGGTATAAAGCGAAGTTATTTATGCTGGGCCAAAGAGTTTTGCTTCTTTTTGCCTAAAATACAGTGGAATGTTGGATTAATGTGTTTTTTTAGTATACTATGTTTCTAAAGAAATGTTAATATGAATGAATTTTGGTATTATGTGTTAGGTTTATTTGTAATGGGTGATTATGTGTGATTAAAAACCAATACAAAAATCAAAAAGTTCTGGGCCGATATCATGCCTTTAAACATATCTATGGTGTGACCGCATTTGAAAGACTCTGTATAATTTTGGTTGCCTCACCTTCCAAAGGATAAGGTAGAAATAGAAAGGGTTCAGAGAAGGGTAATCAAAATAATCAAGGGAATGGAGTGACTCTATTAGCCATCATGGTGGCTATGATCAGCCTCCATGGTTAGAGACAGCAATGCTTCTGAATACCAATTGCTGGAAACCACATGTTTGGATGCTGCTTTTGGGTTTTCTACAGGCAGCTGGATGGCCACAGAGAGCAGGATGCTGGACTAGTTGGGCCATTGGCCTGATCCAGCAGGTTCCTCTTAAGTTCTTATGACTGATTTGCCTTGAATTAAGACCTGGCAGCATTCTCTGTGGGTGGAAAAACATGGTCATTGTGGCACACACACAAAAATTATACAGTGGTACCTCGGGTTAAGTACTTAATTCGTTCCGGAGGTCCGTTCTTAACCTGAAACTGTTCTTAACCTGAAGCACCACTTTAGCTAATGGGACCTCCTGCTGCTGCCACGCCGCCAGAGCACGATTTCTGTTCTCATCCTGAAGAAAAGTTCTTAACCTGAAGCACTATTTCTGGGTTAGCGGAGTCTGTAACCTGAAGCGTATGTAACCTGAGGTACCACTGTAATAGGTTTGGTTGTACCACGTGATGAATGTTTAAGATGGAATCCCAGTAGAATATTAAAATTTATTATTTATTACAACATTTTAAATCAGTATACATCTGTAAAAAGACATGAGAAATGGACCTTTAGGAAGGCAGGAAACAAAATGAAACCCGAGGAACGTGGGACCTGGGGTCAGATGAAGCAAGATTAGGAAAGAGGGATGATGAAACTGCAGGAAAAGGGAAAGAGCAGTGGTTCTAGGAAAGGAAGAGTGGAAGAAAAGTTGATAGAGGAAAGAGCTAAGATGAATCTGATGAGAATGAATCTTAGTTCCTTTACTATCTCTGTCAGTCAGAAAAGCAGCTGTAAAATACAAGTGGCCTGTGGCTCACACAGATGTGTGAAATTCAAGAGAGAAATGAAGCTATTCATAGATACTGAAGGCATGGACTATATAAATAAACAAATTCAATTTGTCTGTTATTTTTCACTGTCAGCTTCCCCAGTGTTCTGCTCATGCTCAGCCCTCAAGCATTTTCAGCATTGTTTGGAGCCAACCAAATGGCTTGGTGGCTTGGTGGTGAGCCTTGCTGTTGAATTCACAGGGAGGATTTTTTGTGTATTTGATGTGCCACCTGTAGTGACTTGAGACAATTGAATCTGGGCAGCCTTGCCACGCCCTCAAGGAATGGATAGGACATGGGATTTGTATGTAAGTGTTTGGGATCGTGCACGTCCGATTGCGTAAAAGACAAGAAAGGAGTAATAATAAAGGTTCCTAGATTTACGTTTTTTATGGCTGTGTCCGGCTCTGTTGATGTCTTAGAGCCAGTTAGATCCTTCAGTATGGGGTTGGTTAATCAATTGTGCAAAACATGGAGCTCTGATGTCTTACTTTTATTCCCAGGATAGACTATAAAAGTAACAAATTATTTCTAACCAGATTGAAAAGATTGATTTTTTTTTAAGAATTAGAAGTAAGGGGGGAAATAGTGCTGCCAGTTTTTCCAATTGCTTTCTTTGGATGTGATTGTTAATTTTGCTTGATATATTGAGCTCTATAAATCTATGTTTGTCGCCATGTCTTTAAATAATACATATTAACCACAGATGAATTGAAAACTGCATCAGAACAGCAAGGCTTCTTGGTCAAGGGCTGTTCATTTTGCTTCTGACATTTTGTGGGGGCCTTTATTTGTAAATAAAAACCGCTAATGCTATGTAATAACATGTAAAATAGAGATTTGTAATTCAGTAATAATAAAAGAGAAGTGCCCCATATTAAGGACATAGGATGAATTCCAGTGTGGTAGTTCCACTAATGGAATGGCTTTTGACCCAATAGAAGTGTCTGGTAACAGAAAAGGAGAGGAGATGATTCTCCTGGATTTCAGCTATCTACATCATCTGGAGGATCCCCCAACTGTCTGGAACAGGTTTTGTAGAGGGTCTGCAGTGGGAAGGGGGAAATTGAGAAAATTGCCTTCCTGCTTAACATTAGTGAATGGCTCTGTTAGATCAAAAGTTGTTCTGTGAGTGGGATAGCAGCCTTGGATTTCATCCAACAGAGGCTGCTTTATACTCAGACAGACTGTTGATTCATGTAGGCAAAGAAGGCTGCACTCCTTAACGTATGTCCTAGGGCGTGAGTACTGTACCATTGGACTTAATACTAAATAAGAAGTGCATAGAATTGCACTGCCAGTGTTACCAAATTAGTGATGAAGCCCCTACAAAGTGTGTGACACTATTCAGCCCCTATGATACTGTGTAGCAAATCCCTCTTAAGACACCTGTTCAACCTTCATTCTTTTCTGTTGTCAAGAGCTGCAGTAGGGTTTGGTCATCCATGAAGAAATAATGTTTTGGGTACATTTTCTTTTGGCTCCTTTATTTATGTGCCTGTGGGCAGGGGCTTGGAAGAGGAGAAGGAAAAGCTTCATTTTTCCACATGTAATATTCTGGGATTGCCAAGTCCTAGGAGCTATTATGTTGATGTAATTGCCTCCTTCCTGTTCCTGGCTACATAAATAGAATGGACATTTGGATCACCCGTGATTCTTCTAATTTTAGTCCCTATTTCTCAATTTTGTGACAAAAGACAGTGCTGATAAGATCTCTGAGAGTTTTCACGTGGGTCTCTCATTTCTTAGTTTCCAAAAGCAGAAAACCTGAGATCCACATGCTCATATCAGGAGCTGAAGTTGAATATTAACTTGAATCTTGCAGGCCAGCTCTTTTCCACTCCAGACAAAATGTGAGTTTGCTGAAAGCTACTGAGAATGTTTTTATTCCAGTAGCTTTTCACGTGACAGAAGGTGAAGGACAGTGCAACAGTGGCCAAAACCAAACTGCAACCACTCAGAATGTAGAAATCTTGGGGTCTTATTATCAGTTTTCTTTTTTAAAAAAAATCTGAATGTATTGTTGTACTTTCATAAAATCATTCTTATCAATTTCACCAGTATGAGTTTTCCTCTAACTTTAAAAGGGCATGCATTTGTATCTGCACTGGAGCTGTTAAAAAGAAGAAAAGGAAACACTGCTAGAATTGATGCTTCACCACAATCTAAGCAGCGAAAAGAAGGAATAATTGAATTGGTGAAATTAACAAGGTTTCCCGGTTTTCCCAAAGGGAAATGGAAGGGGCTGACCATCAGTACAGAAAGGCATTGATGTAACCAGCCATGTCATGATGGGACTATATCCAAGTACACTCATAGGGCAGCATGGGCAAACATCCAGTGTAGGCAATGAGGGCAGGGGAGGACAATGGCTTCTGCAGTATCTGGAGGAGTGTCATGACCTTTAAAGAGGGAAAAGCTGAAGTTTTTAAAGGCCACATGAACTGAAGTGAGGAAAGATTCCCCAACAATCATCAAAGTACTTCAAAATGTACGTGTGATTTCAGTTTAAACTACAGTAGTGCCTCTTTAACTCATTGCAACTTCACCTAAGGGCCAGACAATGGCTGCTATTGAGTCTGACTGGGAATATAAGGGTTTAGTTGAGCTTTGCACTTTGGCAGAGGAGTGCTGCCAATCCTTCTGAGTTCTCCCAAGTCCTACAGAACTCTACGCTAGCCTGCTTATTCAGAAAGCTTCTGTATTGGATTCCTGCTCCTTGTTTCATGCATCCAGCTACCTACTGCCAGTCACCCTATGCTCCAGGCTGTTTCCTTTGAGCATTAAGTAGGCTCATTTAGGATTACAGCTTATAATATCTACTTCAATGGGACTTAATCTGGTGTGTGTGAATAGAATTGCACTTTAAATTTGCATAAGCCACAGCACAAATGCATCAGGAAATGATCATGTATCATTGAAGGCAATGCTGTAAAATGGATGGGGAACCTGTCACCCTCCAGATATTGCTGGACCACAATCCCTGATCATTGGACATACTGACCGGGCTGGTGGGAGTTGAAGTCTAATATCTGGAGAGCCACAGGTTCACCACCTTGCTATAAAACACTGTATGCACTAGTTTGCCTCTCTTTTACCTACTGCTAATCTTAGTGCATTTGTTTTACAGTCCATTCTTCTTCCTCTAAACTCTCATATTAAGTTTTACTTTTTAAAAACAAAAAACCAAAACAGTTTCCATTGCTCGATACACATGCACATTTGGTAAGGCTTGCCAATAGGCAATATGAAAAGATATTAGGATGTGTTCAGGATTGTACATGGTGACTTCTTCTGCACAAGAAATTTTCTAAGCGTAGCGATAACTATCTTTACCTATCTTAAAACGATTTACAATTAAAGAAAATGGGACCGGCCCTAATAATAGAGGAGATGCTGGACAATGGCCAAAGGTCAAAGATATGTAAGAGTTTTGTGTGGATCAATTGTGGATAAATGTACGATCTCTCACATGCTGGGAAGCTGAGTTGTAACTAGGCACATATCACTGGATGTGGTGTGCAGCGTACATTCTCATGCTGTACCTGGTGTAAGATGAAGTGAAAAACACCCATCTGGACAAGCCCTTTGGATCTGATGTTAATGGGCTGGTTAAAGTCAGCCCCAGGCAAGAACAAGCCACCGACAGGTTAATACAGGCTGGCCTTTGAGAGAGTGGAGAAACTAGACTTTGAGAGGGGGTGGGTGGGTTTGATGTCTCCTGGTCATTCTGGTTCACAGTCTTAAGGTTCTGCTTGCATCTATTGCTGAACTCAAATCTTTACACCAGGGAAGAAGATTCTGTGGTCTTCTGGATGATTCAGGATTCCACCCCCAGTCTACCCTAGTCAACATGGCCAATGCTCAGGGATGATGGGAACTGTAGTCCAACAATATCTGGAAAGCCACAGGTTTTCCATCTCTGCTTCAGACTGAGGAAGTGGCTATCAGCTTTTCCATCAACCATCAGTGAGAAGAATGCAAATCACTTTAAGAAAGGTTTTATGAGTGTTTGGGAATGCAGACCATTCATATTTTTAGGGACACATAGTGTGCACTGCAGTAATGTGCTAAAGGCTCTGTGGGCTGGATCCAAAGATAAGTGCATGGAAGGAAAGTTTCCCAGTTCCTCCTGCTATTACCTGCACCCCTTGAAAAACGCCTGGAAAGGATCTCTTTTTTTAAAAAAAAATAATATTTATTAAAGTTTTAAAGGTTACAAAAATAAAAAGTATAAACACCATATTAAACAAAAACAAAACAACACATCACAATAAGGGAAAAAAGGAAAGAAAAAGAAGAAAACAGAAAAATAAAATCCATTAAAAAACACAGCGAATCTTCCCATAACTTATCTTTCATTTGCTTGTTTCCTTGATCTCCTCACACCTCCCTTTTTTGTATTCTAGTTCGGTTAACTATTTCAGCAAATCCTTTCCATCTTTTCCAATTTTTGTCCTGTAATTTATCTTAATATAATATAGCTTTACTTTCCCTCCTTTCACCAATTAACAGTCTGTTTTTTCCTAAACCTTTATAACATTTCTGCTAAAACCACATAACTTCATTCCAACATCCTTCTAACATTCATTAATTTTACAATGTTTCTGTAGATAGTCTTTAAATTTCTTCCAATCTTCCTCCACCGACTCTTCTCCCTGGTCTCGGATTCTGCCAGTCATTTCTGCCAGTTCCATGTAGTCCATCACCTTCATCTGCCATTCTTCCCGGGTGGGTAGATCTTGTGTCTTCCAGTACGTTGCAATAGGTATTCCTGCTGCTGTTGTAGCATACATAAAGAAAATTCTATCCTTCTTTGGCACCAATTGGCCGACCATGCCCAGGAGAAAGGCCTCTGGTTTCTTCAGAAAGGTATATTTAAATACCTTTTTCATTTCATTATAGATCATCTCCCAGAAAGTCTTAATCCTTGGGTATGTCCACCAAAGGTGAAAGAATGTACCTTCAGTCTCTTTGCATTTCCAACATTTATTATCGGGCAAATGATAAATTTTTGCAAGCTTGACTGGTGTCATGTACCATCTGTAGATCATTTTCATTATATTCTCCCTTAAGGCATTACATGCCGTGAACTTCATACCTGTGGTCCATAACTGTTCCCAGTCAGCCATCATAATGTTATGTCCAACATCTTGTGCCCATTTAATCATAGCAGATTTCACCGTTTCATCCTGAGTGTTCCATTTCAACAGCAAGTTGTACATTCTTGACAAGTTCTTAATTTTGGGATCTAGCAGTTCTGTTTCCAATTTTGATTTTTCCACCTGGAAGCCAATTTTTTTGTCCAAATTATATGCCTCCATTATCTGGTAATAATGAAAACCCCTGGAAAGGATCTCTATGAAATGGGTGGAGGTGAGGGAAGTGTAGAAAATCATGAAGAGGCTTTCTGATTTTGATAACCCCCCTCCCATTCCTCAGTAGCCCTCTGTGCTACAAACTTCAGCATATTATAAAATCCAAGGCTATGACTTGAATTTTAAGTTGATTGAATTTGGCTTGTGTTTATTACATTGCACCCATCGGGTTACCCCCTGTGAACCATACACAAAAAAGCATGGTTACTCATTTTTTGCCACTATTAGTCAGCTTCCAACAAATCTTCTCTAATTTTGCCCCTTCCAAAGAAACATTCATGTCTCTTTTACAGAAAAGAAGAAAGCCTTTATTATAGCCCAAGATGATTGGTAGAAACAATGTTTTCCACACTTAGAACTTTCCCTCCAATCATGACCATGAATCCATGTGACTCGTGGTACAAGAGAGATGCTGAGGTCATCAAATTGTCTGTCTTTTGAGCATGACTCTTGACATGTTGACTTCTGAAGTTTCCTGCTTCTCTAGGTAGGGAAACACAAAGAGCAGTGTGTGACATAGCGAAAAGAAGCAGTGACTAAGCATTTGTGCAAAAAGAAACACTCCATTATTTTTGTTCTGCTCCCTCTTGGTTATCAACAACCGAAACTATAATTAACAAGCATTAACACTGGACCCTTTATGGGAAGTTGCTAAAAATAGTGAGTCATAGAAAATACTCTCTTTTCTCTGTAAATTGCATGCATCATATGAATTTTGTATTTTTGTCTGCTCGGGCTATGAATACATATTCAAAGTAAATGTGGAGCAAACATACTGGAATGATGCTTTGCAGAATATGATGTGGCTTCCTGGGTAAGCACCAGCAGCTGTGTGGGTTCATTGGAGAAGATGGAAGCTAAATAAACCATTTGGTATTGCATTTATCATTGCATTATTGACTGCCCACCAAAGAGGTATTAGCTGAACACTGGCTTGCTTCTTCAACAGAGAGAACTGACACCTGTGGAGCAAAAGGTCATAGAATCATAGACTTGTAGAGTTGGTCTTAAGCCCTGTTGTGAAGAAAGTGAAACACTGGAAGTCAGAATACACAGTGCTGAGCTAGGTTGACCAATGACATGTCTAAGTACAGGGCAGCTTCATACGTGTGCCCATACGTACATCTTTTTTGGAAGATACCATTAGGCAGCTACATATTAGCAATGAAAACAGAAACCTGATACACTGAATGTTAATTACAAAATGTCATTTCTATAGCAGAACATAAGAAGGGCTTTGTCGTATCAGGCCAAAGCCCTAACTATCCCAAGTCTGTTCTCACAGTAGCCAGGCAGATGGTTATGGGAAACCCAGAAGTAGAACATGAATGTAACAGCACTCTCCCACCTGTGATCTCCAGCAACTCGTACTCAGGTAAAGTTATATAGGTATTCATTAATTATTTTCATTTTATTTCATTTACTATGCTGCTTTCCCCACAAAGTTGTCCTTAAAAGGGTTTATCATCCTATTAAAACAGCAGGGGTTGCCTTGTCCTCTGTGAATTTGTTGAACCCTTTAAAGCCATCCAAGTTGGTCTTGTGGCAGCAAATTCCATAGTTTTAACTGTTGTGTAAAGAAGTACGGTACCTCCTTGGTCCTCCCTCCATCTCCCAGTGTTCAGCTTAATGGGATAACTCCCAGTTGTATTATGGGAGATGGAGAAAACCTTCCTACCAAATTTCTCCATCTATACCCTCCCTTATTAGTCGTTTTTCTAAACTAAAAAGCCCCAAACACTGTAACCATTATTCATAGGAGTGTTGCAGATTCCCTTTCATCATTTTGGTTGCCAATTTCTGAACCTTTTCCAGCTCCTTTTGAGGTGAGGCAACCAAGTTTCCATGTAAAACAGAGCAAGTATTTGACCTTTATAAAATCTGACATGGCCTCTTGGCAATTCGCCCTTTCCTGACCAAGGCAAATAAAAGCTGGTTTTTAAGCATTCCCCCCATTTACAACTTCCTTTATGTTTTATATTTTTGGGGGGGGGGGGGAGAAGGACACTTTATGACATGCCAGACAAGTTCTATTAAGATTTGGACTCACGTACTCATGGACTGACGTTCTCAGGAAGTATATAATCAGTTTCCTAGGAATCAGCGTAATAGAATTGTAGAGTTGGAAGGGAATACCAAGAGTCATCTATTCCGACCCCCTGTGTTGCAGGAATCTCGGCTAAAACATCTGCGACAGATGGCTATTCAACCTCTGCTTAAAAACCTCCAATGAAGGAGAGTCCACAACCTCCCGAGGGAGTCTGTCCTGCATAAATTCCCTGGCTTAGTAAAAGCATATATGATTTGCTGAACAACCAGTTTCCAGCCAGGGATGCAAATGACTGGTTCTAATGTGTTTGCTAATCTACTGAGTCAGACCACTGGTCAATCCAGCCAAGGAATGTCCACACTGGCTGGCAGCCACTCTCCAGGCTTTCAGGCAGGGAATATTTTCCTGGGGAACCTTGGGTACAGGGTATCTGTGGGTCCTTTGTCCTGTCCCTTCCTTTTCCACCTCAGATCTACCCCCTTCTCTGTCTTGGTCCTATCCCTTTAAAGAAAACAACGAGAACCCTGAAAAACTCCCTATTGATGGTGGTGGGGAAGCCAATACAAACTTGAATTTCATGGGTTGCCTTAAAAAAAAATTGCAAACAGTATAAGTTTGACTTGTAACTTAGGGTGCAAGCCAAATCCTGGCAACAAGGCATGAATGGAGCCACCACCTTATTTGGAGCTCTCTTGTTCCTGCTGTCTGGGGGCAGAAGGCTACTGAGGCTGGGCAGCCAACTTTCCCATGCAGCCTTTGGCTTAACAGCTTGGCTTCCGCTCTCAGCTGAACATCACTGCTTGACACCAGCTGTCTCAACATTTTCTTCTAAGACCAGCAGAAACAGGGTCTCAGGTAGAGGTCTTTCCCATCACCTATGCTTTAATCCTTTTATCTACAATTAGAGGTGTTGGGGGTGGAGCCTGTATCTTCTGCAGATAAAGCAAACTCCCCATATCCTATTTCTTTTGCACCCGTCTTTCCAAACAAACCGCCCTTCACACAATGCCTTTCTCACCCCACTGGCATGGGATTTCTCCCCAAACCTATCCTCCTCCTCTTCCGATTTTTCCCCATAATAAAGGCAGCAGGTGGAGGGCAGGGATTCAGGAAAACATTCAGGCCTGCTTGATGACAACAGGTGTGTCTGTATAGTAAGGAGCCTAGATCCCCCATTGTTCCATCTTGAAACAGCCATATCCTAATATTTATTACCATGATCTTAATAGATATATTAATTAGGGTTGCTGGACTCCACACGCCCATCGTCCCTGACCAGCAACTGTGCCAGCTGGGGATGATGGGAATTGTAGTCCAAAATTTATGGAGGGCACCAGGTTAGCAAAGTCTGCATCAACAGGTGTAAGATATGCATGGCAATCTGTTAAATGCCTCTGTTGTTTCCTAAACATCTTGTGATAAGGGCTGTTTCCTGCCTAGGGATATAATATCTGGTGTTTCAAACAAGGCATAAGAAAATTTGAGAAATGCAGGGTGGTAATTTGATCCTTGCTGGAAACTCATTGACACCACCAGCCCATAAACAGGGTTTAACACCCTCCAGCTATTTGCTGTGGAAAGATGAGAAGGCCCATTAGGCCTAACAGGCTGTGTTTCATCCACCAGGCTGCCCTAAAGCCAGTGTTTGCCTGTAATATTTTGACCTGGATTGGGAGATAGCAAGTCAATCACTTTGTAAACTGAAAGCAGCACCGTGTTATTCCTGCTTTCCTAAACAAAAACCAATTCCCCTTTCTCACGCCACCCACACACCAGTGATTAACTTATTAATAAACCAGTGGAAGTGAAACCACTGGTTTCAACAAAGGCCTTTTATAACACCTTTCTGTCGCCCTTGTCCCACAATGCCCTGCTGTGCTGTAGGTAATCAGGCTCCAATCAGCCGACAATGACCGGCAATAGAAACTCAGGAGTGACAGAAAACCACAGTTGCTTTGCAGGCTTCATGGGACAGGAATGCTGGCCTTAACTTTTAAGGCAGTTATAAAGCACTGCCCCACAGGCAATAAGCTTTTACCATGCCTTTACGAGGGGCTGAGCTTTTAGTGTAGCCAAGCCCTGCCCTGTGGAACTCCCTGCCACTGGAAGCTTGGAGGTAATCGTCCCTGCTGGCTTTTTAGATGATTCCTGAAAAATGTGTTACTCAGGCAAGCCTTTGAAACGTGAACTTCATTTTCCCAACCGTTATTTTAATGAAAATGTGGTTTAGAAATATTAGGGCAGAAAGTCGTCCAGTCTGGCATCCTGTTTTCACAGCGGCCAGTCAGATTGCAAGCAGGCAGATGGGCACAGAAGCACTCTCCCATCCGTGTTTCCCAAGACAGGCATGAAGTAAAACCATTGCATTAGCAGCATCAAAGTGACCTCACTGGGGCGCAAGCCTGGGCAGTGTGTATGGAGGTCCTGGGCTGTGCCTTTCTCTTGGCCCCACTGATGTGGTCCAAAGGAAAGCAGATCAATATGTTTGGCACTAGCTTCACTGTAGAAATTGCTGGAAGGAGCTGAACAAGGCACCATCCAACCATCTTAGGGACTCCCCTCTGGATTTGTGTAGGGTTTACTCCTTAGTGTTTTCTTTTCCCGGAGATATCTCTCAAGACAGCAGAAGGTTAGGATCAGAGTTTTCCTTCTCCTAGATGGGTTGTCTTCCCAGGTTGATGAGCCCCATCTGCCCCTCAAGTCCCTCTACAGCATGTGCAGAAAACACTTTCTTTGACCACTGATGGTCTCATCCACCGGAGCCTATCTTCACATTCAGGGGATGTCCATCACTCACCGAGGGTTTGAGACCCGTCGGCTACCCACACCTGGTTTAGCCAGCCAGTCGAAGCCAGTCCCAGGGTGAAAGACCATATAAATTGAGTTTCATAAGGAAAACACTGCAGCATTGTTTGCAATCCAGCTCTCTGGATTTTCACCTTGGTATTCTCTTCCCCCTTCCTGCTTCTGATAAATCCTACTTTATATTTTACTTGGGAATTAACTGGAAATGTTAATTCTTAGAACCTCCTTGTTTTTCTGTGCCTAGCCTTTCTGTAAAAGGGTTAGCATGCCGTAAGCGGGGATGACAGTGTTTTCATCTTGGAATTGCAAGTCATGTGCCTAATTGGAAATGATTTCAGTTTACTACACTGGAGAGTAATGCCGCGATGTCCTCACCAAAGGAGCACATGACTCTTGTGTAAGCTGGCCGTACCTGGGAGGAGGGAATTTGATAAGGCTCTCCGGGTGTGTATTGTTGTAAGCAGATTAATAGCTCTGATCCAATAAAGGAGGTCTCTGCAGTGGCATCATCGCAGAGAGCCAGTGTGGAGTGATGGCTGCTGCCGGCTTCTCGGATCACGCTAGCCAATGAAAGATTCATGAGGAGATGGTGTTTTATAAGCCAATATCTCATATTGCCGCAGAGTCAGAGGTGTGACGTGAGCCAATCAATATAACTCGCCCTCCCGAAAGGTGGTAATGGGAGCGTGTTTATGAGAGGAGAAATGCTCCACAACAGGCGTGGGAAATCTCAGGTTCAGAGACCAAAATCCAGCCTCCTTTACTCTCCTCAGGCCAAACTCTGAAGGTACTTACCTGGCTGCAATGTGTACTTCAGCTCTTGCAATACCTCTTTCTTGTCTGGATGAGGGATAGCTATTGTGGAGTTTTGTATTTTTGTGTTGCTGGGTTTTGTTTTTTCTTTTGTAACGTATACAGCTTTGGATGAGCATTTGCCCAGAAGAGTGTCCTAAAAACCACTTTAACTAAATAAAAATCTTGTCTAAATAAAACAAATATTGTTTGCCAGGGAGAAGGGGTGGGGAGCAATTCCCTGAGTTGTGTTAGCAGTGGGATTTGGGGCTGGTTGACGGGAAAACGGGAGGGGGAGGATTTGCAGTATCATGCCACATCAACAGATGGTTACAGTAACTGGACACAGCCTTCCTTTTTTGGGTGAGAAGAGCTCTTGTCTCCTAGTCCAGAATGATTGGTAGGCGTCTGTCTATGTGTGTAAAACTGAAAGCGAGAGAGCAGCTGTTTGCAACGGATAGCTCAGCACCCTGTGAAGTGCAGTGCTGTTGAGATCTCAGCTAAAACATCTTGATTTCCCAGAGGCACCTACATATACATACAGGTAAACCTGTGTTAGAGGCCTGCACCTTGACCTAGCAACACCTTCGCCAAGAAGACGGCCTGAAGGTTTTTCTTTCAGATTGCGGAGGGCAGGAAAACCTTTCCAGCCTGAAAGCCGCATTGCTTTCTGGGTAGGCACTCCAACTCCATGGGGCTGAGGCCTCTACAGTCCCCCCCCCCCCCAAGTCTGCTGGGGTGGGGCTCAGCCTCCCCCCAATCTTTTTTTTTAAAAAAAATATTTTATTGACTATTTTCACATAAAAAATTATTCCAACAATTGTATTTTCCCCCATTTCCCCCTCCCACCCCCACATAACCCCCTCCCTCCCCCCTACAACTTCCCTCAGTTCCTCTTTCTGATTTATTAACACACATTGTTCTCTGCATATTATAAAAACGTAAAAATCTCTTAAGTTATCTATGTATTATGTTAACAAATAAATTTGTGTATGTTTATTCAAAACCTGCCAAGGAGTCCAACTCATTTTGTTGTTTCTTTAAATACTTTGTAAAAGGTTACCATTCTTTCTAAAGTCACAGTTGTCCTTATCACGAAGTTTATGCGTCAATTTTGCCAGTTCCACATAGTCCATCAATTTCTCTTGACACTGTTCTTTTGTCGGGGTTTCTTCATTCTTCCATCCTTGTGCTATTAAGACTCTTGCCTCCATTGTCACATACATAAATACGTTCTTCATTTTCCTTGGCAGGTCTTTTCCTACAATCCCTAACGAAAATGCTTCAGGCTTTTTTACAAATGTTAATTTGAAAATTTTCTTCAACTCATTAGATATAATTTCCCCAAAAAATTTAAGCCTCCCCCCCCCCCAATCTTGAAGGGGCAGAGGAGGCCTGGTGGGATGTTGTCCCGGACTGCACAGCATCTCACGCAGACCAGCACACCTGGCAGGAGAATGTAGCATCGGGAGGAGGCCTGGTCGGCCTATCCCAATGTGACAGTTGTCATGCATGATACTCATGACATCATGCACATGACATCTGCCACCATCACCCCAAATGTCGGACGCAACTCGGAGCCTGTGTTTCTGGGCAACCGTCCAAAGGTCACCTGTTGGCAAGGCCAGAGTGAAGTAAGGCTAGGCTGAGAGGCAGTGACTTGCCCAAAGTCACCCCAAAGTCTTAGGGTCAATTGCCACATACCAGGCTTCATGGCTTTAAAGTGAACCAGTAATAGTTAGAGATTTGTGGTTGAATCTCTTGCCATATTTAGTGGTAAACGCAGTGGGGATGGATCTCAGTTGGAATCTAGCTGCTGGGAGGTCAGCCAGCTTCCCAGTAAAACCTCCCCTGTGAAGCTGCTATTTGCCCCACAAGTGAATATTTCCCCTTACAAGGCAAATAGCAACTTGGGAGGTGGCGGAGAGATGCAGTGGAAAAATAACGTGAGTGAAAGGATTAATTGCCCCTCCCTGATTGGATTTGTGGGTCTTCAGTACTGCAGTAATCAGGTTGCAATCTTGTGTGCATTTACCTGGAAGTCTCATTAAACTCAATGGGACTTACTTCTGTGATGAGGCTGCATTTTAATGTTTCAATGTTTTAATGTTGTATTTTAATCTTGTTTTTTAAGTTGTATTCATTCAACTTGTTTTTATTATTGCTTGTTAGCCGCCCTGAGCCCGGCCTTGGCTGGGGAGGGCGGGATATAAATAAAATTTTTTATTATTATTATTATTATTATTATTATTATTATTATTATTATTCTGAGTCAGTATGGTTAGGAGTCAGATGTTCTTGTAGTCACTTCCACATCATACATGCTTGGAAATTGTCATTTACCCATCACAGGCTGTGCAACCCACTCTACCTTTAAAGCATATTCCCCACCCCAAAGAATTCTGGGCCCTGTAGTTCATTAAGGGTTGCTGGAAACTGTAACTCTGGGAGGGGAAAACTACAATGCCCAGAATTCTTTTGAGGGCAAGAAAGTGGTTTGAATGCCCTTTACAGGTACAGTGTAGCAATAGAGCTACAGTTCCCAGTAGCCTTTAAAAACTATAGTTCCCGGAATTCTTTGGGGGAGGGGAGCCATGTGTTTTAAATGCAGAAACCTTTTTCTCAGATTGCAAGGGCTTTTTGTCCTTGGCCATTCTGGAAAGGGCGATCCGTCAAGGGCAATCTGTACATTGAGTCCCCTTGAGGTTTGCATAAGGAAACAAATTAATATTTGTATGGTCCTGTTCCTGCTGGTGATTTTACATTTACAGTTGGCAAGGCTAGCGCCGAGCAAAGGGAAGCAGCCTTCTTTTCCTTTTGCTTGGAGATCGAAAGCAGCATTCCTAGTTCTGGTAACAGGAGCTCGTAATTGCTCCGGCTTCCCCACTTTGCACAATGACACAGCGCTTGATCACCCCTCTGCGCTGCCCATCAGTCTTGTTTTCGCTTATGATTTCTTGTAAGGCTAAAGGGCCATAAAACATTCTTATCTGCCTTTGTGGCAGCACTGGCTGAAGTGTTCTCTGAGATAACAGCTCAGAGAGAGGGAGGAACCTGTTTAGATTGCAAAACCATCTCTCTGCATCTGGAGAAACAGAAACTCGTGCAGTAGAAAGCAGGCCTCTGGAGCTCTGATTGGTTATACGCAGGAAGGTTTGAATGAAATGCCACCTGTACTCTGTGGCCTGGAAGAGGGCAGGACCACAGAAGAGATGGGGATGTGGCTCAGCAGTAAAGCATGTGGTTTACCTGCAAAAAGTCTTGGGGTCAATTGCCACATACCAGGTTTCTAATTAAAGGTACCAGGTATCAGAAGATATGGAAGATCTCCGTATATGCAAGGGAGCTGATCTGCCACAAATAATTCTGGGCACTGTCGTTTACCCTCAAGAGTCACAATTCCCAGCAACACTTAACAGACAGCAGTGCGCAGAATTCTGGGAAGGAGAGCATGTACTTTGAAAGTGCATTAAAAGTATAGTGTTTGTACACAGCCCGGGGGAGGGGGGATCATTGTTTAGCTCAAGGTTTGCATTATGGGGAACCTTTCAGTAAGGGGCACTTGTCAGCGGCAGGCAGGGGCTAAAGTGCACAGAGGAGCAGGTGCGACTCTTGACTTTGAACAGTAACAGTTTGAGGTTTCTGCATACAGACATACAGCCCACGCAGCTCTCCGTCTCCTATGCAGGCAAGCAAGAGGGATTATCACAGTTCAAGGACAGGTTCCAGTCTGGTAAAAGCCACCCAGGAGGGTGGAGAGCAGGGCCATTGAGAGGAGGAGCTTGCGAAGGGCCTGATAGAGAGGTGTGGAAGGGCTGTAGGAGTTGGGAACAGGTCAGCAACAACTCACAAAGGGTCAGGGAAGTTAACTACAGTGGTACCTCGGGTTAAGTACTTAATTCGTTCCAGAGGTCCGTTCTTAACCTGAAACTGTTCTTAACCTGAAGCACCACTTTAGCTAATGGGGCCTCCTGCTGCCACCACACCGCCAGAGCACGATTTCTGTTCTCATTCTGAAGCAAAGTTCTTAACCCGAGGTAATGTTTTTGGGTTAGCGGAGTCTGTAACCTGAAGCGTATGTAACCTGAAGCGTATGTAACCCGAGGTACCACTGTATTCAGAGAAACCAAAGCAGCTCAGGCCTAGTGAGCACAGCACATCTTCCCAGTGGATCTTGCCAAAATGAGGTGGTTGCAAGGACTAAGACTCCCCACGCCCCCAGGTCCTTCCTAAGCAACCTGAGACTTCTTTGCCTTGTCTGCCTCTGCTCCGTCCTCTTCATACTTCTGTGGGTTCTGGGAGACCAGAGGGAGGGGAGCTGCTCACAGCAGGAGGGAGAGACTCCCTGGCTTCTCAAGGAGCCCACCTCATCTCTGCCTCTTGACCTTCTCTCCAGCCTCTGATTCTGGACTGCCCTCTGCCACAGCCTCTTTCTGCTCACTAAACTCTGTTGCCTCTCCAGCTTCCGACATCTCCTTCTCCTAGTCTGCTCCTTCTTCTCCCTCTGACTGCTTGCCATCATCCCACCACCAATCCCCAGGCTCTGAGCCTCCTTCCCTTGGGGGTTCCCCGGCTGATACCTCCCACCACTCCTCAGCATCTAGCCAGTCCATGACACTAAGGTCCCCAACCTCGGAGATGTGCAATACAGGATGAAATGGACAGTCAGTCTGGTTTTGTGTGAGTTTGCCATGTTCTTAAAGAAAGAAGATGGGATTGTTTTGGTTTTTATCATTTTGTATTGCTTTATTTTTTTTAAGAAATAAATAAATAGTGATACAGTGCACAGGAATGGGTATTGAAGCCTTTCGAAATTCAGGCAGAATAAGAAAGTTGTATGTCCCTGCCTGAAATCCTTCATTAAAAGAGAAGATGTTCCAGAGTTGTGGTGCCACCACCAAAAAGGCTCTGCACCACATCCTCCTCTGCTATGCTTCTACTGGTGGCATCAGGTGGAGCAAGGCATCTAATCATGAATGTAAAGGACAGGCAGGTTCATGTCGCCTTTTCCCCTACCTGCTGTCTAACAAACTAGTGAAAGCATGATTTATCACGCCAACAATGCTACTCTGAGGGCTGACATGCAGAAGGTGTGCCTCAAATTAAAATGAAAGATGCTTGGATCATGCAACGAAACTGATGTGGGGGTGTATCTGGGCTGCACTCTGAACTAAGTGTTTCCTCAAGGGTAGCAGCCTATCGCCCAGATACACTTTGCTGCAATCCAAGGGGAAGCGGATGAAAGTTTGATGCATACGCAGGAAGTATAAAACAAATCTCAGGAGGGAAGAAAAACATACAAGCTCTCTTGAGGTTTGGGTACTGGTTATTGACTTACCAGGTGCATCTAAATCCATCTAATATTAACTAGAGGACCAACAACATGACAGTTCATAGTCAATTTTTGTGTCACCTATGATCACATTTACACTGCTCCTGGTGACAGGTTTTGATACTTTCTGCAGGTATTATGGCAATACACAGTATAATCACTATCTTATTATGTTTACAGTGTAATCAGATGAATAGCCTAATAAAACTTTGACAGGGCTTTCAACCTCATTGCGATCAGAACACTTGTTGTTTTTTCAAATCAATATTAATTGGATTCTCAAGATTGCCTTGGCCAATATATCCGCACTAGACCTCTTCGGTCTGAGGAACTGGCACTGTTACAGGTGCTCCACATTCCTTCCCCTGAAAAGTATATTGGGAACTGTAGTTTAACCCCTCACAGAACTACAGTTCCCAGCACCCTTTGCAAATTACAGCTCCCAGGATTCTTGTTGGGGAGGTTGCTTTAAATGAACGTTGTGTACATACCATATCAGCCTGAGAATTCCTGAGAATGATATCTTATTGAAGACAGCATCTGGCCACATCCACAATATTCTGCCTTGCATTCTTGTTACTCGCCTTGGGGAAACCTTTGTTATGCAAAGATGGGTCATAAATCTTGGTTAAGAGACTGAGCTATGTATCAGGAAGTCTCCACTTTGAATCTCACTCCTGTCCTTGTCTCACTAGCTGGCCTTAGGCAATCTAAACTGTCTCGGCCCTATTACAGATGGGGGTTAATAATGTTGATTTACCTTCTAGGCGTGTTGTCAGGATTACAAACAGGGTGCATATGAAGAGCTCTGAACCCTTGAAAGCACAGTACAATTGTTATTGTTAAGATAAAGAGGCTGGGGAAAACTTCTGCCTGAGGCTTTGGTTCTCTCCCAGACTGTCTGGGCTGTTGCAGAGAATCTGTTTATTAAGCATTTGTCCCAATCTGTTTGCAATAATAATAATAATAATCAAAAATGCATGGAGGTTGATATGAGGTCACTGTTTGTTTTTTTTTAAGATAATTTTGTTTTGGATATTTTTATTTTAACCTCTGTATCTGTATTTGATCTGAAACTTTTTTAATATATGGATTTTTTTGTTGCTGATGTTTTTATTGTTAAATCCTTTCAATATGTTTTTATAAAGTAATGGGGTTCGCGGGTGGAAATGAATGAATAGCATCCTGTGATCACATACTTCCCTTTGCATTTTCCCATCGCTTTTCTTAGCACAAAAATTCTGTGTGGGCAGTTGTGTGTGCTAGATTGGAAGTAGGGTTGTTGTGCAAGAGTGCCAAATTCATTTTAAGTGTGCAAACCAGTTTTGCTGGTATATAAGTGATTCAATACAGTTGCAGCCTAGAAGGGGCCTGCAGCCCTATAGCATTTCTGAGGCACTGCCATTCCTCTCTTTGCTGTTAGTATAAATGAAATTGTGCTTCCACATGATACTTGGCTGAGTATACACCATACATTTAAAGGACATTGTTTCCCCCAAAGAATCCTGGAATTGTAGTTTACCCTTCCAGACTCCCTGGCCTTCCGGAAACCTGCCGTTTATTTCACAGTTTCCTTTCTTTCTCATCCACAGCTGTTGCTAAAACAGACCTCAAATTATTCAGTTGTTTCTTCTCTGCAGCCGTAGAACCCTCCGCTGTTCATTCATCCATTTTAAGAAGTTTAATTTTGCTTGTGCTTGGGGGTGTAGGGGAAATGAATTTAAAAAGTAATAACCGCACACACACTTTTAAAAGGAGATGAGATCACAAAGGAGGAGCAGAAGGCAAAATGGAGCTCTGGGTTGTGTAGCGTTACATGGTAATGAACCCAGGAAACTCTGCACAGAAAAAAGCAGGACTTCGCCTATTACACGACCAACGTCCTAGAATTGTGCGCTGCACTGAAAGTGCTTTGCAAGTCTGCACTGGGCAGGCTGCTAGCTGCAATTACATTTGAAGTCAGAGAAAATCAGAGCAAACCAAGTATTTAAAAAGGAAGGTGAAAGCGGTGCCGTGATTTTGGAAGTTGCATCACTGGGATACTCTGCAATCAGTGAGAGAGAGAATGAATGAATGGCGTCTGGAGAAAACGGCTTGTGTGAAATCAGTGAGGAAAGAGGGGAAGGGCTCTTCAGGGCTAGAGCAGGAAATTTGCCTGCAAAAGTTCCCAGGTTCAGTTCCTGCCATCTCTCTGTAGCACTGGGAAAGCTCCCCTCTTCTTCCTGAAACTGGAGACTCTGTTGAAAATGCAGAGCGAGGTGGACCAGGGGTCTGGTTATCAGAGGAGATGGTCCAGATAGACCAGGGGTCTGATTCAACAGGAGGCAGGCTCCTGTTACGTTATAGCCACCCATGACCTTCACTTGTCCCTTCAGGCGAGGATCGGAAGCGTAGAGAACAGAGGAACTTGCAAGATGTGTGCGTAACAGTCCCTTCCTTCTGCAATCTTTGCCCTTCCCTTAGCCTACGTTAATACACATGCATACCTTTGCTTCCCCTTCCCTTTCTTATTCCTCATTTGGAAAGAAGCTGCCCTGAGGAGAGAAGTCATCCCTCAAGGTATTTCAAAGCCCCAAGCACAATTGCCATCTTATACAAGTCTGGTTCTTCCCTAAGACTGGGGAATGCTGCAGAGAACTGATGTAGTCTTTGGGCCCCTCCAGGCAGCCTCTCTCATGTGTCGTCTAGCTGATTTGCACTCTTGATGCTCTCAGGGTGGTCACATGGGCTCCTGCATTGAAATTGGTTTGTACCCTCCTGAGATAAGGCATAAACAGCCATCTGTGCGTGTCTGTAGCTTCCAGAAAATACAGTCGTACCTTGGAAGTCAAACAGTCTAGTTCTCGAATGTTTTGGCTCCCGAATGATCAAAACCTGGAAGTGACTGTTCTGGTTTTTGAACATTCTGTTGGAAGCCGAACGTCTGACAAGGCTTCCCGGCTTCTGATTGGCTGCAGGAACTTCACTTTGGTTTTCAACCATTTTGGAAGCCAAACAGACTTCTGGAACAGATCCCATTTGACTTCCACGGTATGACTGTATACCAAAACTTTTCATACAAGAAATGTTCTGTTTGGGGTGTGTGTGGAGGTGTTTTCTTTTACTACCACCTCTGATGTGCTAATGGCGCCACGGCAGTGTGACAAACTGAAGTTGCTTCTTTGTGACATAAGCCACTCCCTTCTTGCTGATGCTGTTTTTGTGGGAGCCAGGGCACAGAAATCACAGCCTGAACGTTAAAACAGCAAAATGGAAGTATGATGCAGGCATGATGTCATAGCGCAAACTACTTATGCTTAAATAGAGCAGGGGTATATGTATGTGGCACCCGCTCTCTTTAGCTGCTTGGCTCTGGATACAGCAGCTTTGCTTGTGTCAGGAGTGTCAAGGAGAACCTTTGTGGTTGGTTGAGCCTCGTAGGGTTTTGTTTTGCTCTGGAAAACAAAGTTTGAATAAAAGGGAGGAAGCGCTTTGGGGCAGCCCAAACAGGATACATGTACGCACAGAATGAAGGGACACGGGTGGCACTGTGGTCTAAACCACTGAGCCTCTTGGGCTTGCTGAACAGAAGGTCAGTGGTTCGAATCCCTGAGATGGGGTGAACTCCCGTTGCTCTGTCCCAACTCCTGCCAACCTAGCAGTTCAAAAGCACACTAGTGCAAGTAAATAGAAAGCGCTGCAGCAGGTAGTTAAACAGCATTTCCATGCACTCTGGTTTCTGTCATGGTGTTCTGTTGTGCCATAAGCGGTTTAGTCATATTGTCCACATGACCTGGAAACCTGTCTGTGGATGAAAGCTGGCTCCCTCGGCCTGAAAGCGAGATGAGTGCCGCAACCCCATAGTCGCCTTTGATTGGACTTAACCGTCCAGGGGTCCTTTACCTTTACCTTTTACCTTTTTACATACAGAATGAGGAGAGGACTCTGTAAGTGTGTATACTGATAGAGAAATTAAGGGGGGGGTGCTAGTGTATCAGTGTATTGTTGGCTGCTCTGAGAATGTCAGAGGAGTAATCCCTACACAAATCCAGAGTGGAGTCCCTAAGACAGTTGGATGGCGCCTTGTACGCCTCCTTCCAGAAACTCCTGCAGCCAAGTTGCTGCCAAACATATTGCTCTGCTTTCCTTTGGACCACATTAGCAAGGCTGAGATTGGAGGGGGGATTTTGTCATTGGGGCAGCCCAGGACCCCCATACACACTGCCCAGGCTTGCACCCCAGGGAAGACTCTTCGGTGCTGCTAACGAAGTGGTTTGACTTCACCCCAGGAGGCACATTCAGTTGTCTTTTGACACAAACAGTTGCCAATAACAACGCACTGCTATGGAGTCTCAGCACCTCCATTTTGTGCTGGCGCTCACGGCATGTTTATCAGTATATGAATACTGGCAATTCATTTAAAAAACAACTACCACCACCCATAAAAGCACTGCCTGGAGGAAGTCTTACCTTTTAAAAATGTGTTCAAAAGTAACCTGAAGACTGGTTTTTGATATGGCAGGTGTCTCTACCAATGGAAGAGAAGGGGGAGAGGGGGAGATTTGCCATTTCGCCCTTTTAGCCGAAGTGCCCTATCCGCTCTCTTCTGAAAGGTGCCACTTTGCAAGGGGCAAGGGGAGGTGCTGAAACGCACCAAATCGCTACTAGGAAATGCAAGGGGATTCCTTCTTCTGTCAGCATCGCCAGCTTTCAGTCGACAGCAGCAAATCACTAGGCGTGTGGTAACATTTGGCTCTCTCTCTTCTCCCCCCCCCATATGCTCAAAGCAAAGGAGACATGCCTGCGCAGATCCTCCCCACATATGAATGACTCTCCATCCAGGTATCATGCTGAGTTTCTGCTGCAAAAGTGTTCTTTTACCTCCTTCGACACACAGATTATTAGTCATTGTGGTTGTTTCTCCCATGGTTGCCCCACACAAAGCCGCCATTCATCCACAGGAATGCTCAGGTGCTTTCATTCTTACATAAGCACTGAGAATACCTGGTGCAATGTCTCATGGGGGGGGGGGGCTTCATTGAAAACGGATGTAGTTTTCACATTTCCTGCCTTGGGGGAATTCTTCTCTGCGCTACCTTGCCTGCTGAAGATGCCCAGGGAACCCGTGTGTCTTGCAAAGGATTCTGGGGGCATGTTCTAAGGCAGAGGTTTTCAACCTTTTTTTTTTTTGATTCCGCGGCTCCCTTGACCCAACTACATTCTTTCTGTAGCACCCCTGTGGGGCTCAGGAGCCCAGTTATGTCAGCCCTTGCCTGCAGAGCCAGCAGCCCCTTAAAGGTAAAGGGACCCCTGAACATTAGGTCCAGTCGTGGCCGACTCCGGCGTACAGCTTCCGGGTCATGTGGCCAGCATGACTAAGCCGCTTCTGACGAACCAGAGCAGCACATGGAAACGCCGTTTACCTTCCTGCCGGAGCGGTACCTATTTATCTACTTGCACTTTGATGTGCTTTTGAACGGCTAGGTGGGCAGGAGCAGGGACTGAACAACGGGACCTCATCCCGTCACGGAGATTCAAACTGCCAACCTTCTGATCGGCAAGTCCTAGGTTCTGTGGTTCAAACACCCTCCCTTGGGGAGTGTTCCCTCAGCCTCCTCTCTTCTCCCCTCTCCTTGCGAGTCCTCTGGGTGGCTGCAGCTGCCACCCCTGGTCTCTGAGCTACCCCGCTCCTGGCCTAAAGAGAGGTGCCTCCTCACACTGCCCCACAGTGGCCTGGGAAGCACCCCCTGGCCAGCCCCAGAGGCACTATTCGCTTGGGGAGCTTGTAGCCAGAACTGCTGCAACAAACAGCTGCGCAGGCCTCTGGGAGGCAGAAATGTGAGAGGGCATCAGAGGAGGGAGGGAAGGAAAGAGGGCCAGGGGCCAGTGTTGCCTGCAGCACCCCCAACCATCATTCAAGGCCCCCAGGGTGCCAGGGCACACTGGTTGAAAACCACTGTTCTAGGGGCTCGCGGGCATGGAGGCTGGTAACAAAACAAGTTGAATATCACCACTCTAGGCAGGGTTTTGTCGCAAGAAGATCAAACCTATCCATTCTGAAGGAAATCAGCCCTGAGTGCTCACTGGAAGGACAGATCCTGAAGCTGAGGCTCCAAGACTTTGGCCACCTCCTGAGAAGAGAAGGCTCCCTGGAAAAGACCCTGATGTTGGGAAAGATGGAGGGCACAAGGAGAAGGGGACGACAGAGGACCAGATGGTTGGACAGTGTTCTCGAAGCTACAAACATGAGTCTGACCAAACTGCGGGAGTCAGTGGAAGACAGGAATGCCTGGTGGGCTCTGGTCCATGGAGTCACGAAGAGTCGGACATGACTAAACGACTAAACAACAACAACAAGGCAGGGCATCATAAACATGGGATATGTCTTGTTTGTCTTTGCAGAATGTCATATAGGTAGAGCAAAGGGGAGTAACAGATCCCCTGTGTTTCAGTCCACATGCAATCAGTCTTTAGGATAGGGGTTTGGCCAGATATTCTTCATGTGAATCCCCTGACAGAGCCCGGAACATCACACTAGACATTGTAATAAAGTGGACAGGTTCCTGTGTGTGTGAGTCTGAGATCCAGGCAAGACTTTGGGGCAGGAGACCAGGGCCCTGTTCAGCAAAATGTGCAGATGGACCTTCAAATGCAGGAAAGCTGACTTACCATATTTGGGAGAACTACCCATTACCGCCTGCTCTATAAGACCATTAAATCTAAAATTACCTAACAGCACCACTGTGTGTGATGATGTTAAATATAGTTATGTGCATCTATTCTGTGCAACATGGGGAAAAAATCACTATAGTGGTCAGTCTATAAATATGTCAGAAGGAAGCCACTATGAATGAAGGAATTATGGAAGAAGGCTTTATTTGGTCTTCTTAATGCCCACGAATAGATTTAAAACGAGGAAGAAGGGACCGTGTGATGCAGCTATTTCAGGCAAGGATGGCTGTCATTGTTACAGCACACTGCATGTCATAGGCACAAAAACTGTCAACACAGCCCTTAAGAAATTGTGAACTTAAAGGAAGAAGACAACCCACACAGTTGTTCTACAGGAAGGCAGGGCCTGAAATGTTCAGAAGTTAAAAGAATAGCCTGTTCCCTCTTCCTTTGCCCTTCCCTCTTCGCTTTTCCTAATAAACAGCTACAATAATTACACAGAGGGCATTTTCAATCAAAGTTCAGCTCTTGTAAAAATGCAATTGCACGTGTATCTCTTTTGAAGCAAGCCCCACTGAGTTCCATGTGGGGTTTCTTCCTGCATAAATGTTGTTGTTATTTATTAGATTTATCCAGTGCTTTTTTGTTCTTTAAAAAATGTTTTGGGGTACTCTCATTTTGACTCAAGAAAATCACCATTTTATAGTTCGAATCAGAAAAAAGAACTACAGTAAATGGACAAACATACAAAGAACATGTATTACACCGGGAAAGGAAATGAAGGTGGTAACAACAAAACTGACCAATCACCATGCTAGATTCCAACTCCTACTTCACACATTAAATGCTCGCTTCCGTCTGAGACTCAGGAAACACTGTGACAGAAAATGAGGCCGCCATGGGGGGGGGTAGCGGTGGAACTGACAATTCACTGCTAATTAAAAAAATATTTTTAGTTTCTTCTCCCTGTTAGATTCACAAAATGTTTAGGGGTATGCGTCCCCCTGCATCTTCCCAGGGGAAAAAGCACTGGATTTATATACCGCCTTTCATCAAAAAATCGCATGGCGGTTCACAACATGAAAACACGAGACAAATGCACATATAAATAGTTAAAACGGAAGAAAGCAAAACAATAACCCTTCCATAAGCACATTTAAAATACATCTTTCTTTAATAAAGGGGAAAAGGGAGTTTAAAAGGGGGCTGTGTACACCATACAAAACCCAGATTGATAGGAACTGTAGTTTACCCCTCATAGTTCTCAGTACCCACGATTCTTTTTTGGGAGTGGGGGGGGGAATGTGCTTTAAATGTGTGGTGCCTCCACAGTCAATGATTCATAGGAATCCTGCTCCTTCCATAAGCGTTATTGCTACAGAAGTGTTTTGTAAGGGTGACTGGAATGTGCTTTGCATCACAGGCATTAGGTGGAAGTACCAATTATTCAGAAGCCTTGATAACAGCAAACATAGTCTAGGGAAGTGGAACTGGAGAGTTGGGTTATCTCTGGGCAAAGAGCCATTTCCACTCTGCAAAGCTCCAACCCTTCCCAAAAGCTATCTTTGCAACAGCAGACTGTTTAGGGCAGAGCTTTCCAAGCTTTTCATGTTGGTGACACACCTCTTAGACACGCACCATTTTGCGCCCCAGTAATTTGGTTTCACCAGCAAACTGCAGCTTAAACTAATCCCTTTCCAGCCCCAGGAGGGATGCGGGGAGCGTTTGTGCGACACACTAAGGTGTTGTGGCACACAGTTTGGAAAGCTCTGCTTTAGGGTGACAAGAAGAGGGCAATGGGCAGGCATTGTGGGACTGCCCTCCAAGCCTATACAGGTTTTTTTGTTTTAAATGAAAATCACCGAAGGAAATGTGGAGAACTGAACTTAAAAGACTGAAAAAATGAGATATGGAGAGAAGCAAATCTGACAAGATTCTTCCATCCATAATGTTGCCATTCCTGGGAAATACAGTGGTACCTCAGGTTACATACGCTTCAGGTTACATACGCTTCAGGTTACAGACTCCGCTTACCCAGAAATAGTACCTCGGGTTAAGAACTTTGCTTCAGGATAAGAACAGAAATCGGGCTCCAGCGGCGCAGCAGCAGCAGGAAGCCCCATTAGCTAAAGTGGTGCTTCAGGTTCAGAACAGTTTCAGGTTAAGAACGGACCTCCGGAACGAATTAAGTGCTTAACCCGAGGTACCACTGTATGAGCTTTCTGTGCAAACTGATATTTGTAGGGCTAGGCATTCTTCAAATCTTTGTTATTTTCAGTCATAGAGAAGAATAAAAGGATATCATTTGTGTGATTATAGATGATGAAATTGATGTAAACTGTTTTATCCTTTGTGCACTTTGCAGGGTGTATTTCTCTCACTCACTCGCTCACTCTCACTCTCTCTCTTTCACACACACACACACACACACACACACACAACACCTGGGAAATCCCCATCGAATGACTCAGCACAGTATTCCTATTGCCCGCCTTTTGCTTCAGCCTGAGTATTTCACTGTAGCACGTTTCACACACATTGCAGCATTTCAGAAGAAAGGAAACTTGGCCACTCATCCTTGGTGTTTCAGAATTTGCATCATAGATGATGCGTCTCTTAAGGTTTCACCTGCTCCTGTTCATTAATGTTTAAGCAGCAAGGAAGGTTGACTTGAAAGGTGAGGCTTGCAAGAAGCTGTCAGCGTTCACAAAAGAATCTCGCCCCAAGGGCAGTAAAGAGAGAGTTGAAAACACAGGGCACAAACACACCCTCTCTGCAACAACAAATTGCAAGGGGGAAAAGCATGATTTTTTTTTTAAAAAAATAGGCTGTTTCCAGATGGGCGACTACTACTACTAATAATATAATAATAATAATTTATTATATGTACCCCGCCCATCTGGCTGGGCCTCCCCAGCCACTCTGGGCGGCCTCCACTCTGGTGTTCTTTAGCTGTAAGTGGAATTGCTTTCCCACAATGTAGAGCAGGGGTCAACAAACCTTTTCAGCAGGGGGCCGGTCCACTGTCCCTCACACCTTGTGGGGGGCCGGGCTATATTTTTGGGGGAAGGAGGGAATGAACCAATTCCTATGCCCCACAAATAACCCAGAGATGCATTTTAAATAAAAGGACACATTCTACTCATGTAAGAACACGCTGATTCCCAGACCCTCCACAGGCTGGATTGAGAAGGCGATTGGGCCGGATCTGGCTCCGGGGCCTTCGTTTGCCCACCCATGATGTAGAGGGTATATTCATCTCGCTACATTCAATCCACACCAAGGGGCAGGACAGTTTTGTTTTATGTGACCCCCTGAATTTATACTGTTCTGCTCCATTTGGAAATATGTGGGTTCCCTTGGTTCCATAAACTCATCCTCAGTGCCCCTAACCTATAAAAAACATGATTCACAATAGCTGTTTGCCCAACCCGCTAAATATAATAACACAATAAAATTCATAACAGGAAGAATTAAGTGCAAAAATCCAGTCAAAACCATTTAGTTTCATTAATTCAACAAAGCTGGTGAACTTGATCCAGCGACACCAGCTTTTCAAAGTTGGATAGTCCTTTATACTTCCACCACCCTCCTGGGTAACCCCACTGGCCCCCAGGGGGCAGTACCACCCACTTTGGGAACCATTGGTATGTATGCTGTGCCACTGTAACCAGCCCTACAACCTCATGAGGAAAGTCGGGTAAGAAATTATAATAAATAAATAGCTGTAGGTGAGGAAGGTCTAGTTCACCGATGCAGCCATTTCAAGCTAAGCACACCTTCATGATAACCTTTGAGGTGGACACCACTTTATCAGACTTTTTGGTTGTTTGTTTATGCCAGTCTTTTAATTAATTAAAGCCCCAGTGCTTTTCCAGCTGTAGTGTTTTAATAAACAAACAAAAGTATTAGTGGCATAACAGCACTATAGCACTCATCTACATGGTAACACTATCATGCTCATTATAGCTCAATTGGTTAGCATGTGGTGCTGATAATGGCAAGGTTGCAGGTTCGATCCCCATATGGAGCAGCTGCATATTCCTCCATTGCAAGGGTTTGGACTAGATGATCCTCAGGGTCCCTTCCAACTCTATCAAAGTTAAACAGAGAGAAAAATTACTTTTTGACCAGGTGGCTAATGGCAGTGACTGGAAAGGCTACCAGGTCCATTTCCAAGCAGAATTCAATACCTTTTTAATAAAATATATTACGTTTGTATCCCACCATTCCTCCAAAGAGTGATGTACACAGTTCTCCCCCTGATTTCATCCTGGCAACAACCCCTTCAGATCACCTTGGGCAAGTGGGAACCAGACAGAGGGCCTTCTCGGTAGTGGCGCCCACCCTGTGGAACGCCCTCCCATCAGATGTCAAAGAGATAAAGAATTACCTGACGTTCAGAAGACATCTTAAGGCAGCCCTGTTCAGGGAAGTTTTTAATATGTAATGCTGTACTGTTTTTAACACTGATTGGGAGCCGCCCAGAGTGGCTGGGGAAACTCAGCCAGATGGGCGGGGTATAAATAATAAATTATTATTATTATTAAGTGTCTTCAGCAATTTATTTCCTGTATGGCTACACTTTGATTTAAGCTTACATAACAAAGCAGATGTGGGACACGGGTGGCGTTGTGGTCTAAACCACAGAGCCTAGGGCTTGCTGATCAGAAGGCTGACGGTTCGAATCCCCATGACAGGGTGAGCTCCCGTTGCTCGGTCCCAGCTCCTGCCAACCTAGCAGTTCGAAAGCACGTCAAAGTGAAAGTAGATAAATAGGTAAATGCACACTATTGCCTTCCTGGTGGGAAGGTAAATGGTGTTTCTGTGCGCTGCTCTGGTTCGCCAGAAGCGGCTTAGTCATGCTGGCCACATGACCCAGAAGCTGTACACCGGCTCCCTCGGCCAATAAAGCAAGATGAGTGCTGCAACCCCAGTCTCGTTCACGACTGGACTTAACAGTCAGGGGTCCCTTTACCTTTAACAAAGCAGATACCTCACTGAACTGTGCAGGCTGTTTACTTAACAAAAGAGCTGGGTCCGAATATGTAAGCAGTCCCCTTTTTCTGCAGATTCCTATTTTGCAGAGGTAAAAATGACAGGATTAGAAGGGACCCCAGAAACCTAAGTCGTCTAACCCCAATTTCATTACATATACACTGCCATCGAAAGAGGGAGGACCGCACAAAACCATCACATACGGAGCAATTTGCAGCATTTCTGCGGGTGTAGTTTGAAAAGAAGTTTGCAATTCTGGAAGGAACATAAAGAAAATGTACTGATATTAGCACAGCAAGGAACACAACTGAAATGAAAAGTGGCAATAGTGTGCATTTAAATATGAGGCTTTGCATTGCCCAGAAACCAAATATGATTTTGAATTCCTCTTCCTCTTTCTCCATCATATCTCCTCTTGACATGTTCCAATACAAGGCGGGCTGGCATGATTCAGCACAATGTGATGGATCATTTGACTCTGTGGGGAACAACATGCAGTAATGGGTAATGAAGGAATGTTTTATTTCCTCATTTTCTTTTTATCTAGAAAGCCTCTTACATAACCTCAAACTGGGTGAAACGTGCCCAGGCATCACAGAGGCCCTTTTCCTTTGTTTATGGTGCTGCCTCAATCTGGCCAAAATGGAGCCTTGCCTCACTGTGGTCTAAGACAGTCGGAAGCCTGGTATAGTGACATCTGTCATCAGGTTGCTTTAAGGCAGGGATGGGGAACCTGTGGCCCAAATGTTGTTGGACTCTCAGCTCCCATCAGCCCCAGCGGACATAGCCAGCAGTCAGGGATTATGGGAGTTGTAGTCCAACATCTGGAGGACCAGCGGGGAGAGGGACTACACCTTTGTCATACAATTCCCATTCAAGTGAGCTGCTTTTCAGTCCTGGGTAGTGCAATCCTATCCCCAACAAGGGACCGCGTCTTTTGGAAGGTAACCAAAGGCCTGTAGATCAGTGGGAGAACACATGCATTCATGCAGAAGGCCTCAGGCTCAGTCCCCAGCAGGTACAGGTACAGTCAGAAATGCCCGCTATCTGAAAACCTGAAATCAGTTGCTGGCAGTCAAAACACAGGTGTTCCCGTTCTTACAAACATTCGACTTGCATGCGACCCTGTATATGTGCAGCGCCAGCAAATAATTAAATAAAACAATTTTTTTAAAGGTGAGGAAAGGTCCAAAATGACCCAAAAAAGAGCAGGAAAATTGGGAAAACTGTGCAAAGAGAGTAGAAAAACGGCTAACAACCCCAGGAGCTTTTGGACCGACCTTCGAGTCCTGTGGAGAGTTGGAGTTTGAGAAAGGAGGTTTTCAGGGAGTGATTGTGGTGGAGTTGGGCAGATTTTTGTGGATTTGGTTTCCAGAAGTTTAGAGGGGGTTCACAAGCTTTTTAGATGGTGTTCCCAACTATACGTGAGTTCACGTATACGCGCAGTACCTGGGAACATATCCCTGCATAGGAGATGACTGCAGTATAGACCTGGTCCTTACCGCCCACTAGTGGGCGTTTCAGGATTCTAGGTGGGTGGTAGGCGGTTCTACGGCACAAGCTGAATCCTCCTTCCATTGAGCACTGGTTGGTGGTAAGGAAATTTTACCATCAAGATGCATTAGTGGGTGGTAGGTATAAAAAGGTTGACTACCCCTGGTGTAGACAAGAGAGCGGAATGAGAACCATAGCCTGATTGAGCCTGAGGCATCTTCCAGTGCTCCTAACCCATTTAACTCAAGTTCACCTGTCCTTCCTCGATACATTTATCCGTCACACAAATACCACCTCCTTCCTTAGAAAAGTTCAAAGCAGCTCCTGCTGCCTTCTCAGTCTCCCCATGAGGCAACTTATGGGCCCAGACCTGCTTAGCACCAGCTGCAAAACCGAGTAAAGCATGTACAGACTGTCTTCTGGCCCAATGCAATTATTAGAAATGGCATAGGGAGGTACAGTGGAATATCAGCTCTTCCATCTACTGGGCTTCTGAAATCTCAGGAAATGATGTGTTACAGCAAACCAAACCACATCTCATTTGCATTGAGGCTTTGCATACTCCTGAGAAATATCTATTTCAATTAATGGGTTTTCATATTTTATACTTGTCACGGGCATGTGTTGAAACTTGCACCTCTGCATACCAAGTGCCACAATGCCCACTTTTGCCAACCCTGGGTAGCTGTCCGCTTATTGTTTGAACCACACTGCCCTCTGGTGGCAAAAACATGCATGCACATAGCTCCCAGCAAAAGACGAGGAAGATGGTTCAGATAACCTTCTTCAAGCAGAACACCTTACCTTCTTCGCTACCCTGCTTAAAACATCTGCACCAGCATATCTTCCTGTAACACTGATGTAACACCTGCATTTTGTGACATGATCCTTCTGATGCAGATTGGTACCCAACATACAACAGGCTTCCCAGGCCATAAATATGTATTTTTAGGTGGCAGGCAAAACATTTTCCTCTATAACCAGGCCTTTGACCTTGTAACTATCTGTGGCCTTTTAGACATGGTTGGGATGTTTTTAACGTAGTTCTCTTTCCTCTGGGTTTTAATGTATCTATGTAAGGTTTACTGTCTGCTTGTTAAGTCCCTTTGGGTTGCCCTGGGCAAGATAATAATAAAACAACAGTTTTGCTCCTTAAGGCAACAGTGTTCTTACCTATGAATGAAACTCATAGAGAAGGAGCATAAAAACCTGAGCATCTGTTACTGAATACAAATTCCACTACAGATTTTTTGACTAGAGCGCACACACCTGAATCAACATCTTGCAATTCACTGACAGGCCTTTGGAGCGGGAGGGGGACAATGACATTGCACTGTTAAATGCCTTCCCTTTTTGTTCTTGTCCAAGACACTAGTTTTCAGCTCTAGAGCATGCGAAAGGCTTTTCTTTGCATGAGAAGCCACAGCCTGAAATGAAACAACAGGATTTCCAGGTTGGTTGGAATGGGTTGTAGACAAATGGGAACGCTTTGCATCTGTGGCCGCCGAAATGAATCTTTGTACTTGCCTTTGTGTTTTACTTCTGCACTACAATACCCATTCGTTTTGTACCTTTGTAAGGGCACAGATTATGACAAAGATGTCCCAAAGCTTTCTGTGTGTACATGAATTCAGGTGTGCACACCCAGAGGCTCTTATTTAGTTTCACTGCCCTTTCTAGTAATGAATTGCCTTTATTGAATACTTGTCTAAATTCAGTTTTTCATTATTATTGTAAACTAATATTTAATGGGTGGTTTGTTTTTGCTCATAAGCTGCTTTGAGTAGTTATTGGTAAAAGAACAGAAATTTAAATTTAGAGAAATGTGGGAATGGGTTATAAGGAACTATTTCTCAGATTTGCCAAGGCATAGCTGCTCATAACACTTCCACAGCTATTATTCTTCGAAATGGGAGCGAAGTGCAGAGTTTTCTGGACTATCTCCCATTTCTGCAAACCGCAAACTGAAAGGGCTTCTGCTGAGTTTCGCTTCCACAATATGACGACAGAACCCTGGAAGAAAATTTCTTCTGCTGACGGATGCTGACCACAATTGAGGTTACGTTCTCTCCCACTGCTAATTAATGTGACTGGCGCAGGTCCAATTGCAACCACATGGAGATTTCTGGACGCCAGGTTGACAACTGGAGAAAGCAAAATGTCACTTAGAGAAGGATCTGAATTTTTTTCCTTGAAGCTTGAATTAATTTTATTCTGGCTTGCTTTATCTGATATTTTAATGTGTTGTAAACCACTTTGAGATTTTTCCTTTAAAATATAAAGCAATATAGAAATGAAATGAATAATAAGTTTCATTGCAAAAAGGAAAAAAAGTGCCTAGACATTCCGTTGTGACCACAACCTAGAATTAAGTTTCCATTTGGCAATTTGCTTATATATTTGAGTTTCTAACAAGCAGCCTGGCCTGGTATAAAACCTGGTACCTGAGGGCAGGGACTTCCTGAATCAAAACCCAATTTTATTGCAGGAAGTTGCCTTATAGTGAGTCAGACCATTGGCTTCAACTAGCTCAGTAATGTCTGCAGTGATTGGAAGAGACAGGCAGGGATCTCTTCTAGCCCTAACCAAAAGAAATTCGGGACTGAACTCTGAACCGTCTGCCTGTAAGGCAACTATTTCTGGTTTATTTTCATTTATTTATTAGTGTGTATGACACACAACCACCCATGAGAGGGATGTGTAATCGTCTGCTCTTTGAAATCAAACAGTGGGGAGCTTAGTGCAACAGAACAAATTATCTTTGAAGAATCCTGAGTGGCTGCTCAGTGTCATCTTACTAATTCAGCCTCTCAGGTAAATCAACATAACACGACACAATCTCCTTAGGCTACTGCAGCTCTGTGGTTAGCATCAATTTGTCTAGCATAAACATGCATGTTCTCCAGGAGCTATGCAAATTAAAGCCCCAGAGATTTCCTAATAGGACTCTGACAGATGGATAAGGGCATGTCTTTCCCTGGTAGAAACTGGAGATGATGTAAATTAGGTTAACTAGGAGGGGAGGGGAACAAAAAAACCACAGCGCAACCTTCTCTCCAGAGGACTGAAGTAAATAAAATATGACCAAGCCGCAGTGAGACAGTTAAAAATTTTTTTACAGGGGACCCAATTTATATCTAAGATGACAAAACACAGATGCAGTTAATCTCAGGATAAAGAAACTGGAAATATTGAAATTATGAAACAACCATAAAAAGTACGCAGTGCAAGGTTCATATCTGCAGGCATGTTCTGTGTCCTGTCCACAACCCAAGAAAATCTGGAGCCCACCCAAAAAGCTTTGGTTATTATGCAGTTTAGGAAGGCAGTAAATAAATAAAATGAATATAAAATGAGAGAGGGAGGCCATGAGCAGCTTTGGTTTACTGCAAAGTTTGTAGAAAGAAAAGAACCACAAACACAGCCCACTGAGATGGAGCATGCTCAGTGGGTGCAGAATGCCAGTTTACGGTACTGTTGCCGGGGGGTGGGGTGAGAAAGAACAGAACAGTGGGTGGATGGAATGGAATGGAATATCCTTCAAGCTGGCATGGCTGGCTGGCACCCTGAACCAGGAACGCTCCATGCTGCAGCCTTTTGTTGCAAGCACTGCCCTTCTCATAAAGACTCGTATTTAGTTAGCCAAGTGACAGGTAGATAGAAAGGCATGGAAAATTTCACTGGGGAGGAGAGAATTGGACTAAAATAAATTCCACATTTACCATGATGGTACTGGCTCATCAGCTGCAGAGCCAAGATAGAATAGTAAGCATCTGGTACCTAGTTTTACCCTTAAAGATGTCAAAAAAGACATCCTGTCACAGGCATGCTATGCCATTCATTTTTCTGAGGGTTCATCCTGCTATCAGCCATACATCCTGCTTTTGTCTATCTTCTGTTGTAATGCAGGAGAGTACCCCCGGCTTCTTAGAACCGCAACGCCCCTGGGTCAAAACTCATCCTTAATGGTGAAGTGTGGCTGATCTTCAGGTTTGAAGTTTGGATTAGGGCTGCCATCTTCATTGAGAATTCTTTGGGCAGTATAGCCGACAATGGGATATTTGGCTTTGTAGACATTTTGGAAGGTTTCCTCCAGAGACTGCAGCTCCTCTTCCGTAAGGCCCACCTAAATGAAATATGAAAATGAGTTAAGGTCTGTGCAACGGGAGGGAGGGAAGAGAGAGCAAATATATTCACTGTGCCGTATATGACTATTCAAAAGGGAGAGGAAGATATGCAGAGATCGCTTCCAGCCACCAGATGCCTTGATCCTGCATGTGCCTGAGGCAACAGCTAGCTGCCAACAACAATTTAGGCCCAGATGCAAGTAAAGTGATGTGCAGAATTGTGGCTTCAGCTCATGACACAAAGAACACATCTCTCTTTTTCTTACTGTATCATGCGTGAGATCCACCGGATCAAGCGACATCTTTGCAATCCCTCGTGTGGAATCTTTGCCAGCTAGCGCATTGTACGGTGCTCCTTTCGCATAAAACTCTGTCCAAGGAGGAGAAAATAAAGTCTCAGTGAAATTAAGCTAAAATTCATTATCTTTTTTTTAAAAAAGAACCTCTCATGGTACTTCTAATATTTAATTATGTCTGTGGTATTTCAGAAAAAAAAGCCTATTTCCTTTTAGAACAAGGAACAAGTTAGAAAACCGTGAGGGTAGAAAAATCCCAAAAACATCTGATGGCTCAGGAGCTGAGCGCATCAAATATCTGGTCCCTGGACAACACTTGGAGGTTTGCCTGTTTTATCTTCCTTGTACAATGCCAGAACCTAAAAAAAAATAGATTCCAACACAAAAGAACTTTAGCTTCCATTGTACAAGATGAGAAAGATGTCCACTTATTGCACTTATCAGCCTCCCTGGCCATGAAAGTGACAAGTAAATTATATTACTAACACGGCACTAATGGAAGACCTGCAAATGATCTGAGGGCATCCAGTATTTTAAATAATGAAATAAATTCTGTGCTCAGTGCACAGAAGATGGCAGGTGGCAACTAACTAATCACCTAGGAGGCAGCTAAGTGGGTTTAAATGGTGATCCACTGAGAGAGGGCGATCCACTGCGTTTTTGGCTGAGGTAACCAGGCCCAGTGTCGGCATCCAGCATGGTTGGGCAAATGTCAGAGCCTACAAACCCCAGCAGGTGCCAACAAGAAGGCTGCTCCAGCATCCTGTGTGTGTGTGTGTGTGTGTGTGTGTGTGTGTGTGTGTGTGTGTGTTGGCTTACTTTTTATTTATTTTTAAGGCCCAGCACTTTAAGAAGCACCTTTATTTCCCCCGATTCCTCCTCTGTTTCCCTCAAACACAGCAACCTTAAATCAGACCTGAGAGGCCTTGTAGGTCAGTGTTTCCCAACCTTGGGTCTTCAATTGTTTTTGGACTACAATTCCCATCACCCCTGACCACTGATCTTGCTAGCTAGGGATGATGGGAGTTGGAGTCCAGAAATAGGTGGAGACCCAAGGTTGGGAAACACTGTTGTAGGTAAATGAAATCAGCGGCAACTGCAGCCACCTGGCTTGGCCCTTCTCTGACTAGTAGCAGGCTGTAAATTTATATATATATATGCTTTCGTAGATTTTCACGGGTACAGGAATGCAGGTTTTGGTGTCCTCGGGTGTCTTCCCGTGTAAAAGTTGGGGTGTCTAGGCGACGTTTCGACGAGGTCTCACTCGTCATCTTCAGGCTGGTGCTTTCGGCTTCTTGTTACTGGAACAGAGCGGGATCTCAATGTTTGAGTTCCTATAAATACTGTAGAGGGGGTGTGGTGTCTAGCCTCCAATGTTCTGGGCAGAGAGGAAGTTCCCAGGCTAGTGTGCCTTTTCTTCTTTTGTTCCTTAATTACTTGAGAGATACCTTGAGTGATTTCTTGAGTGATATCCTGAGTACCACTTAGGTGGGTCATTAGGTGTGGATTAGTTGCTAAAGTCTTTGTGTCTTGACCTCTTGAACTTTGTGAAGAGTTTTCCTGAGAAGATGGCTGTATTGCACTTAGTTGTGCTTTGGCTTGGCTTCGTGTAAACACAATAAACACAATATGGCTCCATAAACACAATATCAAAACAGCCTTTTGCACCAACCAAAAAATAGCCAATATCCTCAGAAACCCCAAGGATAAAATCCAGTTGGAAAACCAAGGGATCTATGAAATACCCTGCAAAGTCTGCCCAGCCACGTACATTGGACAAACAAACAGACGAATAAATGCACGTATCGCAGAACACAAGAATGCCGTCAAAAAAGAAGAAAAAACTTCCTCTCTTTTCCAACACATGAAAGAAACAGGACACGAAATTAATTTTGCAGATTCCAAATTGCTCTTTAACACGGAACATCACCACAAGAGAATAATCATGGAAGCCATCGAGATAGAGAAACACCCTCACAACATGAACAAGCGTGACGACACATCCCGCTTGCCAGACATCTGGAAATTAGCCCTCCCCACAAAAACTGACACCAGATCCAGAGGCACACAGAACGCCAACACCAATCAACCACACCAGACCCAAACCCAGACCCTCTCCACAGATGAATTACTGACACCATCCAGTAGCCAATCCATGGTGGCACCTCCGGATGCTGCACCCCCCTGCAATCCCTACACAGATCTGGCTGACACAAGCCACAAAACCACAGCTCGCCCCTATACACGAAGCCAAGCCAAAGCACAACTAAGTGCAATACAGCCATCTTCTCAGGAAAACTCTTCACAAAGTTCAAGAGGTCAAGACACAAAGACTTTAGCAACTAATCCACACCTAATGACCCACCTAAGTGGTACTCAGGATATCACTCAAGAAATCACTCAAGGTATCTCTCAAGTAATTAAGGAACAAAAGAAGAAAAGGCACACTAGCCTGGGAACTTCCTCTCTGCCCAGAACATTGGAGGCTAGACACCACACCCCCTCTACAGTATTTATAGGAACTCAAACATTGAGATCCCGCTCTGTTCCAGTAACAAGAAGCCGAAAGCACCAGCCTGAAGATGACGAGTGAGACCTCGTCGAAACGTCGCCTAGACACCCCAACTTTTACACGGGAAGACACCCGAGGACACCAAAACCTGCATATATATATATATATATATATATAAATAAAGTCCATTGCTACCATTCGTTGCCTGGTTAATGTGTGAGAAGAAATAGCCGGCACCATGAAAGAACCATAGCTGTCAATGTTTTCCTTTTTTAAAGGGAAATTCCCTTATTCCAAATAGGATTCTTTGCAAAAAAAAGGGGAAATTGACAGCTATTGAAAGAACTGAGGTGAAAGGGGAAGAGCTATGCAGATGGCTGCTGAGAAGATACAGTCATTTCATTTGTATGCCGCTTTTTCACCAAAAAAACCACGCTCAAAGCAGTTTACAGGACCTTGAGGCCTGGGGGGGGGGGGCGGGAAACATGCCTTCCTTCTGGAGGCAAGTTTAGCCACAGACAGCAAAGCTGGGAACCTTACTAGGTCTGGTCAGGTAAGAAAGAATTCAGAGTTGTGAATAATCCTTTGAGCACTTTTTGATGGAGAGGAAATAAGTTTGGAGGCAGGAGAGGGAAGGTACTGGAAGATATGTCAATTGTGATTTGTTGTTGTTTAGTCGTTTAGTCGTGTCCGACTCTTCATGACCCCATGGACCAGAGCACGCCAGGCACCCCTGTCTTCCACTGTCTCCCGCAGTTTGGTCAGACTCATCTTCGTAGCTTCAAGAACACTGTCCAACCATCTCGTCCTCTGTCATCCCCTTCTCCTTATGCCCTCCATCTTTCCCAACTGTGATTATATATTTCCCAATTGTGATTATATATTACTATATATTATCTTTTGTTCTCCTCTCCCTTTCAAGAATATCCCAGGACAACGCTAGCTGGGGCTGATGGGAGCTGTGGTCCTGAACATCTGGCGGACACCAGGTTAGGAAATATGGAGCTTTCTTAAGAATGCTGAGGCTGCAGTGCTGAGATTTCTGCCTCTGAACCTGAGCCAGAGATGGGAAGGGAGGGAGGGACCCTCTTGTTAGAAAGTTAACTAACCTTTTCCAGAGGTAACATCAAACACCACGCCCTTCACAGCTATGTAAATAGGCTGATCCTCCTGAAAAGACATTTTTAAGATATATATTTTTTAAAATCATCCAATATAATTTTGTAAGCTTCTTTTCCCCAGACAATCCAAAAATGGCGTGAATCAAGTTAAGAGAGCTTTGTCTGACAAAACCAGTTAAAATCACTAAAGGAGTATGGGAGCTTTAGGATAAAGCATCTACAGAGCACAAGTCTTGAGGAAGGCTGGCAGCTCTGCTTCCAGTTCCTAAATCTGGGAGGAGTCAGGCTTGTCTCCTTTAGAAATCTGCAGGTGGGCTGCATGGGGATGGCTATAAACTTGCAGCTCACACACTGTGAGAGAGAGAGAGAAGGAAGAACTGTGAATTCCTTACAGCATGCTTACTTGGGAGAAGGAGGAAACATATCCTGCTGAGACTTTGACCCAAGCACTATAAGTGTCATAGCTGTCAACGTTTCCCTTTTTTAAAAAGGGAAATTCCCTTATTCCGAATAGGATTCCTCGCAAGAAAAGGGAAAAGTTGACAGCTATGGTAAGTGTGCACCTGAGCAGCCTGCTTCTGTGGGGGCTTGTTTACTCAGAAAACCCACCGCGTTCATTCAATGAGTTCGCACTCGACGCCCTTCCATTCATAGCAACGGGAACCAAACGCGAGGCAAAACGACACCCGTCGCTGTTTAGAGTTCTAATCCGGATCCTACCAAGAGCTGCAAAACTCTTCCGTCCGTACTCTTGCGCGCACATTTTGGTTGCTAGCAGCGTCTGCAAACCAAACATCCCAAGGCAAACCCGATCTCGGCTGGCTTCCCGCGCCGGATCGCTCAAAGCCAGCAAAATCCGCCCTTGCGCCCTAAAATCCTCGGCCAGCAGCCGCTCCTCGCAGCCTCAGCTGGGCCCTGGCCCGCCGCCTTCTCCCGGGAAAGCGCCCTCCCGGCCTCCCTTCGCCCGCCGTACCTGCTGCCCGCCGTATCTCGCCAGCTCGGACTCGGTGAAGAGGCGCACGGGTCTCTGGCGGGGCGCGGGCTTGAAGCGCAGTTCCTGCTCGGTCCGCCCCTCGCGGAAGCCCAGGAGGGCCCAGGCGAGCAGGACCAGCGCCGCCGCGAAGCCGCCGGCCATGGCGCTCCTCCTGCGCCTGATGGCGGCCAAGACTTCGAGGGGCGGGGAAAGGAGCCGCAGGGATCGGGTTTCTCGAAAGCAAACTTCTCCCGCTTGCTTTTCTCCACGCTGCAACTAGACTGCCTGCGCGCCATACATCCAAAGCACGCACGCTCCCCCCCGCGCGAAGACTCCTGGGAACTGTAGTTTATATTCCTTACAAAGCTACAGTTCCCAGCACCCTGAAGCAGAAATACGCTTTAGATTCATGGCGATCACGAGCCTTTAACATCACCCCTACGTTGTAAAATGAAACCTTGCACCACAGAAGACATGCGTGTAACTTTGCTTTTCAATGCTGCAAACATGTTACTACCCTGGAAAGCCAGTTTACGGTATTTATAAGAACATGTACTTAAATGCATTCATTTAAAAAAATAATCTGCCCAATTAATCAAGGGAAACTATTTAAACATTTGCATGTTTTGTACTGTAGTTGTTTGCCCAACCCATCAACAGACACTGCGTTCCTATGCAGGCAAAGGCCCCATAATCCTGGGAACTGTAGCTTGTATGGATGCCAAGAGTTGTTAGGAAACCCCCGATACCCCTCACAGAGCTACAATTCCCAGAGCTCCCTGAGAAGAGAGATTGATGGCTAAACTACGGAGAACTGTAATTTTGCAAGAACAAAGGAGTTTCTTAGTTCAGTCAGTGGAGCACGGCTCTTAATTTCAGTGTCCTGGGTTCAAGTCCCACACTGAGCAATAAGATTCATGCATTGCAGGGAGTTGAACTAGTTGACCCAACTCTACAATTCTACGAACCTAGCCTCTTTCAGCACCCTTACAAACTAGAGTTTCCAGAATACCTTGGGGGAAGCTACAGCTGTTATGTGATACTAAGTGGTATTATGCCGTTTTAAATGTCTTAATGCAGGAAACAGCCCTACTAGAAAAGTTAACCAATAAACTGAAACTGACACGGGGACATATAGAAGAAGATGCTCCCCTTTATCACATACACAGCCCAACAAGACAATGACAATACTGTAATCTACCAACAGCATACAAATCAATATGGCTAACCTGATCCAAAACACCCACCCACCCCACTCACACATGAAAACAAAGACCACCATAGCAAACTACAATGAATAACCACCCCCTAGGCTAGTCCCAACCTCTCACCATCAAAGGAACACAAGCGAACAGCAAAGAACCTGCACAAGCAACGCTGACACCAAACCCTACATATAGTAAGTAAAATAGAAACATCGCCACCTGACCCCCACACTCATCTCCCCCCCCACCTCTTCCCCCCTTTTCTTCCTAATGTCTCAACAAATGAAATTGATTTGTAAAAATGTTACATTGGGGGGGGGGCATGAGAGAGAGACATTGCACACTTTTGTAAATCAACAAAATTTTTAATAAATAAAAATTAATTTAATACAAAAAATAATGTCTTAACGCAGATATGACTCAGCTTAAAGGTAAAGGTAAAGGGACCCCTGACCATTAGGTCCAGTCATGGCCAACTCTGGGGTTGCAGCACTCATCTCGCTTTATTGGCCGAGGAAGCATGACTAAACTGCTTCTGGCAAACCAGAGCAGCGCAGGAAAACACCATTTTACCTTCCCACCAGAGTGGTACCTATTGATCTACTTGCACTTTGACGTGCTTTCGAACTGCTAGGTGGGCAGGAGGAGGGACTGAGCAACGGGAGCTCACCCCGTCGCGGGGATTCGAACCGCCGACCTTCTGATCGGCAAGTCCTAGCCTCTGTGATTTAACCCACAGCGCCACAATAAACTACATGGCGCACACACATCTGCCCTCCTACAGAGGGAAACGGGTTTTGGAGGGGGGGCTCACGAGGATTGCGCGGTGTAGCGTCGACTACGATGCAAGTCGCAGTCAGTTCCCCGTGCAACGAGCATCTCGGAAGATCGCCACCTTGCTCGGCACATTTCGAACCCGGCGCTTCCCCAGAAGCCCCAGTCCAGCCCAATCCTTCCAGGTCACAAACTACATTTCCCAGCATCCCTTTCTCTACAGCCCCCCCCCCCTCGGTGTAAGCAACAAACCGTGCAGACCCAAGGTACGGGGAGCGCGCAAGTAAGTTTCTGGAGGAAACGGTGGGGTCTCGCGCGCTTGCGCCGTGCGCCTCCCGGCCGGAGAATGTGTGTCCCGTTACGCCCGATGCTCTTTGATCCACTTGTCGCTTCCGCAGCTGCCTCGCCAGATCCCGGCTTCTTTTGCAGCTGCCTGTTGATCGAGTCTCTCCTCTGCCTTTTCTCTTCGCTGGTGCCATGAATAGACAAGAGACTTCGTCGTCTTACCAAGAGGTATTGGGGTCGGGGGTCGGAGCAGTGGCGGCGATCTTGCTCCAAATTCGTCTTCGCGAAGCGCGATCGACGCGCTGCTTTCGTTTCTTGGCCGACCTGAGCGTTGCGCGCTCCGGAAACAGCCTTTGCAGTTTCTGCTGCTGTGGCAAACAAACAGGAAAACTTGCAGCCCGGGTATGGGCAAACTTAACACCCGGATCCGATGCATGCTTACCGCTCCGTACAGAGGCAACTGCTTCATACCGAGTCAGACCGTTGCCCTATCTCAGTATAGCCTACACTGATTGGCAGCATCTCTGGACAGGAGTAGCACTCAGCTCTGCACCCGGAGATGCCGGGATTTGAACCTGAGCCCTTCTGCGTGTAAGGCGGGCGCTTTACCAGTGCAGTAGAGCTTGCCACTCCGCTTGCAATAGGGCTGCAAAACTACTACAGGCTGCCATCCTCTGTGCATGCATTCAGTATAATGTATCCCATTGAGCAAAGAAGGGTTTACTTCTCTGTGCATGGGATTGCTCTGTGCAAGCAGCAGTTTATAGATGAAAACTTCTGTTGGTTCCCCGAAGTCAGGAGTAAGACTAATTGAACTAGTGAGACTTGCTTCTGAGTAAAGCATGCACAATCGTGCACTTACATTGAGCTCAGTGAGACTAGCCTCCTGTTCTGAGTAGGAAAAAAACACGTGATTCTGCACAAAACCCGGGCACAAGTTTTTTGTTTGCCAGCGAAGGCACTGCAGGAAAAACGTTTTCTTTGCTGTGCACAGTATTTCCTCATCCCCGCTCCCCCCCCTGCCCACAGCACTTTTTCTAGTCCAGATGGCAAGAATCAGAAGTGGGAGCTCTGCTTAAAACTGCAGGACTCTAGCTGATTCTCCTGTCACTGGCAATTGACTCATAATGACGGTAATAATAGTATAATAATCCTCCTGATGAGCTGAGTACTATCCTAGAAGGCAGTTGGTAATAATGAGCTCTTAATTGTTGTTGTAAGTGATCTTATTATATGCTCAAATGTAATGCCTGCTGAGTTCAGTGGGGCTTAATAATAATTTTTTATTATTTTTAGTAGTGTTGACAGGACTCTTGCCTTAATTCTCTTCCCAGTTTGCAACCTAGCAGGGTCTCTACATCAACTCCAGCCTTTATTCTTATATTTAAATGTATAACCTCCCTCCGTTAATTCTGATTCTTAGAATTCTGTTTAAAGCCACAGAGAAAGATAGCCGGACCACCAAGTTAAGTCCATTTTGTGGTGTCAACAATGACCTGTTTTTATTCCCCTGATCAAACTTTTCTCTCTCTCTCTCTCTCTCTCTCTCTCTCTCTCACACACACACACACACACACACAAAAGGATATCCTGCAGACTCTCTCACAAGTTCTGCCCTTGAATCATTTAATCATTTTTCTTTTCTTCCGGAGCCCAGATCTCTTGTGTTCATGCAGTTAATCTGGAAGGAAAGGGAAGGGGGTGGTGATGGCTGTTGGTGTAAACAAACCCTCCCAGATCTCACTTTTTTAAAAGCATTTAAAGCAAATCCAGAAAATTGGTTATCTGTTTGAATGTGCTCTGGAATGGTGCTATCAAACTGGTCTTAGCCATGCAGTGAAACTCCCCCCGCTGTCTTGCTGCCAGGCCTTGAAGGTTTCGGCTGCTTTGCATATCAATGTACCAGCTGGTGCAACTGTAACTCTGAGCTCATGGCAGTTGCCTTTGCTTCCCCTTCAAAACTGCAGATGTTGAGAGAGCTCAGCTCATTCAAATGCAATTATAGCATGCCTTACTTGGGGGGGGGGCATTAGCAGGAGAGCTGTGATGCAGCCCATAATAATAATAATACTTTTAACAATAATAGTACCATTCCCAGGTTCTCTCCCAAATTCCCAGATTCCACAGGGGTTGTCATAGTGAAATCAAGTAAAGATTGATGCTTCGAGACAGGAGCTTGATGTTATACTCATAATTTATTTACTCATAAATTATGAGTCATAATTTAACAGATTCTTCCCAGAAATCCAGGTGAAATGGGGGGGCCAGGAATGTGGGCTGGCATTTTGATGTGTGGATTGGGGGGGGCACAATAAACACCCACCTAGAAGCATTTACTGTGACGGAAGTTTATATGGGCTAAGTCAGGGATCAGCAAACTTTTTCAGCAGGGGGCCGGTCCACTGTCCCTCAGACCTTGTGGGGGGCTGGACTATATTTTGAAAAATAATAATGAACGAATTCCTATGCCCCACAAATAACCCAGAGATTCATTTTAAATAAAAGGACACATTCTTCTCATGTAAAAACACCAGGAAGGCCCCACAAATAACCCAGAGATGAATTTTAAATAAAAGGACTCGTTCAACTCATGTAAAAACACGCTGATTCCTGGGCTGTCCGTGGGCCGGATCTAGAAGGCGATTGGGCCGGATCCGGCCCCTGGGCCTTACTTTGACTACCCATGGGCTAAGTGATGCCAGAAATAAAATAATAAAATAAATGAATAACAATAATATCCTTTATAAACGGGGACTGCAACAAAATGTTATAACATGGGAATGCTTCTCTCCAGGATGCCAGCCAGCCAGCGTTTGTGGCCTGGGATTCTGATGAGAATCCCGAGGGCCAAGTAGAGAGGTTTAGGGGACACTTTTGGCTCTCAGGCCCGAGGCTCCCTGCCATTCTAATATATTCTCAAGATGCTCCTCTGTTTTGGAAACTACAGGTTTTATTCATTTTTTCAAAATCTTTTGAAACGTCCTTACAATCACATGTTCAGCTGCTTTTGTGATTTTAAACCTTCTGGGTTAAGTGACCTCAAGTGTTAGTGTGAGTGCCATTTTGCTCTTTAAATGGACTTCGAAAGAAATGAAATAAAACAACACCAAAAGTTCCCTGAAGGAGGTTAATATGTGTTGAAGAACTAACTAATGTATAAAAGATTTCCCTGCTTCCCTAAACATTCTGTTTGGTCTTTGGCCTCTTCTGGGATTTTTAACTTGTTAAGGGTGATGACTGATGAGAGTTGGCAGGAGACACCTATTCCCCACTCAGAGCTATTATTCTCAGGGGTTGGGGGGGTTAACCATCAATGCTTCCCAGCGAACTCTCGATATTGTAGCTCCACACCCTTAACAGACAAAACAGACCCCTAACAGACATGCTAGTGGTGGGCAAAAGCGGAACAACAGATATGACTTATCTTTGTACAGTAGGTTACATTTCAGCTGCGCCAAAGCGCTCCAGGAGGGTGTGGAGCAGGACTCTTGAGCTGGTATGTCTTGAGGAGAAGGGGTTCAGGCTAAGGAGATTCCCAAGGGCCATGCGGAAAGAACCAGAGTTCTCCAGTTCCAATGTACTTGCATGTGTGAATTCCCCGGGATTTTAGACATAGCCCCATTGAAGCCAATGTGAGTAAACAGCTTAAGTGGCTTGTAGATCATAGCTTCCCCGCTGTCGCCACCTTGTCTGACATCTGAGTAAATACCGAAATAGGACACACCTGAAAGCCACCTGATCGCTTCAGCTCACCTGCTCCTAACAGTGTGCCAAGGCTTCTGTGCCAGGGTGATCTATATTCATTGTGGACTGCAGCCATGCACTCATGTACACACGTAACAGCCGAGAAGCCTGTTGCATGCTTTGTCTTCTCAAGGGTGTGGAAAGCAGTGCTATGTCTTTACTAATGGGACCTGCAACAACTTACAGTGCTATGTCTTTACTAATGGGACCTGCAACAAAGTGTTGCAGCGTGGAGAGCTTCTAGTTAGGGCTCTAGTCAGCTAAGCATTCCATTCCTCCTCTTCTGTTTTCCATTCAGTCCCCACCAGTTAGCATTCTGCGGCCACTGAGCAGGCTCAGTTCTCATGGGGCTACTTTTGGCTTCGGTCCTTTATTCCCCAACCTTTTCATTTGTACTTTTGCAAACCTTTGGGGTTTTCCCAAGAAAAGCTGAGTTTTGAGTGCTGTTTATCCGCTTGCAGGGGTGTTGAAGTCTTGCAGTAATAGCCTTATCTGTTTAAAGAATACAGTAGATGTAGCCAACATGGTGCCGGGGTAGCTCAGTTGGTTAGAGCATGCTGCTGATAACACCAAGGTTGCAGGCAGCTGCCTATTCTTGCAATGCCAGGGGGGTTGGACTAGATGATGCTCAGGTTCCCTTCCAACTCTACAATTCTATTATTTTGTGGTGTCCCCAAGATGCTGCTGGCCTACAACTCCTGCTGTCCCTGACCATTGGCCATGCTGCCTGGGGATGATGGGAGTTGACCCACTCTGTGGGTTTCCCCCTTTGATAGAGGCAGATCTTGACAGAGGCTTCAGGGGCTTCTGAAAAGCCTTGACCCCACCTCTGACTGGACGAGCGACCTTTTCTCAGGTTGAAGGTTTGGTTGGTGCCCAGTTATATTTCTGGGGCTGTGGTAGTCAACTGAACTGAACTGAGAGCCAGCGTGGTGTAGTGGTTAAGAGCGGTGGACTCATAATCTGGTGAACCGGGTTCGCTTCCCTGCTCCTCCACATGCAGCTGCTGGGTGACCTTGGGCTAGTCACACTTCTCTGAAGTCTCTCAGCCTCACTTAGCTCACAGAGTGTTTATTGTGGGGGAGGAAGGGAAAGGAGATTGTTAGCCACTTTGAGACTGCTTAAGGGGAGTGAAAGGCAGGATATCAAGTCCAAACTCCTCCTCCTCCTCTTCTTCTTCTTCTGTGTTTTCATTTGCAAAAACAATGACTTAAATAAATAAATAAAAACAACAACCAATTTTGTTTGGGAAAGGGAAGAAGTGGAACGCGCCAGCTGCGATCTGCAAGGTTGCTTCAGAACGCCAGGAGACAAAAAGAAAATTGTATATAGAGGGAAGGAACAAAAGGAAGCAGAATCCTTTGTGCTTTGCCTTCAGTTATTTTCCTTTCAGTTATGGGATTAGATGCTGCGCGGCCTGCAGGGATCACGTCTATCGGATGTGACAAGCCTGTGACATTGACAAAAATGTCCTGGCAGTTTGGGCCTTGCACTTTGAGTGATGGCTTAAGAAAGCATCTGGTCTGTTTTGCTGCTTTGAAAGGTGTTCAGTTGCCTGTTGTTCTGGTCCGCTGAGCCAAAGGATAACGTAGCAGTGGCCTGAGGATTAGGTTGCTGTTCCTTTTGGTGGTGATGGGAGGAAAGGTGTTCGTGCTGCATTCACACACGTGCTGGAAGCAGTCAGATTCCTCCTTACATGTCTGGGAAATCCCTCCACCAGCAATTTCCGGATTTGCATACAGAGGGATAAATCCAGTTGTCAGGGACTCAGGAGCGGGAGCGCGGGGAGGGGAGGAGATGGAGAGCGAGGGGGAGCAATCCGAGGGCAGCGTACGAGAAGATGACAGTAGCCCGAGAGATTCCATGAGCCTCTCCAGTGAATCGGAAGATTCACAGAAGGGGGCGCCGGTGGCCAGGGCAAGGGGGGGCCCAAGGGGGACAATCCAGAAACAAGGGGCCAGCGGGGACTCCCAGAGCAGCAGTTGGAGATCAGGACCAGCTTCCCCACCAGAGCGTAGTGGGGGGGAGGAGTCCCAGGTATCGGGGCCAGCGTATTCACCACCAGGGAGAGAAGATGAGTCAGGGTTGACCACGCCTACATCGGAGAGTCAGGCAACGGAGGGGAGGTCACGTCCAGCCAGCTTCCAGAAGGAAGGAAGCAGTGATAGAAGCAGTGTAACAGTCAGGAGGAGGATCACGGGGTTGGCGCGAGAGCCAAGTTCAAATGTACAGGAGCGCGGGACAGCAGAGAACGAGGATTGGGAACCAGGTCCTAAAGCCCGCAGGAGTCAGGGGGAGGAGTCAGGCGACTCAGCGTCAGAAGAGTCCAGAATGGTGAATGCCCCAGCGGGCAGGAGGACCCAGAGGAGGAGAGAGGAGAGGAAGAGGTGGAGCAGGGCTAGGATCTTAAACTGGTGTCAGAGGGGAGGAGATTCAGACGGAGCTTCGCCGGTCTAGGGTTTAAGACGTAGAGCTGCGCGCTGCGGCTTTGAAATGGAAACTGAACTTCAATAAAGACTTTTGTACATAACAACAGCCTGGCGTTGGTCCTCTGTGAGCTGGGACCTAGGGGCAGCTCTGACACCAGTCTTTTTGGTCGTGAATGCAAGATAGAAGGTGTATTAGAATGGAGAGTCTGGGAGAGGTGTAGATGCTCCATTGAAGACTTTGCAGCCCAAACTGGAGAAGTAACCAATGCCGTTTTAAAATTTATCAGAAACTTCCTACTCCATTTTCTCATTTTCTTCCGCAACATTGAGCACCAGAAATTGGCTTTTTAAAAAAAACACGACATCACCGCTTCTCAGCTTTATATAGCAGCCTCTAGATCCAGCATTAGAAGCCACAGGTTGGATCTGAAAGAAATGTTCTGGTTTGTCCTCTTCAACAGGAGTGCTCTTGTTCAGGGTTCTGGGCAGTCATTTGAGAGAGCAGCTTCCAGTCAACGCAGACAGCACTGAGCTATATGCACTAATGGTCTGACTCAATGTAAGGCAGTTTCCTATGTTCCTTCCGCTCTTTTACAGGCGCATGCACAAACACATACTTGGACACTATGGTTTGCCAGAAGTGTTCCCCCGCCCCCTGTACTCAGTATTCTATGACTACTAAACATGTTCAGTACTCATTAAGCTATTGGTCTTTTGCCTCCACCTTTTCGTTTTAATTTGTACCTCTGAAAATTCAGGGGGCTCCCCTAGCATTGCTGAGAGCTCCCTTTCGGTTTCTCAGTGGCTCCATTTTGGCTCAATTTCTGTTCTCATTCACCGCCTGAGGTTGCTATTGGAGGGAGTGCTCATTCATTCTTCCCAGTCCATTAGCAGCCATGAGCATTCATGGAGAGGCAATTTAGAGCCGGGTTGGCAAACCTCTTTCTGGCTGGCACTACCGATAATGATTCCCCTGACCCCTGGTGGCCCAAATTTCACAGGTTGTGTGATTAACACTGTGCAGAGCAGATGCAGCACGGAGGCTGTAGCATGAGCAAGTGTAGCCCGCTGAGTGTGCGGCTTGTGGCTGAATTTCACCTGCAGGAAGAACAGCTTCTTTGCGATGTTCTGGATCAGCTCCTCAGATACATCTTCAGGGTAGAACTTGGCATGGAATTTGAGCCGCTGTAGAAGCTCAGGGCTGTACCCACTACACAGATCTGATTGTTTCCGTATTTTATATTTGTAGCTGAGTGAAGATGTGGAGCACGCAGATGCAAACTTGGAACCTGCAGAGGAACATGTAGACAAAGAGGATCTGGATGATGCCAGCTCAACTATCCTTCCAAGTGAGATCTACTGATCCTGTGTAGCTGGATATTACATGTGCTTGCATGAGAATCTTGGGGTCCCAGCCCATATTGTTTTCTGCTGACAAGAGATATTGCAGTGATGCATGTCGCAGGATAGGGACATTTCCTGTAACAGGTGCAGCAAAGCCTCTCTTGAAGGGAGTTCTCTGTGATAGAACATGTGCTGAGAGCAGCAATGCCTGGTACAGTTGTACCTTGGAAGTCGAACGCCTTGCAAGTCAAATGTTTTGGCTCCTGAATGCCGCAAACCTGGAAGTGAGTCATCCGGTTTGCGAACGTTCTTTTGGAACCTGAACGTTTTCTGCGGCTTCCGATTGGCTGCAGGAGCTTCCTGCAGCCAATTGGAAGCTGCGCCTTGGTTTCCAAACATTTTGGAAGTCGAACGGACTTCCGGAACGGATTTCGGTCGACTTCCACAGTACGACTGTATTATGAAAAAGTGAAGCACCTCCATGAGGCAGCCAACACTTGCCTTCGTCAAGCAGCCATCGTTGCCTCCATTGGCCAACCATCACTTGCCACCAGCAGGTCCCTCTGCAGCCTCCTCTCCCTACATGGGGAGAAATCAGTCTTTGGTTCTTTCCTCCTTAACATGAGGCATATTTAAATTCTGACACCATATGTTCCAGTGTGAGTTAAAAGTCTCAGATTAATGTTTTCTCCAGTCCTAGACAGCAACAGCCCTTCGGTGCGTTTCAGCAAGTCCTGCCTGAAAAACGTTTTCTCGGTCATTCTCCTCTTCATATACCTGCTGCTCATGGCTGTAGCTGTCTTCCTGGTCTACCAAACCATTGCTGACTTCAGGGATAAACTCAAGCACCCCGTGATGTCGGTCTCTTACAAGGAGGTGCCCTCTTACGACGCACCTGGTAAGATTGGAAACTGAACGATGAGTTTTCCGGGGTAATCGGGCAGAGTTTGAAGTTGCATTTCAGGCTTCCACAAATCTGCAGCTGGCTGCCCTTTTGCTTACCAGCTCTCAGGCTTGCGCATTGTTGGGTTGTAGGACCTAGGCTGCCTTTGTAGATGCTTAAGCCTTATGCAGTTAAGCCAGCAGAAGCTGCTTCTGAGGAACACAAGGAACCCTCATTTTGTGGCTCTGCAGATGCTGGAGGTTGCAGGTGCCACTTGTTGAAGCCACAACAATAAGCGGGGTTTTACCTATTCTGTGAAAACATCCCCTTTTATTCAGAACTCTTAAGTGTTGCACAAGATTCAGGACTACCTTAGAAACAGCAGCCCCACGCAGGGTTCCCCACTTCTTGCCCTGTTAATACTTAGTATATTAGAAGCTGCTTTTTCACTGAGTTATGATCTTGGTACATCTAGCTTACTAAGGTCTACTCTTGCCAGCAGTGGCTGTCCGTGGTTTGAGTCAGCAGTTCATTTCCAGTACAGCTTTCCCCGTGGCCTGACATTGTGGCACTGTGTGCTGTCCTCGCCATCATTGGCTGCTTCTTGTGAGGATGGGAGTGTGCAGTGAGGACCAGACGCATGGTAGATTGCAATAAGCATTGCAGAGAAGAGGAAGAACTGGGCGTGGAGCTGCGGCTTTGGGTAGCCATGGACAGACTTTACCTCCATGAATTTGGGTGGCAAATGTTTCTCTTAAGCATCTAAGAAGAATCCTGCTGGATCAGGGTGAAGGTTTGCAGAGGGAGGCTCTTAAGTTGGTTAGTGCTAATGGTTCACAAATCATTGAGGGGAGGAGTAGGTCCATATGTTTTAAGAGAAGCTATTTCAAGACTGTCGCATGAGAGACCTTCCACTGAGCTTCCTGTGCCAGGCAGTTTGAGACCTGTTTTGGCCGTTAGCTAAGGCCATCAAGCAACCAGTGACTTACCAACTTCTGGAGTTTGGGGCTGAACTAAATTATCTAAATTCATATCAGTGCTGCCTTGATTGCCCTGGTGGATGATGTGTATCAGGAGAAAGACTGTGGGAACTGACATACTGATTTCAGTGGCTTTTGATCCCCTTGGCCACAATGTCTCTCTGAGTTGCCTGCATGGAATAGGAATGTGTGTGGACAAAACTGTTTTATGGCATTTCCTTTCTCACCTGTCGGGTTCCAGAAGGTGGTGCTGTGGCATCCTTTTCTCAGCAGCCAACAAAATCAGGGGGGTTGCTTGTGGAAGCTATTGATGCCCACAAGTTAACTCTGGATGTTTTGGGTCTTTTTCTCCCTCTGTAAAAGCCAGTCCCCTTTCTCCCCAACAATCTCTAACATGACAAAGTAACGGAACACAAGTTGCGGCTATGCAGACTTCAGTCTTAGTGGATGGTGCCATCAGCCAGCCATCTTTCCCTGCCCCCAGGAGGCCTTTGGGAACGACACCAAGTCACGACACAGTGTTGTTGCCATGGGGCATTCTGTCGCACGAATGCTGTTGGGGTGCTGAGGACGGGGATGCACAGTGCTGCAAAAGTGTAGAAGGAAGGGAAGAATCTCAGCCTAGATTTAATTGTCTTTCAACTGTCGAGGGACTCTGGATGCTGGGGAGAGATTTTTCTCGCCCCTATGATCCTTTGTCTGAAGAAGCTAGGGATTGAATTTTGTCTGCATGCAAACTTTGGACTTTCTGCCAATGCGCTATAAAGCTGCTTCCAAAAGTTGTGGCTTTTGTGGTCAGTCTGGCCCAGCATTGTACCATCCTGACTCACTCTCACACCACATTCTGTGTGATGTCTAAGGAATGCTGTGTCTGTGATGGTTCCCGTTCATTAGAAATGTAACGTTGCTCTTCCAAACAGGTATTGCCCTCTACCCAGGCAAGGCTGAGCTGCTGACCTGCAAGCATCACTTACACAATTACATCCCACCTCTGGTAAACCCTGGCCAGCCAGGAGAAATTGAATGCACTACTCAGAGAATCAACTACACAGATCCTTTTGCCAATGGAACAAAGGTAATCATTCAGAGGAAGGACTCAAGTCAGTTGGGAAACCCTTGAGTGGTTGCAATCCCACACCATCAGACAATGTCACTTATCTTGGAATGCCACTGCGTAACAGAGCGGGGAAACTGGCTGGCTCCAGTTTATGCTTTAGCTGAGATTCCTGCATTGCAGTTGGTTGGACTAGATGACCCTAGTCATAGACCCAACTCTGTGATTCTGTTTGAGACAGCTGTCATCATAGCTGCTGCTAGAGAAGGGATGGGGACCATCTGTGGTCCTCCAGATGTCACTGGGCCCTAACTCCCATCATCCCTGGCCATTGGTCTTGCTGGCTGGGGCTGATGGGAGTTGTAGTTCGCAGAGTTGGAGGGAGCTTTGTAGGCCACCTGTTCCAAACTCCTCCTTGATGCAGGCAGTCCAGAGCTATGGCTTCCCCAGCAGATGGCTGTGTCCAGTCTCTGCTTGAAGACCTAATCAAGTGCCTTTTAATTATAGAGGAGCCCTTCCTGATGTTGGGGCAGGTCTTGGGAGCGACTTCTTTATGCATGATATTTAACAGAAAACGATAGCACATGTATTGGAAGTGATCCGCTGCAGGGATCCTTCACTTTGTAACTTAAGGGTTAGTTCTGTTGTCATCTAGTCAAGAGGCATGGTGGAGGTGTTGATGTTTCATTTAGGTTTTGTTTTGAAGTATTATTTTTTTTACTCCTGTAGCTGACATAGAAAAGTGAGGTTGGAGGATGGAGTGGCTTACTTGGTGCCCTCCAGAAAATGGGACTCCAACTCCCATCATCCCTGACCCATGTCCTAACACCAGAAAATATCCTAATCAATCCAGAGATACATTGACAGAAAATGCAAAGGTTCTCTTTTGCTCATCTTACTCCTCTTCCCATGTGTCTCCTCTGACTGATCTTTCTGCTCGTAGAAATTTGCGGTGATTGTCGAAGGACCTCGTGATGTGAAGCAGCAGGAACTGGTGTTCATGCAGTTCTACCTCAATGAAACGGACCAGGATTTCAGCGCAATAGACTACCTTCTCTTTTCTTCATTCCAGGATTTCCTCGAGAGGTACAGCTGCTCTCCTCATAATTTCTGTTCAGTAAAGAGCAGCGTGGTTCGAGTGTTGGACTAAGGCATCCCTAGTTCAGATCCCCATTTGCCCGTGAAGTTCACTGGCCAATTTCTGCCTCTCAGTCTAACCTACCTCACGTGAGTGGAGAAAAGCAGAGAGAAACATGTGTGAGCCCATGTTCCCTCTCAGTGACTCATCCCATCCACTGCTTGCTTTGGAAGGAACTATGGGAGCTGGCTTCACACAGTCATGGGATGAATTTCAGGGGGTCCCCTATGGTACCTAAAGACCACCAAGCCCCTACATTTCCTGAATGAAAGAAGGGAAGAAACCAATGGGCAACTTTACAGAATAGATTAAAAACAAGAGCTAGGATTTATTGAGTAAAAGGGAGAGGGAAGGAAACAAAAGGAACAACTCTGGTGGGTATACAGTTCACAGGTAAGTCTTGAGGCCACCAAGTAGGAAGAGGATGGAGTCCAGTAATTAAGACCCAAGTGGTCCACAGGTGAGCAATCAGTTTCTTGCACTTGCCTCATAAATACCAGAGGCTCTCTGTTTCTGAAGACTGCTGTCCATGCAGATGGAAGGCAATGAATGGGATGGAGCAAGTATGCTTGTCCCTGCTGACCCCTCCTCATGTCTGTACAGGGCTTAAAACAGGCATGGCCAAACTTGGCCCTCCAGCTGTTTTGGGACTACAATTCCCATCATCCCTGACCACTGGTCCTGTTAGCTAGGGATGATGGGAGTTGTATTCCCAGAACAGCTGGAGGGCCAAGTTTGGCCATGCCTGGCTGAAGTCAAGCAAGATTCGTCCTCTCTGCTGGGTTGCATGCAAAGATAAATTCATGCCTCTAGGCAACGGGAGTAGCACGCGATCCGTATAGACAGGCCTTAAACTAGATTTTGAGAGTCTCTCTTTGAGGCCCTGCATCTAAGTGAATTCTGTATAATTGCCTGCTTAGAAGTGTTCCATGTAAATTAAGCTGAGTGTGAATCATACTTTAGAATCCTGCACTTCCTCTTTTGGGTTCCCCACACAGCGTATTCGGCTGCCTTGGTAACCCACAATTAGCCGGAGAATGTGGAGGCTTCAGAAACTGTAGTGGGTAAGATTGAATAATTAGGAGGCCCAGCCGAGCCTGGTAATGGAGCAAAGGCAGCTCTGCAAGACAGTCGAGGGGAAGCATTTATATTTCCATCGGAAGCCTCCTTGAGTCAATAACTTCCATGGAAACTTAAGTGGGAGAGGAAAGGAACCATCTAGCAGTGATATTAATAAAAGCCATTTCCTGGCTGCGATTCTTTATTTCTGCTTAGTGCCAACCCCCACCCCTTTTACACACCCTAAAGCACAAACCTTCTTCTGTTGTCTGCAAGGGTTTGAAAGCCTGTCCTCAAGGGAAAAAATTAAAATCCACATTAGGGCCATACACCTCCATCTTGAGTGAGTCTCATGACAGAGTGAGGGACAAGGCTGAAGACATTCAGAGGGGAGTGGGGGTAGAGGCAGGATTGAAAAGAAAGGAAAAATGAATGATTTTGGCCCAGAACAGGCATTCATCTATATTAACAATGCATTAAGTCTCCAAGGAATACACACAATTTTCGTTGGACCTTTCCTTTAGTGCTAGATTCAGCTAGCCATTTCCCTTCTGGCTCTAATTTTTTGGTCATTCTTCTGCCTTGGGAGGCAGCTGAATATTCACTGCCAACACTCTCAAGCCATAAGGACTAGAAACGTGCTTTATTCTTAAATGAAGGTGGAGATTCCTCAGGATGCTGAATTCTCTTGGATTCACAACAACTTAAGGGCTTTGCAAGTATGTGTTCCCTCCCTTGCATCATTAGCTAACCCAGAAATAGTACCTCGGGTTAAGAACTTTGCTTCAGGATAAGAACAGAAATCGGGTTCTGGCTGCGCGGCAGCAGCAGGAAGCCCCATTAGCTAAAGTGGTGTTAAGAACAGTTTCAGGTTAAGAACTGACCTCCAGAACAAATTAAGTTCTTAACCCAAGTGTCAGGGGTTCAGGAGCAGAGACACAGGAGATGGAGCAAATGGAGAGTGAGGAGGAATCCGAGGGGGGTGTAGGCAGTGACAGTGGTCAGAGAGATTCCACGAGTCTCTCCAGCGAATCGGAAGATTCACAGAAAGGAGCGCCGATGGCCAGGGCAAGGGGGGTGCCAAGGGGGAAACCCCAGAAGGAAGGGGCCAGCGGGGACTCCCTGAGCAGCAGTTGGAAATCAGGACCAGCTTCCCCACCAGAGCGCAGTGGGGGGAGGAGTCCCAGGCATCGGGACCAGTGTTCTCACCACCAGAGAGAGGAGATGAGTCAGGATTGACCACGCCTCCATCGGAGAGCGGGGAAACGGTCAAGAGGAAAGTCACGGGCTGGGTGCGCGCACCAAGTTCAAATGTACAGGCGAGCGGCACAGCAGGTAGCCCGGATAGGGAGCCAGGTCCTAAAGCCCGCCGGAAGGAAGGGCAAGACTCAGGGGGGTCAGCGTCAGAAGAGTCCAGGAAGGAGGAAACCCCAGGGGGCAGAAGGACCCAGAGAAGGAAGGAACAGCGCAGGAGGTGGAGCCGGGCTAGGATCTTAAACTGGTGCGGAAGGGATAGTGACTCAGAGGGGACTTCGCCGATCTAGAGTCAAGACGTAGGGCTGCACGCTCTGGGGTTTGAAATGGAAACTAAACTTCAATAAAGACTTTTGTACATTACATCAACCGGGCGTTGGTCCTCTGTGAGCTGGGACCTAGAGGCAGCTCTGACACCAAGGTACCACTGTATTTCATTTATATCCTTTCTCTCTTCTCCAAGGAGCACAAAGTGGCTGCGCATCCTTTCTCCTGCCCACTTTCTCCTCACAACAACCCTGTGAGGTAGGTTTTATGCCGAGAGAAAGGGGACTAGCTCAAGGTCATCCAGTGAGCTTCAGTGGTCCCCCAGGTCCTAGTCCAGTCCTCTAACCACCACACCACACTGCCTCTCGTACAAAACTGTGTTAAATTAAATATTATTATGTTAAATTCTTCTGAAACAGCCGGCATGATTTCATGCTCACATAAGCTGCATAAGAAATCCTGTTGAATTTATAGTCTTCTGGTAATGGTCTCTGCTGTATTGCAACTCGCCTTTGCCAGTGCAAATCCCCGGGGTGCATCAAGTTTCCTTCCATTTAAAAAACATCCTGTTAAAAAACTGCTGACTCCAGGTTCCTACAGGCCTTGGGAGAAGAGATTAGTGTGTCCCTCCAAACCCCTGTGCCCAGACAAGAGATCTGCCATTGTGTTCCTTCCTGGGCACCTTTGCAGGGGCTGATGCTGGGTCTGTGCACAAGGTGCTGTAAGGAGGAGGTTGCTACAGCTTATAGCTAGGGCTCCCTACAGCAGGAGTCAGCAAGGCTCACCGGGCATGGGCCGGATCACTCCCGCGGAGATCCTCCGTGGGCTGGACTGGTGCAGAACAACACCAGAAATCGTGTCTGTGCATGCTGTGGTGCCGGAAATCGCTTCTGTGCATGCACAGATGCCAAAGTTTGCACCTGCACAGAAGCGTTTTTCGGCATCTGGGCATGCGCAGACGCGATTTCCAGTGTCTGGGCATGCGCAGAAGCGATTTCTGGAGCCGCGGAAGAGAGTCCCCGCACTCTCTAAACTGTGCTGGTTTAGCGCAGCACGCGGGGACTCGCCGAGCGGGTGGCTCAGTTTGGGGGTGGCTCGTGGGTCGGTTAAACAGCCTCCGTGGGCTGCTTCTGGCCCATGGGCCTTAGGTTGCCAACCCCTTCCCTACAGCTTCTACAGCATCCAGCCCAAGGAGATTCGTGTGGCAGCAAAGGCAGCAAGGACTTTGCTGCCGTTGCTATTTATGAAAGATGAGCCTCATGCTGTCGGTGACTATGCAGTGGATTATTACCAAGCTGTGGAAAATATATATATGTATCTGTCAGAATGGCTCTTCGTGCGAGTTAGGCGAAATGCCTTGGAAGAACACAGAATGGAAAATCGATTTCAGATGTCATGGAAGAGTTGAATGCTGTTCAACTCCCTGCTGTTGGTGTGCCCATTACATTTGTCTGCAAATGTATTTCCAGAGGCTGTTGTAGTTGACTTTCCATACAGGGCCTGGAATCTAGAGGGAACTCACGCCTCATTGGGATGCTGAAGGTCATCTGGGACAACCCTCTGTTCATTGCAGCATCCCTGACAGATGGTTCTCCAGCCTCTGCTATAGTACCTCCAGTGAAGGAGAGCCCAACATCTCCATCTTTTTCATGTTTTGTACCTATGCGCTTCCAAATTTCAGGTGCTTTAGGCCACTCTGCACGTGTTTCAAGGCATTCTCATTGTGAAATCACATCTCACAGCTGCTAGAGACAAGCCTTCAAAATGTGCTTTTTCACTTTTATCTGAAAAATAAAATTTTTCGTGGTCACTGTAGAATTCCACTTAAGTGAATTCAAGACTCAAAGAGCGTGTTAGCTAAAAGTCTAAGCTACAAGTCATGACGTATCCAGATCTGCCTTCTGCATGAACTCACCGCCTTAGGCAGACTCAGTTTCTCATTCCCACATCTGCAGTATTGGGATAATAGCACTGCCCTACCTTAGGAGGGCTGTTGGGGATGCAGGTGGCACTGTGGTCTAAACCACTGAGCCTCTTGGGCTTGCCGATCAGAAGGTCAGTGGTTCAAATCCTCATGAAGGGCTGAGCTCCCGTTGCTCTATCCCAGCTCTTGTCAACCTAGCAGTTCAAAAGCATACCAGCACAAGTGGGAAGGTAAATACCGTTTCCGTGCACTCTGGTTTCCATTACGGTGTTCCATTGTGCCAGAAGCAGTTTAGCCATGCTGGCCACATGACCCGGAAAGCTGTCTGTGGACAAACACCAGCCTAAAAGCAAGATGAGCTCTGCAATCCCATAGTCACCTTTGACTGGACTTAACCATTCAGGGGTCCTTCACCTTTTTTACCTAGAAGGGGTATTGTAAGGATAATACGCACCCCAACGCACAAAAGGGCTTAATAAATGTTAAGTACAGTGGTACCTCGGGTTAAGTACTTAATTCGTTCCGGAGGTCCGTACTTAACCTGAAACTGTTCTTAACCTGAAGCACCACTTTAGCTAATGGGGCCTCCTGCTGCTGCCACGCTGCCGGAGCACGATTTCTGTTCTCATCCTGAAGCAAAGTTCTTAACCTGAAGCACTATTTCTGGATTAGTGGAGTCTGTAACCTGAAGCATATGTAACCTGAAGCGTATGTAACCCGAGGTACCACTGTATAGTTAATTAGGGGGTCTTGTAGCAAAACCGATAACCAAGGCCTATAAAGCCAACACTACCGCTTGCTAAATTTCCCCACCACCAAGGTAACAAGTCCTTACAACAGAACTTGTCAGCTTCTTTTCGTTTCCCAAACTAACACTACCTCCTTCTACCGCAGTCCAAACAAGCCAGACTTTATGAAGGCCTGTGAGAGTTCCTACTCCAGCTGGAAGTTTTCCAGTGGTTTCCGAACCTGGGTCAAAATGTCTCTGGTGAAAACAAAAGAAGAAGATGGTCGGGAGACGGTTGAATTCAGGCAGGAGGTAAGGAGGCAGCAAAACACAGCTTTTATTGCTGGGGGTGGGGTGTTCACACTATGCAGGCTCTCAATTCCGCAAGCGCTTTCTGCAAGATGTAGTGCCACCTTGTTCTCCTTTTGCTCCCATAAGGGACACGGTGCCAGAGACTAATCAGAGTGACAGAGGATGCAGCTCAGCATTTGTGCTTTAGTGACTCTTCATCCTGCACGTTCTCTGTCCTTCTCGTGCACTTTCCACTTCCCAGAGTGTCAAGAAGTTCATGGGCAGCACTTGAGAGAGCAGATTTTCCTTTTGGATTATCGTGGGCTCCGGAGATTCCTGGTGCTTTTGTAAGAAATCCAAAATCCACTGCCAGGCAAGGATGAGGACTGACCAAATGATCAGAAAATAGCAAGCAAGCTTCACCTAAAACTTTTTCTCGGGAAGCATGTTAACCCAAAGCAGGGAGACAGGGTATGGCAATGGAAGGAGAGACAAAAAGCCAGGCTGAGTGCTGTAGCCACGAGCTCTGCATTGCAGATTGGTTGAATATAAATAGAGCAGATTGGAAGCAAGCAGGTATTGAACACAAGAAGCACACCTGTCAGATACTAAGAGCAAATGTTGCACAGAACTCTTGTTTAAATGTCTTGACTCTCTTTCTCTTTAAATTCAACCTGCAACTGTTCCCTCTTTGCTCCCTTTGCTTGCTGAAGGCTATGATGTTTCACAAAGATCAGAAAGAGATTCTCAGCCTTTAGGGAAGGTTAGTCTCTCTTCTTAAGCACCTGCCCACCCTTCCAGTTTAGCCAGGGCAAAGCGACTGGGCATAACTCCTCTCTCTCCCTCACCACCCGCCACCCCTCAGCTCCTTTGCACTCAGTGCATTTCCACCAGTGTCTTCACATTAAATAATGCGTCTGTGAAAAACGGATGCAGCAGTTCTTGAGTCTCTCTTGCAAACCACAGTCGAAGGCATCCTGGGTGTAGCCAGGGAGCAGCACATGACAGGGGGAGGGAGTCTTGAGAGTCTTCAATGATCAGTGTTTGGCTTTTGTTTCTCAGCGAACTGTGTGCATGAGTGTGTTATCTCATTGGGTGGAGAGGACGGCTGCCCTTGGTCTCCAGGTTGTGGACTTCACTCTGCCCTTAAGAGATTCACCTCTCCCTTTCATAGATGATCTTACAGCACCAGCTCAAGACCTTGTGTTTTGTTCCATTTGATTTCATCCCCCCCCCCCCCACCTTTTGTGCTCTGCTGTTGTTTTCTTTTACTCGGTGGTTTGAATGCATTTTCCCGAGGCGGGGGATGGTGCAGGTATTGTTTTTATAAGACTTGGGTCACCTTAAGCTCCCGTATTGGAGTAGAAAAGGTAGGGTAACAAAATCCCATAAGTAAATAGTTACAAGAGGCAGCCATGAATGTCAGGCAATGGTTTCCTTTGTGAGCTGAATGAATTTGTTTTTTAGAATTCCCCACATGTTCTGTCTTGACTCTGTAGCATGTTTGGAAAAAGCTACTTGTCCCTTGGAAGAACGTGATAAAATCTTAAATTTCTTAAAAAGTTCTTAAATTTCTTAAAAAGTTCAGTGGTACCTCAGGTTAAGAACTTAATTTGTTCTGGAGGTCCGTTCTTAACCTGAGGTACCACTTTAGCTGATGGGGCCTCCCACTGCTGCTGCGCCACCGCCACACAATTTCAGTTCTCATCCTGAAGCAAAGTTCTTAACCCGAGGCACTATTTCTGGGTTAGCAGAGTCTGTAACCTGAAGCATCTGTAACCCGAGGTACCACTGAACATGACAAGAGGCAGAGGATGCTAGAAGATAAAGCTATCGATGGCTATCAGTCATAATGGCTACGTTCTGCCTCCTCTGTCAAGTTCTGCTTGCAAGCTTCCCATGAGCCTCTGCGGATGAAGGGTGGTATTCAAACTTAATAAATCACCATCACCATCATCATCTGGTTGGCCATTGTGAGAAAAGGATGCTGGGCTAGATGGACCATTTTCCTGACCCAGCAGTGTTCTTCAGGGGCAACCTCAGAGTGTGATTTTGTTCACTCAGGTCTAGCCTCAAAATGGCCCATCAGTTCGATATCCTTTGTCTTCTTGATGTTTGGCTTTTGGACTTTTAACCCTTTAAACTGTGAATATGCATTCTGGAGCAGATTATATGACACACTAACAGCAAGACTCTTTCCCCCCTTGCCCTGTTGCCAGATCAGCGTGGTAAACTACATTGAACGAAGAGCAAAAGCAAGCGGCGACCAACTCTTCTTTGTTGTATTCGAATGGAAAGACCCTTTTATTCAGGAAGTTCAAGATGTGAGTAAACTAGATGCAAGGCTTCTGGCCTGTTTCTCTTAAAAAGCCAAACAGAAATGTCCACAACGATTGGAAATTGAGTAGATGGCTTTAATTGGGGTTGTTTAAAGAATGTGTGACCAGGAAGGGGGGAATTGGGATGCTGTATGGACTAGTCCCATTCCCATGACAATGTGTGCCATAGCCATCTCTCTCCTCTGCTGTCCAAAACCTGACAGGCATGGGAAGGGGCTCTATGGGAGAGCTAGCATGGTGTAATGGTTAAAGTGTCAGACTAGGATCTGGGAGACCTGGGTTCGAATCCCTACTGAGCCAGGAAGCTCACTGCGTGACCTTGGGCCAGTCACTGCTTCTCAGCCTAATCTACCTCTTAGGGTTGTTCATAGAATTATAGAGTTGGAAGGGACCACAAGGGTCATCCAGTCCAACCCCCTGCCCTGCAGGGATCTTTTTCCCAATGGGGGGCTCAAACTCATGACCCTGAGATTAAGAGCATCATGCTCTATCTTAGCTTGGTGACTCTCAGCTTAAAAAGTATGAGGATCCATTATGGAAGAGGATTGCATTTTGAGGCAAAATGTGAATGCTGACTACTCACTGCTACCTGCACATTCCAAAACTAGGTTAGGATAACTTTTCCTTAACGCTAAATGTTATGTATGTGCGAGTAATGTCATTGCTGTTTTTAATATGGAAGGACCACTGAAACGTGCCACCTTGAACTCCTTGCACGGGGTATAAATTAGATAAATACAGATGTGCCCGAGTATGTGTGTAGCTCTTCACACAAGCAGGGGCCCCTAGACCAATTAGCAGCCCCTCCCAAATGTGAATGAGCAGATATCTAATTGCATACAGCAGTTGTAAGCATACAGATCTTCTGCACATGGCATAAGAATGACCACCATTGGCATTGGGAGTTGGATTAGCCCACACAACTCCATGACCCCCTTTGTGTGTTCCATCAACACACGGGAGGAAGAAAGTAGGCTCTGTTTCATCTCCAGAAGCGCCCACCCTTGGTGTTGGCTTAGCTTGATGTGCAAACTAGACCAGTATGTAGGTTCCTGCCTCAATCATTGACGGTGAAGGGACATCCGACAGCAGGCTTGGAAAGACTGAAGAAGAAGAAGAGTTTGGATTTGATATCCCGCCTTTCACTCCCCTTCAGGAGTCTCAAAGCGGCTAACAACCTCCTTTCCCTTCCTCCCCCACAACAAACACTCTGTGAGGTGAGTGGGGCTGAGAGACTTCACAGAAGTGTGACTGGCCCAAGGTCACCCAGCAGCTGCATGTGGAGGAGCGGAGACACGAACCCGGTTCCCCAGATTATGTGACTGCCGCTCTTAACCACACCACACTGCTTGAAGCCTTGGTGCTTTTGGAAAATGTTCTTCAGAGAAACAGCTCTTTCTGTTTTGCCTCCAGTATTAAGAGGCAGTGTGGCTCTGAATACCAGTTACTGGGGAACAAGAACAAGAGAGGGCTATGAAACACAGTGGCAACTGGATGCTGGATCAGATAGGTCTTTCATCTGATCTGATCAGCGGGGCTGTTACATTCCCAAAAGGGCAATTTATTCCCAGCCCCTGGACATGGAGGATTGTGCATGGAGGAATAATAATAATAATAATAATAATAATAATAATAATAATAATTATTTATTATTTATACCCCGCCCATCTGGCTGGGCCTCCTCAGCCACTCTGGGCGGCTTCCATAAAAACCAAAAATACAGTAAAATATCACACGTTAAAAACTTCCCTGAACAGGGCTGCCTTAAGATGTCTTCTGAATGTCAGGTAGTTGTTTATCGCTTTGACATCTGCTGGAAGGGCTTTCCACAGGTGGGCGCCACTACCGAGAAGGCCCTCTGCCTGGTTCCCTGTAGCTTTGCTTCTCGCAATGAGGGAACTGCCAGAAGGCCCTCGGCGCAGGACCTCAGCGTCCGGGCAGAATGATGGGGGTGGAGACGCTCCTTCAGGTATACTGGACCGAGGCCGTTTAGGGCTTTAAAGGTCAGCACCAACACTTTGAATTGTGCTCGGAAACATACTGAAAAATGGTTTTGAGTGAGTGCAACTTTTCTCCCTCGGGTGGCTGGGATGCGGTGGGGAAGGCTGAAGCTATGAAGAGCCTTCACTTACAGTAACTATATAGCTATGAGGAAGAAAACCTACATTGTAAACTTACCACTTTCTCAACTTTCTCTTTCAATAGATTGTCACTGCAAATGCTTGGAACATGATTGCAATTCTATGCGGCATTTTCTTGGCTTTGTTCAAAGCAGCCGATTTTGCCAAACTCAGTGTGAAGTGGATGATAAAAATCCGGAAGAGGCACCTTCAGAGAAGAACTCAAGGCTTGAACCACATAAGCTGAGGGCTGAGCACTACTGAGTTTTCTGTTACACTGGGGGACACGGGTGGCCTGAGACTAAACTAGCCTTCAGGTACCTTGGACAGAAAAGCTGCAATGGCGGAAGGACAACTTGCTTAACTGGAGTACAATACACTGGACACTTGGAAGTTTTAGAAAACTGTATAAGAAGCTCCTTCTAAATCCATACTCTTTTCTAGAAACCTGAGCTCCTTTGACTAAGCTCTGAACTTCTTGGAAGATTCCCAAAACTATATTTAACCCTATTTTAACAGAATTCACAAGAAGGTTAGACTGACAGGGCCCTTAGTTTGCAGGGGAACAGAACTGGCCTCTTTTAAACACATTTCTGCCTATGTTGAAATGGGACGTCTGCCTCAGAGTGAAGATTAGTAAGTCATGTTGCACGCCCAAGGCACAGTTTTTGTCTCTTGGGTCTTTAGTTAATATCTCAGGGGAAAAGACTCCAGCTTTAAGGGCCTACAGCACTTCTGGTGTAAGATATGCTGTCAGTCAGTGGGTGGTACTGTGCTAGAGGAACGATTATGTGATTGAATCTTAAGGCAGAGAAATCTCCCAAGCATTGCTCTAGCAGAGAGGCACACCTCAAAGGATGAAAGTATATTAGTAGTAAAATTCTGCGCACTAGTTGTGTATTGGATCAGTGTTAATGTCTTAACTGACTCACACCCAAATGATGGAAATTAGTATGGTCAACAGTGGCTGACTATATGGTATTAATAGCAGTTCTAGCCTTTGGCGTTCCCTCCTGAAGGAGTATGAACTCCACAGTGCCTGTCTCTAATCCACATTCAACTTGCAGTTGCTTCAGGAGGATAGACTAGATTGGCTTTCACTGAAGTTAACATTGAAAGGGGCTCTCTCCGCAAAACAGAAGCACTGGAATTTTATCAAGCTTTCCTATTGGACTAAAATGTATTTGTGTTCTGAAGATTTTTCAGTAAAATTACATCTGTCTCCTACACTGACCTTTTCAAACTATTCTTGTTGGTCCATTAGACAGGCAGGCAGGGCCCTCCAACTTTCAGACTCCTTGTCTTGCCTACATGAGAACAGGGCACAAAGGGCACAATGCTATGTGATAGTAATGAGAGTTGTGCAGCTGCAGAAGCAAAACTGCACACTGAAAAGCTAGTCAATATTAGACTAACATCTTGCCTTCATTGGTTCTACAACATGAGCAGAACCTAGCCAGTTAGTCAAAATGCCTAGAGAAGCATTGTTGACTATCTCAGTTGCCCACCATCATGAGAAATTCCTAATAGAAAATCTGTGCATATTTACAAACAGTGTACACAAGGAGCCACTTCTGGGTTTTACTATTTTAGTGGTGGGGAGAAGAGTAGGAAAGAATCCCCTGCCCCAATATACTACCACCTGACCTACCAGTGGCAGCCCAGCAGTTCCTCCACCTCCCTTTCATTTCTTATACCTTGTATTTTATTGTTTTGCTATTTGAAGTCCACAGAAATCAAATTGTGATGCAACAAAGGACAAATCCTGAGCTCAAAAGCAGATGGAATAAGAAGAGAGAATCCAAATCAGCTTTGGGTGAAGGCAGGGACAGACCTGAAGGGGGCAGTCAAGAGGGAGCAAATCGGTTTAATTGCATGTCAGTGGCTTGGAGGTAAAAAAAACCCCACAGAACACAGCTTTCCATGTGTATGTATCCCATGCCAAACTGAGAAAGAGATTAGCCTATGAAGTGAAAGTGAAACTAAGGTTCATATAATGTAGGAGTAGCCTCTCTCGTTTTGTCACCACAAGAATTTCAGTTTGCCATATGGAATGATCCTCCCTTCTCCACACAGTTCTGGGGGTCCATAATTCGGGGTGGGGGTGGCACATGGGGGAGGGGAAAATGCATTGCACAAGCAGATGGTCCTTGCACAAGGCTACCGCTGATGGGACTCAGTTGAATCCCACCTTGTGTTCTCTGTACAAAGGCTCATTTAGAACTACACCAGAGACTTATGTACATTCATTTCTTTTGCCAACTTCTCTCCTTTTCAGTTTCACAGCCCATATTTTGTTCAGTGCTTTCATTATATTTTACATAAATTTGAATACCTTTCTTGAGAGCCCTCCCCACCCCCAAAAACACAACCAACCTTCTGTCTGGCATGGTAAAACTACAAAGATGGTAATATACAGCACTAATTACAAACATAGACTTTATTGATGCTGCTCAATCCCTCAATCTTTCAATACAAAACCATTTTCCGCACAATTGCAATTTAAGAGACTGGAATGGTACTCTGATAGAAAGTTCTGCAAAAAAAAAAAAAAAACAACACACCACCTGATCAAGTAAAAAACAGACAAGACTTCTAGAGTCAGCTTCCCATCTTAAATAAGCACACTGTATTTTTCTTAAAGCAAAACAAGGAACTGTTTTGTCACACAGATGTTTCTATACCCGAATAGGAATTGCACCTTTAATAAGAGACTGGACCATCTTGCAGAGCCAAGCTGAAAGCAAAAACTGCTAGGCTCTCTACAAGGAGTCCTGAGCTAAGTTAGGAGCTCCATTGATTGGCTCCACCCCCAGTTACAGGACCAGACAGATAATGACTGAATTCTCACTAAAGAGAGACATGAGAGCCAAGCACAGCAAAGCAACTGTTGAGTGGAAGCCAATGACAGTTTCTCTTTATCCAATCATAAAGCTCACATGTGCTGTATCATATTTTTAACTTGTGCTTCATTTACACTCCATCCCCATAGCGCTTTGCTCTCTGAACCTCTTTATGTAGGAATAGCTCTGAAATCTGTAATGGACAGATGATGAATATCTCATTCAGATACAGATTGCTATTCAATCCTAGACACATTTACTCAGAAGCAAGCCCTATTAAGTTCAATGGGGCTAGCTCCCATATAAGTAGGAATACAACTACAGCATTAATCTGAGAAAATACAGAAAACCTATAAGTTTCTTCCAGAATCTCAGCCAAAGTCTGGAGTAATGTGAAAGCACACTGGAGGGAAATGTAAATAGCTGACTTCTATGCCTATGTGCAACACAATAAAAAAAGAGAAAAATTCAAGTCATAATTTTCACCACTCCCATAATTAAATCACACACATCATGGATGATAAAATTCATTTCTATGAAATGTCAGAAGTGACAATATAGCAATGATTAGAGACAAATTTACAATATGCTGTGGTAAATAATGTCACATTCAATTATTGTATTTAAGTTCAAAAAATTTCATTTACATTTTGCCAGAGGGGGGGAAAATGGCCATTTCAAATATACTGATGAGGTTTTTCTTTTGCATTTTTACATAGTTTTTTAAAAAATGTGTATAAAACATGCCTCACAAAGAGAGGCTGTCTCTCTCATTTGGCACTTGATCATTTTGTGCATTTGTCACGGAGGACGTGTTGCTCGGCTGGTCAGACACAGCGTTCTTTAGCCTTAGTTCTTCCAGCTTTTGCCACAGTTCTTCGCGTTCCAGCTCTTTCTTCTTCTCTCTGTAGAAAAGTAAAGCAATGTGAGTCTTTGATCGCTGTGCACTCAACGAGTTTGATAAAGCAAGCGTATCAGAAGTCCTGTTTATCATAGCGTGAGCTGGTGTCGACTGCCTGTTGGTGGCTAACTGGCAGCTTACAAGCCACATCTGACCCACAGCACCTACTGGTTCTGAAGTGGACCTCATACACAGCTCCTGGATTGTCCCAACAGCATCATGTGAGGCACTTCTTCCCAGGTCTCTGGACAAGTAGTGAGAGATGCCCAGAGGGCTCTGGGGTGACTTTCCAATCCACTGCAGATAAAGGAGTTTAATAGAGGAGCTGGCAGCAGAAAAGCTGTCCTCTCTGAAAGAAGAGAATGCCCTAGAGCAATGTCCTTTAATGTAGAGAGGACTGGGAAGGGGGAGGAGAGAATGAGCGGCAATGTTATGCCAGGAATACTCAGTGTCCCAGCAACTTGGATGGAAAATTGATCCGTTCCTTGAACAGATTTATAAGGAATATTTTAGACCACATTTCTGCCCAAAACATCCTTCAAGGTAGCTTTTCAGTGTAAACCCAAAATCACAAAGCAAATAATCAAACAATATACTGATCAACACAGAAGCAGCAAAACGCCACATATAGGAAATGTCTCGACAGGAAAAACAAAGGATAAAAAAGGAACCGAAGACCCAGCAAAACAAAAAAGGTTTTTAAAGAGTATTGACTGTAGTGGAAGGGGTCACACAGATCTACCGAGTAGAAAGAATTCCACAGCTTAGGTGCTGCTACTGAAAAGGCCCTGTGTCATGTCATTGTTAGTTGCACTTCTGACAGTGCCAGGACACTTTTACAAGGTCTCTACCAGGTGCCGCTGGCATGGCAGGACAAAGCCACAGAGCTGCCTTCCTGATCAGCATCGGGGTTTGCTTGATGAGGCTAGTGGGGAGAGATTTATTTAGCTACAAATTTACCATAATGTCAAATTAGCATTTAAACCACAGAGCCTAGGACTTGCCGATCAGAAGGTTGGCGGTTCGAATCCCCACAACGGGGTGAGCTCCAGTTGCTCAGTCCCTGCTCCTGCCAAGCTAGCAGTTTGAAAGCACGTCAAAGTGCAAGTAGATAAATAGGTACCGCTCCAGCAGGAAGGTAAATGGCGTTTCTGTGTGCTGCTCTAGTTCGCCAGAAGCAGCTTAGTCCCCAGAGTCGGTCACGACTGGACCTAATGGTCAGGGGTCCCTTTACCTTGAGGATGTTTTCAGGCACATATTGTATAGTCAAAATGGAGGTGGGTGAAAGAAGTAGATACCTTTGTCTTTCTGCTTTATAAGTACTGGTGAGTTCATCAAACAGTTTCCCATTCATCTCCATCAGTGTTTTCAGCACATTATATACTAATGCCACAATGGTCCTAGAAGATAAGGAAAAGTAGAATGTTAAATTAAGAGAGAAATGTTGTGTTCCAACATTTGTCTTGAATGTCTGACTTTTGTTCCCCTTCTGTATAAAATACAAGGCAGCTTCATGACTCAACTTGTGCACTGGGGAGGTTTGCCTTTCAAGTTACAAAACGCTGGGAAGGAGTTCCAGCTAAACCAGCTGAACTTATTCTTACCATTGTAATATTACATAGTTAAAATATTGGAAGTGTTTAGTATGCATCACAATGTAACATCAAAATAGGGAACGCTATTTTCAACAAATTCCTATGTTCAAATTGCAAGAAAAAAAGCACTCTCATAATGGCTTCCATTTACAAGGACTTAAGTTTATCTAAAACCATTTGAAGAAACAAGTTAAATGAACCCAAGTTGCAGGCTGACAGGTACTGCGAGATGTAGTGATGGTTACCACCTTGGACAGCTTTAAAAGCAGATTAAATAAATTCCTGGAACATAAACTATCATAACTTGTAGCCTTTGTTCTACGTACAGTATCAGGGGCAGTATGCACACCAGCTGCTATGAAGCAGGAGCAGCAAAGTGCTGTTGTGTTCATGTCCTGCTTGTGTGCTTCCCATAGGGACTTGACTACCCTTTATGTGAACATGATGCTGAACTAGATTGGTCCAACCCCTGCAATGCAGCAATCTTTCACCCAATGTGGGGCTCATTCCCACAACCCTGAAATCATAGAATCACAGAATTGTAGAGTGAGAAGGGACCCTAAAGGTCATCCACTCCAAGCCCCTGAAATGCAGGAATCTAAATGAAAGCATCCATGACCGATGGGTTAAGAGTCTCATGCTCTACCAATTAAGCTATCCCACAACCACAGCAGTTAATGTATGAATATCTGAAGGAACTTTTGAGAGACTGAATGCTAAAGAATACATACGGATTCCAGTGTTCTTTGGAGATCTTGTATAAACTACCAAACATAATTGGCAGAATTTTATCAATGTTCTCCTCAATCAGACCCAGAATGTATTCATTGTTCCAGAAGTACAAAGCCCTTTCAGCAACCTGAAATATACATACAGGAATTATCAGGACTGTGAGGTTGCATAGAGTCTGTTAAAATTTTTGAAAATGCCATGTTATACCTGAAAATGTGAACTTGACACACACTTGGCTATCTGTTTAAAGAGAGGTTCTTGTATTTTTTTGAAGTGTGTTGGTTCTATAACATCCAGGATTTCTTCAATTTCACCTAAAAACATGACCTGTTATAAAGAAAAGCATGTGGGCTTGATTCTAGTCACATCACAAGTGGCTACACAACAAATCTGTGACAAACAGCAAGTTATTCTAGAGGGATTTGGTAACCAAACTCTTGAGCGCTAGAGGGATACCTCCATATACAGACACCGACCACAAAGGGATGGACTTCAGTGCTAAGACAATTATTTTTAAAATATGAGTAGAATCCTACTTATTAGCAATATTACAGCTAGAATAAACAGCGTTCAGACATTCTGGCCTGTTAATTATTATTATTATTATTTGCAATTCAATATATGGAAATTAATAAGAACTGACCTCTTTCTGGCTGCATGTTTTTGGCCAAAATTTGAGCAATCCTCTGATAACCTAGGTTGTAAAAATAATTTAATAGGAGTCATTACACACCTGTTAAGATTGATTTATACATTTAGCCACTCACAATGCACAGAAAGACTACCTTAATTTTGATTACTATAATTATATAATTTTAGATAAATGCATATTGACTTTGAGTGCAGTTCTGTTCCAGTCATATCTTAAACTGTTTTAGCTCTGTGTTTTCGAAGGATAATTCATACATTTATTAGTGTTATAGTATCTTCTATTATTCTCTTGGAATTCAACTCATGGCTTTTAAAAGGCTGAATTTATTTTTCTATCTGTACAAAAATGTACATGGTGACTTTAAAAACCATTTACACGTTACACAAGAAACTACAAGGAGTCAGATAAACCATTAGTCCATCTAGCTCACTCAGTGTCAGAACCATTCTATCAGTAGTGGCATATAGGACTCTTTCCCACTTCCCAATTATTTGGACAAACACTGATCTTTCAACAAACACCAAAGGAGTACACCATTCCTTAATTTTCAATCTTAAATTGATTTAACAATACCTTTAGTCAGGTTCCATTTTGTTGTCTGTATACAAATTTGTGGTACAAGAAATACATGTAATGCTTGAAATGTCTGTACTAAACTCCACTTTTTCATGTAGGTCAAATGTTTAGCAATATCAGCTTTGTTAAACAGGTCTGGTCCACCATAAACACTGCTTAATGTAAAATTCCCAGAGGCAAAAAGTCTATGTAGTAATTTTGAGAGTCTTGCTAATTCAATTATTTTAAATTGTTCAGAATTCAAGCAAAGTCTAGATCTATGACTTAGGCAATTCCTATTAACAAGCCATCGTGCTTGCAAAATTTGGCATAGTTTAGTAGCCAAATCATTATTTGTATTCACACTGACCCTTCCTTGCTTCTAAATCCTCTGGCACATGTGGACAATGAGGCGGGCATGTTTTTATCTCCTACAAATCTTTGGGAGCTGAACAAACATAGTGGAATCAATATTATTTTTTAAAAAAACCAAGTGCACCAAAATTTTTCAAACTGAACATATATCACTTACCGGTTCTGTTAACGTCATATCTTTTTCCAGGAACTGAACAACACAATAGGCCAGCTAAAACACAGATAAAAGGTTTAAATGTTTTGTTGAAAAAGATAATATTGCACAGGTTTTCACTGTTTTAAAAGGCAATTAAGCATGTGGCCCATACAAGATAATTACTAAATCTACAGAAAATGAGACTAGTATAAAACTCTGGTTAAACTTTATGATCTGAAAGATCTGGACTCAAATTCAGATCTCGAGCACTCCATTCTTCTCTGCTGTGAGGGGAGGAGGAACAACTGGTCCAGGAGAGCTTCAAGTAGAGGATCTCCTGGATTAGTGAAAGTTGGTTGTCCACTTTCCTCCTAGTCAAGGAAAGACAGCCAGGAGCATGCAACCCAAGTATGGGAAGGGGGATGGAGAAAGAAGCTACATACTAAGAGGAAGAATATGAGCATCACTGCTGACACTGTAAGTAGTAGTAGTAGTAGTAGTAGTAATAATAGTAATGAATTCATTAATTGCCTTCTAAACCACTGTCTGAAGGCAATTTACAGATAAGAAAATTAAAAGCACAAGTACAAATCCATTTAAAACAAGAATAAAACCCCAACACGAGGACACTTGTGGTAAAGACCCATTTATCCAGCTGTGGCAACCCAGTTGGATGGGTGGCATTTATTATTATTATTATTATTATTACTACTACTATTTTAATGGGTGTTATTTTTTCATTTCATCTTTGTTTTTATTATGTATTTTGTGTTTTTATCTTGTATTTTCATGTTGTGAACTGCCCTGAGACCTATGGATGAAGGGTTGTGTACAAAGTTAACAACAACAACAACAACAACAACTTAAAGCCAGGTCTCCCGGGTGCATGCTTTACTTTTCTAAACTGTAATATATAGGTCAACTGTAACAAATCCTGTACATTCCTAGAATCAACCAAGTGCATGAGAAAAATATGTATATAAAACAGAGAAAACAATTGTAACAGACAAAAAATAAAAGGCAACTATAAAATAGACACATAAGGTGAGTAGTTGCACATAAGTCCAAGTAAAGATTATCGATTTTATCAGATCGTCAAGTATAGTTTCAGATTTGCCAGGCTTGTGACGAGGGTTGCCTTGAATCTGAAATATTTCTAAAACCTTAAACTAAAGTAAGCTAACCATTTCAAAAATAACAAATAAAAATCAGAGCATGTGGTCATATCTGCATAGGCAAGAGTATTCCAATCAAGATTAAAATCCAGTTTACAGACAGACATACCTGTGCATGAAATAAAGCTAAAGCCTTTGCAGTATGCATAGGGATGAGAACCTTCATAAGGAACTGCTTATGTTCTGCCTTCAGTGGCAATGCAAAACCATTGATAATACTGTAGGGGGAAATAAATTAGACAGGAAAGATTATTACTGTACTGTTTTAAAGATAAAAATGAACAGTTAATATTAAACCTGTAGCATAAGATCAATCCATCAATGCACTAAATCCAAAATTTCTTTGTAAAGATTCATTGCATTAATCCTGTCGCTGAAGACATTGACTACAGGGAAGCAAAACTCAGGAACTGTTTATCAGGCTTGCTCCTTCCTCTTCGGCAATCAGATGCCCATCCTTTCAACCAGGAGCAGCAAGTGCTTTTGATGTTACAAAAAGCAAAATCAATCCAAAGCAGAATCAATGTAGCTAAGTTTGTATCAACTCAGTGCAGCTTCTAAGAACTTTTGATGTTTTGTTCTCTATATGGAACACACTTCAGTACAAGGAAAACATGCAAATTGCATGATGATGATTCCATGACAAGGGTACAGAAGCCTATTCCATGGCATGTGAATATTGCATGTACAAACATTGAAACAGATCTGTGGGAGGGGGTTAGTTTAGATAAGAGCTCTCCAAACAGGCAACTCATAGCAAGTGGGGTGAGCCTCAGAGTGCCCCCTTTTTAATACTTTGAAGATGGGCTTCAACTCAAGCACCTTACTTCCCAAATTAGACAATGTTCCAGTTGCCAGTCATCACGAGGAATCCTCTTACTGAATTCTTCTGAAAAAGTGTTCTCTGCTTTAACAATGTTTAGACGGGACGATAGTTGAACTGGCAGAAATGGTTTTGGTGAAAGTCACACAGCTAAGAATTAAGCTATAAAACTAATGCTTTGGAGAAAGGAAGAGTCAGACAGGCTGTCACAGGCATCATATTCAGCCAACCTCGGTTCCTGGCAGTCATCCCATAGTTGTAGCATCACATGGTGTTTCTACAATTTTAGTTTATGGTGTAAATCATTTAACAGGAAGCTAGGGAAAGGTTTCACAATGTACCAGGGCAGTGCTGCAGTTATGGGATGCTCCTGAGGCGGGGTTGGAACAATGTGTTAGTACATTAGCTAAATGCAACCTGCGGCATAAAAGCTAACACAAAAGAGAAACATCATCATCATCATTACTACTACTACTACGACTTATAGCCACCATTCTGGGCCATACTAGAAGTGGTTATGGCAGTCCTGATTTACTCCAAACACAAAGAGAAGGGCCAAGTTTAGCAGTAGTATGGATGATGGGTGCTAAACCCTTTCTGTGCCCACTATTTATCACCCCATAGTCCCTTCATCAAGCCTTTTATATCCAACTAAGATCGCTTCTGTTATGAGAGCTTGGCTGAGGGGCATTTCATTCAACGAGAAAAGCTACAAAGAGGAAAGTGGCTGGCAGAGGCCAGGGATTTGGTTCTACATTTATCACCAGCAAGCCCCACTTATGGTTACATTTTCCAACCACCTCTTTCTGTGTTTAACACACATGGAATTGCTGCTCCCACACTCAGGGAGCAAAATCAAGAACAAAATCCACCAAATCTTTTGCTCAAATGGCTCTGCCAATTGCCCTGGGACCTTGGGTGAAGGGTGAGTAATAATCTGTAACAATAATGATAATAATGATAATACCACCACTAACTGACAAAAGAGTAAACCTACCTTCCTAGTATCTCAAGTAGCTCAGCAACACCATTAAAATGTTCTGTTTCATATATAAACCTGTCAGGATACATTTACAGTCAGTCAATATATGAGCAAAATGGAACACAGAAAATAAACACACACACACACACACACACTTCAACAGTTTCTAATAAATAAATAAATAAATATATTAAATTGCTAAGCTCAGCTTCATTTTAGTCTAGACATAAGGTAATCCATTTGCAATATTGTACAACAATGCTCTAGCACTAGAGGTAGAGAGGTAGGTTGGGGTGCGACTAAGACATATTGCATATTCGGTTTCAAGTCACCATCACTAAGCATCCATTCATGCATAAAGCTTGCCATATCAGCAACCAGGCCTGATTAATTTCTATAATTTTAGAAAGAGGAAAACCATCAAATTGATTTTTAAAACCACAAAGAAAAGGAGACAAGTTAAATGTTTGTCTGCGCTAGAGGAATGGATATGTCATTACATCCCTGAAAAGTCAATGCCACAGACTTGGGCAGACACTCCACTCTCTCATACTACTCCCTCAAAAACCCCTTGCATGTTGCATATGAATTACAGACATGTCTCCAGAGCTGATACACTGAAGTAGCAGAAGGTATTTGTGCTGCTGCCAGAGGAAAAGGAGAAGGGGGAGCCCTGCTTGCACCAGCTCTGTGAGTCTAGTACTAAATCATAGAAGAAAGCACAGCAAGGCTGGAACAAGAATGTGCAATTTCAAGCAGCAAGCACAGTTAAAGTGTTCATAGTGGAGGAGCAGCCTTTTTACACATTGAAATACTACTGGTTTCAGCTTTTTAAAAACACAAAGACACTTTTCTTCATAAACCTGTATGGATAGAAGTTATTTGATCAAATGGTGACTTTTCTAGCAATACGTGATCATTCTCCTTTCTCCTGGCCAGAACTTAAGTGTGACAGAACTTAAAGCCCTGCCTGTTTTATTATATGTGAATTACCACTTCACTAGACACCTATGGCAAATATAAATGTTCCCCAGGAGCTACAGCTGATCAAGGGAAAGTATACTTATCTTTGAAGTTTGTCCCTTCAAAAGGAAAAGAAATTCCTTGCACATTTACACTTCTCCAAGTGCTAAATAAACTTCCAATGCCCAAATGTTTAAACAGTCCAAGCTTATGGTTTCATGCTTGAAGCCTCCAATCTGCAAACAATGGTTGCTGAATCTGCTATTTGTATATAATACTTTATGCCTGAAACTTTCTTGTTGCCAGAGTCAGCTTTATTATCTGCAGTTCACACCTCCTCTGGCATGCAAAGGGTGAGCTTACAGTAGTTTTCAACTGTGGGGGGATATGTGAGCAGAACAACTTCTCCTTGTGCAGCAGGACCTTCAACCCCTCCCCCAATGCCACACCCAAATTTCCTCCAGAGGGTTGGGGAAACTTCCAGGATAGATTATGAGGTGTGCAGGGAGAAGGGGGTGGGAGTTCCTGTTGCACAGCAGAAGTTGTTTTGCTCACACAAAGCACTACTCAGAGCTACATTGAATACAACACCGTCTTTCAAAGCACCTGAAGCTACCTATCTTTTAGGAGGAAAACGGACAAAAACCCTATTTTTGGATGCACTTTATTCATATCTTATTCAGAAGTGGGTGAATAATTCACATCCGTCAATGAATTCAATCAGTTTAACTGGAATTAAGTAGGCATAGGATAGCAGCCAGGTTGCACAACATGTCAGTTTGGGATTTATGGAGAAGATAGGAAGAATGTTCTCAAGTTATGGAAAGTTACCTCAAGGGGGAGACAGTCCATATTTCCCTAGTCCTTTAACCCAGCAGCAGCTCTTTTAAAATCCATTGCTTTCAAGTGTATGAGAAGGGTGGGTTTTTTGGGTTTTTTTTAAATCCCCATACATGTGGATAAGCACCCTAGTAAAAAACTGTGGCCAAGTAATTTTATTTTTATTAAAATACATTTGCAAGATTAATTTGTATGTTTAGTAAACAAACAAACAAATACTGCATATATTGTACCTGAGAAAAATATTGTTGATTTGTTTTCTGATGAAAGCTCTTAATCCAAGGAATTTGCCATAAATTCGGTGAAGCACTGTTTTTAGGAAGTCTCGTTCTCGTGGATCTTCACTATCAAAAAGCTCCAACAGCTATTAATAAAGCATTGCTTATTACTTCAATACCCAGTAACTAAATCCTAACTGAAAGAAAAACAAGTTTGACCCGAATTCCTCCCACCGCCCTCTAAACTATACCAAAATTAAGCACTGGATTGATTCAGTGACATGTTGTCAAAAATTACTTCACACATAAATGCAGGTCAGGGAAGCGCTCAGTGAATTCATTCTTTATAAACAGCATTACATAAGAAAGAGCAAAAGCATAGATGCTACATGAATCCTTCGGGCAGGTAGGGGAACACACAAAATCTACAGCAAGGAAATACCTTTAACTGGGACCAACCAAACCACAATGTTGTGTCAAATTTTGGTTGGTCCTAATAAAAGTATTTCCCTATTTTAGAGAACAGGAACAATATTACTGCCATGTAATAAGTTCATAAAACATTTCCTTAAAACTGGTTGTAATTATACCTATCTAAGACCACCTAGGGGACACGGGTGGCGCTATGGTCTAAACCACTGAGCCTAGGGCTTGCCGATCAGAAGGTCAGCGGTTCGAATCCCCGTGATGGGGTGAGCTCCCGTTGCTCGGTCCCTGCTCCTGCCAGTAGATAAATAGGTACTGCTCCAGCGGGAAGGTAAATGGCATTTCTGTGTGCTGCTCTGGTTTGCTAGAAGCCGCTTAGTCATGCTGGCCACATGACCCGGAAGCTGTACGCCGGCTCCCTCAGCCAGTAAAGTGAGATGAGCGCCGCAACCCCAGAGTCGGCCACGGCTGGACCTAATGGTCAGGAGCCCCTTTACCTTTAAGCCCACCTAAGCCTCTGAAATGAATGAGCACAACTCAGATAGGTTACATAAGCAAATCCTGCTAAAATAAGTCTTAGGCATAGTTAAAAAAATTAAAGCACATTATTTCAGTATGACTCAGGTTTAGGTCAATTTAAGCATTAAATGAGCCCCATGTTGCTAAATTAGCTGAAGTGTTCAGTGGCAATGTAAAGTAGTTTTCTCCACCACAGTTTTGTTTCTTGCTCTACACAATGATACATGCAACATTGACTCAAATCCAGAGTTCCCATAAGCAGAATCAGCTGCTCCTGCTTTAAGTCTTTCTCCCTCTGCTTCCTGAAAATCTACTCCAGATAACTGGGGGTCCCTTCAAGACAACTTGCATTTCTGCCAGCGGAAGCATCGACTGGATTGAAGCTCTCCTGCAAAGTAAAGAAGCCTTTCCATTTGTGGAATAGGTTCTTTAGATTCAACCAATTATCTTCATACAAAATTAGCAAAATTACAAATATTTCAGATGACTATTTACCTGTTGTACAAATTTCTGGTCAATGTGACGTTTTGCGATGCTAGGTTGGAAATCAGGACTTTCTAAAAACCTTAGTAAAAATTCGTACACCAGCTAGGAAAGAGTAAAACAGACACATTTAGAAAACATACCTTTAAATGCAGTAAATTCACAAATTTAAAAGTAGCAAAAAGCTTATCCACTATGTAAAGGGCCAGCAGAAGTTGTTCCAAATAAAAGTAAATGTGTTGGCTCTGAAAGAGACAGCACCTCTTTTCCTGATCTACTGTGATATTTCAGCAGCCAAGTGTAGCCTCTCTCAGGCTTGGTGCAGAGGAATGTTTTCCTGATCCCTGTTAACCATTCTTAAGATACCAGGAGTGCTTCTGAGCACACATGTGCCCAGAAGTTTTGGGCCATTTGTTGCCAGCAGGGATATACAGAGTATCCAAGCCAAAGCACAGAAGAATCAAACATGAGATGACAGTTAGGTGCATCCAGGGCAGCAAAGAAATCAAGATAAATGAGTAGAGACAAATATAGATTTGACAGTAAGGTAATCAATAATTCTGTGAGGGTCAGGTTCAGTTGAGCTCCCTTCCAAATCCACAATTCTATGATTCTATGAACTTAAAGAATGGAAGTTGTGGGTTCAGAAAGCGACTGAGAAAAGTCAAAGCAGTAGGAGTAAACCTCAAGTTCTAGGAGTTTGGAGGTGAAAGGTAGACGGAAAATCCATATTATATAGTTACTTAGGAATAAAAGGTATATATTACATTTCCAAAACTGCTACCCTAGCATACTACTAGCATACTACTGCATGAAATGTTAATACAGTGGAACCTTGGTTTTCAAACATAATCCGTTCCAGAAGTCCACTCGACTTCTGAAACATTCAAAAACCGAAAATCAAAGGGCTATCGGCAAAGTGAATGGTGAAAATGGAAAAAAGCGCCACAGAAGCCGTTGAACTTCCAAGGCATGTTTGAAAATGGAAGCATTCACTTCCAGGTTTTGGTGTTCAGCTTCCAAAATGTTTGGCAGTCGAGACGTTAAAAAACCGAGGTTCCACTGTACAGAAACAGCATGAATTGGGAATACAAATAGTTATACAAAGGAACAGTATACCTGTATATGGGGCCATGAAGCTTCTAACGTAGGTTCATCTTCTTCTGGATCAAAATCTGGATTTTCACTTGGTGGAAGTGTCCTGAAGATATTAGAACCAATCTGGAAGAATATAGATACATTTTAAGCTAATTTAATTGTGCCCAAAGAAAGACACAATTGTGCCCAAAGAAAGACACAAATATTTATTGTCAAGTATTTATAATTATTTGTTTATTGCATTTAGACATATGACATGCAACAGTTACATAAAATGAGAATTTAAAACAGCATATGCTGAGATAAACATTTCTGCCTACATTAACAAGTTGTGTTATGATATAAATTGTTACAGATATGAAATGATGTATAATAGTGTATATGTTTGGATTGTTGACCATTAGTAAAAAGGATTTTGAATCCAAAAAAATTAATTTATAGAAATTTGTAGGAAGTAAGGGAGAAAAGGGAAAGTTAAAATATATACTTTATGCATACCAAACTGTAAACTATGGGTTCTGTTCTGCCATAGGCCTCATTATTCATATAATCAACAAAATTACAAAATGCATAAACATTGTTGTGTTTCTTCTGGCCTCTTGCTACAATAATGCTGTGTATACCATTGATCCATAGTCAATAATTGTAATGATTTCCATGTCCTGGCAATGGTTGCTCCTACAGTGGTTAATAGATGTGTTATGAATTCTTTATTTCTAATTTGTAATATATCAAGACTATGCAAATTAAGTAGCTAGTCCTGAAGTCATGGAAACTGTTTGCCTTGTAATTAAAATACTTATGGTAAATACATTTTTCCAAAACCTTTCCGTTTTTAGACATTCCCAACACATGCACTGATATGTCCCTATAATAGGACATCCTCTCCAATGCATGGGAGATCTGTTTGGTTTTAGATTAGTACCAGTCATGTACAATTTTAAGGGTTCTTTTTCTTGTTGCCAATATAGATGGTGGTTTTACTCCCCACACTGTTCCATGTTTCTTCAGTTTTTAAACTTCCAATTCAATAACCAGCACCTTCTCAAATTTCGCTGAGGGCAAAACTGAATCTCTATAATAGATTTATAGAAAAAAATGTATTAATCCTTTTGTCATTATATTTTCTTCAACGATTATGTCATTGTCTTGTGGCTTCATTTTTAACCTGGGAATTTGTTAAAAAGGACCTTAACTGGTAACTTAATAGCCATGGTATTTCCATAGTTTCCAACTGAATTTGCATCTCTTTGATGGTAAGTGGTCATTCATGTTTGTAAAAATCTTTCAAATAATGCAGCCCCCCCCCCTTTTATGCACATTGTATTAATAAAGGAACAAGAAGCAGACACTAGAATCAAGGTCAGGGCAAAAATGTCCCAGTGGAAAACTTATAACAAGAGATTGGTGGAACATAAGTAGGGATGGAAAGAGCAGGATAAAGGACAAGCCCAGGGCAGGAGGCTAGTAATGAAAAGGGTGTTGAAGCTCCTCTAGCAACAGTCCCATCCACTATACACTGAAGTATCCTCTGGAAGATGGGAAGTGGTGGATAAACATAGAGTGACTATAGCATCAAAAATTGACACTTGAAATAAGCATGTGTCAAGAAATTTGTAATAATGAACAGCCAACAAAAGAAGGAGCCACTGGAGTGAAGGGCAGGGAACAGAAGATATTAAAGATGGCATTTTGCTACTTCCATGTGTCTGTGAAGCCCCAGTGACCACTTCTGTCCAGTGATCATACTTCTGCTTTTCCTGGTTTTGAAACCTGAAACAAATGCTGCCTGCATGCTCTCTAAACATTAGTTAGAAAGGAGACTTTTTGAGATGCTTATCTTCACAGACTGTGGGGCTGATATTTAGCATATTGTCTACAGGGGGAAAGACAAATAGTGATCAAGAAAAGTGGTAGGTTATGTTGGCATGGATTACTGATTTGAATCCAGCACTTCAAATCAAGTTCTGTTCAACAGTGGGCACAGATCCAGACAATCAGATTATTCTCTTGACTTAGGCATGGTATTTACACACATTCATTTTCCTTATCTGCTCAAGATTTGATAAAGAATTCTCATGCTGCCAGTTTCACATTTTCTTCTTATACTGCAATGCCAGAAGCAAAAACCTTCTAGTTTCTGTTCCAAAACCTTAATAAATCTATGGCTGAAGTGGGCAACTTTCAAATTTCACAGAGGTTTCAAGTGTATAAAGTTTAGCTGCATGTTATATTAAATAAATGTAAATGTTATTCACATGTATAATAAGGGTTGAGCACTTTCAAGGTGAATTTGACAGATGGTGCTAAAAAGAAGCTGATTAATTTACAGATGAGAAACAAAGGACAATATGATGAACTATTGTTTTAATGGAATACATTCACGGCTGCTGTGAAGGCACAACGTGCCTCAGCTTTACAATTTACAATAATAAATTCCCAGAACTCTAACGGAAATTGTTGTGAAAAGCATCTTTGAAGATAAGGAATGAGAGGTCAAATGTAGAACTACAATTTCAGGAAAATATCTGTTCAGAAAGAGAATCTTACATGTTATTTATCTGGGGGCATTAGGAATGCAAGTATCGTTTTCACCTGCCCTAGAAATTTATTGTTGGCTTACTGCTGGATATGCTCCTACCATTGTAGGAGTCTCACTTGGCCATTACTGGCTTTATCTCTGGAACATCCAAGGAAAGCACTGGTAGGGACAGGAGCACAGTTCAGACATCATGCTAGATTAAATGAAAGACCATGGACTGACCAGAGTTAGCACCTCAGAGATTCGCATGCCACTTATACCTCTGTCCACCTTTAATGACCACTATGACTGTATTTATTGCATACCTAATCTACATCTTTGCATTTTCCTTATACTCTCCCCCCCTCCCCGTTTTTTCTCATTTTCCTTATTCTAAGTATTTGTCAGGTAAGGAAAAGAGGTCAAAGACATTTGGCAGCCATGATCTTTTCTGAGCTATCACTTAGCCAGAAATACATATAATGCCATGGCAACTTGTCCTACCTGGTACTGCTGCTGAATGGCAGATCAGTGCATAAGACCAGTCTCATGAAGCAATTGACATGGTGTGTATTACTGAAGACTTGGTGGGCGAACTGAGCAGGCCTGACCTGACTCAGTGGTGTCCTCTCCCCTGGCATCAGCATAGGCCGGAAGGTCAATGTTGGTGGTGGGGGAGTCATAATCATCCACAGAAATACTATATTTGCTTAGGAATTTGAGTTGAGGGTTTGCACCTTGTGATAGGCCAGTGAGAGAGAACAGGGTCCGGGGTGGAAAATATCCATCCCATGGGCTAGGCCAGGCCCCAAATTTGGCCTTCAAGGATGTTTCCCCCAAATAACACACTCCTACACTACATCTGATGTCATAGAGTTGTTTAATTGTTGTCCATCTTGTTTATAATATTTGAGAAACTGCTCTATGATTATTTTGTAATGAAGAGAGGTCTAGGAGTGTTATTAATAAGTATATATCTGGAGTAGTCACAAATGCTACTAACCATAATTTGCTCTCAAGCCAGATTTTAACATGGAAATCCTTGTTTTGATCTCTCTTAATTTTGAAAAAGTGCACAGTTAAACTGTGGCTTAGCAGTTGCTATGGTGATACAAGTTCAGGTGTCATGGTAAACCATGGCTAAGTGGAGGGGAAACATCCAAGGGGTTAGAATAACAAAGAGAACCCATGAGGCTGTCGGACACTCCAAATATCAGACCATGGTAGCTGCCCACCATAATGTTTACAGGCCACTGTAAAAAGTTGTGAAAAGTGACTTCTAATTTCCTTTACAAAAATAGTTAGGTATTTCCAAGAGATATTCCTCATGCATTATTCAATGAATTATGGATGAGTTGTGTCTTTCATGTATGTATGGACAAAAAGCACTGAGCATCAGCAGCAGCAGTTTTATTCCCACTTAATGAAAGCATCTTACAAATGAAATTACATAGAAGTAGAATAAAGCTGATCCCCCACAGCTAACCCTGGTGTGCCCAGTGTAAATGGATGAGTTGTGAGACGAAAGATGCATGGAACAATGCTGTGCATCATAAACTGCTTTGTGGCTGCAACTCCATATATTGATTGCAATAGTTATTTACAATTAAGTGTAGTCAGTGGTGAAATTCCAACCCAAGGTGGTAGTTCCTGGACCCCACAGATGATTCTAGCAATCAACCGTAATCAAGACTAGTACAATGTGCCACAAGCACAAAACAATAACTAGAAGTGTTCTGCAGTTTACTACTTTGTTTTAAAGTACAGTTACTAGATGGAAGAACTGCACTTTTTAAACTCTCAGGTTATCTAGCCACTGTTACGCCAATTACAAAAAGGGATTAGTTCTGTTTTTTTAATTTGTGAAGGAGCTGCTTTGCTCTAAAAATGTAATAGGTCTTTTACATATTTTGCAGGTCTTCACTGAATTCATATTAATAATCTAACATTGCACTGCATTATAGATCTTTAACTGTGTATGCTGTGAACACACACACAAACACACCCACCCACCCACCAAGGAGCTGGGACCAGTCCTGCTATAATCTGAATACCTGTCCAGAGGGGTAGCTGTGTCAGTCTGCTGCAACACACACAATAGCTTAAGGCACCTTAAAGACTAACAGATTTACTGTAGGAAAAGCTTTAAGTCTGCTGAAGCAAAAACAACAGCTGGGGCACCTTAAAGACTAAAAGATTTATTATAGAACAAGCTTTAAACCTTCAAGTTGTCACAAGGGTGTTTAAGTTTATTTAACCTAGCAAGAGTATCTAATTCAAAGACCAGGGTTGAACACATGGGAAACTAATTAGGTTTTCAGTCATTTCTAGAATTAATGAAATTCTAATCATAGTATATGCACTATGAAATTGCATATACTCAAATGTTACCAAAACGTTTTCTAAAAAAGTAAGAACATGAAACAAAAAGTTTTGGTCCGCAACTGTACATTTCAGATTGGTATTACATTGATGTATTCTCATGAGAAAAGGAAACATACATGGCTATTATATTTGAGAAGGCTAGTCATTAAAAAAAAAGGACCCCTGGATGGTTAAGTCCAGTCAAAGGCAACTATGAGGTGCAGCACTCATCTCGCTTTCAGGCTGAGGGTGCCAGCATTTGTCCACAAGCTATTTAAGGGCACGCTCTACCTCCAATGTTGGAGGCAGAAATGCTTCTGAATGACAGTTGCTGGAAACCATGGAAGGGGAAAGTGCTTGTGCTCATTTTCTGCATATTTCCCACAGGAATCTATCTGGTTGGCCACTGGACTGATCCAGCAGGCTAATCTTATGTTCTTACGAGATATCCTGAAAAACCTTCTACCAAAATTGATTTCATTTATTTTTACAAGATTTTTGAAATCTGGATTACTGTTTAGGAAGAAGACATCTTTCTTTGATCATCTTAATTATGTTTTTACTTGGTAAACAAAGCTTTTTCCAGGATTCCTGGTCAGCATCATCCACACGCCTAGTGAGCAACATTGCAGTTTGCCCACTTTTCCACCACTGTATTTTATGGCTGTCATCAACTGTTATGCTTGAACATTTGTTTTCCAGGAACACAGTCGAATATGAATTTGTAGACGATAATGCCAAAGTTACTAAAGATAGAGCAACTGATGATGTGGACTCTGATCCATGAAAGTTTATACCATGGTGAATTTGCTACTGTTCAAGATGCCAAAGCACTTTCTTTTTTTGCTGCAACAGACTAACTGTGCTACCCATCTGGAAACTGAAGACAAAGATTAAACTTGTAAATTTATATAAACAATTGGTGCAATCCACAGTCAATAAAATCAACAACATATTTACCATTAACTTCAATAATCACAAGCAAGATTTCAATAATACATTTACAAACATTAACAGAAAAAGCTGTGAAGTGTCAGATCCTAATTGACATGTTTAATATAAAATGTTGGACTCTAAATAGTCATCCCTAAAAGGAAATAAAAGCTGATCATTGCTCGATAATATTAAATTTGAGATAGTTAACCAATATACGCACTTTTGTGTGCCACTTCTATTCCTTCAACTATGCTGAGGCTAAGGTTGTGATGTACATACTTCTTTTTACTCTGCCTTCAGTGCTCTCCAACTGCTGGTTTGTGAAGTTGTGTACACACAACCTTAGCCACATTCCTCATCTGTCCTGTCATTTCTTGGGAAATTATGCATTTTGTTGCATTTGTCCCCAAAGCAGCTTTGATCCAATATGAAAATGCAAGACACAAGAAGACATCCAGGCTCCCTCTCCAGCCATTGGTGTGGAGAGAAAGCAGGTGACTTGGAAACACATCCAACTATACTGATGAACACTTGTGGAAATACAATCTAAAATGCAGTTGGGAGGGGGTTTAAGCTGTTAATGTGTGCACAGCCTAAGTAACTTTATAGGTGTGACCAACATGCTACAAAGTCCACAGAAAATCTCATATTAAGTAGAAAAAGGGACAAACATTTTTGCAAATCGTTAGAAGCCAATATTGGGGAGCTCAGTGGGCAGCCATGCATTTATATTATACATATGAAACCACCCTAGCACTCTGATTCTTGCTATTATTTCTTCCCTACCCTATGCTGTTTTCTTGATTCTTCACCCTCTGCTCTTTCTCTAATCTTGCTTCTGAACCTTCTCCATCATCTTAGTTTCCCCCCTTCCCATTCTCCTTTCCTTCTTCTGCTTCCAACATTATTGCAGTTCCTTTTTCTACTCCTTTGTCACTTTCAACCCAACTAATTCTCTTCACTTCTTTCCCTCCCTTCCTCACCCGTTCTTTCTTGCAGTTTTGCTCCTCCTCGTGATGAATAAGGAACAAGTGCACATTCAAAAATCAAGCAAACATTTTTTACGCCAGCATTTGTTCCTTTGCACTGTCTGTTTTGCACTAACAAGTGCAGAGTCAATGTGATGTCAGGAGAAGGAGCTGCAAACTAAATTGCTGTTGTTGGAGGGAGAGAAATGACTGTTGAAAGCTACAATTTCTTCTGAGACACAATTCTATGTATAGGAAGAGACTGAGTATGAAATTGCTGGGAGAAAATTGAGGTATAAAAGTAGCTGGAGCAAAAGCAATCTATTGACCAAGCTGTGAACTTTTCCTGCTTCAGCTGCAACTGGAAACATAGGAAGAGGTTTAGCAACTTTCTCTTGGCCTCTTACGGCTTAGGAAGACATGAACAGCCCTAGTCTGGGCTCACATACACCTTTACTTCTCCCACTCCTGTGTGGCAAGAAGCAGTAGAAGTTTCTGCTTCTGTGCTTGCTGAATAGAAGCTTTTTGTACAGACTGCATAAACAAACTGTAGTAATGTAAAATATGGTTAGCTTCAAACAAGAGAACTCAATCTGTAGTTTTTGAAGCTGTCTTATCTGAAAGTAACCACAATTAAAATTAACCACAGTTCTAGGTCTAGCTAACACAGGAAGCTGTGGTAAAGCAAAAGCTCCCAAACTACTCCTCCTGGGTGTGGTGCCCGTATATCACTTAACCATAGTTTAGTGTGACATCCAAATGCAGCCATTGTTTTCTCCAGCTATAACCTTTGAGCTTTAATCTGTCATTCTGCAGTAAAAGAGGGACAAACAATGAACCCATTCTTACGTCCTTGTCACCTAGGAGTCTATGGTTGTCATGCAACTAAATGTAACCAATTTTAATCCGTTACAATTTAACAGCAAGTTAACAGGTAGTGTCAGCAAAAAATTTGTTCTGCTATAGAAAAATTAATACAGAACACAGACTATATTTAGCAAAAAATATTGGGTGTCATTTTTAAATGTGTCCAAGAAGAGTATACTTCAGGTGTTTTACTTACCATTTTCACTATATCAGAATATGCTGATTCAACTAACACACCACGATGTGTTGAAACATATTCCACCAATTCATTCAGTGTTGCTCTTTTAATTTCTTTGCTTCTCAAGTCAGAGACAGAGTCCATGAAATCAAACAATACACAACACTGCTGTAGCTTCTGACAGAAGAGGTCTTGCTGTTCATTTGAGGTGGCATCTATAAAGGAAAAAGGCTGCAGAATTAGAATTTAAATTCCTGTAAAATTATAGAAATCAATATAACTTCCATCTCAACAGCAACAAACTAACACCAAGCAGGAAATATCAAATCCAATGTTCTATTAGCAGACATATAATTGTTACTTTATGTATGGAGTCCCTTCTTTCTCCCATCGGTAATGCAGAATATATGTGCTCAGTTGCACTAGCTGAGCTGTAACATATTAATATGTTTAAATTTTTCTAATTCTGATATGGTCCTCTTTCTATGATCCTGAGGGAAATTGTATTCCTAGGCTCTAGGAAAGGCTCTTAGGTTTGCTACAAAGTCAGCCAGTGCAAATTTGTTGTGCATTTAGTGAGCAAGGGTTCTTTCTTGAGGAGGAATGCAGAACCAGCATTCTACTGGCTAGAGAAGTGGTTCTCAAACTATTTTCTCTGGGCCCCACTTGCAGAATAACAATTTTCTCATGCCACACTGATTTTTTATTGATAAGAAATACATTGGAAAACAAAATGAAAGAACTCCTAGCAATGCTTGATTTATAACACAGAACACAACTATGATCATGGGACATTCAGAAAGTATAAAACAATGCAGCTACATATTCTGCAAACATAAATATTAGTGTTATACTATACTATACTATACTATACTATACTATACTATACTATAATGTTATGTTATGTTGTGCTGAAATGTTTAAATATTTCTTTGATTAAAACAAAAAAAAAATCCTTCCAGTAGCACCTTAAAGACCAACTAAGTCAGTTCTTGGTATGAGCTTTCGTGTGCATGCACACTTCTTCAGATACACTGATTGTCCTTGAATCTTTGATTGTCCTTGAATCTTCTGGCCGCATTTGTTATCCTCTCCTGTCACATCAGTGTGGTTCACCACACCCTTTGAGAACCACTGGGCTAGAGTATTGAAATTAGGCTGGAGAAACCCAGTCAAAATTCCCGCCTACCCATAAAATTAACTGGGCAATTTGGGACAGTCGCACCCACTCAGTTTAACCTACAAACAAGATTAAACTGAATCTGAGTATCAGATGCAAAGTATCAAAAATGTCATAGTGCATGACATGCTGCTATGCGTTCTCAACTAATTTTACTAGTAACATGCCATTAAAACTTCAAACTGTCCTAAGCAGAGAAAGTACCCCTTAAGTTTATCAATTTACATTTTTACAGTTCTTACACAAACAAAAAATCAACACAGGATCAAATACAGTATAATACTGTTGCTAAAAAATATCACAGAGGCAATAATTTTGCAGTTATCTTCCAAAACACTCATAACATGTTTACATATCTGTATCACCACACTTTAAGGAAATTATGAGAGGGGAACTTGTACAAACGTGTCATGAGCTCATCACAAGTTGTAGCACAGTGAGCAATAACTGCCAACAGTCTTTATTGTTAAAATTTGGACCACCATAAAGAACCAGCGATCAAAACTCCCATTGTTCTCAGTGCATTTTGCGATGGAAAATTTCATTAGTGTGAGCAGTTTCTGAGGTCTGGGAGCAGTACTGTGCCTAAGATTTCAGAATAAAACTGCAGAGTGGAAGGAAAAGAGGACCTTTTTCTGCCTCCCCACTTCCAGCTACTCTCTGAAGAGACCCTCTTAAGAATATTAGAAAGGTGGGTGAGGAAAGAACTAGAACATGTGAAAAATGAACATAATATTTTAGCTGCAGTTCATTCATTTTCAGCTTTGTACTCTGGTTATAAAATAAGTGCACCTAGACATTCCATTGTTGTGCTCATAACCTAGGTTTAAGGTGTCATTTAGCTCCCAGCTTTCATATCTCAGTTTCTAACACTGGTTAAAACACTTATCTCCATGCTGAGGAGAACCATGTCAAGTAAAGCACTCCATGGGGTAAAAAATTCCTATGAGGAGGGCCCCAATTCCCATCTCTGGCTATAGTCTACTCCTCCCTCCCAAGCAACATAATATAAATTTTCAGTGAGTTCACCAATACAGGTGTAGCTTGGTTTTCGAACAGCTTAGTTCTCGAACGTTTTGACTCCTAAACGCCGCAAACCTGGAAGTGACTGTTCTGGTTTGCAAACTATTTTTGGAAGCCAAATGTCTGACAGGGCTTCCGCAGCTTCCAGTTGGCTGCAGGAGCTTTGTAAGTCAAACGGACTTCCAGAACAGATTCCGTTTTACTTCCAAGGTACGACTATACTAACAAGCAGCTTTTCAAGGAGCACAACGTACAAAGACCTCTATATTCTAAATAAATTGGTATACAGTTCATTTCAAGCCTTTTTTTTTACACTCCTCCTTCTAATTTGTGCCGTAAAGTAAACAGTCACAATGGCACAGAGAGGGTGGGTGCCAATCAGTGCATTTGTGTGGTCCCTCCTTGGCTTCTATTCATCAAGCTTCCATTCTTTTTATAATACGTACTAGAAAAGTAGTAGAACCTGAGTAGGCATATATGAAAACTTATGACATGTAATAAAAGTCAGCAGTGGCTGCCTGGAGCCCTGTCTAAATTCATATTTCCAATGTTTTTCTACCAGTACAGATCTGCAAGGTTAGATGTTTCCCTCAAGGAAGAGGATGCAGAGGACAAAGCAATATCAAATCCCGAGTTTCATGTAGTCATTTTGCTTTATTTAATGAACTGATTTATAGTCCACCCTTTATCTGAGGGTCATAGGGTGGAACCAGAAACACTAAAATGAAAAGAAATAAACATTACAATAAAATTAAAAACCAAAAAACCAAATGCAATGCAAATATTCAAGTACAAATTTAACATTTGTCAAACTGAGCATTGAGATGGCAAGATGATTCCCATGACATAGTAAGTCAAACATTGGCTTAGTGAGATCGTGCAAAAATGTCAGGTCCCAGAGAGGAGCTGGCAGCTACTTCTCTTCAGTCATCTGAACTAAGCTAAGGTTTGGCTCAAGCCCAGTCTTCCAATGAGGTAAGGTGAGTTGGTCACCTCAGGCAGCAGGTCTGGGCCTAAGGAGTAAAAAAGGACCAGAAAGAAAAAAGCGGGTGCCAACTTGTCTCCAGAAACCCACACATTCATTAAGTCTCATTAAATCATGAGTCAGATCACTTCCTGGTGCAACTGGACTTCTCCGCAACCCTTCCCCTTCGCAGGGAGGTGGGACCGATTCGGATGGTCCGCCCCCACCACTTAATGGATCCAATTGGCTTCCAGAGAGTGGTAAGGGATGCTTTATCCCAAGTTGATGGCCTTTCAGCTGATTCCCTGGTGGCCCGCTGGAATGCGGAGTTAACCAGGGCTATTGACTGTCTGGCTCCGAAGCGCCCTCTCCGATTGCATGGAGCCCGGACAGCCCCGTGGTTTTCCCCGGAGCTGAGGGTGATGAAACAATCGTTGAGACGGCTAGAGCGCCGGTGGCGGAAAACTCATTCTGAATCAGACCGGACACGGGTTAGAGCTCAACGTCGAGCCTACCAAGTGGCAATGGCGACGGCGAAGAGGGCCTTCTTCGCCGCCTCCATTGCATCTGCAGAAAACAGCAGCAGGAGACTTTTTCAGGTGGTTCGCAATCTATCAGAACCACCTGTACCACCGGGGCCTGGTAGGGACCCCAAGATCTCCTGCAATGCTTTTGCAAAGTTTTTTGCAGATAAAATCGCTCAGATTCAGAAGGAGGTAGACTCCACTGTGGGAGCAGGGCCAGGGCGGGAGAGTGCTAGAGTTCTGTCTGGTCCTGTTATATGGGATCAATTCCAATCTGTTACCTCCGAGGATGTGGACAGGCTGCTTGGACGAGTGAAACCGACCACCTGTCTCCTTGATCCTTGCCCATCCTGGCTGATAAAAGCGAGCCGGGAAGGGCTGGGCGATGGGCTCTGCGGGGTGGTGAATGCTTCCCTCTGTGAGGGAGCCTTCCCAGACCCGCTGAAAGAGGCGGTCATTAAACTGCTTCTTAAAAAAACATCTTTAGACCCGGCCAATTTGGCCAACTATCGCCCAGTCTCAAATCTGCCATTCTTGGGCAAGGTGATTGAGCGGGTGGTTGCTGAACAACTCCAAGCACGCCTGGAGGAAACAGACCATTTGGATCCCTTCCAATCGGGATTCAGGCCTCACCATGGGACTGAAACTGCCTTGGTCGCGCTGGTTGATGATCTCCGGCGGGCTAGGGACAAAGGTGAGAGCTGTTTCCTAGTTCTGCTGGATCTCTCAGCGGCCTTTGACACCATCGACCATAACATCCTTCTGGACCGTCTAGAGGGGCTGGGAGCTGGGGGCACTGTCATACAGTGGTTCCGCTCCTTCCTCCTGGGCAGTGTCCAGAAAGTGGTGGGGGGGTGAGTGTTCAGACCCCTGGGCTCTCACTTGTGGGGTGCCTCAGGGTTCTGTCCACTCCCCCATGCTTTTTAATATCTATATGAAGCCGCTGGGAGAGATCATCAGGGGGTTTGGACTGGGTGTTCATCAGTATGCAGATGACACCCAGCTCTACCTCTCCTTTAAATCAGAACCAGTGAAGGCGGTGAAGGTCCTGTGTGAGTGCCTGGAGGCGGTTGGAGGTTGGATGGTGGCTAACAGATTGAGGTTGAATCCTGACAAGACAGAAGTACTGTTTTTGGGGGACAGGAGGCGGGCAGGTGTGGAGGATTCCCTGGTCCTGAATGGGGTAACTGTGCCCCTGAAGGACCAGGTGCGCAGCCTGGGAGTCATTTTGGACTCACAGCTGTCCATGGAGGCGCAGATTAACTCTGTGTCCAGGGCAGCTGTCTACCAGCTCCACCTGGTACGCAGGCTAAGACCCTACCTCCCCGCGGACTGTCTCGCCAGAGTGGTGCATGCTCTAGTTATCTCACGCTTGGACTACTGCAACGCGCTCTACGTGGGGCTACATTTGAAGGTGACCCGGAAACTGCAATTAATCCAGAATGTGACAGCGAGACTGGTGACTGGGAGTGGCCGCCGGGACCACATAACACTGGTTCTGAGAGATCTGCATTGGCTCCCAGTACGTTTCCGAGCACGATTCAAAGTGTTGGTGCTGACCTTTAAAGCCCTAAACGGCCTCGGTCCTGTATACCTGAAGGAGCGTCTCCACCCCCATCGTTCAGCCCGGACTCTGAGATCCAGCGCCGAGGGCCTTCTGGCGGTTCCCTCATTGCGAGAAGTGAGGCTACAGGGAACCAGACAGAGGGCCTTCTCGGTAGCGGCGCCCGCCCTGTGGAACGCCCTCCCATCATATGTCAAAGAGATAAAGAATTACCTGACGTTCAGAAGACATCTTAAGGCAGCCCTGTTCAGGGAAGTTTTTAATATGTAATGCTGTATGGTTTTTAACACTGATTGGGAGCCGCCCAGAGTGGCTGGGGAAAACTCAGCCAGATGGGCGGGGTACAAATAATAAATTATTATTATTATTATTGCTTTAACGCTTTGTGTGAACTAGGTCAATAAGAGAAATGTCTCAGTCATTAAAATAGTAACCAAACCAAATCTGATTGCCTACTGTGCTTATTTCTTCTTCTAGCTTACCGTATTTTTCGCCCTATAGGGCGCACCGGCCCATAGTGCGCACCTAGTTTTTTTTGGGGGGGGGATAAAGAAAAAAAATTATTCCCACCCAAGCCCCCAGAACAGGCTGCTATCTGCAAGCCTAGGGAGCCCTGTGGGAACTCCCGCGGGCTCCCCAGGCTTGCGGATAGCTTCCTGAAGCCTGGAGAGCGAGAGGGGTCGGTGCGCACCGACCCCTCTTGCTCTCCAGGCTTCAGCGAAAGCCTGCATTCGTCCCATAGGACGCACACACATTTCCCCTTCATTTTTGGAGGGGGGAAAGTGCGTCCTATAGGGCGAAAAATACGGTACATAGCAGCAATCTGTTTAGCTTTCAGTGTTGTTTTTTTAATAAGGTTTCTAAAGACGACGCAGTAATTTTTCTTTAAAATTTAAAGTCCATCATGTGCCATATCATATTAAACCCCATAAAGGTCTGAAGACAATGGTATTTTTAGTTTTGAAATACCCCAATTCTGGGCTGAGCTTTTAAGGTTATTGTGTAGTCTGGCAAGGCCAACACTGACACTTTTTAAAATTTCAAACCCTCAAAAATGGGATGAGATAGCAAATGTAAGACAGAGATCTGGGACCTTATCTTACACTACTTTTAGGACACTGAAAATGGAAGCAATATAAAATGGTAAAGTAAAATCCCTAGATCACTTGACATGGCATGGCCTTCATACAGCAGCCAAGGCACCATTTTGTTCTCAACACATCCAAAGTGATCAAAAGCTTAACTTTAACAATATATGCAAGTACATGCCCCACCAACATTATGCTGCAAGTAAAAACTCAACAACTACTTTTACACACTCCTATGAAAACACTGCCCCATTCTCTCAAAACGAGGGGAAGGTTTCAGAAATGGAAAGCACATTTCCAAATATGGCACCCAAGTTGTTAACAGTGGTCAGCAAGGAGTCAATACTGGCTCAGAGAAAAACGTTTAACAACAAACAAACAAACAACAACAACAACGTTGGGTGGCTTCCAACATATGTAAAAACATAATACATTAAACATAAAAATACTTCCCTATATAGTGCTGCCTTCAGATGTCTTCTTTAGAAGACCTTTAGGTGATATATGGTAGTTACTCATCTCCCCGACATCTGATGGAAGGGCATTCCACAGGGTGGGTGCCACTACCAAGAAGGCACATAAAAACAACCCCTATTTATCAGCGTCCAGAACTCAAACCACAATGCCTTTTTCTTCAGCCCCCCCAGCAAACCTTCATTCTATTTTATTCTCAAGTCAATTTCTCTAGAATCCAGGCAAGTTCATATATTTCTCCCAACCTATCCTAAAACCCTCTCCAGCAACACATAAAAAGATAGAGAATTTGTGAAGCAGTTAATTTTCCTTGACATACTGCAGATATTGCCTGCAGGAGTACAATGTGAGGAGCTCATTTTCTTCCACTAGCACAACACAAGAAAAACATATAAAACACTCAGAGGAGAGCTATTAGCATACTTCCATATCCTATGTAAAGTATCCTCCAAGGATAGCCAGAAAAAATGGAGAAGCACTGAGGTACAAGCAGATTCACAGGCTTCATCCAACTTCAACTTCATGCAAGAATAGGAAGCTATTACGTCTTTCTACCAAAGCACTATGATAAACATTGTGATAGCATACATAAGAGGATGTATGCTTTTACTGATGAAAATTGTGAAGGGAACTATCACTAGTATGGTGCACTGTTACTTTAAAAGAAAAGCAGGAAATGCTTGCAAACACAGGTGAAAACACTGTTTAACTAACCATGTTATATATGCCTGGTAATGTTGCACTAGGAGTGTATACTTAGCTTTTCTACTTTAGAAGTCATACTAATAAATGTGAGTTCTTAGGACAGACTTAAATGTAGGAATCTCTGAATAACTCTAGTCTGCACAGATTTTTTTAAAATCACTAGCTAAAAACAAAGCCTTTTTTTTCTTTTCTGTGCTCAAATATGCATGATTTCTCCCTGATAAGATATTAATGTGTGTCTCTTATAACTGAACATCTTCTGCAGATTCAATATGTATCTTCTGAGCATTCAATTTCTTGAGATTGTAACTGCACAGAACATATTTCTTAAGCCACTGAAATGGAGTTGATTCACCTCTAAAGAACTTTTAATTAAATAACACATTAAGTTATCCCACCCAATCTTGTGCTGCCCTGAGTTTACCTAAATGTCTATTTAAAAATCTGCTTTGATTGATTTTGTGTCTTGTCTGCTCCTGCCATCCCTGCAACAGTCTGGTTGTATAGGTATGCAGTTAGACAGATCTAAAGATATCCAAATCTTCCATAAGAACATTTTAAAATGTAAATTCAGAGAAAAAAAGTTGTGTACATTCCTAGAGCAGGGCTACCAGGAATACACAACTTGACTAAACACATTCAGCTGCTATCATTTCCTACATTTCTGTTAAAGGAACAAAACACAACTCTGTCTACTGCACTTAGCTCTCACCTGTCACTCCTCAAAGCTGCCAAAAGTGACAGTGGCCATACCCCTCACCTGTGGCTCCTTGAAGCTGTCAACAGTGGCAGTGGCCACACCCTGTGGAAACTGCTTTGACTGGCTGGCGAAACGAGATGAGGTAGCTGATGGGTCTCAAAACCTCAGTGACTTAGGGACTTCCCCTGCATGCAAAGACAGGATCCAGCAGATTGAGCAAACGAGACCAAGAATGGGTCCAACGGTCAAGAAAGCGGTTTCTGCACTTGCTGTAGAGGGAAGTGAGGGGCAGATGGGGCTTGTCAACCTGGGAAGGTCTAGGAGAAGGGAAACGCTGATCCTAAACCCCTGCTGCCTCGCAGGATATCGTTGGGAGAACAAAAGGCTAAGGGGTAAACCGTACACAAATCCAGAGTAAACTCCTGAAGACACCTGGATGGCACCTTGTACGCCTCTTTCTGGCAACTCCTGCAACCAAGCTGGTGCCAAACATACTGCTCTGCTTTCCTCTGGACCACATCAGAGAGGCCAAACCCCTGGCTGAAATGCTCTAGAAAATCAGAACACCTGGATCTGGTATGCTTATGTCATTAATTCATTTAGGGTGCAAACTTATGGCGCCTGTGAAAATATTCTAGGGGGTCATAGGATTGTAGCTCTCCATCTCTGCCTACAGAGTAGGAAGCCTAATCATGGATGCCTCTTTTTTGTAGCCATGGAAACCATTGGGAAGGAAGGGGAAAAGCTACTGATGGAAAGCAGAGCAGGTGGAACTAAAATGCCACACCCCTTTTATCCTGCTGATTCAAGGCCAGGAAGGCTTTTGATTTGGTTCTTTGTCTGCCTTTGATTTCCCCACCTCTACTAACCAGGTAGGGATTGGTGTATTGCACTCATTAGTATCAGACACCCCTTAGATAATTGAAGGCTTATAAAAATTATACTAACTCTTGGAAATGTGGTAGGAATTCTTTTCTACACAGTTGGCGGCATTTGGGGCAAGAAATCTTTTATAATGAAGGAGGTTATACCACAAGTCATACTTTTAGATACAGTACCTATATTTATTTATTTTCTTATTTGGACTGTGCAGTATCAAGGACTGCAGGCTAACCTTAGCATGTAATTGACCTGTGATGCTAACTGGAATTCAATTATAGCAGAAACACTGGACAAGCATTTGAATGGTCTGCAAGTGGGAAGGACAATGAAATTGGAATAACCTTCTCAGTATATATATTTTCCAAATCAGATGAATTACATGAGGATGGATTTCCTCCAGAAATAATTATTCTGCATGGAATATAAAATGCCATGTTCTCAGTCTAATTACCCAGCACAACAGTAGTGCAGAAACGATACAGGAAAGTTGAACGTTCTCACTGATGTGGGCATTTTTGCCAAGTTATGCCATTTCACACCATTATGGATTCATTGCCAATGAATTTGGCTAACCACCGTTTTATGCCTTTCACCTCTCTGAAAGTTTACTTCTCAGTGCTCCAGCTTATTTTCAGTAGTCACAAATAGGCCATAAATACATATAGTGTGTGTGAAATGTAAGGTAAGTGACTATTCACGACCCTACTTCAAAATAGTGTATTAGGATTTTATTAAGATTTTCCCTGGCTGTCCCTACCATTCTTCAGAAAAATGCAGGGTATAAAGCAAGTAACTAAAAATGATCAACAAAGATTTGAATATTTCAGTTTCCAAAGTTTTGAAAGCTCTGAAAGTTACAATTGTACAAAAGATAGCACACAAAACCATAGTTTCCTGTTGCCAAGGCAAACTGAATACCTAATGCGTCTATGAATAGTTGGGCAAGTTTAAATGTCCTTACCTGATATACAGTGGAACCTCAGGTTGTGAACGCGATCCGTGCAGGAGGCACATTCGCAACCCGCAGTGCCGTGCCTGCGCACACGCGGGCTGTGATTTGGTGCTTCTGCGCACGCGTGAGTGCAGAAACCCGGACATAACCCTTTCCGGTACTTCTGGGTTCGGTGCTGTACGCAACTCGAAAACGCGTAACCTGAAGCGTCTGCAACCCAAGGTACCACTGTATATCTAAACAATTATCCTATTCAACACACACTGCAATGAGAAGTGCTTGCTTTACAATTTCATACCCACTTCGACAACCTGACAATTTGTCCATTGATGTTGTCAGTAACAAGCTCAAGGTAAATCCTGCTGAGTTTTGCCTACCGAATTTCCTGAATATAGGCTACATTAGGTAAACCAAATCTATGGGCTGTTATCCACATATGTCAACTTAGCAATTCAACTTATTGTGAATATGCTACTGATATAATTGGTTTCCCTCAGAGCTTCCAGACATGTGCAAGGCCTAAGAGAACATGACAGATGTTAACTTGAAAGCTAGCATAATCTGCAGGGCACTGGAGGATGGGGTTTGGGAAGGTGGTAAAGATGTGAGAACTGCAGTCTGGCATGAATGCCATGTGCTTTCTCATGTGTAATTAAGCTGCTGAGCAATGAAGCTGGAAGAAGCAAAGCTAGCAGCTGGATAGGGAGAAGAAAGAATAGGTAGCAGTAGCAATCATGCATTTTGTTGCTATTCTTGCAGGAGTGTTTGTACCTCAACATAACTTGTCCCAGTCTCATAGCCTATGTTATGACGGTTTTAAGGCTTAAGAGCTTTAGTCACCTCTTTACTATTTGAAAGAAAAATACTAAATGACGTTCTCCATTTTTAGACACTGTTGTACAGTGGTACCTTGCTTTTAGAACAGCTTAGTTTATGAACAACTTGGAAACAAAAGGTTGCAAACCCAGAAGTAGGTGTTCCGGTTTGTGAACATTGCCTTGGAAGCGGAACCTGTTCTGCTTCCTGTTGAGTGTGAACTGTTTGTGAATTGAGTCCCCCGCTGCTAATCAGAGGCTCCCTGTTGAGTCTGTCAGCTGTTGAGTCCCAAGCACCCATGCAACACAGAGGTGACATTTGGAGCTTTTGTTTTTGCTAATTTTTTGCAATTTTGTTTCTGTGGCTTTTTCGGTTTTTTGACTGTGACTGTGGTTTGTGACTTCATTTTTTGTGACTTGTTTTTGTGACTGTGTGGAACCCAGTTCAGCTACTGATTGATTGTATGACTACAGAAATGGATAAAAGCCCCCCATCCAAACAATGACTATCATCAATGCACGCAAGAAAAAAAATGTTTTTAATTTTTATCATCTACAATGCTGTCTTATTTATTTTATAGTGCAGTACATTGATTATTGCTTTAATTTTATGGATCAATGGTCTCATTAGATAGTAAAATTCATTTTAAATTGCTGTTTTAGGGGTTGTTTTTAAAAGTCTGGAACGGATTAATCCATTTTGCATTACTTTCTATGGGAAAGCACGCCTTGGTTTTGGAAAGCACTTTGGTTTTGGAACAGACTTCCGGAACGGATTAAGTTTGGGAACCAAGGTACCACTGGAATGGCACACTGGAATAATTCTTCTTCTTGCCTGTTGCTCTCATCCATGCCTACAGAAATAAAATTCAAATATTCTAAAGACCTGAAAAAGTCTAAATCAAGCATTAAACTTCTACGTAAGTTAACTGCTTTAAAAACTGAAATAGGTTTGTTATACATAAACTTTCTGTAGCTTTAGCTGTTGTTGTGGAAACACGGGAGCAACCATAGCAAAAATGGCAGCATAATGTGAGGCACATTGACAAACATGATTCACTGATCTTTAGTATCCATCCCTTTACTTCTTTCTTATTTACGAGTTGTGAGTTGGGACCACCTAACCTTTGGGTTTTGGCACAAGGCATCAGCAGCACCTTCACAGGCATTGTGCAGTGTTCCTGTCTATTTTGCAAAGTAGCTTTTTACCATTTAGAAACAAGAGGGATGCTGAGTTTTTTATATAAGCCCTTCTCACTTCTACCATACCGTCTATGCATATTCATAAGAACTGCCTTCCTGATCAGATTGTTTTGCATCCTGCATCCTAGCAAATATTTTAAGACCAACAATGTGCAAGAAACGCTATCACTCACAACTGATGGTACATAGTTTGCCTCTATCCAAGGTCTAAGGACACCCTGGCTGCAGTGTGACATTTTGTAACTATCTTGGCTGCAAGATTTATCACCAACAGGCTTGTCTACTCTCCTCAAGCATCTTTCCACACATTGCAAACACTTCAAAATATAGCCATAAATTTATTTCAGCCTACATTACTGGTTCCCAGTACCTGCCAACAGTCTTGATTTCTGCAAGGCAGGCCTTGCCTGGGAGACCCTTTGGTGACTACAGTCCATAGGGCAACGACATAAAGCGGAGCACCCTGTTAATGAAACGCCCTCCCTGTAGACATTTGGTTTCCCCCCTCTCGCTCTGTTTTCAGTTAGCAATTGGGAACTTTTTTGTTTCTGCATGCCTTCAATTCATAGTGGAATTGCCCACACATGTGCAACTTTTTAATGGGCATTATACTGTATTTTTTTTTGTATATTACTGTTTTACTGCTTAATGTTTCATTCTTGAAAGCTGCACTATGCTCTTTCCAAGAGGAAAAGGAACTGTGGGGAATAAAAGTAACAATGATAATATATCAGGCAGTGCATGAAATCCAAACTCATGTGAGCAGACTTCCACTTGTACATTAAGGATTCCCCTTCCTCTCTTCCCCCTGCAGACCCACACAATCCTCAAAATCTGCTCAGAGTTCTTCAACCCTCCAGAACAGATTTGAGGAGCACACAGGACAGCAGAGAGGCACAGAAAGTCTCGCTGTCCTTCTAGAAGTCAGTTCTAAGGATGCAACACATTATTTCTAAACTCGCCATATTCCTAGAAAGATTATTATAAGTTGGGCTACAATTCATACTTTATGTATTTGTTTAATATGACATATTTACTGAAAGAAGAATGTGGCACTAATTAGACAGCCATACCAGCCAGTTTCACAAGGCTAAAAGAGATTCTTATGTAAGTTTTAAATGCATAGTTAGGGTCTTTCAAGAAGAGAAGAATAACCTACTTCTGGAACAATCCTACTATATTTATATAAGCATACTGACAATTCAAACATGACAATTACTTTGTAGGCTGGATCTAGAAACATCACAGAAGCAGTTCAGTTAAACGTGTTCTAAACTTCACACAGGGACATCCCATTGGTGAAAGATAGGACTCTACAGCACCATCAGTGTTATAACACATATAAAGCACTTTATCTTTATAAACGTACCTGAGTCCATAGTCCATATTTTAACTAGCATAGGATGGGTAGGGGTAGGCAAGAGACGCTAGCTAATTTCTAAGTAAGGGAACATTCTAAATAGCTTTTGAACACTAAGTTACTACAAATCCAAAAAAGGAAAGAAAAACTGGTTCTAAGGCTGGTGACTATATACACTAACACAGGGATAGCAAGCATAGCCTAGCCAACAGTCAGGGATGCTGTAGACTCCCAATAGCATCTGGAGGACACCATGTTGGCTATTCTTGCAGTAACTTCACATTAGCTGTTCCAAGAAAAATAAAATCTCACCCCACAGTGAACTGCTTCATGAGAGACAGTATTAACCAACAATGAAGGGAGTGGGAAACAGTGCTGTGTATTGCCCTGAGTTTAAACCCATGCACTCATTAGGTTGGGCTTTCAACACATCACTCCACCTGCAACTAAGAAGAGGGATCCCTAGGCAGTGCACTGCTTCAGAAACAAACAAGATCACTTCCAACTTATTCAAGTTTCCCCTCTTCTTTTAACATCCCTCCCCTTGTATCTCCCTCTGCCTTTTCCCCCATTGTGAATTGCTGGGAAAGATCTGGGGTTTTTTTACTTTTGTACAACACCCAGCATATAAATAAAATATAAATATATAAACAAGGTGATAGCTATGATAATTATAGTAACAAATATTACAAATTATTAGAAATAATAAACTGATGTTCTGCTGAACACTGTTAAGTCCTCTTGTACTCTGTTGTGCAAGGGAAGAGGTCACATTATTCTAATACCACACATGCAGCATTTCCCCCTGCTGAATATATGAATTGCAACCAATATCATTAGGTATTTTGTTTAGATTCCTTCTATACTGCACAAGACTGAACTTCCAAAGATGATAACATGTAAGCCCAGAGGATAAGATCTCCACTTATAATTAACATCTGGAGAGGGATGGAACAGGAACACTCATAGCATGTATAGAAAATGTCAGAACCAATTATTGCTTTAGCCAGCAGGAAGCCTCTATAACATGGAATACTGTGTGAACTAGGCTTCAAAGATCTGCTGATAAATGGACAACAGATCTGCAAACAACCTTTAAAAATATTATTGCTGCCAGTCAGTAGGTTGGACTGGATCCCCCCCAGTGGGTTTTTATCTATGAAAGGCAGGTTTAAAATATTATAAATGAATAGACTTCAAACCAGATAAAATCAATTAACCTTCAGCAATATTTAATATTTCCCTCATATTCAAATAAATAAGTTTATTCAATTTAACACCTGCACAACTAGAATCTGACTCAACTTGAATGCAATAAACATGGAAAAAGAAATTCAATACTATGCTGGCACAAAGATGCTGAAGATTAAAATAGAAAGGTTCTGCATGTGAAGACTGTCAATGGACACTATATTTAGCAATTACTGTTCATGAAAGTGTATTTTTTTAAAATTAGACATTCTAAGGAGGTCACATCTTGAAGAACTTAAGCTATGAATAGTATCTTTGTTTAGAAGACATGGAAACTTTGCAATGCTATGTGAAAGCTGTGTTAATAAAACTGAAAATACCTTAAAAGCCTACATATTAAAAACACAATAGTTGTTGATCCACATTTCTAAAGTTTAAGAATGTATATGTTCCTTCCTTTTCTTAAGAAATCAAGAGGCTAACATGAAAAACAATTAACATAATAACCAATCATTACTGAAACAAAGCAACAGGATACAAATAAAGGGACACAGTCTATCAAAATAAAAGCAACATATAGATTGATAGCTCCACTGCAGCAACTAAATCAGCAAAATACACAGTGTTCAATTTCAAACCCTTGTCTAAAATGCCAAGCATTTCCCATGTATCTAAAACACTCAATATTGTGGTTAAAAGGACTTACTATAAAACTGTAAAAGGTATAAAGCAACAATTCAGGTGACCCTGGTCCTTATAAACATTTTGTGGAATAGATCTGCAGATGCTGAATGGAACATATGACAGAAGGCGTAGGATGTTACATAACCAGACTACCTTTGAAATCCTAAGCATACTTATAGGGAAGCTCAGCTGAAATCAACAAACTTCCATTTTTTTTATTTCTCATGAAATATATCTAAATCATTTAATATTTAAACACATGCAAAACAATTTCATATTAAAAACTATTTTTGTACTCAAAATTAGGATAAAAGTATGTGCTTAAAAGACTCATTTAAAAAGGAAAGTCTTGAACAGATGCTGAAAAGGCCATGGGGAAAGCACATCCCAAATGCCCAATTCCTACATCATAAAAATGGACCTCCTGATAAGAAACTCTCCCTGCAGACCACCACCCTGGTTGGTTGCATATGTAAAGGAGTGAGCTTTATATAGGTATTCCAGTACCAAGATGTATAGCACTCTGTTCACCAGTACAAGCATTTGGCACTTTGCCCAGTAGATAACCAGCAGTGTAATGTGATGGCAAAAGTCTGCCCAGGGAACAGTCAAGCTGCTGTGTTTTACACTAGTTGCACTTCTGCTCAACTCCAGGAGCAGTCCCCACACACAGCACATTGCAGTAGTTTAACCTGGAGGTTACCACATTGACCAGGCTACCCAGGTCCAGAAATGTCTATAGCCATCTTACCAGCACAAGCTGGCAAAACACACTCCTAGCTACTGAGGGCCTCTAGCAGAGATTATCCAGCAGCACCCCCAGACTACAAACCTGGTCCTTCAGGATAAGTATGGCCCCATTCAAAGCAGGCAATTGAGGGAACCGTGAACCCATGGCACTTTTGTATTGCCGTTTGGGGCTCCAGTGAGCCTCCTAGCCATCTGCCAAGTCTAAGCCAGGAGCCCAGGTTCAAATGACATGCTAAGCTAAACCTTGATTTAGCTCACCACAGTGCGGAAATGAAAAAAGACTGGAAACTAAGCACTCCTCTCTGGGAGCCTGCATATTTACGCAGTCCCTACAAGCCACAGTTTGGCTTACCAAATTATGCAAATGAGGTCACAAGCAGAGATTCAAAGAGTAAGTCTTGCTAGTGAAAGGCCATGTAATGACTTCTGCTAGCACAATGGGGCTTTTCTCCCCCCTCCCTCCTTCCATTCTGCCCCAAGGTGGCTTGGAGTAGTCAGCAGAACCCCCAGAACAATACACGGGGGGGGGGGGGGGAGAGAATCATTCCATCTGGCAAGCTGATATGCTTGTGTTGATGCAATGCTTTCCATAGCACTACACTGGATCCTCTCTGAGTGTCTCATTTTAAGAAATCATTAAACGCCTATCTGGTTAACTAGGTTACACTGAAATTTAGTATAATACTGTACTCATGTTACATTTTAAGTATAATCTAGCCCAGATGGATTTATCGAACTACAGCATTTGATAAGAGTTTTTGAAAAGTTTGCCCACTGTAAAACTATGGTTAAAGTAACTGCTTTGCAATTATATCAGAATTCGCTCCCTTGAGAGTAGAAGAGGTATGGAACACCTCTGTCACACAAATTCTTGAATCTATATTTGGACACTCAGTTTTTAAATTGGAAAAAACCTGAGCCTCAAAAACCTCTCTCAAATCTTGAAATTCTTTGGCATACTTCCAATCCTTTCACTATAAAGGGCATACGTTTCCACCAGGAGTCAACCTCATTTGGAAACAATCTAAAATAAACAGATTTGATTTCAGTGTTTTAAACAAATTGTTCTTTTTCTTTTCCAGAGTTGAAAATGTGAATGTTTCCACAGTGCTAACTACAGATTTACCACTGGGTGCAGTATTTTATGAAATCAATTCCCTAATTGTATTTAATCTAACATAGGGACCATCTTCCTGGAGCCCTGAGTGCCAAGACTCCCACAGTTTTTCCTGTGGGTGCCCAGTCTCTACCCCCTGCCGCCCACTGTCTCTATGGCCGCCTCCGCACAACACGGCCACCATGCATAACTTCCATGGCTGCCTCTGTGCACCACATGCCAGGCACCATGACTGTCACCTTACCTCTGGACCAGGACCTGCACCTCTACTGCAATGTCCTGGTCCAGTCGACGCTGCAATGCTGGAGTGCATGCACCACGCCATCATGTGACATAATCACGCCATCACGTGACATCATCATATCATAACGTCAGCACATCGCAGCATGGTGCACATGTGCTTCTATGTTCAATCAGCAACATGCTTTCTTAATTTGATATTCTGTAGGTAACAAACAAGGACCAGAAATAACAGTAAGATTTTAAGTCTAAATTATAAGGGTAAACCTAACAAGTGCTGTAAAGGGAATCATAATAGTCCCAATTCAGTAAGCCCTGTAATATAAATGCATGAAGCAGTCCCCCCACTTAATTTTACCAGTCCATAGTGCCCACACATCATAGTGCAAATCTGATCACATGACTATAACTAGTATCCCTTGTCCACCACCTGGATGAAGTCCAAAAGCGAGTAGTTTTGCCATTTGCTCAGAACTGCAAAAGCAGGGGAAGTTACAAAGCACCTGCTGGGCACAATACAAAGCTGTTGGATTAGATTTAGCTAAGTGGGTCATATGTTGCACAGTCCTGTTTAAGAACTTGTTGCAATGTAGCACATAAGTTACAGATCAGCAAAATAAGGGATAAGTTCTGTTGTGCTTGTGGCTTTCCCATACATATCTGAACATGGTCCTTCAGTTTGCTTTACAATCTATTCCTTATAAACGCTTAGTATAGAAAAAGCATATTTAAGACAATCCATCTATTATTCTCCCTCAACCCTTCAATTTCCAGAGAATGAAAACTGATTATGCAAGGCACTCCTTAGCAAATAGCTTGTACAAGATAACCAATAACAGCTAACTGTCATGTATTTTAAAGACCACAAACTAGTGTCACCACCTAAAACAGCATATACTTCAGAATGACAAAAGGGACGACAACAATGTCACAAGACCTGGAAATATTCCTCAATATGTAGAGCATGCTCAGTAGTCTACAAATTTTTGTTAGGCTTAATTGCCAACTACTACTTGAAGTCACCATCAACTACTCTCTTCTCTGTTTTACTGAGGTTTAGGGCACATGCAGAGAACCAAGGAGAAAGGAAAGGTGGTTTATCTCCCTACCAATGGCCTTTTGGAAAAGCTGTGAGCGACACCTTGCTACTTTGGTAGAAGTCTAATGGGAAATGAAGGAGACACCCTCTTCTCTCTGACCTGCAGAAAACAGTGAAATAAAGGTTGCCAAGACCTAAGGTGAAGACAGACTGTCCCATCTTCCCCACAATTCACAGAAAACTCAGGAAAATGTATCTATGTGCTGGGTATGTGGAAAAGAAATAAGGGTAGTTACCATTAGTAATATATAGAAGACTGAGCACAGTCATACCTCACGTTGTGCCCGCTTCAGGTTACGTCTTTTCAAGTTGCGTCCTGTGGCAACCCGGAAGTACTGGAACAGTTACTTCCGGGTTTCGCTGCTCACACATGTGCAGAAGCGCTAAATCGTGCTGTGCGAATGCGCACAAGCAGCGCTTCTGGATGCGAACGCTTCAAGTTGCGGACGTGCCTCCGGGACAAATTACGTCCACAACTTGAGGTTCCAATGTATGCTACTTTACTTTCTTGCACTTATTTGGGGTATCATGACATAATGTTTCCAAGTATTTGCCACATAATAGACAACTTTAATGGACTACATGGCACTATATTCTTGCTATGGTACTTGCTTCTCTCTTTCCTTCCCTCACTATCTCTCTCCACACCCATTTTCTTACCCACCCTTCACTCAAAAGTCCCCAGTTGGGTTACATACAATTAAAAATACAATACTTAAATCCACAAAAAATACAGGCAGCCCCCATTTATGTGAATTGAATATGTGTGCGACCTTGTATACACGCCGAATGCAGAAGCGACCCGGAAACATAATAAATACATCACTAAAATGTCTCTAAAAGGGCATGGGGGGCAGAACAGGGTATTTGTAGGCTTTTTCAAAGGGTTTCAATTAAATGAGATTTCACTGATATGTGCAGTGTCGCAGAACGTAACTCTGCATAAATGGGGGCTATCTGTGCAATAAAACAACACCACTCAAAATTAGAGGAATTTGACAAAACAAAACCTCACCCCACCAAAAGTCTGGGCAAAGAAGTACACCTTGACATGACAAAAAGGTTACAGTATCAGTGTAAGGTGCACCTTAGTGAGAGGACTCCACAATGCATGGGCTACCACTGAAAAGGCCCTACGGTGCACCATTGCCCTCAAACCTTTTTTTGGCAATGTCACCATGAGCAGAACCTCGCTGGGTGATCTTACTCAGATAAGTTGATATGGAAGTAGACAATACTTCACATACTTTGGGCCCAATGTTAGGACTTGATATTGTTGGAATACCTTTTGGGGGCTTTTACTTACCATCACTATCAACATGCTTAGGTTATCCTGAGTTCATTGCTCCTGTTTTTATTGTATTTTAATGTCTTATTCTGGACCACTTATGTCAGTCCTAACCCCTTTCAGCTCAAACTATCATTTTTTATCCTTTCCCCCCTTTTTAAAAAATGTGAAAAACTTTTTTAGACAGCCAAAAAAAAGTGTTGAGTTGCACATAAGAATTCCAGTACTTCAAATTAGCATCAGAGTTGGTAAAAATGGAGTTTGGATTGTCATAGGGCTGACAAGCCCAGAAAAGAGGATAAAGAAATTCACAGAAATGCACACTTGCTAAACACTACTACTATGAGCTTCTGGGAGCCTAACTAATCATGTGAGCACTCTTTAATTCCAGGGGGTGAAAGTAACACAGTACCACAGTTTTAAAGGGAAGGATACTTTGTACACTAATTTAAACAGCAGTAACAGCCCCTGGAGGAGATTACACAAAACCCAGAGAAGAATGAGGAAGGGGAGGACAGGTTAAAATTTATGAAGGCCTTGTTTCTGAGCAAGTTCTGCAGATTATGCCATAAACCTTGGTGCTCCCAGCCGGAGTTGGCCTGGGGGTCCTCTTTTGTCCCTGGTACTACCCACAAATGAATCAAGCCAACATTTTGCATGGCCAACTCCTTAAGGCAGGGCAGGAAAGCATGAAATTCTAGCAGCTCAGGGAACAAGGCCCTTAAAAGTGTTAGGTCTTCAAAACAGGAAAGCACCTAATCCCCTGAAAGCTGTTGAAATGCGAACCTGTGGCACTATATTTCGCAGGGGAAAGGGATAAAAGGCAGGGTTTTAACAAGGCTGCGGAGAGGAAGTTTCGGAACAAGAGTTGCGCCTTAACATGGAGTAACAGTGAAACGGGCTGCCGCGAAATTTAGAGGGTTGGCACAAGGAAGCAAACAGCACGTAGGCGGCGGCGAGAGGCGGGAGGAAGTCTCTTCCCGCAGAAGGCAGCACCTGTAGCCCGGGGCTAAGTGAGCTGCAGCTCGCTCGATTCCTCCCTAGGAGATACATGCGGTATAATTGATACATTACCTTTGAGCTGGGGCAGCGGGAAGAGCTCCACGGGGCTGCTTTGGGTGCGGAACTGCGAAGACCCCTGCGACCGCTTCTGCTTCTGAGCCTTGCGCACCGACCTCCGCGTGAAGCCGTCCACTTTCTCCGCGGCGGAGATCGCCGTCGCCGACATGGCTGGGAAAGGAGGAGGCACGAGGGGGGATCGCCTCTCCCTTGAAGCATATAATCACGCCGGAGGGGCGGGGGGAGGGAGGAAGGCAGAGCAAGCGGCGGCCGGCGAGAAGACACCACCAGCCAAGGAAGGAGGAAGACACTTAATCCAGTGCACCAAGGAATAGGGGCCGCGGTTCTTCCAAGTCCAAAAAAAAAAAAAACCAAGAAAGGGGGAAGAATCCAAACACCTTCCAAAGAGGGAGGGGGGGGAGAGGCTGTTTATCCAACACCTCAAAGAAAGAAGGCTCTTAATCCGACACCCTTGAGAAGGGAGGGGATACACTTAATCCGATACCCCGAAGGGTTTCCAAATAATGGATACTTTTCCGAGGAAGAGACCAAATGAGGGTTAAACCAAAAGGGGGGGCCGGCACGCAGCAAAGACCCGCCCCCGCTGCGTCCTCCAAATCAGCCGAAGGAGAAAAACAGAGCAGGAAAACTTTTATTCTTCCTCCCGCCAGCGACGTCTCTTCGCCGCCCGCCCGCGAGCGGCAAACTTTGGCGGCGCGCGGTCTCGTGAGGAGGAAGGAGGCGCTGTTCTCCCGCCACCCGCCGCCTCAGCCAGGCTCGCTGTCGCCTGGGCCGCCCCGCCAGGCGCTCGCTGTCATGAGCCGGGGTTCCTCGGCGACTCCTGAGGGAAGGACGGCGGCGGAGCGGGAAGGGGAGGGAGAGAGGCCAGGGCCGCGCAGCCTCCTCTTCAGCCACCGTCGGGAGCCCCCGGCGCCTCTTCCGCCAACATTTTGTCACGCCAGCGCCCCTCGCCGCCGCTTCTCCTCTTCCTCCTCCTCCTCAGAGGCCGCGCGCAACGTAACAGCGGGGGAGGGAGGGGCGCGGAGGCGGCGAACCTTCCACTCGAGAAGCGGCGCGCAACTTGCTGCGAGCGAGCGCGCTGTTAAGGACAGCCGAGTTCCGACTCGGAGGAGGGGGCGGGGCCAGCGGCGAGGGGAGGGGAGGAGGTGGAGGAGCAGGAGCAGGAAGGCGGTTGGAACAGCCGTTGGAGGACGCCGGCCCGAGGGTAACTGACAGGAGCGCAGCAGCCAATCGGAGAGGCGGTGGGGCGGGCGGCGGCGGTGGTTAAAGCGAATTGCATTCTGTTGGGCGGGACAAGCTGGAAGCCAAGCGACGCGACCTCTGGGGGACCGAGCGAGTGACACCAGGATTTGCCCAAAGCGAGGGGGTCAAGGGCGGGGTGTGGTGCGGCGGACGCGATTGGGTCTACGGCAGCGGAGGCGGGACGAGCGGGCAGCCAATGACGAGTTGCGATCAGGACTTTTTCGTTGGTTTGTTTTGAGGTGGGAGCTCAGAGGGGCGCGAGGAGGACAAGAATCCCACCCGGCAGTTTTCGGGGCTTGTGAGGTTGCGTTGGTCTGCTTCTTGTGTTTTTCTTCCGGGAAAGGTCATCGTTGTTGGCTTTTGGGTCCCTAGCGGCGGGACGGAGAGCGGGGAGTCCGCAAGAAACTTAAGCAGCCCAGTCTTATTCATCTTTACTTGCAATTAAACCCTGTTCAACCAGTAGAGCTTACTCTTGGGTAAGCAGGCAGTTACTAACTTTTGCCTTCTTCTCTCTTTCCCACCGCTCCTCTGGAGATGCAACATTTCCAGAAAATTTTAAAGCTGTGTGGAATAAAGCCCATTTCCCCTTCTCCCAGCACAGATTTTTCGTGCACACAAAACAGAAAAATTGAGAAATTGTGTGTGTGTGTGTGTGTGTGTGTGTGTGTGTGATATATATATAACCCAGCCAGATAGCCAGATATAGGATCAGCGAAAGGTCTGGGAAAAGAGGGATGTTTTTGCCTGGCACCTAAAAATATGTAACACAGGCACCAGATGAGTCTCCCTGGGGAGAGCATTCCACAAACATATGTGCAATACTTATCAACCCCAAATGTATGTTACTGCTTTAGCAACATAAAATGTATTGTTCCAAAGCTAGGGTTGAATAAAATTGTCCCCTTTGGCATATTTATTAAATTTAATATGTACCAAGTAAGATTACAATATACCCACACAGTCCACTTCCTTCTGTGGGTCTTGGTTAAAGCTCACACCCCTATTTGCAGTTTCTGCCCCACTGCCTTTTGACCTTTTTTTATCCCCAGCGAAACAAAGCAAGAAGCTGCTTGTTTGTTTCCCATTCTGCAGCAGTGTGTCTGTGTCCTTCAAGGGGGAAGGTGAAAAGGTTGACCACAAAGGAGGGAACAGGTCAGAAGGGCAGCAGAAACAGGATGATTGCTACTAGTATCTACAGACTAAACCAAAGGTGACTAGGAGACACAGCCAGCAATTCACAAGCGACGGAGGCCCTGCATGTTCCTCTAACGAAGATTACTGCACCCATAATACAGAAATTCATTTTGAATTGAAGTGTTGTATTTGCCAGTGCACTAATGCTGTACATCTTAAAATAAAACATACCTAATAAAGGGTTTTCCAGTGTCCTTCAAAATATGTCAGTTTTTAAGATGGAAACATTTGCAAAAAGTCCTCTGGAAAAAAACACCTTTTTAAAAATTCCCTGGGTGAGGTGTAATAGGACCTTCACAGCTCTCCCCTCATTCCATTTCTTCTGGCAGGAGGGAAAGGCTTGACCTCTTAAATATTAGCCAGTATGTAATACAACTTTTTAAAGTGCATTAGCCCTGGAGAGGCAAAGCAGTCCAAATTATGGAAAGAGGTTCAGTTTGTGTTGTTGTAACAGTGCCTGGAAACAAGTGTGCAAATAGCAGCTGTTTCAGAAGGGGAAAACAACTTTTTGAAGCTTCATTATTGGTATGTTGGGAATAGCAGCTGTGAGCTTCTCTTTAAAGCCACATACACACAGGATGTGTCTTGTTTACACATTCTGGGAGAGTGTATTTACTAAATGACCATTTATAATGCATGTGTGCGATGTTCTTCACACCTGAGCACCTCTGCATGATGGAAGAGAAAGAGTTGCTATGCCATCTTTCAAACAAATGTGTGAAGCGTTCCTAATTCTGCCATTCAAGGAGATGTGATTAAGATCTAATCATAGACACCCTGCAGCTCAAAAGCTTGTGTCGTGGTTTCAAGAGCCTACATTAGTGTTGTGTATGCAGCATCTCATCAAATTATGGAAGCTGTGCAGAGACTTGTTCAACTGTGCTGCAGGCCTGCAGTCTTGTGCAACCAAACAACTTTAGTCTGCTTTGCTACTTCGGATTCTTTCTTGGATTACTGCATCAGTTAAGAACTCTGGAACAGAGACAGGATTCCTTGCTTCTGTCATGTCTGCACCTCAGTGAGGTTCCACCAGCAGAAAGTTGTTAATGGAGATGCTGAATCTGACATAACCCCCTAAGGTTTAACATGTCTTTGCTGTCCTAGCTATGGGTTAGGGTTAGGGTCCGTGGCCTTCTTTTATGCCATATCCTCAATTTTCATCTTGATAAAAGAAGGGTGGTTCCCAAATTGCTTAGAAAAGAAGACCCAGCAAATAATTATTTAATCCTAAACATAACTGGCATTTAATTTTAGGAATAATTTTTTGTTTTGACCCTTCCATTCCTTTGAAACCAGTATCCCTGTAATTTGCTGCAGCCTACTGGTTAAGTCCAATTTTCCATATGGTTTCTCATGCCTTATGCCTTCTTTAAAGGACAACTCATGTGCTCACTCAAATATGATAATCAATTAATAGCAGTTTGCGAGGCAGGTAATCTCTGTGAGTGGTGCAGTAGAGATAAACCTCAGCTCCCACTGAGAGAACAAATGAGAAGTCAAACATAGAGCAGAATTCAGTTTTTCAGCCATAGACATGTAAATCAATACTTGTTCCTTCTCAGTACTAACAGATGCCTTTAAGTGGTGAGAGTGGAGTTTGGAATTTTGCCACACTAGCAAGATTGTGTCAGGAAATTGATACATTTGTATACTGTGATCTCCATGATGATGGGTAACTGTTTATGAAAAAATAGCCTGAACTGCTCCATTTATACACTACCTTTTTATTTCCTTTTGGTGGGATTATAGTATTGGCTCCAGGGCTTTTAATAGTTTAGAAGCTATATTTACTGCTGCAGTACTTTGACAGGAAATGCTCCACCTGCTGAAAATTTCTCTTCTATTCATTTATTAATAAGAACCTGAGGACAGCACCTTCCGCCATTAGCTAAGGATAAGGGCACTGGGAGGCCACTCCCCCTGCATTCTAGCAACAGCATCACAGCAAGATGGAGACTAGCCCTATCAGTGGGCCAAAGGAGGACTTATAAAAAACACTCCCAACTGCTGGTTGCCCTGCAGAAGCAAGAAGAAGGGCCTCTCTGGTCTCATCCATCGGCCAAAGGAGCAAGAGGCATCAGTTGCCAGTCAGGGATTTTTTTAAAAGCTGATTTTCCAACTGCACAAATTCCCCATCAGTCATTCCCTTCACTATATTTTCCTACCTTTCTCTGGAGGCCTAGAATCATAGAACTGTAGAGTTGGAAGGGACCTTGAGGGTTGAATCTCAACTAAAGCAATGGCAGATAGCCATCCAACCTCTGCTTAAAAACCTGCAGTGAAGGACAGTCTGCCTCATAATTCAACAACTGTGAAATCAGGATAGTCTCTTGGATTTCTTGTTCTTCAAAATGTTGATATTGAAGAAAACATTGAATGTTTGTCTATTTTGCCTCAAGTTCTTTAAGATATTTGGGGACATAAGAAGCTGCCTTATGCAGAGTCAGCTCATTGGTCCATCTACCTCTGGATTGTCTACAATGACTGGAAGCAAATTCCCAGCATATCAGGCAGGAGTCATTCCCCAGCCCTACCTAGAGAATCCTGGGATTGAACTTGGGACCTTCTGCATGCAAAGCAGATCCTCTGACAATAAGCTGCAGCCCCTTTTGATTTATCAATTTTAAAAAAAATTAAATAAAAGTGCATTTACTTTTATGTGTCAACAAACTTAATAACAAATTAAACAGCATAAAAAGTTAATAAAATGTTGGTCTACATTTTTGCTACTGTACTTGTTTGGCTTCACAAGCACTCAGTCTGCTTTCACAAGTGGAACTATCCTATTGCTCAAATGCATGGCAAGTCTCCTGTCTCATTCACTGCAAATTGCACAGGCTATCCGGCACTCAGTAAATGAGAGTCCTTAAATAACATTGGAACAAATTGTCCGAGAGACCATCTGTTGTCTCCCCCTTGCATCTTAGGATTTGAGATAGAGGGATTGGAACTAAGATCAGGAGGTACTTAGGAGGAACTTAGGGACTCCTAAGTAAGATCACCCTTCAGCTTAGGTTGTGCTGAAACCTCTTTGTAAATAACAGCTTCAGAAACAAACTACTATGGGGAAGTATTTCAGTTTTAGGAGTGTGCTTTTGTCAGTTACAGTTGTGGCTATTCTCTTTGGGGTTCTTCATTCCATTTTTAAAAATAGTTCTGTGTGGAACGCTCATATGCCAAATGCCTCATACAGATATAAAACTGAATATGTCACGTACATAAATAGCAAATGTCCCCTGACTATCCTGGCCCTTGACTGTTTACAATTATTTCAAGGTCCCAGGACACCTGCAACAATGTGGTGTAATTTGGAAACCCATAACGGCACATCAAAGATATGGAATCATTTGACAATCCGTTAAATTTAATAAAGGTATACTATTCAATTTTGAATTAAAATAGTGGTTTTTCTACAGCCACCTTTAACTACATAGCTGCCTAGACCTTCAGCAGATAAAGCAGGGGCAGCCAAATGGGTTCTCTCCAAGCCCTTTCCTTTCCCTTCCCTGCCAGGTTTTCTATATGCAGGAAATTCTTTTGTGTGGAGTATTCACTCCTGTCAGCCTCAACAGCAGGCTGAAGCAGGGATGTTACAAATTCTGACGTGCATCTCCTGGACTAATGTGTAGATCATAACTTAATTATCCAGTTGCTTTTGCACAAACCAAAAGTTCAAACAATAATGTGTATTTTGAAATAAAATATGTACCGACATGTATTTAAATGGGCATTTTGTGCATATTTCGTTATTACAGAATAATGCAAAAGCAGGATAAAATCTACTGATGGGTGAACACAAGCAGACGTTGTGTGGATCAGAAATAGATTCTTCCCATCCCTAATCTGAACAGGGACAGGGACAGATTTAGTAGTTTACTATCTCTCTTGTTTGTAAAAACAAGACAACAGAAGCCACAATCTAGAGGTGGTTTAGTGACTAGAGAGTGGGGCTTGGCTGTGGGAAGCTGAGTCTAATTCTTCCATCTTGCTGTAAAGTTCACTGAATGGCCTCAGGCAAGTCACAGACCTGATGCAGATGCCACAATCACAAACCACAGTATATTGAGCCGTGATTGTAATGGCTGACTTGGATCAATGCTTCTTAGCCTCCTTCACTCAGGGTTGCTTTGAGGAGCTTAGAGGCTGGACTTGAAAGACAGGACTGGAAATAATAACGAGCATTTATTCCACTTGAAAATGGGAAAATACACGAGTCCTTATTGCCTTTTATGGGGGTGGGGGTGGAATCTGTAGAAAACCAGCAATTTTGTAATGTACAGAAGCCACAAAATAAAATGATGTATGTCAACTAATCTGTCTCAGAAGGGTTAGGAAGCACAGATATTTCAAGAAACTTGCCAAAGCATAAAAAGGCAACCGGACTAACAGAAAACTTAATGGTTAGCATCCTGTCAGCTTCTTAGCAGGCTTTTACCATGAGTTTAATACCTGCCTGAAATTATCTCCAGCTGGAAAACAGGCAGTGCTGGTGAACAAAACTAATACAGTACAAAGCAAATTCAGTGGATCTCATTAACAAAGTCTTAATTATTTAGGTTACACAGTGACTGTGTATCATTTATGTAACATTATTGTTCTGTTCAGATTGCACTACTGTTTATGTGAGCATAAGGTAAAGGTAAAGGACTCCTGGACGGTTAAGTCCAGTCAAAGGCAACTATAGGGTACAGCGCTCATCTTGCTTTTCAGGCCGATATATTGGGAGGGAGTAGTGTATAAGGTTTCAGATATTTCATGTCCTTACCGGATTCATTTGGACATTTTTTGACTCGAGATGGGCAGACATCATCAGTGGTTAATTGTTTCTATAGCGTGTTGTTTCAAACAGACATACAGAAAAGATTTTTAAATGATTCTGGACATGCGGAAAGAGACTTGAACATGTCACATTCCATGCAGGTTGTGTCTCATTTAAACTGTGCCTTCAGCTGCCACGTGTTCAGCATTAGTGTAACAGAAGAGTTCCCACATGGGTCATGGAACTCTGGTATGCTGGTGTCACATGACTCAATTTAAATGAGATGATGGCTGCATGGAATTAGAGTCTCGTGAATCTCTTAATTTCAGATTCTGTTTTACTCATTTTTTGTATCTTATGCTCAGTTTGCCCCATTTTGTTATCAGTTTGTGGTTTCATTTATTGCAAATAGTTTCACACAAAATTTTGTATGTTGTGCACTATTTTCACTAATATACACTCCTTTTTGCACATTTTTACCTATGCTTTTTCTACACATTTGTTTTGGTTGGAGAGCTATATTGCAAATTCAGAAAAGTGTGACATTCAAACAAAAGCTGCCATTTGGTTTGGGAAGTGCAAATTAGGGAGGTTTTCATTAAAACATGAACAGAACCAATTTCACCTCATTTCTACATGGAGCTACTGCCTAATTACATTTTCCCAGCATCAAATGCAAATCAGGCCTCATGATAAATAGATCCCACCAAGTAACACAGCTTGCCTCAGCTGAACCCATGATAGACTACAGTCAACAGCTTGCTGCAGACATTTTACGGCTGTCACTTTGCATATGCAGGAAAATAATAATATGATGAGCAATGCACACATTTCTACTTATCTTTCCTGCATGTGATGTGATGGAAAACAGGATTTTTCACAACCACTGGAGGGAAAAAAATAGCATTCTATATTTATTGTTCTAGCTTCTTGTCATGTGGCTTTCAAAGCAGATTTTGGAATACATTATATAAGGTAAATGTTCACATACATTTCTTTAAACTGGGGCATGGCGAAACATTAGAAAGTTGGGACTAAACAGTAAGAATAAAATAAGCTGGTGAGTCTAAAAGACTAAGCTAAACAGTACCTACAAGTGATTTTTCCTTCCCACTTCCAACACTGACTATGAACCACTCATGAATACAGTGCTTACATAGGCTTACATACTGATGATAATAAATGCAGTATCAGTTGCTACTACCACAGAAAATCTGATCTTACAGAAGAAACTCGGGCTCCCAAGCCCACAAAAAGGAATACTACTATTCCATTCTGCTTTGTGCAGGTGAAACACTAATGCTGTCTTGATTCAGCTTCCCACAGAGCTGAACACATTCATTAAGCACCAGCCATGCATTGGGCTCAAATACAGTACAGAGGACTTCAGTACTCACGTTATGCCAGATGAGGAGCCTTAGGATACAGTGGAAGCCCCACTTTGCCAGCAGAACTCAAGATATGTCATGGGAGATGCACCACTAGTCATTCACCAGGGTGGCTTAGGTCAATGTGGTTCCATGACCAGGCATGAACCCAGGTTGAAATGAGTCCAGATAATCTATATTATTCAAGAATGTCTACAGATTGCTCCACTGCAACTCCACCTTTCTGGGTCAGCAGTTAGTCCAAACCCATGTGTTCAAAGCTGGCTTCTTTAGAAGTGGCTGTACTACCACTTCATACCTTGAAAGGGCGTAGGGACCACCCACTTATGCAGCGAAGCATTAGCCAGACTCCAAACCCAACCATTCAAGCCCCCTCTGCTAGATTTAATAAAGGAAGAAGGGCTGGGGTCAAAAGGAGACATGGTTGAACACAGGGCCGTGAGCATCTCACCCACCTCATCAGTCTGCAGAGGCTGAAAGTGATCCCAAAATACATCACAGACTGAGGCATCAGGCACTTGGGTCAGAAGCAAAACAGCGGTGGAATCAAAGTGCCTCCAAAGCCAAACAAATTTATCCACAGCCAGTTGGTCACAGCAAGTCTTGGAATGGCTCCAGAAGTCCTTCCCCCTCAGTGGGGAGTCAACAACCCTTGGACCACCCAAAAGAGCTCCACTGGTCAGTTGTTTGAAGATGCAACGCATCTGCAAAGTTGTCTTCTTTGCTGTTCACGTGTGAGGTAACACGTGAGGCACAATTATATGCAATAGTCAGCATGGGAACAAGATCTGTGTCACACTCTAGACTAAGTCCGGCTGCTTTATAGCCTAGGGCTTTCCAGACTGTCAGAGAGCCAGCTGGTCACCAGACTCACCACAATGCTGCCTTGGATTGATAGGAATTAAAAAAAAAAACACCTCTGGAGGGCCACAGGTTCCCCATTGTTGCTTTCAAGGATGGGGTTGTTGCTGCCTGTGCCATTGGACTGATGGGTTGGGAGTGCTGTGGCATCACATTGTTTGCTGTGATAATAATAATAAATAATAAAATGTTATTTATATCCCGCCCTCCCCAGCCAAAGCTGGGCTCAGAGCAGCTAACAACAATAAAAGTAACACAGCATTCTAAAATCAATTCAAAATAAAATCAATTCAAAATAAAATTAATGGCAACCACTGAGCTAGAGTTCTATGAGGATTACCAAAGGAGGGGGTCAGACCGTGCCTTGGCCAAAGGCCTGGTGGAACAGCTCTTGCAGGTCCTGCGGAAAGATTTCAAGTCCCGCAGGGCCCTAGTCTCTTGTGACAGAGCGTTCCACCAGATCGGAGCCACAGCTGAAAAAGCCCTGGCTCTGGTTGAGGCCAGCCTAACCTCCCTGTGGCCCAGGACCTCCAAGATGTTTTTGTTTGAAGACCGTAAGGTTCTCCATGGGACATACCAGGAGAGGCGGTAGCCTGTATGAGTCTGTGTCCCCACTGACAACAGTTCATTGGCTGTGTGTCATATATATAGGTGTTGTCAATGACACAGTCTTTGTTTCTATGGATCCTGGGTGTGTGCCTGCCCTTTTGTGCCATTTTCCGTTATTAATATTCCCCCCTCCCCTTAAGGAATGAGAGGGTATGGCATAGCAGTGGTATCTCTCTTTCGCTTCACCCTGTGCCACGATATAATTGTGGTATAAGATTGCCCAGTTAATCCTCTTAACTGTGACACTTTGCATTTGGGTCTGCAAACTAGTTCTTTTGTTTTGCTGGCTTTACTAGCTGCCATTTGTATTTCATGTGACTGTGCTATTTATGGAGGAGTAAATATCGCCACGGGGGTCTGTTTAAAAAGGCCAATGACCTGGATTTTTTTTTCCATTTGAATTAACTGCAAAAATCAGACATGTTTAACCACTGATCTTTTCCCTTATAGCTGTGGACTATAAGTCATTTTAACATTTTTGACACACTATCAGGCAGAAAAGAAGATTCGTTTATACGAGCCTAGTTCAGAAGGCTAATGCCTTTTAACAGCTATTTATTTTTATGGAAATGTAATGAATTACCAAAAGAAAAAAAAGGAACTTATTTTTAACAAGGACTGAGATTTAATATGTTTCTATGGTAAATATAGTAAGAACATTTTGTTGTTGCGTAATAACATGAAACCAAAATAGCTCAAATAACAAGGCCAGTGTTCTGTGGCTTCAGCATGTATTTATTTATTTAGTTTTGGTATTTATTCTGCCATTTAACCCAAAGTGTTCTAGTGTACAAATTGCCTACAGGAAATAATAATAAATATGGCTCTTGGGGGAAATGCTTTAAAAACAAACAAACCCCAAAAAACCACCAGACATGTCAAATGCATAGCATTATATACTACAATAAGAAAATAAGGAGAGCCCTGTAAGATCAGACCATTTTATTCTCATAGTGGCGAATGTTATTCTCATAGTGGCGAACCAGATGCCTATGGAAATGCACAAGCAGGTCAAGCTTTCCTGCTCATGTTCCCCAGTAACTGGTATTTTCCAAGTTAAAAAGCTACAGATATTGTAACTTTTACAGAGGAATTGCTCCAGCCCCTTGGTCATTCTGGTAGCTTTTTCTGCCCTTTTCCTAGTATTATAATATTATTTTTGAGGTGTGGTGGCCAGAATTACATAGCCGATTGTTGTACACTGTAGATTTATATGAATGCATTTCAGCACTGGCAATTTTATTTCCAATACCTTTCCTAAAGACCCCCAGCGTGGAATTTGCCCCTCTCTTTTTCACGGCAGCTGCATGTGTCCGTCGCTGTCAAGCAAAAGAGTAGACTTGAAAGTGAGGTCTTTTGGAACATGTGACATGCTTGATGTGGCAGACAGCCTTTCCGCCACAAAAGTCAATTTGTTTTTTATTTTTTTACGCTCTCAGATTAACGGACATTTTTCAGTCGCCATCTTTGAATTAATGCAGTTTAAACATGGGGCAGAAAATATGGAGCTGTGACCCTGTCTTTCCAATCACCCACTGCCTGATCCTTTTCTAAAGGGTTAACAGAGCCAGGGCTTTTTCCTACCTGGGTTCCTAATTCTGCAAACCCACCTGGATAAAGAGCAGCTTAGGTGCTTTAAGGTGTGTCCCTCTTTGACCCCATTTCTGCCTTTTGCTCATTACAGGTGCAGAAGTCTGCTTGCATTATGTCAAGTACAGTCCTGGAGCCTAAGGTGATGCTGTAGCCCAGCTTGTAACCCATTTACCGCTGTTTATATTCTCCTTGGCATTTAGATGACAAGCCCTAATCAAAACAAACAGACATTTTTGTTAAGAATATGCAAGATGTATTACCGTAACTATTTTTACTGGAGCAGGAGGAGGGTTCTTTGTTAACTCTTTCTTTCCTTCCCTATTAATAAATCCGTGCATACGTTGTGTTTATTAAAGACATCGTTGGCTGCAGCTAAACACAGAGCAGGCATTGTGCTTGCTTTTATACACACAGCGCTGTCCCTCATCATCACACAGGAAGCTCATTATATGCAGATCTTGGGGACTTAACTACATGGGGAGGATGGGAGAAGGACATAGTTGCCACCAGCTGAGTTTCCCTTACATGCCTCGCTGGTAATTACCGTATTTTCCATGTATAACATGCCGCCGTGTATAAGATGCCCTCTATTTTTGGGGACTCCAAATTAAGAAAATGAGGGGAGATTGCCCAGAGTTGCTGAGCTTTTTGGGGGGATGATTGCCCATAGTTGTTGAGCTGTATGGGGGGTGGCAGAGTGGCTGAGCTTTTTTTAGGGGGGATTACAGAAAATCGCTCACCCACCTGAACTACACTGCCACTTGCACTATCATCTGTCACCTCGCCGGCAAATGCTGCCAATTGCCGGCCCAATTGCCGTAGCAACATCCAATCAACACCAGCCATTGCCGCAGCCACCAATAACACACCCAATAGCCACCGACAATCTCCGACTTGCTATGCACTATCCGTGTATAAGACGACCCCCAATTCTTAACATAATTTTAAAATAAAAAAACCTCGTCTTATACACAGAAAAGTACGGTAATAGTAAAAGAAATGTGTGACCTGACAACACATCCAGCATTCACGCTCCTTCATTTGGTAGCCAGTGGAGGGTTGAGGGAAATGTTGAACAGGACGACATTATATCGCCTGTTGGCCAAGTAGGGATTTGAACCCAAGTCTCCCAAGTCCTAGTCCGATACTCTAAACCCATTTAGCACAAGGGTTTTTTCCTAGTCATTTAAGTGAGCTGGAACAAAGCTTACCGAAGCATATGTGGACTTAAGACACTGCTTTTGAATCCCCCAAAGTAAAATGGGTTAAACAAAAGCAAAACAGATTACTAGAGGAAACATATACCATAACATCAGGCATACAGGCCAACACACACAAAAATAGCATATTAGGTATTAAAGGATACAATATACACAGATTGTCATTGTCCAGGGAGTTTTCTTTGAAACATTTTATGCTGGCAGAAGGGTTCAAACCTAGATAGCGAAACTATCCGCACAGGCTGTGTGTGCTCAGTTTCTTTAAAGAAAAATCACACCCCCAGTTTTGAGTACCAGCCTCTTAATTCCAGTAGTAATGTGGTTCTCTGCCAATCCAAACAGGCCTGGGTTACATTACAAACTAGACAAAAGAACTTTAGAGAGGTGACTCATCACCCACAGGAAGAGGGGTAATTGCTAAGTACTTAGGAAGCACCTGCAGGAGTTGTCTTGCTTAGTGGTAAAAGTCAATGGTTATTCATTATGTGAAAACACATTTGGATATTAAACAAGATAGCTCAGTTTAAAGCTGTTGTGAACAGTTTGGCTCAGGCAATATAAATCAAGCATATCTTTATATATCTGCCATACAGCTGCAAAGAGGAGTACTTTGTTTAATTAAGGCAGAGTATCCTTGCCTGTTGGGTACTATTCAGTCACAAGCGATGATGACTTGATTTAATGTCTGAATATGGGTGTAGCTTGCATTAGATTCAGCACTGGATTCCAGAGTTAGTTGGGGCAGGGTGTGACCTGACAGTAAGGCTGACTAAGCTACAGTGGTTCCCCCAATTATAATTATGCTCTCATTGCTTTGACTAAAGCAAAGTTGCACACACACTTACAGGGCATGCACAGAGTTACAGCTGAATTTAGATTTTCAGTAACTGTGTGTGTCCATGTGTGAATCAGAGGCCTTTCTCTACACATCAATTTGTGTGTGAGTAACAATAACACCAATGTGTGACACCAATGAGCCAGTGTGGTGTAGTGGTTAAGAGCAGTGGACTCGTAATCTGGTGAACCGGGTTCAATTCCCTGCTCCTCCACATGCAGCTGCTGGGTGACCTTGGGCCAGTCACACTTCTTTGAAGTCTCTCAGCCCCACTCACCTCACAGAGTGTTTGTTGTGGGGGAGGAAGGGAAAGGAGAATGTTAGCCGCTTTGAGACTCCTTTGGGTAGTGATAAAGCGGGATATCAAATCCAAACTCTTCTTCTTCACAATTCTCAACAATTCCAGATAATAAGTAAGGGGAAAGCTGTGTGTACCGGTATCTCAATTTGAAAACAACAATGTTTTGGAAACAAATCTATATCACAGATTGAAATGTGTATGGATTAGTTGCATCTAAAAGAGATACCATACATAAATATATGCTTTCTAATCAGAAGAGAGGAATGCTAAGGAATTTTTTGGAAATGAAGCCTTTCAAAATGGTGGCCTGTCAGTTGCTCCCCCCCCCCCAATGTTCACTTTCAGGCCCACTGTGGGGAGGTACATTCTCTCACAACGAATCAACATGCCTAATTTTATATGGCAAATGTTGGAGGATGGACTTTTGGCCAGAATTTCACCATTCTTTGACTGGGTCTCTCCCCCGCCCCCACCCGTCCCAGTCTCTTTTAATTCCCCATAGGTTGGTATACAGTTACAGATGGCGGCTTGCCCTGGGCCAGAATAAGAATGCTTCACCTCCCTTCAACCTTCATCTCTCAGCAGCCCTCAGTGCCTTTTGAAGCCTCAAATATTAACATTATTTAACTAGGAGTTGCCTCGCTCTAGGTTTCGGGGTGAATACCTTTGAGACCTCTTGTTCGTATTGCTAAACAAGAATATGCAAGTTGCTTGTTGGCTGCATTATTTTTTTGGTCCAAATGAAACTTAACAGAAGACTTAATAGGCATTCAACTGCTCATAACAGATTGCAGTGACTTTATGTATGCCACTCCCTCCAGCCTCTGCCAACATTCAGAAAAAGCCTAAGGGGAGATATCAAAGCTGGCTGCTGTTGTATTTTAATGTATTGTACTTGAGATTTGTTTGAAGAAAAGAACAGCAAGTGTAGTTCTGCTTCCCATAAATAATTATAGAGTCCCCCTCCTTGGACATGTTTTCTGACAGTATATTTACCAAATTAAAACATGAAATGAGCTTAAAAGCAATAATATCGGCGTTCTGAGGTAAATCTGACAGAACAGACATAATCTTCCCCTACTGCTTCTCTCTAAAGATTAAGGACTCTATTGGCCCCACATTTAAACAAGTTTTCTTGTGGGTTCCACTGAACTCTAGAATAGGGCTAACTTACTAGGGAAATAGGGGATGCAGGTGGCGCTGTGGGTTAAAGCCTCAGCGCCTAGGACTTGCCGATCGAAAGGTCGGCGGTTCGAATCCCTGCGGCGGAGTGCGCTCCCGCTGCTCGGTCCCAGCGCCTGCCAACCTAGCAGTTCGAAAGCACCTCCGGGTGCAAGTAGATAAATAGGGACCGCTTACCAGTGGGAAGGTAAACGGCGTTTCCGTGTGCGGCTCTGGCTCGCCAGATGCAGCTTTGTCACGCTGGCCACGTGACCCGGAAGTGTCTCCGGACAGCGCTGGCCCCTGGCCTCTTGAGTGAGATGGGCGCACAACCCCAGAGTCTGTCAAGACTGGCCCGTACGGGCAGGGGTACCTTTACCTTTACCTTACTAGGGAAATACATGTATAACAAGCGCATACATGGAGTGAAATCAATTCATGCTTTATTCCCATTTGAAGTTCCTACACAGGACAGGGTGCTGGAACAAGTCTTGAGTTCATCCACACCACAGGCAGAGACTTCAGGGTGATTTGGGTCTTAAGGCAAGGCTAGAAAACAGTTTTGCCATTCATCCCATGGAGACTTTGTGACAGGACTGGCTGCAAATGGAGGGAGAATGAGCCTGCCTGGAAGTTTCCTCAGCACATCCCTTTTCAGCCCCTTCCTGGTTCTGGGAGACAGTGGTGCAGGACTGGTGAAGCACCTGGCCCTTCACTTGTCTGACTTGCCTCTGCCTCCTCTTCTTCCCATCCATCTTGTGCTCTACCCTCTGGCTCCGAATCTTCCCCTGCCTCTGATTCGTGCCTCCTGGCTGGTACAAGGCCCCACAAACCACTGCCCCCCATCCTAAGTCAGACTTCAGCTCCCCTGCCCCTAGGGCACACTCCTCAGCGTCCTGCCAGTCCCAAAGATCAAATCTTGAGAGTCACAATTGTTTGCACTATTACCAGCTCCTGCAGAGCAGCAAATGTTGCTTTCTTCCTTTTTCATAAATGGGCATTCGGACAGAAGAGAAATCCCACCTGTTGCAGCCAGTCAGTTAGAAGCTAGGCGGATTTGTTTTGAGATGTATTAGGACATTTTGTTCCAGGTCCAGAATATTTAAGCACAGCTAAAGACTGATTGTCTTTCATTGTGTACTCTGAGCGTCATTTCTCATGTTTTGAACAAGGGGCCGCAGTGTTATCGTTGGGTCTGTGTTCAAAACAGAGAAACAAAGTATTTTTTTAAATCTGCAAACAGACAATGCCACTTTTATATTTTGCCTCATAGCTTCGCTATCTCTATTAAAAACAAAAACAAAAACTCCTGTTTTGGCTTTAGACACTGATCATGCTCACAGATTGGCATAAAGCACTTACATTTTCAACTACCTTTCATCTGTCTTTATATTTGCTTTCTAATTCATGGTTGACATTAACTACAGCTGTTTCCCCCTCCACTAGAAAGGCAGATATTCTTTCTGTGGTTTGTTGTCTTGATGCTTACAAGAGATTCATATTAGCTCAAAGCCAGAGTAAATAGAACAAGCTTCTTGTGTTGCCCCAGAGCAGGTGGAAAGGGGTCTCTGCCCCCATGACTGGCTTTGCTCGCCGTTGCGTAAGTGGAGACAAGGAAAAGGCTCTTGAAGAGGGGGAGGGATAGGAAAAGTGTTATTTAATTCTTTACAGTTGTCCTCGGCTTTTCTCTAAGGTGCTCAAATCAACTGAGGTGTCTCCCAGGAACTCCTTAAATTGTAGGTTATCATGAGACCCAAGAACATATATGGAGTTTCACAGCTGATTAGAAATTTGAACCGGTTTCTAATATTCAGAACAAAAAGTTTGGGCTCTTCAAACAAACAACAAGCATTTCTCTTGTACGAGTCTCACGACTGCCTGTGCTGATCCTTCTAAATTTGCTTTGACTTTCAAAAGTACATTGAGATTGGAACAGTCCCCACCAGAATCAGCACACCCAACCCATAAAATCTGCCTTCACCTGGAAGCGCCGTGTGTGTGTGTGTGCGTGTGTGTGTTGTGAATGACGGTCTATATGGCATATGCTGTTGCTTCTTGAAGGCACTGTTTTTGTGTTCTCTCTATTTCAGTGCCGATAGTTATATTTTTAAAATCGAATATATCTAGGATTCTGTTCTTGAGTCTCTTCTGCCGTGTGGATTTATGGATCAGTGAATATATGAACATTGGCCCACCAACACCTACTCTTTTGTAGACCTGTTTCATTTCATATGTAATGATCATCCTGGCTTCTCAGATAAGAAAATGTGTCCTGCTATTCATTACACCATTCTTCTGATATACTGTGTTTTGTTTTTTAGGTCCAAAATACTACAAGAATGGTGACTGAGAAGTCATGAATAATTGTTAAGGTGATAAATGATGATTGTATTAAACATGGGGAAACACAATAAATTGGCATTGTGATGAGTTGATCAGTCAACTGTAGTCTCAAGACTGAAACTCCATTGAGTACTGAACTGGCATCCCAAGGAATGTGGGGCAGGGATTCAGTCTGTTCCATTGTATTTGGTTGAACCACTGTGTTTGGTTCAGATTTATGTTTAATCAAGGCTTAAGATCAAGAGGTTATAAGGCAACAAGAGGGTGCCAGACAAGCCACATGTAGCTTGCACAGCTCTAACATGACACCATTGCTCTCCACCCTCCAGCATCTGCTGCCTGAGGAGGTTATGTTATGCTGCCTAGTGGGAGTTCTGGCCCTGATATGTGTTGCAGTTAAACAGAAAATGTACAGCCAGCCTTGCCTGAGCCACTAAGGGATGGGTGAAAATAAACTGAATCAGCATTTGATTCACTGGCTGCTGCATGTGGGAGGAAGCGAGGTTTGTCTCACTGAGGAAAGAGGTGCTATAGCTCCCTTTTTTGGACCGATTGGTACATAGCTTATTTTTTGCTATTAGTTTTGGGTTCTAATGGATGTGTGTTATCCTTTTTTCCCCAAAAAATACAGATAAATAAAAACCTATCTGAACAAGAAAGCCTGAATGTACTCTATGTCTACCTTTACTTAACACTTCCAAGCCTATTTGGCTTTAAAACAAGCTCTTTTAAACCTGGATGGTTAACCTGAGGGTCAAATCTGGCCGAACAAACCACAGGAAGTTTCTCCACAAGTCCTGAAGCTTGATCTTCTGATCTCAGTCAGGCCAAATCCCTCTGCTTGCTCTTTAGTGATTGCTCTATGAAAACGAGTCAGAGCACCTCACAACCTGGTCTCAGTGCTGTGGTGGTCAGTATTGAGATTGGGAGATTTAAAATCTTTCTCTAAACAGCAGGCAGGAGGCCCTTATCTCCTGATCTCAGTGCTGAGCATCACCATAGAGAGTTGTACAGTGAAAGGCAGTATTTTCCCATACTGCACTGGACGAGTCCTATATGTGATGGGGATGTCTTTATAAGAACCATCATCCTGCCAAGGAAGAGAGCAAGTGCTGTATATATGCATTCACATGCGCATAAGAGAGTAAAAGATGTAGAAAGAGAAGGAGTGTTGTGTGCCTCTATGCTTTGATTTAAGCTCTGAGTCATACTAAGAAAACTTAACAACTGCTACTGGTAGCATAGCTAATAAATTCTGAAACAACACACACACACACACACACACACACACACACACGTGATACATACCATTTGGCTAGATGACACAGCTGTAATGAGTATACTTATAATTACCCCAAATATAATTTTAAATTTGGCTACAATTGTGATTATCAAAGCTATTAATAGGGGAGAAAGCCTTGGTAAGCAAAGAACAAATATCAGAATCAAATCCCTTCTGTATACATTTATTCAGAATTTTACAAAGCTTTAAAATTGGGAATGAGTCACCTTGCTAGCACTTATTCATGCAGAAAGAGGATTGTGTTTCCCTTTTAAGCTCCACAGTTTTGCACGCAGTTTTGGGGGTACTGCTCTTTTGCACCTAGAACATTTTAAAGTCAGACTACATGGAAACAGTGGTGTGTGTGTGGGGGGGGGGGAGAGAGAGAGAGAGAGAGAGAGAGAGAGAGAGAGAACGAACAAGAGAGACAGTAGTGTGACACTTTTTTCTGCCCATGGCAGGCATTTTGTGCCAGCACCCACAGCATGTTTATCAAGATATGAGTACCAGCACCTCATTCTCCCACTCTCCCAAAAAGCACTGAGCACTGTATAGGACACACATGCTGTGTGTGTGTGTTTGTGGTGTGTGAAAAACAACCTTGTAGGTTGTAATCAGGAGCAGAACAGTTAGAGAAGGGCTGGTTAACCCTCTTTCTTCCTGCGTTTGGCTCAAAATCACTCCCTCGAGGGGTGGAGGAACAAAGATTGTAAAGACCTAGTTTGAACTTAAATCATTATCAAAGTCTAGGGAAGCACAACATTCGAGATCTCAAGCATTTATTTTGTATCTCCAGCTTGTGCGGAAACATTGCCTCAGGAAGCAGCTAAAGATGATTCATGCTCTAGTCTAGCTAGAATGTGTCTTAAAGCAATAACATTTCAACACCATTGTGGTTAACAGTTTATCATAAAGAATGAAAATTAAATAGAGCTTAATGAGGTAAATAGTTTTGTGCACCTTGTAGGTGATACCTTTAAAAATATGCAATTCGTCATTCTTTCACCTCCAGAAAAAAGTGGTGGTGGGGAAACTCTAGGACCCCGTCAGAGCCTTGTGCTTTCTTCCCGAAGCACGCTTCTTCACTTAGCCAGCTCTGGGAAGTCAGCACAAGGGCTGGGGGTGGGCATCAAAGTTTGGCCTTGTTTCCTCTACCCTCTGCATGACAATACAATGTGCGGCCTGCTGGTTCCATGTCAAAGTACTCTTGCAGCCCACTTGTTATGAGAAGTTGGATCGCCCTGATCTAGGTCAAGCAATCAGCAGGGGAGCCCTGTCAGTGATGGCCTGTGACAGGGTCTTGTTGGTGGTGGTTCACCGTTTGTGGAATTCCCTCCCTGCTGAAGTGTGTCTGTCTCCCTCATGATTGATTTTCAGGAGAAATGTAAATAGAGTAGTGTTTGCCCAAGCAGTTGATGGCTAAAAGATACGGGCCTCGGCTACCTTGAACATAGCAACTGGAAGGGTATGTGACTGGTTTTATGTGTTCTTTGATGTTCTAAATACTGTATTGCTTTACATTGTTTAAACCTTTAACATAGGCTTTTATTTTGTTTTAACTTGCACTGTTTCATCTTGCTTATGTTTGCTGCCCTGGGTTTCTTTGGGAGAGATGACAGAACTAATAATGACAATAACAACAATAATAACAATAATAATAGCACTCCTCCCTCCTGCCTGCCAATGCTCCTCTAGAAATTTTTCTTCTGCCCACTGAAAGTGAACATCACTTTCACCAATGCACTTGCGTTACCTCAGTAAATGCAGGTTCCTGGCCATGGGTTTGCCAGAATGATGTCTAGTTTGGCTTTCAGTCACCTAGCAGGATCTGAAAGGTTGGTTTGTCTTATGGAGATGGGCCCATCCCTGAAATACTCATAAATTTATTTGCTGTTTAATATATATATATATATATAAATCTAAACAAAGACTTTTTTGTACTTTAAGAGAACATTGAGGAAGTAAAGCACGACAAGCCAGCCAGGTTAAAAGTACAGAAAACCAGGCTTTGAATGCAAGTGCTGGATTTGGACAAAGAAGGAATTTGGTTTTTGGGCAGAGACTGAAGTGTTATGAAAATTTTAGGAGGAGGTTTAGAACTCTCCTGTACTCCCATGAGCCATTGGCTCTTGCAACCAGCAGCTGCGTTTCTTCAAGGGAAACACCAAGTGTTACAGAGGATGACTTGTAGAACAGCACACTGAGCAAGATTGAATAGAGTAACTGCCTAAGGTATGTCATAGATCATCTCCTTTTCGAAGGCTGTTTCCTGAGCAAGGCAAAGGGAAGATTCAACCAAACAGAAAACTATTAAGTGTTTTCCTTTCTTAAGTGTGGAGCTTTTACAGTTTGTGTGTGTTTGGAATGCTTCCCAGTCAGATGCCATGTGCTGTGAAACAGGTTTTGGACTTCTGTGCAAGAGAAGGAAAATCACGCCCCACAATCCCTCATTGCCTCTCTCCCCTCAGGTGCAAATCTCCATTCCAGTCTCATTTGGGGACTGAAGAGATAAGCTGCCCTTATCTGCATGCTGTCTTCAGAGTGATAATCGGGCTCCTCTGCTCCATAATTCGTTAAGGAGGCTCAGGGCTGGCACTGCTTGGAGAGGTTTTTGTTCAAGTAGTTTATACATTTTCTAAAGCAAATAAATAAAATATGGTGCACCCACAATCCCACTCCTCTTTGCTCCTCTCCGGCCATTCCCAGCTTAACTTTCTTCTGTTTCGTTCTTGGTGAAGCGGCAACACCTAAGGATTGGTAACAACTGAAACACCACTTTTTCAAAATTATAACCATCAAGTAAAAGTGGATTCAGTTGTAAGCTGAAGAAGAGGCACTAAAGCACTTGGATGATTTGTTCTACTGTATGCTAAAATAGGCATGGATCCACTCACCAACTCACAGTGTTTACGTGCTGTGGGAATGAAGCCTTTCATAGATTAATAACGTTATAAATTGCAGGGGTCAATCTGGATGACACACCTGAGGTTGCTTCCAAATCTGTGACCCTGTAATCAGTGAGGCAAAATGAGTAAGTGGGAACCTGGTGGACCAGCCAAACAAGTCCCTTTGCAAAGGTAATGGATCTATCTAGGATCAATTGGCCTCCAGCCAGATAAGGGGGGGGGAGGCCTCCCCTCTCATTGGAGAGAACTAGCTCTATGAGAGGCTGATGAGCAATTAACCGACCAGCTAAAGCCATTACCTTTGAGAAGACATAGATACAGCCCTACTCAAAAATTACAACTTCAACATTTCAAAATATAAGTTACAAATGAAAAATAGGGTATTAAAAGGTAATGTGAATACTCTAATATACTGTAGCTCTCCTACCTACCACAAATGTATACCTATGCTATTTTATATTTGACTTTTCTTCTTATTTAATCGTATTTACTGATGCCTGTCACTACTGCATGGTATGCACAACTGACATATCACTAATTAACAATACTTATTAATGAATCTCTCACTTTGAATGTCCTTTGTCCTTTTAGAGAATGTACAACTCATTTTTCAGTGTGAAAATTTTCAAAGTGAGAAACACGCACACACAAACACACACTTCCCATATGTTTCTGGCTGCCGCAAAGGTCATTCTATTTAAAGTGCCTCCTTATACTTCTCTCAGGTTAAATCAAGAGCTAATTTGCATGGCGAAGTCTCACGCTCCATTGACTTGCTTGCATGTAGTCTGCTTTTACTTTTAAGTTGTCAAAATCCAAATTAAAAATGCCAACACATTCTGCACATAAAGAACAGACCCAAGTTAGAGCAGGGACCACTATCTTGGATGCTAACTTCCTGCTCCAACCCCCTCAACTACAGGCTGAGGTAACTCATGCGCAGGAGTGATACATTAACATATGTTCTTGTGGACCCCTGAATGTACAGTATGTACTATTGTGAGTTTGGGTGGGAGGTCACGGGCAACATTTGACGACCGGCCTGCTGCAGCCACAACCTGGAAGCTGGCTGACCTGCGCACGCCTGAAGCTTGAGGAGCATCTGAACCAGCGACTGTGAACGAAAAGATTCTCTAATACAATTGATTGACTGCCCCCTTGTGGAACAATTATCAGAGATATTACTCATTGGGGATCCTCGGGATATATGTTTTGGTCTTGGTGGTACCCCATTTCTGTCACTGGGGGAATTATATTGGGGCTAATAATTATTTGCTATCACAATAAGGTAATCTTTTGTGGAATTAATGCATATACTAGACATCAACATGATTTTATTATTAATCCTGATCCCTTGGGAAGGGGAAGGGTCCTTGAATCTGACCAAATTGGCTAAATATGGATTCAGCCATGACCACAATATGTGGGTAGGTTTAGCTGAAATGGTAGCCAATGTTGCAAATAGGACCAATTGCCTTGTTTGCTCTCTTGGGCCAGATGATTCAGAGGGAGGTATGCCCTTATTACCGATACCATTAGATGCCATTGGTATGGTAAGCGAAATGCCACACCAAACAGAAATACAGAATTTCCCCGGATGGAACTCAACTAAACCATTACGAGTTATACCTGTACAAGGGGAATTCTGTGTACATAAATCATCAGATGCAGCTGATTCTCCCATGATAGGCTCTTCTCATTGTCACTATACTTGGGATTATATTAAGAATAGTCATACCTGGGCACACGGTACTACCTATCGAACTCGGAATACCTTGCCCTGTGCACCTCCTTTTATTCACGCATGGAAAGTGGTGTGGAACATAACTGTGACAGAAAAAGGCAATCTAACATACTGCACTGTGAACTCTCTACCTCTTTTGGTATTTCGCCTTCTGCACTCCACGTACCAAAAACCTCAGACCCGATGGTTGTGGTGGATATGTGGAGAATGGGCATACAAAAAGCTCCCTTCCAAATGGAGTGGGACTTGTTTCTTGGGTTGGGTATTACCACCAATGTGGATTATGCCCACTAGTTCGGCCAGGCGAACACGAAGGAATGCTGATATTTCTCATATAGCAGGAGGAAGTACCCAAAGTTGGAGCGGTACTGATGATTGGCCGCCAGAGCGCATTATAGCCTATTATGATCCTGCCTCCTGGAATCCTGGTGAGCTCATACAAGGGGCACGGGATCCTATTTATAATCTAAACAGAATAATTCGATTGCAAGCAGTAGTGGAACTTGTAACCAATGCAACGGCCCAGAGTTTGAGACTTATTGCACAACAGTTGGATGAAAGTAGAGCCGCCATTTTGCAGCTGAAAATGGGAATGGATTATGTACTTGCCAGGCAGGGAGGCCTATGTGGAGTCTTGAACTTGACAGGGAATGCCTGTTGCTTTAACATTTCAGATAATGGTGAGGCAATCCGTGTGTTGGCCACAAAGATGGAGAATATAGCACATGTCCCAGTACAAACATGGGAAGGATGGGATATGGGATGGCTCACCAATTGGTTACCTAATGTCGCAGGACTCAAAGGGATACTATTGTCTTGCTTGTTTTTCTTGACAGTAGTGGTAATGGTTTTGTGTATGATGCCATGTATCATTTCATGTTTTAGAAGTACAATTAGCAAGATGGTTTCAAATGAAACTCTACCTCATATCATGGCCCTATACAGAGCTTTACCTCAGGAATATGATGAAGGTCAAGCTATCAAGGACACTTGGGATGAAGGTCCTTGAGCTTGAAAGGGGGGAATGAGGCATCTAGTCATAAGCCTGCATTTTTTATCAGAGCTTCTATATTTTATCAAGGCTTGTATTTAAAAATGAGCTTAAAAAAAAGGATTTTCAAATGTTTCATGCCAGGCAGAAAGAACCTTGGCAAGAGGTTTTTCTCCTAAGACAAGGGGGCCCCATTGATTTATAGTAGAAAAACAATTCTCAAAGTCATAAAAAGGGAGAATTACATATGCTGCCCTTGCAGACTGAGAAAACACAATTAAAGGCAAGGGTAAATAGTAAAATAATACCAATGTGCCTCCCAGTAAAATGAGCCAGATCTTCTTTCTAAGGTTAAAAAGGCCAAGAGCAATGGAGAGGCATCTAGCTGGCTAGAAGAAAAGAGAGCATTTTAAGGAAATATTTTAAAGCTGTTTCTTTTTCTTAAACTGAGAGAGTTAAAAAGGTTAAATGTGGGAAAGGCAACTGGCTTGGCTGGAGAAGAAGCTTCTTTCTATTTTATTTTGAGGCTGGAAAGGAGGGGTGAAAGGAGGGGTGTAAACTGAAGAGGCTTCTTTTTAAAAGCTGTTTTTTACTGAGTTCCTTTTTACTTTACAAAGGCTTTATTCTTTTAAAAGGCTACCTATGATAAATGAATGAAATATATTAGCTTAAATATATTGGCTTAAATGTAATTATGCAAAGGATTTAAGGAATGCTAGATTCTTATTTCATATGGTTGTAAGAGTTGTATTTATCCTGAAATTAAGTCAGCCACCAGTCTAGCCCCCCTGCCAGACAGAAGACGCCATCCAAGCACTCTTGATATATGGTTGTCAGGCATTTGTTTAGAAACTTTCAAATGAAGGAAATCTTTCAATATTGATGTGAAACTCAAGATCCTTGACATCTGTTGAACATAAAAATGTAAGATTAAACATTTGTTTTAGAAGGCAATAGGGCAAGGAGGGCAAGAGGTGAGCTGGTAATTAAGATTCCATGTAAGATATATTATTACTTATTTGTCACATATATAGCTCTTTGTCTCCCTTATAAGGGCAAGGAAGTGGGTGTATCTTTTGTGGGTGTATCTTTTGTGATTGGTTCTACCAAACAGCCAATAGGAATTTCAACCAGGCTGATTGGACAGAGGCAGCCACAGGAGGAGCAAAGGGGGCTGGATTAAGGGAATATAAGTGCTGGCCAGGATGGCAAGAGGCCAGGCCAGAGCTTGGTAACCATATACCACTGAGCCTCTCATTTATTTGTCTGACAAATAAATTATTATTTTAATTTCTCTATTGCTGCGTTGAATATTTCATTCCAGCTAAGCGTTAACCACAAGCAGGGTGCTACATTAGAAGCAGAGTGCAGGTCAGGCATGCCATCTCCAGGGAGTCCTGGAGGCCTGGGCACCCACAAAATGTTCATTGTGGGTGCCCGGGCCGCCATTCCTTCCTCGCCATGGCCTTCTCCTCCTCTGGTGTGTACAGCGACATGCAAATGCAATTTGAAACACAGTACAGAAAATAACCTTACCACTAATGTGTTTTTAAGCCATTAATGTTTACATAGCCTTTGTTATGCCTACAGAATGCTGACTGATAATTGAAGGGGAACTGGAGAAGGGGGGCAATGCAATGGAGTATTCTGAACAAGAGCACTCCATTTCACACTGCAACACTTTGTTGCAAATTCCAGTTTATCTCTTACATTTCAAGCTCTGTGAATCTGGGTAACTTGGTGAGAAGGAATCTGTCATCTCAGCAGAGCTTTGCAAAGTCGTAGCTATGATTATCTTAACAAAAAGCCTGTTTGATGGAGATGCATCAGAAAAGTGACAGGTCAAAGGGCTGCCTCTTGACACTTGTTTACCTCATGGGCTGTATTCAGCTGAGACACAAGTACTCACAACTCCTCCTTAAACTGAATCAGAGATTCATTTGCCAGCAGCTGAGGCACAATCTAACCACATATGCTGAGCATCAAAATGACTGAGGTTTCTGTTAGATTCCAAGCTAACCATAAATAGGATTGCCACCTTATTTTATGAACAAATGGCCGTGTCAGTCTCCCAGAAGAAATACAGAAGTAAAACCAGTATGTGCAAATGAATGCATGTGGCCCCAATATGTTTTAACTCCCACTGGTTCTTCTTCAAGAAAAACATGAAAATTTTATGATAATATTATCTAATAATACTTTTTTGCCACAGCAAACACTCTCAAAAATAATACTGTTTCCAGTTTCTCATTTCAAGTGGTAAACAGTCTCAGGGCAACTTTTTTATTGCAGGGTCAATTGCCTTGCAAGCGCAGAGCACTAGAGAATCATGGCATGTTTGTAGCATATCTGTCTAGTTAGAAAAACAGAAATTGAACAGAGTGGAGAGACTGCCACACAGGCTGGCAGTACTGAAAAAGCATCAGGTCCTTGCAGTCAGCAGGACAACCGTGCAGCTCCTTGACACTCTGAAATATACTCGGAGTTGAGTGTGAATTTCATGCTCTTTATTCAGCTCATAGTAGCAATGAACGAAACCTTTCCCAAAAACGTCTAGCTATATATACATTATTTACACAATGGGCCCCACGTGACTGGCTAATTCCGGGCTGCTCCTGCAAGCCAATCAGGTTGCTGATTCACTTCATCCAGGAGCCTGATTGGCTGCTCCTGCAGGCCAATCAGGTTGCGGACTCACTTCCACCTGGAGCTGGATTGGGTGGCTCCTGCGGACCAATCAGACCGCTCCATTCTGGATCCTATTGTTCTAGGATTCAGCTCAATACATAACACACTCCTTGGTAGTCATGTGCAAAAATTTAAGCCCGATCTATATAAAGTGGTGCCTCGGGTTAAGAACTTAATTCATTCTGGAGGTCCATTCTTAAACTGAAACTGTTCTTAACCTGAGGTACCACTTTAGCTAATGGGGCCTCCTGCTGCCGCTGTGCCACCGCCACATGATTTCTGTTCTCATCCTGAAGCAAAGTTCTGAACCCGAGGTACTATTTCTGGGTTAGCAGAGTCTGTAAACTGAAGTGTCTGTAAGCCGGGTTACCACTGTATAATAAACATTCAGGTGTTACCAACCAGAAGGTGCCAGTATGGCACTTGTATCTGAAGAGGCCTCCTGTGGCACCCAATAATGCTTGAAAGAAGCATTATTTTAAGCTCCATACATTCAGTTGCAGAAGGTGCTTGTTTACAGGATGAGGATAGTGCCCACAACAATTTATCTGATTTGCAGATGCCTCCATAATCCCACAAAGGTTGAAAACCCTTGCTGTGAAGCAGGGTCCCCAAACTTGGGTCTCCAACTGTTTTTGGCCAAAATTCCCATCATCCTTGACCACTAGTCCTGCGAGCTAGGGATGATGGGAGTTGTAGTCCAAAAACAGCTGGAGACCCAAGTTTGGGAAACCTTCTCTAAAGCCCAGTCTAAGCTGACATGAACGAGTGTTAGCGTCAAGAACTGCTGATCGTTGTCCCTGATGCAGTGAACTTCCCAACGGCAACATCTCAGTAAAGAGCCTTCTGGCTCTGAACTGACTCAGCCTGCTAGGCATTGGCTCCTCCTGGAGAAGAAAGAAAGCAAGAAGACTTCCTGCTTTCCTTGAGCAACAAGGCCAACCTGAACTGTGCTATGCCTCTGTGTTTCTTTTGGTCCTGCCTCTTCTTGCCCTGATTGCCCTTTTATCCTGACTCTGGTTCCCTTCCTGTTTCCATACTGGTGCCCATGGCTTAACCCGTAGACTAGGTGACCAACAGGCAGGGGCAAAACTAGGCTTTATTTCACTGGCTCAAAGACCCAGTTTGGCAAAAAAACAGAGAACCCCACATTTGCTTACACACACACAAATGCACACACACGGACGCAGAGGCTGGGAGCCTCAATGGTACTCCTCAGGAGGGTTCCCCTGGAGCAAAAACCCCAGCTAGGCCCCCACCCCATAGCTATGGCACTGCCATCAGGCATGCACTCTTGCCCCTTTCCCTGGGCTTACTCATGCCATACTAAACCATGCTTTAGCATGCCATCCAAAAAATGCAGCCGTTGGGTTTCTTCAACTGACTTGCAAGGCAGATCATAAAACTCTTATTATTGTGCTTGCACTGCTTTGCAAGAGAGGTAATGCTGTTGCAACGAAACAAAGCAAAACAAAACAAAACAAAACACCAAAGCGGTTATGCTAAATAAAACTATTACAGTGGTGCCCCACAAGACGAACGCCTCGCAAGACGAAAAACCCGCTAGACGAAAGGGTTTTTCTGTTTTGGAGGCGCTTCGCAAAACGAATTTCCCTATGGGGTTGCTTCACAAGACGAAAAAATCTTGCGTCCCCCAGCGGTTTTTTTTTGCTTTTTTTGCCCTTTTCCTAAGCCGCTAAGCCGCTTATCAGCTGTTCCGCTGATAAGCCGCTTAACAGCTGATCGCTGGAAGCCGCTTGACAGCTCTAGCACTAATCCGCTAAGCTGTCAATGGGCTTGCTTCGCAAGACGAAAAACCGCTAGACGAAGAGAATCGCGGAACGGATTAATTTCGTCTAGCGAGGCACCACTGTAATGTCTTCTGTTTTGAAAAGAATGTTCATGGCTGTCAAAGTGCAGGGCATTTTATAGTGAAAGAGACTCTGTCTTGAGCAGTAATAAGGTGTGGTGAGTCACGCTGTCCTCCTAGGGTGGGACCTGATTAGAGTGCGGTGGAGCAGTCAGTAAGCTGCTCATTCCCTAAAACCTCCTTTAAAATTCAAGAGGGGGAGCCTTGCTTATTCTGTAGCAACAAAAAGAACAAACAGTGTTGTGGCGTGTTAAAGACCGCTAAGTTTATTGTGGCAGAAGCTGGTGTGGGCCAGAGCCATCTCTAATGACTGCATCAAGGGGAGCCTAAGTGCTTGGTATGTATACCTTGAGTGCAGAGAGAAGAGCGCTGTTTCTATTTTGTTTTTGTCCCCCCCCCCCCAAAGTAAAAGGTAATAAAGGTCAAGCAATGCAAGAGATAGCTGTAGGTAACCTGGGTCACACTTGCCTCCAAGGTATGCTGCAGATAAAACTGGTTTGCCCAGTCTGGTCGCAGGGAGTGGGGGAAAGGAGAGTTGAACAGAGTAATTTGTTTGGCAGGTGAGAGGAGAATGAATTGGTTCTTGATTTTTGCAGGGAGAGGACAGGCCTTGCTTTGGAGATAACAGTGACCGCCTCTATCTGCTTGCTTTTAAACCCCTATACCAGTGGTTTTCAACCAGGGTGCCTTGAATGATGGTCAGGGGTGTTGTGGGCAACACTGGCCTCTGTCCCTCTTTCCTTCCCTCCCTCCTCTGATGCCCTCTTGTGTCTCTGCCTCCAAAAGGCTTGCACAGGTATTCGTTGCAGCAGCCCTAGCTACAAGCTCCCCAGGTGAGTGGTGCCTCTAGGGCTGGCAGGGGGGGCTTCCCAGGCCTCTGTAGGGCAGTGTGAGGAGGCACCTCTCCTTGGGGTGGGGGGGCAGCTCAGAGACCAGGGGCGGCAGCAGTGGCAACCCGGAGGACTCCCAAGGAGAGGGAAGAGGAGAGGAGGCTGAGGGAACACTCCACAAAGGAGGGTGTTCGAAAAGAAGTGAGGGGCTGCTGGCTCTGTAGGCAAGGGGTGACATAACTGGGCTCCTGAGCCCCACGGGGGTGCTACAGAAAGAATGTAGTTGGTCGAGGGAGCCGTGGACCCAAAAAGGTTGAAAGCCTCTGACCTACACTATAGTAATTGCTGAAACTATGCTTAAGAGAGCCAGTGTGGTGTAGTAGTTAGAGTGTTGGACCAGGGAGACTAGGGTTCAAATCTACTTAGCCATGAAACTCCCTAGGTGACTGAAATATACTCAGAGTCGAGAGTGGATTTCATGCTCTTTATTCAGCTCATAGTAGTGAGGAATGGAAGTTCCCCCGAAATGTCTGCTTTATATACTGGTACATTATTTACACAATGGGCCCCACGTGATTGGCTAGTTCCAGGATTCTCCTGTAGGCCAATCAGGTTGCAGACTCACTTCCACCTGGAGTTGGATTGGGTGGCTCCTGCGGACCAATCAGACTTCTGCATTCTGGATCCTATTGTTCTAGGACCAATCAGACTGCTGCATTCTGAATCCTATTCAACTCAGTACATAACAGTGACTTTGCTTTAGTCATTTCCTCTCAGCCTAACCTACCTCACAGAGGTGTTGTGGGAATTATATAAGGAGGGGGTGAACAGTGTACACCACCTTGAGCTCATTGGACGAAAATATATAAACGTAATAAATTATAAACTTTTGTAAATAGATGGTTTCAAAGACAATAGATGTTTCCAGTGTTGCATTACTGAAAGGAAAGGGTTGCTCCAAACTTTCCATAGTCTGGGAAAGGACAAGCACACAGAACAATAGATTATTCCCTAATGCTATTTAATTATGCTGTACCTAAGGATATATATCGGAAAGGAAAGAGGTTTAGAAAGCACTCCTCAACCCTGGAGGGTAAAAAGGTATTATACCAACTCAGAGCTGTTGACATGAAGCATTTGATAATAATAGATTTCATCATTTCCTTCCTTAAACAGTTCTTTAAAGTTGCTGTGCAGCCGAGAATCTTTGCAAAAGCAATGCAGGGTGGGTGGGGGAAGAGTATGGGCAATATTTGCTGTGTTTTACCATGAATCCCACTGAATGAATCCACAGGGTGGCCCAGTTCAGATGCCATGAGAAGTCTATGCTTTGGCCCTTTGGAACATGCTGTGGACACAGGTCCTCCTTTCTCCCACTTTCTCAGCTTCTTCTCCCCTCTTCCTGGTTTCTCGTAACAATAGTAATAATAGTAATAATTATAATAATAATAATAATAATACCGCTTCAAACCATTTCCCCCAATTATGATTTGAAGGCAAACTATGGTACAGTCCGTAGCAATACATGCCCAGTTTGGACACCAGTGTAAACTATGATGACCGCAAATCAAAAAGGAGAATCAGTGTATGGGAGGAGAGAAGGGGAGAGAGCACATGACCCCTGCAGTTCATTTCTAACTACCATATTTTTTCGCTCCATAAGGTGCACCGGACCATAAGGCGCACCTAGTTTTTAGAGGGGGAAATAAATAAATAAAAATTCTCCCAGAGCTTCTTCCAGAGCTTCTCGGGACTGCTGGGGGAAGCTGGCTGCCTTGGCTTCCAGCTGGAGAGGTTGCACGTGGCTAAAGAAGAAGCCAAGACAGCGAGCGCGATGGATCCCACTCGCTCTCTTGGCTTATTTAGCTGCGTGCAGCCTCTATGGCAATTCCCCCACCTCTCGCAAAAGCCCACAGGAGCCGCGCACCCTTTAAGGAGCGTGCGGCTCCTGTGGGCTTTTCTACGCTGCGTCAGTCCCTTCTCCCTCCTGGGGAAAAGCCAGCAAGAGCTGCGCGGAGCTTGTGTGCGGCTCTTGGGGGCTTTTCCTGCCTGCCTCCCCCCTGCATTCGCTCCATAAGACGCACACACATTTCCCCTTACTTTTTAGGAGGGAAAAAGTGTGTCTTATGGAGCAAAAAATACGGTATGTTTTGACCACAACGTTGAAACTAAGCTTGAGAATCAGAACCTACCAGCACAGCAACACCATAAAGATATATCTTTCAGGACAGCACCGCCATGCTGAGACCTATGGATAAAGGACGATATACAAAATTAATAAAGAATAATAAAAGTACACAGGCAAGCTGGTTGAGCTCCAGCCAGGGTCACACTGAGATTTTTATTCAACAGAACACACAATCAAGCCTGACCATCCAGAATCTGCTTTGCATGCCTGTGGTTAACTCACCAATAAGCAGAGGTTCATCTTCCACAAGTTCTGACCAGTTGTACCTCCAGCCTCTCAGAGGACTCAGTGAACGTTGTTTTGGTCATGCTTGACACTGCAATAAAACAGGAGGGAAGTACCTGTCAGGCTATGATACATGGCTGGTGGATGGGACTTGGCTTGGCAAACCACAAGTTACGCAAGTCTGGTTTAAGGCTGTGCACACGTTATTTTTTTAGTCCATTGCTAATGTTTGCTCATGACATTAGCCACACTCCTTATGTATCCTGAAGTCCCAGGAGCTGAGAAGGTCAGTAATAAAATACCCAGTGTCAGTGAAGTTAACTCTTTATTCGAATAAACCAAAACAGCACAGGCCTAGTGATCACAGGTGGTCTTGCTCCAATGAGGTAGTTGCAAGGAACGAAGATCCCTGCCTTCCTACATCTCCCTTTCTCCTTCCCCGGGTCCTTACCCATCAAGCTGAGACTCCTTTGCCTTGTCTCTCTTTGCTCCACCCTCTTCATTCCTCTTCTGGTTCTGGGAGACCAAGGGGAGGGGAGCTGGTCACAGCAGAAGGGGATGACTCTCTGGCTTCTTCACCAGCCTCTTTCCACTGTGCCTCTTGCCTCCGCTCCTCTCTAAACCTTGTTTTCAGTTTGTACCTTTCCGACCACATCCATCCCAACAGACCTTTCCATACAACCCTACAAGTCTCTTCTTTCCCTGCTGTCCCCATTGTCCCCAAATATTTGTTTTCTCCTTGTGGTGAATGCTGGCATCGCACTCCCAGGCACAGTGCGATCATACAAAGCTGTTCATGCTCAAGCATGTGCAGATGAGCAGTGCTCTTCCGGAACCACATCAGCAGAGATGTATGACAGGCAGTGGCAAGAAAAGGGCGGGGTTAGGGCAATGAGCCCCATAATTTAACCAACGACAAATTTAAACCCTTCCTTTGTTAAACCACGTTACACCAGTCAGCAGCTGGCGTAGCCCCCAAGATGAAAATCAGCGTTGGAAGAAACTCTTATCAGCTGCATACTACATCATTAAAGGCTTGCCTATTTTGCAACAGTAGTAATTTTTTAATTCCAGAAAAAGCAGATGAGCTTGCATCACTGTCAAGCGAGCTCAGTCAGGGTATGGTGGTTCAGCGCGGCATCATTATCTTACCGCCTGTGGTTTTGTTTGACATTGCCGTGTAACCTGCTTTGTTTTTACCCAGCTTTTGCACAGGAAGTTCATTCAGTCACGTATGTATTTGCAGGTGCCTTCTGCTCATCCCCCAATGTATTTCCCATCAATTAAAAAAATGGGTGTGGCATGAGCAAGTTTTTATTCTGAAGGTTTGGCCCAGAGAATTAAATTTTGGAACTACTGGGTCAGAGCACACAACAATATGAAGCGGCCCCACCTTCCCACAGAAAAGTTGGGTGCAGAATAAGAGAGTTGTGAGAAAGCGCTGGCAGATCCACTGGCAGAAATTAGAATTATTCCGAGGCAAGAGATTTAAGGCTCCCTGGGCTTCTCAAGAGTTAGCGATGGCATCAGAAATGCATACCACTGCTCAGCTCTGAATACAGTGGTACCTCAGGTTACAGACGCTTCAGGTTACAGACTCCACTAACTCAGAAATAGTACCTCAGGTTAAGAACTTTGCTTCAGGATGAGAACAGAAATTGCGCGGTGAGCAGCTGGAGGCCCCATTAATTAAAGTGGTACGTCAGGTTAAGAACATTTTCAGGTTAAGAACGGACCTCCAGAATGAATTAAGTTCTTAACCTGAGGTACCACCGTGCTGAGGTTTGTTCACCTGTAAGTTGTTGGTTCTGGGCCACTGGTTTCTGGTAGTCAACATCTTTCATACTGTGGCCATCTCATCTGGGGGAAACAAATATACGCAAACTGGAAATGCCAGTGTGAAACTTTTCCATTGCTTAGCTAGGGAGCTATTTAAAAAAAAAAAACAAAAAAAAAAAAAACAGAGCAGGAAAACACCACCTCGATATGGCCAAATGGATCTGGTTAGCAAGCTGCCAAAAGTACAAGCTGTCTGGAGGCCATTCCGTCAGCACACAACAAATAATTTGGAATGCTGCCTTCACCGACATCCAGCTCAGCAGCCAGGAAGTGTGTGGGATCCTGTTTCACTATCAGACACCTAAGGGACTTCATAGCTCTGCTCTGGTACAAAGCAACTGGGGACAAAAAATACCTTAGCACCATCAACAAGAGCTTTTTCACACACCCACACCCTCTGGAGTGGATATTTTGCCTACGGAGTGTTACAAAGTTTCACTGGCAGACATTTCTTTTAAATTAGAATTTGTTTTATGGGTGATCTCAATTTACTGGTGTAATTTCGCTTTTACATTTAAAACAATCAGCCCATCAATATATAAACAACTAGCAGCCTTGTACGTGGTGTTACTTAGGAATTGTAAGAAACCAAAAAATGGATGCAGATTTGAAATCAGTGGTTAAAATCACTGCAGTTTTGAAAGGTTCGGTCTGCCATCTTGATTCAAAATGGCACCCCACTATTTCTAAACGTAGACAGAAATCTGCTCTTTGATCTCAGGAACCATCATGCAAAATTTGGTTATGGTATTTTCAGAAAGATGTCCAAATGCATAGTAGGATGACTTTCCAAAATATATAGTGGTATAAGGAGTTCAATATGGTATACATGCTTTCCCCACCAACTGCATTATCACAACAACCCTGTTCAGACTCTCTCTCTCTCAGCCTAACTGGCTCAACATCATCCAGTGAACTTCATGGCTCAGTGTGGTGCTGAACCTGGTTCTCCCTGCTATTACCTTCAGCTCCAACCACTTCACCATAATAGTATACTTTGCTAATGCAATAATGTGCAGAATATGTATATTTTTGATAGATACACATGTGACTATTTCCCCCCTACGTGCTTCTGAAATTCAGCGAAACTTTTTTTAAAAAACCCTACTTGTTACTGTTTGTTTTTTAATCCCAGTGGATTACATAACCAATGTCTTTTTTAAAAAATAGAGATGCATGCGTATTAACCTCAAGAGACAAGTAGTCAAATGGGGACAAAGTTACAAATAGACAGTGACTTTGCCAAGACCGAACTTCACACAGTGAAACTGAACCATCCCTAGACCTTATATGCGGAGATAAACTAGAGATTGCTTTGTTTGAAAAGGAGAAAAGTGGGAGGCAAAATTAAATTTCTCTGCAACTTTCTACAGTGTGAATTTAATGCACATTCAAGGTCCATTTTGGACATGGCACAAAGGCATAATTTAGCATTGTGTCAGGGGTGGGGAACCTTAGGTCCAGGTGTCAAATGTGGCCCTCTAGGCATCTTTACTTGGCCCCTGAGATGATCCCCAGGTCACGCCCTCCTTAACTGCTTTTGCCCGACTGGAATGTATTTGAACTATAGCGATGGTTCTTGTATGCCTGGGAGTCTGTGTGTGTGTGTGTGTGTGTGTGTGTGTGTGTGTGTGTGAGAGAGAGAGAGAGAGAGAGAGAGAGAGAGAGAGAGATTTGTAGAAACTTCTAGCTTCTGCATAGCTGTAATGTAAGGTAAGTGTCTCACCATTGCTCCACCTGTTTTGCTTCTGGCCCTGCCCAGCACCTTTCCAGACTGCTCTTTTCCTTTGGTGTGCAGCTCTACCTACCTAGATGAACAGGAAGCCTTTCTGAAATGTATCCTTGAGAGGACATACATTGTTAGAAAAGTCACTTAAATAACGCAGGCGACATCCAGAGAGAAAATAAATCCTGGTACCAAAAGCTGAACAAAAAACACCCAGCATATAATCTGAGGAGAAATAAACAGAGAGATTTTGTCTTTCTTACTTCAGGCCTTGTTCATAGCAGGGACACATTCAAGCAAATATACAGACAAAAACTCCTTCAGAACTACACAGCCAATCAGATCCCTTGCCTCTCTGGGGAGAGCATTCCACAATTGGGGAGCCACCACACAAAAGACACGTTCTCTTGTTGCCATCCTCCAAAACTTTCTGGGTTGTGGGGAGGGGGAAGGGGAGAGACAAGGAGAAGTGTCTCAGATGACAAGCGCAGGGTCGGGGTCAGTTTGTATGAGGAGAGACGATCCCTGAGGTATTGAGGTCCATAGCCGTTTAGTAGTCATCAATCACCTTTGTCCTCCAGGAATTTGGTTAATTCTCTTTGAAAGCCATCCAAGTTGGTGTCATCCAGGGTGGCTATGATCTACCTGCACGGTTGAAAGCAGTATGCCTGTAAAAACCAGTTTCTGGGAATTACAAGACTCAGCTCCTGAACCAGTTGGGCCTTTGGCCTGAGGCAGCAGGTCTTCTGTTCTTCCTAGTCTATGTTTCTAAGTTGTTCCACATAGGAATGATTTTTTCCTTCCAAGTGCTGGGTTTCCTCACCTGCGTACGTCTTGGCTTCTTCAGGTCTCTCCATGAAAAGATAAAAATAGCCAGAAACGCACACTCTCAATTTCAAGCCACGGTTACCATTCAGCTGTTTCTTTTGTGTTTTACATTTTGTCACGTCATTCTGATTCGTGAGCCTACAGCCTGGCAGTTATACAAATTCCAGCCAGGAAACTTCTCTGTTTAAGTGACGGAAGAAGAGAACGGATGTACCACCGAGCGCCAACACTTCAAATAAGCCAACAGGCCCTCCGTGATCCTGGAACCTGATATGCGAAAGCCTCACAATTCAACCGCTTAAGTGTTTTGATTCCATTTTTAAAATATCCCTGGGCTGGATGCGTTGTTTCCCCCCCTCCCTGGGGTCGCCTGAAGAAAGGAACCATTCCATTTTTAGCCAAGGTGCATGTTCTCCTAATAAGAAAAGCAGAACTGTAGAGATTGTGTAACATTTGTTCGAATGGGGTTGCCTGGCAACCAGCAGGAACTGCGCTGGAGAATGAGACAGGCCTCAGATAAAGGAAAGCCTCTTAGGGGTGGGGGAGAGAAAGAGAACCCGGGCCACAAAATGCATTCCTCATGCCCATGTAGGAAACTTTCTGCCTGCTCTATAGTCTCTCATTGCGGTGGGCAGGAGCTGTGCTTCCTGCTGAAGCTGCCTGCTTATCAGAGTGTCATTTCCAACATTTCGCCGATGAAAATAGGGACGTGACATTCTATAATGATAATTTTACTATTTATACCCCTCCACATCTTACTGGGTTGCCCTAGTCACTCTGGGCAGCTTCCAACATATATAAAAGCATAATAAAATATTAAACAATAAAAAAACCCTTCTCTATACATCTGATTCCCTTCAGATGGTTCCCAGGTTGGATAACTCCAACATTCCTATGATTTTGTAGGAGTTCCAACCATGGAGGCTTCTTTTGAATGCATAGAAAATGAATTAAAAAGTTGTGAAACTCTGGCTTAAGCAAATTGGATCTTCAGCCAGACCTGCTAAGCAGATTGGGAAGAGAGCAGCAGAGTGCCTGAATAGCACCTCAGATTCTATCCCTGGTGTCTCCTGTTAAAAGGATAAAGTCGTGGGGTCAATGCTACAATCCTGGCCTAGATGGACAAAATAGTTTGATCTGGTGTGAGGCAGCACCCTGTCCTCAGAGATCAAGCAAGTTCTAAACTCTAAAAATGAAGTTTACTTTAACCGCGACACCACTCACCTTCTTAGAAAACATAGCTTTCAAAATAATGTATGTGGGTTTACATACTCCTTAAGAAACAGTCCTTTGCTTCAGATAATTTAAGCTACAGGCCAACAGCTTAATGTCCCATTCTTGGGGAAGGTATTCAAGTAAGTGGTTGTCAACCAGATCTTGGGTCTGCTGGATGAAACCAAGATCTGATTAGGTTCAGGCTTGGTTTTGGCACAGATATCACCTTGTCTGTAGGAGTGAAAAAAAGGATGTAACGCTTATCTGAACACTTGCATTTCACAAGTTCTTTAGGATGACCTATAGACACAGGGGAAGTGTGACATTGCAGGTTCTCCTTGATCACTCAGCTAATGTAGGCACCATTATGGTATTTTTTCTGGGACAGCTGTTGGAGCAAGGGCGGAGGGCAGCACTTTGCGGTTCTGCTGCTACTTGAATACTTGGTCTCAAAAGGTTGCTTAGTCCCATGGACCCTCTAAATTTGGGGTTCCACATGGCTCTGTCTTATTCTCCATGAAAATAAACATGAAGCCACGGAGTGGGATCATCCTGTTCTTCCCCTTAGCATATCAGGGAGCTAAGGGCAACCTTTCAACAGTATGCCAAAGATACCCATCTCTATTTCACTGTAGCATCTGGATCAGAAGAGGCTATGCATGCCGTGGACCAGTGCCGAGACTCAGTGGTGGACTGGATGAGGGCCAATAAGCAGACTCCAAACACTGGCAAGATCAAGATCATCATCATCATCATCATCATCAACATCATCATGTTATTATTTATACCCTGTCCATCTGGCTGGGCTTCCCCAGCCATTCTGGGCAGCTTCCAACAAAACATTAAAATACAACAAATCATCAGATATTAAAAGCTTCCCTAAAAGGGGCTGCCTTCAGATGTCTTCTAAAAGTTGGATAATTGTTAATTTCTTTGACATCTGATGGGAGGGTGTTCCACAGGGTGGGTGCCACTACCGAAAAGGCCCTCTGCCTGGTTCCCTGTAACCAGTCACAATGCTCTGAAGCAGAGCGCCTCTTGTAGATACTATCTGTACAAGGCAGGACTCAGGCCTTTAGTGTGGAAAAAGCCCCTCTTTGGAACTTCCTCCCTTCATATATCAGATATATTGTCTTTTTAGACTGATGAATGTCTTCGTTTTCCAACAAGGCTTTTAATTAGAGATCTTTATCCCAGTTTGTACTGGATTTGAAACTGTGTTTATTTATGGAATGTTTCAGTTTTGTCGGTGAAGTCATTTTTCATATTGCTGTTTTATTGTTAACCGCTTTGAGATCTTTCATAGGAAGTGATTCATAAATGGAACTGAATAAAGGATATTTTTTCCACTGTTGATACGGCATCGGTGCCATTAATTCCAGTCAGGTGTTCTTTTGTTTCACATATCTAAGCACTACAGCAGTTATTTGAATTTAAGCCCCCGTGATGTGCTTCGTTCCTGCGGTGATATTGTGAGGAAAAACTTGACTTTAGCATTGTGTCCTCAAGCTTTGCCAATGAAACAATTAGCATTTGGTGCAGTGTGTATTATTCCCCAGTCCCTATTCTTTCCAAGGTTTAGGAGTTTAATCTCCTAAACTTGTACAATTAAAAAAGGTGCTGAAAACCACACTTCTACCTAAATAACAGGGCTTAAATCACTGTTGATGACACTTCACTTGAGGGGGGAAAATAGGGCATGATGAACTCACCTACTTTTCTGCTGCCTCATTGTGAAAGAAGGCTTGCTTCCAGGTAAACACAGATAGGACCTGGCTACAAAGCCCGAAACTATAAAAAGCACCTTGCAGTGAAACTGGATTATGAGAAGTTCCAGAGAAGTGTCTGCATTAAGTGTGCCACAGCAAATACAAGAAGCCCACAGCACCCGGAAAGACTCTAATAAGCTGCAGCATAAACGTTCATTTGGTAGACCCTATTTCATCAAATACACGAAGTCATGTCTTAAGTGGGTAGGTATATATACTCCAGAGAAGAAAAACAAACTCAAAAAGGTCTAGCGATGCAAAGCAGGAATAGGTGTGTCACGGTACTAGGCAGTGTGCCAGTGAATCGAGGCTCTGATCACAGGATATTGTAAACAAACACTCCAAAGGCGAGCAAATTACTTTCTGCGGTGATCCAGCCATTTGCAGGATTTGCTGAGATTTGCTCCACTTTGCTAAATAATCCTTTGCATTGCCTGACCCTTTGGACTCCCTTTGCCCAAATAATAATCTCCCCCTTTGTTACTCAGGTGCCTGCTCTGGCTGGCATCCCAGAGCAAGAGCTCTGAGTGTATGCTAATGCTCAACTCGGCACTTGATCTGTTTGCTAGGTGCTGGCTTCCAGCACAAGCATGCGCCTCCATTTGGCCATGAAATTTCCAGCTCTGGCTGGTTCAACCAACTACAGCCACTCTTGTACTCCATGCTCTGGGAACTTCCAGGCTGGATGATTGTAACATGCTCTATGCAGAGCTGTCCTTGAAGACAACTCAAAAACATCAATTGGTTTAAAATGCAGTGGCTGGGTTCCATTTAGAGCTCGCATAACCTGTCTGCAAACAGGTTCAGGGTGCTCATGTTAGTGTTTAAAGCCCTAGATCGCTCAGCTTTGACGACTCAGGCTCCAAATAGCTGAAATGCTGCCTCCTTCCTTACAGACATCCTTGGGTGTTAAGATCGACAGAAGGGGCCCTCTTGGTTGTTCTACTGCCCTCAGAAGTGGAGGGTTTGGCGGCATGGAAAAACGCCTTCTCTGTGGCAGCCCCAAACTTGCAGAATTTCTTCCCCACAGAGGTGTGTCTGGCACCTTCACAAAAACATTTCATTGAATGCTGAAGACATACCTCTTTAGCCTGGCATTTGACACACCGGCTCCCTTGGCCAGTAAAGCGAGATGAGCACTGCAACCCGAGTTGTCCGTGACTGGACCTAACAGTCAGGGGTCCCTTTACCTTTTATATGAGTGTAAGACACCAGAGATTTGTGTGAGTGCAAGTTGTTTTAAACAGATTTTAACATTGTGTCTTAGCTGTTGTAACCTGTCTTGGGACCTAAGGGTGACAGGCAGGTTACTGATACTAATAGCAGCCCTGACAAAAATAAAGTCTTCCTCAATTAGTATTGTCCCTACCAGTCAGTAGATGTTTGTATCACTTAAGGATGGATTCACACTCAAGGCCTCTTCTAGTCTCGGCCATTTGATTTGTGTCTCAGCTCTCAGGTGCCTTTTCCTCTCAGAAGCCCAAGTTATTTAAAGTGCTTGTCTATGGAGGACCATGCTAGTCAGCTTTCCTGGGAACTGTCTCCTAAGACAGAAAGCTCCAAATGTCGCTAGTTTCCCTCCCCTACCTGTTCCTTTGCCTCCTACCTGTTTTTCCCCTCATACTATCCAGAGATGCTTGAGAGAATATGAAGGCATGCATTGTCCCCTTAAATCAATTTTCTATTCTAGGAACTGTACTTGGAAGGTTCTGAAAAGAACCATTCAGTGATTAAGATTACCTACAAAGGCATACTTACCTCTGGCCACTCACAGCTGACATTTTCCTGGATAAACCAGACTGATTTTCAGTGCGTGCAGTCTATGGGTTGTGTTCTGCCACTATAATAGCCTTGGTATCCAGTCTTAGTCCTTGACCCCTTGGTCACAGTGAAGGTTTCTCCTTCTATTATCCTTGGAACAGGAGTTTCAATCCTTCTGTTTTTGTCATTTCTTCCCTTGGGTGGTTCAATTCCCTACCATTTACATTTGAACTTTTCCTGGAATACGTAGGCCTCATTTATTACAGCCTGGGAGATTCCTCCCACCAGTTCCCATTCCCTATACAGTAACAGTAATACCGTATTTTTCGTCCTATAGGGCGTACCGGCCCATAGGGCGCACCTAGTTTTTTGGGGGTGGGGGAATAAAGAAAAAAAATTATTTCCCCCCCCCCAGGCGCAGGAAATTTCCCCCCCCCCCCCGACCCCAGCCCCCAGAACAGGCTGCTATCCGCAAGCCTTGGGAGCACTGCGGGAAGTTCCGCCGGGCTCCCAAGGCTTGTGGAGAGCTGCCCGAAGCCTGGAGAGCGAGAGGGGTCAGTGCGCACCAACCCCTCTCTCTCTCCAGGCTTCAGCGAAAGCCTGCATTTGCCCCATAGGACGCACACACATTTCCCCTTCATTTTTAGAGGGGAAAAAGTGCATCCTATAGGGCGAAAAATACGGTATTCCTTATCTCTACCTAGATTTGTCCCTATCATAGAAACTAGTAGAGTAGAAGATGCTAGGTCCAGGGAGGGTGGAGCATTGAAGGCTGTGCACACATTTTACTTGAACTAACCATTGTAATCTCTGCAACTATGTCGCTCTAGCAATTGAACTACACAACTATTTCATTCTTTGACCCCAATTTGGACATCTGTAACAAATGAATTTCTCTTGCATCTAACTGGGACTCAGGGGTTTTTGCTAATTCATCCTAGTAACTTTCTTACGGGACATGACTCTGAGCTCAGGTTCCTGAAGTTATTTTTGAGATGTCCACCCCATGTATTTTGTAAATATCTTAGAGGCTGCTGTTGTGCAACCAAGCAATCTATAAATTTTGTTAAAAGAAAATAAAAACAGAGGGTTGAGAAAAGAAGGGAGTCTTTCGCATGTCAGGGTGTTAGGCTTTCTGCCTCACTTCTCTGAACTACGGTGACAATAATGCTCTCACTTAGGCATTCCTTCAAATGACGCTTCAAGGCATGGGTGAAGTATTTCCCCCAGTACTGTATTAAATGTTTCCCCCTCCTCCCATTCATATGAACTCCATTAGAAAAGAAGGAAAAAGTAGCCATGGGTGTTAAGAAACTTTGCATTCATATAAAACAAGTCACATTTACACTGTTGCAAAAATGGAAGAATGAGCAGCACAAAATATATTTATTTCAATGGGAGTCAGAGGCTCAGCTAAATATCTAATTTTACCATTAAAGGCAGGGTGCTAATGTTGTACTTGAAGCCTCCTTCCATTGAAAGCAGTATGCCAGACATGGCAAAACATATTTCCAACAAAGAAATACAAAGGATTTGAGAAAAAAGTTGTTAGAAACATTACAATTAAAAACACACACTGCAGTTTATATTTTAAAATCTATCTGTTCCTATACATTAACTGAGCAGATATCCCCCCCCTTAGCTGGTGTATTAACTAATTAAATGCAATAAATGGATAACAGATTTTATAATTTTTTAAAAAAATAAATCAGGAAGTTAATTTTATTAAGGTCCAAAGACAACAGTGTCTTTCAATGGGTGGTACAAATCCACTCACAGTAATATCAAGTATGCTACAACATTACAGAAAGTCAAGAAGAATGGTACTCGTCAGTTTTTCTGCAATTTTCGCTCAAAGTATGTGCAAATCTTCCTCATGGGAACCAAAGTAGCTACGCACTGTGAGGGGAAAAGAAAGACAGAGTTATTTATCAGGTCAGACACACTTATACACATTGGATATGTATTTTCTTTTTGAAAATTTTATCCTCTCTAGAGACATTCTAGTTCAGAAATTCAAATCCTAATAATGAACTTCCTCAGGATCCTCATGTAGCCAAAACAACACCATTAATGCTGAAGTATCAGCAGTCTCTGGGGAACCCCAAGGTTTGCAAAAGTACCAAAAGGGACCTTATTTTAGAATACTTTTGTCGCATTCCTCTCCCCACCACAAAGTTCTCCAACTGGCACAATATGGTTGTCCCCCACTGCAGACAACATAGTTGTGCATGGATGTGAACCTAGATGCTATCAAGCATCATGTCAAGTCTTACACCTTACTGGCTCTTGAGAAGACAACAAACCGCAGAATGCAAGCCTTGCAGTCCATAAGTATCAAATTGATGCTGCTGACCAAGGGCAGAACCCCCTTCTTCTCTCAAGGAAAGGGCAGCCCTGAGTTAACCACTCATCATCTGAGCGAGGTAGTGTTATCCTCACTGCAACTCTCAGAGTGCAGGGTCTGCACTATGAAGTACCACTGCCTTCCAGAAAACATAATCAGAGAAATTAAGCAAGGTGAAGTTAGCTACCCATGAAGCAAGAGAGGCCCAATTCTGCCCTGGTCTCCCAAAAATGGCAAATACGTTTCCCATAACCCCAAAGCAAAGTGTCCTTCCTATCACAGAATGGAATGCAGCAGTCCTGTTATAAATGTTTCCATCCCCATTACACAGCTAAGCTCCACTTCCTTGTATCTATTGCTGCAGCTTTGCCTGCTGTGACAGAGCAGGAAAAGAAACTCAGATAACAATGGATGATTTGCTTCCCGGTGCTGTTTCCCGCTGTCAGCAACAACCCTCATCAAAGCCTTTAAAATGGGATTGAAGGGAAGGCAGAAAACACTTAAAAATGCTCAAGCCACTCTGAGCAATAGAACAGGGTGGGGTAAAGATTCACATAAATGGGCTGCCCTACTTCATCTGTGCCTGGCATGTCCTAGTAAAAGGTAAAGGGACCCCTGACTATTAGGTCCAGTCGTGACCAACTCTGGGGTTGCAGCGCTCATCTCGCTTTATTGGCTGAGGGAGCCGGCGTACAGCTTCCGGGTCGTGTGGCCAGCATGACTAAGCCGCTTCTGGGGAACCAGAGCAGCGCCAAAATTTTTTGAAAGGGGGAAACCTCCAAAAATAGAACACACATACATAAATTAAACATTGGGAGTGGCATGTAACAAGTGGAGTATCTGAGGGATTGCAGGGTCTCCTCAGGCACCACACACTGGAAACCCCAGAAATAAACTCAAACATCAAAGATGTTGTAGCCACGTTAAATGTACTTACAGGCCCTGGTGACACAATTCCTGTCCCAGATTCCTGTCGCCTCATGCTCAGATTCCGCAATGGCTGGGAGCTGCAGCCAGACCCATTTGGACAAGTAGGCTTGTTATTCCGTAGCTTGTCCCCTAAAGCAGACAGCCAGTTTCTTTTGTCTGGAGAACCGTTCTCCTTGTCAGCCACTTTCCCACAAGGGGCCTTGAGAGGAAGCGAAAGGTTTGAGAAGATTGCAGGGGAACAAGGATTTCCAGGTGGGGAAGGCCCTTCCAGGCTTTCAGTGACTTGAGCTTGACCACTGAGGGTCAGGCAGCCTTCCCCTTCTAAGTCTGCTTCCAAAGTGTCCTGCTGCGGCCTGGATTTTTTAGGCACCGGGTGAAGATCAGTCAGACAGTTGCAGGTTCTTAGGCACTTGGTAGGTCCTTCCTTGCTGGAGTCTAGCCTCCTCTTGGCTCGCACCTCAAACCTCAGACGTGGCGATTCAGAAGTGGCAAGGACCTGAGAAATCTCTGCCGCGGCTTTCACATGGGAAGATACATTTGGAGTCTTGGTAACCCACTGCCGTATGGACATAACTGAAGCAGGAGCTGGTTTGGGCACTGTATCTGTAGCGGTTTCCTTCTGCCTTGTTGGAATGTAGGCCAATGTGGCTGGAGGTTTGACCGATGACGATGTTGGTGTGCTGGAGGGAAGAGGAAGATCTCCAGTGTAAGCTGGAGCACACGCTGCAGGCTGCGGCGAAGAAATAGGGGGGCTGCCCGTCAGAGAGGCTTTAGCAGGAGTTCCCTGGCTGCTGCTTTGAGTTCCTGAAGGTAAAACACAAAGCCCAGATGAGGACAAAGAATCCCAAGTGTGAAGAAAGCAAGGGCACAATCAGGACATACTAGCATTCCACATAGTCAAAGGGTCTCTCATTGCAAACTTCTGAGGATTGCAGCCTAAAATTATGGTCGTGCATGCAAGTAAAACAAACACTGAAGCAAGACTCATCTTCTTGAAGGATTCAAATACTTGTACGGCACCCTGCCTCCCAGCTTATAGCTCTGAAGTGAGAGGGAAGAAGAGCTTGCTCTATATTGCAGTCAGTTTAATAGTCCCTGCACAGCTGCAGCTTTTGCCAATCACTAGCTGGATGCAAGTTTTATTCAAATAAAATAGTACCTGGTTAAGGCAACAGTGAATCGGAGTGCAAATAACTATTGTGTGCACATAGCACATGTTTGGTGTTCGAAAAGCCAAAGTATGTAGGAAGCCTGCCTATGTCTGCATGATCCTTGCACTTCCTTTTCCATTCCTGAGCTGAATAAAGAATAAGGTATCACATTTTTTCCTAACAAGAGCCAACTTTTTGACTGTAAATATCCAGCACGGACATCACTTGCAGTTTTCAAGCTGGGAGATTTAACAACTACTTCTGTATCAATAGGAAGTTGTTTTTTAAAAAGTAGGTTTCCTAAGAGGACAATGACGTATGCATGTGTACACGAGATACACACAGCACGAAAGAACTGGCACATACTTTCCTATTGTTCTGCAAGTTTCCTGCGAGTGAATTCTATGTTGGCAAAACAATCCCTTTCTTCCATTTCTCTGGGTTGAAAGAAGCCATTTGTGAAGGTGAAAAAATCACCCCCCGGTCAAAAGCAGTATCTGGGATACCCTCTCTTGTGGGTCTGGCATAGGGGTTCTTACATACCTTTTGGGTTTGTTAGGGGTTTTTTTTAGACAAACTCATGGGATTTGGGATAGAACTGAAAAACTTCTGGTCCCCAAGATCAAGATATTAGGTCTGGTGCCAATAACTTGCTACACAGCTGCAGACCCATACAAAATTGCTTTAGTACATCAATTGGACCTTCACAAATCGTAGTGGTTATTAATAGTTTGAGGTTCTAGCTCATTTACTTGTAAAACTAAGCTGAACAGAAAGGCAAGGACTGCAAAGCCTCTCGATTCAGACAGAAACAGCAGCAACTGCAATTGTTCAAGGCAAACCCCTACAAGCTCCCTGCTCTTTTGCACAAGCCACACTTCCAATTTGCTATTCAGAACCTAGGGAATGCTAATGTCCTCTTTTATCCTCTCCACTAATGCCCCCTTTTTCTGCAAGTAACATGTAAGGAAGAAGAACACTGTCCTGAATAATTTGCCACACTATTTCTATTTGCTCTGAATGGACTGTAGGGCAGGAAAAGTCGTCATAATTTAGTGGCCTGGACTGAATGCATATCCTTCCTGTTACCTCCACAGAGTAGGGATCTGTCTTGCAATCACCCTGTTAAGTGCCAAGCACACTGACAGCAGTACAATAAATAGCGTAAACCTGCCTGGTAATTCTGTTCACAGTAGGATTTCTGGATTTGAGATTACAGTTTAGCAACTATGATTGTATCTGCCACTGCAGTCCCATGGATAGGCAGGATACAACCCAAGGAGGTGCTTAGGGCTGTGGAGAAAGCCCAGGAGTACTGATTTTACTCAGGAAACTTTTGGGGTGGGGATGGAGGTTGTATAAACCTTAGCTCTGAACCACTAGTTCAGCACTACATAACTAGAATTCCTCTTAATCCAAATATTTGTATGCCCTACCCAGAGGATTTAGATAAAGATGGTTTTATTATTATTTATACAAGCCAGGTTGAACCAGGAAACTCCATTTGTTTACATTCCTTGTGCTGCATTGTCCTAGAACAGTAATAGACACATGCACACCCCTTCCCAAACATAGCTTGGCCAGGTACCGTAAATAAGCTTTAAAGATAAGTGAAAACATACAGCTGCTGCTGCGACGATTGCATCTCACAGCTGCCCAGAATTTGATGGCTTCCAGATGTTGGACTCCAATTCCCATCAATCCCAGCCAGCATGGCCAACGATTAGGACAATGTGAGTTCAGCAACATCTGGAGGGCCACAGGGTCCCCACCACTGCTGTGAAGAACAGCACTGCCATGAAGAATAGGAGCTCTTTAACTTTTAACCATTTCATTAGTCTTGTAATGCGGTGGTTCCCAATTAGCTAAGTACTGCAGACTCCCTGTTTTTTCAAAAGCCAAGCCATGGACCCCCTACTTTTGAAAAAGTTGATATCTCTCTAGTAGTTTTTGTTATGTGAATTGTGCTACCATACCCTCCAACATGTTCCAGCACAAAACCGGGCTGTACTCCTGCATGAGTCATGTGACCCACACAAGAGCATAGTACCCCCAAATGAGATGTCCTGGACAGCTGGTGGTTATGTGCTACAGAACCCCTGGGAGGATTACACAGATCCCCAATTGGGAACCACTGCTGTAAGACATTTGCTCCCCAGCAGGGCATCTTTCCCACAATTCAGCAATGCATGCATGCTTATTTATTTATTTAACTTTACTTTTTCATTGAACAAAAACCAAACACTACTTTTCCTTCAGAGCGGGTACCTCTTTCAGGATTTTTTTAATTTATGAGTTGCTAAGAGGACTCTAGCCAGCTCCTTCTGTTTCCTGTCTGTAGATATCATCAATCTTTTTAGCAACTGGGAAAACTACTCCAAAAGCTTTTATTTTTGTGTGGTGGAATAGAGGGGAAGAGCTCTCCCTGCCCTCTAGGTAGGAATACAACACAAAAGCAGCCCAGCTGGATTAGACAAAATGTCCACCTAGCCTGGCATTGTTTTGCTCAGATATAGGTCCAAAGAAGACTTCACAGGGCATGAACATGAGGGTTCCACACCCCCCATCCCTATTTATGTTCCCAGCATCTGACATTCTGAGGTATACTGCTTCCAGACATCAGGCTCCATTAAGGCTTATGGTTAATAGCCATGGCCAAAGCTCCTCCATGTATTACTCCAGCCCATTTTAAAGTCCTCTAATCTAGTGGTCATTATGTTTTGAGGCAGTGAATTACACACGGTAATCATGCATTTCTAGTTTCCTGAGCCTAGAGCCCATCAATTTCATCAGCTGATCTTGGAGATCTCATTTTATGGAGGCAGAAACTTTTCTCCTTATTGACTCATTCCATTCCTCATTATGCACATGCAGCTTCCAGGTTGCCTCCGCCACTCCAAACACTACCCTTTCCTCAAAGAAAAGGTGCCTCATCCCTTTGGCAATCTGGGCTGCCCCTTTTTCAGTGATATCCACAGAGCGAGCATGCATGTGATAGGTGCACTTCACTCTACAGTATGCAGTTGAATTTCTGGTATTTTTGTTTATTGACATCTATTATACAATTCTTATGGAATTAGGGTGTGTGGCTATCTTAGCCACAAGATGGTTGCTAAGTCACTCCTCGGGATGAAAAGCTCTCTAACTACATATTGGGAACAGAGAAAGAATGATCCGAACACCATGAAGAGATCAGCAGCATAGGATGCTGCAACTAGATCTGAACTGAAGGAAGGAGAATGTCTTGGCACATCTCAAGAGACCTGAACTTTTGCTTTTGTTTCAGTTTACTGACTTTACTTTCTTTGCTTAAAATAGACTGTGTGTGAATGGACTGTATGCTTGTACCTGTAATTGTATGGTTGCAAATGAGACTATGGAGAACATATTATGAGAGAGGCTTTATGCCTCAAGCAGAAAAACACCCTGTTTCCCTATTACTGTGAAATCCCAGGGCAGGGAGCACAATCCAGAGAGTATTGTTGTTTTAAACTGTACCATAGGATCAGTCTATCACCAATAATAAATGTTGTGCTAGCAAGTGGTCTATGCCATTGTCTTATGCCTTAGCGCGTAGGTGTGAATAGTGTGATTCAATCACAATCCACTGAAACAGTTTTACCATGTTGGTGGTTCTTTTTCTTCTTTGTTATTGAGTTGTGGGAAGAAAAGGATAGGGGGAAGAGTGTTTCCATGGGTATGCTTCAGCAATTGTGAAGTGACAGATTACTGAATTTTCCACATGATCACAAAACAATAAAACTGTATTTTTTGGAAGAAGATTAAATAATCTAGAACCAATTGTTTGTGGGATAACATACTTAATTAAACATCTATAATTAAAACATGAAGGGGTTAAAACCATAAGAGTAAGCTGTCGTGCAAGGTTTAGCTTGCCTTGGGCGGGCCTAGTCAGGCATGGCCAAACTTGGCTCTCCAGCTATTTTGGGACTTCAGTTCCCATCTTCCCTGACCACTGGCCCTGTTAGCTAGGTGGGAAGGAAGGCTGCCTGATTATGACTGGTGAGCTTCAGTAATTGTCTCAAGTGGGCCTTGAGAACACAATGTCTGAGAACCTCTGGACTATGCAATACAACCAATTGTAAATTTTCTTTATTTGCATAATTCACAGAAAATCCTTAAAAGATAAATAAGAAAAATTATCCTTGATTTCAGGGCCAACATAATCAGCTTCAGGTGACCAGCTTACTGCATTAACTTGCAGAGCTGTTTGAATGCTTCCACTTCTTACAAATGTGTGGCAAGATTGGGTTTTACCATGCCTTCAAATGCTGTTTTAAGCTGGTAATCACCGAGCGACAATTTTGCCACATGTCTGCAATGCTTTTTGACATTCAACCTGTTACCTTGCATGCACACGTTCATATTCTGTGGCAGCTGTATCCTCTCAGCTGCACATCAAATTGATAACCTGAATTAGTCTTATGTACTTTTAATTACTAGTCTTCCATGAGCTATGCAGAGGGGTGGGAAAAAATCATCTTCCGGCTACACAGGTATTTCACACACTGACAAGACATCAGTTTCATATAGCTGTTGCGAAAACTGTCCTCGAACCTAATTTCTGCCTAATGCCTCTGCTTTATTAAAGAAATTGCCCCCAAGCTACAAATCTACTGTCAGCGTCTCAGAAGTTCTTACCTGTTCCACTTTGTTCTCCTACTTTCTTCTGGCAGGCCCAACCCACCAAGCTGCTTTTGTCTAGCCAGTTCTCTTCTTCGGTTCCTCGCTTTAAGCGCCAAATCTTGATGGTGTTGTCGTCTGAACATGTGGAAATCTGCAAAAGAGCATAGGGAGCCGGTTGAGAAATGCCGCACTTCGCAAACAAGTGAAGATGTTGACTCTCTAACAAACAGTGGAAGAGTGGCGAGTTTTGGGGATGGTAAATGTGTCAAAGAAGGGACTTGCAGCTATCCTGCTACATTGAGAACCTCAGGCTCTCTCTTTATTAGCTGAATTTTAAAGGATGTAATGCTATGTCATTTCAGATTAGAGCCTGGTAGAATTATGAGTCAGTAGTATTTTTTTTTACCACCTGTCTTATTAAGCTTAAATCAATAGATTTCTATTCCACCTCTTAAATAAATTTCAGAGCTGTTATGGAATTAAAATATAATAAAACATAGCAAGAGAAAAAAAGGTGTGAAATGGGCCTTTAGGCTATAACATCTGGTTCCAATAATTGCCAAATATGTCTCCAAGATGAGATGCTGGCTGTAGTTTTTGCATTTTCTGCTGCTGCTTTTTATAGATTGTTTTATGTTGTTGTTTCATTCTGTAAATCCATTAAAAAAAAATATTGTTTTAACAGTGATGTTGTTAGCTGTCTTTGACAATCTATTGGAATGGTGATATTCAGTTTTAAAACATGTAACTTTGTAAATGATGAAATATTAAAAACCTTATTGGGGAAAGAATTCCACAAAGAGGACTAGCTCTTCAGTTGACAGGATTTTTTAATCCACTCTTGAGCTTGCAAATCAAACACACACACACACAAAACGAACTAAGGAGATAGCCCCTATCTTTAGGCTTACAATCTTGACAAGACACATCACAAGAGGAAAAGGGATTGGGATAAATGAAGAACTAAGCAAACACATGTTCCACGTACAAAAACATGTGAGAATAAAAAAAGGGTTTGCCTGGTGCAAAGATAACCTTGCCAGACAAAGCCTTAAAAATAAATAAAATTATTGTTATTAAAAAGTTTCTTAGTTTACAAAAGTATGTGCATTGTCTCTTTTTTCAAGTTGTGTTTTCTACAGATCAATTACATTTGTTGTGAGACATTAGTGTTGTATATAGTAGAAGGCTGGGGAAGAAAAGATGGGGTTGGGGTGGTAAAACTTATATTCTTTTACTTAGTGCATGTGTGAAATTTTAGGTCAGAGTCACTTGGGTAGGTTCTCTTTCTATTTGTTTATTACATTTCCTTGGTAGTGAGAGGAATGGGGGGGCTAGGGTATGGTAGGTTGTCTTTAGTTGGTTGTAGTGAGATTTTTTTTGCTTGTGTGGGGTGGGGGGTGGGGTGGGGTGGGGTGGGGTGGGATGGGGGAGGCTAGCCATATTGATTCATATGCTATTGGTGGGTTCTTGTTGTTGTCTTGTTGGGCTGTGTATGTGATAAAGGGGAGTTATACCAAAGTGAAGGCGTACTCTTCTATTTGTCCCCATGTCAGTTTCAGTCTACTGATTAGCTTTTCTAGTAAGGCACATAGTTTGATACCAGTGGCCCATGTATACTCCTGACAGGTCTTTCCAGTGGTCCTTCTGAGCTCCACAAATGGTGCTCTACAACCAAAAAAAGGTCCTTTCATCTGCCTCATCTCATAGCGGGAGAAGCAGTTGTAAAGCCAAGGGCTTAAGGCTATCTAGGCAGGAGAAGCTACTTTTGCTTTGAAGCAAATGAAAAGAAATTATATTTAGGCTTTTGTTAGTGGAGTTTGTTCCAAAAGGCAGGTATAAGGAGAGACTTTGAAAACATGGAAGCAAACCTTAGTGAAGTCAGATGGACACCAGGCAACAGAGGTGACCTCCTGCAAGTGGCCAATGAGCATCATGGGAGGAAGTTGGGGCTCAGATACCTATAGAAAGGAAGAATTGCAGAGAAAGTCAGAAAAGCGAAGGCTATGGAGCATCAAAACATCTAGCTGTCAGAAGGACAAACATCAGTCTGGGATATTTTCCAGCCCGGCACTCTCTGAATGTTTTGTACTACAACTCCCATCAGCCCCAGCCAGCACAGCTGGGATTGATGGGAGTTGTAGTACAAAACATGTGGAGGACGCCAGGTTAGCAAAATCTGCTCTGTAATCCACAATTACCAAACAGTGCTGCCTTTCAAACAGCACAAGTTTAAAAGGAAATTGAGAAACCAGCGGCATGCTGAGGAAATGTGTGTATGCGCGCACACACAAAATGTTAAAAGCCATAAAATTCTGCATCTAAAAAAGCTGTACAAATCACGCACATTTGCAAGGCCTCTCTTATTTTGCTCAGTTTGCGCCAATTGTCTCACTTGTAGCAAGGGGCAAAGAATGATGCAAGACACAACCTTCAATTCCCAACCACTGGAAATGTAACTCAGCTGCCACATCAGTTCCTGGCTTCAGAGATATCAGCAGCTGTTGGCTGCACACTTTCAAGCATATCTTATGATAGATTCATAGAACTGTAGAGTTGGAAGGGGTCATGAGGGTCATCTAGTCCAACCCCGCCCCCCCCCATGCAGGAATCTTTCACGCAATGTGGGGTTCGAACCCACAACCCTGGGATTAAGAGTCTCATGCTCTACCGACTGAGATATCTTGTCAGCCATAAATCCCATGAGCTTCTTTTAAAAATTATATATATTCCCCACCTCACAACCTGCTCGGTGTTTTAAGTAACATGATTTAAAAACAAACAAATAAGGTTGTCAGAAGTCTAAATTCTGTACTCAGAATCACCATTCCTGCTTTTTCCTTCCCCATCTTCCCCTAGGACTGATATAGGGAAACCTGTGGCTTTCCGGATGTTGTTGGACTATAACTCCCTTATCCCCAACCTTTGGCCATTCTGGTAGAGGGTTTGGAGTCCAACAACATCTGGAGTGCCATAACTTCCACATCCTTGCTCTAGAATCACAGCACACACAAACCTGGCCACATACAAAACAGGCATCATAAGCCCAGCTCATCAGTGGCGCTTACAAAATCTCCATTTTAGAGTTATATTTTGCAGACAGCCTTGGTACGAATGACGTCTTTCAAAAAAAAAAAAAAAAAAAAAAAAAAAGACAAGCATGTTTAACCCAGGAAAAGTAATAGGGAATAAATTTAAGTGTGCAGGTATGGAAAGCTAGAAATCCATACATATCCTGTATTACATCAGCCAGGGTTGGGGAACCTGCAGTCCTCCAAATATTGCTGGACTCCCAACTCTTATCAGCTCCAACCAACATGAGAAATGCTCAGGGATGATGGGGGAGTTGGAGGCCAGCAATATTTGAAGGATCCCAGCTTCTCTGATGCTGGCATAAAGCCAAAACTCTGTACCCTGTCAAGAACCTGCAAAATTAACAGCTATGTATGTGTCACTTAAAGTGCAATCCTTTCCATTCTCAAATAATGCAGAACAGTTTGGAAAGGTCTGGGGTGGCAACAAAGATTATGAGACAGGTGGCGTGGGGAGCAGGGGAGAGTAGAAAGAAGTACTGATTTTTTTCCAGTCACCCTTGCACAGCCTGCTGTAACTCCAAAAAGCTCAGAGCAGCTTACCTCTGGTTCCCTGGCAGGCTCATACCCAGAGAGCTTATGGGGACAGATCTGCTTAGCTTCAGCAGCGTAGCATGTGCCTTCAGACTATCCTCTGGCCCATGTAGGGCACAGCACAAAAATCCCCACCACCTCCCAAACACACACAACTTCAGCACTCCTGCTTTTCCGTTTGAGACTCCTCAGTTGATTTACCAGGACACTTTCAAACACTTCTGCAAAGAAGCTATCTGTAAATCAGAATTCTTTTCTTGAAAGGTCAAGGCAACACCCTTCTGCTTCTCATACAGAAACAACCGGTTCTGTTTGACTGCGATGCATTCAGAAATCTCAGTAGGCCTTGTTGCTAGATTTGCTTGCTGTGAGTCAAAGGCGACTATGGGGTGTGGCCTTTATCCACTTTCAGGGGGGCTGAGTGCCACAGCCTACCCGGGGCCTCTTCACTTGCCTGGTCCACCTCTTAGCTATGCCATGGCATTTTGACAGGACTAATGTCATGACCAGCAGCTCCTTGTATGCTGTGTGGCAGAGGCGCTAGGGGTGTGTGTGTGTGTGTGTGTGTGAGAGAGAGAGAGAGAGAGAGAAGGAAGGAAGGCTCCCTTCTTAGAGGGGAAAGGGCCAAAGATGTTGAAGAGTATCAGAAAGCAAGATAAAAGGTTAGTGTGTTATTTATTATTATATAAATAAAAAAACTGGGGATATAAAGGAAGGAGATAGGAAATAGGAAAGCTATTAAAAGGAGGAAGAGTGAACTTAAAGAGGCAAGGGAGTATGGATAAAAAGAAACCAGAAACTGGAGAGAGCTCAGTATGAAAGGAGAATGGGAGATGTTAGAGGGACAAAAGGCATATGGGGGTGTGAAGGGAAAAAATATAAAAGAATGTCTTCTCTGGCGCAGCAAATACTGCCTAAAATGGGATACCTAAGTTGTACTTGGGTTGAGGAAAGTAAAGCTTTGGAACGCCTTGCCACACTGTGGTGTTCTAGCTATTTGCAAAGATGGATTAGATAAATCAGTAGAAGCTGTCAGTAATTTCCAGCTGGTTATGACTAACTCTGCCCCCATCCGCTGTCATTTTGTGACTGGCAGGGACCCCGATCACTGTTTTGCAACTGGTGGGACTCAGTAATTTCCAGCTGCCTCAACTGGTCCCTGGGGAGTGGACAGTTTGAGGACCCTTGCTCTACGGTTCCTTTCTGGAGAGACACCAAGAGGGACAGAGGTGACATGGCATGGGATCTCCACTTTCTGGACCTTGCATGCCCACCCCATCCTGAAAGTGCCTTAGGCGTAATAAATCTTTCAGTACAGTCCTCTATGCATAACTCCTCCTGGCTATCTGTACTGACCAAGGCAGAAAACCTCCTAGCAATGCCGCAGGTGAGGGAGCAATTGGGAGAAAATGCCACGCCACCTACTCTGACTCATTAGGCCGCTAATGAATAAGGAGTAACCTAAGCTAACCTCAAGCTGCAGCAGATTCTCAGATGCTCAATTCTATTTTTCAGCTGCTCTCTTTCCCAAAGCTGTGAGTCACCGTCAGCAATGTGATATTTGACGAGGATTTGCACTGATGACTAAGCGAACTTTATTAAATTCTTCACCATGTGGGTAAATGAAGCTTTGCAAGGATGTATGAAAAGCAAAAAAAGGATGCTCTACTTTTCCTGATCTAGTTCCTCTTTATTGTTCTGGCAGCTTGAAAAGCTATCCATAAAGTACTTAAGTAGAATACTGAGGATTGGGTTTAAGTCAGGTTGGTGCATTTTAAAGGGGTTTTTGCCTCCTCTGAGTTTAGGTCAGCTTCTTGCCTATATATATTTAGAAAATGCCCTGTTCAAAACCCATCCTCTTTGCCAAAGGAGGCAACAACATGGAAACCAGAGCCCTTTTAAGGAGAACAGCTAAAGCTAAAGCTCTTGGTAGAGAGAATATCTGTGTTTACATTTAGCCATTTCCCCCTTCCACAGTGTGTAGCAATGTCTCACAATCCCTTATTAATGAGAGCAGGCCGAAAAAAGACATACTTCTTGCTGGGTCTGGATTCAACGTTCATAAGGAATAATAATAAAAAAAGCCCTAAGCAGCTGGTCCCAGTCCTAGGGATTGCACTGAGGGTTAACTGACACCTTTGAGCACATCCTTCCTTGCAAATGCTCATCTTTAGAGCAATAATCAATGCACGATGGAGCAATAAATGGATAAGTCCAGCTTTGGCTTAGCTCTACTATAGTTAGAAAACACTACCCACCCCCTGCCATAAAGCTTGTGAAATTGCAACTACCCAGACTTTCTGTGGCCCAGAAGTTCAAAACCTGTTTTATGATTTTGAATTCCCTGAATAGCCATTTTATTTGTTTTTAATATGCTTTTATACTCCTGTTTCATGCTGCACTTCTGTTTTGATGAAAATGGTTATTTTATGCTGCGCAGTGCCAAGAGATTTACAAAACTTTAAGCAGCTTATAAATGCTCTTAAACCAAATAAACAAACAGACAACCCCAAATGTCAGCCTACAATTCAAGCCTGGCATGCTGGCAAGACGCTCCTGTCCAGAACAGCCAATCTCTGCATGGAAACAAATCTGCACTAATGGCAGAGCCAATTCATGTGCAGAAAAGGCAGAGTAATGGCAGACCCCACAGCAAATACCCAGGCCCTATCCATTAGACCTGGATAGGGAACATGCAGCCCTCCAGATCTGGACTACAGTTGCTGCCATCTCTGGCCACTAGCTGATGGAAGTTGGAATTCAACTTCTGGAGGGCCAAAGGTCCTTGTCCCTCGTCTAAGACATGACCAGCGCTTTCACCTCCAATGGCTGCCTTCTCCCCTACCAGCACTCAGGCTTCTTAGAATTAATCACATTTGAAGCTGTGCGGCATGTGGGGTGCCTATAGTGGCCCATAAGGACAATAGATATTCCGCAGCCTCCTCTTGCCCTGGCAAGAGAAAGCCATAGTTTTCAGCCACAACAAGTTGTGTACACAACAAAAGAAACTACCAGGATACTTTTTGTGGAGTACTGCCTCGAGGTATCCCAAAATGCTGAGGTAACAATAAAACTTGCTCTTTATTACTAATGCACCTCCTTTCCTTACAGCATATTGATTACACTGCTTCCAGAGAAGGTTATGGCGCTGAGGGAACTTTACCTCAGGTCACTAGGTTGGAACTGGAAGCAATGATTTAACTCCAGTGTGCTCAATGAAGTGACAGACGTTTTAATAAATTTCCCTATTGGACAATCAGGTTGCGGGAGAAGGAGTTGGAGGGTTGGGCCAGGCAGCCATGTAATACAAGGAGGATGGCAGGAACATCTCTTGAGAAGTTAAGCCCATGGGTTCAACATGCAGTGCAGACAAAAAGTGAGGCAAGTTCATCCAGGGAGTGATGGTTATTATCTCCATGCAGTCTTACACCTGATAGGCCACAATGAAGAAAGACTTGTTAGTGTCATGACTGGCTACTTTGCTTGTGTGAACCAGCCTCAATGCCAAGACTTAGCTCAGAGAAATGGCCAATGGCTCAGTGGCAGAATGCAAGTTTTGCGTGCGCAAGATGCCAGGTCTAATTCCTAGACTGTTCAGGTAGGTTTGGGGAAAATCCCTACCCTAAAGAGCCACTGCCAGCCTGTGTTGACAGTACCAAGCAACATGGACCACCATAAGACTTGGTGAGAGGTGGCCTCCTATGCTCCTTTGAAGGTGGAAGAGGTTATTGCTTTGCGCAGAGACAACAGCTAATGAATAAGGGTTTTTCAGTACCTAACAAGCAAGGCAATGTATAGTACATAACTTAAGATTAACAGAACACAAAACTGTATCTGCAAGATAATAACCTAACTAAACATATACTTGAGGTAAAGTAAGGAGGAGGAACATAAGGGAAGGACAATTAAAGGACACCAGTTAAAATCTCAGTGGAACAGAGAAGGCTGGTAGATAACGGAGTATTTCAACTTTCAAAAAGGCTTTGACAGAAGTCTCTCAACCAAAGGTTCCTACGGAAACTGTGCAATCACGGGGTAAAAGGATAAATCCTCTTATGGGCCAGAAACTGGATAAAAAACAGGAAGCAGAGAACAGAAATAAATTGACAACTCTCACAACGGAGGGATGCAAGAATGGAGGGAGATTCCCCCAAGGATCTCTGTTGGAACTGCTGCTTTTTAACTTGCCAAGAGAGAGACAGACAGAAAAAGTATGAGACAAGAGATCTATTGTTTGGTCCAGCTAAGGATCTGGAATCAGGAGGCATATAAAGAGGGATTAAAGAAGACAGACAGGAGCAACAGAGCACAAACATTTTTTTATACAACAACAACAATGGAACTTTACAGTGAACTGAAGAGAAAGGGGGCCAGAGTAGAGAGAAGACAAGGAGAAAGGTGGTCACATTTATGAAAAGCTGCAGAGTGGGTCTCTTCCAACTCAGAAGCTGACAACTTAAGGGCTGGACAGATTGTGTATTGAAAATACAGAAGATATACATGTTTCTGCTGTTGCTTTGCAGCAAAAGGCTTGGCTCTCTTTGGGGGGGGGGGCGTCTCTTGAGCTACCCGCCTTTCTGTAGTGCACTTGATCTCTGCATATGGCACAGCGACTTGGAATGCAGTGGGGAAAGGGAGGCACTGGAAGGCAGAGGATCATTCTTTGGGGCAAGGGGGTGAGGGGGATATATAGCCTTCTGTTCTTTCCAATGCTATGATTTTGGCTTCTCTCCTCAAAATAAAGAAAGGAATCATGTAGATGTCAGTATGGCGTGATTCAATTTCATTCTTTGTTCCCCTCTCAGGATCTGACGTGTTCCTGGTGTGGAACAGTGTGGTGGGAAGGAACCTGTATCCAGTTTTTGGTAGCTGAGAGATGAATGAATCCAAACGCTAACATTCCAGAATTTAGGACAGAAGTTTTAAGAATCACACATGAGGAAAGACCGCCCATCACACAGTTTAAAAGCGCAACCACAGATTTGTACCTGCTGTGTCCAAAGTCAACCCAAGTTGACAGGTGAAGAAGTGGCCACTCTAGATTCTTATTCTGGACAGGGACAGCCTAATTTGTGTTGTCTATGCTGTGGTAATCTCTAGGTTAGATTACTGCAATGTGTTCTACACAGGGCTGTCTCTGAAGACTGTTCTGAAACTTCAGTTAGTGCAGAATTTGGTGGCCAGGTTGCTCACCAGGGCAAGATGGTTTGAGCATATAACACTGATCCAATTCAAAGTGCTGGTGTTCACCTGTAAAGCCTTAAACAGCTGAAGACCGCAATACCTCAAGGACCACCTCTTTCCATATGAATCTACTTGGACCCTGAGATCATCATCCTAGGCCCCTCTTTGTGTGCCTACTCCATGAGAGGTGTGGAAGGTGGCAACAAAAGAATTGGCCCTTTCTGCAGTGGCTTCCCACTTGCTTTACCCAGGGAGGTTTGCCTGGTGCCTTCATTATACACCTTTAGGCGCCTGGCAAAAATGTTCCTCTTTAACCAGGACTTTGGCTGATTGACACCCAATGCCCTTTTAAATGTGTTGTGGGAGAGTTATTGGCTTGTTCTTGTTCTTATTTTTATTATGTATTTTGTGTTTTTTTACTTTGCAATTTTACATTGTGAACTGCCCTGAGATCTATGGACAAAGGGCGGTATTGAATATTTAATAAATAAAATTTAGCAGAAGTCATCTCTTACCGAGGTTTTACACTGGATGGGGTGAACAAAAAAGAAAAAGAAAGAAAAAAAGCCTACATAAATAAGTGCCCTTGGGTGGAGAAATAGTAATACAAAAGCCGTTTGCATTCCTCCTCACATCATCTCAGTGTGCCAGCTAAGCTTCTCAGCTGCTAGCCGGTGCTTGGGAATTTTGCTGAAAGCTCTGGCTCAGCCACCCTAATAATGCAGAGGCCTTAACTCCCGAATACTAAGCAGCTAGGAAGGTGAAAGGTGGAGCAGGAGGAGAGGAAGAAGAGAGACAAACCTGACAAAAGAGCTTGTGAAGTGGGTAAAGTGCTGGGGGGGGGGGGGAGAGAATCAAAACAATTAAACCATTAGACTCTGTTAAATATGAAGCAAGAACTTTCAGCTTGTCATAGCAGGCTGAGTAAACAGGACTGAAAGGGATTTTTTAAAGGCCTATTAAAACCAGATTAAGATCAGCAACTTGAAATAAGCAGGAGCCAGGAGCCACGAAAGAAAGTAGAAGCAGGAAGTCAGCTGTTTTCTATCAGCACTTGCATTTGGGCTTGACAGTTGTATACTCTTGGCATAGTAATGCTAGGAGCAGCCCCCGCACCAATGATCCTGTCTCTGCCTCCTCTCCGTGTTCACTGGGTATGGAAGAGACCAGCCGCAGGGGATGGGGCTGCTTACCTTCCAGATGTAGGCATTCTGGTCACTTGAGCCGCTAATCAAGAACTGGTCATCTGGGCTGATGCTGGATTTGACATAGAAACTGGAATTTTGATGCCCACTGAAAATGGACCCTGAGATTCAACAAAGAAAACCAAACTTTCAGGATTAGTCAGTAGTTATAGACGCACAGACCAATAGTGCGTCCATTTCCTGCCAGGTCACATACACTGAGGATCAGGGCCCCTTCCGCACTACACATTTAAAGCAGTATCACACCACTTTTAAACAGTCATGGCTTCCACAGAAGAATCTTAGGTACTGCTGTTTGTTAAGGTTGCCAAGAGTTGTTAGGCGACCCCTATTCCCCGCCCAGAGCTACAGTTGGAAGAGTGGTTTAACAATCGGTCCTGCTTCCCAGGGAACTCTGGGGAATTGTAGCCCTGGATCTGAAGCTCTAGCCATCCCTGACTATTGGCCATGCTGACTGATGGGAGTTCAACATCTGGAGGGCACCAGGTTGGGGAGGCTGCTAGATCCTCTTGTCCGCTGAAGAAGCATCCCTTTGCAATAAAATATGAGAGGACAAATAATACTCCCAGCAGACTTTCATCAATCCTTCATAATACTTTGCACCATTTAGTAAAATTTGAGTGGCTGACTTCAGAAGCGAAAGTATTAGAAGCTGGGCTTGTTGGGAAACAGCTGCGCTCAGTTAAGCAACAAGTGAAATGGTTGGGAAACTTGCTTCACTTGACACAAAGCCTACATGGAAGAAGAGCAAAGTGGAAGTTCAGCCCAAAGCTTTTCAGAAGTCATCTTCAAAACGCTTTCGTTTCAGGCTGGGAGGGCCTTGGCTTGCGGAGGGCAGGGGTGGACACACAATTAAGGGAAAGCTCACACAGTCAACAGAAGCACACTCTGCCCCAAGGAAACACTGCCAGTGCCTTATTAACATTTCAGGGCAAGGGCAAGCAACCACCACAATGCAGTTCCTAACTTTTACCCACAATGAATGCTGGTGGTAACTAAATGTTTGTGTATATATGCTGGATTCTGCCTGTAAGTTCAGGTGTCTCATCTTATGGTCTACACGCTGATCAAACAGGAATCATGCTGTAAAGTGAATGTGTGTCTGCATGGCAAAAGGTGGGGAAGTTTCAGACTTGTCAGATCCACTTTGCCTTTTACTAGCAAACTCACCCCCCCAACTTCTACCTTCTACCAAGTAGAAGAGTCAGGTGCAGCAACAACAAAAGTCGCAAGAATTTTAAAAAGACTGCCTCTGAGCACATTCTGAGTTTAGGGACTTATTTCCAAAACTGAAACTTTCACACAAAAGTCCCCATTTTTAGGAGGCTTATTTAGGTGGAAAAGGTTGTTTCGTTATTGCTACTACTGCTGAGCAACCAGGAGTCAGAAACTTGGGCCTGTCTGCAGCTCATGACCCAGAGATTGACCATTAGATCCTGATCTGCCTTCTGCTCAACCCTGCTGTACAGCCCAGGAGGCTCTTACTGTAGTCTGGCATTCCAAAACTGACAAGGATTTCACCAGGTTTATGATAAAACAAAATTATTTTGGCAAGTGATTTATACCCTGCTTTTCAAAAGGCTCCTGGTTTGGCTTACGAAAAGATCGCAATAAAACAAATCTGACCCGCTCTTCCCTTTACCCCAGTCAGTTACCCTATGTACTCCTTGCAGTGCAGTTTTGCTCTGCTTCTCAGTCTTCAAAGCCCCCAGTTATGGCAGCTTCCTTAAACCTCTTAGCATTCAGCACTTCTTGGATAGAGAATGAAGCTCCAGCATCTGTCAGGGAAGCTGCTCCTCTCTCGCTTCCTGCCTCTGGTATCCTATTTCTCAAGGAGGATATGCACCGGCTCGGTGACACGGGTCAGTGGGCTATTTTTAAGGGCTCCGTAACAGCTCACCTGATCGATTACGCCTTGGAACTACTGCCCCAAATAGCTGTGACTCTTGGCACATCAAGAACTGGAAGTGGCTGTCACTAATGGGGAGAGTTACGTGCAGATGCCAAGAGCTCTGGGTTGACTGTGAAGGGGGAAAGGGTGCATTCCTAGACTTAGCACAGAACGTTACCGAGGCCTCCCTCAGTCCTGAAAGAGAAGCTCATTGCGGCACCCATCATATAGATGGCAATACCATAATCTGCAGCGATAACTGACTTCAGAACAGTAAAGGCGGAAGGAGTTTCTTTGGTATGTGGATTTGATATATTGGGCTATTTGCTTCCTAACATTAAGGAAATACATACACTTGCTACCTTTGCAGTCTCCTTCCATTAAGTACGCCCAGCTGCCAGCAGCCTCTATGTTTTTCTTATACTGCTACCTCCCACCCCAGTTCCCTGCCAATAAATAAATAAATAAAAATCCAGGTGCCACTAGAACAATGCTATTACTACAGCCAGAAATGTATACGTTTGCACAACTGCTTAATTAAAAAAATCAAGTATTTGACTATAAATGCAGGGCTCCGGATAAGGTGTTTAAAATTGCCTTTGGCGAAGTCGCCCAACACACCCAAAAAAGTTCATTGGACCTAGCCAATTTTTATTAAAATTGTACAAAATTAAATTACAGGATATAGTATGAGCTCAGATGCTTGGAATGTAGACAGACGTCCATGAAAAGTTTGTCTCAGACCACATTTCCTCCAAAGGGGGATGGGTGGAGAAGAAAGTTTAAGTAATTATGCTCTATAAACTCTACAGCGAAGAGACTTGAATTAGAGGAAGTACAAAAGGGAAAGCGAGCAGCACCTGCTCTTTCCAGGCTTTCAGTATTTGCTGCTCTCTGGTGGCCTAAGAACAGATTTTGAAGAGAAGCCACTGGCTAAAGTGGCAGAGTGGGGAAAAAAAAGACAAGAACAACTTCTCTCCATTATAATAGGATATGGAACTGAACATGGTAACAATTCACAACTATATTTCATGGGTATTTATTTAATCACTTATAACCCATTACAAGCAGATCCTCTATGGATGTGTATAGGGTGCATTATAGTAATCAAGCAAATATTTTGATTTTATGAATACAGTGGCCCTACGTCTCGGTAAATGTAGGAGATAACGGCACAGTTTTCCCAACCTGGTGCCCCCAGATGTATGAGACTAAAATTCCCATTAGCCCCAGTCAGCAAGGAGCAAGGCTCATTGAACACTGCAGAGGTTCTTTTACAGGAAATACACACAGGATTTGGCGATGTACACACAAATGCCATATTCGCCTAAGCTTCATGAGCACCTAGATTTAAATGTGTGACATTAATCATTCTTACCTGGAGTGGTCTTTGTAGTCGACATACTAAACATGTATATATTGTCATCAGTGCAATTAGCGAATAGGCTGGTACCACTCGAGTCCAAAACAAGACTAGAATAACCTAGAAGAGAAAAAGCTCTATGTCAAATGTACGATAAACAAGTAGCTGCTTCAAAGGGAATAAGTAGAAACTGCAGAAAAATGGTGCCGTGTGGAATGCTCCCATTTGGAGTCCCACACAGCTAACTCTCTCTTTTTCATTCTAGGATCATAGCAATACAGTGGTACCTTGGGTTAAGTACTTAATTTGTTCCGGAGGTCTGTTCTTAACCTGAAGCACCACTTTAGCTAATGGGGCCTCCCGCTGCGCCGCTATTTCTGTTCTCATCCTGCAGCAAAGTTCTTAAACCGAGGTACTATTTCTGGGTTAGCGCAGTCTGTAACCTGAAGCATATGTAACCCAAGGTACCAATGTACTGCAAACTTCTATTCAGCAGGCTGATCATTACCAACCCACACAAGCCACCCACCAGCAGTTCCTCCACCTTCTCTGGATTGAGTTCCAGTTGGTTAGCATTCATCCAGCCCTTCTAAACTGAATTATGTGTTAAAGGAGTGGAGTTTATTGATATCACCCTCCGTATTCCCAGATGACCCCACTCAAAGCCTTCATGTTGATGTTGAAAAGCATGGGGGCGGCGGCAATACAGATGCTACGGGGCCAAGCAGCAGTCCTCAGACACCATCTACTAGAATCAGTCCTCCAATAGGAACAGAAGACCAAAGTTCTGTGCCCTTAAATCCTAATCCATAAAGTTTATCCAGAAGGACACCATGGTAAATAGTATTGAAAGCAACTAGAAGATCCAGGAAAATTAGGACCGCACTCCCCACCCTTCTCCTGGAACAGTTCATCGAAGCTGAAGCCAGATGGACAGATCTACATAATGTGTCTCACCGTAAAGTGAGAAAGCAGAGGAAGGCCTGCTGTTTTGTTTTTAAGGGATTCTGGTTCTCTTCAGTTCTTCAGCACAATGTTAAGACATACCAAGCTTACGAGTGCTGGTCCCAGGGTAGCTGAAAGATCTGGATGGCACTGGATCCTGTCGATACGTGGTGTAGTTCTTGCGCAGGTCCCATACCTTGATTACGCTAAAATTCAAGAGACAGGCCCTCTCAGAACTCCACAGTTCTTTCTCATTTGTAACACACATACCAAGGGGAATGGAATGTTGCGGGAGGGCGCAAGATTGGAGGCCATGCCTTTTCCTTCGGAGCCCTGTGTCAAGATAAGGCATTCCACGCTCCATTCCCTCCCCCTCCCCCACCAATGACTGCATGGGTGGATATTTGCTAAAAAATGTGATCAGCTTATATGGGCACTCACAACTGAATAGGGCAATATGCTGATCCATAGTTTGCTGTATGTATGTATGCATGCCCCCATTCCAGGTCAAGGGTAAGAATCAGCTCAACCGTATGCACGTAACCAAGAGCCACCACCTATTTCCTCCCCATCTCCTTTTATCTCATTGGGTAACTTTTTTCTTTCCTGGTAAAAAAATTTACTTGTGGTAAAATGCATCCCCGCAGGAAAATGAGGGAGTTTTTCCTGAGCGAACTCAAAATTGAGGACACATATAGCAAAGGAGCAGTGTTTATTCCAAATTGGCTTTCCATCTTTGCCCTTCACCTGTAAAATACAGCTATATTTCTTACTTGTTTTTTGTTGTTTTAGTACCAGATGGGCTTGATGTGGGACAGGAGCTAAGGAGGGTTTATTAAAGAATTGCCGCAATTGCTTCCTTACCCATCAACTGCCCCAGCTGAGATTAAGGTGTGTTCATCTTGAAGTAGCACCACTGTCACACTCTGCTGAAAATCCTAGGGAGAAGGAAGAAATTCTGTCTGAAAACCACAGAAAAGTTATGCGAGGTAGTTTCAGCCTTGATTTATCCTAAACATTCCCTGTAAACAGCTTCATTAAGCAGCTTCTCCTTGCTCCCCAATTGCTGCCCTAATATTAACAGAAGGTGGAAACCAAGGCCATGAACTGGCATAGATGGGATATGCGTTCATGCCCTGAAGCCAGTGATATTCCTACTTATTAACTGAAAGGACTAAGTTTAAGATAGGCTGCAGGGAAGCAAGAGAAAAGGGAAGGAAGGCTATTACATCATCTCGGCTGAAAAACCAGCTGCCTTTGGCACTCCTCATTTGCCACTTAGCAGCAGCCATTCCATCAGGCTAGCTGAACTGTTCCAACCTAGCTGGTTGTTATAAGAACTGTAAGAACCTGTGTTTGCTGTTATTGCCCCTCCGCATTCCTTTTTCCTTATGCATCGTATCATTTTGACTGCAAGCCACGGGGCAGTGACTGTATTACTACTTTTTGCTGGAAGCGTTTTCTGCTAAAGAGCAACGGAAAGGTAAGGTAAAAGCAGAATGGAAATTAATGTGTGGCAATGGACTGCAGCTCAGTGGTAGAGCATTTGCTTTAAATGCAGACTATTGACTCCCTGGAATTGCCAGTTACGAAGGACCAGACACCTGGTGATGTAAAAGACCCCTCTCCAACTGGAGATTCTTGAGAGCTGCTGCCAGCCAGAGTTGGCAATGCCAGTCTGGACAAACAAGTAGTCTGACCTGGCATAATGCATGTTCCTAGTAGGCGCCAAGCAAAAACATTCTTCTTCCCCCAGAGCTTTGGCTGATTAAACAACCTTTTAAAACTGTGTCTGAGGGGGGTATTGTTTTGCTTGTTATTTCTGTTTCAATATTGTAAACCGCCCTGTGATTCCCAGATGAAGGGTCGCAAATAAATTTACTAAATAAACAAACAGCAAAGGGGAGAGTGCTACAAATTCAAGATATACGTATGCATATGTATACAAGTGGTGTGTGATGCTGCCTGTGGGTGAATGTTCTGTAAGGTATACATGTGTGAGAAAGCACTAATACACATGGGAAAAATGAAAGGAGAAAAGTTTGTACAACCAAACTGTGTGGACACTAATTTGGAGAAAAGCCTAACAGAATAGTCTGGTGAAAACAGTGGATTTTTTTTATTATCTCTTGCTGGAAGCAAGGCTAGCTATTGATAGAGGCTCATGTGGACCTATTTCATTCAATTTGCTCACTCCTCGCCCCCACTCTCTAGTATTTACAACGTCCACAGTTTATTTTCAAGCCAAGGCAAAGCTCAACCTTATGCAGCAGAACATCCTATAAAGCTAGTCTCTTTTCTTTGCACAAGCGGGTGCTGAATGGCCTTTAGCTTCCAAATCCTTACCACTGAGGGAGCAAGTCCTCTCACATTCTGCTTCTTCTTCTTTAGTTTGGATGGAGTCTGCTTGTCTACTATGTTGTGGGCCCCACTTATTTGCTTCACCTGCCTGTAAAATCCATCTGAAAGGCAATTTCAAGAAACAATATTAAAAGTTCCACACAGAGAATGAGCTCGTAAATAAACTAAATTGGAAGGCTACTATCACACCACTACAAAGGGGGGAAAAAAGTCAGCAATCATTATGAATGCTGCACTCAGCCCATATTAACTGAACAGACCTGAATTATAATAGGATGTACCTTTCTTATTGCACCGTGTGTCCCAAACCATGATGTTTCCATCCCTTCCTCCAGTACAGAACACAGCTGTGGAATATACAGTGCAAAATTATTAATAATAATTATATTTCTATTCTGCCCTTCATTCAAGGATCACAGGGCAGCTGTACATATACAAAAATATGTAACATAGTAACAAGCAAAAAACAGTATCTCCCTCCTGCTGTTTAAAAGACCATTGACTTGAGAAGAGAAATAGAAGAGAAACATTTTTACCAGGCACCTAAAGTTATGTAACAAAGGCATCAGGCAAGGCTTCTTGGGTAGGGCATTCTCCAAGCGAGGAGCCACTGCAAAAAGGGCCCAATCTCGTGTTGCCACCCACCAGACCTCTCACAGGCATACGAAGATGAGCCTCCAATGATTTTGGGGTCCAGGTTGGTTAATATGGAGAGACACCGTCCTTGAGGTATGACAGTCCTGAGCCATTTAATACTCTCAGAGTACAAAATCATACTCAATTTGAAATACTGAAACATTTTTCATATGCAACCCTGCAATTTAATTTAAACTCGGTAATTATTTAGGAGGTATTCTGCATAACAACTTGAGGTTTAAGAAACTTGCTGTTACAAGGAATCTAGACAGTGGTGCCCCGCAAGACGAATGCCTCGCAAGACGAAAAACCCGCTAGACGAAAGGGTTTTCCGTTTTTCGATGCGCTTCGCAAGACGAATTTCCCTACGGGCTTGCTTCGCAAGACGAAAACGTCTTGCGAGTCTTGCGATTTTTTCCGCTTTCCCCCCCTTTTTCTAAGCCGCTAATAGCCTTTTAGCTGCTAAGCCGCTAAGCCTTTAATAGCTGCTAAACCGCTAATAGCACTAATCTGCTAAGAGGGTTGCTTCGCAAGACGAAAAAACCGCTAGACGAAGAGACTCGCGGAACGGATTATTTTCGTCTTGCGAGGCACCACTGTAATTCTTTTAACATCAGGTTTTGGCTCTGGACTCTATGACATCTCTATTTTCTGTTTCTTCACCTGCACCAAGCATGGGGCAGTAGGAGTCCTGTTTAGATGGCTGAGAAAGACTCAAAAAACACCTTGAGGAGCTAAGCTGGAATCACTGCCTTTTCACTCACCGAAGCTCTGAAAAGGACACAATATCACCACAGAAGCAAAGGCATCAAAGGCTGCCAACATACCTATATGTACCAACATGAGACTTCTACCCCATTTATGCAGGACTAGCCACAATCTCGTCTATTCAAAGGAAAGCCAAGGATTTCCAAACTTTCCTGGTAACACTGGAGCAGCTTTTTAAAAACCTGTGATAAATCTATAGAAAGACTGTAACTCAGTGGCAGAAAGCAAACTTTGCATGAAGCAAGTCTCAGGCTCATTTACTGGCATTTCCAGTTAACAGGGTCAATTAGCAGATGACCTCAAAAGTAGCGAGATACACTGAAATATAAAATAGGAATATTTACCCCTTTCAAATTTAGAGAAAGCAACCGACTTGAGGCTGCACTGGTGCCCTTTGCAGACTCCCAGTAGCTCACTAGTCCGTACATCCCAGACTTTTGCAGTTTGGTCTCCTGAAGCGGTAACCTTAAAAGATAAAGAAGTTAGCTAGTTGTAGTAAAAAAAAAGAAAGGCAGAGTCCTGTTGCCCTCCAAGACTATAGCTTGTATTGGCATGAGCTTTTGAAGGTAAAACATGTTTCCTTTCAGCATAAAAGACACTCTTGACACTCTCAGTGCAAACCTATGGGTGTTTACTCCAGCGAGTTCAAAGGGACTTACTCCCAAGTCTGCATATGATTGCAGCCTTAGAAGGTGGCAGCAACAATATGACTCAGATATGAAAGTGGAAGTTTCAAAGGTAACAGAACCACAAATAACCAGGCCCCAATTTTTGGAGTTGTAGCCAACTAAGTTCTACTCAGAGAAGATCCATTGCAATTACTAGACCTAAGTTAGTTATGTAAATTTCAGCGATTCTGCTCTGAATGGTACTGAATGCACTGTGTAAAACAAACATACATTATAAAACAAACATACATTATAAGTTGTAAATTTTATATGCAGCTGCTGGGTCAAAGCATGGGATCTAAACTACTGTAAAGGCATTCTGTAAACAGAGAATCAATCATGAATTTTAGGTAAACTGCAAGATACAGAATCGGATTCATTCATGGATACTGTCCATTTACATTTTTTAAAAGAATGGCTAACAAGGTCAGCAGATATCCAAAAGGTTAAAAATGCTCCCTACTAATGGCCATCCTTCTGTACATTTCCATCTTTAAGAATCCACTTGTGGACAATTCTTTAATAGATTGATTGCCTCCTTTGGCCTATGAAATAACAGAACACAATGATTTACCTGCATATCAGGTAAACCAACTTTTGCAAGAATGAGTGAGGTTACTGGGTCTGCTAGTGATCTTATCATAGAAGAGATGGAAAGAACACTGGAATTTGTGACGGAATTTGTAAAGGGCCAAATAAGGAAGGGATAGTTTTAGCTTACTCACAATTTTATGTTCTCCAGGCACCCAAGCAAGATCAAAAACAGCATTTGAGTGAGCCTGCCACTCTATTGGGAAAATAAAAGCCTGTGTTAGTTCCTAACAAACAGCTGTTGAAAAACACTGAAACAACTACAATTTACTGTATTGTGTGCACATAACTTTCATACAAACACAACTTCCTCTGTGGTAGAGCAGTTAGCAGGAAGAAACCCCAAGCACAGAGCAATGCATATACTGTATGAAGGAGGTGGCAAGGAACTAATCATCCTCTCAAGTTTTGACTTGCCATCAACCAAGTAAGAAAGAAGTAATGGAAGCAGACATAAGAATTACAATGAAAGGTATACTATGCTACTTTTTAAATACTGAAGTTCTTGTTCCCAATAACTGCCAATTATTTAATCAGTCAAAACTTTTTTTGTTTACTGCCTTTATCAACTAATTCAGCTCATAGTTCCCATCAAGGTTTCCCTTTTACCTCTAAAAATCCCCTTGTTACTTTTTCGTGTATGGGTGTCATAGAGCCTAACAAATCCTTCTTCATTTGCAACGGCAAGTACATGCTGCACATCTGGAGCTGTAAAACAAAGCAGTATTTGTACGTTTGAAAACATTTTAAAAAATGCTTTGGATAACACTCCACTAAAGAGGGTCCAATCTAACAGCACAAAATGTCAGGATAAAAATGTTAAGTAAGCACAGAACTAAAGTAAGAACATATATAAAATACTGTATCACAGCCCTGTTATTTTATTATATGGCAGCATAGATATACTTCTATAAATAAGCAATCATAATGACTGGTGTGCATCTGAACTGGAATTGTTATAAACATGTTTTTATTGCTAGTTGTTTTACCACCTTGGGTTCATATGGGAGGTAGAATGGGATATAAGTTTAACAATAAATAAATAATAAATATAGTCTCTGCAGGTTTATATGAAAGGCCCAAAGATTACAGTATAACCTTTCTTCACAGAGTTGTTGTTCTAGGCCTTGACCATTTTCGTTGCCCTTTTCTGCCACACTGCAATGTTTACAGATAAAATTCCCCCATACCTGTTGAAAAGGTGCAGCCAAAAGGAGGAACGGGCATTCCTGTTTCTCCATATGAAGCATGTTCATCTCCTTTAGTACACCGATAGCACTCCAAAAGGTGGTTTAAGGAAAACCTTGGTGGAAGACCTGGGAAAAATGATTTTTGTAAAGATAAGCAGTGTTTGAAACTCAGATATACAAGGTAGGAGCCAAATGGCTCCTTAAACCAGGTTACAGTTGCCAAAACGGAATGCCTAGTTACCAGGTAGCTTGAAAATTATATTTTTCAATACAATTTGCTGGTTCCTGAAATTAATTCTGCAGATAAAATATAATGGATAGAATTCTACAGCAAAGAATTGAAAACAGTCAAGATCCAAGGATCCCCAGGCATGCACCCCAGATGGAGATGTCAGATGACATTCTGGCACCCAGGCATCTTCACTTGGTCACAAGTGGCCGACTATTGCTGTTTAGCTGAGTCCGACTCTTCGTGACCCCATTGACCAAAGCATGCCAGGCACTTCTATCTTCCACTGTCTCCCACATTTTGGTCAAACACGTTAGTAGCTTGTTAGTAAGTGGCTGATAGCCATGTGCAAAATGCCTGACGATTTTGAATGGTGAAGGTAAGTACAGTGGTATCTCGCAAGACGAATTCCTCGCAAGACGAAAATCTCGCAAGACGAAAAACTCGCAAGACGAAAGAGTTTTTCATTTTTTGAGTTGCTTCGCAATACGAATTTCCCTATGGGCTTGCTTCGCAAGACGAAAACGTCTTGCGAGTTTTTTTTCCTTTTTCTTAAAACCATTAATACCCAGGGAATTCGTGCTTCACAAGACGAAAAAACTCGCAGAACGAATTAATTTCGTCTTGTGAGGTACCACTGTACCAAAAACTCTGCAAACAAGTTTATAAAACTGCAGCTGACATTTATGTTGTCCTCAAATCTACTATTTCACTGGTTCTGAGCATCATTCAGATGGTCCATGGCATGTCGACATTAAATAAGTGTCTTGATTGTTAATTGTATTTTACTGCTTCTTTTATTTATTATTTAATATCTCCACTGATTGATTTCTGATACTGGACACCCCAAGATCGGTTAAACTGTTGTCTGGAGTGAAATAGTGGAGGGGGAGGGGAGATGAGGAATCAGGAGCGCTGCATGTTAAGAGCAGATTCCCCTGCTTAGTTTTGACGCTCACTGGGTGATCTTGTGGCAAGGCTTGCCCTGTATGACATAAAGTATAAGAGTCCTTTGGAGAAAATGTGGAATTAAAAATGGATACAACTTATTTATTAAATTGATACACTGCCCTTCATCCAAAGATTACAGGGTGGTTTACAGCATAAAAAATACATGAAAACTCATAAAATAAATAAACAAATAACAAGAACATTTAAAAGGCCACTGGTTGTTTAATTAGCCAAAGGCCTGGGAGAAAAGGAATGTTTTTGCCTGGTGCCTAAGGACATGTAGTGAAGGCACCAGGCGAGCGTCCCTGGAGAGAGCATTCCACAAATGGGGAGCCACCACAGAAAAGGCCCGTTCTTGTGTTGCCACCCTCAGATCCTCTCGCAGAGGAGGCACCCGAATGACTGTAGGGTCCTGGTTGGCTCATATGGAGAGGCAGTCCTGAGGCTTCAGAGTTCAAACCCGCACCTTGAACTGGACACCAAAACTGGCAGCCAGTGGCTGTCGGCACAGGCTTGGTGTACAGTGGTACCTCGGGTTACATGCGCTTCAGGTTACAGACTCCGCTAACTTAGAAATAGTACCTCAGGTTAAGAACTTTGCTTCAGGATGAGAACAGAAATCGTGCGGCAGCGGGAGGCCCCATTAGCTAAAGTGGTACCTCAGGTTAAGAACAGACCTCCAGAACAAATTAAGTTCTTAACCTGAGGTACCACTGTAATTTGCTCCAGTTGTCTTGCCCTGGTGAGCAACCTGGGATTAAGTTCTTAACCTGAGGTACCACTGTACAGTGGCACCTCGGGTTAAATACTTAATTCGTTCTGGAGGTCCATTCTTAACCTAAAACTGTTCTTAACCTGAAGCACCACTTTAGCTAATGGGGCCTCCTGCTGCTGCCACGCCGCCGGAGCATGATTTCTGGTCTTATGCTGAAGCAAATTTCTTAACCTGAAGCACTAGTTCTGGGTTAGCGGAGTCTGTAACCTGAAGCATATGTAACCTGAAGCGTATGTAACCCGAGGTACCACTGTAATTTGCTCCAGTTGTCCTGGTGAGCAACCTGGCCGTTGAATTCTGCCCCAACTGACGTTTCCCAACCGTCTTCATGAGGTAGCCCCAATTAAAAGGGGGGGGGGCTCAAGGCAGCACTCGAATTAAAAGTGACGCAGAAGGGGCCTGACCCGCTTTCTGCAAAGGGGAAGCGCGTGGTTTGGCCAAAGTTAGGGTGAGGGGTGAAGAAAGGGGCTGTATCTCCCCCCCCCCCCGCCATGACTGGAGCGCTGGTGAAGTGGCGCAGAGGGAGACGTTGCCTCAGATACTCACCCTGCGGCCCAGCCTGGCAGCGGCGAACGAGAGAACGGCACAACATGGTAACGACGGCCGCAGCGCACACTCCTGCCTTTTCCCCGCGCAACGACCACCGGGAGCAATGAGCGGCCGGCCTCCTGCTTCGCGACGCTATCTCCCGCCAGCCCAAAGTACGCGCCAAAGTCGCCTCGCGCGTAGCCATTGGACAGCGCAGAGGAATAGACCCCGCCTCCTGCTCGCCATTGGCTTCTCCTTTCCCACCGGCAATGGTGAGGCCACGCCTCCCGCCGGCTATGAAATTGTAACAGGCAGTTCTCTTCCATCAACACGCATGCGCGACAGCGTCCCGCAAACTCACGTTTCATTCGACCGCAAAGGGAGCGCGACTACGACACGCGTGCGCACTAGAATAGCGGAGGGGAGGTTCCACCGCGCAAGCGCAGCTGACAGTCCGGCGTCTGCACATGCGCGGTGAATGGCCGTTAAACACTGGGAAGAGGGAAGTTAAGCGCGTGTGCGCGTCTGTGTGGTGGATAAGTGCCCTCCTCCCCGTCCCCTCCGGGCCTTGGCTGCCATGGCCTCTGCTTCCAAATCCTTCCTCGCCGATGCCGGCTACGGGGAGCAGGAGTTGGACGCCAACTCCGCCCTCATGGAGCTGGATAAAGGTAAGTCGAGGAACGGCAGCCCCGCCGCCGAGCGAGATGTGCGCATGCGCCGATAGAGGCGTGAGGAAGTCCCGCCCCTTTTGATGGACGGTGGGGAGTTTGAAGGCGGATTAAGGTTGTGTTTAGACGGTGCCACAAGCCATGCATGGGGATGTGTGAGACGATAAAAGCAACAGAGAGACTTGTTGTTCTCCGTTTCACAGTGTCATCCTATGCACGCCTGTGCAGAAGTAAGGCCCGTGGAGTTCAGTGCGTCAGACTAATAATAATAATAATAATAATAATTTATACCCCGCCCTCCCCAGCCAAGGCCGGGCTCAGGGCGGCTAACAAGCAATAATAAAAACAAGTTGAAAGAATACAACTTAAAAACAAGATTAAAATACAACAATTAAAATATTGTGTGAGATTGCAGCTTTGTATTGTGGCACCTTGGGACGCAGGTGGCGCTGTGGGTTAAAGCCTCAGCGCCTAGGACTTGCCGATCGAAAGGTCGGCGGTTCGAATCCCTGCGGCGGGGTGCGCTCCCGCTGCTTGGTCCCAGCGCCTGCCAACCTAGCAGTTCGAAAGCACCTCCGGGTGCAAGTAGATAAATAGGGACCGCTTACCAGCGGGAAGGTAAACGGCGTTTCCGTGTGCGGCTCTGGCTCGCCAGAGCAGCGATGTCACGCTGGCCACGTGACCCGGAAGTGTCTCCGGACAGCGCTGGCCCCTGGCCTCTTGAGTGAGATGGGCGCACAACCCCAGAGTCTGGCAAGACTGGCCCGTACGGGCAGGGGTACCTTTACCTTCTATTGTGGCACCTTAAGCTGCAACAGTTTTATTATAACGTATTTTATGATAGCCCATTACGTGTGGGATAATCAACCTTGGTACACTCCATGGCAAAATTTTACACAGACTTAGATGTGTAGCGGTTGTGTAAGTGGAGTTGCCACCCGCATTGTAACAATCAAGGTTTCAGCTGCTTAGCCATCTACAGATAAGGCACCCAAGACTAATTATCCGAACCGAATCTTGTATTTCTTCAGCCCAGCTAATGCACTGTGTCCACATGCCATGAACGAGATGCCTGCTTGTTCCATGGCTACAGAACTCCATTTCACAGATAACACAGTCGCCCAGTGGAATTTGTTGTTGAACTATGACAGCTGTTACGTCTGCACAGGCATACCGGTGTGCTAGATGGAATGTTACCTTCCTCCCCCTGCTCTGTTTTGAGGGTTTCCCAACAGCCTCCCAAGCCAATATGGGGAGGGGGCAAGGGATGGTGGTGGGGAAAGCCCTGTTGCTTAAGTGGAAACCCTTGCTCAGGGCTCCCACTGTCAATGTTCGTTCAGTGAATCCCCCCCCCCCCATCAAAGTACTTCACATGGTAGATTGTTAAGGTTCAGAATTGACATCCACACAGTATTTTTATGGCCAGCATCTTAGATGGCTTTAAAAGCAGATTAGACAAATTTATGGAGGGCACAGTTTTCAGTGGCTACTAGGCTCTGTTAGGAGGAAGGGTAGGATATAAATAAATTTAATTAAGAAGCCATTTTTAATACTTCTTCAAGCTTAAGAGGCAGTTGTGGAACACGAGCTTGGAGAGCAGTATTGTGCCTGTTTCTTGCTAGTAGGCTTCCAATAGGTACCGTGTCTGGACTAGGTGGGTACTTTGGTTCAGTCTAGGAAAGCTGCTTTTATATTGCATGTCAGTTTGCTTCAGTTTTTAAAAGACCAGAGTTTTTAACTGCTATGGTGGTATTCTTATTTGTCACAGGTCTCCGATCTGGCAAACTGGGGGAGCAGTGTGAAGCAGTTGTACGTTTTCCCAGACTCTTTCAGAAATACCCATTCCCAATTCTAATTAACTCAGCATTTTTAAAGCTAGCTGATGTTTTCAGAGTGGGGTAAGTAAAATTGGTTTGTTCCCAATTCTTAGTGTTCAAGAAACTGGTGTTTTCAATTCAAAGTACTGGCGATGACTCTTTAAAGCCCTTTTATGGTTTGGTTTTAAGATACCTGAATTACCACTATCTCCCATATGAATGTTGCTTGGTCAGTAAGGGGGTCCTCTTGCATGTCTCAAAGATGCCCGTAGTGGATTTAGTGTTCTTTTCCCCATTCTTCTTGATCTTCTTTCCTGTTGCATGTTTTATTTTGCCACTTCTGGGCCTTTAAATTTTATGTTGTAAATATTTGATATTGTTACATTGTTTGTATTTATGAACTGCTAACTGCCTTAGACCTTTCTAAGAAAGGTAGGGTACAAATGTTGTAGGTAAATAAATAAAATTTATTTTAAAACAGAAACAACTTCCTGCGGCTGTGTGTTTTGAAAGTTACTCAGCAGAGTGAGAAGCATTTGGAAAAAATCCTGAATGTGGACGAGTTTGTGAAAAGAGTTTTCTCGGTTATTCACAGCAATGATCCAGTTGCTAGAGCGATCACACTCAGGTATGCATGTTTCATGAGCAAGAACCTGCCCAAATGCTATATTCTTCAGAGTACTGTCAATGCAGTAAATGCAGGGCCAATGTACATAGGAAGTTGCCTTATACCGAGTGAGGATATTGGTTTGTGTAGCCCAGTACTATTTATTCTGGCTGCTAAAATATCTTTAGGGTTTTTCCCCCCATCTCTGCTAGGGAGTGAACTAGGGACTTCCTTCACAGATGTGTTCTTTCACTGAGTTCTATCTGCCCAAGTCTTGAATTTATCTTGTTTGTCATGCATAGAATGGAATGTTCACATTTTCTTTCATCTTTACAAAACACTACCTGGGTGACTGCAGATTTATCTTGTAGGCATCCTCCTCCTTTATAGCAGGTTCAGTCCCTCTGTTTTATTTTCCAGGATGTTAGGCAGTATGGCATCCATAATTCCAGAAAGGAAGAATGCACATCACAGTATTCGTCAGAGCTTGGACTCACATGACAATGTAGAGGTTGAAGCTGCTATCTTTGCTGCAGCTAATTTTTCTGCCCAGTCCAAGTAAGTGGAACATCTGGTGTAATTCCATCTTTCCTGAATGTTCAGGCAGTACTTTTCAATTGCATAATGTTTTGCTTTTATTCTCTTAGTAATCTTTACAGCAGTCCTATCAGGTAGGTCAGTATTATTTCCCCCATCTTGTTGATGGGAGGGCAGCCGAGTCTGCCTCAGATCACCAGTTTAGTGATTTATACATTTTCATGGTTTTAAAAGATTTTTATTTCATTACCCTGAGAGCTCAGATGATGAAGAGGAGTATATATTAAGAAAATTAATAAATAGTGAGTTCAGGAAGGGGCCAAAATATAAACTAGGGGCCTCCTGGTTTGTAGCTCAGGCTGCAATTCTGTGCACATGTAGCTGGAAGCAATTCCTACTGAACTTAGTTTAACTTATTTGTGTTGTATAGGTTTGTGCTGCATACAATTATGCTGTTCATTTTTCAACCATTGTGCAACTCTTGCTTTCACCTGCAACTTCTCTGTATGTGTACATTTCACATTCATTTTGCTTACCCAGATGTGGGAGTTGGTTTCTGTAGTTTGTTCAGGTTGTATGACTGATTTATCCTGCTTCCCCTTCTTGTTCTTGACAGAGATTTTGCTGGAGGGATTTGTAACAAAATCAGTGAAATGATTCAAGGTATGGACATTTTATCCAACAAATAATGAAAAGCAATAAAAAGATTTTGATTTTGTTAAAGGCTATTGTATCTTAAGTAACTATTCTTTTGAACTAACCGTTCTTTTCTTTTAAAAAAGTGAATCTTTTTAGTTGTTGGAAGTTTCCCTGCATTCAGTTGCCCCTGCATTTGATGCTCAATTTCAATACTTGGTGTTAAGAATGCTTTTTCTGTCTTCTTTCCATAGGGTTGGATTTTATTTTGATCTGGCGTGCAGTGTTTTTAATGTTATCTGTTGAAAGCGTAGTGCTTTATTTTAGAAGGTGGTGCTATACAATAGAAACTTTCTTTGACATTTTCATTTGTTTTTAAAATGTTGGTTATATTATGTTGGTAGCTATGTGGGAAAGCAGCAAGATGCTAAGCTGATTTGAACTTGAATACTACTAGCATTGGATATTGTCTTTTTTAAATTGACTAGATGAGTCTAGTATTTAATTTCACACTTAAGTATTTGTATTATTTGTTAGTGCTATATGAAGTGATATCTGTGTCCATGGTGTGTGGTAGAGTGCCATAAGCAAAAATGACAGGTCTGCACATTGAGGAGCTTATGGTCTAAATTTCAAGTGGAGTAGAAGGGATTTTTTAAAATCATCATCATCATCATCCAGCTGCATGGTCCTTGTTCTGTGACTCTAGTACTGAAATTAGTCATATTATTTTTATTTGCCCCACAGCTCTCAATATTCACATTTTATCATGGGCGCACCACATGTCACCCTGAAAGGTATTTTTCTTTTCATGTACTAGGTTTAGCCACTCCTGTAGACTTGAAGCTGAAGTTGATCCCCATCCTGCAGCATATGCATCATGATGCCAGCCTGGCCTCCAGTGCCCGCCAGTTACTCCAGCAGCTGGTGACATCCTACCCTTCTACCAAGATGGTCATTGTTACTTTACACACCTTTACCTTGCTTGCTGCCTCCTCTTTGGTTGACATTCCCAAGCAGGTAATATTTTCTTTGAAGTGCTTAGTGTACTCAAGTAAAATTGTCATGGTTCAGTTGAAGGGATCTTATTCAGCAAGACTTCATAGGCTTCATCAGGCCTTTCCTAAATATTTCAAGCCTATCTTCGGAAGTCGTAAGAACTGGCAAATTGTGTTTTTTTAATTTTTAGGGGGGGAATATGTAAACTAAGATTTTTAGGTAACCCAAGGTCTGTACCACATTTTGTGTCCATACTTCATTTGTGCAAGATTGCAAAATATCCAGATCCTGTCCGCTTAAATGGTATCATGGTGAGTTAAATCTACAGAGGCATCAAAAGCTGTATGTAATTAAAAATTTCGATTGCTTGTTGAAGTTTCTTAAAGCTTTAAGGTTATATCCATATGTGCCCAGGCCAGAAAGCTATTTGATCCAGCAGAGGCTTCCGTTGGTGGGAAAGTGGAGGTGATTTTCATTTATTTGCCCTTCTTTCTTTTACTCTCCCTTGCTTATGCAAGTCATCTTTTGGAACAATACGTTGATGGTGCAAGGAACTGCAAGAGAGAGTGGGAATTTATGAAAAATCTCTTCCTTTTGGTTAATTGAAGCCTCTGCTGAATCAAGGAGCTTTCCATCAGTGGAGAGACTCAGAATCAACCCTTCATGTTCAGGCTTCTCTTTTTATTTGTTTGTACTTGCATGCATGTTGAGAAATACAAGAAAGTAGTCAAAAGTAGTTTCATCTAAAACTCGCTTTCTTACAGATACAGCTCTTATTGCAATACTTGAAGAATGACCCAAGAGAGGCTGTGAAGAGGCTTGCTATTCAAGATCTAAAGTTACTTGCAAATAAAACCCCACATACATGGAGCAGAGACAATATTCAGGTAGTGTAAACGCTATCATGCTTGTTTTGGAACTGAACCACTAGGCCTTCTTTCAGATAAGACCTGTTGAACTCTTTGTTGTTGACTTTCAAGTAGATCTGCTTAGCATCACACTCCAGATGTAGGTCTCTGTTCATCATTTTAGAGATGTAACTTTTTGTTTAAGAGCTGATTTACCCACCATGTTTTATAAGTAGTAGAAGAGGAGGAGTTTGGATTTGATACCCCGCTTTATCACTTTATCACTACCTGAAGGAGTCTCAAAGCGGCTAACATTCTCCTTTCCCTTCCTCCCCCACAACAAACACTCTGTGAGGTGAGTGGGGCTGAGAGAAGTATGACTTATTTGAAGTGTGACTGGCCCAAGGTCACCCAGTAGCTGCATGTGGCGGAGCAGAGACACGAACCCGGTTCACCAGATTACGAGTCCACCGCTCTTAATCACTACACCACACTGCTATAGAAGAAGCTTCTCACATTCTGCTTGGAGAAACCTCCCAGCACTGTTCCTATACCCTGTAGCATCTCTCATAAAGTGGTGACTCTTCATCACACTCCTCAGGTGCTAAGGTAGAGAAGCTCTGTGCAAGGATTGAGGAACAAGGTGATGAGGTTTCCAAATGTTGCTGGCCTATGGCTCTCTCCATCCCTGACCATGTTGAGTGGGACTGTTTTGAACCCCCCCCCCAAAAAAAAAAATCCTTCCAGTAGCATGTTAGAGACCAACTAAGTTTGTTATTGGTATGAACTTTCGTGTGCATGCACACTTCTTCAGTTTTGAACCCAGTAACATCTGGAGGGCCACATTCACCAAGGTCATTTTTCAAGCACGTAATAGGCCAATCTTCCGTAACAGTATATTGAGTTTATGTTAGGCTCCAGTTTTTTAAATGTATGGTTTTTATTGTATTGTACCTTAGTATTTGCTTCTCTGTCTGTTGCTTTGTGAGTCATTCAGAGAGCTCCTGTTATGGGGAAGTTATATAAAAGGGGCCAATAAATATTAAATAAAAATAATAAATCAATCATTAGGAATTTGTAGGCAGTCTAGAGTAAGCCACCCACAGATCACCATCCACTTGCCACTCAGCCATCTGTACCTTTATAGCAGATTAAAAACAGCCTTTTAGCCTTAGCCAGCCATAACTGGTTTCAGGAGTACAAGTGTTACCAGAAATGCACTTTGACTTTGGTGTTAATTTGTGTCCCACCTTTTGATGGGAGTCTCCACAAGCAGCCCACGGCATTAGTAAAATACAAGAGGAAGACGTGTGATTTGGTGCCTTTGCCCTGCTTCTATCCTTCTTTGTATGTTGATTACCCGTACGTGCCAAAAATATGAACAAGGACGGTCAGATAGCAGTAATAGAAAGAGTAGAGAGATACAGAAACCTGCTAGGATGGAACTTTTTGGAAAACCATTTCTGCCGGGAAAGGTTTACTTGGAAGAAATGAAATGAGAATTTGTGAGGATTCTGGTGATTGGTTGCTTGGACATTAGGGGACTCCAAGCTTGCTTTGTCTTAGGAAACCAGGGCTCCTTTGCATTGTGTGTGTGAGGCAGGGGGCAGAGGCTCAAATCTCCAGGCTATTCATTCTTGTTCAGTTGGGCATCCTTGCCTGCTCTCTGGACCCCTGCTTTCCTTGATACCTTGCCCTTCCTAGAGTGCTGGAACCCAGGACATCAGTGTATTTTCCTGGAGTATTGTTCTATAAAGATTACAAGCTTTCCTTGGGAGCACCAGCCTGTTTGTGTTGTTTTGAGAAAACCTTTGATTCTAGGGCTGGGGCCTGCTAGCAAGCCCTTGACAGAACTGAATTCTGCAAGATAGAGAAGTGCTTTAAAAATGCTTCCCTGGGGCAGTGTCAGAGCCTTCTGATGCGTATTGCTCACACTGAGTCATTAAGACGTTATGTTCCTTAACATTTGCAGGGCTTGTACAGAAAGTGGGCAGGGAAATATGATTTGTGGTGTGTCTGCGCTTGGATTCCTATGTGTGGCTCTGGCAGCCTCGCCTCAAAAAGCTGTACAATTGGGAAAGGTTCAGAAAAGGACAGCCAAGATGATCAGGAGGATAACTCCCTTCTTAGGAAAGGTTGCAGCATTTAGAGAAATGACATGATAGAACTTTGAGCATGGCATGGAGGAAGTGGGCAGAGAAAACACAGCCCAGAATAACTAAGGAGATAGTACATGAATACTTGGCTAGTTTAGATGTAGTCAAGTCTCCAGGGCCACATGAACTGCATCCAAGAGTATTAAAAGAACTGGCAGATGTGATCTCAGAACCACTGGCAGTCATCTTTGAGAATTCCTGGAGAACAGGCGAAGTCCCGGTAGACTGGAGGAGGGCAAATGTTGTCCCTATTTTCAAAAGGGGGAAAAGAGAGGACCCAAATAATTACCGCCCAGTCAGTCTGACATCAATACCAGGGAAGATTCTGGAGCAGATCATTAAGCAAACAGTCTGTGAGCACCTAGAAAGGAATGCTGTGGTCACCAATAGTCAGCATGGATTTCTGAAAAATAAGTCATGTCAGACTAACCTGATCTCATTTTTTGACAGAATTACAAGCCTGGTAGATGAAGGGAATGCAGTAGATGTAGCCTACCTTGATTTCAGCAAGGCATTTGACAAGGTGCCCCATGATATTCTTGTAAAGAAGCTGGTACAATGCGGTCTTGACTATGCTACCACTCAGTGGATTTGTAACTGGCTGACTGACCGAACCCAAAGGGTGCTCATCAATGGTTCCTCTTCATCCTGGAGAAGAGTGACTAGTGGGGTGCCACAGGGTTCTGTCTTGGGCCTGGTCTTATTCAACATCTTTATCAACGACTTGGATGATGAACTCAAGGGCATCCTGATCAAATTTGCAGATGACACCAAACTGGGAGGGGTGGCTAACACCCCAGAGGACAGGATCACACTTCAAAACGACCTTGACAGATTAGAGAACTGGGCCAAAACAAACAAGATGAATTTTAACAGGGAGAAATGTAAAGTATTGCACTTGGGCAAAAAAAATGAGAGGCACAAATACAAGATGGGTGACACCTGGCTTGAGAGCAGTACATGTGAAAAGGATCTAGGAGTCTTGGTTGACCACAAATTTGACATGAGCCAACAGTATGACGCGGCAGCTAAAAAAGCCAATGCAATTCTGGGCTGCATCAATAGGAGTATAGCATCTAGATCAAGGGAAGTAATAGTGCCACTGTATTCTGCTCTGGTCAGACCTCACTTGGAGTACTGTGTCCAGTTCTGGGCACCACAGTTCAAGAAGGACACTGACAAACTGGAACGTGTCCAGAGGAGGGCAACCATTAACCAAAATGGTCAAAGGCCTGGAAACAATGCCTTATGAGGAATGGCTAAGGGAGCTGGGCATGTTTATCCTGGAGAAGAGGAGGTTAAGGGGTGATATGATAGCCATGTTCAAATATATAAAAGGATGTCACATAGAGGAGGGAGAAAGGTTGTTTTCTGCTGCTCCAGAGAAGCGGACACGGAGCAATGGATCCAAACTACAAGAAAGAAGATTCCACCTAAGCATTAGGAAGAACTTCCTGACAGTAAGAGCTGTTCGACAGTGGAATTTGCTGCCAAGGAGTGTGGTGGAGTCTCCTTCTTTGGAGGTCTTTAAGCAGAGGCTTGACAACCATATGTCAGGAGTGCTCTGATGGTGTTTCCTGCTTGGCAGGGGGTTGGACTCGATGGCCCTTGTGGTCTCTTCCAACTCTATGATTCTATGATTCTAAGTTTTGCTCCTACAAGAAGTAGTGACAGCTTCAGACAAAATCATGGAGGACAAGACATGGAGGCAGTATGCTTCTGAATACCAGTTGTTGGGAGTTGCATGTGGGGAGAGGGCACTTGCATTTGGGTCCTTCATGCAGGCTTCTCATGTGTATCTGGTAGGCAACTGTGAAAATTGAGGGGTAGGCGGGCCCTTGACCTGATCCAACAGAGCTCCTCTTCATTTTGGTGCAGATTTGCTTTGCCCAGTGCTCTCCCATACTATATTCCGGAGTTGCATCACAATATGCAATGCAGCTAGCCACCTTTTCTTCCTAGGACGTATGCATTCATGGGTGCATCGCTGAATTTGTCACAGGACAGCAATTGAGCCATTGATTTTTCTCAGAATGGAAATTTTCACCCTCCTCTTAACAAATTGTCAGTTTCTGTGTAAGTTCTGGTTCCACCTTTATTCTGATCAGATCTTTAATAAAGAGTTTTGATGGATTGCCTAGTTAACAAATGAATCAATTTTTTTCTTCAAATGCAGCTTTTGATTAAATTTTTACTCCAGATTGACTTTTTCTTATTTGGTAAATTAATGAAAAAATGCAGCGAGCCATGCAAAAACATGTCAGCAGCTTCAGATGGCTTGACACATCATAAATGATAGTGGGGCTTAGACAATTTGAAGCGAGTTTGTTGTTGTCCAAATTATCCTTTACATGCAGCCAGCTAGAAGTGGCTGTTTCCCACTTACTTGTCTGTGAGCTGCCCCCACCCTACCCCCCAAACTATCTGCTGAGCTGCTGTATTGTCACAGCATGTTCACAACTATTCAGGAAAAAGCTGGAGCTTTGGAGCATCTTCTGTGAAGGAAGTAAAAGGTCAATTTGGCTAGAAAAAATCCCACTTGGAGCTTAGAGACAGAAGGTGTTAAGTGTGTGTTTTGGGGGGGAGGGAGAGACTGATACATGGGTGCCGGGAAGCAGGAAGGCTTGGAAATTGTCTGAAAAAGGCCAAGGACCTGCAGAACAGAGAGTTCAGAGAAGAGTAGCTGCAGCAAGGGCAGAATAAGAAGTGAGCTGACAAGTAGTGTGGGGCCTACAGATGAAGGAGGCCAAGTCTGAAGTTAAATTAAGAGGGAAATGAAGAAAGGGGAAGCTTAACCTAGGAAGCTGCCTTATGCTGAGTCAGGCCATTGGTCCATCTAGCTCAGTATTGTCCTCACTGACTGACAGCTAGCAGACTCCGCTGGTTACAGACTCCGCTAACTCAGAATTAGTACCTCAGGTTAAGAACTTTGCTTCAGGATGAGAACAGAAATCGTGCTCTGGCGGCGCAGAGGCAGCGGGAGGCCCCATTAGCTAAAGTGGTGCTTCAGGTTAAGAACAGTTTCAGGTTAAGAACGGACCTCCGGAACAAATTAAGTACTTAACCCGAGGTACCACTGTACTTGGAAATGCCAAGCATTGAACTTGGGACCTTCTGCAAATGTTGTACTACTGAGCTACCACCCTTCTCCTTCAGCTGGAGGCCAACCTTACACAGGACCCAAGGACAAGGAGAGCTTTGTGGTGCTTGCATAAAAGAAATTTGGAAACTGAGGGGGTCACGGCTAGGGATCTGCACAGCAAGTTCAAGAGCTGGCGTGTGCGTTGAACTAACCGCCCAAGTCTCTATCTGTAGGCCTCTCATCTTGTAAACATTAGAGCATTTGTTGGGACAGACTACCTGTTTAGATGAGCGCTGTTTTCATTTTGTTCTATTCTTCCATGGCTAATGATGTGAAACAAAGGTACATGTCAGCTGCAGTGTTCTTTAATACGGTTTTCTTCCTTTCAGCCATGCTCAGCGATGCGTTGAAACGTTCTAGCAAGAGGTGTTGTGATACAGACAGATGGTGGTATTTTAAATCTCTGCTATTTTCAGTCTAAAGTCAAAGGCTGGAGAGAGAAATAATTGGTGGTGCACCTTTTGCTGACAACCCTGTTTTGCTCTCCCTCACTCCTCACAGTATTGAATTCTGTCAGGTGCTCCTGCTCTATTCTGCAGAACATTTTGATGGCTCCTGATCCCATGAGCAGGACACAGTATAGTGTGACTTGGCTCTTGTTTCAGTTGTCATTGATCAGAAGTGTTCTGCTAATACTGTTTTGCATGTAAGCCATACTAATTCTACTCAAGATCTGTCCAGAAGAACGAGGTGGGGAACAATGTCAAAACATGTGGGCTTTTAGCACTTTATAGAACTGTATTTGTTTAAATTTATATCTTGTTCCTTGGTCTCTGTGGTAACTTCTGTCTCTTACATCATGGATGTTGGCAAATTGGATTTTAAAAAAGCAAAATAATATTAGAATTGGAGCTATCAGCAATGCACAAGGGAAGCTGTTTTAGCGCTCTGGAACTTGACAAAGTGTTTTATATTATGGATGGATGTTTTGTATTATTTTATTAATACTATTGCCTAATACGAGTTTGTCCTGGCCTTCCACTGGAACAATAAGCTTAAGAAAGGAACTGAGTGCAAATACTGATGCAAGTCTTGGAAAGCTGGATTTTCATTTTATTTTGGTTAATATGAAGAGTTAACAAGGAAAGAGTCATGAGAAAATGAAAACATACAGGCTGAATATGTGGGAATATGACATGCTTTATTATTTGAATGTGCTGCTGAGTGCTGAATTTGAGCTAGGGTTCAAAGCTGAGCAAATATAACCAGCTCTCATAGATCTGGGAAGAAGGTGGGGCCTGGGCAATTTGATTTTGTATCTGTGACACGGAAAGAGGGATTCCTGCCTTTGGTCACTATTCTGAAGATTGCTAAAGATTTATATCACTCTCGCAAAGTGTCAATAATGTGGGTTCCTGATAAAAAACTAGAGGAAGTGGTGGGAAAATGTGAAAGTTGACTGCAAGTATTTAACTTTCCTATAAGGTGTATTCTGACTGCTGAGATCAATGTAGTATGGGATTACCTATTTTAGAAGACAATGGCAAACTGAGTGATTTATTTAGTTTTCAACACTCTAGAGGCACAATCAAATTTCACTTTCGTTTTCTCTGTAATTTCTGGTTGTGCATGAATGGAACTCTTTTTCTGTGTTCCAAAAGGCTAGCAGAATATTGAGTGTTTTTTTCTGTCCAGCGTGTTGTGATGAAAGGAACAAATGAAATTTCTTTAGAGAGTTCTGTTAAGCACTGGAGCATTGTGTAGCAATGGCAAGGAAATTCATTACTGAATTGGAGGGGTTCTGTTGATGGGTGTAACATACACAGTTCCATTTAAAACAAAAACAAACCTGGTCTTTCCCCCTTGCCTTAGTTGGACACTCAACACTTTGTTTGTTTTCTGCATATTGAAAATCTGACTGTCTTCAGAATTCTATTTTGTCCTTAAAGCTTTCCTTTCTCACGGAGGTGGGTGAAACTTTGAAATACACAGGCGCTATCTGCTGAAAAGCCAAAATTAGAACAGATTTGTCTGTGACTGCTTTTGGCCTGCATAGTTTCTTCTCCTTCCCCACACATCTGTCTGTTCCATTAATCTTGCCACTTCCTCCTTCTGCCCTATTTTTCCTTTCTTCCACATCCAATCTCTACTCAAGCATCATTAATTCTGTAAAAATCCAAAAATGACAGCTAGAATAGATTATTCTAATCTGATGCTGAAAAAGATGCTTTGCATGCTTTATTCCATGCAGATGCTGACTTCTCTAGCTTTCCCCCCCTTTTGTACAGAGGGGAGAAGGTCCTTCCACCAGGTCTTGCGTCCCCTTTTATTAGGCCACTAGTAAAAAGACCACTTTTCAGAACAAATAAACAAGTCAGTACTTAGTAAGGGCTGTTGCTCTAAAAGGAAACAATTTATTCTATGCCTATGAAAGTTTGCAATGAGGAAAATAACGTTTGCATATCAGCAGCAGCTGCTGATATTAGTTAAGGACAGATAGAGATGCTCTGTGTTTATTTTGGAGGCTTCTATATTCCTTAGGTTGTGTGGGCTACCAAGACGTGTCAGAGACTTTCTCCCTCCTTTACTTTTTTTACCCTTGAAGGTATGTTGCTTAAGTGAGAAGCGTTTTGCCTAGAAAGGGGCAGGGGCTATAAATGCATTCAGTTGTACCTGAACTTTAAATGATGATGCCCCATTAGTGAATGTTGTGCATAGGATTTTATTCTGCCTCCTGCAGCAGCACAAAGGAAGCTACCAGTGTACTTCATAGTGACATTTAATCTTTCCCCGTTGAGAGACATATACTTGCATGGAATGAGACTTCCTTTCCTGGTGTGAATGAATGGGAAATATCAGGCTGGTAATTCAGCTCAAAAATCCTTGACTTAGTGAAGTGCATAGCACACCGATTCTCATGACCGACCTCAGCTTCTATGACTGATTTCATTCTGGCATGCTCATCACCCATGGCTCCAGTAACAAATGTTGACTTGCATGTTTGAGGCAGCCATCATATGTGAGAAAGACCACAGGTAAAGCTTACCTGTCACCTCACATAACCTCAAACAGGACCTGGCATGGTGTAGTGACTAAGAGCTATTGAGATGTGAGCCTGGAAGCCAAAAAATTCAAGGGTGTTATTGAGCACACTCACTCCATCAGCTCAAGGCCTTTTGGCTGTCCAGTGGGACTACCTCACTCCAGGCACCCTGTAAATCTCTTCTGGGTTTCCCCCCAACCTTCAAGAGTGGATTTGGAGAGGGTGGAGGCACATGCAGAGAGAGGAGGGGGAGACAGTTCTGTTGCACAAAAAGAAATCCTTGAGCTAATGGAATGTGCATATTGGATACCTCCCCAAATCCCATAGTGTAGAATTATAGAATTTAGAGCTGAAATGGCCTTTGGTGGTTATCCATTACAAGAGAAGACATTGCTCCTGAGGTGGCCTTTCCCTCTATCAAACAGCTCTTTGCATTAGGAAGTGTTTTTTCCTCTGATGTTTAGCTGAAATTATGTTCCTTGCCATTTCAAAACCCATTAGTTTAGGTCCTGCCCACTGGAGCAACAGAGAACAAATCTGCCTTCTCCTCATTGGGCAGCCTTAGGCGAGATGCTTTCTCTCTTTCTCAGCTCCCCAACCTACAGTATGTGGATAATATTGAACAGCTTTATAGGGGTATTATAAGGACTGCTGAGATAATGTGTGTGAAGAATTTTGAATACCCAGGCCTTATACAATTGCCAAGTATTTAAAGTTACTAATAATTCCCCCCCCCCCCATGCAGGTACTTTGCATCCTCAACCAGGAATCATTAAGTTGTTATTATTTACTATTATTATACATTACATTTCTGTTATATTAATGTTATGTATGCGTGTGAGTCAAGCGTGATGAACACATGTTAATAATTTTTAATTCATTTTCCTTCCTTGTACTAAAATTGTCCTATCTCCTGGCTTTTAGGCACTATGTGAATGTGCTCTGCAAACTCCTTATGACAGTATGAAACTAGGCATGCTATCTGTACTGTCCACACTGTCGGGGACAATAGCCATCAAACAGTACTTCAGCATTGCTCCAGGTATGAATAGATTAGATCAGCCAAATTTTGGCACACTTTCCATTTCCCCCCGGTGTTGTTGCAGATATTAGTATAAGTGCTGCTTTTCAGTCTTTTGAACACTGTAAATAATGTTGGAAAGTGTGTTTCCTTGGAAGGCACTGCAGCAGTTCAAAAACTGCAGAGCTAATTTTAATTGCATTGTAAGACTACGATAATGACCGAAATTATAAACTCAAGAAACTAGTCCTGCTCTACAGTTGCCTTCCACATTAGTATTCTCTGACACCCTTCTTCTCTGCATATGATTATTTTAAAACCTGCACTTCTCTAACATGAATTAATATGTTAGACCTTATTTACCTTTTAAAGTTGCTTGAGTTGCCTGGTTTGCTGTTTCGCTACACACAGCATTGCATGAACCGATTGGCACATCTGATTTAAACCATCCTCCGCTCTCCAGCTATGTCTCAGGATGGCCTCTAAGTTAATCAGATTGTGGATGCATTCTGTGTTTTGAGTCCTGATTTGGTTTGTGTGAAGGCCTATTGATTTTGGAGAAGTTTAAACCCACTAATCTTTGGTAGCTCTTTGAATCTGAATGAATGATTTGTTGTCTTCATATTCCGCTCCTTCTCCAATGAACTTGGAACAGTCTTTCAACCTTGAAACAAGCCCCCTGAAGCAAGGTAGACTGAGAAACGATGAGGATCCCAAAGCTACCCTGCAGCCTATTTTTCTGCAAGGGTGTGGAGTATCTACCATTTCACTTAAAAATAAATAAATGGAGGGGCTGATGGAATCTAGAGTATATTGTAGTGATTGGAACTTGCATAAATTTGAGATAAGATGGATGTGGATAGTGGCCATCTGGCTGTTCTGTGTTTTGGAAGAGCAGTATAGTTCTGTGCAGGTTCTACAATGTTGGCTTAAAAGCCAACATTATTTGTAGTCATCTTTGGGTCCTCCCTTCTCCTGTGCATGCTGTTTCTGAAAAAATGCTCATGATAAAGCAAAAACTCAGCTCTTGGACCCCCAACCCCCAGGACTTGTGTCATGAACAAATCACTTGGGTGGGAGGGACAGAGCCATATTTCAACCTGTGTGAGGCATTGAAGAAGCTGAAAAATGACAGCAGCATCCCCTTCCCCAAAGCCTCTAGAGGTGCTGAGAAATAAGGAAATTTAGAAAGGGACTCGTGCTGCTGCTTCCCTTTCTGGAAGCTTTGCAGCTTGCTCCGACGGATGCACTACACCAGTCTTATTTCTTATTAGAAGACATCTGAAGGCAGGCCTGTATAGGGAGTTTTTAATGTTTGATGTCTTACTGTGTTTTAATTTGTTGGAAGCCACCCAGAGTGGCTGGGGTAACCCAGTCCGATGGGTGGCATTATTGTTATTAAAATAAATACCCCTTTATAGCTTAGTTGGAGGTTAGGCAATGCTTATAACCAGACCATCTTCCTATTTTTCCCTTGCTCTTAAACTGTGGGAAAGAAAATACTGCATGTAATGAACAAGGCTTTGCTGTTTAAAAGTATCCCACTATTTCTCCCTTAGGAGCAACAGCTACGACAACAAGATCATCCGATATAGTCAAACTAGCACAGGAATGCTGTTACCATAATAACCAGGGTATTGCGGCTCATGGAGTCCGAGTTCTGACAAACATAGCTGCTTCATGCCAGGAAAAAGGTAATTCTAAAAGGATGGGTGGGTGGGTGTCATAGTATATCTCCCCATGTTTGATGTAATGTGCTGTGTTTTCCTTTGGAAAGAAGTTGAACTCATGTGGACGTCTACCTTTGATGCTAAACTAGAGAACTCAAGTAATTGCTGTTTACTTTCACTATTTTTCCATTGCTTATGCAGTATTTTGTTGGAATGAGAGCTGAGCATGGAAATCAGTGCACTGCTCTTAAGTTGACTGGGTTTGAACTGCAGACATCCTGCTCATTTCTCTGCCAATGTAATGAAAGAGAAATTTTAAGATGGTGTTGCTGCCTTCCAGTTTATAGCCAAATCTAATGGTCATGTGGTTTGTTTTGTTTTTCATTTCACCATTTTCTCCTCCTTAACACTAAGAAATGCATGCAAGCTAGAACTGACAGCATTTCAGTTCTTGGTGTTTTAAAATTGATGGGATTTATTTGAAACTCATTTGGCTGTGCTGTATTACTGCATCAAGGCATTTCTAGATCCCAGATTTCCAAGTTATGTTAAAAGGGAAATGTTTTGTTCTCTTTCATGGCCATGAGGACCACAGTGGCTAGTATTAAAACAGTCAGGAATTAAAGTTTAAATCTTTGTCCTAGATCTTTTGCCGTTGGAGCAGGATGCTGTCTTTGGCCTTGAATCCCTCCTTGTTCTTTGTAGTCAAGACAGCAGTCTAGGTACTCAAGCGACCTTAAAGGTAAATAATAAATCCACCCCCACCAACCCAGTTGTCTTCCATATTAATCTATGTAAGAGCAATGCAGGTTGTTCTAGTGGGGCCGCTTTTTGGGGTCTGGTTAACTACTTAAAATAGAAATAAATGCCCAAGCACTACAGAATGCACGCAGATCAAGGGCAGGACTCAATAATTTAGCAAGTCCGGAGTAGCCCAACATTTGCCTCACTGTGCTCTTGTGAACTGGCCATCCCATATAACCAAAGAGTGAGGACTGACATGCAAATGAGTTAATGCCCTTTGTGGAGCAGGTAGTTAGGAAAAATACTTGGGATAGGTGAATATGTAGTTTGTCTCATTGTCGTTCCATACAATAAGTAGTAATATTATATGTGTTGACTGTGTATCGCATGAGTCTCATCTTTGTAAAAACAGAACGGAGATGGGACTAGAGTGCTATCCTACGTTTAAACCACATAAACCACAGTTTGATCCTGGCTTCTTCCAATGAATCATAGTTTAAGTTAAACACAGTTTATACTTTTTAGGCAGGATGTAATCAGCCCAGCTTAGTTTTAAGTTTAGAAGCAGCTGATGATTCCCAAAGCTGGAAGGGTCTGCTGTACAGAAGCTTAAAGGCAGTATCCAACAAAACATTTCCATTAGTGCAAGGACTTCTGGCTCTGCAGTGTAACTTCCATTCCCTCTCCTCTCTCTGTGCACTTCCTAAATCTGAATCCTCCCTGCATGTTCTTTAGTTTAGAGGGTTTGGTGGTTTGGCAGAATGTCTTTGTGTTTTTTGGTTTCTCCTTTATTTTGCACCTTCATGGTTACATGAGTGTTGTGACCAAAAGCGAGTAGTGTTTGACAGATTTGCAATGAATGTTGAATAAGCGTTTTTTGTTTCCCCCCAATGCAGATAGCACTCACTTGCATGGTGAAGCTGGCCAAGTGCCGGCCCCACCTGAGCCAGTCCATTGTGGAGTCCTTGTTGACACAGCTGCACAGCGCACATGATGCTGCCAGGATTCTCATGTGCCACTGCTTGGCAGCCATTGCCATGCAGTTACCAGTCTTGGGAGACGGAATGCTGGGGGACCTGATGGATCTCTATAAAGTGATTGGACGATCTGCATCTGATAAACAGCAAGAGCTTTTGGTGAGCAACATTGATTCCAGATATAGCAACTGGACCTGGGTACCATTGGATTGAATAATCATTTTGTAAACATGTAGTATTGCATGTTGTGTAACAGTCAACTTGCCTCATTGCAGGGAAAACCATGATGCAGTTACAACATTGCTGTGTTTTTTGCTTTCTCTTCTCATCATGAGGTTTCTTTCTCTTTTTTTGTATCCTTGTATCCTTAGCCATGTTTCTTCTATCCCATTCTTTCATGGCATTAGCATTCGTGTTTAAAAGACTTGTTACTTCTCTTTTCACTTTTGGTTATCAAACCTGTTGTAGAGAAATGCATAGTGGTTTTGGATAACAATTTTACACAAAAGGATTTCATTGCTTTTTGTTTCCTACCTGTGGTACTGGAGGAATGTGTCTATGAACTTGTGAGAGAGTGAAGCACATTATGACAAACCACTGGTCCAACAAGTTTGAAAGCATATATGTGGGCAGACCTATCCTTCATCTAACCTATGGTTGCCACTAGTCATGATTCTTTAAAAAAAACCAACCCTTTATTTTCAAAGTCAACATGCTTCTGTCTAACAAATATGAGGGATTAGCATCAGAGCACTGTTTTAGATATCAGCTGAATGTTCAGTCAGTAGAGAAGCTTGTTTGGCTACTAGATGCGGTGCTAGATAGACAGTTGGCTTTTTTAATTAAATAATGATTTCACTGGAACACCTTGGATTTCATGAAGTCAATGTGATTACTGAAAGAGCTGTGTGTGTGTGTGTGTGTGTGTGTGTGTGTGTGTAGAGAGAGAGAGAGAGAGAGGAAGAGAGCATTTTTAATAAAGTAAATGAAAAAAAAACAATTGAACTTGATGATACAGAGGAATGGCATGTTAAATACGGTAGTTTAACTTCTATTAAGTAAGCATCAAACAGATGTTTTTTAGCAAGTAAAGGAAACTTAAAAGTCTGCATCCCAAACCTGAAACACATCCATTTAGGAGTATATCTGCAGTCTTACTAATCTTAATCCTCCTTCAGTCCAGTAGGTGGCACTTGTTTTACATGGGTGGTCAGCTTGGCCTGGAAATGACAGCACCACTGTAAAAAGTCTTACCCATTTCCACCATGGCGGTAGACACAGGACAGCTCAAAGTGGATTTGATGCATCTTATGTCTGCATGGTTTTTGTATTGCCCAAGTGGCAGCCCTTATGCACACCCCATTTGATTTGAATCTTGCCCAATCCACGGATAATATGGGTTGGGGAGTGACTTTACTCAACTGTGGAGGTGTTGAAGTACATTGTGTGGGTGCAGGTATCAGTTGAGGGCAGCAGGGAACAACTCAGCATTTGAACACATCGCCATCAAGTGCCACAAACATGCACAAACTGCCTTGCCAGTGCTAGCCAAGGCAGAGAGGAAGTTCCCTCAACAGGCCCTGGGAAGTGGCAGGCTTTGGGCAGAGCTGCCTGATCCCACACACTGCTGTGTGTGAAACTAATAAAGGTGTTTCAGATATAATGGGCAGAGGGCTGAAACAGCCTGTTGTTTGCTATTCAACATTTTCATGTCATTTTGTTCCAGTTATTTATTGTGATTGTGTTGCTGAATGTTTTTCTACTTTTTAATATCTTTGTAAATCTCAATAATAAATGGGAAAGTGTAGAAAAGGACCACCAGAATCAAGGGGTTAGAACGCCTTCCGTACCAGAAAAGGCTTTTTTGTTTAGGAAAGAACATGTCTAAAGGCTGGATATAGTAGAGGCTCGTGAAATTATGTCTGGTGTGGAGAAAGCAGGGTTTTTTGCTCTCTCATATAAGACCAGAAATTGGATCAGTCGGTGAAATGGATTAGCAGTAGATGCAGGACAGACAAGAAGAAGCACTTCAGATAGCACATAATTTATGGAATTGTGCTCATAAGATGTGAAGGTGACATTAGCTTAGATGGCTTTAAAGGGGGGATTAAGCAAATTCTCACATCAATCATTAGCCATGAGGCAGTGCTGAATGCAAGTTGCAAAGCAATAATGCAGAGCTGTTGTTTTAATGCCCTTCTGGTCATACCTGACTGATCACAGGTGCTGGATTCGTAGTTTGATTTAACAGGGCTTTTATGAGGGCATAAAGCCATTTCACTACCATTGGTTGTATCCAGCTAAGTTGTTCTCAGAGTAGACCAGTTGAAATCAGTGGCCTTAAGCTAGACCTACACATTAATTTCAGTGCTCCAGTTGTATATAACCCCATGTTTACTTGCCAGAGCTTGCAATCCTTTTCAGACAGACCCACTTGCAAGCAATACCACTTGTTTGGTATTAGAGTGGTTAACCTTTCAAAGAAAGTAACAGAAAACTATTCAAATGTAGCACTAAACTGTGGTTTAAGGAGTATGAACCTTGAACTCTGCCTTCCCCTTCTATATTCCTCCTGTTGTGGTGGTCAGAGATTGAATAAAGTACTTACCACTCCTGGTTTAGCAGCAATGCTGTTTTGTCTAAACCTAGCAAACTATGGTTTGTGTAACCCCCCATTTCCCCACAAACCAGGATTGCATTGTAGTTTGATCCTAATTTGTCATTGTGATTCTGATTGGAAGACAAATTTACTAGTTTTTTACTAGCAAAGTTACTAGTGAACCAGGTACATAACTACAGTTGTACCTTGGATGTCAAACAGAATCTGTTCTGGAAGTCTGTTTGACTTCCAAAATGTTCAGAAACCAAGGCACGGCTTCCGATTGGCTGCAGGATTCCAAAGAACGTTTGCAAACTGGAACACTCACTTCTGGGTTTTCGGTGTTCAGGATCCAAAACGTTCGACTCGCAAGGTGTTCGGGATCCAAGGTACAACTGTATTCATTGTGCAAGTAGGGGGTGGACCTGATGAGACCAAAGCTCACACTGGTGATGGCAGACTATGATTTCACATTATTTGTCGCTAGGGTCTGTGTGATTTATTTTTTCATTCAGCTTTGCACTATTCCTTCCTTGTTAGGTATCTCTTGCTACTGTGATATTTGTTGCCAGCCAGAAGACTTTATCCTCTGAAGTGAAAACTGTTATCAAACAACAGCTTGAAAATGTCTCCAATGGATGGACAGCTTACAGGATAGCCAGACAAGCTTCCAGAATGGTATGTGTGATCCATATTTTATAATTTCTGGTTTCCCCAATAAGCAAAGCTAATTGACTGAGTTGAAAGTACCGTATTTTTCGCTCCATAGGGCGCTCCAGCCCATAGGACGCACCTAGGTGTTTTTTGGGGGGGGAATAAAGAAAAAAAAATTATTTCGCCCCCCAGGCGCGGGGCTGGGGCGGGGGAAGCCCGAGCTTCCCCCGACCCCAGCCCCCAGAACAGGCAGCTCTCAGCAAGCCTTGGGAGACCGTCGCGACTTCCCGCCGGGCTCCCACGCCTTGCGGATATCTGCCTGAAGCCCAAACCAGGTCGGGGAACAGCGGGATGGCGGCGCTCCGCCTCCCCGCTGTCCCCTGAGCTTGTGGGGCTGGCAATGGGGAGAAGCGCGCTTCTCCCCGCCGCCAGCCTCCAAACCAGGTCGGGGAACCGAAGCCCAGGGTGCGCTGTGCAGCTCGCCCCAGGCTTCGAGATGCAGGCTGCTATCCACAAGCCTAGGGAACCCGACGGGAACTCCTGCGGGCTCCCAAGGCTTGCGGAGAGCTTCCTGAAGCCTGCATTCTCCCCATAGGACGCATACACATTTCCCCTTAATTTTTGGAGGGGAAAAAGTGCGCCCTATAGGGCGAAAAATACGGTAACTCTTTGTACTCCTTAAATTCCCCATGAAGGCTGTAACCTTTTGGGGAGATAATTGCCCTAACCTAGGTGATATAAAGTGGCTGCATTTTTTTGTGCTGTACTAGGGTCTTTTTTAAAGAATAAGTAGAGTTAAAATATGTGAAAGCATGCTAAATTAAAACAATTCTACCTGCCAGATTGCAGCTATTGATGGACCAATTCCCCTCAGCTAATTTTACAACAAAAAAGTCAGCTGATTTCATTGGAGACATAGTAGGGTCTGGATACCATTTTGTAGAGTCCCATTTTGGCAGCTGTTAACTGGAGCACTCATCTTGAGCAGGGGCGCTATTTTAGATTTCATTGGGAAAGACTAAGGCCTTTCAGTGGGGAGAGCAAGTTTCTCAGCAAGGTTCCACTTGTGGGATATATTCAAGCTTTAAATGGCAAGAACAACTTTGAAATGTTTTTGAGGATTTCGTATTATTCTGATCCTGTTTTATTGTTTGGTTTAAGTGCAGAGTTTTGTTTTGTTTTTGTTCTGTAAATCTCTCTCTTGTTGCCCTGCACAGGGTAACCATGGCATGGCCAGAGAGCTGTATCAAAGCTTGCTGACTCAGGTGGCTTCAGAACACTTCTACTTCTGGCTAAACAGCTTGAAGGAGTTCTCCCATGCAGAGCAGGGCCTGACAGGGCTGCAAAAGGATGATTATAGTTCAGCACTTTCCTGTATTGCTGAGTCACTGAAATCTTACCACAAAGGAATAGCATCCTTAACGGTCAGTGTGAATTCTCCCCCCACCCTTTACTTGTTACAGACCTGTAGGTTAAAGCAATTGTCCTTTTTCACTACTGTTTCTAACTAGACTCTTCTTCAAATGTCTTGGAAGAACAAATGTTGCGCTTACACCTACTTTCTTAAGCAGCAGTAGCTTATTCCAGCAAGAACTTTAGCGTTTAAGATCTTCACCTTCTTTCTGTCTACATGGCCGTCTGAGTGGATTGGTCGCTACTGAATTGGCATGTTGGCAGTGCAAGACTCCAGCAATAATTTCATCAGTAAGGTAGCTTACTCCTGTAATAATTAAACCAGTAAACTACTGCTGTTTGACAGAGTAGGTATGAACCCACTGCTTTCATGCTCACATTAACATTTATCATCACATGAGTGCATAGGAGGCAGAGATTGAACAATAGCAGTCTTGGCTGCCGTGTGAACAATCTCGGATTCCTTGTGCAATCAGCCAAGAGTCATGGGAGTTCTCCTCGTAAAACGAAGACCTTTCCTCCCCTTTTGTTTACTTTCGGTTGCATTTGCCGGAATGGAACTGTGTTCTGCATTCTTGAAATGCTTAGCCAGGGAGAGGGACTTGCCCTGCTGCACTGGAAATATATTATGCAGTAGAGAAACAGCAACTAATTTGTATTTTGGTTACATGAACAACAACATCATTTGTGGATTATTTGCATTAATGTGTTGGAGGCTCGGCTTGACCTTATTATGGACCATGTTGCATAAGCTTATTCTGACATAAATAACCAATCCAAGAAATTCTGGATCTACCACTTAAAATGGGTGTGGGAAGCATGAGACAGGGCCAAGTAATGAATATGCATTCTTAAGCTTCTTCATTTTCAAAGCTTTGCTCAGTTCAGTGTGTTGTTGTGGTTAGAACATTGGACTGAATTCAGGCAGGCAGAGATCAATCCAGCCTCACCCCAGAGGTAAACTTGGCTTGGTCTCTCCTTAATCTACCTTGCAGGTTTGTAGTGAGGATAGGAATGGCCCTATACCCTCTGTCCTGATTTTTCATTGCCATGGCTATTCAAAGAGCCAGAAAAGCCATTTTCTCCTCAGGGAAGGGGGAGAGCCTGCAGAAAAGCACCTTGAGGGGGATACATGTTGTGGTGAGACACAGTTTGTCCAAACTTGATCTCAAAAATTACAGGATATAAATACATTGTCTTCAAAGTGAGTCCCTTGATGTGGTAGGAAGAAGACAGGCTCAAGGTTTATTTAACTTGCCAGTTCTATTGAATTGCTGCAGTCCTGTGTTGCACAATGTGTGCGTGAACATTTCTGACTCCAGAAGAAGGCAATTTGTCAGCTCAGGCAAGCAGAAATAAGATAGAGCTTGGTTTATATGGAGCAGAAAATGTATTTAATTGCTTATCGTGACAAAAATAGTGCCTGTTTCAATAGAAGAACCACAGTTTGAGAAAATTGATGTTTTAGGTTGCCTTTGCAATGTATTTGCCCTAGTTTGAGCCTTTTATTAACCAGTAATTGTTTCTTATGAAGCTTTAAAAAGGCAGCTAAGTAGTTTGTTCATCTCTCTGGGCAAATACTGATTTGGTTGTTTCATGTGTCCTTTATTGTGCCCTTTGTATATGGAAATCACAGAGCTTTGTTTATTAGCTTGGACATCCGCAGAACTCTGACAAATATGTTAATTCAGAAAGTATTGTGCTGAATGCATACAAGCTGTGTGTCTACATGCCATTTACAAATGCATATGCTCTGTCCTTTTCTTTTTCCCCCCAAGTAATGTTTATTGAGATTTTCCAAATAATGAAAAAAGCAAAAAGCAAAAATTAAAAAGAAAAAAGACAAAAAACAAATATCCAACAAAGAAAAACAACAAAAACACATAATGTTTAAAAAACCTTATCTTCTTTCACCTTATTTCTCAGACCTCCTCCCCCTCCCCTTCTTGCATTCCAATTTATATTATCTGCTCAACAAGTTCTTATCATATTTCTCAACCTTAACTTAATAATTTCATTATTTATTACTATTTATTTTCCTTTTCTTCTTTCTTCCATTTCTCAATTAATTTGAGAGCCTTATTTCTAATTACTTTAAAAGACCCCATTTTAACTTGATCTTAAACTTTTTTCCTAAAATCGACCCAAATTTCCCTTCCACAATTTCCCCACATTCCATAAAAATCACGAAAGTTATAAAAAGAAAAAAGAACTTAACAAAACTATATTTTAACACCCTTTGGATTCCCAAGTCCCACCCTCCCTTTCCCGGTATGATCCCCAAACCAATGTCCATCAGTCCATCATTTCTCAGCCTGGATCCCAGATTTCCGAGGCTCTTAATGCTCTTTCCATTTCACTCTGCCGGATTTTTTGACCATCTTTTGTATTCAACACCAAATCTCGAGGAAGATCTGTCCCAGTAATGACCATTTTTCTTCCAGACAGGCCTCTAAGTTTAAAAGTGGAGCTCAAATTTTGTTCCTTAAATTTTTTAAATCTGTATGTCCCAAAAGCTCCAACTTCCATCTTGATCTCACTTGAACTAACAGGCCTCTGATCTGCCTTGATCTTCCACAACATTATGGCTTCACCTTCATTTTCCACCAAATTTTCCACCAAATCCTCATGTATCACTTTTTCCACTTTCTCAAGTTTGTCAAATTTCTTTTGCCCAGCTGCAGCCACTTCTGTTCCAACTTCAGGGGCTTTTGGTTCCACGACAAAGACTTGTGTCAAATCTCTTACTGTTCCAGCAAATTTATTTACTGCTTCTTTCAATGTTGTCGCCCTTGTAGTCAAAATATTACCTTGATCCTGGATCTCTCCCTGTAGTTCCTGGAGCTCTCCCAGGAGATAAAATGTCCTGTTCAGCTCAATCAGTATTTTTCCACTTACAGCCATTTCTTGCAGTGTTCCACAACTCCCCTCTAGGGGGATTTTATTTACTTAGTATCTTTCCAGTTCCAATCCAAAAGTCCAATGTAGCTTATTTTTCTTTATTTCCAACAATTTGTATCCAAATTACAGAAAATCTAACCGGCAGTATCACCAGAAACAACGTTTCCTTTTATTCCCCAGCCTTGGCAGCTAATTTGACAGCTGTCAAAGTCTGTGTCTTTTAAACAGGCTCTTTCACAGATCACTCCCGGGTCCCGGGGGGTTGCACTTTAACTTTCGAAACCAACTCTTATCCTCCAGCAAAATTAATTATAATGTCCAATCATGAAATTAATAAGTTTTCTCCACAAGGGACAAAGATGTTTCTCTCAACTTTAGTTCTCAAGTCCTTGCTTTAGATTGTTTGCAAGGCGGGGGGGGGACTTCCTTTTTACCCCTGCCCCGGTCATACCGAATTCCAAGACAAAGATTCCTTTTTAAGTCCAATTTCCTTGTTACTCACGGGTTGTTGCTTTTAGTCCGAATGTTCAAGGGAAAAAGTCAGCGCTCTCCGTCCATGGCATGCGGCTTCGCTCAGCAGGGTGAGCAGAGGACTCTCAGCACCGCGCCGCTCCCCGTTCCCCGTTCCGTAGCCTTTAAAAAGGCTCCTTCGCGGGTCGGGGGCGTTAATGGTGCCCACCGAGTCACCACGTCCACAGGCATCCGCGCCTGTGGTTTTTAAGGGTCCCCGCGTCGCCGGCGCGGCAGGACCCGAACCCTGTTGAGCCGATTCCCTCCGGAGCTCGGAGGGAATCCGCCATTAAACAATGGCGCTAACCCGGAAGTCCTCTCTGTCCTTTTCTTTCTCCTCTGTCTCCGTTTACATCTTTGGCCCTTAACTTGGGTTCTCAAGCCAATCTAGGATCAGAATATCATCCTTCACAAAGGCTGGACAGATACATATCCTTATATCCTCCCTTAGAAATCTGCTGCTATTGTAGCTGCTCATTTTTAAAATTGGCACTGGAAAACATGGCTGCTTCTCCCTTTTCTTCAGCTCTGGCCACACATTCTCCTAATGCTTGCGTGATGATAAATTTTTGAAGGCGCCTAGTGCAGAGAGAAAGGAGGTATTGGAAATTAGGACCTTGCTCTACTCAGCAGAGACCTCTACTGGGGTGATTATGAGTTTGAGGGAGATGTGACGGGGTGGAGGGATGGGGTCATTGGTTCTAGCAGGGTTACAGATAGCCCATTTCTGGACTCCCCAATCCTGGGTCTTTTGCGTATGAAGCTGCTCATCTGCCGGACCTTCTGATTTAATTGTGGGTGAGGGAACTGGCCTGGCATGCATCTCCATGAGCTGGGTGAGCTAATTGGGTGGAGTGGATCTGAGGACTGACTTAGAAGGCCTGAGACACTGACAGGTTGGGGATTCTCCTGTTTTTTGCATCAGACCTGGTAATTCTTGCGGTACTTGTAAAAAACAAAGTAGATCTCACAGGCCTGAACTCTACCCACTCCTAATCTAAATTACGTTTCCTTATTAATCTAAATCTTGTAAAAGTCTATCCCCCTGCTCCAAGCAGCAGTAGCAACCTCTGAATATCTGTGGGAGCTGTCATCCATAAAGTTCACCCGTGGAATGTTCTTCTGAATACTAATACATAATCCCCCAAATATCCCACATTATCTAAACAAAGTGTTCTTCTAGAGAAATGATTTCTAAAATCGAAAGGGCATTCTTCAATGGCTTTTGGCTTGGGTCACCAGTCTCAAAGTTCTGACTCTGTGTTTTGTTTGTCTTTCAGGCTGCCAGCACACCCCTTAACCCTTTGAGCTTTCAGTGCGGGTTTGTCAAACTCCGGATTGACCTCCTTCAGGCTTTCTCTCAGCTCATCTGCACTTGTAATAGCCTGAAGACTAGTCCTCCACCTGCCATTGCCACAACCATTGTCATGACCTCAGGCAGTGACCTTCAGCGGTGTGGACGCATTTCCAACCAGGCATGTGCTCCAGTTTATCCCTGTTATGAACGTGCAGTTATATTTTTACTTGGCTTGGTGTTCTGAGATGAAAACAATGAACAGTGGACACTGACCAAAAAAGTGACCATTAGCTGCAATTCAGCCGATCATTAAAGAATGAGGCTCCTTTTGCAATGGGCAGAAGCCACTGTGTTCTCCTATAAACATGTTGAAAAGGTACAGACCTTCTGCAGAAAGAATGTTGCTTAGCGCCTGTGCCCAGGAGCTATGAACTCCCATCATCCCCGACCACAGGTCACACTGGCAGGGAATTATGGGAGCTGGAGTCCAACAACATTTAGAGGCCTACATGTTCCCCATCTCTGATTTAGCATAGTAAGATCTGTTTCATGATGCCCTGCTAAAGGTTCTACCTTATATGGAGGCCAGAAACATAGCTTTTTCAGTGAAAGGTACTCCCAGTGGAAGTACTTAGTCTCTCCTTGCTTGCTTGCCTTCTGGGGTATGTTAGCACTTTGACTTCACAGAATTCACCAGAGTTAATCTCTTACAGTGAATGCTCCAATCTTGTCCCCTTTGCTCCTCCCTCCTAGTGCACAGAGGAAACTAAACAAAATCTCTGGCTTACAAGAATGCCAGAACTGGGGGTGGTGGTTTGTTTCAGTTCAGCAAACCATGATAAGTAAGCCAAAAACAAACTTCAGTGTGCATAAGGTCAGATATACATTGACCCAGTTCAGTCATCACAGCAAGCCATAGTTAGGGGTATTCACAATGACTCATTCCCCAATATACAAACACTCCCCTCATAAGGGAGGGGGAAAATATATCAACTGTGGATCTTATTTTCCCTCTGTCAGCCCCCTTGACCTTCTGCCTGGGCTGGTATTAGACTGGAAAGGGTTTGGATTCTCCCTTCCCCACTGAACTGCTTTGTCCCGTAAATGAGTACCCTGCATTTTGGCACACAAGGATCCTCCAAAATTGCCACAAAACAGACTTTGAAAATTCATAAAGCAAACTAGAGCAAATTAATAATACTTTAAAAAATCTAGTATCAGAGATTTCAACCTTCAGATTCCAAAAGTCTGGCAGGAATCTGCTTCTTGAGAAGCAAATCTGCTTCTTAAAAGCAAGAATTGATTTAGCCAGGCAGGTCTTACAGAAGAGAATATTCCACAATAGAAAAGGCCCTGCTCCTAATAGAGCCTAACCTAATTTAGATAGGCAGGGTGGCGGAAAGGCAGAAATCGGATTGTGAAACCAGGATCAGGGAGAAATCTGAAGAGCAAATTGGCAGGGAGGAGGGACTTGGACGGTGCAAGAAGTGAGGCAAAGGCAACTTTCAACAGGGCAAAGAGAGAACTGATACGTTTGAGGTGCAAGTTGTAATTGGATTCTGAGCAGCTTGCCAAGAATCACCTGCTGGTTCTATATGTTAGGGGCTGCTAATGGGAGCCAAAGTAAGCAGGGAAGTTCAGTTGGCTTCAGGCAAGCCTGTGTCCCAAGCCAGGATGGAGAGAAGGTACAGTCTTGCCAGTTGAGCCAGTGATATGAGGGCTCAGTGCAGGGGTTCTGTGGTGTATTTGTTTGACCTTTTCAATTTATGACCTAATGGAAACAAATGAGAAAAGTGAGCATAGCACAAGGATATACAAAGAAACAAAAATATTAGTTCATTTCAGTGCAATCAATCATGAGTAGTGCTTTGTTTTTGTCCCCACCCCTTTTGCTGCTACAGATGAAACTCTCCATGGAAGAATTCAGGAACCTAGCTGCAAGATACGGAGATCTCTATCAATCATCTTTTGATGCAGACTCAGCAACTTTGAGGAATGTGGAGCTGTATCCTACTTTTCAAAGCACAGGGCTTGGTTATTTTTCTCTAAGGATATGCCTTGTAAAGATGACTCTTAAGAATTTATTACTGGAGCTTAGGACATGGGGAGAACATAACTTTCTTACAAATTCAGCATGCCAGTTTTCTTTTAAAGCCAACACCAAACACCAGTTTGTTTGCCAGAATTTAGCATTTGATATCATTGTGTCAGAACATTACCCAGCTATCAAGCATCATACCTAGAAGGCTCTTCTTCAGCGCCTTCTGTGTAACAATGCAATGTAGAGATTTGGCACAGGTTCAGTGGGAGAGAGCTCTGTAGCTATGATGCCACCATGGGCAAGGATCTCTCCCTCATGGTCACCCACCTTGCTGACCTGAGGGTTGGGCACAGAAGGTGAGCTTCCGAAATGGTGATGTTGGCAGATTAGTATGGGTGCAGGCAAACCAGTAAATACCTTGAGTCCAAACGTTTCAAATCTCCTGTTCATGACCAAAATGGGGGGGGAGGGAGTGCATGGACCTGACGCTCCCTTTCATAGGGCTAAACTCTGGTTCAGCAATTGTATCCAAACCAGGTATATGTGTGAAGTGGTCTGTAGAATCAAGTTGCTTAAATTCAAGTTGCTCAAATTAATGATCTCCCCAGAAATGAAGGCCATGCTGATTTTAGTAACTTACGGCCATTATTTTAATGAACCATGTAATATTAATTTAATTTTGCCATTTTCATTTGTTCACCTTTAACATCACGTCAGACAGCAGCAAGGTTGCTTATTGATATCACATGCGATTGAAGCCCTGATTTTAGATCCTGAATCTGCAAGGTAAATATGATGCAGACTTAACTTTCTTCAGCCGCTTGTCACCCAGTCTTGCCATTATTTTCTAATTTAAGTAGCCATTAATCAAGGCGAAAATGTCTAGCCATAGTTTAGCCAGGGCTCCTGTGAAATAAAGTTGCACAAAGTTGCACATACTCAAAATGTTTATTTTGAGTATATGGAAGAGTCCATTCAAATTACCTTTAGTTTATTTGCTTATCTGAAAGAAACTTCAGCTGCATTTCACTGAAATGCACTATTTCATGGGAAGCAATTCATTAACTATATGTAGTGCATGCTTATTGTCATTCAGAAAGTATTTTTTTAAAAACCATATTAGTTCTCTAGCAACTTTGTCTTTTTCCTTGGCTCCAAAATTAAAGCTAAACAAAAACTTTTTAAAATTTTCTGTAGACTTTTAAAAATTTGACAGTGACTTCATACTTCAGTTTTTTTATTTAAACAAAATTTTAATAGAAGTATTAAAATAAAATAAACTTTCGGCACTGTACCGTGCTGATAACGAGGTTCATGAACAAGCACATGAACATGTCATGTGGAAAAGTAGTAATGTAAAATTCAGCAGATTATTGTTTATACTGATAGACATCAGGACAGCAAAAATTAGAAATCTTTTGAAAGGAGTCCTGATTTCCTTAAAGTGGGTTGATGATTGGGCTAAATCAGGGATGGGGAAACCTGTAGCCCTCTAGCTGTTGTTGGACTTCAATTCCTATCAGCACCAACCATTCGCCATCCCGCCGGCAGCTGATAGGAGTTTGAAGTCAACAGCTAAATGAAGCTGGCTGGGAGTGGCAGAAAATATTAAGAAAAAATTCAGATTCAAGTAATATGGTTATAATATTTTAGCTAGGCAATCCTTACTTTAAACATTCTCAGGGCTGTATCCAACTAACATGTCCCATCAGTGTAAAGATTTCAGCTTGCACAACAGGACTTCCTCTTCTCCCTCCACCCTCTCCCAGTCTCCTCTGGGTGGATGGAGAAACCCACAGGCACATTTAGGGGGTGTGCAGGGGAAGGAGGCAGGAAGTCCTGTTGCACAAGTGGAAATTATTGTGTTGTTTGGAGACGTATTACTGCCACTTTGGATACAACCCTTAGTGATTTTTTTTCTCTAGGGATGAAAGCATTGCGGACATTGCACCTTGGTGAAACTGAGATTCTATAGTTTAGTGCTTTTCAGTCTTCCTTCTAGGAAGGATTTTCACATTGACATCTCCTGTGGAAACCTTGCATGTCTGCCATGGAACCCCTAATGTTACGGAAGATGTTTTACAATATTATAACAATAGCAATAATATTTATTTATTTGCTACCTTTTCCCCAAGGCAACTTACAGGTAAAACAGAGAAAGCAAAAAAGCATAGAAAAGAGAGTGATTAAATTACACATTCAGTTCCCTGGCTTGGGCCTCCTCACTGACCCATGTGAACTTAAAGCACAGACAAGAGCATGCATCAGCGCATTGCAGTGGAAGATCACTAGTGTTGCACAAGCCATCTTTTAGGAGAGCTTGTCTGTCATTTCTGTTCTCACTGAGAAGCCTCCGTTAAGCTTTAAGAGAACCCTGGCATTCTTAGAAATAGTTCAGGATGAGATGCCACAAGATCTTGTTGAAGTTAAAAATAAAATAAATGACAAATACTTCTTCTTGTATTGCTTGTATACCTGGTGCTAAATAAACTTTATTTGATGTAAGCTCTAATAATTTCAATGGAACTAAATTCCAAATAAGTTTACTTAAAAAGCCAGGGCTCCCCTCCCCCAATACCATTGGGCTCTCTTGAATAGTCCCTGTTTTCCTTCTTAGCTTTTGAAATCCCCTAAATTAACCAGATAATTAATCTCTGGTGTAATGCCATTGACTTTGATGAAGTTTCTCGAGGGACAAAGATAGCCATGTAAGCCTTCTTGGTGCTAGTAAAAGGTCTCCCTTTGGGCTGACTCTGATTTCTGTTGATAGAATGTAAGTTGATCAGATCCCGTGAGACTGGAAATCGGAAAGAATTGCTCAGAAGTAGTAATGGCTCATTTAAACATGGGAATTACAGGACTGAACTGATGCCTAGTAGATCTTAATCCACATAGACAGTACACACTTTTTAAAACAATGGCCCGATTCAGAGGTAATGCTAAAACTGTTGTGCACAGCTTTTGGCTCCTGCATTTTTCACTTTCCTCTTCACTGCTGTTGAACAGAAATGATTGGAAGCTGTCACTTCTGTTTTCTATTAGCTGCAGTTTATCATTACACCCAAACCTGAAATGTTACCCAAGCAAAAAGATTTTCAAGCTCTGCACTGCACTTTGACGTCCTGACGATCGGGGCTTCCGAGTGCAGCATCACCTGGCGATAGTGATGCCAGGTGATTAGCAGGCAGCATCTTCACCCACATGTCAGATTTGGTCCAGAGGAGAAGGAAAACCATGTTTGCCAGACACAACAACCACATCATTGTTTTGGTGAACCAGTGCAGAGAATGCATTGTGTGGAGGTGGCTTCCATGTGTCAGTGCAGGCTACTTCAGCAAAACTGAGCCATCTGCCTTTTCTGTTCAGGGGACACTTCTTGTGTATTCAATTTGGCGCTGAATGCACAAGCAACTGCTTTGCAGATGTGTCACAAATTTATTCCAAGATTTTTTATTTTATTTTTTAATTGAGTAAGGAAGAAATGTTTAAGTGAATTGGAGATGTTCAGATTAAGTATGAAATGCCTATAAAGATGGGGAGGGTTATCCATGGAGTCCAGCATTTACAAGGACAAAGGAACCTGTCAGAGAGGCTGTGCTATTTCCAGGAAATTATTTGTTTTCCCATGAATAGTTAAGTATATAAAGACAAGATGGTGACTTTATAGAATCTTTATCTCACCTTCTTATCCAGCCTAGAGTCCCAACGCATTGTGTAAAAATACCCAAGACACTTCGGAATAGTTAGAGAAAGGGACACATTGGGCACCACCGGAATGAATTTCTTTTCTAGTTTACAGGAATATGGCTCTGCTGGAGTGGCACATGCCACAAGTGAATATGAAAGGAGAATGATGTCTGTGTTCAGTCATGTGCTGGAAGAAGTGGAATCACTGAACAGAAAATATGCACCCGTGTCTTACATGGCAAGTAATAGCCACTTTGTCATAGAGACTTTTAAAATAGTAGTTCTTTACATTCCTTTGAAACCAGAAGTCAAAAGATAGATGACCCCAGGTTTTGTATTGGTCACAAATAACATATAACCAGAGAGATGGAATAAAATCAGTTTCTACCATAGAGCAACATTGGAGATCCATATGCTTTAGAGGGTATAATTTTTAATGACTCACAATACCAGATTTGTATTTCTGAGGAGATGTGTATAGGATTGTACTGTTCAGTGGTCAAGGTGGAAGTGACAAGTCAAGACTTGGCTTCAATCTGTAATTTATTAACTAAAGCTATAGGAATGGTGGAAGCAGCATTGATATTTAGGTATAATGAATTAACCAATACAAACATAAGTATAATCCAGATATTGTTATGCATATTAAAAAGCTTAAAGAACGTGCAGAAAAGTAAAAAATATTTTTTGTTTGTAATAAGTCTTCACTCATTCTCAAAAATTTTGACCAGCTGTAGCAAAATTTGTCTACTTTTTAATGAGTAGTATGTTTCTTTATCCACAGCTGTTTAGATTTTGGCCCTTCCCCCTCTCCTAAATTTGAGAATGGAAAGCTTCAACTTGAAAAGCATTATATACGTCTTTGGTATACATCAGTAGCAACAGACGGAAATATTTGTAATTTGAAATAAAGGGATGAAGCTTGTAGTGACATGCGGAGCTATATCATTGTTCTTTGGACTGCTTATAACTTTACTCAGTTTTCTAGGAGCTGTGTTATTTAATACCTTTCTGATTCTGACGCTGAGATGGCTGTCATGCAGAAAGTTCATGTGTGGAACATCCTAGAGGCCACCTGCCATTGCTCCACCTTGGCTTCATTCATTGAAGCTGATTGTGTTTCAGTACAACTTTTCACTGGTGTAGAGTTTCTCTTATCAGGTCAGGTCATCCGAGAACACTGATGTAGCTGATGTAACTCCAAACACAAAGCGGAGAACAGTTCTAAATGAGCTTAATCTATAGACTAGAACCAGGGTTTCAGATACTGACTTTAGGATATCTCTGATCTCTCTGAGAGCAAGCAATCTGCTGTCCTTCCATGTGTGTATGAATAAAAATGTACGCAGAGTCCCGTATAAAAACTAAAGCAATTATTCAAATAACAGCAGCAGGGGGCTGCTATTGCCCTAATTTCTTGCTTGTGGGTTTCCCAGAATCATCTCACTGGCCACTGTGAGAAGCGAGATATTGAACTAGATAGAGCTTTGGCCTGATCCAGCAGGACTCTTCATAGTTAATTTCTCGCTGGCCATATTTTTGCTCTCGTTTTATTGCAGAAAGCACTGTGGGACCAGAATAGAGAACAAGCCGTTTTCCGTAAGACTTCAGAATTTCCCCATATTTAATCTTCAGCTCCATTCATGGCTTGTCTTTCTTTGTTGTAGGGACTCCCCACTGCTACTTAGTTTCTCTCAAGCCAGTACTGCCTTGTCCCATTTGGCTGCATTCTTCCTCCTGGTGGCCTCTGGTCTCCAGGAAGCCCCTGCCTTGAGATCTAATCTGCCAGGCTGCATTGGCCACCATTTTTTCTTTCCATTTGATATTCTTGATCAAATGATGCACTTAGGAATAGGGGATGTTGAGGAAAACAACAACTTTTCCCCAAATTCCTTTAGAGCTGCTACAGAGCTATTTTCGGAGCTATTCAATGCGCCTCTTGTCCTGATACAGAAAGGAAACCGGATTTGTTTCCACCAGCTCTATAGTCTATTCCCGCCTGGTGCCCATCAGACGTTTTGGACTACAACTCTCATCAGGTCATAGAAGCTGTAGTCTAAAACACCTGGAGCCCCCCAGGCTGGTGAGGGCTGCGCTCTTCCATATTCTTGATGATGCATTGTCTTGGCTTCCTAATAAGTGCTAGTGAATGCAACGCTAATGCACAAAGTACATTCTGTTTCCGATCCCTGCTGTAAAAAGGATTAGTTCTGATCTGGCTTGGCATTGTTTTGTTCCAGCACACGGCTTGTCTATGCAATGCAGTCATTGCCTTGCTGAAAGTTCCCTTGTCATTCCAGAGGTATTTTTTCCAGAAGCTGCAGTCGACTAGCATTAAGGTAAGCTTACGGTGTCACCGAATTTTAACTGCAGTTAATGCAGAGAAATGTCTACAATCCCTTCGCTGTCAGGAAGAGGAATGGGAAGGAGGATTGCTGCTAATCCAGCTCTCAAATTTCTCACTGTTTGTAGGTTAAAATGTAATTGGATTTGGACATGCAGATCCCTACGTCTGCTTTGATTCTTTAATTATTGCTATTTTTCAGTGGGAGATTCTGTTCAGATCGCTAACTGCATTCTGTTTGGCCCTGGCTCTTCTATAGGAGAGAGAATGGGAGCCGTTAGTGATTGTATGGCACCCAATACAGCAGTTATTTTTTCCAGAGCTTTTATTTGTTTGTTTATTTAAACAATGCCTACTAGCAACTCCCCATTTACACACAATCTATTTGCATGAGTGTCCTCCTGGCTCACAAGAAGACCCTCCCCAGAGCCTGAAGAGGACAGAGGCTTCCCGCCTAACAGCTTCCCCATGCATCAGCTGAGCAGCCTCAGCAAAGCCCCTCTGCCCATCCGGCTCACGGAGGTCCATAACATAACCCTGTATAAATGGAGAGTCACAGAGGGCCTTCTCAGTAGTGGCACCCGCCCTGTGGAACACCCTCCCATCAGATGTCAAGGAGATAAACAACTATCTGACTTTTAGAAGACATCTGAAGGCAGCCCTGTTTAGGGAAGTTTTTAATGTTTGATCTTTTATCGTGTTTTTAATATTCTGTTGGGAGCTACCCAGAGTGGCTGGGGAAACCCAACCGGATGGGCGGGGTATAAATAAGTTGTTGTTGTAGTAGTATAAATAAGTTGTTGTTGTATCACTTAACTACAACCTTATCTAAGCAGTGTACAAGAAATAGGTAAAGGTAAATAAAAAATGGAAATAGAAAAGGTAAAAATTGATTAAAACTGTACAGTCAGACTTAAATGCCTGCTGGGATATATATAAAAAAAGTCTTCAGTAGGCACCAGAAGTTCATCAGGAAGGGGCCCTGCATCACCTCAACTGGCAGGCAGTTCCACAAAATGGGTCCATCATCCCACACTCATGGTTTCTGATGGATTCGAGCCAAACATCAGAACCATGGAGAGCCACTAACAGTGACTGGGCTAGGGATATAAGGGATTAGGCAGCCCTTGAGCTGTCCTGGATATATGTTGTTCAGGGCCATGTCAATTAAGACAATATTCTAGAACCTGGCCCATTAGTATATGGGCAGCCAGTGCAAGCTTTTGAGCACCAGGGTTACAGGCTAGTGATTGTCCCCACTGACAATCTAGCTGCCAAAGATCTAAAGAACTGCCCATCAGAGTAGGCAAAACAGAGTTAAGATGGGGACACGGTCTTGCATGTGAGTAAGGCTGCTTTGTATGCCCTGACTACTGGTTCATGTAATTTCATTTTCTAAGGCTTGTACCCTGGCATCTGGAATCATAACTTTTGAGATTTTTAGGCCAGTGGCAAGTTACAGATACTTCAGTTAAGTAAATAATAGTAAAAACAGTAGTGAGATGAAGTTTGTAATTACAATATCAAGCAACAAACAAATTTGCCACAAAGCTTAATTAATACACACACACACACACACACACAGAGAGAGAGAGAGAGAGAGAGAGAGAGAGAGATCCAGGATTGCTCCCCAAAGAGCACATACTTTGCCAGAAAGGAAGGTCTTTGCTAGCTTTCTGAAACTCACCAAGAAGCCTGCCAGAAGTACCTTAGCAGGTACATCTGCTAAGGTTTCTCTTTACAGCAGACTCATGGAACTTCCTTCAGGACTCCTTCGGCTAATCAGTTGCCTGTGTCAACAGCAGTGACTTAATGTCTATTTGGAGTCGTTTAGAGTATGTGTACTTAAGATTGTCAGAGTCAAAAGCTAAGGGCTCTTAACAAGCAAAAAAGCTTACTTGAAAGATTATCAAATGTTGGAGAATCCATGCCCCAGAGCATAAGTCGTCTCTCTGGTTGGGGTAACAGGGCTGTTTGGAATATAAAAACACAAAAATACATAACATAGCAACAAACAAAAACAATACCCTTCTCACAGTTCAAAAGACCATAGATTGTTTAATTAGCCAAAGGCTGATTTCCTGCTTGGTTTCAAACACAGTTTTTAGGCTGTCATCCAGCCTTCCAGCTGCTGCCCAAAGTGCAGAGAAAGCTTTACTGCTTGATTGTACTGAAATATTAAAGCTGCCCTAATATGGAGGTATTAAGGACAGCATCTTCATTGTGTAAAATAACGTTCTAACAGAAAAGTTAGCTGCAATTCAGTTTAGAGAAAATGCATTTCAAGTTTGGAGTGCTTGAAAACGTGTATTTTTTTTCTGACAGTGCACTACTCATGCAATGAATGCCCTGATCATAAATTGTGTTGATTATATCTTGAGCATTGTAATATCCCTCGCCATCTTCCATGTGCTTCTTGTTTCAGTTGCTTTCTTTATTTTATCTGTACTTCAGCTTGCCCTGTCACCATCCCCACGCAACCCTGCTGAGCCCATTGTCGTTCAGAATAACCAGCAAATGGCATTGAAGGTAGAAGGAGTGGTTCAGCATGGCTCCAAACCAGGCCTTTTCCGCAAGATTCAGTCAATCTGTCTAAATGTATCTTCAACACTGCAGACCAAATCTGGGCAAGAGTACAAGGTATGGAGTTGCATACTGTCACCATTTTACAGTGTCTGAAACCTATGAAGAATTTAAATGGAAATATCATTTTCTGCTGTTGGGTGGCGAGGATTTTAATCTCAGCGGGGGAGGGGTGTGTGGGTGTGTAGGCATTTCTGGCAGGTTCTTTGAAGATAAAACCTGTAAGTAAGATCTTGTGTTCATATCCCCATGGGAAAAAGCCTGCGCCTTGTGTATTTGCATCTCGGTGGAAAGGGGAAGGTGGAACAGATAATCCTTTTCCACACTTGCTGTCTTGGCAGTAGCACTGAAAAGTCCTAACATTACAATCGACTAAGAACACACAGCTGTCTGGCAGCAGGAAGCAAATCTGCTCAAGTAAGAGAATGCTGATCACTTGGGATGGCTAATCACTTAGAGGTTCCCAAGCCCTGCTATGAACAGCTGAGCAGTTTGCAATAGCTTTAGCAGAGAGCGCTAAATGGCTTCTTACATTTTGCTTAGACATGCTGAACAAAAGCAAAGGACAACAGTTCTGATATTGTCCTCTGTGAGCCAAACCTTTGCTTATATGACAGAATTGAAACATTGAACACCCCCTTAGAGAAGCTGTGGAAAATGCCATTCCTACTCCTGTTTTCTTTCCCAGATGCCCATTGACAGCCTGACAAATGAGATGGAGCAGATGGTTGAGCCTCACAACGATTACTTCAGCACACAGTTCCTCTTGAACTTTATTATTGTTGGCACCCACAGCATCACAGTGGAGTCTTCTGTTAGAGATCTCAATGGTATCATATGGAAGACGGGGCCCAAAACCACTCTGTTGATTAAGTCTCTTGAAGATCCGTACTCCCAGCAAATTCGACTTCAGCAACAGCAAGGACAGCAGCCACCACAACAGCCACAGCCACAGCAACGAACTGCCTATTCCCGTTTTTAGCACTGTTCTTATCATTCATCAGCCCATGTGAAAGGCATTCCATTTTATGTGGACATTGTCATTTCCCCCATCTGTTTCCCATGATGCTGTCCTTCCTTCCTTCCTTCCTTCCTTCCTTCCTTCCTTCCTTCCTTCCTTCCTTCCTTCCTTGGCAACTGCAATGATCACACCTATAAAATGCAGCTCGGTCACTGAAACCCAATCCTCTTGAGGCACTCCATATAACAAGCTGGTTGAATGAAGTGGCTCTGCTCACAGTTCACGCTGTTTCCACCATGCCACCAAAATTGCTCTAGCAGTGGAGTGCAGAAATTTGCTAAAGCAGAACAAAGCCTTGGTTATGTACTTTAAAGCCTTTTTCAGGTTCTTATGGCCCTGTTCATGTGATGTGGGTCACTAAGGGCCTGAGGGGGGCTAAATCCATGTTTTTATGGCTTCATCACATACCCAGCTCTTCTCGCCATCATTCAGCACAGATTTTAGGATGGTGTGATGAACTGAAATCTGGCCCCATTACATGATCCACCCATTCACTGTTTTATTGTGCTTTCCGTGTGCCTTGTAACCTGCATTCCACCACACACAATGGAAAAGCCACTTTAACGCCTCATATAAGAATGGGCCAAGTTGGTTTCCCTTTGCATCGTTGTTGATGGCTTCCAATTGGAAGATAGTGAGCAGTGAAAGGTCTGCAAGAATTTCCTGGGTTGCATCCCAACATATTGGCTGTTTGAGTAATCCAGTTGCCACTTCCTGAGGAGCATGACTTTCGATTCTACATTTAGTCTTTCAAATTGCATTGGGTTTTCATGTATGCAAAACTGTGTTCCTCTGTGTTATTCAGTACATCTACAAATGCAAAAAGTTCCAACAAACGTCCAGACATTCTGGGTGGTTAAATGTAAGCAATCGTTTTGAATGCTGCTAAGTTAGAACGAGTTTTGGATATCATTCCAAATATCAGGGTGGTGTTCTTTAATGCCTCTGAATCTTGCAGCTGCTCATATTTGTTGCTTCTCTATATAATAATGCTTGAGCTATGCCATTGTGGGGAAAGGGAGATTGTCTTGCTTTATAGGAAAAGGCATTTCAGATTGATTGGGATCCTTGCCCCGCCCCCCAACACAAAGTCCCCCAGAAAATATTCATCTTTGAAAGGTTAGAAAGTTGAAAGATCAGAAAGGGTTGTGTTATAACTGTTCTTCTTTTAACAACAATATGAAGGAAATGCGCATTGAAGCTACGTGAGTACTTTTTAATAGGGTTTTGTTTTTGTTTTTTGGAAGAGGCAACTCATTCTAAAGCAAAATGCAGCTTGAAGTGCAACAGATGACCAGGCCCTGTACCCTGTTACCTAAAGAGGGTATATTTTGTATGGTATTATGAGTTACTTCAAGAGAGCAAGGAGACAAGTAATGATCTTGGAGCCTGCTCCACATGGACTCTTGCCCCTACCACCTCCAGGCCGGCTATCCAATGAGAAGAATCCTGTTATTTTTAAAAAAGCAAACATACGTTATAAAGTACTTTAATTTTACCAGTAAGGCTTGGAAGCATTTGGTATCCTGAAAGGCAGGATGAAAATAATTCTAATACTAATAATTCCCTGCTTTATTCTGTACCAGAGTTGTGACTGGAGAGCCTTCTTCCATTAAATACTCTTATGGTTGGTGGAGTGCATGCCATAGCTGTGCAGGAAGAAATTGACTTTGCATTCTCTTACTGAACTTGCAATGTGTCCATTCCTCTTGCTTTCAGATGTGAGAAGTTCACTCAGCTCTTGATGATACAGGTATGCAGGTTGAGGGTTTCTTTCATTGTAAATACTGGGGGGTGGGTTTAGAGGTTACTTGCAACATGCTCCTTTTTTATAAACTACTCAGATGTAGTTTCTTACTTCATCTTACATCAAGCAAATGCCTCCTTTTATGTATAGAATATCCTAATAAACCATTTGTTTCCCATTTGAATCTGATCAGCAAAACCAGAACTTCTTGTGGGGAAAAAAGACATTGGCATTCTTTAAACTCCAATACTTGATTCACTGGCTGCCTTGGGTTTCAAAGTGTCTCTCCAATTTAACAAAGAAACATTTCACCTCTTCTGTCCCCAGCATGTTGATTTTGCAAATTATGAATAATCTCCAGTGTTAGAAACTCAGATATATAAACTAGGTGCCAAATGGGTTACAGTTGCTGAAACAGAATGCCTAGTTTCCATTTTGGGGCCAGACGACTTGAAAGTCATATTTTTCAATATGACTTTTTTGGGTCCTGAAATTCATTCTGAATGTGCAGATAAAAGATAATGGATAGAATTCTACAGAATGGGGTATTAGCGTGTGAAAAGAGTGCAGATCCAATGATCCCCAGGCATGCACCTCCAGATGGTGGACATGTCAGCCGCCATTCCTGGCACCCAGGCATCTTCACTTGATCGCAAGTGGCCGATAGCCAGCCAAATGCGCCTGGCAAATTTCTGACGCTGCCTCTGACAGCAAGCAGTGGGAAATGTGCTGCTTGACATACGTAGGTAGATGGAGCTTCGTGTTGATCAGCTGGCTAGCTTCACAGTTTGTTCCCCATTTTTATCTTTTAGCCACCTTCGTCTAGCACTGACTTAGATGAAGTCAAACCTATGTAAACCCAATCCAAAGGCTTTTCACCCAAGTTACATAGAGGTCACTGGAGCTAGGTGTGCATACTATCAGCAGACCATGGGGAATCCCTGAATATTTCCACCTTGTGCTGAAAAATCCAATTTCTGATTGAATAAGCTATTTCCCTTCAGGACTCCTCTTTCCCTAAATTTACTTAATTGAAAAAGGAGTTCTGTACCTATAGATACTGGACTTGTTTAGAAGCCACTTACCCCACTGCTGGAATACTGAGCATCCCTTTGTTTCTACATGAGACTGCTAGGGGTGATTTGGAGTTGGATATCTTCAACATGCTGATGACACTTAGCTGTCTCTCCACCGACTCTAGGAGGTCTTGGAAGTCTTTAATTGGTCTGAAATCAGTAATGGAATCAATGTGGGCTAGCAAATTTTTGGTTTAATCCTGACAACTCTGGGAATTGTAGCTCTGTGAGGAGTACAGGGATTGCCTAACAACTCTTAGCACCCATAACAAATTACAGTCCGCAGGAATCTTTGGGGAAACCCATGACTGTTTAAATTGGCATAATTCTGCTTTATGGTGTAGTATATGGTGCCCAGTTGAAATGGTAGGTGAATGGTTTTGCATAATCTCTTAACTTTGCTCAAGAAGAAAAGTTGTCCGTTGTCTTAATAGCCATATATGACAATCCAATTCATGCTCATTTATGACCATGGAAAGCAGAAAAGGAAAGTGTGATACCAGGAGCAAGAAGAAGGAGCTGAAACATGGTTAGAAAATACTCTGATGTTGGTTGGCCTTTAGGGACATTGGTAAAATAAACCTGGGAAGTAAGGGGAGCAGAGATGAAGCTAGAATTTCTGCATACAAGCACGGAGGTAAATTCTACAAGTTGGAACCATTGGAGGAAGAAAGATATGGAGTGGTAAGCTTTTTTAAAAAAAATGTGTAATCCATTATGATGATTAGGCAGTTCCCACATACAGAATAATACAGATTTTCATGTTGGTTCCTTCCTCCGGTGCATCAGAAATAGCCGTAGCTGGAGATGGGATTTCAAACAGGGTGGACTGGCTGAAAGGCAATAGAATTCAAAGCAGGGAAGAAATTCAATATTTTTTCCTCATTTTTGTGTAGCTGCACTTTTAAGAAAGATACTTAATTCAGGGTTTTATGGGCCTTATGTCTGAAGTTCTGAGGCTGATGAAAACGGAGCCATGACCAACATCAGCATCTGGAGTCCTTGGAGTCATGGCCCCAGCCTCAAGCTTGAGCCAGATATCCTGGTCAGAGGCAGCAATACTTCTGCATACAGCTGCCTCCACTGAAAAGCATAGTGATCTGGGTCATAGGAAATTTCTTGCCTGAGTGTTTTATCTGCAGTTATGACCCACACATTATGATCAGGGATGGGGAATCTCTTTCATCCCACAATCTGTGTTCCTTTGTGGGTAAACTTCTAGGGACGAGACTTTAGGTAAGCACATACGTGATCATGAATTCAAGCATTGTATGCAAGTTAGGACTTCTTTTCCTTGACCAAATTCTGTTGTATTTATTTCATTTGTTCTCTCAGGAATGGTCAAGTCTGGGGGAAGCTATTGCACATCAGCTGTGCTGGATTTTAAGGACCTACTGCAAATGTTTCTTTGCTTCATATTTCAAGCACCTTGAAGAACTGTTTGTCTTGCATAAAATCAGAATTTTACAAAATCTTAGAATTGTGATTTTATTATATAATGCATTTTGAAGGTTATCTTCACAACATGGAAACGAGGTTGCATATTAAAAGAGGCTTGCAAAAATATTTCCCAGTAAGCAGCCATTCAGAATGCAAATGCTGATTGTCCAAAAGACGAACACATAAAAGGGAACATTCGGCATAGAGCAGCTTTCCATTTGCATAGAGAAAAAAGGCAAATTATATATAGCCTACTCTGAATCTCTTATATCAGTGCTAGAGATTCTCTTCTTCGAGATTACTAATGCCACCACTTCTGTAGAACATCTCATGAGAATATATATCATTTCAGTAATTTTCACAATAGCTCTATAATGTTGGTGAATGTTACCTCCATCTTCCCAGTGGGGTAGGGGCAAGACTGAGAATTTATTGCCTGTAATTGTCTAGCAAGTTTGTGGTAAAGGAGACACTCTGAAAGATTTCCTGTTCATGCCCATAGCCACCATATGCTATAACAGCTTTACAATAGATCATGGATGGGAGTGGACCAAGGGTGGGAAATAAGTGTCCCTCCAGTATCGTGATGCTATAAGTATTGCGATGCGATCTGTCCAGCGGGAAGAATTAACTTTTTATTGTCAAAAGTACACTTACAAGTTAGGAGAAGGCGTGTCTATAGGTCCTACGTCTCTCAGCTACTCCTAGGTGATCCAGCAGCAATGGAGAATGAAAATACTAACAAGGTGTGCACCCAATGTGGCAGTTGCCACAACAGAGAGGTCCCAACCTTGGCTTTTGGATCTCCCCTACCGGAGCTGTGTGCAAGCGAGAGAAGACTCTGCCTGCATGTCACCTCCTGCTCCTCCCACTTCAGTCTCTCCTGGTCCTGGGAGACAGAGGATCAAGAGGAGGTGTGGAAGCCCTTGACTCTCCACCAAAAAATATATTCTTGCTCAGAAATATATTATTATACACTGTAATAGGAACCAATAAAAGTACAGGGGAACCTTGGTAGTCAAATGCCTTAGTTGTCAAACAAATCTGCTCCTGAACGTCGCAAACCCAGAAGTGAGTGTTCCAATTTGTGGATGTTTTTTGGAAGCCGAACATCGAACGAGGCTTCCGCTTGAGTGCAAGAAGCTCCTGCAGCCAATCAGAATCCATGCCTTGGTTTTCAAACCGTTTCAGGAGTCGAACGGACTCCCAGAACGGATTCCATTCGAGAACCAAGGTACGACTGTAACTGCTAAAAGGAACTGAAGTTTACCCTGTATTTCCTAATGCACTTAAATTACAGCATTCTTACAAAAAAAATGCTGCAAAAATGAGGCCTACTGAAAAATGAATAAGAGGGTGGTATTGCTGTTCTCAAGGTGATCCCAAGGTTTGCAGAAGACAACACACACACACACCCCCCACACACATGGATTTCACATTTATGCAGAGTGTGCCTGAAGAAAGCTGAGCAGTGGAACTTAACATGAGGAAAATGCTGTGGCAAAGAATCTAGCAATTTCCAAAAATGCTTTAGATATTGGTAGAAAAATTATGTTGGTAATTACTGGCCGATTGCTGAATTCTGCCTCCATCTGCCACCCTTTTGTGACTGGTGGGCCTCAGCAATAATCTCAAGTGGGACTGAAAATCTGACACCTCTGCCATACAGGAAAGACTTATTAATGAGAAATCAGCAAAGCCTGGATTCCTGCACTAATAAATTTCTCTCCCCGCCCCCCAATGGATAACCATGCATACATTTGCTAAATTTTCCTAATTTATTTCTGGTAGCAGAATCTGTGTGTTTGCATAATATGAAATCCTCTTACATGAGGCAGATCAGCCAAGGAGGAAGAGCCAGGAAGATGGAAAGCCAGTTCTCAAGGTGTTAAGAAGGTCGCTCAGTCTGGAAAAGCTACCCTCCAAACTTCACTCTGTTGCTTGACTTGGGAAGAAGCAGGCTTGATGCTTGGTGAGTTGTTTTATAGCTCGGGGGGGGGGTCATTAGGGGCAGATTGTTGACCCCACCCATCAGTGTCCCATGACTTTCTCCCATGTTAATGAGGGCCACCCCCCAAATGAGGAAACATTCATAGGGAAAATATTGAGTAACCTGACTCTCATTGTTTGAAATCCCCTCAATTCTGGGCAATGTGTTTTGGACCTCGCAGGCAGCCCATCGGTTGTGATGACAATCTTGCCTCTCTAAATGAAACCAGTTTCCCAACATTCTGCCACAACTATAGCGCAGAGATCGCCAAAGGGTTGTCCTCTTGATGTTGGGCGCCAACTCCCATCAGCCTCAACCAGAATGGCCTGTGGTCAGGGCAGATGGAAGTTGTAGTTGAACAGCACAAAGCACGCAGTGTGTTGTCTCTTATTCCTTATGATGTTTATTTGTCGCTTACAAAAACATCTCAAAGCTGCTTACAATTATAAAAGCAGACGGGATACAGTGGTACCTCGGGTTAAGAACTTAATTCGTTCTGGAGGTCTGTTCTTAACCTGAAGCACCACTTCAGCTAATGGGGCCTCCCACTGCTGCCGCCGCACAATTTCTGTTCTCATCCTGAAGCAAAGTTCTTAACCCAAGGTACTATTTCTGGGTTAGCGGAGTCTGTAACCTGAAGCGTCTGTAACCCGAGGTACCACTGTACAAAGATTAAAAAATATCACAAAGTTAAAAGGAGCATTCATTGCCTAAATGTGCCCATCCTTCAAAAACATAAAAATAACAAATCTTTCCCCATCCTACCATTATGGACTTGGGTATATCATACCTTATGACCCCCAGTTAAAAGCCAAATTCTAGGGTGAGCAGGAATGACTTTTCCTGGCGAAGAAGTTGATCCTATGATGGCACCATGCAACTTTATCTGAGGAGAGCAAGCTGCATTTGGGGAGCCACCACTGAAAAGGCCCATTCTTGTGTTGCCACCCTCCAAATCTCTCTCAGAGGGGGGACAAGAAGCAGGGTCTCAGGTGATGAACGTAGTCTGGCATAAGCAAGATAGGGAACCGGTGCCAGGTTTACACCAGGCAGGGGCAGACACAATCCTTGGTGGATCCCCTTCTAAAATATTGTCTGTTGGTGAAAGCAAGATTGGAGGGAGAGGAGAACCTCAATAGAGAGGCAGTGCACACAGGGGGCTGGGTCTTTCCTTGGACAAAGAGTCCATAGTTCAGTGGTAGAGAACATGGTTTGCATGCAGAAGGACCCTAGTTATATTGTTTAGTAATATTATTTAGTAATTTAGTAATATTATTTAGTAGTATTATTATCTATTAAATCTATATACCGCCCTATACCCACAGGTCTCAAGGCCGTTTACAGAATAAAATTAAAATATAAAACTATAAATTCCATATTCAAAATAAAAACAACAACCCAATAACTCTCCCCTCAAAAAAAACCAAAACATTTAAAAAGGGCATAGGATGTTGAATCAAATAAACCAAAGGCCTGGTTAAAAAGGAATGTTTTGGCCCGATGTATAAAGGTGTATAATGAAGGCACCAGTCGAACCTCCCTGAGGAAAGCATTCCACAGACGGGGAGCCACTGCAGAGAAGGCCCGCTCTCGTGTTGCGGTCCTGAGTCATTTAATGTACGTAGCTGGTAATGAGGCTGACAAAATAGTCAGGGCTGGCACAAGCCATTTTGCTGCATGAGGCAAAGCATCAAATGGCAACCCTCAAGTCATAGTACCCAAGATCAACCAAGATATTTTGACATCTGGGGCAGGACATCCCACAAACGGTTCTTTTTTTAAAAAAATATTTTTTTAATTCAATTTTTTAAACACATACAAAAAAGACAAGCACAACACATAATAAAGACAAACTAAAACAAAAACAAACATATATAATTTCACAATCTTATTTTCGTATACCTTCTTTCATCCGACTTCCCCATACCTCCCTTTCACTGCATCCTTATTTTACAATTTTTTAGCAACCCGTCAATCCATTTATCCATTTAATTCCCTTTCATTAAGTTTTCCTTAATTTATTAGTTACAGCTGTAATTCTCTACTTCTTACCCCTTGACATCTAACCGTCCTCAATTTTACAACAATTTTTGAGATACATTTTAAATTTCTTCCAGTCTTCTTCCACTGTCTTTTTCCCCTGGTCGCGGATTCTGCCGGTCATCTCTGCCAGTCCCATAAAGTCAATCACCTTTCTCTGCCATTCTTCCAGAGTAGGTAGTTCTTGCATCTTCCAATACTTTGCCAGAAGAATTCTTGCTGCTGTGGTAGCGTACATAAAAAAAGTCCTGTCCTTCTTTGGCACCAATTGGCCAACCATGCCCAGGAGAAAAGCCTCAGGTTTCTTAGGAAAGGTCCACTTAAGGACTTTCTTAATTTCATTATAGATCATTTCCCAGAAGGCTTTGACCCTCGGGCAGGTCCACCAAAGGTGATAAAAAGTACCTTCCGTCTCATTACATTTCCAACATTTGTTATTGGGCAAATGATAGATTTTTGCAAGTTTGACTGGGGTCATGTACCACCTGTAGATCATTTTCATTATGTTTTCTTTTAAGGCATTACATGCCGTAAATTTAACACCAGTGGTCCATAACTGCTCCCAGTCGGCAAACATAATGTCATGACCAATGTCTTGTGCCCATTTAATCATAGCTGATTTCACCGTTTCATCCTGTGTATTCCATTTTAACAGCAGATTATACATTCTTGACAGATTCTTAGTATTGGGTTCTAACAGTTCTGTTTCTAACTTTGACCTCTCCTTCTGAAATCCTATTTTCCTGTCTTGTTTGAATGTCTCGTTTATCTGATGGTAATGTAACCAATCTCTAACTTTGGACTTTAATTTCTCATAACTCTGAAGTTTAACCCTTTCGCCTTCATATTCTAGAATTTCACAATATTTTGGCCATTTAGATTCCATATTAAGTTTTTTAACCCCCTTAGCTTCCATTGGTGACAACCACCTGGGAGTTTTACTTTCCAACAGATCCTTATATCTAATCCAGACATTGTATAATGCTTTTCTGACAATATGGTTTTTGAAACCCTTATATACCTTTACCTTGTCATACCATAGATATGCATGCCAACCAAAGCTATTGTCATACCCTTCCAAATCCAAAATGTCTGTATTCTCAAGAAGTAGCCAGTCTTTCAACCAGCAAAAAGCTGCCGATTCATAATAGAGTCTTAAGTCCGGCAGGGCAAACCCCCCTCTGTCTTTTGCATCAGTTAGAATCTTAAATTTTATTCTGGGCTTTTTGCCCTGCCAGACAAATTTTGATATATCTTTCTGCCACTTCTTGAAACAGTCCATCTTGTCCAATATTTGTAAGGTTTGAAATAAAAACAACATTCTAGGCAATACATTCATCTTGATAGTAGCAATTCGGCCTAACAAGGAGAGTTTCAACCTTGACCATATTTCTAGATCTTTCTTTACTTCTGACCAGCATTTTTCATAATTGTCTTTAGATGTTAAGTTTACCCCCAGGTATTTCACTTTTTTCGTTATTTCCAGACCTGTTTCACTCTGAAATCTCTCTCTTTCCTCTGTAGTTAAGTTTTTTTCTAACACTTTCGTTTTCTGTTTATTAAGTTTGAATCCTGCTACTTGACCAAAAGTCTCGATTAGCTCTAATACTCTTTTAGTACTAGTGTCTGGCTGTTGCAAAGTCAATACTAGATCATCTGCAAATGCTCAGATTTAGTAATATTATTTAGTAGTATTATTATCTATTAAATCTATATACCGCCCTATACCCACAGGTCTCAAGGCCGTTTACAGAATAAAATCAAAATATAAAACTATAAATTCCATATTCAAAATAAAAACAACAACCCAATAACTCTCCCCTCAAAAAAAAAAAAAAATTAAAAAAGGGCATAGGATATTGAATCAAATAAACCAAAGGCCTGGTTAAAAAGGAATGTTTTGGCCCGACGTATAAAGGTGTATAATGAAGGCACCAGTCGAACCTCCCTGAGGAAAGCATTCCACAGACGGGGAGCCACTGCAGAGAAGGCCCGCTCTCGTGTTGCGGTCCTGAGTCATTTAATGTACGTAGCTGGTAATGAGGCTGACAAAATAGTCAGGGCTGGCACAAGCCATTTTGCTGCATGAGGCAAAGCATCAAATGGCAACCCTCAAGTCATAGTACCCAAGATCAACCAGGATATTTTGACATCTGGGGCAGGACATCCCACAAACGGTTCTTTCCCCTTCTAGGCAGCAGACGTACAGTGGTACCTCGGGTTACATACGCTTCAGGTTACATACACTTCAGGTTACACACTCCGCTAACCCAGAAATAGTGCTTCAGGTTAAGAACTTTGCTTTAGGATAAGAACAGAAATCGGGGTCCGGCAGCGCGGCGGCAGCAGGAGAGCCCATTAGGTAAGGTGGTGCTTCAGGTTAAGAACAGTTTCAGGTTAAGTATGGACCTCCGGAACGAATTAAGTACTTAACCCGAGGTACCACTGTACATTAAATGATAATAATTTGCTGCCCTTTCATGAGGCTTTAATCAGTTGCCCGAGGCAGCCATGTCCTGCTAGATTTCTACATTGTTTGAACCAACTTTTCATTTTGGGCCATATGGGGAAAGTCCCAGACTCGATCTCCAGTATCTGTAGTTAGAAAAAGGATCAGGTGATGGGAAAGGCCTCTCTTGCCTGAGATCCCGGAAAGCAGGTCTAAATCTGTGGTAGCGGTGCTCCTCCAAGGCACCTTCCTCTCTCTAGTCCTTTTGCCTGTCAGAATGAGCGTTGGCTTTTCAACACTGCAGGTCAGAAACTTATTCCATCAGAGGATGCCGTGGTTTTGGTGTTGCTGCCTCTGCCAAGTCCCAAATGACTTCCTTGTGGCGTGTCACGATGGCTTCTTGATCCTAGTTAGTGCCATTATGTCTCCACCTCTGAAGAAGCATGCCAACTGTCATTCTAAATTTATTTTGCTTTGAGTGCTTGTTATCACTGGCATATTTCCTCATGCATTCTGCTAGCTGCATTTCCCAAGAGGAGACACTGAAATTGCACCTTGTTTAGGAACCAGCAAATTCCTGTATTTGGGGTTTTTTAAAAAAAAATTGTCATTTTTAAAAATAAATAAGTTTCAGAGCTTCCATGACTTGGAGGGTGGTGGAGGCACTGTTAAGCATGATCGTTTCCACTCTCCATGCTTACATGTAGGTTAAACACATAAGCAGAGGGCCCAAATAGGGTTTCTGATGTATATTGATTGCTTTAAAATACTGCTTTTTAGCACCATATTTTGGATCATACAGTTTTATTGGTTTTTAAAAATCATATACTGTACATTTCCCAGAGAATGTTGATTATTGGATAACTAAAAATGCAATAAATTAGATTTACATTTATCTGTAAATATTAATATTAATCATTTATTTACTTCATAAAATGTATACATCACTTGATTGTTAAAAAAAAACAACAACACTCAAAAGACAAAACAGTGAAATCAAAAGAAATCTCAAGTATACTTTACAACAACACTACAAAAGACAAAAAAGTGAAATCAAAAGAAATCTCAAGTATACTTTAAAACACAAAAAAGTTAAAATACTAAAACAGATTAAAATCACCTCAACTTTCTCATTTTCATGTATTTAATCAAATATTGTTTATTTTCTTTCTTGGGTAGCGACTTTGGCTGTTCTGGGGTGGGAAGGAGAAGTTAAGTCTCCATGGCGATTCAGTTAAATCATCAACTTATATAAGCACAATAAAAATACATACATACAGGCACTCAGTTTGATTGCAGACTACAGTACAGGGAATAATCATGTTTGGAAATGCATTTTCTTACCACAGAGCCACCGAGTGCCCTTCCTATAGCCTCTACTCAGGTCAAATGCAGGCCTAAAACATGTCCCTACGTATGTCAACCGCTGCAAACAATTTCCTGTGCGAAAAACTGATTTAATTTGCAAGGATGGGTTTGTCTGAGCTTAATGCCAGTCACTACTAAGCTGAACTTGATTTAACCAGCAGCTGGCTATCGGTGCAGGAGCACTGGAAATTCAGTTTGCACAGTTCAAGTCGCAGCTTTTTGAAGAACGGAAAATGTTGCCTCCTGAATTTAACCGTATTAAATTTATGGAGACGTGCATCCGCCTTAATCCCATGGCTGGCCGTTGTAATTGCCATGTGATGGTGAAGTTGGCCTGTCCTTGTACCGTTCCTGCAGCTGCCTCTGTCCATTTTGCCTGCCACAAGACTTGCGTATCGGGCAAGCCTGCTCTCTGTGACCTTTCCCCTCCCTTTTAGTACTTCTGATCAACATCATCTATAAATGCAAAAGTGCTTCAAAGAGAATCTGGCTACTTTAATAGGTTTGCACCCTAATTTTGTTCCGGTCTAACTTGCATTCAGTCCAAATGTTAATTGCATTCACACAGTGGGAATAACCTCCAGTTTAGCCCTGAGCATAACTGACATACAGGCCTCTTTGTGTGCTGTTAGTTCGTGATCTAAATCAAGGTCAGCACAGGCCATGCCAAAGCCAAAGTCAGGCCAACACACTTGCAGCCATTGGATCCCAGTCAAAGTTAGATTTTGCTCAGTAGCAACCTGGGTAAACGGAGGAAAGCTTACAGTCCAAGAAAACCCACAAACAATTGCATGTGACTGAAACAAATTACTCCGTTAATATTTATTTATTTTTAATAAAAAATATATACAGTTTAAATATATTGCAGTGGTTTAGGTTTTAAAAAAAGTAAAGGTCCCCTGGACGGTTAAGTCCAGCCAAAGGCAACTAGGGGTTTGTGGCGCTCATCTCGCTTTCAGGCCAAGGGAGCCAGTGTTTGTCCACAGGGAGCTTTTCCAGGTTATGCAGCCAGCATGACTAAACTGCTTCTGGCACAATGGGACACCATGACAAGTGCCAGAGCACACAAACGCCGTTTATCTTCCCACGACAGCGGTACCTATTTATCTACTTGCACTGGAGTGCTTTCAAACTGCTAGGTTGGCAGGAGCTGGGAGAGAACAAAGGGAGCTCACCCCGTCAAAGGGTTCGAACCACCAACCTTCCTGGCAAGCCCAAGAGGCTCAGTGGTTTAGAGCACAGCGCCACCCGCGTCCCAACAATAGAACAACAACAACAACAACAATAATAATAATAGAAAAGCATAAAGGATATACAAAGCTTAATAGATATGGAAAATGACACTGATGTGAAATAGAATTGTGAATGATACAGAATGCAAACAGAAAATGGAAAATATAATATATAAAAAGCTATACAAAATCAGGTAGATTATTAGTTATTGGATATGATTTGCATAAGGATTACCAAATGGCAAGCATTGACAAAGCAATCAAAGTGAATCAGGTCGTGTATCCACAGAGGAGGAGGAATGACTGCTGGAAGAAGCACAGAGAGAAGAAATGCCATGGTGCATCTGCAGCAGCACAACCGGACACTTTCATCCTCCCCAGATGCCACAAAACATGTCTCTTCCATATCATTCTTTACAGCCATAGCAGGCTCTATAACTCTCCAATGGTTTGACTTCACCCCCAAAGATGCACTCCTCCATTGTCTCCCGAGATACCGGATACAAGACTCTTCATCACAGGATCGTGGGTTTGAGCACCACATTGGGCAAAAGATTCCTGCCTGGCAGGATGTTGGACTAGATGACCCTTGTGGTCCCTTACAATTCTATGATTCTAGAGAAGATGGACCTCCTCAAGAAAAGACCTAAAGCAATCTCTAAGCACAGACCTATAGCAGAAACGTTTAAAAGATACTACAATCTGTGGTGGCTGGCTCATTCTACATTTTTGGTCTTCATCTATTTTTTAGTAAGTCATTGCTAACCTTGGGGCAAGATGAAACCCCAATGGGCAGAGAAATAATTGTACCTGGAAATTGACCTAACTGAATACGTTTGAGCCTCTAGGCAAGGAAATCCAGCCCTTTTCTCTGCAAAAGGTTCATGTGTGTACTTGTTAGCTGGTATGTTCAATCTTCTTGGCAAATGATCTGTCAAACTCAACAGCAAGAACAGATGCAAAGGAATGGGATCGGTGTCATATTTCTAGATAAGAGATAAATTTCCCTTTGCAGTGTTCAGATAGACAAATGATACGCCATGTTCCTGTGTTTTTCGCCATGGTGGCAATAATGGCTCGATGCATTCTGAAACCGGGCTTCTTTGTTTCACTTCAAAATTCCTCAAAACCAAGTACATAATTTATGCCCCAAGGATGGAGCAGGCTGGGCTTTGAGTCGTGACTCATTTGTACCACGTTGCAATATTAAAGCCTGCGAGAGACATCAATGACAAACCTGGTGTACAGGTTACAGGAACCTGAGACACTCAGTAGCAGTATGGTCACAGAATCAGTGCCTCCTGAAACCAGATAGGAAACTGTATACAGCAATCAAATAACAGCAACACAATCTGAGCGCAAGCAGGCGACCGTTCTGTTGAACATCCAACTATCCTGGCATCTCCTGGTAGGACAGGGCATGTCTCCTGTCTGAAAACTTGAGAGCTGTTGGTTCACATGTCATGGTAAGCCAAACTATGACTCAGCATGAACGAACAAGAGTGCTGGTGCAGAACTGCTATGTTATTCCGCTGCTTCTGGGTTACAAGAAACTTAGTTACAAGAAACTAAGCAATGGTTTCATTTTGGGGGTTTGTTGCATTCCAAACAATAAGCTGTAATCAAGGTTAGTTATTGGCTTATCACTTATGGTTTGTTTGGGAGAAGACAAACCATGATCCTGGGTTGATTCTAACACTACTGGTCTTGTCTGTTCAATCCGCAGCAGTCTATCTTTGCATGCAGGGGAAAAACGTAACTCACCAAGGGTTTGAGATACATCACCTAAAAGCCATTTCCAAGGGTGTGGCTTCTGTTGCATGCTGATATGTGGCTAGGAGCCACAGGGTGAGAGCTGAGTGCAGGATGAGGACCAAAGGCAGACAAACTACCCCATGCATGACTTGTCCCCCGCCAGTGGTAATACCTCTCCCCAGCACCTGACTTGTAGATCAGGAACTGGTTAAGTAACAGAAAGTGGACAGTAGGAATATACAGTATGGACAATTCTCCCAGTGGAGGGATGTAGAGAATGGAGTCCTCTATTAGGACCGGGCTTATTAACATTTTCACAAATGAGTTCGCACTCTAGCTCATTCATGAGCCAGTTAACAAGCACAGTCAGGGGAACAGTGATGGCAGCCAAGTTGACAGATGGTACTAAATTGTACACCTCTGGTCACCTCGTGTCCTGAACTGGCAGGAGTATGGGGAGGAGGAAGGGGCTTCCGGGAGGGTGTAGACAGCACTGGGGCACACCAGGGCAAGCAAGGGATGGGGAAAGAGATGTTGGTGTAGGAAGCACTTAAAGGGGGACCGAGGAGGACGAGGGGATGGGGGTCGATGCGCAGGAGCCGGAGCAACAGGACCCTTCCGCAGAGCCAGAGGGGCCCCTGTCTCCAGATATATGCAGGCTCTGATGCACAGGGAACAGCGGGTGGAGCGCTCCAAGAGGCAGAGGCAGAGGCAGGCAAGCGGCCACAACCCAGCTTACTGTTGAGAATTTCCATTCCACCTTAAGGAGCAGACATGTGGAACTGTTAGGTGTCATATGTCTGTTTACATTCCAGCACAGCATGCTGGGAACTTCTGCTGTGTGTAAATTTTTTGCTTTTCCCAGTCTTTCTGAAAAGACAGAGAGAGAGAGAGAGAGAGAGAGAGAGAGAGAGAGAGAGAGGACATGTTTCTTTGTCTTGATTTATGATTAATAAATCTGTAGTTGTAGTATGCTTTCACAAGCCTCACACCTATTCTGTGTGTGCAGTTCAGTCTGCTGATAGTGTGCCCTGGCTTTGAAGCCCGGGTTGCTGATTTACATCAGAGCAGAGGCCGATGGGTCTTCGCAGTGGGACAGCTGGAAGGAGACGGCCCAGCTGGGGCTAGCCAGCTGGCCTCCCGGCCCTCTGCATGTCAACACTTACCAGTGGGCCAGGTGGGGCTCGCTAGTTCTGGGAGGAGGTAAGTGGTTCCGCAGTTGGAGTAGGCTGGGAGAAGGTGAAGGTCACATGCCTCCTCAAGCCCAGATGCTGAAATCAGCAGGCATAGTATAAAAGGGCAGCAAAGCTGAGGTGCTGTCCCTGCTCAACTGCACCTTGACTTGGGTGCTCCTGGACCTCCATGGGACTGTATTTTGGGCTTGACGCTGGACTGTATCCTGACTTCAGACTTGGATTGGCCCTGAACCTCATTTCCTGACCTTCAGCCTTTGGATTTCAGACTTTGCCGGTGCTGATCAACCCTTGGCTTTTGAACTTGTGTTTGGCACACTTGAGTGGCTGACAGGTAGGCCAGGGGATCAGGACACCAAACCTCAAAAAGGATAGAGTTGGGAAAGGTTTCTAAAAAGGCAACCAAAATGATGAAGAGGATGGAGCAGCTCCCTATGAGGATAGGGTACAAAATTCGGGCTTTTTGGTTTAGAGAAAAGGCGAGTCAGAGTTGATATGATAGAAGTGTGTAAAACTATACGAGACATGGAGAAAGTGAATAGACACGGGTTTTTCTTCCCTCTCTCATTGTGCTAGAACTCATGGGCATCTCATGAAGCCAACTGTTGGATGGTTCAGTACAGACAATAGAAAATACTTCTTCACATAGTGCATAAACTGAGGAACTTGCTCTTGCAGGAGGATGTGAGGGTCCCCAACTTTAAAAGAGTACTAGACTGTCAGAGGCTGAATGCTTCTGGATAGTAGTTGCTGGAAAGTGTGATAAGGGAGCTTGTAGGCTTCCTCTAAGTCTCTGGTTGGCCACTGTGAGAATAGGATGCCGGGTTGCTCCAGCAGATTCTTCTTAAGCCTCTTATAATGGGGAGAGTGGAGTGCCTGGGCTAATAGCTTATTTTCATTTGGGACTTGCCCATGCAAATGAAAGGAGAGAATACAGGTCTGTGACCTTGCGCGCATTAGCTTGCATGCAAAAGGTCTCAGGTTCAATGCCTGTCGTCTTCGCTTAGGGCTGAGAAAGACTCCTGTCCAAGCTGGAGAGCAGTTGCCAGATAGTGTAGACACTATTAAGCTAGCTAGATCACTTATGTATGGCAGATTCCTATACTCCTGTTACCAAATCAAACATCTCTTTTATTGGAGCAGCAGCAGCAGCAGCAGCAGCAGCAGTATGTCTTAATTGGGTCTTTAGGCAGGAATTGTGTTTCCTGTGGGTGCAGCAGTGTTACACTGGTGGTTCCTTGGAAACGCATGAGGTGTAATTGGCAGGTGTGTCTCCAAGTGTGAGAGCCTCGGTTACCATTTGATTTCCCCCGAATAACAATTCTTGCCCTGAGCAGCTTACAATACACATTTCAACATGGGGTGGAGGAGGAAAGGAAATGACAAGGACAACAAGGGATGGATGTGAGAAAAGGACACATCCCATATTGATAACTGCTCTTTTCCAACTGTTCTGTATCATTTATTTTTCTATCCTGCAGGATGGCTGAGACTTAGAGTCAGCCTCTGTGGATCAGGGTGCACTCTGTCGTTTAAACTTCCAGCAGCAAGTGCCGCAACTGAAGGCATCACAACTTGTTGCCTCATCATTTTCCAATGAAGCTATTTGTTTCAAAAAGGAAGCGACTCAAAGCTGCGTGACCCTATAGGACAGGGGTGCGTAAGATCCTTCTTACAGCCCACATGCTGGTGACGGGAAGGGCAAACAGACCAGGGTGATGATTTCCTCCGTACAGTAATCTCTGCTGCACCCACACAAAAGTCTTGAGGTTTCTACACCCACACACTTGCAAACAACACTTCTCCATTCAGGCAAGCGAGAGATGTGATCACTGTTCTTCAAAGACTCCAGCCAGCCAAAAACAACTGAGAGAGCAGGAGCAAGGCTGGTTAGAGAGGCCTGGAGGATGACATTCAGGGCTCAGGGCTGAGGTTCTTCACCCCTGCACTATATTCGGTCTGAGCATAGCCAAAAGGTTTTGGGCAGTATTCTACTAATTCCTCCTCCAAGCACAAGGATTACCACGAATGTAGTGGAATGCCCTGCATGCTCTGTACCTTGCAGGGGTATCAGGGGAAGCCCTAGAAAAGCTTTAAGGGGTGCGCAGGGGGAAAAGAGGGGGGAGTCCCATTGCACTAGCCGTAATCCTTGCACTGATGGGACCCCGACGTGGTGCTACATGGAATGCAACCCTTTGATTCTGAAGCCACCTGAACAAAATGAAACAAGCCTACAGGGCATGAAGTTTCGATAAGCCTTGCGCCTGGCATTAAGAGATACACTGTCCCCAATACTGGAGGCTCAACTGGCCAAGTGGAGACCTTTCTGCCCTGGTCCCTTCTTTCCTCTTCTCAATCTTCTACACTTTAGACTCTGAAGGCCGGCTCTACCATTAGGAAGTGAAGTGGCAGCCCTAAGTGGCCATTTTGGGGTTTCTTGAAAGGCTGGAAAGTGCTAGTTATTTAATGCATTCTTATTTAATGCATTGCTATTGCATTTTTAGTACAAGGAAAGGTGAAGGACACTTGTGAGACTTTCTGCTTCAAGTGTCAAAGTAACTTTAACCTGGATTTTTAGAAGCCTGTTGCCAGATTATCTCAACGACTAGTTTACAGTATTAAGCTCTAATCTGGAAGCAGCCTTGGTCATTGTTTTAATTATTTGTTTTCAATTTTTGTTGTTGTTTTATACCTCATTAGCCACCCGAGCAACCTGTTTTGGAGGAGAAAGGCAGGATGCAAACAAATCCTAGTGTACCATTTGCGAGCATCCCATATTATGTATGATGTGTGGAAACAAGGCTGTGGTTCATCAAGCTTTCCAGATGAACAGATTAGAATTTCTTCCAAGTATGCCAAACTCAATCTGTATGCAGTATTTTCAGAAGCCCAGTTGCTGGGTGAGGCCTTTGTGATTTATAATAATTGCAAATAATTGTAGCATCGTGGCATAGCTATTTCCTAGATGCTGACACCACTCCTCTCCCAGAGGTCCTGCTAGAGAGGAGAAATCAGCAGTGTTGCTTTTGAACAAGATGCTTCCTCTGTTTGCTGCAGTTCAGAGCCGGCAGTGACACCTTAAGCAGTAGATGCTGACGTGTGGAGAGCCACAGCTAAATGTGAAATGGCAAGGGGAAAGTTGCTAGGTTATAACCCAGAGATGCACTGAAGGCTTTGATAAAGTGGGAAAGTCAACATGGTGTTATTGGGCCTTGTACAATCACTTAAAAAAGGCAACAACAGGTGGATCAGGGCCTCAGTAGCATCAAAGTGCCCTCTCCCCACACTATGACCTTGAGCCAACTCCCCCCCCACTACAATCACAACACACAAGGCTAATTTGACACCAATGACATCATGTCTAGTTTGGTCTTTTCAGGAGTGGCCCCCTCTATGGAATGCTCTCTGCAGGGAGGCTTGCTGGCACTGATCTATTTTTGGCACCAGGCAAAGGCATTTCTCTTCTCCCAGGCATTTATCTGGTGCCCCGAAGACTGTGATGGTTAGACCTATGTTAGTGAATGTAGGGACTGCTTATATCAGGCATGTCCAAAATCCATTTCGGGGGCCTAATCTGGCCCACTGGTTGGTTTAATCCGGCCCCTGCAGCAGTTTATTTCCTAGTTGGCCCTCACAGCCCTTCACTTCATCACTTCATCAAATCTGGCCCTCTTTGAAAAAAGTTTGGACACCACTGGTTTATATGGTTTGGTTACCTTCTATTGTGCGTCCTTTTAAATCACTGTGCTTTTAAAGGTTGCATACTGTATTTTTACTATTATTTGTGTCACCTTGAGACGCTTGTGACAAGAAACTACAAAGCCTCATAAATAATAAACATGGTGCTAAATGTGTCATTAGAAACTAGAAGCACTTCCGGACACAAGGCTTAATATTACAAATGGGTCGTTCACGTATTGCAAGTATTGGCTCTTTTTAAAAAATAATTTTAAAAAACTTTTTGAATTTCAGTGCATAGCTGTCAACGTTTTCCTTTTTTAAGGGAAATTCCCTTATTCCGAATAGGATTCCTCACAAGAAAAGGGGAAAGTTGACAGCTATGTTTCAGTGGCATAGCATGAGGGGGCACAGGGACGCTTGCCCTGGGTGTAACATTGTTAGGGGCACAAAATTTCAACACTCTGGTGCCGCCTCAGTACAGCTGTGTGCTTCCGTCGCTGAGCTCCAATGAAAACAGCTTTTACATGTGAAACAGGAAGTGGCCTCTCCAGACAACAGGACAACTCTTCTTTTCTTTTCTCTGTGTCTGCGATCTGCTGGGTGATGCGGACGCCATTAGGCAATTGAATGTGCATGTGTACTCCATCCGTTTCCATCCCTCCCACCCCGTCCACCCTCTGTGTGGCCCTGGGCACAGGCAACCCAGACTATGCCACTGCTGGAAAGAGTAGATCTGGACTGAAGGGGGTGGGGATACAGGCTGTCATTTTGATGACAATATCATTTCTTTTTCTCTCTGGCATTTGCATTGGTTGATGCAAAAAACAACAACCTGGCATGTCTGAGCAGCATCGACCCCACAATAAATACAGTGGTACCTCGGGTTAAATACTTAATTCGTTCCAGAGGTCCGTTCTTAACCTGAAACTGTCCTTAACCTGAAGCACCACTTTAGCTAATGGGGCCTCCCACTGCTGCTGCGCCGCCGCCGGAGCACGATTTCTGTTCTTAACCCGAAGTACTATTTCTAGGTTAGCGGAGTCTGTAACCTGAAGCGTATGTAACCTGAGGTACCACTGTACTGCCTGGAATTGTCCTATGTTAAGTGGTGGTATTTTAAAGCCAGTTGGGGTGGGGTTAATCAGGACAGCAGCATGCACAGATACAAGATTTGATTCTTGCTTTCCCAGTTGTGCCCACCAATAATTGCCCCATGCACTGGTATTTGCCTAAGAAATAAATATCCCATTGCTGCCCATGGGAGCTTTGCTCCCTAAGGCTGGCAGCAGCACATGGGAAATTTTAATCAGGATTGAGGCAGAGAATGGAATGGTTAAATCTCCCCACTCTTGTGGTCCCAATGAAAATTCCTCCCCCCATCTCCAATGCCTATTATTACATTTTTAAAAACCTAATTTAGTTTCTAATGATCCATTTAGCATCACATGTAGTTCAGCTCTCTGAGTGCGCACACACTAATGGCTTAAAATGCAGCAAGGTTGTTTTCCACCACAGCATTTCAAGCCACATTTGCACAGTGTTGTGCACATCAGTGAGGGAGCAGGGATGTACTCGCCCGATGTGCATGATCTTTCTTGTTTCCCTGCCCCTGCAACTTCCCTAGAATTCCAATTAACAAAGCTTTTGTCTGTGCATGCACACCCATCTGCACATGTGCAGTGACTGTCTCAAATATATGCACCAGGCTTAAGCACAAAGTGAATGCAGCTTAGGTTTTCTAGCTGGATTTAAGCTGGTTTGAGGGAGGCAGAAAATGCATAAAACCGTGGTATTTGTACAGGACTGATACAGATTGTGGCTAACGTCACAGGCACACGGCTTCAAAAACTAGCCATGGGAGCAACCTGCATGCAGAGAAAGCTGAAGCCAGGCAAAACCTTATCATTCTGAAGGGAAGCCCTGATGACAAATGCCTTTCAAAATGTTATTCAGAAATCAGATATGCATTATCCAGTCCCCATCAGCAAACTACGTTGTGGTGTAGTCTGGTATTAAATCAGACCATTCACAGACTGTCTTGGGCACCGTGCTGCTGAGAACGAATCACTTGGGGCAGTGGCTCTGTGCCAGCAAGTGGAACAACCGATGATATCACCTTCTCCAAAGTTCTGAATGTGGGCCAAGACCCAACACCTGGAATGCTGCCATTCCAACTTCCCACACCGGAGATTAGCAAAGTCGATGGCTGTTTACAGAGACCTAGAAGGAGTGTGGGCAATGCCAAGATTTGCAAGAAGCCATTCATGAAAATGTCAAGAGATGGTTGTCAGCATTCTGTAGTAAAATGAAGCTGTCCATGCTTCATTTTTCAGTTGGAACTTGCTGGAACTCTGTTCCAGCACTTCTCAGATGGGTGCCATTGCCATTATAAGTGAACAAGGGAAGTGTTTGTGGTGAGTTCTGGCACCTCTTTTTCTAGAAAAATAGCACTGCATTGAACCCTCAGAGTTTTCTGCTGTACAGTGGTAACTCGGGTTAGGTACTTAATTCGTTCCGGAGGTCCGTTCTTAACCTGAAACTGTTCTTAACCTGAAGCACCACTTTAGCTAATGGGGCCTCTTGCTGCTGCTGCGCCGCTGGAGCACGATTTCTGTTCTTATCCTGCAGCAAAGTTCTTAACCTGAAGCACTATTTCTAGGTTAGTGGAGTCTGTAACCTGAAGCGTATGTAACCTGAAGTGTATGTAACCCAAGGTACCACTGTACTACAATAATAAGGCAAATGTTTATGAGATTCCCAGGATAATGATTATTTAGTGGAGCCTCAGGCCATGATGACATTATTTTATTAGGGAACAGAGACTGAACTCAAGGCCTCTCCTCCTAAGACTGGGATGGGGGGATCTGTGATCATCTGGATGACCTTGGACTATGGCTCCTAACACCTCTGACTGCTGGCCATGCTGCCTGGGGCTAATGGGAGTTGTAGTCCAATGTTATCTGTATGGACACAGATGCCCATTGCTGTCTTAGAAAATGATGTGAAAGTTTGACAGGTCAGTCCCAATGTGTGGTACGATCACAGAAATACCTAGAATGGGACACCAATGCCCCCAGAATTAAAATGTTGTGTTAGATGGACTTGAACAGTGTTGCGTTCAGAGGGATTATTGGAAGTATGAATCCGGATGTACGTTTAGCTTAATGAATTAAGGCTGCAATCCTGTGTACACTTATCTGAAACTAAGTCCCACTGAACGCAAAGGGACTTAGACCTACTTCTGAGTAGATACGTATAGGATTGCAGTGTAAGGGTTTTTAAGTTTTGTAATTGCTGGCTTTTAAATACTGTGACCTTTGATCTTTTTGCCAGTGGAACTTCAAATCATTTTTAGCATTGTTAATTATCGTTGCATATTGATTTGTTGTAAGCTGCTTTGGGAGCCTTGTCTGTACTGTAATACTGAGATCCGCTAGCATGTGAACAAATAACAAACTGAAAAATTGTGCCAAGGTTAATATTTTAATAACTTAAAATAACATCAGCAAATAATTAACTCACTTGCGATGAGTCCTGCTGACCCATTTTGCCTCGAACTTAACAGGCCACTACTGTTCAGCTGATAAGTAGAAACTAGATTAGTCATAAAGCAGTTTTGTCCATGGGAGTTCCACAACATGTGGGTGAGTTTTAGATCTAATCTGCATGCAGATGAACTACTTCAGTTCTTTTTCCTCAAGCTCTTTTCTCTCTCTCCTTTTTAAAATAGATTAGCAAGCTGGAACTTGTCCTTCAGCAGCTGTACAATTAACTTGCAGTAAACACAGCTGATAATTGCTTAGTACTTGTATCTTGGTACCTGCACACAATTCATTGCGTCCTGAATGCTCAGTGTCAACTTTGATTAAAAAAACCACCCTCATTGATAATCAGCCAGAGACTTCCCTATCATAATCAGTGAGTTTGAATACACATATCTGCTGAGTCTGTTGATGACCTTCTAATTGTGGATCAATCCATGTACTCATATGCTTACAGATTTTATATATATATATATATATATGCTTTCGTAGATTTTCACGGGTACAGGAATGCAGGTTTTGGTGTCCTCGGGTGTCTTCCCGTGTAAAAGTTGGGGTGTCTAGGCGACGTTTCGACGAGGTCTCACTCGTCATCTTCAGGCTGGTGCTTTCGGCTTCTTGTTACTGGAACAGAGCGGGATCTCAATGTTTGAGTTCCTATAAATACTGTAGAGGGGGTGTGGTGTCTAGCCTCCAATGTTCTGGGCAGAGAGGAAGTTCCCAGGCTAGTGTGCCTTTTCTTCTTTTGTTCCTTAATTACTTGAGAGATACCTTGAGTGATTTCTTGAGTGATATCCTGAGTACCACTTAGGTGGGTCATTAGGTGTGGATTAGTTGCTAAAGTCTTTGTGTCTTGACCTCTTGAACTTTGTGAAGAGTTTTCCTGAGAAGATGGCTGTATTGCACTTAGTTGTGCTTTGGCTTGGCTTCGTGTATAGGGGCGAGCTGTGGTTTTGTGGCTTGTGTCAGCCAGATCTGTGTAGGGATTGCAGGGGGGTGCAGCATCCGGAGGTGCCACCATGGATTGGCTACTGGATGGTGTCAGTAATTCATCTGTGGAGAGGGTCTGGGTTTGGGTCTGGTGTGGTTGATTGGTGTTGGCGTTCTGTGTGCCTCTGGATCTGGTGTCAGTTTTTGTGGGGAGGGCTAATTTCCAGATGTCTGGCAAGCGGGATGTGTCGTCACGCTTGTTCATGTTGTGAGGGTGTTTCTCTATCTCGATGGCTTCCATGATTATTCTCTTGTGGTGATGTTCCGTGTTAAAGAGCAATTTGGAATCTGCAAAATTAATTTCGTGTCCTGTTTCTTTCATGTGTTGGAAAAGAGAGGAAGTTTTTTCTTCTTTTTTGACGGCATTCTTGTGTTCTGCGATACGTGCATTTATTCGTCTGTTTGTTTGTCCAATGTACGTGGCTGGGCAGACTTTGCAGGGTATTTCATAGATCCCTTGGTTTTCCAACTGGATTTTATCCTTGGGGTTTCTGAGGATATTGGCTATTTTTTGGTTGGTGCAAAAGGCTGTTTTGATATTGTGTTTATGGAGGATTTTGCTAATTTTATCTGTAGTGCCCTTGATATAAGGAAGGAGGGCCATGCCATTGTTTTCTTCTGTGTCTTGGTTTTTGGGGGGTGTTTCCTTTTGGATTAGCTTCGTAATCCTGTTTTGCTGGTATCCATTGGCAATTAACACATTTGAGAGATTCTGTAACTCAGTTGTCAAGTGGTCTTTGTCAGCCAGGCGTTTGGTTCTGGAGATGAGAGTCTTGGCTACGGAGTTTATTTGTGCAGGGTGGTGGTGTGATTGTGCATGTAAGTAGCGGTTGGTGTGTGTTTTTTTCTGGTAGATAGTGTGTCCTCATCTCCAGAACCAAACGCCTGGCTGACAAAGACCACTTGACAACTGAGTTACAGAATCTCTCAAATGTGTTAATTGCCAATGGATACCAGCAAAACAGGATTACGAAGCTAATCCAAAAGGAAACACCCCCCAAAAACCAAGACACAGAAGAAAACAATGGCATGGCCCTCCTTCCTTATATCAAGGGCACTACAGATAAAATTAGCAAAATCCTCCATAAACACAATATCAAAACAGCCTTTTGCACCAACCAAAAAATAGCCAATATCCTCAGAAACCCCAAGGATAAAATCCAGTTGGAAAACCAAGGGATCTATGAAATACCCTGCAAAGTCTGCCCAGCCACGTACATTGGACAAACAAACAGACGAATAAATGCACGTATCGCAGAACACAAGAATGCCGTCAAAAAAGAAGAAAAAACTTCCTCTCTTTTCCAACACATGAAAGAAACAGGACACGAAATTAATTTTGCAGATTCCAAATTGCTCTTTAACACGGAACATCACCACAAGAGAATAATCATGGAAGCCATCGAGATAGAGAAACACCCTCACAACATGAACAAGCGTGACGACACATCCCGCTTGCCTGACATCTGGAAATTAGCCCTCCCCACAAAAACTGACACCAGATCCAGAGGCACACAGAACGCCAACACCAATCAACCACACCAGACCCAAACCCAGACCCTCTCCACAGATGAATTACTGACACCATCCAGTAGCCAATCCATGGTGGCACCTCCGGATGCTGCACCCCCCTGCAATCCCTACACAGATCTGGCTGACACAAGCCACAAAACCACAGCTCGCCCCTATACACGAAGCCAAGCCAAAGCACAACTAAGTGCAATACAGCCATCTTCTCAGGAAAACTCTTCACAAAGTTCAAGAGGTCAAGACACAAAGACTTTAGCAACTAATCCACACCTAATGACCCACCTAAGTGGTACTCAGGATATCACTCAAGAAATCACTCAAGGTATCTCTCAAGTAATTAAGGAACAAAAGAAGAAAAGGCACACTAGCCTGGGAACTTCCTCTCTGCCCAGAACATTGGAGGCTAGACACCACACCCCCTCTACAGTATTTATAGGAACTCAAACATTGAGATCCCGCTCTGTTCCAGTAACAAGAAGCCGAAAGCACCAGCCTGAAGATGACGAGTGAGACCTCGTCGAAACGTCGCCTAGACACCCCAACTTTTACACGGGAAGACACCCGAGGACACCAAAACCTGCAATATATATATATATATATATATATATATATATATATATATATATAATCTTCTCATCTTTATATTTTCTCTCACACCACCCCTGCGAGGCAGGTCACCAAGAGACAAGCTATGTTACCCAAAACATGGAGCAGCTGATGAAAACAAGCCTCATGTCAAGTTCCCCTCTTCTGTCCAACAGGATGTTGTAATTAAACTCAAGACATACCATTGCCAGATGATGTGCTCTCCTGCCTCCCCAACTCAAGTTGATGACATCAAGTGATGCCATCTGTACCCTCTTAGTAGTTCTCCTGCCCTCAAAGGTTCAGGGTGCTGGAGATGGCATTCTCTGTGGCAGCCCCTAGGCTGTGGAATTCCCTCCTCACAGAGGCAAGTCTGTCATTTTCAGTACAGTGGTACCTCGGGTTACAGATGCTTCAGGTTACAGACACTTCAGGTTACAAACTCCGCTAACTCAGAAATAGTGCCTTGGGTTAAGAACTTTGCTTCAGGATGAGAACAGAAATCGCGCAGTGGTGGCGCGGTGGCAGCGGGAGGCCCCATCAGCTAAAGTGGTACCTCAGGTTAAGAACAGTTTCAGGTTAAGAACGGAGCTCCAGAACGAATTAAGTTCTTAACCTGAGGTACCACTGTATATAGTTTCCACTATATGCTGAAGACCCACCTCTTTCTCCAGGGCTTTTGAAACTCAAGACATGTGTTTTCAGTGCCTGCCCCATTCCTGTGACGGCAATTTGTTTCACACTGTTTTTAACACTGAATTTTAACTTATTGTAACCCGCCTGATGGGGGAAGGGCAGGTAATGAATTAAATAAATAAGAACAAGAACAAGAACAGCTTTGGGAGCAGAATGCAAAAAAGGGCCCAGGAACCAGGATCATCTCTTAATAATTATAATTATAATTATAATTTATTTATACCCCGCCCATCTGGCTGGGCTTCCCTGAGCACTCTGGGTGGCTTCCAAAAAAAATTATTAAAATACTGCAATACATCAAACATTAAAAGCTTCCCTAAACAGGGTTGCCTTCAGATGTCTTCTAAAAGTCTGGTAGTTGTTGTTCTCTTTGACATCTGGTGGGAGGGCGTTCCACAGGTCGGGAGGCCACTACCGAGAAGGCCCTCTGCCTGGTTCCCTGTAACTTGGCTTCTCGCAGTGAGGGAACCGCCAGAAGGCCCTCGGTGCTGGACCTCAGTGTCCGGGTAGAACGATGGAGGTGGAGACGCTCCTTCAGATATACTGGACCGAGGCCGTTTAGGGCTTTAAAGGTCAGCACCAAAACTGGACTGCGACAAAGGGGCATGTCTAGAAACTGGGTTGCGGCAATGGTTGGGAAGCAGGGTTTCCCTTCCTGTCTGGGGCCTGGAAATTTCGCCAGCTTTTCAGTTTTGCACTTCTCCTTATGGCCATGCAGCTGATGTGTGCAGTTGACTGCTGCCTCTCTGGCACATGTTGGCTGTATGCTTAGAAATGTGCATTAGGAGAAGGGCTGCAGCTCAGTGGTTGAGAACATGCTTTGCATGCAAAAGGTTCTAGGTTCAATCCAAGGTCTCCTGGTAGTTTTCATGGCCCTCAGACATTCATGGGCTGGCAGCCCAGGACAGGGCGTTTTTTTCTGACAGCCCTTAAGTTGTGGGATTTCCTCCCCACAGATGAACATCTGGCACCTTCATCATTGAAGATGCACCTCTTTCCCTGGCTTTTGACACATGGGAGATATAGGTAGAGAGAGAGAAAGACAGGAGGACAGACTCTGTTCTTTTGACTGTAATTTTAACTGATTTTAATCATCTATTTTCAAATTGCTGTAACCTACCCTGTGATATTATGGTGAAGAGAAGGTAAAAAAGTAACTTAAAAATAAACAGTAATGGTTTCTGCATGTTATATGGGAGAGGAAAGGGAACTTGGTAAGTGTTGCGGGTAACATTTGCTTCTCGTTTGCCGAGAGGGAGAGAAAGCATGACGTGTTCCCCCACCATAGGGACTACCCCTCCCCTAACACCCCTAACATATATAACTGTATTCTTGTGATATTTGGTTTGTCTCTGTTGCTTCAGTTTTTTGTTCACCACTTGGAGATACTTTTAATATATTGAGTGGTATAGAAATTTTATAATCAAACTAGTTAGTCTGGAGAAGACTTGGGAAGGTGGGCGCAGCGATAGTATCCTTCAAATACGATGGGCTGTCACACAGAATAGGGCAAAGATTTGTCTCTTGCTACCCCAGAGGACAGGATTTGATTTATTAGGCTTAAATTACAGAAGGGAAGATCGTAGTTCAACTTTAGGAAAAAGACCTCGATTATGGCTGCCTAATCTCTGGCCCTCCAGAAGTTGTTGGACTCCAACTCACATCTGCCCCAGCCAGCAGGGACTACGGTCAGGGATGATGAGGGTTATAGCCTGACAACATCCGAAGGACCACAGATTTGTCATCCCTGTTTGCCGAACAGAAGCTGGGCATCTGTTGTGGATGCTTGTTGGTTGTACTATTAAATGGTGCACTCAGGCCACTTCCAACACTATGATCTTCAGATAAATCTCTTTAAAAATTGATTGCATTCTCTCTCTCTTTTTAAAAATTTCTGTAACTCCACAGTAAATAGCTAGGTATTGCAAGTTAAGTTTCTTTCATCACTGCCACAGTATTGCTGTGAAAGGACAGCTTGGTCTTTTATTATAATCAAGTGCTCTACCTAAGGTTTTGGCAAGCACTATGTGCTAATGAGCAGACTTCAATATCATGTCTGTTTTAATGCATCTGTAACGCGACCATCTGGATTGGATTGTGCCGCAGCCTTTGTAAGCATGTGGTAAACAGAGCATGACAAAATGCGCAATTGTTAAGTTTTGACGACATTTAATTGGGCATATTTAATGTTTGTTAATAATTTATGTCTTTTCCGTGTTTATATGTTTGTGGGGATTATTCACTATGCAATTTAAACTCCTGGTATATATCACCTTATGAAACTTCTTGGATAAATGATAGGTTAAAAAAAAAAGTCAATTTGCAAATAAAAATGTTTTGCTTTGTTTTAAAAAAGATAAATTTAATATCCCCAAAGACCTAAATAATTCAAAAACCGCTACTAGTACGTGAAAAATGTGACACAAGATACAGTGGATGCTTTTTGAAAATGATGGGTGTCTTCAGCTGCTCCGGCTGTTCTGACACAGGAAGAGGAAGAACGTTTTGAAGGGTGCTTTATTACTTCACAAATCAAAGTCTTTGTGTAGTTTACACTGGCATCTGTGAACTGCTCTGATTTTGTATGAAGAGTTGTGTGTCAATGGAAATACGTGGCAAAAGACAATCAGCAGTTCACTGCTTCTACAGCTGGCTAGATCCTGAAATAAGTGTTTGTATCTGGGTATCCTGTATCAGCAGCCTCCAGCCAGCTCCCCAAAGTAGCCGTATTACAGTGCACTGTCTAATAATGAGACTTCCTGCCAGGTAACTGTGTGCAGAATTGCAGCCTAAGGCACACACCTGGAAGAAAGCCCCAGTGAAGAGACATGTACAATGCAGTGTCTCACAGCACAGACAACAGGGGAGTCTCATGTTGTACCTTTAACAAATGAACAGTATCATGTAGTTCTGCAGCCAAGATCCTACCTCATGAATCACTGTGCACAATGCTAGCCACATGGATTACTTTTCACAGCTGGCAGTCAAGTGACTCACAGTTGGGACACCGAAACAGAACAGCTCTAAAGCTTCAGTTCTATTACACTACCCTTGAATTCAATGGGAATTATTTCTGAGCGAAGTGGCATGCATAGGCTAGTGCTGTGAGTTTGGGAGGGTCAAATAGCCCTATTACGGTAGTAGGCGGGAAATGGTATGCATTCAGCTGTGTCATTGTTGAGGAGTGCATTAACACCGTCCATGCCTGTGGCTTCATAGACATAATGCTGCCGGGTTTTTTTCTGTGACAGGAACAGAAGACGTTACTATATATGGAGGCAGACCATTGGTCCAGCTCTGAGGGCCTTCTGGCGGTTCCTTCACTGCGAGTAGTGAAATTACAGCAAGTAAGGTACGGGGACTTCTTGGTGGTGGCTCCTGCCTTGTAGAACATCCTCCTGGCAGATGTTAAGGAAATGAACCACTATCTGACTTTTAGAATACATCTGAAGGCAGCCCTGCATAAAGAAGTGTTTTAATGTCGATGTTTTATTGTGCTTTTATATCTGTCAGAAGCCACCCAGAGTGGCTGGGGCAACCCAGTCAGATGGGCGGGATATTATTATAATTATTCAAGTTCAGTATTGGCAGCAGCTCTCCAAGGTGTCAAATGGGAGTCTTTCCCACCCCTGGAAGTGCCAGGTATTCAGCTGCTTGCATGTAAAGCATGTCCTATGCTAATGAGCTATAGCCCTTCCCCAGATTACAGTGGTTCAAGATAAGACCACCTCAAGAAAGTCGTGTTTCAGATGCAATTTGCATCAGAGTATTAGTTGTTGAGGGAGCGACAATGGGAAGTGTGATTGCCTTCGTGTCCCGCTTGTGGACTTCATTCTGGGCCTTTAGCAATGTGGCAGCCATTTTGTTTTCCTCTTTCATTGTAGAGATTTTTAACACACTTCCTTATCTTTTCCACTGCCAGATCTTTATGTTAATTGCTCTGCAAAGCAGTGTTCTTGGCCAATTTCAGTGCCTGAGGAGGAGAGCTCACGTCTCAGACTGGTATGACAACCAACATTTCTTCCCAAGACTACATGGAATTGAAATGTAAATTCTTATCTAATATTTAGGGTTACCATGTGTCCTCTTTTTCAGAGGTAAAATTTGAGACAAATTGCTTTGAATGGCCATCATAGCGTCCTCTTTGTTGCTCTTCAAAATATGGCAACCCTAATCGGAGGCATTCCCTAAAACAAAATGCACATATGCAAGATCAGTTAAACAGAGATTGTTAAGTGTTCCTTCTATTTCTGAAGAGTGCTGTTGCTTATGTGACCAAACACCACAGTTCACACACTAGACAGAGATATCAGCATATTAGGTGAAACCTTCTAGGTTTGCAAAGGTACAAACAAAACCCCTAAGTAGGATCTCAAGCAGTTGGTGTCAAGGAAATGTTTTGTCGGGGGGGGGGGGGGGATCAAAAACTGGGTAGGAAGGGGAATAGAGTACTGTGGAGGCATTGCTGTATAAATAACTTATTGATTATAATCAATGTGCTTAGAGACCTAAGGGTGCAAGTCCTGGAAGAACTGTTTCCTGCCTTGCAGGCCTTTTCCCACCTGGCCTGGGAAAGCTGGGCCCTGACTGAAGCTACAAAAACTGAGGCTACTGGGTTGCGGTATTGGGGAGGAGGTGTTGGATGTTGTTGCTGCTGCCGTTGTTTATATCAATTTTTGTACCTTTATTTTATAATTTATTTTTATGAGGAAATTGATTCAATTTACTTGTGTACTTTTTGATGTTTTGATAGAATCACAAAACTGTCCAGTTGGAAGGGACTCTTGAGGGTCCAAACCCCTGCAATGCAGGAATCTTTTATTGCTTATTGCTATGCTTGCTTCTTGGGAGAAAAGCAATGACAAACCTAGACAGCATTTTAAAAAGCAGAGACAAAGGTCATAGAATCATAGAACTGTAGAGTTGGAAGGGACCCTGAGGACCATCTAGTCCAACCCCCTGCAATGCAGGAATATGCAGCTGGTCCATACAGAGATCGAACCTGCAACCTTGGTGTTATCAGCACCATGGTCTAACCAACTGAGCTATCCAGGCTCATTCATATATTTAAAGCTATGGTTTTCCCAGCAGTGATGTATGGAAGTGGAAGCTGGTCCATAAAGAATTGATGCTTTTGAATTATGGTGCTGGAGGAGACTCGAGAGTCCCATGGACTGCAAAATCAAACATATCCATTCTGAAGGAAATCAGCCCTGAGTGCTCACTGGAAGGACAGATCGTGAAGCTGAGGCTCCAATACTTTGGCCACCTCATGAGAAGAGAAGACTCCCTGGAAAAGACCCTGATGTTGGGAAAGATGGAGGGCGCAAGGAGAAGGGGACGACAGAGGACGAGATGGTTGGACAGTGTTCTCAAAGCTACCAGCATGAGTTTGACCAAACTCCGGGAGGCAGTGGAAGACAGGAGTGCCTGGCATGCTCTGGTCCATGGGGTCACGAAGAGTCGGACACGACTAAACAACAACAAAAATGTTTGTTTGTGATTTTATTTCATGCCTGGAGCATAGTTTTAACTACGGAAAAGTGGCATACAAATAAAATGAAATATGTATTTATGTACACACACAGTCAAATGTTTTGAAAGCTGCATTTCCAAATTAACACACGGTTTTCAGACCCACTTCACTTCCCGGCCCTCCCACATCCACTCCAACCTCGCCTGTCCACCCCCCAACCCCGCCAAAAAACCCCAATGTCTTTGCTCCTTAAACCTTGAGCAAACAAGCTTCTCCCCCCCCCCTTGAACCCCAACCCTCACAGGGCATACATCTGCAGGCCCTTATGTGTGAGGCATGGCCCCCGCCTCCCCCAACCCAAAACCCATTGCCCGTGCCTTAAATTCCCCTCGAGTCCCCGCCTCCTCTCTGCCCATCTTTCCCCGCGCCCCGTTAGCACGAGCATGCACACGAGTCATGTGCCCGCGTTCGTCGTGCACGCTTCGAGCCTTTCCACGCGACATTTTCCAAGCCAGGGGTCGCTGGTTAATGACAATGTAAGAGGTGGAGGGAGAGAGAAGGGCAGCGTGGGGTCTTGCATCCATCCAATCCAGCAGCTTTCTCGCTTTGCTCAAGCTCAGTAAGAGGAGGCAGGAGGAAGTGTGTGGGGTGGGCTCCTATTGTCCCCCCCCCTTTGCATGTGTGTGTGTGTGCGCAAATATATAGCAGCATATGTTTTATGTTATATATAGGGCTGCTATTTATAATTCTGCATTTCCCCCTTCTGAGTGAGAGAGAGAGAAGAGGAACCCCCCACCCCGACACAGGAGCCTTCCCCCTACTTTCCCCTGCGAGGGAAGGGCGACGCCGAGCGCGCGTTTCCCTTCCGGGCGCCGGGCGGGGGTCGAGCGAAGGAGGCGGCCTGCCGAGGCCCTGCCCGCCGCCGGGGGGATTCTCGGCTCGGCCGCCTGAGCCTGCCAGCTTTCCGAGGCTCGTTAGAGGGAGCTGTCGGCCGGAGGGAGCGGCGCTTGCTGCAGTGAGGGGCCCGCTCCTGCCTCGCTCGCTGCCGCCGCCGCTTCCACCACCACCAGCACCGCCGCCTCCTCCTCCTCCTCGGGAGCCGGAAAGGAAGCGAGCGAGAGGGACCCTTCCGAGCGCCAAGAGGCGAAGAGGCGGCGGCGACGGGCCGTCGCGGCGGAGCCTCTTCCCGGCGCGAGAGGTGGGCGAGGGCTGGCCGGGCCCTGTGGCGGCCGCCGGCCCGCCGCTATGCATCCCGCGAGCTCCTGGGAGCCGGCCTGGGGAAGGCAGCCGGCCGGCCGGAGGTACGGAAACACCCCCGCGGCGTCCGCGCTTACCCGAGAATAAATGGGGCGCTGGTTGGGGGGTGGCGGGAAAAGGGAAAGCAGGAGCGGCGGGCGGGCGATCGCGCACGCGTGTATGTGGAAGGGGGGGGGAGTCGCCGTTCATCCGCCTGCTGGGGCTTTTGGAGAGGCAGCTCCCTCCGGAGGAGAAGCGGAGGACGGGTTCCCGCGCCCCTTGGCGCCCTTGAGAGGGTCCCCGCTCCACAGCTACCGCGCGGGCCGGGAGGAGGCTCCCGTGGGGCTTTCCCGGGGTCCTTCCTCCTCTTCTAGGGGAGGAGGAGGAGGGTCTCCCCCTGTCGCCCTTGAGATGGATTCCCCCTCAGGCTGAAAGGGTATGGGGTCTCCCTGCCCCCCTTCCTCGCTGCTGCTTTTCTACGCCCTTTTTAAGAGAGGGGGGGTGAACATGCCACCTCCTCGGGCAGATTAAATACGGACATTGGTCCCTCTGAATTCGGATTGAGGGGGCGGGGGGCATCACCCCAATAGTGCCCTTGAGAGGCCAGCCCTCTCTAGGCAGGAGGGAAAGGGCTTCTCACCAGGGGGGTGTCCTTAAGAGCCTCCTCTTTCCCGACAACCGGGAAACTCGCCCCACTGACGCCCTTGCGAGGTTCCCTTTACACGGAATGCATGGCGGTGGTAGTCATTGCCCTATGGATGCTCTTTTGGAAAGTCCCCTTATTTCGGGTGCCCTTGAGACAATTCCCCGCATGGTGGCGGCGGGAGAGAAGGGAATGGGCAATTTCAAGCTCTGGAAAAGGTCACTTCCCAAAACCGACAGCTCAAGGCGGGAGTACAAGGGAAGGACTGGACTACTTCTCGGGGGCAGCCTGACCTCATCCCAGCTTCTTTTCGTTGTATGGTGGAGAGACTGAGAGCCCACCTTACTGAGGAGCAGAATGGCACCCTTTCTGCCCTTGAGAGGACCTTCCATCCCGAGTGGCTCACCCCGAGGACCCCCCCCCCTTTCCCCAGTGGGTGAATACTCGACATGTGGGTCACGCCTGGTGCTCTGATCAGAGCCTAGGTGTCCCTCAGCATTGCCTGGCATCTACCTCTTGTCGCCCTTGCGACAACCTATGGGATAGGTTGAGGTGGGGCAGCGGATTAATCATAACAATAACAATAATAATCGAAGCTATCCGGCGTGCAACTCCGAGATTCCTTCCGAGAGCTGCCGAGTCCCTCCCTCCTCTCTGTGGGGCGCATGCAGGAAGAGCACCGCCGAGTTCTTCCTACTTCTCCATATTTGAATGGGGCGCAGATGCGTCTCTTTCCTCCCGGCTCTTCACAGGGTGCCCCCCCCCACCTTCTGCCCCCAAATACGCTGCAGGAGCAGAAAGGTAACGGGGCGGGGAGTTCCCGAGGAGTTCTATCCTCCCCTCCCTCGCCGCGCCTCTGTACCCCAACAGGTGTCGCGCATGCTTCCTCCTCGTCCTCCGCCCTCTTGCACCCCATGCTCTTCGGTGGGAGATGCGGGGGACACCCACCCGCCTGCCTGAGGGGCTGCTGGCCGCCAAGCTTAGCCTAAGAGAGCCGGGCGCCATAGGCCCTGAAAGCCGCGACTGGAGGAGGCGGCGGCGGCGGCGGATTTAGCCGCAACCCCGGGACAAATCCTCTTGCCGGCGACCTCCCTCGCCGGGCTGGCAGCCCCCGGCGTTGGTGCCGCTTCTCTCTTCCCTCTCCCGTTCTCTTGCTCGCTCACTCCGCGCCTTTCTTCCCCCCGCACTCAGGGAGCTGCAGACGGAATAGGGAGCCGGCTCCCAGCCCGTTACTTTGGGGCCAGGCCAGCCACCTCCGTGTCCATGAGCCCGCCGCCCTCCTGTCAGAGCTGCTGCCGCCGCCGCCGCCACCTCCTTCACCAGCAGCCGCTGCCAACTAGGGCGCACATTGCTGCCGCCGCCGCCGCCGCCGCCGGGCCCAGTTCGCTCGGCCCTGCCATCTCCTTCCCTCTGCGCAGCAGAAGGTGAGTGATGATTCGCGGAGTCCCGTTGGTTGGCTTGGCGTTGTGGTTGCCCACTATCCCTTTCCTGCCTTCCACAGGCTGCTGGCGTCCCCCCCCCCCTTCCTAGTCCTCTTTAGTCTTATCCCCCCCTCATTCCTGCTTTCCATTTCCAGCCTGGGATTCTCTGCCCTTCCCTCTCCTGTTTATCTCTGCTTTTACCTACTGGATGTCCATGCTTTCCTGACTAACTTGAAGGCTAGAGAGGCCATTTCAGGTATTCTAATGTCTGGCTTCAATGCTTATTGGTTTTAACTGCTAAAAGGTCCTCTCAGTGCAGCTGGTGGTTGCCTGTTTTCCTCTCAGCCCCCTCCCCTTGTTAACTAAAGGGGAGTTGTCACCCTGCTTTTAGTGTAACCCATAATAATTTCCCACTTTGTTTGTTGAGGGGGGCAGACAAATGGACTGCCCCTTAGTGTACAGTTACTGCATTTGATTGTCTTCTTGTAGCATGGAATGTACAAATGTGCGTTTCCTTTTCATCCGTGCTATAACATTACAAGACTGAATTATGATGATGAGGTCCATTTACAGTTTATTTATGTGATTATACTCATATGTGTCTGTAAAAACAAAGTGAAACCCTAGGTCCACGGGGAAGGGTTTTCTGAGATTTCTTTACAACCTCCACGAACATAGTTTAACAACTAACACAAGTGATCCTTTTGTAGCGAGGTAGATTTTTGTGTGTCAGTTTTTAAAAGTAAGCTTGGGTATATGCATTCTGTGCGGTAGACCCAAGTAAAAATCCTAAGCTCCTTATCAGGCTGGAAAGATAGTTATGACTCAATAGATGGTGTGTGTGCAAACAGGCCAATTAGTGGGGGAAATCTTTGCTATGGTGACTCAATACATACAAAGCACATAACTGTTTCTTTGAAATAAGGCCTTGTTGGACATTGGTAAGCAGGAAGTTGTCTTCTTCGTGTTGAGTAATTTCTCTCTTTCTTATTCTGTAGGAAACGACTACAGACTCCTGTGTGAAGAGAATGGCTGTGACTTTAGAAAAGGCCCGAAGGGCGGCCTATATATTTCTGAAAGCACTCTTAAGATTTGGCTTCATGGTTGCCAATAACCTTGTCGCTATTCCGTCCTACATTCTGTATTTAATAGTACTGCAACCTCTCCGATTGTTGGATAGTAAACGGTTCTGGTATATTGAAGGAGTATTATTTAAATGGCTTTTAGCTATGGTGGCTTCCTGGGGCTGGTGTGCAGGATATACAGGTAAGAACAACTTACTACTTGAAATTGATTATGCATGTATACAGAAGTAAACCTATATGTGGAAGTCTCCTAAAGTCTTTTTATGTATTAATAGAGATTTATATTCAATGCTTGTCGAATAGCAGAATTTTGGCTTAAAGACACACTTAGCCAAAGGGAGGAGGGCGTAGGACAGGTTGACTTCCATGGGAAAGAGGAAGCCCTTTTGAAATCGGTGAGATTTGTTGCAAAGTAAATACAAACATAATATATACTTATAAGGCTTCCGGAATAGAAGGACACTTCATGCCCTTCCATGGGATCTATATTGGTGAGAACTCCTTAACTCCATCATCAGGAGTGGTGGGTGCATTTTGCCCTCACTTCAAAACAGCAATACTTTGCGGTTTTCCATATGGCTTAATAGTAAACACTCACAGGTTTTATTCTTTCTGAGCTCTATCCCAGATTGTGTCTTATGATTGTGATAAAGTGTAACAGAATATTGGGAACTGGCTTTGTAAAGTGCATGAATTATATGTGCACATTTAATGATATTAAATGTGCAAACTGGAAAACATGGGCATTCGGTTATGAATGCTGACAGCTCTAGATACATTTTGTGAATACTTATGTACATATTTCTGTGACTTACCATTTACCAGATTTTGGACCATCGAAATTTGTGGATATGCCAGTGAACAACAATCACTTGTCTGTGTTTGTAAAAGGGGAAATAATACATATATTATAAATAGTTTGACTAGACAGGTTTGCTTTTTCTGAAATTCTTAATAAGTGACTTCCATTTTACTAATGGCTTCCCGAACTATAAGGATGCATGAGGACTGTTCTTGGCTTGCTTTTGTTTGTTAGAACAGTGTGTAATAGTAGCTTTTGGATATTGACATGCTCACAGTTTGAAAAAAGAGGTAGATAACTCAGTATCTACAGAAAGTCCCATGCCTCTATGCTGCAAAATGTTCTCTTATCTACTGATATATATGTATATATTTTGTAGAGCTTAGACACAATCATAGTGCCTCACAGCAGTAACAGAAACTAATACTGTAGGACTTTTAAAGAACCTGAGCTAAGCGCAGGTAACAACTGATTTAGGTGCGTCTGAATGACATGCGAACGATCACATATGATGCTGAACCCAGAAGTGGACCCCCCCCCCCCCCGCAAACATCATAAAGATGTTACAAAAAGGGAAGGGGTAGGCTTATGCCTCCACTGATGTGTTCGGCGTCCAGAACATAACCCCCATGCGAAAAGAGAATTGCCTGTATGTTTATTGGGGGGGGGATTTCCAGTAGTTCCTAGTCAGTATATTTTAATTAGAGTCTTTGTCAGTATAGCACTAGAATCTAGAAAGAACTTCCTCACTTCTCTGCAAAGTAGGCTTCAAGAACAGCTGTCCTTTTTAATAATATGCCATGTTCTACTCTATCATGGGCTTTTCTGAGTAAAACCTTTTTTTAAAAAAACCAGATGCTTTAAGATGAGGTTTTGTTGGTAGTTATCCAATGATTCCAGCTCATGTTCATATTATATAATGTTCTCACTAAAGTTTTAATTGGCCTACAATGTGAATGCGGTGCAAGTTTGTATTTTTGTTAGTCTTTTGTCATTCACGAGCAACATTCACAAAAGGTACAAATAGCTGGAGTGTGGCTCAAAGGTGCTTTTAAGGACCCTTTCCACATCTTTGGGGCTTCTTGAGTAGCGCAGTGCTTCAGAAGTGCTCTCCCCGTTATAGAGGTTAATCAGATACTCATTTTCATGCTGTAGATTTTAAAGATGTCTATTCAGAAAAAGTCTACATAGTATTCACAATGGAAAGTTTCCATCTGAGGTCTTCACACACACACACACACACACATTGAAGAAAAATTCTTCCAGCAAGGATTGAGGATTTTGATGCTTTACTGTGTTACGTATGTGAGGTTTACTGTAAAAATGATGAGGTTAAAGACCCCGTTTATTATCCTCAGGATGTAATATGACAATTTTAGTTAAAATTCAGGCCAATTGTTCTGTGATATTAGATGATGTTAGTGGTTCTGAAAAGGCTTTTTTGTTTTTAGTTCATTTCTTCTGACAGCAGGTGAAGGTTTTTTCTTCTGCCTGTTGCGTGAAAGGCATTATCGGCATGAGGTATATTCATAATCTGCCATTGAAATTATGACAGACCTATTAGTTCTTTTTTTCCTTTACAAACTTAAGAATTGTATAGGTTTGTTTAGGATTCATATATGGTCCTTGTTAGCATATCATGCTAATAATGCACACCATTACTTAACCACTTTGCTCCTACAGTTGTTCTGCCGATTTAAACCATGGTTTGGCTTAGCATGTCATCCATACCTGAGCTCAAGGTTTAGCGCGCTCTAGACAAACCACAAGCTGTAAATCATAGTACAAACTTTGATTACAACTCCTTATAAGCATGGGTTCAGACAACACATTATGCCAGCCATGGCTAAAGCTGCAGAATAACCAGAGGAGAAGAAAAGTAGTTGCAATCACCTCTCTGGGAGCCTACATATTGTTTGTTCACACTAATGTTTTGGCTCATTCAAACTATACCATTGTCAACAAAGTGGTGATATCATTCTGTTTATGCTATACATGAATAAATTAATTGAACATATGAAATTGTAGGAGCCAGTGCATTTTTTCCTGTAGATGTTTGTGTTAAGAAAGGAGAAGTACATTTCTTATTCCCTGTTTCCCTCCCCTCCCCAATTATCATTACCTCAGGCGTTCCATATACCTATAATACTTGTGAATATGTTCTTAAAAGACTTGATGTGCTCCTTAGTGTTTAGAAGGTAAGTGCCAGTGCTTATTTGCATAAGATCACATATTCTGGAAGATTTAGAAAGTGGCCCAAAAAAAGAAAAACTCTTTCAGTTCTTTCTTTACATTTGTACCATGTGCTTTACAGTTATGTCATCTGTTAGCGTTTGCTCAAGCATTTGTCTTTAACTCCGCAGGTGTCGACATTTACTTGCATTCTTGTGCTAAAACAGAGTGGAACTGTGATGCAGAGTTCAGATGACTGCTTCTTCGCCTAAATATTCTATTTATGGTGACAAATTGGTTTTGCCACATGTGCAGAAAACCCCCCCAGAAATATTTTTGTGGCCTCGTAATTAGCTGACTTGTCTACTATTATAAGAGTACTTGAGAGTATTTATGCTTGGTTATATATTTCTGCTTTCAGCTGTTTCTAAACATGTGCTCTTCAATAACACTCAAAAGAAAACACAAATCTCTTGTTAACAAACTGTTCTTTGTTTTCTGTTTTTGATATAAAGCTTCAATATTAAGGCCAAACCAGGCATGACAGTGCTTGTTCGCTGTCTGCACCCTTCACGAATAAACTGAAGGGTGTGTGTCTATATTTTTAACACCAAAAGAGGTGCACATGTGAGGAAAGCTGAACAGGTTCTCAGTATTGTCATAGGCATTTTTATTTCGTCCTTGGTTACTTCTGGTGTTGGGAGTTGGGTTTAGAGATAAAGGAATTTGGGCAACAGACTACATAAGAGTAAGGTAGGATGAAGTTCAACTGAGACTTCTTATTTTCTGTGACCAGTTCCTGGGAAGGGTCTTCCCAGAAAACTATATATCGAAACTAACTATACTCTTTGCTTTGAACTATTCTTAGTACTAAGTGGATGAAATTATAATAGGAATGGTATTATTGCATGTCCTCATCTACACATCACTGATTATTCATGAACAGGTGGAACCATATGTTTGGATCTTTAACCAAGAGTCATGGTGTGCCATGGAAAATTGAGTCTCCAATTAAAGAAATTGGTAATGAGATCAAGACTGAGAGATACAAAATGTCTATGTACATGGATTATTACAAGAAAGGGAAAACGGTTCACTGAATTACAAAGGCATTATTTAGATTGGGTGGCAACTATGCGGTTAAATCTATAGAGAATAGAAGAGATTGGGGCAGATAGAATGAGAAGGAGGGATGTGCCGATGCTGAGAGAATTTGGAAAAAGACACACCAAATAAAGGAAGGGTGACTGGTGCTACGCAGATACAAAGGGATTCATGTTGGAATAAGGAGGAGGAATGAGGAGGTAAATAACAGTTCATTTGGTGACAGAACTTGCTTGAGAGTTTCAAAAGGGGAAAAAGAAAGTAGAATTAGAGAAGGAAAATCCAAGCATAGATACTGAGCCCATTCACCCATCATAGTAAGCCCTAAACTATGACTTAGTACGAACAAGCAGCTCACTAGTGCATACCGTTGAATTGCTCCTGCACTGGGAGGTAGGACCAACAGAACTCAGTGTTGGCTTACTGCTTTTGGTTTGTTTCTCTCCAAACAAGCCGCAGTTGGTAAGCCAAGAGTGTTTGTTGGGAGGTCACACAAGAACTTGGGGCTTTCTGTTGTCCATTAATAGGTCATAATTTGTTCTCATTGTATTAGGTTACAGATAACTTGGTCTTTTGTGCATCCCATAACCTGAGGCATAAAAGACCAGGCTGCTCTTTTTTCCATATAAATAGAGGGTCACAGCTGGCTTGGCAAACATTCCAGCTAGAGAAGAGACTGAGAGACCAAATAGGAGTGTTGGGACAAAGTGGAAGTGAATTTGTAGACTCTGGTGACAGGGTGTTCATAGGGAAAATAGTGCAAAGTTCAGTGCAGCATGCAACTATAGTTTATAAATTTACCTCTATCTGGTTGTGGAACAGTGTTGACTGGGTTGTAGTAAAACACCCAAGGGTGAACTTTGTAATTGCCATGGAATAACGCAATATGAAAAACCTAATACAGCTGGGTTTCTATTTTAGTCCTTGTTTCTGAGTGTTCAGTATACTGTATTTTCAAAACTCTCATGCGAGGTGGAAACACTGCTTTTCTTCAATAGAATTATTTGATTCTCAGGATTTTGAAGAACTATTTAGGCAGTATAGCTAGCACAAGGGCCTTGGGGAAACACGTTGACTGCCTCCGCTACTGGAGAGACCGAAAAGCAACTTTCCATTATTGACACCATGCATAGAAGATGGAGCTCAAGAACTGTTAACATGGGGAGGATGTGACTATGCACTCATGGTATACAATTTTTCTTTCTGCAGTAGGCTTCCTAGGCTGTACCTAGTTTCTGATAGATTAATTGTGGGTGGGAAATGGCACAGTTGGGAAAAGTATAAATTTATAAAAGAAAGTGAATGTCTTTTACAGTTGTGGCCTATGCAAAATATCTCGTGGTAACCTCTGCCTTTTTTAGCTTCACCCACATTTACCTTAACTTATTCATATTGTGTAAGATGTGTGCCTTTGGGCTAGCTGGAAAAGAAGATCAGGAAAGAAATTTGCCTATTTATTACAGTGCTTTTCTTATTCATATTTAAAGCTAGAATCTAATTTTTTTAATAATAAAAAAATAGAATGTGTTGCAGTAAAAATACCGTAGAATAAATCATCAGAGGATTTTTCTTGCCTGTATCTGGGATTATAATATTAAAGGGAATTCACGTCTAACAGATGTGATTATGTAATTGTCACTTGATAAAGTGTCTTACTGGTGTTGAGTTCTAGAGTAGGTGGGCTGTGCCACTCAGAAGGCTACTTTGGTCCCTGCTGAAATTCAGAAACAGCTCAGGTCTCTCCAGCAGTTTTGGAGGGAGGTTACCATAGCAATCCATACATTATATTTGGCTCCTAGATTTCTAAGAGAAACTCCTTACAGTGGACGCTCGGGTTGCGAACATGATCCGTGGGGGATGCACGTTCACAACCCGCAGCGTTCGCAACCCGCGTCTGCGCATGTGCGGGTTGTGATTCTGCGCATGCGCAAAGTGCGATTTAGCATTTCTGCACATGCATGACCTCCGAAACCCGGAAGTAATCCTTTCCAGTACTTCCGGGGTTCGGCAGTCTGCAACCCAAAAAGATGCAACCTGAAGCGGCTGTAACCCGAGGTATGTCTATTCTTCTTTCAAACTTTGCTGGAGTTGTGGTGTAGGCAGGCTTCAGGTAGGCTTAGAGCCATGTAACCTATTCATTAGCAGAGAGGTGGCATATACACCTTTCATAAAGTTCTAGAGCTTTAATTGGTCTTAATGTATACAATTGTATTTTGATTACCGTATTTGCTTGGATTTTCCTCATTGTAAACTGCTTTGGAATCTGTTAACAATAAGTGATCTATAAATGGACAAAATAGATAATTATGGGCTATGGAACCCTGGCAGAATTCTGAGAACAAACATTTGAAGTGGTAGACATGAATTAGATGAAGCACTGGAAAATGGAAGTGGAGTTGGGAAAGGCCTTCAGGAGGTGTCCCTGAATGGTTGGGGGTCACATCGATGAGGACTGCATTTGTCCTTAGGCACATCCATTTTTGGCTATACTAGAACCACCGCACTTTGAGGGAAAATAAAATGAAAACCTGTTTTCTATGGAATATCTCATCTCCAAAGAGTAAGGCGTGTCCATACAGAGAAGGATAAGTTTGCACTCGAACCATATTATCCACTGAGGGTGTGGTACATCTAATTTCATGTGTTATCAAAGGGGACACTGCTGCTGGGATTGTAGAAAGGGTAATAATACACAACAGATCACAACTGAGGCATTTGGTTACCGCACACAGAAAACTCTTCCGCAACAAGTTGATTCCCAAGGAGGATTTCAGCTATTGATTTTGCTTTTTCTGGCAGGGACCTGCAACTTAAATTTGCTGGCATGGGTTTCTGTTTTTGTGTATGGATTATAGCCTAGGGGAGTTACAATTGAGTTGAATTGGTGAGAAGATAAAAGGGTTTCCGCACAATGATAAGGATGATATTGCTGCGATTCTGAAAGATGTTTACCACAGCATAATTTTGAAGAATTGTCCCTTGTTTCAGAATTATCCAGCATCCTAGAGCTTGGGGTAGCTATATTTCAGAACGCTGATCTTTCACAATCTTTCCTAGAATGGATACCACACTCAAGGCTGTGTGTGTAGCTGCCTTGAGTCCCACCAGGGAAAAAGGTGTGGGCAAGTTGTTGTCTCTCATCCTTAAATTTCCCATCTGCAAAATAGGAATAATGTTGAGCTTTTTTTTTAGAGTATTTTCCTTTTTTAAAAAACATGTTTAACCCATGAGCTCCAAAATAGAGCAAAATAATAAAGCAAAGGAATTGCTGTAGTTGAGGATGTGCATTGCAAAGCATCCGGAATGCACAACTTGTTAATTGTTCTCTTCTCACCTGGATTGTAAGGCAACTGCATACCGGTGCCTGCTGTCTGCACCCAGATGTTTGACATCCAAAATGGCTTGGAAAAGAAACAGATTTATTTGTTAGGTTTGTTTCCCCCCATCCTCCTCTCTGTTACTTGACTTGCCCCTAGTGAGTCATACTGCTGATTTTTGCTTAGAAGCCTGGGAGAAGAAAAAGAGGGGGAGGGGGCTGGAATAGAAGGGAGTGAATTAGTTGGACATGTTTTCCCTTCTGTTTCTTCTTCCTCTTCTGCTGTCACTTGGCTCACCCAGGGCATTTGTGCACCCTTTTTATTCTACTGGGCGGGGGGGGGGGGGCTAGCTCTGTACTCAAGAGAAAGATGAATGGTGACAACACAAGCCTTAGGGAGTTCAAGTGACAACTGAGGAGGGTGGAACAGAAGGAAACACACAGGCCAAATTAATCCACTCCCTTTCCCAGCCATGTCTACCTGTCTCCCCCAGGGTCAGTTGCAGGTTAAGAACACAAAGGATTAACTTTGTTTGACTAGATGCTCTCTAGGCCCAAGCAGCTTTCTGTTTGTATCCAAAGGTGCTTTGTGCAAATAGGCACTTCTGCAATTCCACCAGTTTTCCTCTTATCTCGTTGCACATCATAGAGGATCCTTGTCCCTCAAACAGACTTCAAGTGGGCTTCAATAGAGAAGAGAGGTGGGAAACTCCTTTTGCATGTACAGAAGTCTGTTTTCGCTTCTTTGGATCAAACCCTTCAGGTTGATGCCATGGACGCAAGATCAGTACAGATTAAACAGCATGTAATAATAATATAAAATCAGATAATTATCTAAATGGAATAGAAGGTAATGTATGTGAACTTGTATTACTTGGTGTTTGTTTGCTTGCTTGCTCAGTGGCCTAATCCAGATCTCGCTCCACACATAGAAGTGGAGGGTCTGGATCCATGAAGGGGTGGCTGTTAGTGACAGCTAGAAAGCAAAAGGGTTTCTAGTGCAAGAAATCCCCCCTTCCCCTTATCTTACTCTGATTGCTGTATACATCACATTGAAACTCACAGTTCTCCCATCTTCTGTTGGCTTACATTCCTAATGTCAAGTCTTCCCTTTCTGGCATTCTTTCCCCATCCTCAGCCACCTTTTCATTCCTGGCTTTCCTTCCTACCATACCTTTTTATATAAAGGGAGTGGATGTTGTAGATTATTACTTGGGTTGCATTGTTGATAGCATTTTTCAAAAACTGATCGCAAATATTAAGCTCAATTTAGGTTATGTGAGGCAGGTTGCTACAAGATGTGTGTGTATTGGAATGCATGTTGTGTTAAAAGCAATGCAGCGTGAATAGGCAGCTTTCTCTGTTAGATGCATGGGTGGTTATTCATCCAGTGTACACTACAGTTGTCAATCTAAGTGATGTATGCATGAAAGCCTGCTTCTGCGTGCAGATTGCGGTTTTTTAAACTAGAGCAGAACAAATCCAGAAAAGCATGGAGTCATCGCTGGCGGTCCTACTGTTGCTCTGCCTCACCGCAACTACAATACACCATGCCTGCCACAGGAAATGTAAGGGCAATGGTTCTAATGGATTTTATGGGCACCGCTTTCAAACCACAGCTTTTATAGACAGTTGGCAATAACTAAATTATGACTTGTTTGATTCTGTCAGGGTGCGTCCAGTCTGGCAGATTTTTAGGATTCCTTTGCACAAACTGCATCTGTATTGTTTTTATGTCTCTCTTGCAGGGGATCCAATTAAATCTGTACTAAACAAAATGATGTGAGCGAATTCATACTGTGATACCAATTAAGCTGTGCTTTCTATAGTCCTGTGGTTAGATGAGCATTTCTTACTGGAAGCAAAGTGTTTTACTATTGCCACTTCTTGCACTATTATATGAATAAACAAGAAGTACTTCAGTTATGACAAGGATTATGATTTTTTCCTTTTCTGGCAATTGGGACCAAACGATTTCTCATGTTATTAATAATGGATTTATTCAGTGCTGTTTTTCTAGAGAAAAGAGGTGCCAGAACTCACCATGAACACCTCCCTCGCTCTCTTATATGGCGCCCACCTGAGAGGTACCGAAACTGAGTTATGGCTAAAAAATTGTAATTCAGCATGCTTTTTGGGATGGGAAGTATGTGAGAATGGAGACTAGAAACAACTGAAGGGACTTCTGCTTAAATGACACAAAAGAAGAAAATGTGCAAGTAAATCTTTTTATTATTTGCCTCTATGAGTAAAACTTACCAGGGTGTTCTTCCTGAGGTGACTCTCTGAAGCGTACATCTTGTACACTCTTATCAGAATAATATGGACTGATAAAGTGCAGACTTGCTTAGCAAGCAGGATCACAGGACAGGATAGGTATAGCGAAATGTACTTGTAAAATTGTATGTTTTGATTGTAGTTTTTTTTAATTTAAAAAAAAAATCCTATTGAGTTCCATAGAACTTAATAGAATTTTGGTTGCAGATTTAAATAACTAGATCAGCATGAAAGAGCTTCTCATATCCAAGAAAAGTGGAATGTTTTGTAAATTGCATAATGTTATCATTTGCAGCACCATTGCTGACAGGAGTGAGGCCTTGTCGGCATGTAACACCAGTGGTCAGAAACCTGCACTGGTTGCCAATTTCCTACCAGGCCGGGTTCAAAGTGTTACTATTAGTATATAAAGACCTTAACAACTTAGGGCCGGTTTACCCATGAGATCGCCTTACCCTGAGAATGTCAACCCAACCACTTTGATCGGTGGAATTGGCACCACTACAGGTGCCACATAATACATGTTCCACATTTGTAAGGACTCGATTGTTAAGTGTGGCAGAGCCTACACTTTGGAACTCCTTGCCCCTTGAGTACTGTGCTTTCACAGGGCTCTTTTCTGCGCCTGTTAAAAACATACCTGTTTAGACAAGCCTATTTAGAGAGTCAGTGTGGTATAGTGGTTAAGAGCAGTGGACTCGTAATCTGGTGAACTGGGTTTGCTTCCCTGCTCCTCCACATGCAGCTGCTGGGTGACCTTGGGCCAGTCACACTTCTCTGAAGTCTCTCAGCCTCACTTAGCTCACAGAGTGTTTGTTGTGCAGGAGGAAGGAAAATGAGATTGTTAGCCGCTTTGAGACTCCTTAGGGCAGGCGGAGGCAAACTCCAGCCCTCCAGATGTTTGGGGCTACAATTCCCACATCCCTGACCACTGGTCCTTAGCTAGGGATGATGGGAATTGTAGTCCCAAACATCTGGAGGGCCGGAGTTTGCCTATGCCTGCCTTAAGGGGAGTGAAAGTCAGGGTATCAAGTCCAAACTCTTTATTTTTCTATCCAGAAGCTTAGAGAGTTGAGGTAATTTTAACCCATTTTAGTATTGTAACTTTTGCATGTTTTAGAGTAGGGTTGTAAATCTTTCTTGATTTTACTGTTTTGTCTTCTGTAGACCGCTTTGCGGTGCATACATCTTATTAAATAAATAAATGACTAACCGTTACAGATTAGAGGTGTTTTGTGCCTTACGGGTGTTATTCAACCAAGTCTCAGTCAAAGTAGACTCATTGAAATCAATGAATATGACTAAGGTCCGTTGCTACTAACATGAGTTTGACCAAACTGCGGGAGGCAGTGGAAGACGGGAGTGCCTGGCGTGCTCTGGTTTATGGGGTCACAAAGAGTTGGATACAACTAAACGACTAAACAACAACAAGGTCTGTTAATTTCAGTGGGTTTACTCTGAGTAAAACTTAGTTGAGCTCCACCTGTAATTAAAGGTCAACAGCTTTTAAGCGATTAATTATAGTGATGCCTTCCTTCATTAGTCCCATGCAGTGTATTAATTTAGTAATAACAGCATAGTAGTGAATGTTCTTCTTCGAACATTTTGCATTAGGGGTCTCCAATATTTGGCAGGTAAAATCCTTGCTGTACTAAGCTTGTAGGAGAACAGCCAATGATGATACACTGGCAAATTTTTCATATATAATGAGGAATAGCTTAGGTTTTCAGTTTATTAACATGTCTGTTATTCTGTAGATTATATTTATAATATTTCTGTGAAAATGGAACAGTTGACAACAAGCAGTAGAATATTATACAGTCTCAGGCTCTACCACAGCACATTACAGAAGGCAGGAAAATATTGTAAGTGGTCTGTCAAGAACCCCAGCATTTTTAGTGAGTGGTGGAGAGTTTTGATCCCACAGCTATAAGTTATTGTATGTCATCTAGTCATACCTATTTTGGTCAGATTAGCAAATAATGAAAAAATATCACAGTGGTTCTAAATATATGCTCAAGGCTTAGTTTAAATGATGCCTTACTCTTTAGGGTCATTGGATCATAAATCTCTTTCACTGTTTCATTTTACAGGAGAATTCCATTTTAAAGAATAAATTAGAGACACCAGATGCTTTACCGTTATTTATTATGAACTCAGATTTTAATTTCCTCACCTGAAAGTGCTTACATTACAATTTCCTTATATAGTTAGTGAACTGTAACTATTAAAACCAATACTGCTTTTGATTGCCCAAATATATTTATACCTCAGTGATTTGTTGAGGCTTGAAGATCTTACATATGTGAAGGCATTCTCTTGCCACAGTGTTTATTCATAAAAATAACATTTGGTTGAAATCAGTATTGCAGATTATTATTATTATTACCGGTAATAATTAAATTTGCAGGCAATCACACAATTGAGGGATTGGGCTTGCTGATCAGAAGGTTGGCAGTTTCAATCCCCGCGACAGGGTGAGTTCCTGTTGCTGTGTCCCAGCTCTTGTCAACCTAGCAGTTTGAAAGCACTCCCCAAAAAAAGTGCAAGTAGATAAATAGGTACCGCTCCGGTGGGAAGGTAAACGGCGTTTCTGTGTGCTCCTCTGGTTTCGCCAGAAGCAGCTTAGTCATGCTGGCCACATGACCCGAAGAAACTGTCTGCGGACAAACACCGGCTCCTTTGGCCTGTAAAGCGAGAGGAGCGCTGCAACCCCAGAGTCGTTCACGACTGGACTTAACTGTCAGGGGTGCCTTTACCCTTTACCTTAAAAATAGATAAAATATACCTAACGCCTTTTAATATTGATACTTGTGATTGGCAGTTTATCCTTTTCCCCTGACTCAAGGGGGCTTACAGGATTGCAGGTAATTTCAATTACAGTGGTACCTTGGCTTACAAACACCTCGGGTTACAAACACTTCGGGTTACAGACTCCGCTAATCTGGAAGTAGCGGGTTAAGAACTTTACCTCAGGATGAGAACAGAAATCGTGCAGCGGCAGTGGGAGGCCCCATTAGCTAAAGTGGTATCTCGGGTTAAGAACGGTTTCAGGTTAAGAATGGACCTCCAGAACAAATTAAGTTCGTAACCAGAGGTACCACTGTACATTTTAAAAGCAAGCATAACATTTTCATGGGAGCTCTTACCAGGAAGACCTGGTCCTCAGTAAATTTATTGAAATGCTGACGTGGATCATTGTGTTAGAATAAATTGCTTACTTCTGGAAAGGTCAGGGCTGAAATGTGCTGTGGAATTAGTTTTGTATTTGTAATAAGTTATTACCAAACTTAAAACCATGGAGAGACCTGGTCTGAACAAAGACATTGGATTCTTATCTCATTATACATGACAAAGCCATTTTTCACCTTCTCACCCCTTGCTTTTTCCTGTAAGACCTATTGCAGTCGTTAAGAGTCGTCGACAGGCTCATCACAGCTGTCTGCCAATCACCCATTCCCACCACCCTTCTGAGTAATACCCCTTCCCACTATATAGAAGGGTCTGGTGACTTCTGTTTCAGTGTATCTGAAGAAGTGTGCATGCACACGAAAGCTCATACCAAGAACTGACTTAGTTGGTCTTTAAGGTGCTACTGGAAGGATTTTTTTTATTTTTTTTTTTTACTATGGCAGACTAACACGGCTACCTATCTGTAACTGGAACTAATGTTAAAAAAGTACATCTTGGATTTGAATGTTGAATGGGCTTACTTGATTTTATCTCATTGTTATTCTGATAGGCGAGTTATTTTAACGGTTACTGTATAAAAAAGTTTTCTTCATCTTTGTTGTGGAAGTTGTCATCGCGTTCAGTGGTTTAGCTTTTTATTCAGTAGTGCTTTGTTATTTTCCTTTTTATCTTCATCTCTTGACTATTGGATGAATGGTTTACATTATTGTGATCCAGACCTGTTATCTCCTCTTGCTTGTTCTCTTCATATTACATTGAGAAAAAGACATAATCTCTTCTAGGCTGCCTCTTAAGCCCTTGGATCACACTGCAGTACAGGGCAAATATTACTTAACAGTGTTACATTGCAAATCTGAAAATAGCCCTGAATAATGACGGTCAGTAACCAAACTAGATGTGACAGTGGCAGAACCTTTTGTTTAAACCAGCTCTGAACCCTGCGCTTGCTACTTACATCTCTATAGTGATGAGGTAATCTTTGAGTGATGGATTTAGTTCCCTTTCCTCTAAAAATCTAATCTGGTCTCTGCTTTATATGTGATTGAGGCGGGCTTGGGCTTTGAACCCACCATATATTTGAAGCACCTACCCCTGCGAATTCTGGGAACTATAGTTTATTTCTCTCATTCTCTCAGAACTGTATTTCCCAGCACCTTCAACAAACTGCAGTTCTCATTCCTCTTCCCCCCCGGCCGGGTGGAGGCATGCTTTAAATGTATGGTGTGGCTGCAGTTTTAGACTGAAACGAATTAATCTTCTGCTGTTTGCATCCAATCTGGCCATAGACTAAGAAGTTTTTTTAGCATTCTTCAACAGCTGATCAAAAGTTGGTGCTTACCTTATTCCAGAGTGGAGGTGATTCCATAAACTGGGTACCACAACTGAAAGGGTCATTTCTTGGTTGTTGCAAGATGGGATCTCTGCATGCTTTGACACAAACAGACGGGTCTCAATATACAGGTTGAGAGAAGGTGTTCTCCCAGGTGTCCAGCTTCCAAGTTGTTTACAGCTTTGTAAGTTGGCAAGAGAACCTTAAACTTGTCTCAGCAGCAACTTGGTGCCCACTGCCCAGTTCAGTTCTTTCAGAAGCGGTGGAAAATGCTCACGGCAGGTAGCCCAATCAGCAGTTTATCTGCTTTGGTTTCAGACCAGTGTTAAGGGCAGCCCTACTTAGAGTGAATTCCAGTAGTCTGCATTCCAGTATAGTCTTGGAAGTTACCAGTGTGTGGGTCACTGTGGCCAAAGTACCCAAGTAGACATAACTGGGTCGGGTCAGGATCCCCCCCCCCCATCCACATTCCGGTAATATACATCAGCCTCTTCATCCATAGTCAAATCATGAATGGGTCTTATTATGGACTGACTTGGGATGTAGCAGTGAACCAGACGAATACAAAATTTAAGGTATCTACAGTTTCAGGGGTTTTTTTTGGTCTACTAATTGCAAATCAACCAAAGTTCTGCACCCTGGAAAGCCATATCCTGCAAATTACATATTATGTACATTTTGCTGATTTGGTCTAACCAAATTCATCACACTATTTATCACTGAACAGAAATAGAAACAGCTTATTTAAGATACTGCCACCCACGCTAGGAGAGCTGATCTGCCCCATTTGCAAAGTAGAACATTAGGAGAGAGGAATGTGCCTGCATCAGGATAAGCCAACATGGTGCTCTTCTGATGTTGTTGGACTACAACTCCCATCATCCCTGGTGAGTGGCCATGCTTGCTGGAGCTAATGTGAGTTGGAGTACAACAAGATACAGAGGGTACCACGTGGGCTTCCCCTGACCCATGCAGATGCGGAATGAAGAGAACTGTGTAAAGCAGATAGGAAGTGGCTGAAAATGGAGATTATTTTTTAAAACGTCATTGCCCTCTCTTGCATTCCCAGTTATATGTATTTTGCTGCTTCTTTGAAAGTTCACTGTTTACAGCTATATTCAGTTAAAAGGTGAATGATTTTGGGAGACTAGAAACTGACTTCTGACCTATTTCGTTCAGGATTTTGTCGGGCAACCCAAGTGTTAATGAGCAGCCAGAACTTGGCCCATGCCAAAGGTTGGTATACCAGTAGCAAGATGTGGTTAGAAGCAGTTCAAAGTCAAGGCTAAAGTAAACTTTGTTCTGCAGCTAAGCTTTTAAATAACTAGCTGCTTGTATATCACTGAACTTTTCTATTGTTCAAGCCTTTTTTACATGGAACATCTTTTTTTTTTAAAATGGTAGACATCATAGAACAACTTGGATTGAAGCATTTAAAAATGTTCTGCCATAGATCAGGTATAATAAGGTGTGCCAGACTGTGTTGATCAAGTTACGCCTACTTGGCTTGTACCTTATGTAATTTATGATGTCAGGTGGGGACAGGTAAAGACAGGCTTTGGCCAAAAGGGGTTTGCAGGCACCATTATTCAGCTGTTTGGCAATGCCTGCAAAGCCCTGTGCACTAGACTTTGCAAGCACTGATGATCAGATGATCAATGAGGCTTCCAAAGTGCTGTGGTTTTGCCTTTTTGGTTTGATTTCAACCAAAGCAGCAGACAGTATTTTTTTTCAGAATTTATATACTATGTGTTTATTTTTATTTAAAATTCTTTTCAGAACTGTCTTCATACAGTGTTAAAAACCACAACACGGCAATTATGCCTTGATTACTTTAATTCGCTCTACGCAGGGCTGCCCTTGAAGCTGACCCAGAAACTCCAGCGGGTACAGAATGCCGCGGCGAGACTCCTTACAGGGTCCTTGCCGCGGGATCACATTCATCCAGTGCTTTACCAGCTGCACTGGCTCCCAGTGAAGTACAAGGTCAGGTTTAAGGTGCTGGTTTTGACCTTTAAAGCCCTGTGTGGCTTAGGACCCTCGACCCTACGGGACCGCCTTTCCTGGTATGCCCCGGGGAGAATCTTAAGGTCCATAAATAGGACTTTGGAAGTCCTGAGAATCAATGAGGTTAGATTGGCCTCAACCAGGGCCAGGGCCTTTTCAGCTCTGGCCCCGGCCTGGTGGGACGCCGTACCGCAAGAGATCAGGGCCCTGCAGGATTTGACATCTTTCCACAGGGCCTGCAAGACGGAGCTGTTCCACCTGGCCTTTGGGCTGGACTCAGTCTAACCCCATATATATATACAGAAGAAAACAATGGCATGGCCCTCCTTCCTTATATCAAGGGCACTACAGATAAAATTAGCAAAATCCTCCATAAACACAATATCAAAACAGCCTTTTGCACCAACCAAAAAATAGCCAATATCCTCAGAAACCCCAAGGATAAAATCCAGTTGGAAAACCAAGGGATCTATGAAATACCCTGCAAAGTCTGCCCAGCCACGTACATTGGACAAACAAACAGACGAATAAATGCACGTATCGCAGAACACAAGAATGCCGTCAAAAAAGAAGAAAAAACTTCCTCTCTTTTCCAACACATGAAAGAAACAGGACACGAAATTAATTTTGCAGATTCCAAATTGCTCTTTAACACGGAACATCACCACAAGAGAATAATCATGGAAGCCATCGAGATAGAGAAACACCCTCACAACATGAACAAGCGTGACGACACATCCCGCTTGCCAGACATCTGGAAATTAGCCCTCCCCACAAAAACTGACACCAGATCCAGAGGCACACAGAACGCCAACACCATTCAACCACACCAGACCCAAACCCAGACCCTCTCCACAGATGAATTACTGACACCATCCAGTAGCCAATCCATGGTGGCACCTCCGGATGCTGCACCCCCCTGCAATCCCTACACAGATCTGGCTGACACAAGCCACAAAACCACAGCTCGCCCCTATACACGAAGCCAAGCCAAAGCACAACTAAGTGCAATACAGCCATCTTCTCAGGAAAACTCTTCACAAAGTTCAAGAGGTCAAGACACAAAGACTTTAGCAACTAATCCACACCTAATGACCCACCTAAGTGGTACTCAGGATATCACTCAAGAAATCACTCAAGGTATCTCTCAAGTAATTAAGGAACAAAAGAAGAAAAGGCACACTAGCCTGGGAACTTCCTCTCTGCCCAGAACATTGGAGGCTAGACACCACACCCCCTCTACAGTATTTATAGGAACTCAAACATTGAGATCCCGCTCTGTTCCAGTAACAAGAAGCCGAAAGCACCAGCCTGAAGATGACGAGTGAGACCTCGTCGAAACGTCGCCTAGACACCCCAACTTTTACACGGGAAGACACCCGAGGACACCAAAACCTGCATATATATATATATATATATATATGTGTGTGTGTGTGTGTGTGTGTGTGTGTATTTATTAATGGAACCCCTTATATGGGATTTGTATATAAATTTTCCCTTGGCTCTTTTTGCTGGCCCATGTATGACCAGCATGGATAGTTGGCCCCGGTGAATATTTGACGTTTTCTCCCTTTATGGCTTTGATCTATGGTCTACCACTAAAACGAGGCTGCATTTTAAGCTGCTTTTTAAACTGTATTCTAACTTATATTTTAATCAACTATTGTTGTTTTTTACTGTTTTTACTGTATTTATATTCAGGGTTAGCAGTCCTGAGCCTGGTCTTGGCCGGGGAGGGGAGGGTATGTATGTATGTATGTATGTATGTATAAATAAATAAATAAATAATAATAATAATAATAATAATAATAATAATAATAATAATAATAATTAATAATAATAATAATAATAATAATAATAATAATAATAATAAAAAATCTTGGGATAGAATAGAATTTTGCTTGGTCTGTCTTTATAAGTGAACTGATATAATTTACATCGCCCTCACTAATGCATGAATTTGAACATAATTCTCCTTTAGTTTTCACCTTCTCCAAATTTTGCAATGCAGCTCTCAGATCACATGTAGAGCAAGTCGGGGGAGGCAAAGTCCACTTGAATTAAGGAAATCTTCTCAATTCCTTTGGTTGTGTCATACAAATGTGGACTTCTTGGAGAAGTTGTGAAAGATCTGGTTCGGGTTTTTATTTTGTGTTCTGTATTTTCATTATGTTCTCATTTAGTGTATCTCCATCACAGTGACAAACGTAAACAATGACTTACCATTATTTTGCTCCTCCCCGTTCATGTTAGCTGGGCGCTGGTAGAAAACAAGTCACAATCCCTTTGATGTCCACACCAAGGGATCATAATTATTCTGCTTCCAACGAATCATGATTTCTAGCCAAGGTTTGTTCTAATAAATCACAATCAGTAATCCAAAAATGAAACAAAACCACAATCTCTGGTTCAGATCGGGGTTTTTTTTGGGTTTTTTGTATTTTGTTTTAAATTGAATATGAAGAGAAGATAAACAGGCCAGATAGGTGTATACATAGTAAACCATTAGCTAACTGCTTTGAGGCTTTTTTTACATTCAAGCAGTATATAAATTCTAGTTTAATGTGGAGTGCAAACTGGGTCAGTTTGTATTATGTGCACTGTAATAGGTAGCATGCATTAAGCTGCTCCATTACTCAAACATAAATCCTTTTAAAAGTCAATATATTTTACATACTTCTAATTATATGCTGAATGAGTAATATAACCATTAGCCTTTAAGGTCCCACGAAAGTCTTTGTTGTTCATACAAAGAATTGTAACATTATATTTTACTTTTATGCTTTGGTTTTAAACATGTTGTGACTTTCACTGAGCAATCAGGGTTGTTGGGTAGCTAGGTGTTTTTTATAAAAAAACTGTTCATTGTAGTTGGATATGAACTCCTGTCTCCATAGCATGTTCAAACTACTGGGCTTCTCTTTTTTAAAAAAGGATTATAAACATTTGCTTGCTGCACAGTGTAATTCATTTCTCAGAACAAAGCAGGAGAAATTTAAACCGATGAATAAGAGCACATTTAATTGAAGAAATTATTTGTTGAAACACATGGTTAAGCGAGGTTCCTCTTGGGAGCTTATTTTTCTGTGTGCACAGTGAATCAGACTCAAGAGCAAGGGAGCGTTGTGGAAGCTGGCAGCAAGCTGTGTTCTTATTTCCTCTCTGCAACAGAGAAGAGACTGGAGATGTCATACATTTCAAGGCAGGTAGGAATGAAAGGCATTCCTCAAACCCTCAGCCTACATTTGTAATAAAATAGGAGGACTTTGACTTATGGAGCTTGAAGGTTGGTGGGAGGAAGAAAGTCAAACTAGGCAGAAATAGCACAAAAATTGCCCAAGGCAGAACCATTAACATTTATAACATGATACAGGGAGGGAGGTTTCAGAAATAGTTACTGATAAAGGCTGAAGTTTGCCCTACCTGGAGTAGAGAGTTACAAATGAGTTGAGTGAATAACTGATTTTCGACTGAGAACTTTAGAAATATTAGTTTTCAAATGAGGCAAGGTGGAGTAATTGTTCCAGGGTTGCTGCACATAGGAAGGGGGATTGAATGCCCCCATTGCTATTTACACTACTGATCCTAGAATCATAAAATTGTAGAGTTGGAAAGGACCCTGAGGATCATCTAGTCCAGCCCCCTGCAATGCAGGAATATGCAGCTGTCCCATACGGGGATCGAACCTGCAGCCTTTGCATTAACAGCACCGCACTCTAACCAGCTGAGCTGTAATGAGATGAGAGGGAGCCCGTAGGTACCGTATATGCAGGGGGAATAATTTTAAAAGTTGCTATCCTGCAGCTCCATTTCCCCACTCCAGGGCTGGCCCACCCATGAGGCAACATGAGGCAACCGCCTCAGGTGGCAGCATCCACAGGGGCAGAAGATCTGGTCTCTAAGGAACGTATCACCTGCCAGCGCTGCCACTGCCTTGGCAGCAGTGGAGGCCAGCATCCCTCATGCTGCCTCTACAGGGGCCTCTTGGCAAATAGGAAGCAGTCTCCTCCCAATCCTTATTCCTGATGTAGATCCCTTCTTCCCTGGTGGAAGGAAACACCATTTTGTGCTTTGCCTCAGGTGACAAAATGTTTTGAGCCAGCCTCCCTGCTGCTTTGGGGTTTTTTTTTTGGGGGGGTGAGAACCATAGGAGATCTAATAATGGACCTCCGGTCCTCTCTTCAAGTTTAGCTCTCCACTTTGAGTGCAAGTAATAACCAAGAAATTGCAGGAGGGAGAGGAAGGTAGAAGCAGCATTATTACACCTGGCAAGGAATGAGAGCGGCCTTCCTCACTTTGCCTATGTGTATTTTAAATCATTAATATCTGAATATGTTCTCATTTCGCTTTTTTGGTTCATGGATCTGTTTATATTACAACTCTGTTGTGAAACACCTAAACTCAGAGCTATAGTTGCCTGCCCTCGGGTCCATGGTTACAAATAAACAGAAACTGAAATACTTTGCCACGCAGTAGACATTACTCCCTCCCTCCTCTCTCTCTCTCTGGTGTACTGTAATTTATTACTTGATTGTAGGTGCAGTCTTCAAATGTCCTCAAATGTCCGGCAATAGGAACAATTTGTAATGGAAGTGCTTGTTCTTGTTCAGTAGCCCTTTAAACAGTTTACCTCTGGGTGCTCCTTGGCCATTTCACAGGGGAGCACATCAATGTTCTTGTTTAGTTGCTGCACTCCTGGTGATTGATAGATTGAGGGGTTTGTTTGTTTTTTAAGCCTTTATGCATGGAAAGAAGCACAAAAACCACCTCCCAAACTATGTTTGTTTTCCTTGCTCCAGCGGTCTGAAGGCTAAAGGGTCGCTTGCGAGCATGACATTGTGGAAGGGAGGGTTTGACCACAGAGCCATGGCAAACTTTAAACCCAGCCAGATTAAATATAATTCATTCGTTTCTGTACAGGTCACAAGCACTATTGATTCTGTCCTGTTGCTTAGGGCCTTGTTGCCAGCACTAGGTTTTGATCTGGTGGAGTGGATTCTAGTCCACAAAGCTTAACCCACTTTTATCAGACAGTGGGCCAGGACTCCTCACTGGCCACGGGCCACTTTTAACTGGGCCTCAGTGCCATAGCCTGCGAGCCATGCCATAATCTTTGGGTTGATTCCATAAAAGGAAGAACCTGTTAAGGAAAGCTAAGCTGTGGAATAGTTTGCCACGAGGCAAATGCCGCAGCAAAGAATTTAGCAGTAATCAGATATGGATTAGCTATTGGTAGAAAGTGGTGTAGGTAATTGCCAGCTGATTATGCCAAGCTCTGCCTCCACCTGCCACTGTTTTGTGACTGGCTTCTCCCCTTTATCTCCCATTTTCTATCTGGTGGGCATCAGTAAGCATCCCAAGTGGCTTGAGGATAGACCAAGTGGTTTGAGAACCCCTGGCCTGGCCTGTCATCAATGTCTTGGCTTTTAAGGTGCCACAGTAGTGTCTGTAGCTTTTGCTGCAACACACACAGCAACCTTCTGGTACTTGCTTTTGGTTTGTTTGTTAAATTACTGTTTTTAAGCCCACCTTTCTAGAACTGCTTAAGGCAACCAACAATCAACATTTACGGGAACATCATATCTATAAACGCAGAAAAAGCAGTGCAGCTGAAAAGTAGTCCAAGTTTTCCTACAGAGTAAAACTCAGGAGTGACTTTTTTTAAAAGCCATCAATTCCTCATGCCCCCAAGCTTTCCTAAATAAATGAGCTTTACATAACTGACAGAAAGCCGAAAGGGAAGTATACAATCAGGATTTCTGTTGGAGGTCATTCCACAGCCCCGAGTCACCACTGGGGGCCCTGCTCCAAACACCACATTCCTTTACTTCACTTAATCTGGTCCTTTGATAATGATGACAATAGGCAGATAGAGGTGCTCGCCAAGTTCCCAGGTTATGAAGTGTTCTCAGGTGTTTTGCAATATTGCTTAAACGTGTTTATCTGCCACAGCATTCTGGACCATCTATGCTTTTCAGGCTAGTTTCAAGGCAAATATATGCAGAACTTATTGCAGTACCGTAAACCCACAACTAATGATGTTAAATTCTCAAGAATAATCTTTTGGAGAATATTCTCGATTAATGAGAATATTAGAGAATTTTCATTTAAAATAGGAGAATTTTCATTTTAATGCATTGAAAATGATATAATTACGGTAGTTAATATACATGTTTATTCATGGGTAAACTTGCTAAAGATAGCCTATTACAGCAACCAAAAACTGTAATAGGCTATCTTGAGCTTCTAATAGCTCTAGCACTTAATAACTGTTTTGGTGACTAAAACACAGCTTGATAAACAAAACTATATGCATACATATAAAAAAGAAGCCATTAACATTAAATATATTATCATTATATGATAATACATTTCAGTATGTCATTCTCTGGCAAATGGCACCTTGTACCATTGAATGGCGCTGCAAAAACCAGTTACTGGCACTAAATAAAAATATAGAAACATCAGCTGTTTAAATCAAGGCCACCTCACATGCTGTTACTTTGAGTGTATAAAGCATTAAAGCTACTTTGTGTAAAAAAGATCATACTGTATGGCCAAGGGTATAGAATCACTAAGAATAAGGTCACACCAAAAGAAAAAAAATGCTATTACATATAGTTGAAATACATACGAATTCAAGTGTTCATCAAATTAAATGAATAGCATTTTTAAAAATAAAAATAAAAAATGTTTTCTGTAACTCACATTTCAGAACTGCCAATGGTGAATGACACAATGCCCAGTAATGTAACTGGATCAAAAAAATAATTATCCATTACTTACACTGGCAATATCATAGCTTGACTTATTATTTACTAGATTTTTTAAAATGTGGGTTGTGCAACTGGTTCTTACATTAGAATTTACAGTTTGTGGAAAATATTCTCCAGAGAATTTTCCAGCAGAGAATATTCTCGAGAATATTCTCATTCTTGAGAATTTTCTCACGAGAATTTTCTCACCTCATATCACTACCCATAACCTTTGCAGGGGTTGCATTCTGGGAATAGTGCCTAAAACCAAATTCACGTATGCTCAAAACACATTGGGTTCAGTGGCGGGTAAGATGGTCAAAGTCTTTTTTTCAAGGATGCCCGTCCCCTTTCTGCCCCACCCCCTTATTTAAATTTATTATTTTTTGCCAAGCTCATAATGCGGAATGTGCACAAGTTAAAGGAGCGTAAGTTGTGGGCTTACTGTATTTTGTTTGTTTGTTTACAGTACTTTAATAATAAATTGAGCATTGTGATTACAAAAGAATGGAAAACAATGGTGGGGTCCCACCTTTCCAAGAGTGAGCACAGACTGTGCATTAGATGTAGCTGATAAATTGTGATGCTACTGCTGTCTTGTCCCCAAGAAGTGTGGGAATTATACTATTGAAAGTTTTTCCCCCTCTGCCTGCATTAATAGTTCCTTGGGCGGGGGGACCTTTTATCTGCTGCCCTTTGCTTCTCTGGCATGACTGCAGTGAGCTGCTGGTTTCCATTAACCACATCCAACACGGCATCCAGACTCTTAAACCAAGACTGGGAAACTTATGGCCTTCCAGATGTTGCAAGACTACAACTTCCATCACTTCTGTCCCTTGGCCACACTGGCTGGAGTGATGTGAGTTGGAGGCCAACAACATCTGGAGAATCATTGTTTCCCCACCTCTGCCTTAAACTGTGGTTAACATTAACCACAGTTTGTCTGAACAAATTCGCTTCATAATCCATGGTTTGAAGTTGGCTTGTTTTAAACCAAACATACTTTACATTAACAAGTAGAAACAGAAGTGAAAAGCTTCTGAACTGGTCCACTTTAGAGGAAAAGAGGAGCGCCTACAAGGCCTAGGGTCACTGATTTGTTCTCCTCGTGCAACACCAGGCAATGTCTGATATCCTTTCTGCTATCTAGTCCATTTAAAATCTTCAGGTGTCAGAATACAGATTCCTGTTTTTGAATTGACACTTTTAAAGTGCCTGTGTCAATTTCATGACGATTCCCCCCCCCCTTAAAGATAGTATGCTCTGTAACCAATATTGTCATCCTTACTTAATTACCAATGTATTGATTAGTGAATGTGTTCTTTCTGATGTTTAATTCGGGAACTGCAATTCAGTTTTATCTTACTGCTGCAGGTTTTCGGGTTCTTTATGTTTGTTCTAAGTTTATAGATTAATGTGGTCTGCTAGAATGCCTTTTGAATGAAACTGACTTTCTATTGTGCTGAAGAAAATAATTTTGCTTAACTCACACACACACACACACACACACACACACACACACACAGCAGTTTAACTTTTCTTGTAATGACATTTTAAAAGAATTTTTAACTTTTAAAAATATGTGGTTTTAAATAAGTTTTTCCTTTCCCTTTTTTTTTCAAAATAGTCATAGAATGGGGAGATGATATTAAAACCATCTCAGAAGATGAAGCTGTGATGTTGGTGAACCATCAAGCAACAGGAGACATTTGCACCCTAATGATGTGCCTTCAGGACAAAGGCACGGTATGCTATTTTTGTATTCACCGCTGTTTCATACTGGGTAGGCCATATTGAGAATATGCTCTGAATCATAGCACTGGGGACCACTGCCAAGTCTGGTACCTAGCCCTGAGACTCAAATTCACATCCATTTAATGGATCTAGCTGCCCTCCTTCCCCTGTAGAGTGGCCCAGATCCTCCAGATGGCTGTGCTATAGAAGCAGGGCATACAGACACCAGAGTTGTTTGCAGGGCAGGAATCATTTAGCAATCCAAGTGGCCCAGGAAAGCAGATCAAACTAAGTGACTGAGGAAAGGCACAAAGTAAGAGATGCTTCTCTGTGTCCGCTTCTGGAGAGGAAAGGAGTTGAAATTGCACAATGAATGTTACCCAGGAATGGAAAGCAAAGCAGGGGGCATTCAAGGATAGCAAACATCCTTTTAATTTTTCCTTCATGTACTGTAGACAATGCTTGCTGAATAAAAATGCACTACACTGCATTAGTCTTTCATGATAAAATGCTCATAAACCTTGACTGCTATGTTCAGGTGATAAAATGGGAATTCTGCATTTCCCATTATCATCAGTTCTGAAAATGGGATATGGCCTGCAGACAATATTTGTTTAGAAATATTTATGGTCTTTACTCCAAGATGGTTGAAATGGGAAGCATTTGATTTAGTGTTTTATTTCTAGTTAGTGCAAGGCTATAAAAGTGAATACATGCCATCCATCCATCTGTTTGTTTTTTCAATCAAATGAATGTGGTTTGAAATAAATTGTTCTGAACATCAGTCCAAAAATGAAATTGCTTCCAGTAGTTTGTGTGCGTGCATGTAATTGTGAGAAAACCAGAATTCTTAATTAGTCTGTTCAAATGGTAAACTTAGCAGGTTTATAATTCCTGTTTGCATAATGAACCCTGACTTGGAGCCAGTGAAATTTATTACAAGCTAAACTCTCTTTTCTGTGCCTCTGTCATCTGCGTGGAACTCCATCTTTTAGCAAGCTCAGATGTTGCCTATTGTAACCCTTTAGTTACCGAAGGAGATGAAAATATCTCATGTTGTACATGTTCAGAGAAATTTTCCTTTTACCACTTTGGTTCTTTTGACAAAGTGTAGCAAAGCAGTTTAAAAGTTTGGATCAGAAGCTATACAACCATCAATCACTTTGGAGAATCAGACATGTTGATTTGCACCATTTCTTTCTTGCTCGTGGTTGGGCATTCTTTTGTCCTCCAGCTAGTTACTACTGATCCCCACCCCCACCCAGTATCAAATATAAAGTTTCTTTTTCCTTTTTTGTAAGTAAAGTACGACTTGACTCAGGTTCTGGGTGGCACTGTGAAAGGAGATGAGAAAGGCAATGCATTCTCTGTGTGTTCAGCCTTTTGCAGTACGTGCATAAATTCCTGCCTGTTGTCCTCCCCAACACCATCTCCACACAAAATTGTAGCATGTGGAATTCAGTTCAGTCTGCATCAAATGCTAGCTAGGAAGCAAACCTGGTAGCCTAATGACCCCAGGACAGTGGAACTCAATACTTTCACGGGGTTAGATGAGATGAACCTCATGGTCCCTTCCAACCCTACAGTTCTATGGTCTATGTGGCTTGTAGAGTTAATCACCATGGGAGGGAACCATTATCCATTCTTGATAAAGCTGTATTTTGGAGCATTTATCCATCACTGTGTCCCTCAAGAGAAGTCGTCTAGAAGGAACTACTTTTCAAACAGCAGTTTTTGCACTTTCAGCTGCTGTTACAAGATGCTCCCAGTACAAACTTTGAAGATGGCATTGGTGGAGCCGTACATCTCACCATAGATATTTGCAATAGCTAATGAGTACAAGACTACATGTCTTATTACTACTCATTGGTTCACAGTTGCAGATATGGGCAGTCTGATGAGACAACAGGTGGTTCCAAACATACATCGATTTGGCTGTGTACATGCTGCAGTCAGTGTTGCATGCAAACTGACAGCAGTCATTCAGTTGAGTCTTGATTCCCCAGCCTGGATTTCAAAGCAGACAGTGCAACAAACAATATGAAGACACAGTATGATGGTAGGATCCAACATATCTCACTGTTAAAACATAGTTTTGGAGGGCACACCACACATAAAACTGCAAGGAGTATTAGTGATTAATTCAAGCAAACTGTATCTTCACAAACAAGACTGAAAGATTGAGACCACCACAACAACTTACCACTGTTCTGCCTAGTGTTGGGTGGCCCTGCAAGTTGGAACAGCAAGCTGCAGTAGTATTGTACCTCTGCAAACAACCCAAATCAATGGTGGGTTGTTGTGTTTTTACAACTTTCACTTCATTCCAAGGCAACAGGAATAATAAAGGACCTTTCTCACAAGCAGCCTTCTGACCAATAGGCATATCAAGGCAGTTCAGGGGGAGATTATCTGGTGGACTGCTGGTTACCTTACCCCAAGATTCGTTAACTATTTAGGGAGGAAGGTCCTGTTTAAAATAGGTTAGGTAGGATGAATGAGTATCTGGTGGGAGAAACTGTGATGGCTTGTCTTGAAACGCACTAGGTGTTTGTAAGGTACAGCATATGGTATCTGATGCACTGAATCAAAGGTTATGGAACAAATCTCAGCAACATCCAGAGACACTGAGACTGATCCCTCGTTCGTCTTCCAGAAGTCCCAGGTGGATTGTCTGGGACTCGTAAATGAAAATGATTCTTCACCTTATACCAGACATGAAGCTGCAGCAGCGACAAGGCAGGAACTTGCGAGGGGGAGGGTGTGCCAGAATTTAACAAAGCCCCAAGGACCTATATGCTTTATCGGGAACACAAGTGGCATTTGCAGCGCTCAGCACACACTGTTTCTTTGGGCTCCCTTGCTAGCCCTCCCACCAGTATCCACTCTGAGAGTCTGTTCTGCACAGCTGGAAGGATTGTAACAGGCAGCATAAATAATCTGCCAGCAGAGAATGTTCATATTTGAACCAGTCACAGATACCAAAGATGCAGCCAGTGGACCCTTAAAAACTCAGTTGGCGCTTCCCAGCACATGTATCATACAGCAACAGCAGAAGTAGTAGACGTGGAGCAGGAAGATGAGAAGAAGAAAGGGCCAAACCTTTATCAAAGAGCCATTTTTGAAGAAGTCCTCATTGAAGTCAATAATGAACTATTTTTCAAAACAAGCATGAAAACCCACAGTTAACCATCATGTTAGTTTAATGCACAATAAAGTAAAGCTGGTTATCTACAGAAACAGTGTTTATTATTTTTGATAATTGCTGAAACATGATTATGTTTATATTTCCTGACTTTAAATTATTTTAAGTACAAAAAGGCAGGAAAGGAAGTATAACAAAAACCAAACTAACTTCTAATAATGAAGCAAAAATTGGTTATTTCTGTCTTAAAGTTGCTTAATTAGGCACTCTTTTCAAGTTTTTTTTTTAATAAATAATACATTGGATGAGAATACAAACTTTCCATCCATCCCATTGTCATTGTTACTATTTTAAATAATAAAAATAAGTGAAGGAGTCTAGCAACTCTGTAGTAAACTGTCCCACCCCCCAAAAAAAGAAATAAATACACTTACCTTCTGGAATTGGGAACAACAACTGGCAGAAGCAGTTCTCCACATTGATGACAGCAGCATACTGAGTCTTGCAACAAATAGGAATGGCCATTGTCACTACTGCTGCTTGTTTGGCTTGTTCCATAGCTGCTGTCTCTGCCTGTGGTGCCATGTTGATCTACTCTTTATTGTAAACGAAGCCCACATGAGAAGGATACCTTGTGATTCGTGGGTTTGGAAAAAGAATGCCAAATTCACACTTTGGTTTCCAAGATCTGCTTTGGTGACATGCACACGCAAAAATTCAGAGATGCTTCAGAAGATTATAACACAGGAAAGAGTTTGCCTGAGTTTATAACCCTGGACTGGCAACCTGGCTGCCTGATTCTGAATTATAATGGGTCAATTCGCCCATCTGTAGTTATTAATATAACTAATATGATATACTGGTATGGCAAAGTTTAAACAACCTATTCCTTGATTAAATACTAGCCATTCGCTCAATGCCAATAAAGTATATAGGGTTAGGACCTTTTGTTTCTCTGGCCCACTGGTCTTTGGCTGTTAGTTTGGGGCCCCCTTGTGCTTTGCAACTTGACATAAAGTGGGTCACAGCAGCAACACTAACACCTTACAGATATATATACCTTACAGATATATAGTGTCCCATTAAGTGTATATTTAAATGAAAGATGTGTCCTTCGTATGAAAAGGTTCCAGAATATAGTTCTTGCCCAATATTGTCTGCTCTGATTGCCAGCATTCCAGATTAATTTGAGACTGAATGGTTGGATGTTTGTTGGGTAACTGGATTAAGGGGGAACCTGAATTTTCTATCCAGAAGGTTTACAGTCTGAGAACTATGTAAACACTACAAATTTCCTAGATAGAAACTGCCTACATAAAAAGTATCTTCATATAGGAAGAAGTGTGAAAAGTTCCTTGAATGCATCTGTTTTCACTGCATATTTTTATGTTGAGAAGCTGGTGTTCCCTACACTTCCCTACACTTAACATGTGCAGACAAATAGGCGAATGTGATTAACACATACAACTTACATGGTCTTCATGGCTTTTCTTCTCTTGACCATGCTTTCTGTGTAGGAAATTTGTAATGTTCAAAGTATGGGGGACAGAATGTATACATAACACTGTTTAAGGAAATGTAATGGTAGGAAAAATTATATTATTTTCTGCCAGTGTCTTCATATTTCAAAACTCCCTTACCTCATTGTACACCTGCACAGGTCTTTTAAAATCAAATAGTGTAGATATTCTCCTTCCGAAACAGAACAATATAAAGATGACAATAGATAATTCATTGAATAGGTGCTGTTCTTGTATAGCTTATCATGAGAAGCCCATCTTAGATTTTTCCTTTATATTCTCTTGCTCTCCCTTGCAAGAAAGCAAGCCCATCTGTTCAATCAAACCAATTCGAGGAATGTATTCAGTTGAAAGTAAGGACTATTTAAACTAATTTTTTTAAAGTGCATATGAAAGTCATTGTAAAAGCTTGTTAATACAGATTAATTGGAAGTGACTGATTTTTTTTTTCAAGAATCAAATGATTTACCCAAGATGTTTAACAAATAGATATCAAATTTGTATTTTTCCCCTCTGTAAAATGAAAACTGTGAAGATGCTGGATTGAGTGGGAGTAGAATTCTGGGAGATTATGTTTTTGCAAATAAGACTTTGTTGAAAGGTAATAGTCTTTTAGTGGTTACATCTGTACAGAGTTATTCTTGATGGCATTTATATTCAGACTTCTTAGTAAGGAAAATGGTTTTCTGCTAGCTAATATGTTCTGAAGGGTTACCATGTTTTGCTTTTGTACATTGGCTTGTTTATTTGTTGTGTTACTTTGGAGTGCACTGACAGGTTCTTGTCTGAACTTCCCCAGGTTGTTCGTAAGATGATGTGGCTGATGGATTATATTTTTAAATATACAAACTTTGGAATTGTATCTCTAATTCATGGAGACTTCTTTATAAGACAGGTAATGGATTTTTTGTTTGTTTGTTTGTTTTGTTTTTATAAACTGTATCAGTAGCATCATCTGCTTTCAAAGTGGTCACCCATTTCATCGACTATGCTAGGTAGTCATAGTGTATAAAAACATTTCCACAGTGTACCTTGGCACAAAACCAACTGTTTATCCCCAAATTAATGTTTCAAAGATAATATATTATTTAGGAGTACTTTTATCCTACTTGTTCCCCAAAATTCTTCAGGTAGCTAAAAGAGAACTGGGGAGGAGAGAAGAGAGAATGCAGGAAACATATGGCAATACCTAAATATATAGTAGTTGAAATGGAATGTAAAGAAATGTCTTCAGGGCAATTGAGCCTGCCTCTTCATTACTGGAAACTAGTCAATACTTTCTGTAGAGCAGATGTGGGAAACCTGTGACCCTCCACATAGTGGACTCAATTCCCACCCACCCCAGTCAGCATGGCTAGTGATCAGGGATAATGTGGGTTGGGGTCCAATGACATGTAGAGGGTCACAGGTTTCCTATCTATGCTATAGAGTATCTGGGGCTATTTAGGCATGGTGTCAGCAGGCATAAGCCTAGCGTTTCCTCCTCAGGTACAATATTGCCTAATTGCACCTAATTTGGTGGGGGTATTACTGATAGGACCTTTTGACTCACATAAGCTACAGGTCAGTAAAATTCAGCTGCTTGATCTAGCCATTTGACAAGAATTGGTGGATCTGGGAGTGTTGTATAGCTGGTGAAGAGGGAAGTATGAAGTAAAAGGTTGTGTTGCTTGTAGGATACATGTCTGTAAGAAATGGCTAGCATTGACCCCATCATCATCCTCTGAGATGTGATATGAATAAACAAACTTCCATCAATGAAGTCCTGATGAGAGATGAATGGATGCAAAAACTTAGGGATTACGCAGAAATTGTGAAACTTATCAGAAGAATAAGAAATCAAGATGACTTTTTTTAAAAAAGAAGAATGGAAATGGTTTATTGAACATCTAACTAACAAATTATAAACAGATAAAAGACATTGGCGGGATTATTGTAATAACCTGCAATTTATATATTCTTTTAAAATAGATGAATAAAAGAATAAGTTAATTTAAAATATGCAGGAAATGATAAAATAAATTTAAGGAAGAGGAGGAAGGAAGTCGAGATTTGAAATGTTAGAACTAATGTTAAACTATTGAAATGTATATAAATGAAAACTATAAATATATATTTTTTAAAAAACTTCATCAATGCTATATCATGTTTCTCTATATGTTCGGATTTCAATGAAGAAATAACCCTGCAGTTGTGAGTTGGGCAGCCTGAGGGCTCTAGACCAGGCTTCTCCAACCTGGTGTCTTCTGGATGTCCAAAATATCTGGAAGGTATCTCGTTGGGGAAGGCTGTCACAGACTATGTGGAGGGGATCACATTATCTTTCTGATCGTATGTGACATGAGTATTTACATGGAAATAGGGGTGGATAGGAATTCTCTCCCAACTCTAAATTCAGCCAAGTGAGATAATTTGTTTTGGGATTATTATTTCTTTTAAGTAAACAATATCATTATGAAAATAAACTTTATTAGAAAGTTGTACTTAAGTGTCCCTATTTATCATTTGCATTTTAGGGGAAAGCTTATCGTGACCAGCAGCTTTTGCTTCTCCAAGAACATCTAGAAAAACATTATAGGAGCCGCGATCGGAAGTGGATTGTATTGTTTCCAGAAGGTGGTTTTCTTAGAAAAAGAAGAGAGACCAGTCAGGCATTTGCCAAGAAAAACAATTTGCCATTTCTTACACACGTTACACTGCCAAGACTGGGGGCCACACAAGTTATATTGAAAAACCTGATAGCTCAGCAAGAAAATGGAACTCTGGCAGGTGGCGATGCTCCAGAAGCAGGTATGGGTCATTTTAACTTTTTATAGAACCAGTTGCCAGCTGATTGGGATCTCAGAATCAAAATGAGTGTCAGGTTTTATGTTTTACATAAAAATATTTTTTAATGTAACTTTTTTAAAAAATAGAATTGGATTTTTGGACCATCCAAACATATATAGCACTTCCAAGCAATAGCAAATTCAAGTCATCCCAGAATTAACAAATGCTTATTTTTTCCTTTTTAAAAAAATGCCTTAAAATACCTGGTGCTCCTTGGATTACCTAACCACATACATTTAACTGTTCTGGGATCATAAGAGTACTGTATACACCTGTTAGTGTAGGAGGGAAAGTTGTGAGTGTGTTAGGAGACTGAAGTGCAAATTACTACTTCTATATTGTTGACTTTCCCCCTGTTGTGCGTCTATTATAAGTCTGATTGCCGGAAGGAGAATATATAGCTCTCACCTGCAGCGTTTCAGAATTCAAAGTTCTTTGCTGTAGGCTGCATTTAAAACACTTCTACTGCAGTCCTTTTCTCCTACCTTACAGGAGTGATCTCCACCATGGAGCCTGTGGGCTAGAAAATGGAAAGCACCGGCTTTTATCTCATGGAAACAACTTCTTTAAAAACAAGTTTCCGTTACTCTCCTAAAAAGAGAAATTTCTTTTCCATTGGCTATCGGTTTAATAACACTGTCTGGGCATCTTTGTATGAACAAATTAATTCTGGGCCAGGGGCGAAGAAGATACATGAGCTGAAGGAAAGTTATTTTCTCCCACCCAATTGCAAAGCAACACCCCCCCCCCCAGCCCACTTGCAGCCAGGCTTCTCTGGATGCAACACATCCGTTAATTAGCTTTGTGTCTTCAGTTATTGTTGCTGTTTCTCCCCCCAGCTGCTTTACTGTGTTAAAAACAAAGGAAGTATTTTGGATGTGTTTCTTTGCCACCTCTATTCCATCACTCATAACCTAGTGTATCTAAAGGACTGCCACCTTATCTTAGATGGATTCTTCATGAACTGGGCCCTTTTGGTTGTGCTGATGCTGTAGTAGAATGTTCTTCCCTAGAGAGGCCTGCGTAATGTCAGCAGCTGATGAAAACCTGGCTCTTTAAAGAAGTATTTGGGGGAAACTGAACTGATCATCTGTTGTGTTTGCTGATTCCATTATTATGATATTTTATCATGCTGTTTGATATTGCCTAGATTATTTGTACCTTTGTGCTGCTACTTACAGTGGTGCCCCGCAAGACGAAAAACCCGCTAGACGAAAGGGTTTTCCGTTTTTGGAGGCGCTTCACTAAACGAATTTCTCTATGGGGTTGCTTCGCAAGACGAAAAAATCTTGCGAGTTCCCGCATTTCCCCCCCCCCGCTTTTTTCCGCCCTTTCCCTAAGCGCTAAGCCGCTTATCAGCTGTTCCGCTGATAAGCCGCTTCTCAGCTGATCGCTAAAAGCCGCTAGACCGCTAATAGCGCTAATCCGCTAAGCTGTCAATGGGCTTGCTTCGCAAGACGAAAAAACCGCTAGACGAAGAGAATCGCGGAACGGATTAATTTCGTCTTGCGAGGCACCACTGTATTTTGAATTTCCAGAAGAAAACGGGGGTAGAAAATTAATGTACATATGATATATTTCGCTCTTGCTATGCTTGTACATTATTTGAGTTACAACTATCCACCTACTGGCAACGTCCAACTTTCCTTTTTCCACCAATTGAGCATATAATGATTGTGTTTTGGCAATTCCTGTACAGTGCATTATAGTAATGTTGCCTGGATGTTACTTGTGCGTGGCCTTGTCATCGGAAAAAGAATTTCCACATTATTTTTCTACATTACTTGTTTCAGAGTGAAGGTGTGTTGAATTTGTAGCATTGTTTTTACGGGGCTTTAGAGGTATGCTTTCTAAAATTCAGCTGTGTTCAAAATTAATATGAGAAACTGGGGGAGCTTTCTCTGTATTTTGCTTTGCAAAACAGTCTCTGACGTTTTGGAGATATAGCAGAATTAAACAAGCAATTTATGTTCACCATGTAAGTGAAATTACTTATTTAAGATCTGAGACTCAGCTGAATTTAGGTATCTGTAGGAATGTGAGTTTACAAGGGAAAAGGCATATTCATTCATTTGCATGCAGTTCTTTGTTACCTGGCCAGCTTCTGGCACACCAAATGCGATTTCTTCTCTCTTGAGACCTTGACATTGACAGTTGGTCTTGCTCAGTATTTGATGAAGCATATTGTAGTTGCTTGGCAGTTTCATTGGTCTTGCCAGCAGTGTCCTGTCTACAGTCCTTCCTTTCGTTGTTTTATATAACTCTACAGGATATCCTAAATCTTTTCAAGAATGTGGTGCATACATAGCAAATTCTTTGGTACTCCTCAGGGTGAGAGTTTTCTGTTTTTCACCTGGACAGCATTTTACAAGGTTATAGTGTCTGATTATATGTAAGTTTGGTTTTCACACGCCACTGCTTCAAGGTTTATCTTGTTTTTTAATGACAATGTGGACTAACAGAAACTTTATCAGAATACTGGACTTTGGCAGTATAAGCAGTTTCCAGTTGTTGTCCATTTTTTAAAGAGATGCCTTTGTGTGTCACGATTCATTTGGGCTCTTTAAAATGATTACATTGCAGAGTCAATTTTCAGGAGCACGTTTCTGCTAAAGATTGTGATTACTGATGGTTGTAAACCTGCTATTGGAGTATTGTGTTTATGCATTATTCCTGATGTGTTAGAAAGTCTCATTAGTAACACCCTCATTGGATCAAAATGGGCTTGCAGGTACCTTAACATTGAACCTGAGCAATTAAGTGTTCAGTGACAGAGGTATAATGGAATGAAATAGTTGAAGTTCGCAAAAAAATGTAGCATTGCACTACTTGCTGATACTGAAGAAAGTTTTTATTAATGTAGATAATGAATAAATCTCATTTACATAGATCGGCATGTGTTATTTATTGAATTATGACCTCATATGATAGAACTCTTGTGTCATTTTAAAGAAGTGTTTTCTTTTGTGTGCAATAGCTGACCCAGTTTAAATTTGTGAGTTTGTTATATACTGCACACAGATGGATGCATAGATGCCTCCTCACCCTCAAACATGCTGCTTTCTGCCTAATTCTAGTTTTGGCCAGGCTTAATTGATTTAAAATTAATTGTTTACCTGTATGAACCCAGCCCTAGTTGTTCTGTACCTTTTGTTTATGTTGTAATCCTGCAAAGAGCACCAGCCCAATATTTCTATGTTACCGTATTTTTCGCCCTATAGGACGCACCTAGGTTTTTTTTGGGGGGGGAATAAAGAAAAAAAATTATTTTACCCCCAGGCACGGGGCTGGCGCGGGGGAAGCCTGAGCTTCCCCTGACCCCGGCCCCCAGAACAGCCTGCTATCTGCAAGCCTAGGGAGCCGCGCCGGTCTCCCCAGGCTTGCGGACAGCTGTGCAAAGCCCGGGCGCGCTCTTCAGCGTGCCCGAGGCTTCGGAAGGCAGGCAGCTCTGCGCAACCCTCCGGAGCCCGGCTTGGCTTGGCACCGGGCTCCGGAGGGTTGCGCAGAGCTGCGCGGACCCCGGGAGGGCAGGCAGCACTGCGCGGCCCTCCGGAGCCCGGCTTGGCTTGGCGCTGGGCTCCGGAGGGTCGCGCGGAGCCCGGGAGCGCAGGCAGCTCTCCGTGACCCTCCGGAAGCTGGCGCGGCTTGGTGCCGGGCTCCGGGGCGTATTCGCCCCATAGGTGGCACCCACATTTCCCCTTCATTTTTGGAGGGGAAAAAGTGCGTCCTATAGGGCGAAAAATACGGTAATAAGGGCTGGACCTAGCCTATGAAGAGGAACCAGGAGTGAGAAGTAGAGATTGTATAACAGATGAACAGTACAGGAGGTGAAGGAGTAGGAAATAAGATAAGTTTATGAGTGAGAAGTGGGCACAGTGTTTGAGAAATCTAAATTAATAGGGAAACATTCAAGTCACTGCTACAATGTGCTACTGCCACCTGTAGAACAAATGAATGCAGTCTAAAACACCTGTATTACCTATTTTGGTCTATAGGCAGCAGCAATATGCCTTAACAATGCCTTCCTGAATCGTATCAGATGGGGCTAAGATGTACCCGGCTATTTGTTTGTTAATACTTTAGAGCTTTCGTTTGAAATGCAGTGTTAAATATTGCTGGCTTTTAATGATAAAAATTGGGTAATGATAGACAAATAGTGGATAATCTGCTGGCGTATTTATATTCATCAAATTGATGTTTACCCATTGAATGCAGGTAGAATACCTTTTGTAATCTCACAACTGAAGGGGTGTCTTGTTTGGTTTATGTGGGAAGATAAATATGCTCTTCGCTTTAGATTTGGAGTTTGCTTTTTCTGGTCTGTCAGCATGCATAACCAATGAATCCTATCCTGGCTCTAGATATCAAGTACAGCCCACACTGCGTGCTTTTAAGCATTTAGGTCCCACAAAATGAGAAACAGAGTTGAGTGAGACCCCATCTTTTTATTTCAACCAACTATTATTATTTTAAAATCTTTTCATCAGGTTGGATATTCAAAGGGGGAAATGATCTTGCAACATACTGGATCAGAGCACGAATCCACCTTATAGTCCAGCATTAGACTAGACATTCACTTCCACGAAACCCACAAGCAGGGCATGATGCCAGCAGTTCTGTCACTTTGTCAATTCAGTGTTTATCCCACAATATTTTGGCAGATTTTTAATATCAAGACACAGGAATTTATTTAAATCAAATGCTTCCATTTAGATATCTAAGTCTGAGCTATACTATTTAGTGTCAGATGGGCTTCCCTGAGACAAGCAATATAGCTATTATTGCTGTATTTAATAAATACTACCCTTTTTCTGCTCTCCGTTCCAAAGCTATGACACCCAATTATATTGGTGGCACAAAGATGCCTTACTTTTCTGCTTGTTAAACTTCTAAATGGAGAATGTGTATGTGTGTTATATATTTGTTTGTTACTTGGCTGGGATTTGTGTAGTCCAAAATGTTATCCTCGAACGGGTAGTATTTCTAAAAGACGTTTCTTCCTTTTCTGTTTCTTTGATTGCTCTGAGTGTTGTGAGAATTTGCCTTGGCACTGGATGAAAGCATCCCTACTGAAGAGCACATTCAGAACTGCTAGGCCAAGCTATTGCACTTGGCAGCCCCTGGCTGCAAGGAACCCAGAGGGAAGGAAGGTCCTGTAGAGAGTGAGAGATAAATACATGCCGCAGCCTGCAGGGTTTCCATTCAAATCCCTGCAGGCTAATTTACTTGCTTCCAGAGGAAGCAAAGACTAAGAGTATTCTCGAGTGGAGCAACACTGTTAAAAAAAAAAATCTTTTTAGGTATAGTCTCTGAAGTATTTACAAATTGGTATTTCTTCTGGTAGCACAACTGGGATTTCTTCTGAAGCATTAGTCTCTGATCTGCTCTTTACTCTGACACTTTTGTGGTAAAGGCTGGAGGCCAAGGAGGTGAGCTTGCTCTTTTGTCTCCTTCAGCTCTGATGCCATAGCACAGGTTTGTCTTGGGCTCAGAGGCCTGAGGTCTAAGGTCACAATAAGGGGGTCTGTTGGCTTGCTTTTGCTTTTGTTTTATTCTGTATTTTGTGTTCTCATTTTGTTTGTTTATATTGTGAACCTCCCTGTGATCTTCGGACAAAGTGTGGTATAGAAATGTTAATAATAATAATAATAATAATAATAATAATAATAATAATACAGTGAGTTATGGTCTGAAGTGGAAGGATTGGGGTGGTGGTGGTGATGAGCAGCCTTGGCCCTCCTTTTGCCCCAAATTAATTTTTAAAGCACTTCTTTGCTGGAATGAGGAGGAATAATTGGTGAACCACATCTTTCCATTCAGCTCTCCAAATTTTGGGCCTTAGCTGGCCAAGAGTAGTACTTATGCCCAAGCCTTGTCCAAGGTTTTTTGGACCCTCCCAGGTGTTTTGGGAGGAGGCAGGCAGGGGTTCATTGTGACCCACTTCTGTTTGGGACCTATGGTAGGCTTGCCACATGTCCGTTTTCCTCGAGACGTGTCCTCTTTTTTTAGGGTAAAGATTTCAGGCAGGTTTTAATTATTATTATTTATTTATTTTTGCAAAATGTCCAGGTTTTTTATGGCAGCATCATGGCAACAGCAGTAGCGAGGTGGAAGCCTGTCTGCCCTATACGCCATCACCCTCACCAGGCCCACATTCTGGCTCGTGCTGCCTGGCTTGTTTGCTCTCCTCTGAGGCTGTAGCACGGAGGGCAGGGCTGCTGCAGCACTCGGGGCATGATTGCTAAGGGAACATCTGCTTGCGCACAGAGAGGAGGAGGCAAGGAGGGGAAGGGGAAAGGAAAGGTGAGGGCGCTGAGAGCCATGGGGCAGCAGTAGAGCGTCTCTGTGCTGCTTGAGGCGGGTATGCACACACACACACACACACCCCAGTGGCAGGGTGAGGGGCAGAGGACAAAAGCAAGTCTAGAGTGAGAGACTAGGATAAAATCCACTGTTTCCACAACTTCTCGTTGTGAGCTTTCTATGGGTGAGTTGAAGGTTTGATTGGACCCTGGCTGAGAACCCAAAGGCTGAAAGGGAGGGTGTGTTAGGAGGAAACTGAATTAGTATTGATATATGTAGCAGTAGTAATAGTAATAATAATAATAAATAATAATAATAATAATAATAAACAACTTCCTTTTTCCAATATTTTGTTTTAATTGTTGTTGCTTCAGTGTTTGTACACCGCTTGGAGGTATTTTTTAATATATTAAATGGCATAGAAATTAAATAATCTAAAAAGTATGTTGTAAAACAAACTGGTGGGCCATGGGCAATCTGAACTTTTAAGAAGACCTTGCAAGACTGAATTCAGGGCACTCCTGGCCCTCAGAGTATAAGAATTACATCATGCAAGCAGATGTAGCCTTTGAGGGAATGGTCTTGGCTCAGTGGTGGATCATCTGCACAAAGAAGGCCCTTGGTTGTGTCTTTAGCATCTTTCAGCTAGGGCACGAAAAAATCCTCTGTTAGCAACACCAGAGAGCCCCTGCAGTGAGCCACATGCAGCACCAGATGAGGGAAGAACCTTCTCTCTCAGGCTGGCCTGGGCAGGAAGGGGTATAAAGCACTTTATTTTTCAGCTGACCCCTTTTCAAACCACAAGGTCTACCTGACTCTATCACAACTTGCCTCTGTGGTCTTGTTTGCTGGTCCAGACCCCTGGCTTGTTCTCAGGTACTGATGGTCATGGAGTCCTGACTCTCCAGGCCACTCACTGCCTCTGGTCCAGCCTTGACATGCCACTGGTCTCATAGACAGCACTGAGCTAGATGGACAAATGGTCTGACTCTGTATGAGCCAGCGTCTTACGTTCGTGGTCCCCATCACTGCACACTAGGACACAGATATTCCTCTGCTTTCCGAAAAGAGGAAGAGCGTGGAAGATGTGGCAACAGTTCTTTTTGCTTCTCTAGTTGGGGAAGTACAGTAATACAGTGCGGCTGTGGAGCTTGTGCATGTGTGCTCTCTCTCTCTCTCTCCCCCCCCCCCTTTCGCCTCTGGCAGAGACAGAGTGTGCAGATCAGGTCACTGGTCAGGGCACATCAGCACAACACATCAGCACACTGTAGCTATTACTTTTATAGTGGCTCCCTCAACTGTTTGCAGAGTGTGTACATGTAGGTAGGAGCTAGTGCTGCTTGCCAATGTGGTGTAGTAGTTAAGAGCGGTAGTCTCGTAATCTGGTGAACCGGGTTCGCGTCTCCGCTCCTCCACATGCAGCTGCTGGGTGACCTTGGGCCAGTCACACTTCTCTGAAGTCTCTCAGCCCCACTCACCTCACAGAGTGTTTGTTGTGGGGGAGGAAGGGAAAGGAGAATGTTAGCCGCTTTGAGACTCGAAGGGGAGTGAAAGGCGGGATATCAAATCGAAACTCTTCTTCTTCTTCTTCTTGCAACATCTCCTTTTCTATCTTCTGGTTTTAAGAACAGAAATGGAGAGAGCAATGAGAGCTGCTTTCTTCATGCTGTAATTTCTTTCCGCGATGCAAGGTAGCCTATACTGGCTTCCAATGTGTGTAGATGATCCTTGGGGGAATTACGGGTTTAATTTTCCAGGGTTGCTTGAATATCAACATATATAGCATGGAAGAAGTGGAAGCCAGGATGAAACCTGAAGCAAAACAAGCAGTCCCTGGAGGGAAAAGTTGATGTAGCTGGCTGCTAAGTCCAGCACACCAGGGTAATTGGACCATTTGCTGAAAAGAAACTCTCAGTGTCTTCTAATGCAGAACAAAAGTATTTTAATTGGAAAGATCAAAATAGCTTGGCTGCTTGAGATCTGTGTGTCTAGAATGTAAGGAAGGGGTTTAGGAAAGATCTCTTTCCTGTTGCAACGTTGTCGCTCTTGGCAGAAATCCTAATGCATTACACATCTTTATTGAAACAAATCAACCTATCCTTTGGCTTAAGGTTTCTCAGCAGTCCATTATATGCATAAGAAGTATGGCTTTGAAACCCATACATGTCACAGAGTTACGGGCCAGTGCACTATGTGGAGAATAAAGCATACAGTTAAAATGTGACACATGATTATATTACAGTGGACGCTCGGGTTGCGAACATGATCTGTGCGGGATGCACGTTCGCAACCTGCAGCGGTGCGGGTTGCGATTTGGCGCTTCTGCACATGCGCAAAGCGCGACCAGCGAAACCCAGAAGTAACCTATTCTGGTACTTCCAGGTTTCGGCGTTCCATAACCCAAAAAAACACAACCTGAAGTGTCTGTAACCTGAGGTATGACTGTATTTTAACGGCTGCTTTTGTCCGTAATTTTATGTCTGCGCACTACTGGCGGTGACAACTTTGTGTGTGTCCAGTTGACACACGACTGCCAATAAAGGGGTCCTTTTGGACCTGGAAGAGGGCAGAACGGTGGACAGAACAGGGCAGCGAGGGCATTTGTGTGCTCTGCCGACACATGCGGGGGCCAGCAGTGGAAGCCCCCACACACAGTGGTTGCCACCTGTATTTTATTCTCCTGTTTTGTGTTTTTTATGGTGGTTGAGTTATTTTGTGGCTAAGATACCTTGAGTGCTATTTAGCTGAGAGGCAACATATAAACCTTTCAAATAAGTTAGCCAATTAAATTTGGGTGAAAATAAAACATGCTTAATTTTATCTCAGTTGCTCTCTTTCTCTCTTAATATTTCCATGGTAGTTTTGTCATCATAAACCAGTTTGGCATACAGTACTTTGGTTCTTGTTTCTATGAAGACTTCCTTTCTTAGGTATGATGATGGTTTTTTCCTTGGCGTTGAGAATATCCTCTAGTCATTGATTGTGAATATATGGTTTCCTGTGATTTAAAACTTCTACTTAAATAGTAATGAAGTGTTAATGTAAATGGGCTATAAATTAAAATGTGTATCTATGTATTGTTGTGTTAAAGAGTTATTAAATAATAGCCGCTATTTTGTTTGCTAAAAAAATATTTTGAAAAGGGCTCTGTATGCATTGAGAAAGTGTGACGAAGAAGCTTTTGAAAGCCTGAAAGGGAATGAGTAACTAAGAGAAGAAAGGTCTCTAGGCGATGAGAACTTACGCCAAAACAAATATATTAGTAGGTTGCCATGTCTTCTTTGATACTACTTCATACATTCCATGCTGATCCTGGTATTGAAAACAGATTTGTGTACTAAGCCTGTTGAGACCAGAGGTTGCAAGCACTTGCAGGCTTCAGCGGTGTATCAGGCGTATGTCATTTCCTCTGCCCAGGGAGAAAGTGCTCCTACATCGAACATGGCACTAGGTTAAGCTTTTTAAGTGCTTGGCTTAATTAGCATCTCACTTGTTGACAGAATGCCAGAAATTTAATGGTGTACCTTTAATGCTTATTGATAATTTAAATCATGTTGGTTAGAGCATGGTGCTGATAGTGCCAAGGATGCTGGTTTGATCCCCGTATGGGACAGCTGCATATTCCTGCATTGCAGGGAGCTGGACTAGATGATCCTCAGGGTCCCTTCCAACTCTGTAATTCTATGATTCTATGTTGTTATTAAAACATCCTCACATTGTATATCTGAATAATCCTACTAATGTACATAAGCCATAGAAACACCAATGTATTTCAATAAGAGAAGTTCTTTAAAGCAAGCAGCAGTGCTAATAATATACCTTGAATTATTCCTTCCTAGGGCTATATGGAGGATACACAGTAGATTTTGTGTGTGAGAACAGGGCGAGAGGGATTAGGGAGGGATGGAGATGAAGTGGAGTCTTTGGATAACCAGAATTTAAATAATTGAAATGTATGATGTCATGATCAAGGATAGCCATTTTTGTATATTATGATTTGGATTATAAGGGAGTTTTCTGCCAATTCTCTAATTTGAGAAGTAAGAGCTGAACATGTTCCTGCCTGATTTGGCATCGTGTAGTATGGAGGTATTTCATCAAATCATAGAATGCAGATTATTCTCAAATGAGTTGGCGTGATGTGCTGTATTAGAACAGAAGTATGATACTAACAATTGAAAATCATACTCTTTCTGTTTCCTTTCTTTTGTTCTATAATCCCCTTTCTTAGAAAGTAAATCAAAAGGTCTTCAGTGGGTGATAGATACAACCATTGCATATCCCAAAGCTCAACCCCTAGACATCCAGACCTGGATTCTTGGCTACAGGCGACCAACAATTACACATGTACATTACAGGTAGGAAAAATATGTTTGTCTTCTGTTAATTTTAAATCGAGACCGGGGGGAAATATATTAGGTACTTGTCTTTTGGAATATGACTGGCTTGAAATAAAATTTTCATATTGCTTTCTTCCTCAAAACTCTTCATTTTTGGACAAGCAAATAATTTTCAGTAAGGTAACTTGGGGTGTATGTTTGTAGATAGACGTTTCTGGGAATAGGTGGGTTTTGTACCTCCCAATAGCATAAGAAAGTCAGACTATGACAACATACTCCTTGAATTAAAGCCAGTACTTTAGTTATGGTCAAATGTGTCTTTTGAAAACCAAAGCAAGGAAGTTGTTCCTTGCTTGGCTACTAATTGGTCGTAGAGACCCTATCCATCCATCCATGGTGATCTTACATAACATCATACAATGTGGCTCTTGCAAATGTGGCAAACATTTACTGGGTCTGCCCATGACATCTGTAATGAAGAATGCTGAATGCCAGGTCAGTCTGCAATAAACCATGCGGATCTATGCTTTGATCATGGATGAACAGGTGTATCACCAAGACCTGCTCATCAGGTGTGACGTCAGACATCAGTCCTGCACATTTGCCAAAGAAGACTGGTTAGTCTTGCGTTCACCTGCCATATGTCCACCCTGCGTTTACATGTATTTGCCCTGCAATCAATAGTAGTGTTTACTACAAGACTTGCTTTCAATGTATCTACCCTGGATTTGCCACACACAGCATAAAGTGGTCCTCTGATAATGGCACAAAGCAAGTTGATAGAGGCTTTGGAAAAAATACTGAATAGTGGGGGCCAATTAAATTTAGTTTTAATGCATAAAGCCTACAACTAACAGACCACTGAGTGCAGGCTAGAGAGTGGGGGTTGAGCCCACCTTTCCACAGTGACTTGTCACTAAGTCTGGCTGCTAAGTTGCCTCTCTGTTGAGTTGCCTGAAATAACTTGGGAGAAATATATTTGGAAGAGAAGGGCCAGCATTTACTGTTTTCTTCTCTTCTTTCTTTCTCGGGTCCAGTTTGGACAACCATTCCTGTCTGGTTTATGAACCCAGTAACAAGTGCTCTTCCCTTACCCCTTTGCTCCTTCCATCACACTCTGGCTTCGCCATGAAGATCCTGACCTGCATTAAGCCACATTTCCCCACTTTTTGTGTGATTCAAAACTCTGCTTTAGAACAAGCCAAGATCTTCATGCTGAAGCTGGCACACGGCAGAAGGAGAGAAGGGTTTAAGGAGGGTTATTATATTCAATACAAAAATAGTCAAGTGGGTTTATTATATTTATTTTAGAAATGTATGTTCCCCTTTTTCTTCAGTCCACTTACCGTTCCAGAGTTCAGCTCTGTAGAAAATGTTCTGCATAATTTCAGCAGAAGCCAGCTGTGCACAGTTTCAGTTGCCTGTGATACTATCAAGGAACATTTTACCCTCCCATGTAACCCCTGGAGCAGTTTTGTACTTTATATGGTGACAATTGAAAGGCATGCAGCATTTTTAAACATTAAAAAGGTGAACCTTCCACTTGAAGCATTAAGGGAGATAGGTAAGACCAATGGTCAAGTCAGGAATCTACTGGTATGCATGCAGTTGTGAATCCAGGAGACCAGGATGACAGATCAGTGGGGGAAATGCTTGAGTGGGGGAGAACATTTGAACAGAGCTGAGACCTGGCACTTCATAATCCTATTCAGTCACCTCCCAGGTCTCCCTTGAGAATGTGTATTGTATAGAACATTGCACACACAGCTGCAGCTTGTTCCTGCAAATCTTTTCAGTGTTGTGAATTAGAGTTTAAATAGCACTCAGAAATCTGCTGAAGGTAATGAAAACATAACAGTGTAGGAAGGGCGAATGAAAGGTGGAATGGCAAACAGAATCCTATTATGAAAGACTTTTTCTTTTGGAGACTAAACTCAACTAGTCATTTCATGCCTTTAACTTGAAGGCCAGTGCACAGCAGTCTTACATAAGAGAAGCCAAAAGGCACTTACGTTAAAGAGCTCGCTAATGAGAGTGGAGAGCAGCTACTTTCTTGACCTTTCGATATCTTCCAGGCTTGTTGAAGCTAAAACGTAATAGCAAGATCCTGGAGAAAAAGAGAGGCTGTGATGATGTGAATGGAAATTTATTGGTGAAATGAGTAAGATAAATATTTGGTGGTTGAAGTGAGTGTGAAATTTTCTATTCAGTAAATTAACTTTTTGTCATGGGGCAATGAAATGATGTTCCTCTAGCTAGCCATCCTATTATGATATGTATAATGAAGGCTTGAGAGAGGGTGCAATTTGATCTTGTGTTTTGGAATATTTGGGGCATAGGGTTAAGTGCTATGGTGATGGCACAATAGGATGCTCTTCCCTGGCTTTCCTTTGAGGACTGACCCTGGCTGTTGTGGCATAAATGATGCTGTTCTGACATTAAGGGAAAGTGCTGTTTGGTGCAGAATTGTCCCCCAAACACTCTCATTTGTGGCAGGTAGCGGGGATAAAGGGCCATACTAGTTGTCTGTACTTTGCTTACTAGATTGAAATTCTGAATCCAGGGAACTAGAATGAGTTCAGGAACAGAAGGCACTGCATGTGTGCAGACATGTTTTATTTACTTATGAATAGAATGATAAAGGTTGAAGATGCAATGGGAACTGGCCTTGAGAAAAGAGCAGAGGAAAGTTGGAGAAGAAATGCGCCAGGATAAATATGCTTGATGGACTCTCCTCATTGTGAAATATGAATTGGACTGGTTTGGAACAGGGAACCAATGCCTGAATATAAGAACTTTCAGAGTCTGCATTTTGCCCCCCCCCCCCAAAAAAAAAGGTGTGTTGACAAGGCGTTAGGAGAGCTTCCTTAGTGGCTGCACTGATTGCATCTTCCTTCCTAGGGAGAACTGTTTTGCCTCCTCTTTAATAGTCTTTCACCAACAGGTGAGGACTTTTTCTTTCTTTTTTTCTTTTGCTTAGGCATGCCCTCGGATTGATTGTATTTGACTAATTAAGGTATTTGAAAAGAAGTGTATCTGAAGAAGTGTGCATGCACACGAAAGCTTATACCTAGAACAAACTTTGTTGGTCTCTAAGGTGCTACTGGACAATTTTTTAATATTGCCTGCGTCAGACCAACACGGCTACCTACCGGAATGTAAAGTATTAGATGGGTGCCCCTGAAGATTGTTGCAAGAGATGAGTCCAACAATTTTAAAAAAGTGTAATGGGTTATGCAAACAGTTCTTCTGAGAATAGAATGAATAAATAGTGGAGAATATGCCGGGTCCTGTTCCAGAGTTCACCTGATTCACCTTACAGATGGGAAATTATTTCATATGTCTAGTGTACTGTTCTGTCTGTCTTTGAAATGCAGGATTTTTCCAATTAAAGATGTACCTGTTGAGCCTGCAGCCCTCACCATTTGGTTGTATCAACGGTTCATTGAAAAGGAGGATCTTTTGTCACACTTTTACAAAACAGGTAATACTTTCTTAAGATAAAAAACAAGCATTTTTAATATTCAGCTCCTTTCAAGCATGCTTTCACTTAATGGTCAACTAATTAGAAGTCCAGGATTAAGCTGCCCGCTATCCTTAGAGACGTGGAGGTGGACATTTTATCCCAATTTTTCTGTTGGTTTGTTTTCTTGTTCTACCTCCGCCCCTACCCCCAAAATGGAAAAATTGGGAAAGCCCTATGGTTTCTCCCAATTTTCCTGGGTTTCCCCAAGCCACCCCATCTCTACTTATGATCTCAGGTCTTAGACATTGCATTTCTAACGTACCTGAATTTTGCGAAACTTTTTCTTTTTTTGTATTGTTGGCTTTGTTATGTGCCTGTTAATAAATAAAATATTTAGAAATGATTCTTTTAAAAAAGTATTGAACATGCCACTTTCAGCCCAGTCCTCTACATGTCTACTGAGAAGTAAGCCTCATTGAATTCAGTAGAGCTTTTATTGCAGCATGAATTTTAAGATTGCAGGCATGGGATCAGCCATGCGGGTAATGCAAAAGTTGGCGTTACATATTCTCTTACTGTCTTGCTGCACTTCGTGATGCTATTGCATACAAGTCTAGATACAGAGCGGCATGAGCCTTTGGGAAGGGCAACTGGAAAATTCTCCTTCCACAGTAGCTGGAGGGAGTGTTCTGACATGTGAAGAGGGGAAAGCATAACTTGTAAACAGTGGAAGTGCTGAAGTGGAGGAAGATTCCCCAGTGAGCATTGAAGCATTTTAAAATGCACTTGTTATTTTAACTTTATATGCTGCTACCAAGCTGCCCGAGGTAGTTCTTAACAAATCTTTACAATCTCATTCTGAAAGCCTAACCCAGGCTTCCTCAACCTCTGCCCTCCAGATGTTTTGAGACTACAGTTCCCATCGTCCCTGACCACAGGTCCTGCTAGCTAGGGATCATGGGAGTTGTAGGCCAAAAACATCTGGAGGGCCGAGTTTAAGGAAGCCTGGCCTAACCGATTGAGCCCTTTTTCTCTAGGAAGATCCAAGTAATCAGCTCCCCAGCCTATGCACATTAGGGAAATCTGATACCATCTGTAGTTGGAGGTTCCTTTACAAATAAATAGTTTAACCTGCCCTTTGGATCCTTTCCAACTCTACAGTTCTATTTTTCTAATTACTACATACGCCACACATCCAGTATATTAATGTGTATACAAGTCTGCCAAGCCATTGTCATGCTGTCTCATTGCAGAAATGGCACAGCCGTTGCTTCCTTAATTTCACTTGAAATTCGGGAAAATTAAAGAGGGCCTAAGAGGCTAAATAAATCCGAAATCCTGTAGATCCAATTCTGCCTTTTCTCTTACTGCAGAGAAGAAGAAAACACACTAGCAAAACTTAATTATGTTATGAGAAGGATTTTTAAAGTCTGGCTTGTTGAGTAACCTGTTTCTTGATGAATGAGAGCCAGTGCTATGCTACATCTGCATTGCGCCGAGTTCTTGTTCTGTCCATGGTGTGGCAACACTCTGAAATGGCAGCTTGAATGTGCAACTAACAGACTGTTCCTTCTCTTCCAGGAGCGTTCCCCCCTTTGCAGGGACAGACAGAAATTGTTTCCCGGGAGATGACCCTTAGCAATTTGTGGCTAATACTCGTACAGTTGTTTGCGTTTTTGTCAGGTGGTATGTGGTACTGCATTCTTCAGTATTTTTATCAATGCCTATTTTAAAAGGTGAATGAATGGGACCTAAGAACAAGAGGAACTTGGTACTTTACAGAGTGCATCATGTTATGTTCAAATGTGAATATACCAGGATAAAGGAACATTACTGGATGGACTTTCTCCCCCTTCGGGAATTTTAAACTCCGCTAGGAGAGAGAATCAGTAACACAGCAACCTAATGATGTATTTTAAGAACTGTCCATATTTTTAAAGGGTGTGTCTTCCTCGCACATCCACGTCAGCAAATTCGGTGTTTGAACAGGAGATACAATTATACAACCACCACAGGTGAACATCTGCAGCAAGATTGCTTTCACCGCAGGTAGTATTCAGCATTGTAGTAAAAACTCGGAATCTTCAGCAACTTTCTCTCCAGTAGCCTGTACTGCAAGTCTTGTGGTAGAGATCCCTCATCTGCACAAGCTCAAGTTGTATTGTAATTAATCATGCTGGATCTGTTTAATGTACTCTGCAGACCTGGTTATGGTATTGTGACTGCCCCATGTTACCTGTTTAGTAGGGACCTCTCTCTCTTCTTCTTCTTCTTCTGAAAAAAAATATATCTCAGTGAGATCTTGTATGGGAAAGCTAGAAAAGGAAAAGCGCTCTGCAAAAGGCATTAACTGTGTCATGAAGTATTGAAGAAATTGTGCATACCTCATTGATCCATCTGTTCTTACCATGTTTTCTGTCTTCAAATCTCTTGAGAGCATCCTCCTGTAAAGGTACTTCACATATGGCACATCACATAACCCGCTTCCCGTTTTTGTTTTACAATGCATTTTGTAAATTGGGATCTTTTCTTTCTTTCTTTTTTTTTTGCAAAACAATTTTGAAAATGCAATACAGTGATAGAAAAGAGCATAGCTTGAAAGGAATTTAGAAGCTGTCCATGACAGATTGGATTCTTGATAGCTATTAGCAGTTCAGAAAGGTCTGTGGATTGCCATCTCTAAAGTGTACCTGTTGCCACAGTCTAGCCCAGATGATATGGGTGGGTGTTGTTTTTAACCTTTATAGAGGCCTTTATTTCCATTTGACACAATAGTACCTGGAACATCCATGTGAGGGTTTATGCCAAGCACCACAATTCTTTGCTTATAGGAAAAATAAAATAAAAGGAAGTTAGCAGGGTCATGAAACAGTATATCTAGTCACTGGGTAAAACGTTTGCTTTACCATCCTGAACTAATGTAAAAATTCTCTGAACCATGAAGAGCGTTATGAAATCTGCCATCTTGCTGAAAAATGTCACTGTCATAGAAAGGGAATTTTAATTTAAGAGGCAGACTGGCACTAAAGCAGGATTTCAGGTTATAATGTTACAGTTTTATAATGGTTTTGAAGGAAAGATATTTGTTACCTATCACTCTTGGAACGTTTGGCATCCTGTCTGTATCACTATATGAAGATATATTTAAAAAGAACCATTCCTAGGAAACAGTTCCTAATTTCCACATACAGACATGCAAACGAAGCTTGAATGACAGAATGTTGTCTTTTTATGGACTGTAAGTTTTTCTAAGAGCCAAGCCAAGCCCACAGTAGTTGTCTGTGCTAAGTTTGAGGTATATATTCTCCTGGTTTCCCCAACCCCCCTCAAAATCACATGAGAACCAATTTTGGTGAGTAGTATACAAAATAAAAATATAAAACCACAGCATTATCCTTTTTTCTTTTGCTTTGAGTGGGGAAGAGGGGGAATGGGAAGAGATGAATTTCCCCTAGCTATGGGAATGAAATGTCACCTTGCTGAATACAGGTGAATAGTGTTTTTAAATAATGAAATGCATTTTAGCATGGATGATGGCAACATCCGCTATTCATTCTAGAAGATAACTCTGGTACATTTCACTGGAATGAGACCACCGCAGATACAAGGCAAAAAGTCAGTTTGCAGTTCAGACCTGCTTTTTGAACTTCATGCAAACTTAAGGATAAAACAGAAATAAAATCCATTTTAAGTAAAGCACTTCTTGCAGAAGGAAGCCTTTGGGGGGTGGGAGTGGCCAGCGTTTTTTGGTTTTTAATCCTCCTTGCCTTGTTGAGTTATAGTAAGCAGTTTGCTTCATTTGTTACGGAGTTCATTTCTGGTAATGATGTATGTAGCTTTGATCCTGAATGACAAACATCTTGAACTGGGATGCAAAGCAGCAGCTGCTGTTTTAGTGTATAATTTATTTGGACATGCAACCTATTTTAGGATGGGCATGATTATTCTGAAAACGAAGACTTGCATTCATGGGCGTAGCCAGGATTTGGGGGGGGGGGTGCAGGACTTTTGTTAGGGGAGGCAGAACCGACATGATTGGTCAGTTAAGTATTTCTATTGTTTTACTTGATGGGGGGGCAGCTGCTCCCCCTGCCCCCTCTTGGCTATGCCTATGCTTGCATCTAAATGTAGGCAGTGAAAACTAGGTATGCATTGTGCTGCTTCATCAGACTTCCTGTTCTGCTATAGCTGCATTGAATTCAGCAGAACCAAATCCAGAGTACGTTTGGGGAATACAGAAGAATGGAAAGTTAGTTAACAACATTTTTTAAATGTGTGTGTATATACATGAAATGCTGTATATATGCAGTAAGTTGGTCCAGTCTGTTTTGAGTATAGTAGTTCAGTTGAAAACTCCCTAGGTTCATGGTGGCTTGAGCCTTCCATTTAATACAGCATTTCATAGTGAGTGAGGCCTCAACATAGGCATCTGGTTGGCCACTCTGAGAATAGGATGCTGTCATTGGCCTGTTCCAACAGGCTCTTTTGTTCTTATGAGTGGACATTGTCCTGGGTTGTCTTCTTCTTACAAAGAGGAGACGGGATTCCTTGCGTCTTGGAATATAATGAACTTCCTCGACATCTTTTGCATCACCTAATCCCACATAAGACAGTATCTTACAATTCTGTATCCAAATTGTAGAGTTGGAAGGGACCCCGGGGGTCATCAGTTCCAACCCCCTGCAATGCAGGAATTTCAACTAGATCACACTACCGATGGCCATCCAACTCTGCTTAAAAACCTCCAGTGAAGTCCACCAACTTCCAAGGGAGTCCGTTCCACTGTTAAACAACTCTTACCATCAGAAAGTTCTTCCTAATAATAATAATTTTGTTATTTAAGTCCCACCCATCTGAGTTGTCCCAGCCACTCTGAGCGGCTTCCAACACATATAAAAGCATAATAAAACATTGGGCATGTTTAGTCGGAATCTCCTTTCATGTAACTTGAATCCATTGGTTCGAGTCATCTAAATGAGCACCTCGCAGTTCCATCTTCGCAGCAGCTAGCTCACATTATAATTCATGTTTCTCTATGTAAGCATACAATGAAAGAGGTGCATTTATATAATGGTATCAGAATAGTTGGAAGATTAGAAAGGGGCCACTAATTTGTGTTGAACTACTTCAGTAGGCACCCTTGCTTTCTCTCTGGAAAACATAGTGTAGAGCCAGCTCATCCCATGCTGAAGCTTACCATACTTGCATGCCATCATATGGGCATTAGCAGCCATGGGACATATCTTGATGCATTGGGGTCATCATGCAAAACTCACCTGGCAATTCAGACATTGTGACAGTCTTAACACACACTGCCTTTTTCAGCAGCGTGACTTGACTGGAGGATGTAATGTTAGAATTGACTCTGAATAATAATTATTTTATTATTTATTAAATTTGTATACTGCCCTTCATCCGTAGAATTACAACACAAAGAACACAAAGTACATGATAAAAATAAGAACAAAAACAAACACATAATCCCTCCCTCCCACATCACACTTAAAAGGGCATCAGATGTTAGTTGGCCAAAGGCCTGGTTGAAGAGGAACGCTTTCATCTGGTGCCAAAAGGTGTATAATGAAGGCACCAGCCGAACCTCCCTGGGGAGAGCATTCCACGATAATGAGGGCTGCTTTGGCAAAGCCTGAATGGTGGATGGCAAACACCCACTCACAAAGCTTGTTTTACTATGGCCTGCATATTTATTTTCTATGCAGAATAGTTTATGTAGAATAATATGCCCAGCGGAACATTGTTTTAACAAATCTTAATGGTTTTACATGAGACAGTTCCATTTAAGCATTATGGAACAGTAGAAAACACAAGGATAAAAATTACGATGCTTTCTCAGGTTTGGTGTGGGTGTTGGAGATTCAGCTGAACCTATTCTTAGTCTTGCAAATTTGGATCAGTATGTTAACTAGGTAGTGTAAAACATCAACTGAAGTAAGCGTTTTGAAGGCTAACCATTTATTAACAAGAAACCATCACGGCCTTAACCGTTTTAAAGTGATGCGTGCCATTCACACTGATCCCTTCCTCCCCACTCTCTGAGTTGATGGTCACTGTTCTGCAAGCTTTCTTAACGTTTACGCGTTATTCTTTTTTTAGCAAGAACTTAAGTTACAATTGTAAACCTTACTTTAAAGACCCAAAGATTTTGTGGTGTTCAGGAAGCAAGACCACACTCCTTTCAAATCCAGCCAAAATATGAGAGATGTCAGGTCTGGTCTGCAAACGTGTGTTTTTGCGACTTGGTTTGTTCAGCATATGACTCACAACTGAATGTGTGAACTGCTTTTATGGAAAAGCATTGCATTGCGAAGTAATGTTAAGTGATGGCTCATTGAGAGACAGAGCACGAGTCTGTGAACTGGGGCAGTCTAATACAATTATGCAAACCATGCCTAACCTACTAACATCTACTCCACAGCTTCTTTTCATTTTAATGGGGACCCCCTTATTATATCCTAATGTTGCAGCACTTGGTGTTCTGTGCCCCAAAGCTGCCTTCCGTCCTCTTGGCTGTTCAGTGCATCGTTCCATCTGTCCGTAGAAAACAAGGATACCAAACAGCTGTGTGGGGCAGCAGTTAAGGCTTTGAGAATTTCCTCTAGACAAAATGTTACATGCACTTGGGACCAAAGTTAATGAATTTCTTTCTGGACATCTCAGCATACAGGTTGGTATGAAGGAATGGCACTGACCCTTGGCCTTTGGCCGTGGATTTCTGTTTCTACCAAAAACAAACAAAATGAAGCTTACAGCTGAAGGTACCATACTGGCGGGGGGAGGGGAGCCACATGAAAATGTACGCATGAAATACCATGTTTTGCAGAGTTACACACTTGGTTTTGCAAGGAGGGAGTTCGAAGATTAAACTGCAAGGTCATCACAATTCGTTGTGAATTACTTTTGTTACTCTTGTACAAAACTTGTAGGTTGTCCTGTTGTATACCTGTCTGCGAAAATTCCTTAAACATATGGTGGCTTTGAGAAAGTCTATGCATTTTATTGTTATACTTCTTAAATGTCCAGTACAACCTTGCATTGAATTTCCTCCTTGATGGTGATGAAGATAATGGGATTTGGGATGCCGTATTCTTTAGTTTGGTCTTTCATCCTCTCTTTTGTGTATCTGTTTTTATTCCCCTTTTATTTTATGCCATATGTGATTGGAATGATTACAGGCACCATGATGTGAGTCTGTTAAAGGACTGGTCACATTTGGATTTTGTGCTTCGACTTGATTTTTCTTTATCAAAATAAATAACCAATCAACATTCTTCTTTTTTTATACTTCCGCAGATACCAAAAATGCTTTCCTCTTCGCAGGCAAATATATGGCATTATTGGGTTTGGAGTTTCTGTTTTCCATGTTACAGTTGCTAATAGACAAGAAAGGGAAATAATGTGCCGGGTTCATTTTGTTTCCCATAAAACATTGAATCGGTTGTGTTAATTGTTCTTGCTGCAAGTTTGTATGCGTGTTAGCTAAATATATGGTTTGTTAATTCTGCTTCCAGCTGGAATAGTTCTATTTATAGCTCTCAGGAATAGCATAGAGACTCGTCTTTTTCTGCAAGAAGGGACTGGATTGTCACCTGCCATTTTAACTCAGTCACGGTAATAACTGCATAAATGTTTGCAGAGATCTAGCGACCAATATAAAGGTATGAACATTTCAGAGTTGCTTAAGGGAAAGAAGGAGGCTGCTGCCATAATGTATCTTTGTTTGTTTGTTTGTTTGTTTGTTTGTTTGTTTGTTTGTTTGAAATGTATGCAACCACTTTAAAGAACGTTTAGCTTAAAATAAGCAATACAGGGTGCCATGGTGCCAGGGACTTACAGTCCTGCGATGCAGCACTCTATTAACACTAAGGCCTGGTTCAGGTTAAAAGCAACCCCACAAGGAGAAGGTGTGGCTTTGTAAGCTGGCAGAACTACTGTAGAGGCACTAATTTGCAAGAGCAAATGAGCGTTGCCTCTATGGCCATGATTGTGCAACGACACAACCCTTTTTGTGCGTTGCCACTGTAGCTCAGATTTGCACGTGGCTGGGTAGGGCGTGCTATAAAAACACCATCCGAGGTTGAGTCCTACGCAAACCTGGTGGAAGCCCTGGTTGTTTGCACGGAGGCGCCATTAGTCTGAACCCTTAGTCAAGCGGTGTCAATGTTTTAAGCAAAGTGGCCGTAATAGGGAAGTAGAAACAAATGGAACTCTTAGGAGCGAGCCGAAGCACATTGCTCAGTCCAAAGAACTGTGCATTGTGGTTACTGTCTACCTCTTTGTTTCACCTCTGGATTTTGTTTGGGTTTGGATATGTGTTCTTTGTGCTGATGATGAAAGTATTATTTTTTAAATCAAAATCAAAACGAGGGTAGGGGGAATGAAGTTTAAAGCACTACAAGATCCGGTGCTGACCAGCCCTGTTCTGCACGTCCTTGACAAAAGCCATTGTTTTTAATTCCTAATATAAATAATGTTTGTAAAGTTCCTTCCTGCTAGGGGGAAAATATGTATTTTTAAAAGGGGGGGGGATCTGTCTTTTGGCTATAAGAATGTCAGCTGTATGAGCAGGTGTGATCATATCATAACATGCTGATTGGATATAAATCAATAAAGTTTATACCTCTCAGGACTCTTTGTGCTTGGTCTTTTGGGTAATCTGTTAGCATGCTCTGTGGATTCCCCAGCTCCAACATGTGGGCAGAGAGAATGTGATGCACTGATTCTGGTCATGTGAATTATGTAATGTACCTTGACCAGAAACTAATACAAATTTGTTGACTTGAGTACCAGAATGGCACTGGAAAAATAGCAAAGACCACAGTGGAAATGAGGTTAGAGGTTGCAAAGGAGTATGTTGGAAAGCATTTGCCATACTTTACAAGCCGGTCTAGATCTAAGTACAGTGGTACCTTGGTTCTCAAACTTAATCCGTTCTGGAAGTCCGTTCCCAAACCAAAGTGTTCCAAAACCAAGGCACACTTTCCCATAGAAAGTAATACAAAATGGATTAATCCATTCCAGACTGTTAAAAACAACCCCTAAAAGAGCAATTTGACGTGAATTTTACTAGCTAACGAGACCATTGATCCATAAAATGAAAGCAATAAACAATGTACTGCAGTCACACACACAATCAATCAATCAATCAATAGCTGAACTGGGTTCTACACAGTCACCAAACCCCGCCCCCCCCACAAAAAAACAAAAACGCAAAATAAATAGCAAAACCAGACCTAAGCATAACACTCAAAACGGAAGTGTGGCACTCAAATCGGAAGCGTAACACTCAAAACGGAGCACGTTCAGCTTCCGAAAAAAGTCTGCAAACCGGAACACTTACTTCCAGGTTTGCAGTGTTTGGGTTCCAAGTTGTGCGAGTACCAAGGCGTTGGAGAAGCAAGGTATCACTGTACATCAGAAATGGAGAAAGCTACCAGGAGGGGCATTCACTTTCGTTTTTACACCACTGCTGAAGGTTTTGGTGGGTGTGTCTACTCAAACATGTTTGTAGATGATTAGTGTTCTAAAATAACAGGTTCAGGAAGGAGACAGGGAAACTCCTGTGCTGATCACTGTCGCTCCTCATGGACTAGAAAGAAGGATTAGCACTCGTGAGTTACCATAATACCTAAACAGCAACAATAGGTCAATGGCAATGCTGCTTAATTTCCTGTTTCCCTTTTACTTCCACCCATTTTTTGAGAGACCAGGTCTGCAACCCCTGAATAGATGGCCTACTGTAGGTGCAATGCAATTCTAAGAGCATAGATGTGCCAAACGAAACAAAAGAGGGGGAAGCATATTTATATGTTGACAGACATAAAGTCTAAGAAATTTGTTGTGTTCCTTTGTAGCCAGTTGTATCCTTCAGCCATTCCCTCAAAGCTCTGTAAATAGGTGTCCTGGTTGTAACAGCAGGGGGGATTCTGCACTGTTGTTATTTTGGGGTGAGATTCAGTCACAGCACCAACAAAATAAGGTTGCGCAATTAAAGCTGTTTTGGCACACTTGCACAACAAACTTGCTTCCCCCCCCCAAAAAAAATCAGACACTTTGAAATTAGGAAAGCAATGGGGCATTGCATCTGGAATGTGTGGGATAACACTTACTGGACAGAGAAAGAGTTTATCACTGCCCTAAGGAATCTCAAAAGGGACGCGGCTGGCGCTGTGGGTTAAACCACAGAGCCTAGGACTTGCCAATCAGAAGGTCGGCGGTTCGAATCCCCACGACGGGGTGAGCTCCCGTTGCTCGGTCCCAGCTCCTGCCAACCTAGCAGTTCAAAAGCACAAAGTGCAAGTAGATAAATAGGTACCGCTCTGGCGGGAAGGTAAACGGCGTTTCCGTGCACTGCTCTGGTTCGCCAGAAGCAGCTTAGTCATGCTGGCCACATGACCCAGAAGCTGTACGCCGGCTCCCTCGGCCAATAAAGCGAGATGAGCGCCGCAACGCCAGAGTCTGTCACGACTGGACCTAATGGTCAGGGGTCCCTTTACCTTTACCTTTACCTAAGGAGTCTCAAAGCGGCTAACAATCTCCTTTCCCTTCCTTCCCCACAACAAACACTCCGTAAGGTGAGTAAGGCTGAGAGACTTCAAATAAGTGTGACTAGTCCAAGGTCACCCAGGAGCTGCATGTGGAGAAGAAGGGAAGCAAACCGGGTTCACCAGATTACGAGTCCTCTGCTCTTAACCACTACACCACACTGGCTCTCAGAACATCGTATAATCTCCCCACCAGCTAATCCAAAGGCATGCTTAATAAATATCAGGTGCTGCTGAACCTCCCTACAAAGTTTGTGTAAACATATCAGGATTAATGTTCGATAAACTATGGAAATGACCAATGTGTCTATTTTGGAGTGGGGCCTCTTTGTGTTATTACACTCAACAAGAGAGGGTGAGATTCTTATTTAATGAATGATGGCGGCATCCAATGCAACGTAGAAGAATACATGGAGAATAAGTGGTTGAAATGTTAAATCTTTTAAAGCATTAAGTCTTTTAGCTCAGCCTTTTTGATATGATAGGGAGGACAAACCTAATGCAAAACTTGAGTGTTCGTTAAAGGTACATGCAGCAAAGTCAGGAGACCAGGTGCAATAATTAGCACCAACGCTGATTTAAGAACACAGTCACATGCTTCTTGCTGTTTATGCAAATATGCATTTAAGGAGTTTAGGTAGCACATTCATCTATTTTTATCTATGTTTTATTCAGAAGTTAAATGTAAAGCTGCAAACAATAAAGAAGCTCATTTTCAATTAGACTGCATGTGGTTTCAAAAACGAGATATATGTAGAATGTGAAAATGCCATACAATACTTTGTTGTTGTTTAGTCGTGTCCGACTCTTCGTGACCCCATGGACCAGAGCACACCAGGCACTCCTGTCTTCCACTACCTCCCACAGTTTGGTCAAACTCATGCTGGTAGCTTTGAGAACACTGTCCAACCATCTCGTCCTCTGTCGTCCCCTTCTCCTTGTGCCCTCCATCTTTCCCAACATCAGGGTCTTTTCCAAGGAGTCTTCTCTTCTCATGAGGTGGCCAAAGTATTGGAGCTTCAGCTTCAGGACCTGTCCTTCCAGTGAGGACTCAGGGCTGGTTTCCTTAAGAATGGATATGTTTGATCTTGCAGTCCATGGGACCCTCAAGAGTCTCCTCCAGCACCATAATTCAAAAGCATCAATTCTTCAGTGATCAGCCTTCTTTATGGTCCAGCTCTCACTTCCATACATCACTACTGGGAAAACCATAGCTTTTACTATCAAGTGCCAATTACAAGACTCAAACTGAGGGTTACTTTCTTTCTTTTTAGAATTCTCTTTAATTTTGTAAACTGTGTAACAGTTATCTTTTTAAAAAAATAAAAAATCAAGCAATAGGAAGCATGGGTTCACTGGGGATTACATACAGATTGCTTGCTTATTTATTTACTAGCAATGTTATACCAGGCATTGCTGACGAAATTCCAGGAAACCAAGCCATCAGGGCAATTTTGAAATCTGTGGTTAAAATCAATGCAGTTTTGAAAGGTCCATTCCATCACCTTGATTCAGAACAACATCCAACTCCATTCAAAGATAGATGAAAATCTGCTCCCTCATCTGATACATAAACAACTTCTCAAAATATAGAGTAGATTATTGTGTTTACACTCCACCTTTCCTCCAATAAAAGGCATTGGATCGAGAGACTGTATGGCCAAAGTTCACCCAGTGAGCTATTTGGCCGAATGGAGAGTTGAACGCTGTGGTCTCCCAAGACCTATTCAAACACTTTAACCATTACATTACACTGACTCAACACCATGGTTGTCCCAGCAAATGGTGCAAAGTACAAGTTCTTCTTTTTCATTCTGGGCTCAACATTTAAATATTTGTATATTGCCCAATATTGTAGCTACTGGCTGATTTCCTCACCCTTTTCTGTAAACAGATAAAGGGTGGTCAAGCTGTCAAACAGTCTGGAAGTCTCAGTCAGAAGATGGCTTTTTCCTATAGCTGTTTTCTTCCGCTTTTTAAATTCTTCAGAGTGTATGAAAACATGAGTTGACCACAATGCATGGAATATGGTGTGAGGTGTTCTGTTTTTGCTCTGGGCACACCAGCTACAAATATAATGCATAAGTGTCTTTCCATATTTTCTATAAGGCCCCCTCTGTACAATGTTAAAGGTGTCTGCAAAAGGAGATAAATTGCAATTGGCATCAGTGCTACACTTACCATAACAGTATTGGAGTCATATTTGAGCATGCTCAGAAGAGTTGCAATTAGGGGGTTATGGCAAATACCTCTGCACAACCTGGAATGAAGAGATACAAGCTCCCTTGATTCCCATTCTGAGATGTTCTATTTCTAAATGGGGGAAAGGGGTTGTACAGTAGACAGTGCACGCCCAGCCCATCCCCCTATCGTAGAAATGGGAGCATACAGGTTCGTTTCCCTTCTGTATTCTAAGAAGGCAGCAATGGCTGGTGCCCGTTGGGTGAAAGGTGGAGAGACCCACAATAGTCAGAGCCAATAACAGGCAGACCAAATTAACTCCAGTTTTGTCCCCATCTTTCTCTCTGCTGAGCTTAAAAAAGGGAAACACTGGTGCTGCTGTATGTAGGTTTTATTTTATTTGTTTTTATCTTATATTTTGGAAATGTACATCCAGTTTTTCCCCTAAGCTATAGCTTGTTTAGCTTATATGTAAATTCGGCACTGGGTGGGACAATGATGAATGGTCAGAGGGAAAAGAGAGAGCAGACTGAGAGGCAGTGGCGGTGGAAGCTGAGAGGCAACAGGGTTTAGTGAGCAGGAAGAGGCTGTGGCAGAGAGCAGTTCAGACTCTGAGGCTGGAGGGGAGAGGGGCCAGGAGACAGAGATGAGGCAGGCTGCTGAAGAATCCAGTGAGTCTCCCCCTCCTGCTGGGACCAGCTCCTCTCCTCTCTAGTCTCCTAGAACTCACAGAGAAATGAAACAAGCAGAGAGAAGAAGGGTGGTTGTGTGCAGACACAGCCTGAGACTGCATGGAAAAGACCCAGTCCTAGTGGACACTGGGAAGGTGGGAACCTTGCAACTGCTTCCTTTGGGCAAGACTGCCTAGAAAGTGTTGCTGAGACTATTTAGCTCTGAGCTGTAGTTTGTTTCCTTTAATAAAGATTTGACTGCACTGGGACTTATGTGATTTATTGTTTCTGTTGTGGACCTACGCCTGAGTCCAGCCCTCTAGGGCTGGCTCCCTAAAGCTGAACAGGAAAAGTTATTCATGGTTTAGCCCTGAACAGCTGCCCCCCACTCCAGTATCAGCTGAACTAGAAGAAAAGTCAAAGCAGGGTCACTGACATCAGAAGCTGACATGCCCTGTGCTTTGGCAAGAACACTTGGATCTTGAAAACATGGATCCCAGATGGTTTTGGGATATTGAAGCTGACCTTTTATTTTCTGAAGATTAACATGTTAATATCTTTTTTCCTTCTTCAACTGTTACTTGGAAAGGAAATAAAGGAGCAGAAAATGAAGTAGCTGTACTTCCAGGGCCATTTTAATTTTAAAAAAATGAAGCATCATGCCCTTGCCATAGCTAGTTGGAGAAGAATCAATTATGTGAAGTCAACAGATAGATGCAAATTTGCTTTATTATTTACATTGGGGGTGATGAATCTGTGCTCTCCTGGTGTCTCTGGACTCCAAATCCCATGAGCCCCAGCAAGCCTGACCAATGCTCAGAAGTTGCAAAACGACATCTGAAATCTCCAATGTGCTCAACTTTGGCTGGCTCATTCTTAGAGAACTGCTTCAGCCGAAGACACCAGAGGGTCTGGATTTGTTCATTTCTGCTGTTTTTATATAATACACGTCAACCTTGAAAACACCAGCCTCTCTCTTGACATAAAGAGGGATGGGGGGAGGGCAAGAGGCATATCACATCTCTAGATAGAGCTAATTAAATAAGAACCTTTTATTACCATGAAACTTCGCAGATAATTTCATTACCTGCTGTGGGGAGAGAGGGTGAAATTAGAATGTGGAGGAGATGCGTTCTCCATTTTCATCTTTATGAGACTTCATCTTATGGCCAGCTTCAAACACAATTGTAAACTTGTTCATTTCATAGCAGATAAGCCCAACTGTGGCTGTTCTGTCTGTCTCATAATAATGTATAATAGAAAGTTCTCCATTGTTAAAACCGCGTGCTGGCTGCCCATCTATTACCAAAGCAGGTTCAAGGTCCTTGTAGTAATTTACAAAGCACTGAACAACTTAGGTCCAGGGTACCTCAGTGGACCACCTGAACCCTTACATTCCAGCTCAGTCACAGAGGAGCATCATGGGTTGTTCCCCAAGTTGGTGAGGCTCATTTGACAACAACCAAAAAACTAAGCATTAGTTTCATTGGCCCGGTATTATGGAATACTCTGCCAACAGAGATTCAGCAAGCACCTTTCATTCCAACTTTTAAATGCCTGCTGAAAAGTTTTCTATGCCATTGGGCTTATGCAGGTAAGTAAGAATACAACAGTTATCTGATTTCTGATTTAAACATTTTATATAGTTTTATGTACAATGGTTGTAAGCCACTATGGTTGGTTTGGTTGTGGTTTTTTAAAATAATAATAATAATGGGCTTTCAGTATTTTTATAAATAAAATTAATAAATGAACATTGTCTCACATTTGACTGTGTCCAAGTAGCAGGTCCCAGGATGGTGTTGTGCAGCTAGAACATTTAAGTTGCTCTTAGAGATGCATGGGTCAATGTTAAATTTGACTCTTAAAAAGATTCACGAGGATTATAGAGAACTCCCACCACTGCACTGGAGAACAAAATAATAACACTGTACTAGCATTTATTTATTTTTTGCCTTGTAGCCACAGTTCAGCTTTCCTATAGTCAAAGTCCAGTATACTGAGCCAATGCATGACCTTGCACCTCTTGCATACCTTGAACATAGTTGGCAGCCAGAAAACCTTTGGAGCCATGCCCACAACACAGCAACACTGAACAGTGGGTGGCATGCTTTCGGTGCACAGACAAGATAATATAATTACTGGATTTTATATAAATAGGACACAGTTGATGACCGTAATAAACCTCTCTGCATATTAGTAGCCCTCAGGGCTGCACTGAATGTTCTCCCATTTCATATTTCAGGTTGGAAGTAGTGCTTTCAGAGTTTCCCTCCCCAACCCTCCAATTTATAACTTTTTCTTGAATCTCTCTGCTGCTGTTTTCCAATATCCGCTGCTGTACCAGCAACTTTTCCTTCTTTCCTGTGCTGTGATGAGCGAGTTCCTGCCCTCATCTTAATTTGGAATGTGCTCGGTTAAAATGTCATTTAAAATAAAATGAAAAACCATCAGAAAACATTGTGTCTTTTTGCTAATTAGCATCTTAATTTTTTATGCTCCCCCAGCCATCTGAGGCAGCTGCAGAGGTACCCCATGGTGCCCTGGATTCAGGCCCGTGGGGCAATTCCAAGTTTCCTGGAAAGAGGTATTGCTTGTTAAACCATAGAACCACAGATTGTTAGAGTTGGAAGGGACCACGAGGGTCATCTAGTCCAACCCCCTGCAATGCAGGGCTCTTTCGCTCAATGTGAGGCTCAAACCCACAACCCTGAGATTAAGAGTCTCATGCTCTACCGACTGAGCTATCCCAGCTCTAAACCACTCCAGGAATTATCGCTGTGGGAGAGGAGTCATTGTCTCCTAACAACTGTCAGCACCCTTAGCAAACTACTGATCCCAGAATTATTTGGGTGGAAACCATGACTGTTAAAGCAGTATTGAGGTGCTTTCAATATATGGTGTGAAGGGTTTTAACTTATAGCACCTCTTTTGCAAGGTATGACATTACATTGACGCAGGGGTAGGAAGTAGCCGTAGGCAAGGATAAAGTTTCACCTCAGCTCTCATCTTCATCTCTGCCTGTTTCTCCCTGCTGCTGTCCTGCCACAATATGGGTTTTTGCTGAAGACAGCCTGCCCTAGTAGCAGTGCAATGGTGTCAAAACACTACTGCAGATTATTGGCATGCCTCTGAGATCCAGGAGGGCGGGGGAATTTAAGAGTTAACCTACCTTCATTCAGTGGGCATAAATCAGAATAGAATTTTTATGCTAGACAGAATCAGGTGCACTAAAATCCTTTATTAAGCTGAATCTGAAACTGCCAATTGATTCCTGGAACAGTATGCATTTTCATTTGAATTTTTGTCTCTGTATGTGTGTTAATTAGGTCATTTGAATCACAAGCTGCTCAATAAATACAAAACTCAAATGCATATTTACTCCCCATCCCTAAGGAAGTATCCACATTGCACAATCTGGCAAAGAATACGCCTGGTGTCCCTGATCCCCAAGGCACAGAACCCCCTAATGCTCACGAGTGTGGAAAGTCCCCAGCTTCGTTAGCATTTGCTAATTCAATTTCCTCGGTGCCCTGCAACTCCTCTATGCAATCTGCTAATCCTGATATCCTGAGAGGTCATGCAGCTAATATGCTCTCTTGCTAAGGGTGATGATTAAATTAATTAGACATACTCCATAGGCTGTGGAATTGGCTGAAGAATGTATTAACCCAAAATTGTAACACTGGTTTCAAGCTAAGTTTATTATGGCTCAGGAGATGATGAATGACTGCTGCCACTTGTCATTGAGCCCCAGACCTTTGCACTATACAAGCTAAAGAAGAGATGGAGAACTTGTGGCTCTCCAGATCTTTTGGATTTCAACTCTCATCAGACTCAGCCAGGGGTAATGGGAATCGCACAGCAACTTCTGGAGCTGGGTCCTCGAGACACAGAGACTTACAGCTCAAACCAAGTTGTGCTGTGGCAGGCAGGTAAAATCCAGGCACCCATTTCTTGTCTGTGCTCTAGAGGCATGCAGGCAATAGATCTATCATTCTGCCTGCTTGCTGGTGTCGTCCAGCCTTAGGATTCCATTGTTGTAATCCATCATCAAGCTCTCATTGTGAAACGGAATAGCAGCTATAAGATTCTAAAGGCAGCGATCCTATGCTGCTGAAATTTGAGAACCCAAGGTCTGCCACTGCATAAATTTACCCACCAGTTTGTTTGGAACGGTGATGGACAGCAGAGCTAGGCACCCTTTTTTAAAGTGAAGAGCCTGTTTGTACTTTTTAGAGCACTACTAGAACCAGTAGCAGCTGGAGTGAGATGGCTGCAAGCCATCAGTACCAATAACAGCTTTATCTGTTATGGAGTGGCTGGATGCTGAGGAGTGGAGGGAGACACCAGCTGGGGAACCCCCAAGGGAATAAGGCTCAGAGCCAGGGGATTGGTGATGGGGCAATAATGCACGGTCAGAGGGAGATGAGGATGGAGCCACAAGATACAGGACAACAGAACCTTAGCTTTCTGAGGAACTGAGAGAGGAGCCTTAGGGAGCGGTGGGAAGGCGGGGACCTTTTTTTTTTTAAAAAAAGATATTTATTAAAGTTTTACCAAAAAAAAAAGAGGTTGCAAAGTAGGAAAGAGGAAAAAAGAAAAAAGTACAAAAATACAAAGAAAAAATACAAAATACAAAAAAATAGAAAACAGTTAAAAACAAATCAATCTTTTCATGTCTTATATTTCATTTGCTTGTTTCCCTGACCTCCTCACACCTCCCTTTTTTGTATTCCAGTTCAATTAGTTAATTCAGCAAATCCTTTCCCTCCTTGTTTTTGTCTTAATGTATTATAACTTTACCTTCTCACCTAATAACAATCCATTTTTACATACACCTTTATAACATTACTGCCAAAACCACTTGACTTCATTCCGACATCATTCTAACATTCCTTAATTTTGCAATATTTATCCAAGTAGTCTTTAAATTTCTTCCAATCTTCTTCCACCAACTCTTCTCCCTGGTCTCGGATTCTGCCAGTCATTTCTGCCAGTTCCATATAGTCCATAAGGAAGGCGGGGACCTTCAGTCCTCGCAACTGATTTAATGTGGCAAGACCTCCTGGGATGGGTTGCTGTGAGCACTAGGACTGAGCTGGTTTTGTTTCTTTGAATAAAGTGTTAGCATCACTGACATTGGGTGCTTTATTGCTTGACCTATGCCTGACTCCTGACACCGTCCTACCACTTTATTTGTTGCGACAAAAATCTTCTTTGTCTCTCTCTAGCTTAAAAGAAGGTAAGAACTAATCTTTTCCAGAGCACTGTGGTTTAGAACAATTTCCTCCAACCCACCCTCCGTAAATTTGCTGTTGGGTTTTAAAGTGTGTGTGTGCTATGCAGCGCTAAGTGGCCTGGTAACGTTCTAATTAGCCTGACTTCATTTGCCTGCCATCCCTTGTAATGATTTTCACAGAAATGTTATGATTAAGTTGTGCTCTGCAGACTGGAGGTCACCCTAATCTAATAATGTTTCTTCCTCGCGGCCTCAAGCATTAATAAGAGCAGAGAAGGCTCTACCTGACAGTTTTTCATTGGGTGTTTGTGAACCACCCCATTGTTTACATTTTTTGAAAAAGTGAGAAACCCGTTTTGACGCAGTTTTTCTTCAGGCCCTACAGTTACGCTAATATAAACATTGGGAGGGGGGGGAGACGGTGGAAACTCATGGCAAATACTTCCCATGTGCAGTCTTTTGTATCCATATAGGTTCCCCATGCATTTAGAACTGTGATTTTCCAGGGTTAGTTCTAGTGATGTGTAGTCATTGCACCGCTTGTGTACCAGAACAATGCAGAATTCAACTCTCCCCGCCCCCAACAGTTGATGCACAAGGATGGGGGCACCAGTCTGGGTTCACTGCTGCTGTTGGATCTTGTAGCGCTTCAAAAATACCATACCCCATAAGTGTCCCGGAAAAAAACGGGACATCCCATTTTTTCTCTTGCGGGAAGATGGCAGCCATTTTTGGTCCCATGATCTCAGGCAATTTCACACCATGATCCCTCTTGAAAAAGTGCTTTTTAGGGGGCCATGATCTTGTGTAGCATCCCAAAATGTGTTATTGTTCCCCAGGGGGAAAACGTTGTGTGAAATCGTGTAAGATCACAGCGCCCAAAATGGCAATTGATGAGAGGAGAGGTACAATTCTCCATCCACTCCCTGTAGTGACTTGATTTGCACAGATCCACTGAGGGTGGGTGTGCCCTGCATTTATGTTTATCCTATACAAGGCATATGAGTGTGTTTGTGTGAGAATGTGGGGTGCCTGTGCCCGTTTTGGCCATGCTGATTACAGGCATGTGGCCCCTGAAGGGCTGACCGAAGATTAATATGGCCCTCAGACAAAAAAAAGGCTTGGCTATTGTTGTTACGATTATAATTATAATAATTATATTTTATTATTATTTCTATAATTATTATTATTACCCCGCCCATCTGGTCACGTTTCCCCAGCCACTCTGGGCAGCTTACAGCATATATAAAACATAATAAAACATCAAACATTAAAAACTTCCCAATATAGGGCTGCCTTCAACTGTCTTATAAAAGTTATGTAGTTCTTAATCTCCTTGACATCTGAAGGGAGGGTGTCCCACAGGACAGGCACGACTACCAAGAAGGCCCTCTGCCTGGTTCCCTGTAACTTTGCTTCTTGCAGTGAGGGAACCAGCAGAAGATCCTCAGGAGGACCTCAGTGTCTGGGCTGAATGATGAGGGTGGAGACACTCCTTCAGGTATACTGGGCTGAGGCAGTTTAGAACTGTTATAAGAAAAACAACAACTGCTCCTTTTCCCTTATGGGGTATCCAAGAGCCCGTATAGAGTAGGTTCCCTATTGGTAGGAGAAAATAACAGAGGCCAACCAGAGAATATTGAGAAGCAAAGCAGCTAATAAGCCTGGTCTTTATTAAACTGTTGCAACAGGGTCCCCCACAGGGAGGGAGGAGAGGAACCCCGAACAATGGTGTGCAAGCGCTTATATAGACTTTTGAAATTGCCCACCCTGTAGCTCAAGACCACCCCCAAAACATACATACATACATCACAGAAGGAGGTGGTCTCCAACAGAAATACATCACAGAGGGCACTCTACCACAGAAATCCTGTCTGTCAGAATACCTGATAATGGTCACTGATTGCTCCACCTGGGCAGCCTGGCCATTCCTTTTGAGATGCTAAATACTTAGTTCCTGAATCCAGGTCACAAGCTCACCCTATTTATACACAAACACGCCCTTAAGACAGGATTTGAGCAAAGGGAAAATGGGGAGGCTTTCCTTCCTCATTGCAGAAAATATTTGAGGTCACTGGAAGAGTCAAAATGGCTTCAGGATTGCTCTCCTGTACTATTTATATACTTTGAATGTAATTGCCTTGTAAGTTCATGAACATGTGATTTATATATATGAGATCTTAGAATTCCTATAACAGGATTTAAAGGTCAGCACCAACACTTTGAATTGTGCTCAGAAATGTACTGAAACTAAAGTCTCAGGGAGACATCCCCTCCCCCAGCATTACCAGGGCAGAACAGAAATTTGAGACGTGTGCTTTAACAATGGACGATAGCCTTTGTGGGAGATTATGAAGACGGAAGTGGATGTAAATAGACCTGAAGCGGTGCATCTTAGAAAATGGAGTTAAGAGGATGGCTGGATAGTGTTATTCAAATAATCATGATGTTGGTTTTAAACAACTCTTTGTCTGGAATCCTTGGGGTGAGGCAGGTGGCTGGGGAAGCCTACTCTACAGGTTTAAATGGGATTGTTATCCTATATGTGTTTTTTGAGATTACTGTACCTGGAAATAATAGAGGATGAAACAAGAAAAACTGGTCAGAGAATAAAGAAACAAAAACCTACATGCTGATTGTTAAGAGAAATGTCTCCTTTGTTAGCCTCTGTGTAGGTTTCTAATCTTTTCTCCTCATGCTATTTTTTTTGGGGGGGGGGGAAACTGCTTTGTGCCTTTTATCTGTTTCATTTACTTCCTCCTTTTCCCAGTTAAAGTTCTGGTAGGCGGGCTTCAAAGTACTGGGGACAACAGCTCGCATATCTTAATCAACTTCTGAAAGCAAAAAAATTATCTTCCCAGCTCTCTCAACATTTTTGCTCAAATGAGGTGCAGAATGCTATCGCTTGATAAATTGGTATGAACCTACATTGTTGGGATAGCTCTTTTTTCTTGCCATTTCTACAACCTCTTAAAAATATTCTTGAAAACATCCCCCCCCAGAAAATGTCATTAGTATAACTTGCTGTTGGCAAGCCTGTATATTTATTAAGGTTAAATATGCACTGAAGAATCTTTAACAGAAGTCCTATGTACAGACACCAGACGGAGATAACATTTATTTTCAGGTTGTGAAAATTTTTGAAGGCCGATTTCTACACACTTGTTGTTGTTTAGTCGTTTAGTCGTGTCCGACTCTTCGTGACCCCATGGACCAGAGCACGCCAGGCTTCCACTTGTACACACACTTGTACACACTTGTAAATGTATCAGAGTAGCCTGGCATACCCCCCCCCCCCCCCGCCTATGAGTTGGCAGTCCTAGGCTTTACGAATCAACAAATTCTTATATAAAGGTACTTATTTGCAAGTTACTTCTTCTATGCTAGGTGAATCTGCCTGGTAGGATCTGCAAAGGATAATAAACTAGATTTGTTCCAAAGGACAGCCCCAAGGCTGTCTGCTCTATTTGCGTTTCACTAGAAGGAACCTGAGGACAAGAGCACAGCTCATTTGGGGACTTTATGTGGCTTGATTTGGGCTGCAACTGCTCCCATCAGCCCCAGCCAGCACAAGCACAGTGAAGGTTTTCACAAGGAAATAAAACATTATTGCCTGTTAAAGTCTGCACATTAACTTGCAGTTAAAGGCATGGTTACAATGACCATGTATAAAAAATTCCAACCCCACTGAACCCTCTTCTGCAGTCTAAAAAAGCACATAGATTTCATAGAATCGTCTGGCTGGGAGAAACCACCAGGGTCATCTCATCCAACACTGCAACACAATAGTATTTCACCCAATGTGAGGCTTGAACCCAAAACCCTGAAATTAAGAGTTTCATGCGCTACCAACTGAGCTAGCAACTACCTTGCAGTTAATAATTACCAGTTTATGAAACTGAAGTTGCAATGTCCAGTGATAAAGGTTTGACTGAAGCATAAAAATGGAGAGATACAAGCAGAATGACAAAGCAGCTGTGTTCAGACGTTGTGCTAAACTGTGATTTATTGTGAGCGGGAATTAATCTAAGTGAGCCTTGGGGTTGTGCACCTCCCCACACTCCTCTCCTCCTCCAGTAAGATCAGAAGCTTTCACTTCACTTATTTTATATCAATGGCAGCTTAGCTTTCTGTTCAAATTCTAAATTGTGGTTAATCTTTATGAACAAACTATGGTTAAGGCTAACCACAGTTTGTCAGGTTCAAACAAAAGACAAGCTGTGCTGAATAAAAATGGGACTGAAAGCTTTCAAATATCTACTGGAAGGGTGGGGAGTGTGTGAAGCTAAGACCTGCCATGACTCAGTCCCATCTTGATAAATCATGTTTTTTTGATGAGTTCAGACTGCAATACTAAGCACACCTGCAAGGGAAAGAAGTCAGCTTGAACTCAGATAGGGCTTACTTTTGAGTAATCACACTTGAGATTCTGTTGCATGGGAGACGTTTAAAGCTATATATTTGAAGTTGACAATTACAATTTAATCTAACCTGACAGGTATATGTGGTAAAGTTTTGTTTTTGTAATTCCATTGTCTAATGGCACTGCCTATTTATGATGCTAATAATGTAAGAGAATCCTCCTTTCTGTAAGGTCACTATAACCAGAATTGTCAATGATTCACCCATTACCCAGCTGCAGCAATGCAACAGTAACCAAGAAACCTTTTAAGTTCTTCCTTTCAAAGACAATCTGAAATGTGCGTTTCACGTTCTCAACATTGTGAAATTGAAAACTATTTTTAACTGAGTGGCAGTTAAGGTCTGAACAAATTGCTATGGCCATGCTCTGGGTCTTGCTGCAGTTACTGCTTCAACATGCCACTCCTAAAGGAATTACTTTGAAGCAAATTTCATTTCCTAGTATGTGTATTTAGGATTTCTGCCCAAGCATGTGATCTGTGGTTGGAACAACTTTTGTCTGAAAGCATTTAAACAACAGAATTATAACCTTATATCCCAATCCCAATCTCTCTCTCTCTCTCTCTCTCTCTCTCTCTCTCTCTCTCTCTCACACACACACACACACCCACACACCCACACCGCTATCTCATACAATCATAGAATTGGAAGGGATCCTGAGGCTCGTTTTTTTCCAACCCCCTGCATTGCAGGAATATACATCTGTCCCTTACAGGGACTGAACCTGCAACCAGGGTTTTTTCCAGCCAGAACTCAGTTCCGGCACCTCTCAGGTGGGTGCTATTGCCATTATAAGAGAACAAGGGAGGCATTCCTGGTGAGTTCTGGCACCTCTTTCCCTAGAAAAATAGCACTGCCTGCAACCTTAATGTTGTCAGCACCACGCTCCAGCCAGCTGAGCATGGGTGTGTGGAGGTGCTACCCTATAACAGTAATTAACATAAGGGCTTTCATCCAGTAAGAGCTTACTTCCAGGAAAATGTGTTCAGGACCACAGCTGTAGGCAATAATAGCAACGCACAGATAACACAACCTTATGCATGCTTACTTGGTACGTCAATCCCACTGCATTCAGAAGGGCTTGCTCCCGAATACCCATGTGTAGAATTACAGCCTTCCTGGCTTCATAAAAATATTGCAAGAGCATCCTTTAGCATAATTGAAGCTGTACTCTGAAGGACCCTGGTTTTGGAATGCAACTTATTGAACCTAATAAAACATAGAAATCTGCCTTATACGCAGTGGCGTAGTGTGGGTTGTCAGCACCCGGGGCAAGGCAAGTAATTTGCACCCCCTAACTCGTGGATTTGCGCCCCCTAACCCTAACCCCCAGAAGTTGCGCCCGGTGCGGCCGGCTCCCCCGCACCCCCCACGCTACGCCACTGCTTATTCTGAGTCAGACCATTGAGCCATCTAGAGCAGGGGCTCTTCATTCACAGCTCTACCTGAAGATACTGAACCTGGGACTTTCTGCATGCAAAGCAGATGTGCTAGAAGTGCTGCAGCCCTTCCCCAGGAGTGAAATTAGGCTTTATTTCACCCAAGTCAAAGACCCAATTTGGGACACCCACCCATGCATATACAGGCTGGGAGCCTCAATGATGCCCCTCTGGAGGCTTCACCCAGGGCAAAAAAACCCTCAATATCCCTCCTGTAGTTATGGCTCTGCCTTCCCCAGTGGGATTCAGCATGGGTTTCTGATTCTGCCTGGAGGAAAAGCTCTAATCATGGTTTGTGAATTTTTGTTTTTTAAAAAATACTTCATGGCATGGGTCCAGGCTTTGAATCAGGCCATTATGAATTCAAGGCTACATTTCACAAATATTTTCACATAGCTTCTGGGAATGCTGCAACAAGGAGACACACAAACCCCATACATAATTCAGGAAGGAGACACAGCAGTATTGTTTGGCTGAGATTGAGATATGTCACTATCTAATTTATTCCAATATATGTTATTATGAACTTTCATTCTCCTGGAAACAAATTGCAATAAATTTAACAGCAAATGTGATACAGACATTTTCTGTTTGGAAAATAATTTTTTAAGAGAATCACTGATATTTGTTAGTATACATTTAATTATATTTATGATGTATGTTAATAATACAAACACAAACATGTTAAAGCTGCAGCATGGCAGAAAGTATGCTATGTATTATTTTTTTACTGGAAAAGCATTTTAACCTAATCAATATACAAATCTATTCAGCTATGAAATGTGAAGCTTTCATATGTATTTCATCTTGCCTTATGGATCATTTCCAGAAGACAAATAGCTCAGGATCTTATAGCATCTTAAAGACTAAACAGATTTACACTGCAATCCTATGCATGTCTCATTAGTGGTAAGCTTCAAGAGATTCAAAGAAACTTACCCTCAGGTGTGTATAAGATTGCAATCCTGATTGTGGTAGCAGTTTTTGTGGATTAGGACCCTCCCCCACTGCCTTTGGCAGATGTAATATACACATGGGGTGAATGGTAATTAGCAAGGAGCTGAAAAAGGTTTGTGATATTTCTGTACCATGCCAATGTAGAGGTTTTCAAACTCTGGAGAATGAGTCTCATTCAGGTGGACCACAAAAAGGCTGTGAAGCAGTCAATAATATCCATACCTAGTTCTCTATTTGGTTTTTTTAATAGGAAAATATATCAAGGCTGTTTTAAGCAGGTCTGTATTATGAAACAGACCAACACTGCCTAGAGTCCAGTTAAAAGAGGCCTTTCTCAGTAGCCTGGCCTACCGTTTGCAAATTTGATGCTGGCTTTGATAATGATGCCAGTGCTGAAGGGGGTAATGGAATGTTGCTGTTTTATTTTTCTCCATCCATTGAATTAGAAAGACTAAAGTATAGTTACTTAAATAAGTTACATACATGCATTGATTTGTAAAACAAAGTTGTGATACACCGAGATCTCAAATGGACCATGGTAAATAAAAGTTTGAAAACTGTTAGATGTAAGCACAGTAACCCATTCACAACTTCAATCAGTTGCACAGTGCTAACATGGCCAAAGGTGTTAAAACAGCAAAGCAGTTGAAAAGACAGGTTTTAAGACCCATGACTGCTGTTGTAAATGACTCACTGTGCATTCATCTTTTGTGCTTTTAGCTTTTCCATAGAATGTCACAGATCATCTGTGCCTTTTATATTTCATGTCATTCTGACCTCACTTTCCACTCTGTAGGTGAGATATTCACACATGTGTAAGGGCACACAGTACATCTAACAAAATGAGTTCACAAAAATTCATGCCACAATAAATCTGTAAATCCTGCAAGTGCCAATTTTGCTGTTTTCCCTCAATATCAGAAGTGATGGCCAAGTGCCATCTAATGGAAATGTTGTAGCACAGCATCCAATATTAAACCAGCAAAGGTTTCATTAACATTATTCTTCAAATTTTTCAGATTTTCACCTCAATTTACAATTAATTAAGTCCCAAAATGATTGCATTTACCGTATTTACTCACATCAAATGCTCACCTTTTCTGGCCAAATTATGTTGTGAAAATTAAGGTGTGCATTAGATTCGATGGCACATTTACATTCACCAGCAAATAATTTTTTTTGTTTCAAGGTTCTGAAAACTGAGATGCACATTAGATTTGATGGTGCATTAAACTTGAGGAAATACAGTAAATCTGTTTGACTGAAGTCAGTATGACCGAACCACCTTACAGACCACTCCCAAATATTCCCCAATAGAACATTCTTTCTGGTAAGAATGCTTAAGATAGGATTGTAAAACATTTTAAAGTCTGAATCAGCGATATCAACATAATTTCCATGTTTAGAGCCAAGGGGAGAAAATAATTAGATATGACATGGATCTTGTTCCTTCAGAACCTACTCTGGCATTCTTCCTTTTTTTCTTGTGCCCTCTTTGCAGGATATATACAATGGGTTATTACTTTTGGGATATCAGCTTGCAATGATTGAAAACCTACCATAGTATATTAGCAGCAATCCAAGGTTAAGTGGCTAAAATCCCATCCTCTTGATGATTGAAATGATACCAAAAAGTGCAAAGAGTCTTCAGAGATGTAACCACTTAGAAGCAAACTGCCAAATTCTTGGTTTGTTTCCCAGTGCATTGTCTCTCTTCTTTCTGCAATTCTAAGCTTTGCATCTAAGCCAGGTCTGCTTAAATGCAAAACTTTAGCTCCTAATTTCTTATGAATTCCGTAAGAAATTAGGAGCTGAAACTGGGAATTAAAAGCCATTTTCAGTCTCATGAACGGTGTTGTGTCTGATTGTGGACAAATTGCAAAGCCGTGACACACAGCTCAGATGGTGGAGCATGAGACTCTCTCCCAGCCTTCATTCCCCTATCTGGAAAATGAGAATATCTCTTTTGGCTAATGCAAGGAAGATCGTAAACAATTTAAAAATGGAAAGGAAGTGTGATGGGAAGGAACAATAAACAACAGATCATTATAATTATTTAAGAGCAGTTTATATTCACCCCAAAGGCAAATGTGGATGGTGGAGGGAGAGAAAGAGAGGGGTGGCAGAATATACAAAGATACAGTGATTCATAAACTCCCACTGTCCACTTCACCCTGACTCAGTTCTTATGTTCTGCTACATGCATTTGATTTTGCCTTTCCATGAGAGGCTAAGGGTGTCATTTAAAAATTAAAAAAAAAATCCTTCCAGTAGCACCTTAAAGACCAACTAAGTTAGTTCTTGACTAACTAACTAACTAACTTAGTTGGTCTTTAAGGTGCTACTGGAAGGAATTTTTTTTGTTTTGACTATGGCAGACCAACACGGCTACCTATCTGTATTTAAAAATAAAAGAGTTTCGCCTTCCCTGGGTCTTCAGGGTCCTGCTCAGAGTAACTCCACTGAAATTAGCAGACATTCTCATTCATTTCAGCGGGTCTACTCGGAGTATGATAAATATATGTGTTGTTGTTGTTGTTGTTTAGTCGTTTAGTCGTGTCCGACTCTTCGTGACCCCATGGACCAGAGAACGCCAGGCACCTCTGTCCTCCACTGCCTCCCGCAGTTTGGTCAAACTCATGCTGGTAACCTCGAAAACACTATCCAACCATCTCGTCCTCTGCCGTCCCCTTCTCCTTGCGCCCTCCATCTTTCCCAGCATCAGGGTCTTCTCCAGGGAGTCTTCTCTTCTCATGAGGTGGCCAAAGTACTGGAGCCTCAGCTTCACAATCTGTCCTTCCAGTGAGCACTCAGGGTTGATTTCCTTCAGTATGGAGAGGTTTGATCTTCTTGCAGTCCATGGGACTCTCAAGAGTCTCCTCCAGCACCAGAATTCAAAAGCAATGATAAATATATACTGTAAGTTATATTCCATCCTGTCCCTGGTAGCGACTAGGTCACCTGAAGAGCCGAATGCCTGCGATATGGAACCAGAAGTACTGTAATGATTTATGTGCAACTCTTGGGTTTGTACGGTTTGGTAAAAATACATTCTCGTCGCCTGTCTGATGACGTCTTTTGACTGGCAGGGCACGATCAAAGCGCCACTTGGGATCCGCTTCCGCCGCGTGCCCAAGCCGCGTACCCAAAATACCTCAGCCCCAAGTTTTCTCGCGCCGCCCTCGAGCGCCAGCGGCAGCTGCGGTTGCCTAGCGACCGGGCAGAGGAGCAGCCGTTGGGAGGCACGTGACCTCGGCAGCCGCGGGAGCCAATTGGAAAGAGGGCGGGCGGGCGGCGGCAGACCAATCGGCGGCAGGCGCGGCGTCTTTTAAACGTCTTTTGCGCTGGGGGACGGCTGCGTGTTCCGCTGTGTTTGGCCGCCGCTGAGCGTGGAGCGATGCCGAGCCGCCCGGAGGACTACGAGGTGCTTCTCACTATCGGCGCCGGTTCCTACGGCAGGTGCCAGAAGGTGCGGCGGAGGTCGGACGGCAAGGTAAGTAGAGGCTGCGAGGGGGGGGCGCCCCGGAGGATTGTGGGAAACGCGGAGGATTGTGGGAGCCCTTCTGAAGCCATGCGGAAGGGCAGGGCCTAGGCCAAGGGTGGGAACGCTGTGCTTCCCCGGATGTTGTTGTGTTACAATTCCCATTATTCTCTCTGAGCATGAGAAGAGCCCTACTGGATAAGGCCATATTATATTATTAGTGTTGTTATCAGTGCTTTTTCCTAAAAGAAATGTTTAGGGGTACTCTCATTTTGACTCAAGAAAATCACCATTTTATAGTTCAAATCGGGGAAAATAGATGCAGTAAATGGACAAAAGTACAAAGATTCACAAAATGTTAGGGGTATGCGTAGCCCTGTGTCCCCCCCCCCCCAGAAAAAAAACACTGATGATGATTAATTTATTTAGTTATATGTCATCAGATAGGTCTCTACTTACACCCAGAATTTCAGTGTCAAGGCCAGCTGCTGTAAATTAAAGCAGGGGTATCGTTTTCCAAGAATGGTCCAGCAGCTCTCTTATGCAAACATAGCAGTAGGAGCAGCAAATACAGTGCAGGAAGTTTTATCTGCTCTGCGGTTGCTCCGGCTGCTCCTTTCTCTGCTGGGGGTTTCATCCAGCGTCCTTCTCTTATAGTGGCCAGTGGGATGCCTCAGGGAAGCCAGTAATCAAGCCCACGCCTGCTATTGTTCCCCAGTGACTGGTATTCAGAGATATGCTGTCTCTGGCACTGAAGGTGGCATGCAGCCGTTGTAATGAACTGATAGCCTTATCAATGGTCATGTAGCCTGGAGCTGAAGGCAGCTGGAGTCTAAGAAAAGCTGAAGGCCACAATCCCAATCACTATCCCTGTCTTAAAACATATGCATAGGGATACCACCAAAGCAAGCTTGATGCAAAACAAAGCTTGGAATCAGAAACAGACTTCAGTGTTACAGCTCAGCCCTGGTGCAAAAAAAATTTCTCTGAGCTTCAGCCCCCCCTTTCCTGTTTTTACTACTGCACCACAACACAGGCCTTCTATGCAGGCTGTGTTCCTGGTATTTTTTTCCTTTCATGCCTCCCACCCCTAAAAGCCAAATGTGTGGCCCCAGTCTTTGTATTTGTGGGTGAGGTGAAGAGGGACAAGATCCTGCTTTCTAGGGTTGCTCCCTGAAGTAGAGGTGGCTCTATAGCTCACTACTTTATTTTCCTTGATTGTTAGTTGCTATTGTGGGGTTTCTGGATGTTTCCTTCTGCTGGAAGCAATGTGGTCTCTGACTTCTAATACTCTTGTACAGGAAGTGGACTAAGGTCTTAGTTGCTGCATCTCTGCTTCAGAAACAGTCTTTTTCTACCTGGGCATGGGACCCGAGAGACCATATACATATGCTAGCAAAAGTGTCAGATTGGTTCTGGCACATGAAAGGATTCCCCAACCTCATTAGAACATTGTACTGTGTTGTGCTCTTAATTCTGCAGTTGTGCATTAGGTTGGCTAGACGTTTAGAAGGAAGTTGCAGCTTTTGTTTATTAGTATGTTTGGCATGGGAAGATTTACCATGAGCAAAATCTCAAATTACAAAGCCACCACAAGTGATCCTTGCACTAATAAAATGAGGTGTGAATCTCTTGCTGTGGAAGCAGGGGAGAGATGAGGTCAGGTTTGCTGCTGTTGGGTGTGGGGGTGAGATTTATATTGGTTTAAAGTAAGATGCTAGTCCACTGAGCTTTTAAAATTGTTGTATTGTTGATAAGTTTTTTGTATGTTTATTGTTTAGAGATGGCTTGCTCCTTTTTTCAGGTCTTGGTCTGGAAAGAACTTGACTATGGATCTATGACAGAATCTGAAAAACAAATGCTTGTTTCTGAAGTGAACTTGCTTCGTGAACTAAAACATCCAAATATTGTCCGGTATTATGACCGTATAATTGACAGGACAAATACAACACTTTATATTGTGATGGAATACTGTGAAGGTGGAGACCTGGCAACTCTGATTGCAAAATGTACAAAAGAAAGGTATGTAAAACTTCTGGATTATCATGACATTATCTTGTGCTGTAGGTTATTAAATTGGTTATGAGGGGTCACAGGTATTTTAAGCCAGCAACCAGAAATTTTGAATTTTAATTTTGGAGCCAACTGTCATTGAGGGTGCAAGATTATTGCTGAGCAGAGATGCCAATTTTTACCACACTGATGAAATTTTATTTGGCAAGATGTTAATCCATACAGGCAACCAAGTAGTTTGCTTTAAAAAGGTAAAGGGACCCCTGACCTTTAGGTCCAGTCGTGGACAACTCTGGGGTTGCAGCGCTCATCTCACTTTACTGGCCGAGGGAGCTGGTGTACAGCTTCTGGGTCATGTGGCCAGCATGACTAAGCCGCTTCTGGCAAACCAAAGCAGTGCACGGAAACGCTGTTTACCTTCCCGCTGGAGAGGTACCTATTTATCTATTTGCAATTTGACGTGCTTTCAAACTGCTAGGTTGGCAGGAGCAGGGACTGAGCAACAGGAGCTCACCCCGTTGCGGGGATTCGAACTAAGATTATTTACTACACAAACTGCCTGCTTGTGGGAAAATTTCAGTTTGCTTGGACATGCACACACACTTTCCTAAGTAATTACATACTTAGTAAATGTTGTCTTTATTGCCTGTAATCCTCTGGAGGAATATTCCTGTGGATTCTTTTATTTATTTTTTATTACTTCAGTTTGTTTTTTCCCCCTTTAGAACTGGAAATCTACAAGAGAGAATCAAGGAAATGAGGACAATATCCTGTGCATTTTAAAACATTAAATTGGCTGTTCTAGATAAATGACCTGCCAACTAAAGAAATATACAGTGAGAGAGGCCTTAGCCGTGGATATCACCCTTGTCAGTAGTGAACACTACAATACTGGTGTGATAATCGTACACAACATGATATACTAAATTTGAAATGCATCAAAATCTTTGACTTAAGACTTAAAAAATACAATTTACAGTTTGCTCATAAGGAACCCATGTCCCTCTGTAAAATAGCCTAAAAGTTGGAATGTCTTACACTTGGCTTTATAAAATTAAATAAATAAAATGTCTAATGTCTTGAGCTGGAATCCTTCTGTTTTGGCGCTGCATTTTCCTGTGTTTAAAAAAAACTGGTGAAAAGTTTAGTCTGCTAGCAAGTAATGAAATGATTGTGGGGGCTTTCAAGTAGTTGCCCAGAGATAGAATATCCTTTATACCTAAACTCTTTGAGATAGCTACAGTTTGGCATTGGGAAAATAAAAACAAAACCTGCAGTTTTAACCGATCCATGCTTGGATGAGTAATATTAGAAAAAGCTGTCTCCCAAATTCTTTGTCAGAGGGCCTGGAGCAGCAGCCATGCCTCTCTTGGATGCAGGTTTGTAGAAGATAAACAGCAACTTTAGATTCTGATCTACTCTAAACTGCTGTGCAAGTGAGACAAGAGTCTGCCTCTTGGACTTGGGGAAAGAGGCGGGGATTTTTCTCACTTGTGTGGAAGTTTGAATAAGATAATGACTAGCAGGAGAGATTCCTTGTCTGGCATGCATGCAGATTTAGATAAGACTGTCTTTCTGTGTACAGGAGGTCTTCAGAGGTTCAGCAGTGTGGCAATGAGAAACAAGAGTGTCTCCTGTTCTTTTCTTCACTGTTAGCATAATTGCCTCAGAAAGGACAAGGGAGCAGGGAGATAATACCAAGGACAAATGGGATTTAGATAATAAGACAAGGCAATTATTTGTGGGATTCTTTCAGGGGATTAAAGTTAGCTTTCAGTTACTTTCATGTATGCTTGTGACCAAAACACATATATCCAAAACACATTATCCAAAGAAATGAATGGGAACCATTCACTTCTACAGTATGGGGAAATTGTTGCACTTGGGGAACACCTGTTGAATGGGGGTGCAGTTTTGGCTCCTGGGGACTCAAGCTACTTAGCTTCACCCCTATTCCATCTGCATAGACCCATGTTTTGAGTTTCTTTACTAAAGTAATGTAATGTTTGAAAATGGGCTAAGAGAGAGAATGGATTTTGGCTTAAAGGTACTCAAAATAACCAGTTGTTTCTTCTTTCAAAAGACATTATGTGGAAGAAAACTTTGTCCTTCGTGTCCTCACCCAGCTGACCTTGGCTTTGAAGGAGTGTCACAGGCGGAGTGATGGAGGCCACACTGTGCTTCATCGGGACCTAAAGCCAGCAAATATCTTCCTTGATGGCAAGAAGAATGTGAAGCTTGGTGACTTTGGCCTGGCCAGGATACTTCACCATGATACCAGTTTTGCAAAAACATTTGTTGGCACACCATATTATATGTCTCCAGTAAGTGTCCCAAGATGAAAGCAACTGCTTTAGATTTTGAGCTTTGTTACTTTGTGATTGCCAGATCTAACTTACCTTTCAGCAGCAGTTCTTTAAATTAATTGGTATCTAATATAGCATGTTTTGTTTTGCTTACTAAATACAAGTCAAAGTTTACCATGCTGTATGCTGTATAAAATATCTCCAAAATATTTTTCAGATAGCAGAAATAATAACTGAAATATTTGATAGAGAAGAATTAAATAAATTACACTGGTTTAAATGTTGTGTTTAGCTTGACACAATTATTTTACAATATTTATATACAGCTTGATCATAAAAAACTGTGTAGTTTACAAATAATAGAACAACACTGGAATTGTCCATAAGAAAAGATAAAAGCAGGTAATTTTAAAAAATGCAAAACCTACTTAAAATCAACAGGGGGCTTAAAACATGTCAACTCATAAAGTCATGGAAATTTAATTGCACGTGCTTCCTTAGCAGATTTTGGAGCCTTCAATCTTTTCTTAATATTTAAATGTTAACATACTAATATATGCTTCCTAAGGGGAGTCTTGAGTGAATTGCAGCTTAGAAACTGCTCAGTTTAATTGGTTTCGTATCATTCATTGTTATTAATTTTATGAAAGAATGCCTTTCTAGTTGATACGGAAGGGGGGGCATGTCTTCTTCACCTTCTTCGCTACAATATATCCATTTATTTCCAATTGTCAATGTCAAAAGGGACTAAAATCTATAAAATTCATAGAAAATCAACGTGCCAATATGCTCAATTTCTCTAGGACTCCTTGACACCTTCCCTGTCCTCCATAATCCCTCAGGCAAGGTGTCAAGACCCTAATCCTGTCAAATCACTCTGCCAAGCCTTTCCTCCAGGCAATGCCAGTACATGGACCATTGTCTTCTCATCACCGGTACTCAGGATATGCTTATCTGCGCATATCTCCAGCTCTGCATATTCCCCCTTCCCTCCTCCATATGTTAATCCTGTGTAACCCAACCTCTTCTTAATGTATTCATGATGTAACTGGGATGTGTTTTGCACTGTATTCTGGGGCATGGAGGGAAGTTTCAAAAGTTCATGTCACCCCTTTCTCGCTGTTCAATCTCGCCTTGAACCTGTTGCGCAATAAACTTGGATCTTCTGTAGCTTGCTCCTGTCTCCAGCTGAGCTCATTTCCCTCCGCAGGGATCCGCGGACTTAGTCCGACGAGCTGGGTGGCAGAGCAGCCTTGCACCCAGATTTTACCGTAACATAGTAAAGGGGGGAAATAATGGTAATTTCACTAAGAAAAGCGAACCCCTCTTAACACCAACTGCTGGAGGCAGGTTTGAATTCCAATATGACTTTCCTCTTTCAATGTTATATTGACACAGTCAAGTCAATAATAATAATAATAATAATTAATAATAATAATAATTTTTTATTTATGCCCCGCCCTCCCCAGCCAAGGCCAGGCTCAGAGCGGCTTATAAGCAATAATAAAAACTAGATGAATGATTACAACTTAAAAACAAAAATAAAATACAACATTAAAATAATGGAACATTAAAATATTAAAATGTAGCCTCATCGCAGGAGGAGAAGGAAAAGAAAGAAAGAGGAAAAAAAAAAGAGGGAGGGAATCAAATTGGCTCCAAGCCAAAGGCCAGGCGGAACAACTCTGTCTTACAGGCCCTGCGGAAAGAAATCAGATCCTGCAGGGCCCTGGTCTCATGAGGCAGAGCGTTCCACCAGGCCGGAGCCAGAGTTGAAAAGGCCCTGGCTCTGGTTGAAGCCAATCTAACTTCTTTAGGGCCTGGGACCACTAGGGTGTTATTATTTATGGACCTTGAGGCTCTCCGTGGGGCATACGGAGAGTATGCAAAGTGGAAGTCAAAAGGTGGACAAGTTGACAGTCCTAAAATACAGTAAGCAGCAAGTATGAGTTAGCACTAAAAGTGTTATTGCCATCATGGAATGCTACTTACTATGTGTTTTTTAATGCTTAACACCTAAGTAATACTCCAGAATGCATACTGGTAACCAATTTTGTGGCCACATTTCATCTAATTTGCAAACTAATTATTAATATATTCTGTACTAATATATTCTTTTTCCCCCCTGTTAGGAACAAATAAATCGCATGTCCTACAATGAGAAATCTGACATCTGGTCTTTAGGATGTCTTCTCTACGAGTTGTGTGCGTTGTCGTAAGTATAGTACCAGCCAAAAGTTTCTAGGCAGGCATTTGGCAGCATTTAAACTCATTTCACAGTATAGCCATGCTCTTGAGAAGAAGCAACTAAATCAAGACATGGGCACCAAAACATTCTAGAAAGAACAAATAAATAAGAAGAGCTTGTTTGTTCGCTCTTTCTAGGCCTCCATTCACAGCCTTTAATCAAAAAGAGTTGGCAGAAAAGATAAGGGAAGGGAAGTTCAGACGAATCCCATACCGTTATTCAGATCAGCTGAATGAACTCATCACAAAGATGCTGCACCTAAAGGTAAGGGTGATTTCTCAAGGGTACAATGGGTGGTGTCCAACGAGCTGCTGGTGGAAGCTTCTGCTCTTCTTCTTGGCCTATTGCCTATCATATCCCCAAAGAAGGAAGTGTTTATGACCCTTCCACATTAGTTTTTGATGCAGCAGAGGTGGCTGCAGTCAAGCCCCATACAGACAAGTACTGTATACATAATTTGATCCCCAGATGTGCTGTTGCCTGAAAAAAACTTGCAGTGGCTTGTTAGACGTAACATTTCTGCACAGTGACTATAATAAGTCTCCCTGATTTCAAGGATTACTGTCGGCCTTCAGTTGAAGAAATTCTGCAGAACCCTCTGATAGCCAGCCTGGTATTGGAGGAGCAAGGGAGAAACTTGGAGAGAAGAGGGCGACGATCAGGAGAGCAAGATAAAGTAGAAAGACTTTCCGGAACTCCAGCGAATGAGCTGAAACTGAAAGAGCAGCAGCTACAAGAGAGGGAGCGAGCCATAAAAGAGAGAGAACACCGGCTAGAACGTAAGAACTAATGCAGCAATGGGATGTGGGGGTTTGGATTCCTGCTCCATCAGTGCCTTCAGTGGGGAGTGGGATGCATGAAGGAAACGTTAATACAGTTCTTGCAAGGTAAGGGACCCCTGGACGGTTAAGTTCAGTTGAATTCAACTCGGGTGCAGCGCTCATCTCCACTTTCAGGCCGGGAGTGCCAGTGTTTGTCCACAGATAGCTTTCCGGGCCACGTGGCCAGCATGGCTAAACCACTTCTGGTGCAACAAGATACCGCAACAGAAGCCAGGGCGCACGGAAACACTTTACCTTCCCACTGCAGCAGTGCCTATTTACTTGCACTGGTATGCTTTCGAACTGTTAGGTTGGCAGGAACTGTGATAGAGCAGCGGGAGCTCCCCCCGCCTTGCAAATTCGAACTGCTGACCTTGTAATTGGCAAGCCCAAGAGGCTCGGTGGTTTAGACCACAGCACCACCTGCAACCCCCCACATGAGGGTCAAGTCATATGTAACTTGGAATGCACTTGAATACTGTAGATGGTATATTCAACTAATAGTTTCATGGTGCAATCATGTTGCCTAAACATGGATGCAGTGACACTACTGTGCTTGCGTGTGTTTTCCATTATGGATCGTGTTTATCCTTTTATAATAAGCCAAGGACACTGTTCATAGAAGCAGAGGACTTCACACACTATGCAGGTTGCATGCTGCTTTCCCGATGGGCCATTTACTGGTCAGAATAAAAAGCTGTCATAGGTGCACACTGGATAACATGGCTTGTCTTTTGTTCCAGAGAGAGAGCGGGAACTGTGTGTTCGGGAGAGACTGGCAGAAGAAAAACTGGCTAGGTTGGTTTTAAAATGTCTAAAAGTGTCTTGTTTTGAAAAGGGCTTTTCTTTTATTAACCAGCTCCTTTCTAAACAGGGCTGAGAACATGGTGAAGAATTACAACTTATTCAAGGACCAGAAGCTATTGCAGCCAGCGACATGCCCAGGTAGGAGAAGATGTTGGAAGCTCTTAACGGACTGCTAAACCCGGAATCCCCAGATGCTACCAGCCTTAGTACTAGTGACCTCTCTAGTAACGCTCCTTCTATGGTGGATATTAAGTCAGCTTTCCTGGCAGCTCCAGTATGTTTTAATACCGGTGGCAGCTTAGGATGGGCTTAATATGTGTATGAAGGGGCTAGATTGGATGCCCACTGTGGTGGTACTTCCCTTTGCCAGTAGTAAATGCTGGATACGTGAACCTGTTGATGCTCCTCATCTGTATGGTAAACCATGACTTTAAGAGGAGGCTTCTGAAATGCTGTATACTGTGAATTCCTTGAAGGTTTGGTCAGGGGCAGAGGTGTTTGACATCTTTGCCACTCAGACAAATGAAGAGTTGGACAACCTGAATCTCTCTGCTTCTCTTTGCTTCTGCTACTTAACTGCTAAGCCTAGTTTAGATACCACTGCTACCCAAGATGGGAGGCATCATGACTTCAGTGAATATTTTCTACAGTTCAGCTGTCACTTTCTAGTGCCAGATCTATGTGTGTGCATTATACTTCTGTCTTCTTACATGTTTACGACTTGGAGCCAATTTTGGCTTACTTGAACTCTAAAATTAATCCTGAAATAAAATATATTTTAACTTACCATTTTGTAAATGGATGTGCAAAGAGGCTAATTTAGGCTAACTTGGGGTTTATATGATGGTGACTTACTAGTTAGTAGGTTTTTGTTCTTGGAGGCCATTTAGAATGGGCTGTACATCCTAATGCCTATTCAAACTAGATGGGGATTTAAGCCTCATTCAAAAGCAGCCAAAATACAGGTAGCTTTTATTTGATTGTAGTCTAGCCAATTTTTATATATCTTGCTTTAAAACACTGCAATTCTAGGTTCTATGCTGTTTTCTAGGAATATAGCCTGGGATACCATGAACTGATGCAGCTTGATTTTTCCCCCTTTAAACTTGACTTTTCTTTGGGACCCCACTTCTTCATTTCATAAGCTGTTTGTCAGGCAGCATGAGTGGCCTCATTTATAATAAACAGAAGCCTAAAACCCCATGCAGCTAGCTGTGTGGACTTCCGGAAGCCTACCAGAGTAGCTGCCAAGGGGTGTCTAGTCAATGCAACACCCAAATTCTAGTATGTTGCTGTTTGAGCAATAGTCCTAGTAAAGAAATCCAACAAATAATGTAGCCTCTTTAAAATACTATTTTTCTTTGTGGATAATGGCTTTTGCTTCAAAATCACAGACAAGTCTTCGCTAATCACCACAAACTTAAATTCTTATTTATCTGACTTATCAAAAAGGAATGGTGTGATATTAAAGCATCCTCAGGAAGTGATCTTCTTTGTAGTCTTCGAATCAAAATGAAGCTTCTGCAAAAAAAGCCACTGTGTTTGCAACTGATATTTTCCCACTTCAGCTCTGTGTTCTAAGGGGGGACCTGCTTCACTGGGCAAACCCACTTGACTTGAGTAATAATTTAACAATTGCATTATCTGGGTGATGCCCCTTTGAAACTAATGGACTTTAAGTAACCAAAGTCCATTGATTTCAGGGAGTACATTCAGAATATTACCTAGCTGGATGCTGTCCTGTAATAATACAGCTCTTGCATATAGTAGCCTTTTATTGTTCCATATGCAGGCTGTATTCTATGTTATGTATGGTTTTACTTATCATTAAAATATGTAATTTTTGGTTGGGGGTATTGAAAGTCCTTGAAAGGTGGGCTTGCTGAATTTGCCCAGTGTTTTCTGGGCCTTCCCATCTCCTGTGGCCAAAGAAATCTGAAAGCACTGCAGTTAAGCTGCATCAAAAAGGTAATCTACAGTGCCTTACAATGAGGTATTAAAGTCTATTTGAAACTATTGTAAAGGAGGCCTGACTAGTGGGTTCTTTTAAGATAAGAATCCCCTTTACTTGCAAAAAATCTAATCCTGCATGCCCACTATTTACCTTTTTAATATACTTTTGATGTGAGAAATTGCTTGGCTAAATTACCACCATTCATGGTAAGCAAAGCTGTATACACAAGAGTCCCACTATCCAAACACAATGCGTATTCAGGAAATCATTTGTTAGGTGAGTGTTCATGTAATTGGTCAACGATTGCCATAGATTCTTGTGGGGGGGGGGATTCTAAAGCGTTGTCAGCCATGGAATTCTGACCCTAAAGCGACAACAAAGCCCCCTGAAACCTTGCAAAAGGCAAATAAGGAAAGAAAAATGCTCTTATTTGTCTAATCTTACCCCCACCCTGCCCATGGTTTCTGGCAAATGGCTGCCACAGACTAGCAAAACACAAGCAGCCTTAAACAAGCCTTACCTTTTGTTTACAGTTCAACACACAAGTCTGCCTGTTTGAATACTGTATCTACTTCTACATTCAGGCACTTCTTTGTGATAATGGTCCAGCTTGTGAATCACAGTAAACCACAGTTACTGGTTTGCTATGAGCATGCTGCTCTCCACTTGCGCTTCCACAATCCCACGATTAGTGTTCTGTTCAAGTCAGTCATCATAGTTTGTTTCACTCCTAAGAAGTCAAGATCTGTAGTTTAGGTTTGTTCTTGGCTTACTAATCCTGTGTTTCTTGGAGCTAAGCAGACCAACATCTGTCTTGACATAATGCTAAGCTAAAGAACATGATCTGTTTCTCCTGTTTTCTAGCATCAAGGAGCAAAGTGCCACGGAACAGCATGCTCATGATAAACCATTAACTATGGTTTACTGTGATGTGCAAAGGAGGCCCAGTGACTCCTCAGAAAAAGAGGCATAGTAAAGACAGCTATATTATTGATCTTTAGCTATTGTCTAGAATATGTACCCAAAATCGAGATATGGTTCCATGACATATAGTGCAGGGATTACTTTGAGGTTTTAGATATATGCTGCAATCCCCACACTATCAATGTAAATGGTACATTGTCCAAGGTAGGTCAGAGAAGGGATGGATGAGTGGGAGAAAACAATACAATGACATGCACTTGGGGTTTGGTTGGCTGGGGATAAAGACAAATACAATGGTGTAGCCACAGATTGGCAGTGCATTCCCAAGTTCTGGAACAGACATGAGAGCAAGTAGTATTCAGTATCTTCAGAGTTGGGACCTTCTCCTACCTGCTGTTCACTAGGAGTGTTGGACTATAACTTCATCATCTGACTATGCTGCTGGCAACTGATAAGTTGTTCAAAACATCTGGAGGGCAATAGATTGGAGAAGACTGCTTTTGCCTAACTCAAGGAAAGTTGGGCTGTTCTTGATTTTTAGCTGTGTTCTTCTCGTTGCTCAATTTTCCTCAGTTCTCTCATGACTTGAACAAATAAAATATTATTGCTGCTGCTTCCAGTAGAATCTTAGGTTATGTCCATCAGTTGATAAGCAGGGTCAGTGCTACTTCCAGGGTCTAGACACTCCTTCAAAACTGCCAAATTACTGACCTCTCCCTCAGTTTCCCAGAAGAAGAGGATGAAGTCAGTGGATGTTGGCTCTCCTTGTTGCATCATTAATAGAAGATGACAGCTGAAGGTGGGCCTGAGACTTCCACGCATTGGCAGTGGGGTGCTCTCCTTAGACATGGGGCATTGGCAGCTGCCCATCATTGCTGACATCTGACACTTCCCTTGACCAATGGAGGAGAAATCTGCTTCCAAACTGAAGACTGAGCTTGAGATACTTATACCATGATTAATCATTGCTCTTAGATCAAGGATGGGGAACCTCCAGATGTTGCTAGATTTCTGGCTCTTAGAATAGGGAGACCTACATTCAAATCACTCCTCAGCTACAAAACTTGCTAAGTAATCGTGGGCCAGTTTCTCTTGGCATAAACTGTCTCCCAAGCTGGCTGTGACCATGGGGGTATGCAGTCTGAAACCATGTCTGCACCATACATTTAAAACACTATGATGTCACTTTAGAAGTCATGGCTTCCTCCAAGCAATCTTAGAAGCTGTAGCTTGTTAAGGATGCTAAGAGTTGTTAGGCGATCCCTATTCCTCTACCAGAGTCTCCTAACAACTCAGCATCCTTAACAAACTACAGTTCCCAGAATTCTTTGGGAGAAGCCATGACTGTTAAAGTGGTATGATACTGCTTTAAATTTATTGGTGGATGTGGCCTGAGTTACTACAAAGAGCATAAAAACTCAGTAAAGGAGCAGTGTTATATACTGTGGGTGTAAGGAGAATATAAGCATGATGAAAAGTGCTCACTTGCCAATTTCCTGTGCATAAACAATTGCCACACATGAAATTTAGCTTCTTCAACTAAGCATGTTTATGCTGCACCCACTTGACATGGTTTTAAACTGATTCATACTTGCAAATTGCTTCAGTTTTATAAAATAAAAGTGCATTGACCAATATTGTCCTTCAGAGGTGAATTAAAAGAAACAAACAAGGCTTTTCATCTGTTGGCTCTTCCCCCCCCCCCGACCCTATTCTGAGTTTCCTACGGCAAACAAAATTTATTTCTGTCTGTCTTTCACACACAGAAGATCTCTAAATGATAATCCTTCCCTTCACAATAATGTGTACACAGTCTAGAAGGCACATTCTCCCAGATAAGCCCTATAAGAGTACTGAACCCAGCCAGATGTCCGGGGTATAAATAGTAATTATTATCATTGTTACTACTACTGAACGCCTTTGCCCATGTAACTAGCATGGTACACACATTCCCCCCCCCCAAAAAAAGGCAGTGATATTGATGAATTTTTTTCCTACAAGGAGTGTGGCAACTGTGGAACCTTCTGTGTAATCAAAATTTCGCCTTGTAGAGGGGTATGAACACTTGCAACCTTTGCTGAAAACTCAAAATGGAAGGAAGTGAACTAGGGGTGGTTGATCTGTGGCTCACCAGACATTCTCAGACTCCAACTCCATGGAATGGCCATTACGGAATGGCGGGAGTTGGGAGTCCCAACAACAGCAGAGAGCCAGAGGTTATCCACCCCCAGAGTAAAGAATAAACTAATATTCAGTGAGTGAGAGTTAAGTATTTGAAAAGCATCTTTCTGTTTTTTTAAAGATGACGAAGCGCTGCCAGTCTTTCCTACGAGAAAAAAGAAGGTTCAGTTTGGTGACGAAAGCAAAGAAAATGCTCAGTCTGAGGACAGCCTGGAGAATTTCCCCCTCTCGAAAGAAAAAGGTTGTAATCTGAAGAAGCGTCTCTACGCTGCCAACCTGCGGGCTCAAGCCCTTTGTGAGCTGGAGAAACACTACCAACTCAAAAGCCGCCAGCTTCTCGGAATGCGCTGAATATTTGGGTGTATCGTGTACAGAACTGTGATGTTTTCAGTAGTGTCATTTAAGCTGATGTTTCTTGTGGCGTGTATGATGAAAAGCTGTGTAGGATGGTTTTAGAAAAGGTGTTAAAATAGTCTTTTAAACTCTATGTAAATAAATGTAAATAATTGTGTGGTTGTGTGCGAATAACTCTTTTCCTTAGAGTTTGCATTTTTATGCATTTGGCTTGCTAGTGTTGCATTACTTAGGCCAGTTCTAAATATAAATATTCATGGCGTGGTTAGCTAGATTTTTTTTAATGATTACGATGTGATTTTAACAAATAGCACAACACTGGATCTAAGATTTAAGGAAGTGATTCTGCTGCATCAGAAGAAGAAAAAAACCCTCACTTTGAGTCTCTAAATTTAGGTGTGTATAATAGTTGGATTTTTACAAGCATAATGTTGCACCTAGCAAAATATCTGTTCCTTCTAATTAGCTGAATTACTCCCCCTGCAAAGTTTTCTGAAATGTTACATTGTTTAATGAAAAATGTTAAAAAAGAGCCAAGTATGTAATGTGTTCCAGGACATCCCCACAGAACGGAGTAGATATCAAAATTTGACTGGAGGAAAAGAATTTACAGGTAGCCTTTTGTTTAAAGACTCATTTCTCATGAGAGGTTGTACATGAGTTCTTATGTCTGAAGGAAGGTAATAAATTTCCCATGCAGGGAGATCTGTGGACTCCAGAGGTCAGGATGCATACATACTCTTTGGATGAAGCAACATGTTATTAAAAGCAGAAGTGTAAATAGTCTTGTATGCCTTTTTGTCCTTTTCACACCTTGTGATGAATGTATGAAGCCACTTTTGATCTCTTTCGTTAATCCAAAACATTGGATAGAATTTAAATAGCTTAATTCTCCAATGGCCTGGAGGTGGTGCCCTTGCTCTGTTGATGTGGTGATCAAGACTTATGCCTCCGCTGCAAGTGCCTATATGTGAAATTAACGCCTGTCTGCTTCAGTAGAGCTTACTGTCAAATAAATTTGGCCCATGAGTTCAGCTTTAACCTATATTCACATGCCACATTATTTTAGAAAAGCATGGCTATGCAGCTCCTCTGAAATATATGCAAGTTCTGAAGTAATGGGATAGCTGTTGTCTTCATTGCAGCCTGGTCATATGCACATGGCGCATGAGTTGCAGGCTTTCTGTCTCCTTAAATCTCTCTCTCGCACATGGACACACACACATGCTATTTTGCATTACAGCCTAGAAATGGCTTATCTTCAGTGAGAACTGTGCCAGATAAATGCTTGGTTTTCATTGGTTTGTGCCTCCCCTTTGCATACCAGTTTACAAACTACAAAAGTAACTGGAAATGTTACATCTAGTGCTATTTTTCTAGAAAAGAGGTGCTGGAACACCCACCAATCCCACTCCTGAGCTGCAGTCAGGCTTTCACCACACAGCAGCTCCCCAGCTTTCCACCTTGCTCTTGGTACAGAGGGGAAATAATATTTCACCCTATCCATTCCAGCCTCTCACCTAGGAGCAAGCCTGCTCACAAGCAACCCCCCATGAAGCGTGCCTTTAACCTCAGCCCAAAGGGGCAGTGGCAGCTACCCTCCCTTGCACCCCCAGAAACAAGCCACAATCAACTGTGGCAAACTTCTTGCTCTTCAGTGGCAGATCTAACCAACCTTCCAAACCTGGTTTCTCCAACATGTTTCCATCCTAAGGTCTAGCAAAGAAAGACTGGGGAGCCTAAGACTAGCCTTCACCAGCCTATCATGGCCTCAGAATAAATAGGCTTTCTGCAGGAAACTCATTACAGCTGCAGCAAAGTTCTTGCTCTTCATGGGTGTGGCTAATTGGCCAACAGGAAGCTGTTCTCCAGGTGCAGCAGAAATGGGCTGAGGGTGTCTAAGGTTAGGGTCCTCGTCCAAGCCAGCAATGCTACTGCTACCTTTCACTAAGGATTTGCTTGTCTGCTCAGAAATAAGTCCCATTGAGTTCCAAGCTTACATGTGGATGCAAACATCCTTGGGCAGCATCCAATGTCTGCCTGCTTTCTGTTTGCACAACAGGACTTCTGGTCCCTGCTGCACCTGGAGATAGCAGGGACCATCTCCCTAGAACTCCCACGTGACCCCAAAATCTGCTCCAGAGATTTCACCCCCACGTAATTGAGGGCAGATTTTGTGGAAGGGACAGCTGCACTGGGCAGCAGAGGAAGCTGCCTTCTACTGCATCTGACCTTTAGTCCATCTAACTCAGTATTGGGCCTATTGACTGGCAGTGGCTTTCCGGGGTTTCAGACGTGTGTCACAGCCCTACCAGGAGAAGGAGGAAACAGACCATGGGACCTTTTGCATGCAAATCACACAGTCCTGCTGTGAGGAGAAGCCACACTGCCCTAGCCAATGCACACTTGTGTTACGTTGGCTCACACCCATCTTGAAAAAGATTATCTCTGATTAAATTTCCACAGCACCCCTATGCAAATCCCATTCAATTGTTTTCCATGGGACTTGCATCCCACTGCTATGTATGCTTATGCAGGACCAAATCCTACTGTGTTCCTTTCCTAGATTAAGTGCGCATACAATTGTAGCCTCCATCCTAGCAAAATCTTCCCACTAAAAATGAAATCCCATTAAAATGAAACCCCATTAAAATGAAATGGTTACATTGGATCCTATTGTATTTTTAATCAAAAACAACAAAAATTCATTTGCATAGGTATGCTTACTCCAGAGAAAGCCTCCTGGTGTTCAGTGGGACTTACTTCCAGGTAAGGCTGCAATCCTATACCCACTTCCCTAGGAGAAAGTCCCACTGAAGTCAATGGGACTTACTTCTGAGCAGACATCTATAGGCTTGCCCTGTATGTATATGTACATATATAGTAGACGTGGGAACCTTTGGCCCTCCAGATGCTGCTGAACTACAGTGTCCATCAGCCCCAGCGAACATGGCCAATAGCTAGGAATGATGGGTGTTTTAGTTCTGCAACTTCTGGCGGGTTATCCCCCTACTGTCATAAACAATTGAAGGCAAGCAATGCAATCCTATACACGTGTACATCAAACGCTGTTGAATGAGGTTTATCCTTATATAAGTGCTTATAGGATGGATTATAGCTTTAATTCGTTAAAGGTTATTTCAGATCACTGTTAGAATACAGCCAAAGATTAAATATTAATTTTTACGACTGCGGAACAGTTGATAGGCTGATATTAATACTGCATTAATACTGTGCGTCATTTACACTGCTTTTCCATTTAATCTTTTCGGCCAAACAAGGCTGGAAAGTTAGTATGATAAAAGCAAAGATTTGCCTGTATCTGACACAGGATGGTGCAGAAGGATAAAGGCCACACTTGGGAATTTCTTTGACTTAATCCTGCATATAATCTCTGGGAAGTCGTTTTCTGTGACCATCAGTAACAGGCCCGTGTCACTAAATATTGATTCAGATTTGAAGCTGATGGAATTTAGAGTGCTTGTGATTTTGGGCTTGGTCCACTGTGTATACAGTATCTGCACAGATGCACATCAAGCATTTGTTTGGCTTCTTCAAACAAAATGGAACGAGACGTGATTTATGGGACCAGCACTTACAATCGTCTTCCCAGGTTGCTTGCTGTTCATTCACATTAAATGATTAGCATGCAAAGTTAATTTGCAGCCCTCGAGCCATTTGGCAAATGGGAAACTTGAGATTTTCTTCCTTGTCATTGCTTGCAGGAAATTCATGTTGATGTCTGCTGTTTTATATGACCCCAAGTAATTGAAATGTTTGTCTGTTAGTTCGGACTTGATTATTCAGTGTCCTTGATTACTTTGATGACCATATTTTCACTGCAAATCATATCGGTGCCTCAGTGCTCATGTACTTGTAAATACTTAAAAAATAATAATACTTAATTTAAACAGACTCAAAGTGTGTCACATAACTAGTTTTACTTATTTATTTGCTTGGCTGCCTGCCTCATTCATTCTCTGTTGGTTAGGAATCCTGTTCTAGCTGCAGGAAGTTTGGCCCTGCCTCATAAATCCCTCCTTACCACCTAACAGGAGCGCTGGTCAGAATTTGGTAGGGTTTGTATATGCACAACACATCTAATTCCCCAAGCACAGGATAGCGGAGGTAACCTTTTAAAGACCTACAATTATCAGATTAAAATCCAAGCCACAAAAGAATGCCTAGATCTTCCCAAAAGCACATTTCCCCTGAAAAAAGTAAAAAAAATAAATCCTTCCCATTAAAGCAGCGGTAGGGCTTTAAAAGAGGATTGGACAAATTCATGAAGGATAAAGCTATCAATGGCTATTACCCCCAAAGGTTATGTTCCTTCTCCAGAATGCCAGCTACTGGGAGTCACAATTGGGAAGTATCCTGTTCCACTACTTGAGGTGAAATGGGAAGGTGCCCCCCTGCTGTCACAAAAGGCTCCCTTCTCTGGGTCACACAGCAGCGATGGTGGGTTCTAGTGAGATCTTGCAGGGCTTTTGCAACATCTCATGGTATGCACAAGATCCTGTGAGATTTCAGTGAGAGCTTGCAAGATTTCGGCAAGATCTTGTGAGACCTTGAAGACACTCCGCTGCCACCACCACTTCCCCACCAGCGGCCAAGGAGGTGGGGAGGGACAGAGCCCCTGCTCTTGGTGTTCTGCCGCCCGAGGTGGCCGCCTCAGTCCCCCTCATGGAGCTGCATATTCCTGCATTGCTGGGGTTTGGACTAGAATAGATGATCCTCAGGGTCCCTTCCAGCTCTTCTATTCTATAATTCTATTATTATTCTATTATCTAACTGGTCACTGTGAGACTCTTCCAGCAGGGAGCATGTAATCTTATTAATTACAGGAACTGAACTTGGGACTTCTGCATGCAAGCATGTGCTCTACCACTGAACTACAGCCTTACGAGGAATGTTTGGGAAACAGTGCCATAAAGAATGGACACACGAAGCTGTCTGAAAAGCCCAGGGCACAAATTTTCACAGCCCTCTAGTACCTATGGTGACTCATTTAAATAAGCATTATTGCACGCACGCACGCACAAAAGTCTGATCTTTTGGGGAAGCTGGTTTGTGGCACAAGGGCTCACAATCCGCTATAATCGCACACCTAATTTTGCCAATATGCAGTTGTAAGGTAAAGGTACCCCTGCCCGTACAGGCCAGTTGTATCCAACTCTGGGGTTGCGCGCCCATCTCACTTAAGAGGCCAGCGCTGTCCGAAGACACTTCCCGGTCACGTGGCCAGCGTGACAAGCTGCATCTGGCAAGCCAGCGCAGCACACGGAAACACCGTTTACCTCCCGCTAGTAAGTGGTCCCTATTTATCTACTTGCACCCGGGGGTACTTTCGAACTGCTAGGTTGGCAGGCGATGGGACCGAGCAACGAGAGAGCACCCCGCCACGGGGATTCGAACCGCCGACCTGATGACCGGCAAGTCCTAGGCGCTGAGGTTTTACCCACAGCGCCACCCACGCTATAATCGCACACCTAATTTTGCCAATATGCAGTTGTATCCCACCTCAAAATAGCAACAATTACCCTTAGGCTCACTGTGTCAAATGGGCCTTTCTGCCAATTGTTTTCCTCTCCAAACCATGGCCCACCTTTTGAACCCGAAGAGAATTTCAATGAATCACCGAAGTTAATTCCCTTGCCATTTTTAGTTACTACCAATAAATATAATGTGCTACTGTTCCTGTTCAGATCTGTGGACATGGTGCTTAACAGGTTAGCATAACAAATGACAGCTCTTTGCCTTGAAGAACCTGGGATTTAAGGGAACTTCCAGCTTGATCGTTGATTGAGAGGTCTGATGCAACAGACCTGCTTCCAAAAAGGATCAAACTTTTTGTGATAAGAAAAGTGATGGGAAAACACAGCAGAAAATGTGAGCTACCACTGGCTTTGATGCAACATCAGCTATCCTCCCTGCAAACAAATCCCAGTGAATGTTCATTAACTAGCCAGCATCTAATCTCCCTCCAAATAAATCAAGATGAATGCTCAATAAACAGGTAATCTGAAAGTGCCCGGAATTAAAGGCACAGAAACTCCTGCCAAGATCACAAGGGTGTCAATCCTATCACTCAGTAGCTTTTCCAGATGTGACCTAATCTTTACCTTTGCTGTAGTTTGATGCTTCCTATGACCACTTGGATATACTGTGCCTGAAGACCATTAATATTTTCCATGTCATCCATAGCTGCTCATCACCAGGGATGCAAAAGTCCAGGTGCACAGTGACCACTGATACCTAAATAATTGGGCAGCAAACTTAAAGAGGCATCATTCAGAGGTAGAACATCTGTTTTGCATATAGAAGGTCCCATGTTCAATCCTTGGCATCTTCAGATAGAGCTGGCAGAGACCTCTGTCTGTCTTAAATCCCAGGGAACCTCAGTCAGGTCAGAAGAACCTGTGATCCTCCAGATATTCTTGGGACTCCATCAGTACCAGCCAGCACAGCAAGTAGGCAGGGCCAGGGCCTACTGTACCATGAGGCAGAGCATCGGCATAGTCAGGATTTTTGTTGGGAGGGGCAAAACTTGGGGGGGGGGGCAGAACGGATGTGTTTGGTTAGTTAGTTAAGTATTTCTATTGTTTTACTCGATTGGGTTTTACTTCTATTGTTTTACTTGATCAGCTACGCCCATGAGGCAGCTGCCTTAGGTACCAATTCTGAAGGGACCTGTATATGTGTGAGAATTTTCTGTCCCCTTTCCTTATTGCAAAAGGCCCAGGTTTTGTTTGTTTGGAAAGCAGGTTTGTTGTGCAAGAGTTCCAAATTGACTTGCATTGTGCAACCTGAATTTCCCTGTAAGTGACTGAATCACATCCAAAAGAAGTAAGCACCTGGAAGTGCCCTCAGGCCCACAAACTAGTTGCATGTTTAAAGATCAAATCCAGCACTTTGAATCACACCCAGGAGATCACAATCAACATCACAGAGTCATAGAATTGTAGAGTTGGAAGGGACCCCAAGGGTCATCTAGCCCAACCCCCTGAAATGCAGGAATCTCAGCTAAACCATCCATGACAGATGACCATCCGACCTCTGCTTAAAAACCTTCAAGGAAGGAGAGTCCACCACCTCCCGAGGGAGACCATTCCACTGTCGAACAGCTCTTACTGTCAGAAAGTTCTTCCTGAGTTTTAGTTGGAATCTCCTTTCTTGTGTAACTTCCTCGTGAGATCATTAAAATTAAAATTCCCATTCCTGACCCATGAGGCGGTTTCCTTTGAACTAAGACAGAGGTGATACTCTTAGAGGAGGGGTGTGGCCCTGAAAGTGCCTTCACTGCCTTCAGTCAAAATTCACTCAACACCTCCACCTGTCCCCTTTTAGCTAATTGACCTTAACACTAAGGAAAGTTAACCCTTAAGCTGCATGCAGAATGATCTCTGCTGTTGCACTTCCAACAGAGATATGGTCAGTCCCCTTGGTTTTAATAGGCTATTTGAGTGCCTCAGAATAAGCAGGAGGCATAGCCCGGCCATGCGCCAACTGATGTTCCCGTGAACTGTCATATAGTAAGTCACCAAACTGCACTGTTTGGAGAATGCAGACACGTTAAAGCTGGTAATATAAACAAGGCAATGAGAAGGGCAATAAATCATGACACAAGATCGTTTGAGATAATGACTTCCGGGGTGGTGGAACAAAGTCATGAAACAATGATACTTGTATAATGAGGTTGACTAGAAAGATGTCAAGTACTTTGTGCTCAACTGAATGCAGTGACATTATGGGAGTTGTCAAAATACACTACATCAGTCATGTTTTTGAGAAAGGATAAAGTGGTATCAGTTCATCAAGCTGCTTCAATGAAGGTGAAAAGTTTATTTTCCTCTAACTAGCAGATTAAAATATTTTCACCTTTAACACTGACTTGAACCAGGGTGGGAAACCTTTTTGGTTCCATAGGCTATAACCTTTACAGGCTCAGCACTGCAGGCCAAATTTGATAGGTTGTTTGGGATGGTGCCCCTCTGTCATCCCATGATGCCTGCACCACCAAATAAGACTTGGGGCCATCAGGGACAGAGATGACTTGTTATAGATAGGTAGCCGTGTTGGTCTGCCATAGTCAAAACAAAAAAAATTCCTTCCAGTAGCACCTTAAAGACCAACTAAGTTAGTTCTTGGTATGAGCTTTCGTGTGCATGCACACTTCTTCAGATACACTGAAACAGAAGTTACCAGACCCTTCTATATAGTGAGAAGGTGGGGAGAGGTATTACTCAGAAGGGTGGTGGGAATGGGTGATTGGCAGATAGCTGTGATGAGCCTGTTGCAGTCGTTAAGAGTCGTCAACAGGCTCATCACAGCTATTTGCCAATCACCCATTCCCACCACCCTTCTGAGTAATACCCCTCCCCACCTTCTCACTATATAGAAGGGTCTGGTAACTTCTGTTTCAGTGTATCTGAAGAAGTGTGCATGCACACGAAAGCTCATACCAAGAACTAACTTAGTTAGTCTTTAAGGTGCTACTGGAAGGAATTTTTTTTGTCCAGAAATAGTATCTCAGGTTAAGAACTTTGCTTCAGGATGAGAACAGAAATTGTGCAGTGGCGGCGCGACGGCAGCAGGAGGCCCCATTAGCTAAAGTGGTACCTCAGGTTAAGAAAAGTTTCAGGTTAAGAATGGACATCCGGAACGAATTCAGTTCTTAACCCAAGGTACCAGTGTATTTCTCTATAGACCCTCTCATGTGCTAGGTCAGCAAAGCAGACCCTCTTGGTAGTTCCTCCACTCTCAGAAATTCAGGTGTCACGGCCTGAATTTTCTGTGGCAGCCCCACGTTGTGGAATTCCCTCCCTACAGAGGTCCATCTGGCACCTTCGCTATAAAACCTCCAGCAAATACTGAGGATGTATGTTTTCAAGACCCATCCTATTCCCATGATTGCAAATTATTTTAACTGTTTTTAATTCTTAATTTTAAATTGTTAATTTTTTTTTTACCTTCCCTGTGACCGTCTCAGATTCTGTTTACAAAGTGGCTGGACTCCCGCTGTGTTTCCCTTTGTTATACTGCAGAGGACTCTGAATAGTACTCTATCCCTCCCCTTCTCAACTTCCTGCCCCTACCTGAATTTTAGTACAAGCAAATCAGTCCCATGCAACAACTGGACCAGAGGAGGCAGAAGTCCTGGAATATTTGGTAGGGAGGGATAGTTGAAGTGGCATTGATAGCATATTCCTTACAAGAATGCTGAGCTGAGTCATAGAATGAGAGAACCATAGTGGGAAAGGGTCATATAAGGGCCATCTAATTCATCCCTTTGCTCTGGCAAGAAATCCAGAGCTAGAAGAGATAGCAGGAGGCATTCCACCTTTTAATTCTAAGAATTGTTTGTGAGTAACTTGTCTCTCCATAGATTTCATATAGTTAAGAAACAGGGCAATGGATGCGTTCTCAGGAGATAAGCAGAACTATGTTGCACAACAACCTCACAATAAACTTCTATTATTTCAACAAGTCCACCGAGACATATAATTTAGTTATGTACACTTGTTTTTCATATTTGGAAATCTAATCTATGTATTCAGTAATACTGTTTTATGGACACTACCGTACGTAAGAGAGGTTATAAAAATTTAAGCAGTTCCTAAATGTTTCTAAATTTATATTGAGGATTAATTCATGCTGTTCTTTGTTTGCTAAAGATTAGACTAACTAAAAAAGAAGAAAATAGTTCTCTCGAAACATTGTGACAATAGCCAGCACATCCAGCACTTTATAACTAAAGCATCAGCAAACACACCTGTTCTGTATCTTCTGAGACATCTTCCTCTGTGAGTCATTTTTATAGGACTTCTTCCTCATTTTTGATACTAAGGATATGGTGAAAGCCAAGAATATAATTAGAGGTAGGTTAACACTAATCCAGGGACGCGGGTGGCGCTGTGGGTAAAACCTCAGCGCCTAGGACTTGCCGATCGTCAGGTCGGCGGTTCGAATCCCTGCGGCAGGGTGCGCTCCCGTTGCTCGGTCCCAGTGCCTGCCAACCTAGCAGTTCGAAAGCACCCCCGGGTGCAAGTAGATAAATAGGGACCGCTTACTAGAGGGAAGGTAAACGGCGTTTCTGTGTGCTGCTCTGGCTCGCCAGAAGCGGCTTTGTCACGCTGGCCACGTGACCCGGAAGTGTGTGTGGACAGCACTGGCTCCCGGCCTCTAGAGTGAGATGAGCGCACAACCCTAGAGTCCGTCAAGACTGGCCCGTACGGGCAGGGGTACCTTTACCTTTACCTTTACCTTAACACTAATCCACGTTTTGAACACTTCCAGCCAATGGGATAGTTGGGCTCTTGAGCCAAATCAGAACTTTGCTCTGTAGTTTGTCAACAAATCCATATAGTCTTCTCAAACCGCCAAGCCGCAGAGCAAGGTGAAGGTTTCGTGATACTGAAACTGGGTTACACCCAGTTCGAAATAAAAACATTGCATAATCTGGAGTTGTTGAATGAGTGGTTGTGAAAAGAGTGTCTTGATTCAGCACTTCCTACTAGAAAGCAGGGAGGCTTGTGCTGCATCTGAATGCCAGTTGCTGAAAATGGCAGGAGGGGAGAGTTATCTGGCGCTCAGATCCTGCTTGCTGGCTTCCCACAAGGACCTGCTTGGCCATTATGAGAACAGGATCCTGGGCTAGATGGGCCATTGGCCTGATCCAGCAGACTCATCTCATGTTTTTGCCAGGCAGAAGTAAAGCACACAATTCTAGTGTTCTTTGGCCTGTTAGTTGCTGCTGCTGATTAGCTGTTGGACAAAGTGTTTGTTTACATTTCTTAGCTTGTCCTTTCTTGTGTCAGGACAATCCGTTTTTGTTCAAATGTGCACCGGAGAGCCAGCATGAATGGGAGGCTGAGACAATGAAGAGAGCCACCTGTTTCTATCAAATGGTATTCCTTGTTGTTTGTAGGTGTTGGGGCTGGTGTCAAGAGTCGCCAGGACTGGGCATCTGCCGTGAGCCCACAGTCCAGCATGGGGCCATTTGACAAGAAGCCCTTGTGGACTTGCTCCTACTCTTCGCCATTGCAAACTACTCGCTTGTTCACCCACCTCTTTCTTCTGCCCTGCCAATGGTGGTGGCGGCAGAAGAGGATTTAGGGGAGCACAATCAGTTCAGTCACGCTGGTCATGGAGCCTCGGGGTCGCCAGAACTATGATGCAGAATGAAAGATAAGAAAGGGAGGCACCAAATTTTGGTCTTGCACAGAGTGCTGCTGAAATCTGAGACCCCAAGGTACCCCACTGGTGGTGGTAAGGAGAAGCAGTAGATGCCACTGCCTGCTTACTCACTGACTAAGCTTTTTGAATTATGTGGCAAATGGGTTGTGCAGTTTTTAATATATTACACATAAAATAGTTGGCCACAACTCCTGCTCCTTGCGACATGTTGCATAAGCGATAAATAGTGTGGGCTTAGTAGACTGGTGCTATAGTCCAGAAAGCAGGGATATGTTCCTAAACCCAGTTAAGTCAATTGGTTTGTAGGGGGCTGCCCACCTCAGTTTTTGGCTGTGGCCCAGAATGTTTGCCTTTTACCTGAGCTCAAGGCATCAAAGCACTGAGCAGTATTCCATTACCATTAGGCTTCCATCTGTAAAATGAGGAGTTGCATACAACACAGTAGCCTTCTACTTGTGCAACAAAACTTCCTCCTTCCCATCTCTGTGTCAGTTTGCATTTCTTAATACAGAAAGTATTGATCTGATGTGCAGAGATCTTTCCTATTCTAACTAATTCAAGAGGGTTCTGGAAGCTTCTGTGTGAAAGAAACAAGGAGAAGGTTCATGATATTTGGGTTACTCCTTTAATGAAACTGAGTACAGCTGGCTTAAACTGGTTCTGTTATCTCTTCTGTCAAGGTCATGCTGACTATAAAAGTAGGGCCAGAAGGAGCCTGGGTTTCACTTTCTCTTTCTATCTCTCTTCCTTCTGGTGTGGTGATCTGTATATAGTGTTAAGGTTTAGACTTATTATAAGTTATTGTAAATTTAAGTCTGCAGCAACTGGATTTCATATGGACAGTGCCAATCCTGAATGCATTGGATTTGTGACCGTTATGCTCATTTGCCTTCAGTAGCAGTAAAATTGTGCTGGATGTAATATTAATTGCCTCTGGTCTATTTTTGCGGAATCCTGCAACATATTTTTACTCTGCTAACTATACGTCAGAGTTCTGCTCTGAATCAATATTGAGTAGAATTCAATGACACTCTGCTCTCCAGTCCCCTCCCCACCCCTGCCTCCTTAAAATCCGCTCTGGGGAGGTGAGGAAGGGGAAGACTTGCCATCGGTACAGGTGGCACTTCTTTGCCACAGTCTACCTAGCCCGGTGCATGATGGGAAGTGTGTGCAGGTCCTCTCCACCAACCCACTAAGTGTGCTGTCCCTGCCACTGTACCTAGGAACAGATCAGCCAATGACCACTTAACATGCATGCAACTTGCGTGGTTGATTCCTAGTTAAATAAAGAAATTTCACAATTTCCATGCATGTAGGTGACAATTGTAGGGGTGTGGGTGGCGCTGTGGGTTAAACCACAGAGCCTAGGACTTGCCAATCAGAATGTCGGAGGTTCGAATCCCCGCGACAGGGTGAGCTCCTGTTGCTCGGACCCTGCTCCTGCCAACCTAGCAGTTTGAAAGCACGTTAAAGTGCAAATAGATAAATAGGTACCGCTCCAGCAGGAAGGTAAAGGGCGTTTCCATGCGCTGCTCTAGTTTGCCAGAAGCAGCTTATTCATGCTGGCCACATGACCTGGAAGCTGTACGCCGGCTCCCTCGGCCAATAAACCGAGATGAGCGCCGCAACCCCAGAGTCGGTCATGACTGGAACTAATGGTCAGGGGTCCCTTTACCTTTACCTTTTTAGGTGAGAATCAGGTGATCTATTCAGGTGGAACAGTGCACTAGGTGGACTGAGAGAAACAGGTGCAGATTTGATCTTTTCATACATTTTTGCGGGGGGAGTGTGTGTGCGTGCAGGGAGACATGGCATTCAAACCGGCTCACTGTGCAGTTTTGGGGTTAGAAAGAAAGAAAGGGTAACTGCTTTGGCTGTTGAAAAACGTGGTCGAAATAATACTGTTCACATATCCCCTGTGCCCAGATGTAACATCTCTCTTATGTGTCATCGCAATCATAGATTATAGTTATCAAGCATCAGGCTTGTGTCACAGCTTGGCAACGTAACCTTTGCTTAAGACAAAAGGCTCTGCTAATAGCATTATTGTTTCTGGGTTAATCAGTGGCTGGCAGTTCACCTTGTACAAAAGACGCATGAGGACATTTATTAAACAGGTGGCTGATGCAAAAACCGGACGTGCCACATCCGTTTTGGAAGACGAGATGAAAAATCAGAATTCAGAAAAGTCTTGACTTGATTCAGCATCTTAGCAGGGAAGCAGCGAGATTATACATAATTAGTTTGGGCTTTTTGTCTTAGGATCTAATTATTGGTCAAGTCCACAGATTTGAAGATGGCAGAATCCCCAAGGACATGCTCTATGGGGAGCTGGCTTCAGGCACCAGGCCAATTGGCAGCCTAATTCTGCATTACAAAGATGTCTGCAAACATGACACGAAGGCTGGCAACACCAAGACAGCCATGTGGGAATTCCTGCAGATGACCGCAGCACCTAGAGACAATCAGTGAGGTTGTGTATCCACAGTAGTGACCAGAAGAAAAATGACTGCTGGGAGGAGCACAGAAAGAAGAGACGCTATGGTACCGGAAGCCTTCATTTGTCCCAGCTGCAACAGAACATGTCTCTCCCGTATCAGTCTCTACAGCCACAGCAGGCGCTGTAACTCTCCAACAGTTTGACTTCACCTCCAATGGCATGCTCCTCCATTGTCTCCTGAGACAGATGCCAACCAACTAATTATCCAGTCATTGGAGACTCCTTGGTTCCCATTGTATGTCTGCTTGGGCTTTAGAGTGGTACCTTACTTTTGAGTAGGCATGTAAAAGATCCATCCCCCCCAAAGAATCCTGGGAATGGTTGTTTGTTAAAGGTGTTTAATTCAGAGTAGACTAATGAACATGACTAAGTTAGGTCCATTTATTTCAGTAGGTATGTTCTGAGTAAAACTTAGTTGACTATCACCCCACACATCTTTCATACATATGGTACATAGGCTGGTATATCAAGAGTACGATGAAGGGTTTGGGTGTGGTGCTATCTGCATACCCCCCTCCTTCATTGCTCCTGCCCCAGGTTCCTGCTGGCCTAGATGTGTGGCCTTACTCACTGGAATTCAAGGGTGACTTCAATCCACTTGCTGACCTTCAGCTTCACCTACTTAGAGCTAGGAGGTTAGACTTCAAAGCCTCCTGAGAAATGCAGGATCCATTTTTAATGAGCTGTTATCAGTTTCCCTGGCACTTAATCCGGATTCATTAGATCTACTTAAGAAAATATGTGTGGACCTTAAAAAAAAAATGACAGTTTTATTTAGGATGTCTAGTTTCAGCCATTATGTGACTGGTATGCCTCTTAAATATGCAAATAAATAAACAGCTTACCAAAGGATTTCCTCATCTTCCATTCGTTTGAAGCAGAGATGGGGAATCTGTAGGCATCGAGAGGTTGCTGGACTTCAACTGCCATCTGCCTCACCCTCAACCAGCATGCCCAATGGTCAGGGAGAAAGTAGTCCAGCAACATATGGAGGGCCAAAATTTCCCTGATTTAGAGTCACTGTGCATGTCCTTGATGAACTCCTTGCAACCAGTATCTGAGCTCTGCATAATGATGTGTTGCTTATATTGCAGCTCTGTTCTTCCTGTATTCATTTTTTTAATTTTATTTCAGAATGGATCAATCCTTGGGATTATCTACATCTCTACTAACTCACTGGTCCTACACCAGTCCGAGGGTCATATTCCCTCTGGATCTGCATGCCAGCGGGCAGGCAAGGCCAAGGCAGATATGGTGTGTGGTCACCCCAAACACAAACCACAAACCTGCACAAGCTGCAGCTAGACCTTTGGGTTTGCATTTTCCTAGTGAAGAAAGTATTGATCTGATGTGTAGAGATCTTTCCTATTCTAATTAATTCCAGAGGGTTCTGGAAGCTTGCCTATGTGAAAGAAACAAGCAAAAGGTTCATGATGTTTGGGTTAAACTGGTTCTGTTATCTCTTCTATCAAGGTCATACATAAAAGTAAGGCCAGAAGGAGCCTGGGTTTCACATTTTCTTTCTGTCTCTCTTCCTTCTGGTGTGGTGTTCTGTACATAATATGCTTAGTCAAAGCTTAAAGTTTCTCTTCACACTGTCGATTGATTTCCAGTAAGGCAGCATACCATTCAAAGGATATATATCGAGAGCTACTTTAGTGCTTTGTAGGATCAGGTCCCTACTTTCACTTTTGTTATTTTTACTATTTTTTGTCTCTCGGTTATCAAGTCCAGACCGGTTACACCCCTGTACACAATGGTCTTGGGGGAGGGCAACACTGTGGTTGGTCTCTTTAGTATTGAGGGAGCTATTTCTGGCAGCACCAACTCTGTCAGAAGAGACGTTACCTTTTCTAATTTGATGCTAATTTCCTCCACTGTTCTTCCAGTCAGCAGACAGTGGTCCACGAGTATTTCCACATAGAGCAGTGCCCCGTAAGATAGTAGTTCTTGGGACAGTTCATGAGCGCTCATCTCAGCATTCTCCCCTGGGTGATCTCCACCCATTAAAGTATCTCCACCTACCTGGGAATGAGTTCTGTTTGATGTAGTAGGTTCTGAATTCTGTGCTCTTACAAAATCATGCATTTTACTCTGCTTGCTCTTCTGCTGTGGGCTCACTTGTGGAGTTGAGGCCGGTCGCTTCTTTTTCCTAGACATTTTCCCGGAGATAGATTCAGCCGCTACTAATTTCTAATGTAAATCAGGAAGCTCGGTGTCTTCCCAAGATAGGGTGTTTAATCTCCACTCCTGCTGATAAGTAGTTGGTAGGTTGGTAGAATCCAGCAACGTGTTTTAAGTTTTCACTATGCTAACTATACGCTGGAATCTGCTCTGGATGAATTTTGAGTAGAATTCCATGACCTAGACCTCTTTTGGTTTCGCACCTACAGAGCAGCATGTGGAGCAGCCCCATGGAAGCTATTGCACCTCTGCTCCCTGGGTTACCTCTGGGACAGGTTCCAATGGGTGTCTCTCTCAGCCATTGCCAGTTCCTGGGGGGAACATAGGTGAGAAGAGTGACTATGAGCTCCTGCTTGGGGACATTCCATGTGGTGCAGTGGGTCAGTGCATCTGGCTGTTAACCAGAAGGTTGGTGGTTCAAGCCCACCCAGGGGCAGCTGTGGGCAAAAGATTCCTGCTTTGCAGGGGGTTGGACCAGATCACCCTTGGAGTCCCTTCCAGCTCTGCAGTTCTATGAGTCTATTATCATTTGGTTGGCCAGAGGATGCTGGACTTGGTGGATCTTTGGCCTGATCTAGCGGGGCTCTTCCTATGCACCACAGGTAGTGGAGATTGTAGAAACAAACATCCCAGCAAATGCTCATCTCTCTCTCTGCATTAGCCTTTTGCTGCTAAAGTTTGTTTTGTTGTGCCAGGTCTCATTGTAACCAGTGGAACAAGTTTGCCAAATTGTCGCTTGCAGTAGACTGAAGCTCATCAGCTTCTGTGCACTAAAGATTTCCATGCTATTAACTGCAGTCGTCATTATTATTATTATTATTTTAAACCATTACTTCTTTTCCATTTTCCATTTTCTGCAAGCCACCTTCATCACCGTTGTTATAGTACAATGACCCTTAATGTGCCCAAGAATGTCACTATTTACTAATGTTTTTAATGGTATCCCAATGTATTATATTTATATTTAACTTGGAATTACGTAGAAACTCCCTCTCCTCATTTCAAATATATACCACCACCATATGGCCTGTTGTGCCCCTTTTATTCCAGACCACCAGTTTTTCTGACATGAGGTCCATTGTTTGAGACTTGCCATCTGCCAAGTTGCATATGCCTGTAGATCACATGCAAATTCTTGGACTATTGTTATCTAAAATCCAGCCCCAACATAACAGCGGCCTCTCTCTCTCTCTCTCTCTCTCTCTCTCTCTCTCTCTCTCTCTCTCTTTCTTTGTGTGTGTGTGTGCGTGTGTGTGTGTGTGTGACTGAACAAACCTTTCCACAAGACATGTAAGGCTCATAGAGGGTAGATTAAGAAAAAACAACAACACACCCCTGTATTCATACATTCTTGATCATTTCACCATTCTAAAAGGCAACCCATTGGATACACTTACCAGTATTTCCTAAACATTACTGGAAGAATTTCAGCTTCATCGATCCACGCCCATTAGCATTTAAAGTTTAATTTTCTTCGTTGAGTCGACAATCTATGGGGTGGTGTCGCTGACCACTATATGACAGGGGACAAAGGTCGAGTAAGGATTATAGATCTGCCTGTGTGTTGAATGTTTCATGCTAAGGTCTTCTGATTCCTTTGACACTGGAAATGTTTGATAGACTTGCCATGAAAATTGGCCCACCACCACTCTGAAACAAAACAACACAAGCTCCCCTATCTCAATATCAAGGGAGCCCCTTTTGAGAGATTTTGAAGCAGCCTCAAAGAGCTACTACTGCTTTTGATGTATCAGCTTCATATGTAGGTCAATAATTTCAGCCAGTTATTCTGGGATTCAGTAGTAATTATTTCAGATTGAGGTAATTTATTGACCACGGTTGCTGCAACTTCAGCCACAATGTGCAGACTGAAGTGGTGCTGACCAGAATGCTGCCTCATTCCATGTAATTTACATGCTCCACCCAAATTATGTGTGTTATATAATATTTATTTGTTTGAAATATTTCTCTCCCCATGCTTTTTCAAAACTGCTATTATAGTACACGGGTGTTTACATGCGTATGCAGAACTATATTTTTCTCTAGGCAGCAGTGCTCCTGCTCAGGTTTTCAGCCAGCCATGCCCTCCCTGGGATACTCCATTCCATCCAGCTCTGGGTTTCTTTTCCAAGTAATTCAGCATTCCATGGCTACTGAGCACACCCAGTTTTCACTGAACTGTTTCTGGAGTGTTGTGCTTCCTTAGTAGTTACTGTGTTTTTAAAAAATGTTTTGTACTTCTGCAGACTTCAGAGTTGCTTTCTTCTTGTTCCCCACCAGCCCTCTTTTGGCTGCCATCCTGTTGGTACTCACTGCTCATTATTTGAGTGATGAAAATATCAAACCTCTTCCAACATGTTCCTGATGATAATAGGGACATTCTGGTTCTCAAACTTAATCCATTCTGGAGGTCCATTCCAAAACCAAAGCATTCCAAAACTAAGGCGCACTTTCCCGTAGCAACTAATGCAAAACGGATTAATCCATTCCAGACTTTTAAAAACAACCCCTAAAACAGCCATTTAACATGAATTTTACTATCCAACGAGACCATTGATCCATAAAATGAAAGCAATAATCAATGTACTGTACTATAAAACAAATAAGACAGTATTATAGATGATAAAAAATAAAATTATTATTTTTTCCTTACCTGCACTGATGATAGCCATTGTTTGGATGGGGGGCTTTTATCCATTTCTGCAGTCACACAATCAACCAGTCAGTAGCTGAACTGGGTTCCACACAGTCACAAAAGCAAATTAACTGAAAAAGCCTCAAAAAGAAAAACGCAAAATAAATAGCAAAAACAAAAGCGCCAAACTCAATCCATTCTGGAAGTCTGTTCGACTTACGAAATGTTTGAAAACCAAGGCACAGCTTCTGATTGGTGCAGGCACCCCGGAAAAAATAGCCAACATCAGACGTTTGGCTTCTGAAAAACGTTCGAAAACCGGAACACTTACCGTACTTCCGGGTTTTCGGCATTTGGGAACCAAGACGTTTTAGTACCAAGGCGTTTGAGAACTAAGATACCACTGTATGCCCCACTCATCTGATTGAGCTGTCCCAGCCACTTTGGGCGGCTTCCAACATATATAAAAACATAATAAAATATATACAGGGCTGCCTTCGGATGGAGCAGGGTCAGCTAACTTTTCTCTAATGAAAATAGAGGCATCCTAAGGAAAAGCAGGACATTCTGGGATCAAATCTGAAACCGAGATGGCTTCTGTAAACCAGGGACCGTCCCTGGAAAACAGGGACACTTGGATGTTGGAGATAAGCAGTGTCCAGTGCACAGCGGAATGATGAAAAGTACGTGCCAACATGCTCTATATTACTTTATTTACACTTCAAAGCTGGTAATTTACAGAAAAACATCTTCCATCTGCCGGAGCAGAGAAAGGCATCCTCTCTCCTCTAAAGCACGGAGAGAATCACACTGAACTGCAAAGAACAGTGAAAAACAGGAAACCAGTGTACGTCACATCCAGTCTCCTTTCCCGTGAGAAAACCCAACAGCAATTGACTGTGGAATGTAAACATTGTCTTGTGACAAGCACTTCGCTGCTCAGTGAAGGAAGCAGAAACCAACATCCTCCCCCTTTCTGTGAACATCACTGGGCAGCGTGTTCGTACAATATCAGCACAAACCCAACTTCTGCACATAGGTACAGTGTTGATCCCTTGATACAATCTTGGACAATACATCAGCAGGAATTTCATTACCTGGCATATAGGACACAGTTACGAGTCCCTTCTGAATACGTTCCCTAGCATGTTGCAACTTCAATTGCAAGTGCTTCGTGCTTTGCTTACAACCTTCAGAATTCAGCAAAGCCAAACATGCTTTGTTGTCCTGGTAAACCTGGATTGGACATTTGACAGGAATTTTCATGTCTTTGCACAATTGTAACAACCATTCACAATCCTTAAGTGAATAAGACAGTGCATTCAGTTCAGCTTCACAAGTACTTAAGCTAACTGTTGTTTGCTTCTTGCATGACCAATCAAATAGACCCTGATTGTACTTATAGCAAACTCCAGACGTACTTTTCCTGTCTGTAGTGTCACTTCCAAAACTTGCATCTGCAAATATCTCAAGACCACCAGACTTCTGATTGTTAAATCTCAGTCTGTAATGCATAGTGCCTTTCAAATACCGCGCTATGCGTTTCAGAGCTTTCCAATCCTTAACAGTAGGATTGTTGACTTGTCTGCTTAGCAAATTACAGCTAACAGCAATGTCAGGTCTTGAACATCTGGCAATGAAGTTTAGCTTGCCTAGCACACTTCTGTACAGTGTAGTATCAGAAAATGCTTCTCCAGTGTCATCTACCTGATAACCTGTTGTCATCGGTGTGTCTACAGGGTTAGCATCCATCAGGTTTAGTTTGCTTAACACATCAGCAATTTTACGTGACTGGTGTACTAGAATGTTACCATCTTGATCTCTCTCTATTTCCAGAGATAGGTAGTTGTTTACCTCACCAAGATCTTTCATGTCAAAGTGCTCTTTCAATTGAGCTAGGGCATTATTGTACATTGTGACATCCTTCCAAAAGAATAAAAGATCATCAACATAAAACAAACAATACAGTTTCTTTTGCCCCTCCTCTTTGACAAATACACATGGATCAGCTTTCCCTTGCTTAAAACCTAGAGAAAACAATACTTCAGTGAGTTTTGTGTGCCAACACCGTGCACTTTGTTTGAGACCATAAAGGGACTTCTTCAGAGCACAAACAAATCCCTGTTTTACCTGTACGCCATCAGGTGGAAGCATATAAAGTGATTCATCTAGAGATCCGTACAGAAAAGCTGTATTCACATCATGGTGACTAATGTGTAGATTCTCTTCTGCAGCTAGCTTGAGCATAAGCCTAATGCTCTCATACCTCACGGTGGGTGAGTAGGTCTCGTGATAGTCTTCACCTGGTACCTGTGCAAAACCTCTGGCTACCAATCTGGCTTTGTGTCTGACTATCTTGCCATTTTGATCTGTCTTCGCTTTGAAGACCCATTTGCTTCCAAGCAGTTTCATTCCTGGAACTACTGGAACAAGGTCCCATGTTTTGTTCCTTTCCAAGGAATCAAGCTCAGCCTTCATGGCATTTAACCATGGCTCAGCTTCCTTTGAATCCAAATCCTGGATTTCTTGGAAACTTGAAGGTTCAAACACCTTCTTGGAGCTTTTAACAGCTGTTACTGCTATTTTAGCAAACTCATCAGCAAATCTCTTTGGAGGTCTGCCTTTTGTCGCTCTCTGTGACCTACGAATTAGCCTTAAGTCTTCAATACTCTCCTCTTCCTTCTTAGGAGAAAAGTGACCTATTGTGAACAATGGTTCCTCTAATTCTTGATCAGAGCTTTCAGAGGGTCGCATAGAGGCTTTCGCACTCTTGAAATCCTCTGAATCACCCGATTCAGTTTCAGACTCAGAATCAGAACCTTCATCAGTGGGTGTGGGTTGTTGTGGTTGCTTTTGATTATCCTCAGTCTCATCACTGTCATCAGGATAACATTGGAAAATTCCCACATTCTCCCCCCACTTGGCATTGTACTCAACACTTCTTGTGAGCTTAATTGCCTTAGAGTCAGTCATCATTATTCTGTAAGACCCTTTCTGATAACCTAGAAAGATACCATGCAATCCACGCTTGTCTAACTTGGAGCTTTGTGGTGAGTGAACCCACATGTCAGAACCAAAAATTTTCATGTGTTTGATGTATGGCTTCTTGCCAAACATCTTCTCATAGGGGGTACAACCAATCGCTGAAGATAACCTGCGATTATAACTGTAAGTGAAACATGAGAGAGCTTCGGCCCAATAACTCTCTGGAAGATTGGCATCATGCAGCAAGGTTTTTAACCCTTGAAGCAATGTCTGATTTGCTCGTTCCGCAAGTCCATTCTGCCATGGCGAGCGAGGACTAGACAAATCGTGTTGAATTCCTTTCTCAGTCAGAAAAGCTTCAAACTGCTGAGAAGTGAATTCTCCCCCGCGATCACTGAAAAGAGTCTTTACCTTCTTACCATGCACATTTTCCAACCAAGCACAGAATTCCTTGAACCTTGGAAAAGCCTCTGATTTCTGCTTGAGATTGTACACATAAATATACCTGGAAAATGCATCAATGAGAACCATGAAGTACCTGTTTCCACCCAAAGAGGGCGCTAGTGGTCCAACCAAATCAGCATGAATAACCTGGTATGGTTCTGTAGCTTGCCTACTAGACACCTTACCTTTCGCAGCCATTTTCACCTTGTTTGCTGCGCATGCCTTGCACTTCATGTGGTACCTGCAGGGTTTAATAGTCATACCTTCAACCAAGGCAGGCATTTTAGATACTGCCTCAAAATGCAAATGACCAAATTTTCGATGAAAATCGTGAATACATTCTGCATGCAAACTTTTGTTAGAACCTGCAATGCAACAAGTGTCATCCTGCACAACATCATCAAAATACAAAACATACAAACGATCAACATATTCAGCATGCAATACATAATCATTTTTCTTTGTGATGATGCACCTTTTGTTCTTAAAGGAAACGTCAATTTTCCGCTCATTCAGCTGTCCAACGCTGAGCAGATTATGCTTGGCATCTGGCACATAAAGCACATCCTGTATCGATAAGTCCAAACTGTGAAGAACAACAGTTCCGTAGCCTTTACTGGGAATTGTGTGGTCATCCGCCTGGTGAATCGCACCTTCCTGCGGTGTAAAAGACACGAACAGTCGCTTATCGTTGCACATGTGATGCGTTGCAGCCGAATCAACAACGAAGAAAGATCTAGACGTCTTCTGGACCTCTGCAACCTTTGGAGTGAAGCGTGAGACCATTGCCTTGTGCTGCGTTGTCCTGGACACCGGACCTTTGCCTTTGCCTTGGCCTTTTCCACGCGATGAGCTTTCGCTGCGCTGCTCTGTCTTGGCCCTGGGATATCTGCATTCCCTCTTCATATGGCCTAGACGTCCACACGTGTAGCATTTCACTGCCTTCAAAGCTTTGGCGCCATCTGGTGGTTCCACTGCACTCTGGGATGACGTCTGTGAAGTCTCCCCCTTGTTGATGCAGCTAGCACCCCGGCGATCCGCTTCATTCAATATCACGGCAGTAACATAGTCCACTGTTAGCTGAGCAGTTGGCTGTACAGCAATCTGAGTCGCAACAGACTCCCAACCTGAACCCAAAGATTGTAGTATCATAAAGGAATACACTTCCTCTGGAAAGTTGAGTCCTCTCTGTTGCAGCTCATGTCTCAGATTCTGCATCTCCATCAGATGTATACGCACATCTCCACCTTCAGCAAGAGCCATATTATGCAGCTTGTTAAAGTAAAACATTGTGGACCCAGCTTCTGTCCTCAAGTGAGCCTCTCTCAAAGCGTCCCAAATTTCTCTGGCTGAGGTCTTATCACGCAACAGACAGAGCTCTTCTGGGGATACTATCAACGTAAGAGTTCCCCTTGCCTTGGAATCCATAGCTTTCCATTCATCTGTAACTGGAGCTGGGGGGGTCTCTGTAATAACTTTAAACAGACCCTCTTTCCGCAGAATAGCCTCTGCATAGAGAACCCAGTCCGCATAGTTCTTCCTATTGAGCTTAGGAATCCCACAAGCATCCTGAAGGGCCATCATGACTTTGGCATTAGCCTTTAGCGTCATCTTTGCTGCTTTAAATCAGGCTGCTTTATACATGCTGCGTCTGTGTACAGCTGCTTCAATCCAAAAGCAAATTCAAAACAGCCTCTGCCTGTGAACCTGTGCCTTTCTGCTTAACTGCTTTGCTTATCTGCAGCTGCTTCAAACCGCATTCCAAAGGCAAGTTCAAAAGTGAAAGTTCTCTCTGCTGTCTTAAATTCATGCTGCGACACTGCTGCAGCTGCTTTACTTTCGATTTCCCCCAGCATAGGAAAAATTTATCCTTCTAGCCTTTTGCCTGTGTCACGGCAAAACCGGCTATAAAAGTTCAAAGTCCAGCCATAAAGCCATTAATTAGAAGCTGGCAGGCTGCCCGGAGCTGTAGCACATACCTCATCAAATCATCTTGACGCGCAGAGATATCGTCCGATCCGGCCCTCTGCATTCCGATCCTTTGCCGGCACTCCAATTCTTTGCTCCTTTGTTCCTTTGCCAGGAGCCCGACGTCTGGAGTCCATTCTCAAAACACTGCGTTTTTCTGGGCCCGGAACCAAGTGTTGGAGATAAGCAGTGTCCAGTGCACAGCGGAATGATGAAAAGTACGTGCCAACATGCTCTATATTACTTTATTTACACTTCAAAGCTGGTAATTTACAGAAAAACATCTTCCATCTGCCGGAGCAGAGAAAGGCATCCTCTCTCCTCTAAAGCACGGAGAGAATCACACTGAACTGCAAAGAACAGTGAAAAACAGGAAACCAGTGTAGGTCACATCCAGTCTCCTTTCCCGTGAGAAAACCCAACAGCAATTGACTGTGGAATGTAAACATTGTCTTGTGACAAGCACTTCGCTGCTCAGTGAAGGAAGCAGAAACCAACATTGGAGGCTCTGAAATATTCCATCCCCTGACCTTTATGTGTTAACTGAATGCTTGAATAAAGTCCTCACACTTGTGTGTGGTGTATGTTTGTGTGTGAGCTCTGCTCAGGTGTACAAATGTGTATCTGTCGCCCCCATCTCTGCATGTTCCCCAAACATCCTTTGAATGACAGGCTTCACATAAAAGAGAATTCGAGAATGGATGCATAATATCCGAAAGGAAGAACAGATGCCAGCTGTGGAATGAGTCTATAATCTGTTCTATTTTTAAAAAGGGAGACACACTAGAATGCAGCAGCGAAAATGCCACCTTGTAGCTTTTGCTAATAAACAAGATGTTGTTTTGAGGCGGTTCCAGGTTAGGGACAACATGCCCTCAGAGGACAGACACAGCACTCTCCACATCCATCTCCCTGCTGTCTTTTTCATTTTGCCCAAAGTTGTTGAGCTTTTCTTGGCAAAATCAAAAGAATAAGAACAGGTTTTTCAGCTATTTTAAAGAAAATACACAAAATCTACCTGGCTTGCCATACATCTGGATTTTACTGGACATTTCAGCAATTTCCCCTGACGGTGCTTCTGACTGCCATATTCTGTCTATGTCCAGGCAGGAGGTAGGCAGCAAGAGTAAACAGGAGGGGAACCAGGGCCAAACCATTGGACAAAACTTTCAATTTTAGTTTCTCTCTATTTCTCATTCCCCCCAACTTTCATTCTCCTTATTCTGCAACAAATTGTTATTTATTTATTTTAATTCCACAGGAAAAATTACCGGCATTCTAGCACACATTTCTCGTAAAATGCCGATGTTTCTGCAAGCAGCTTTTCTAATACCATGCCTTCTTGTAAGCTATTTATTCTTATGCACACTTTCTCCTAATATACACATTTTTGCACACATTATATCACACAAAATTTGGAGAGTTTATATTTCTCAAGGGAGCGATGTCAGGTCCTATATTCCAGATCCCGCCCCCCGCCCCCGCCCAGTTACAGTTCAGGTTTGATTGATAATCTTATTATTTTTTCCACCCAGAAACAATCTCTCTCCATTCTGCTGTTTATGCCATTATTTGTAAGAGTAAATGAAGTTTAATGAAGATGCAAATTCAGAAATGCAAATTCGTGCAAATTCAGAAATGATTCCAGGCATTTGCCTGAAGCTACATGTCACAATGACAGGATGAGAAAAGTCTCACGGACTGAAATCTCTCTTTCTACACAACTAGTAAGGACGAAGGATCCCTTTGTCTCTGGTCACCTTTGCAGAAGTTCAGCGAGAGGCGCCTTGGGAATGAGAGACAGTGATGTGTAATTAGAAATACTGGAATCAGCCACACATTGAGGTGGCCCGGTACTGTTCAGAGTATCTACCGTACTTCCTGACTGGGAGCTAAAAGACTACACTACACCAACATCAGTGGTGAGTTACTGTGGCTGCAAGTAGCTGTCAACATATGCCCAATTGCTAGATTGGGATGATACTTCACTTTAGAGGCCTGTTATTAAGAGGTGTGCTAATGACATTGAAAAGGATTAACAGTGCAAACTGTGCTACTACCCACAGTGACGTTAGAGACAGAGGTGGCTGAACTCACATTGCAGGCGTGGTTAAGGAGGGCTCAGTTTTTTGAAGATCTGTTCAAAGAACAAGCAAACTGCCTGCTCATAATTAAACATCACGGAGAAAGCAATGCTAAAAATTTCTTCTTTATGCACACCACCTCTGTGTCCCTGCTAAATTTCTCTCTCTCTCTCTCTCTCTCTCTCTCTCTCTCTCTCTCTCTCTCTCTCTGAATCACTCCTCTGAATGACTATATGCGGAAATGACAGTTTGGGACACAGTTGCTTTTTAACACTGGGATTTCTGCACATATGATTATCTCTTCTCGTAGTACCTCTAAGTCAGTGATAGAGCAACCAACTGTCCCAGCAACAATAGAGCAGAATGCTTTAGGTCAGTTGGCTTCCACCTTTCTAGAACCAAAAACCACCCTGAAGCCCAAACATGCATTTAGAAACCCACCTCTTAATTCTTGCATTGTGCTACTGCGGTTGCAGGTAGTATTTACAGTGATACCTTGGGTTAAGAACTTATTTAATTCTGGAGGTCCATTCTTAACCTGAAACTGTTCTTAACCTGAGGTACCACTTTAGCTAGTGGGGCCTTCCACTGCTGCCATGCAATTTCTGTTCTCATCCTGAAGCAAAGTTCTTAACCCGAGGTACTATTTCTGGGTTAGCGGAGTCTGTAACCTGAAACATCTGTAACCTGAAGCGTCTGTAACCTGAGATACCACTGTACTTATCTAAGATGTTTATGAGCCACCTTTTGTCATAGATCTCCAACTGATTGTCAACACCGTAAGATCCATAATTACATACCAAACAAATGAAGTAGGAAAGTATTAAACATGACCAGATAAAATCAACATTTCAGAAATGCTTGCTGAAATAAAGATATTTTCACAGTGCACCAAGATTCATGCAATAGTAGGAGGATTTTGACGCAAGGAAAAGAATATAGGGTTATGAAGACATGTGCTGGAGTAGAACTTAAAGTTGCCCTTGGTTACTTAGATAAATAGTAAAGACCTGACCAAAAACAATATTAACCAGCCAGTGTTGTGTAGGATCTGGGAGATCGGGGTTCAAATTCTCACTTGGGCATGAAGTTCACTGGGTGACCTTGTGTCAGTCACTGTCTCTCAACCTAACCTACCCCACAGGATATTTGTGAGGCTAAAACAAGGAGGAGCAGATAGTTCAGTTGGTAGAGCATGAGACTCTTAATCTCAGGGTTGTGGGTTTGAGCCCCACATTGGGTGAACTATTCATGCATTGAAGGGGGTGGACTAGATGACCGCTGTGGTCCCTTCCAGCTCTACAATTCTATGATTCTTTCTTGAGAACCTTGGAGGAAAGGTGGGATATAAATATAGTCGATAAATATATGCTAAACTTTAGTGTGTAAAAAGTGTATTTTTTCCCTATTTGCTATTTATTTGAGCAGCAGTACTTAAAATCTCAGGTTTAATTATTAGCTGCCCTGATGTCACTAAGGGTTCAACACGCTGTTCATGGACTCTTCGAGATAGTGCTGGCCTGGCACGCCCAACAACCTGCATAGAAAGATATCCGCTACAATGGAAAAACTTCATTGAAGGACATGTCTAAAGGAGATAAACAGCTGGGGGAAAGGGCACTGCAGTCCTGTTTTCTTTTCCCACTTTAGCAACTGCGTTGTTTATCTGTTGTTGTTATTATCCTTTATGCTGGAAGTAGCTTTCCTTCAGCATGCTAGCCAAGGTTGGATAGGGGGTCTATAACGTGTCCCATATATTGGCTTGAAATCCAATGGGATATGTGAATGCCAGACAACACAGACTAAGCACTTTCGGCAGGCAAGACCAAAATTGAGATGTCAGTATTATTATGGTAGGTGTGTGAGTTTCATGAAATCAGCCGGTCAGAAGGTCTGGTATGTATGTGTTGCCTTATTAGACAGAAAGAACCCAACCTAAGTATATAACCCTTAATAATAGATGCAGTGTTGTGTTACTTAAGCGCAGGGAAGGTCAAGGAACCATAATGAGTTGTCATCTCAGTCCTATTAAAATGTACTCTCAATAGCAGTGACTTGCTCTATTTAATTGAACAAAGGAAGAGCTGTGCTGGATCAGGCCATAAAGGCTAATCTAATTCAGCACCCTACTCTCACAGTGGCCAGGCAGATACCCATGGGAAGCCTACAAGTAGGTCTTGAGCCGTTGCTGAATAGGACCGCAAGGAACTGGAGAAGCAGTTTATTAGGGAATTACTACCTGGATTGTCCTAAGCAGGTATGAGAGCTTAGTTCCCGACAGTGTTTTGTAGGGAACATTACGGGCCAGGAGGAAAGAGTCAAAGGCAGGGGAAGCGTCAGAGCTGGAGGGTGGAGCACAGGATGGATGGGAAGAAGACAAGGAAGAGGCAGGTCAGTGGTGCCACTCTTGGCATCTCCCAGAACCAGGAGGGGACCGAAAAGGGATGAGCAGAGGAAGCTTCCACACAGGCATAGCCTGCTGGGCAAAGCTACATAAACTGGTGGAGGAGGAGTGGTCCCCTGTTGCAGCATAGCACACAGAGCTGTAGAAGCTGCTGTGTTATCTGGGCTGCATCAATAGGAGCATAGCATCTAGATCAACGGAAGTAATAGTGCCACTGTACTCTGCTCTGGTCAGACCTCACCTGGAGTACTGTGTCCAGTTCTGGGCACCACAGTTCAAGAAGGACACTGACAAACTGGAACGTGTCCAGAGGAGGGCAAGCAAAATGGTCAAAGGCCTGGAAACGATGCCTTATGAGGAACGGCTAAGGGAGCTGGGCATGTTTAGCCTGGAGAAGAGGAGGTTAAGGGGTGATATGATAGCCATGTTCAAATATATAAAAGGATGTCACATAGCGGAGGGAGAAAGGTTGTTTTCTGCTGCTCCAGAGAAGCGGACACGGAGCAATGGATCCAAACTACAAGAAAGAAGATTCCACCTAAACATTAGGAAGAACTTCCTGACAGTAAGAGCTGTTTGACAGTGGAACTTGCTGCCAAGGAGTGTGGTGGAGTCTCCTTCTTTGGAGGTCTTTAAGCAGAGGCTTGACAACCATATGTCAGGAGTGCTCTGATGGTGTTTCCTGCTTGGAAGGGGGTTGGACTCGATGGCCCTTGTGGTCTCTTCCAACTCTATGATTCTATGATCTTTGACAATAAAGAGTTCACTATCGTCCCTGTGCATTCCTTTGGCTCTGAACCAGCCTTGACACCCTTGCACATCCTGCCAGCCTAAGCATCCCTGGCATGTTGATGCCAAGGGCCAATTAGCCATTCTACTATCCTCCTCATTGTTTACACAAACTACGAGACTGCAGATCCTGAACTCACCAACAACCACTTCTTAATTTAAACAGACTCTCTTTGCTTGGAGGTTTTGAAGCAGAGGTTGGATGGCCACCTGTCATGGATGCTTTAGCTGAGATTCCTGCATTGCAGGGGGTTGGGCTAGATGACCCTCGGGATCTCTCCCAACTCTACAGCTTTATGAGTCTATGGATGGGTGAGAGGCTGATACACCAGTAGGGAAGAGAGGGCCTTTCCTTGTTGGGTCCCTGACTGTGGAAGGATCTATTCAGAGAGACTTGCCTGGTATCTACAGTTGCGTCATTTCAGCACCAGATGAATATCTTTTGATTTGCTTAGGCCTTTTCACCATCCCTCTGAGCTTTACCCCTCTGAGCTGGTGGTTTGCATGCTGCATTATCTTTGCATTGCTGTTAATAATGTTAGGTAAAGGTAAAGGGACCCCTGACCATTAGGTCCAGTTGTGACCAACTCTGGGGTTGCACGCTCATCTCGCTTTATTGGCCGAGAGAGCTGGCATACAGCTTCTGGGTCACGTGGCCAGCAGGATTATACCGCTTGTGGCAAACCAGAGCAGCGCACGGAAACACTGTTTACGTTTCCGCCAGAGTGATACCTATTTATCTACTTGTACTTTGACGTGCTTTCGAACTGCTAGATTGGCAGGAGCAGGGACCGAGCAACAGGAGCTCATCCCGTCACGGGGATTCGAACCGCCGACCTTCTGATCGGCAAGTCCTAGGCTCTGTGGTTTAACCCACAGCGCCACCCACATCCCACGTTAATAATGTTAGCGAGTCATAAAAGGGATGAGCATAAATCAGGGCAGGCAGGGATATACCCAAGCAAAGTTACCCTAACTGTCTGGCCATTTAATACAAAGCGTCAGGGTGAGAACATAGTCAAGGTGGAGTGAATGGGAGGCTGAAACAGGAGCAAAGTCCACATTCCAGGGCCTGTTTCAGCAGAAAGATCAATATCTATGGCATTGCTCGGACTTCCAGCTTCCTGTTGCGTCCTTAAAAGTGGTGAAATACATCCAACAATGAGAGCCACAGGGTGTAGTTTGGGGGCTAGGAGAGATTCCCTAGGTATAGCATCCTAAGGGTTGGGAGCAGTTCTGGCACAACAGGAAGTAGCCAGAAGCATAGTTGGCATGAGACTGATGCCTGCTGCATAATCCTTGCTTAAACATGAATCCTAAGCATTTATTTATATATAAAGTATTTAGGTTGGCAGAAGCTGGCACAGAGCAACAGGGGCTCATCCTGTCGTGCAGATTTGAACCACTGACCTTCTGATCGGCAAGTCCAAGAGGCTCAGTGGTTTAGACCACAACACCACACATGCACATATACATCCCTTTTCCAAGGGAACTGAGTAAAAGTCAGATATGATAGAATGAACCCGAGTCTTGAAAATCACATAGAGCTGATAGAAAATAAATGGGGGCGGGGGACATGATTTTTACAGCTTTCTCTCTAAACCGTATGAGAGAGAGAAAAGGATAACAGCTGACTGGAGCTGATGAGAACTGTAGACCAACAACATTTGGAAGATACCAGGTTGCAGAAGGCTGCTCTATAGTTCATGAGGTTCCCCATGAAAAACTTGAGCTAAGCCAATTCATCCCATCCCTACTGCTTCTGTTGTGATCCAAAAGCTGAGCTATGTTTCTGGGAGAGTGCCTTTTAATATTTCAAAACTATCCATAATTATAGTTGGTTTCCCCAAGGGACTCTTACAACTGGTTGAAAACATAAGATAATAAATCTTTTCATGCTCACAAACATTCTCCCGATGTTCTATTATTTTAATTGCCATTTTATAACTGGAGGCTACAATTAACATGGATTTCATAGTCAGAGAAGAAACAGAACCATCTTAATAATATGCAGTAACGTCTCCTTGCAATTCAGCTAATGGTAATTGTCATTTATAGTAGAAGAAGTTTGTTGAGATGAAGGCGGATATATTCAAAACTGTGCAAGCTGGCTCCTAATGGCCTGTGAAGCTTCAAGAGAAGTTATAAGATGGTTACACCTACTTGAAACTGCCATTGCAACAGATGCATTAATATGTGGAAAAAAATACTTCTGATGCCTTGCTGCTTGAAAATTGGAAGGTGGGGATAGAATGTTGGGATCCTAACTCCACTTACCTGGGAGTAAGTCGTCTTTAATTCAATAGGACTTACCATTGAGAAGACATTGGTTCTTATCAGCTAGACTGCTTTCTAATGCTAATTATTATTAACAAGTGGGATCTGCAACAAAAAAGTTGCTGTGTGTCAGGGAACCAGCCAGCAATAAATCACACAGAGTAAGTGAAGTTAACTATTTATTAGAAGAAACACGGCTGCTCAGTAATGCCAGGCCTAACGAGCACAGCAACTATTCCTGGGACTCAGGTATACGGCTGCAAATAAAGTGTTCCAAGTGTGTTGTAAGGTGCAATATACAAATGTGACACTAGATGACGACAGTGAGCTATGGCAAATTCAATGTATTTTTTTCAAAGCTTTTTTTTTTATATGTGTGTAGATTCCACCCTGGTAGATATAGCCCCTATGAGGCTGTTGTGGAGACTAAAGGACTCTGCCTTCCCATAGTTGCCTATACCTCCTGCTCTCTCGGGTCCTTCCCAAGCAATCTGAGACTCTGCTGGTGCACATTTCTCTATGTCTTCCTCTTCATACCTCTTCTGATTCTGGGAGACCAGGAAGGTGGGCGTTCGTCAGAGCAGGAGCGGGAGACACCTTGGCTTCTTCACCAGCCTGACTCATCTCTTGACAGGCTGCTGCCAGCGACTCCCAGCTGGTTGCCCAGGAACGTAGAAAGACGAGGAAATGTTTCTTAACGTCTGCCTTTTTATTCAGTATTCAGTGCAAGTAGATAAATAGGTACCGCTCTGGTGGGAAGGTAAACAGCGTTTCCGTGCACTGCTCTGTTTCGCCAGAAGCGGCTTAGTCATGCTGGCCACATGACCTGGAAGCTGTACTCCCTCGGTCAATAAAGCGAGATGGGCGCCACAACCCCAGAGTCGGTCACAACTGGATTTAATGGTCAGGGGTCTCTTTACCTTACTACTATCAATGATTAATTTGCTATTACTTATTGCCCTCCTTTCCCACCTTGCCTCCAGGAACCTCAAGGCAACATATCTTTATCCTAACAACAACCCTATGAGGTAGGCTAGGCCCAGATAAATAGTGAGCTTCACAGCCAAGTGGAAAATGGATCTGGGTGCTACTAATCCTACAGCCTCAGGAACAAACCAGCAGTGAAGCTAGATGTGTCTTTGCATTTAATGTCCAGGGTTGGTTTTTTTTAAAAAAAAAAAAAAAGAAGGAAGGAAGGAAGGAAGGAAGGAAGGAAGGAAGGAAGGAAGGAAGGAAGGAGAGAGTAGAGGGAAAGAGCATTAGCTGGGGTGGCTGGTTTTTTTTAATTAACCCTTTCCTTCTCTTCCTTTGGACTTGATGAAAATCCTGGCATTTGTATTAGGAGGAAATCTCTCATTACCACTAATGATGACAAGACAATAATGTTGTGTCCTGATACATGCTTCAGCCTGACACCATTTTGAAAGAGATGGATTGCTGTTCATATTCTTCCTTGCTAGATTTTACAAAAAAAAATACACCTATATCAGAGTATACCTGAAGCTTTCCCTACTGATATCATAGACTTCTGCCTTCAAACATCATCAGACCAATATACAGTTTAATTTGCAAAGTGTTTAAATTACCAATTTTGTTATGGTGAATGGCCGAAACAAACAGAAATGAAAACAGGTAATTAAATATCTGATCACCAAAGTACTTGTGTCCCCACTGCTGACTGAGACTGCCTGTAAACCACCTCCCATAAATATATTCTTAGCAAGAAAAATAGCTCAAATGTACAGTTTACTAATTTACCCCTCACAGGGAAATTCCTGCAATTACATGAGAGGAAAATATTTACCGTTCTTTTTTCCTTTCTCTTTTGCTTCCACAAATTTATTGTTTTTAGAATTTTTCCTTCTGCTGAATCATTACCACTTGTTTTCCACAGAACAGATGATTATGTGGAAAGAGCAAAAATAAATACACCTTTTGGATGATTGCCAAAGCCGTTTCTTTTTCCTTCCACAAATATATTTTTGTTTTATATGTTGAAGCTGCTATGCTGGCCAGTTATGGTCTGCATAAAACAAAGAAGGTCCCCCAGGGTATCAGAACAAGGTCAAAGGAACCTCCCAAAGTGGAAATGGTGTAAAAGGTTATTTATGGACAGAAAAGCAAGACTACATGTAAGATGGATAGAGAGAGATGGCTATATCACTATTTACAAACATACATCTGCATTGGAAATAACCACAGCTTTGTGACAATGAGTACTATGGAGCCACTCTTCCCTCAGTATCAGGAATCCCAAGTTTTAAAGCTTTTCTTTTTTAAAAACCAATTATTTTTGAAACCAAGACCAACGCTTTTCCCTCTCCTTTCTCCAAAACAGTTTTAAATCTGATATTTATCCTTGCCACGTACTGTTTTGCATCAACTTGCAGATGCCAGAATGCAACACCTATATGCCATCTGCCATTCTTAAGAACAAAGTAAAGGGGGGGGGGTTCTAATTGGATCTGTAATTTCTTTTGAACTTCCCAATGCTTTCCTGTCTCAGTGGGTTCTTATTAGTTGCAATCATATATTTTTTAAAAATGAAAATCTGCAGTTGGTCCCATTTAGTTCAATAGAGCTTACTCCCAGAAAGGTGGGGATAAAGATTGGATCATCCTGATTATACCAAACCATTCAGGACATTATGGCACGAAACAAGGATTGTAAATTGAAGGTGTGCACTACAGCTATGAGTGATTGCATTTGTTACTGGAGTGAAGACTAAAAGGATTTCAGGAGTGTGTGTGTGTGTGTGTGTGTGTGTGTGTGTGTGTGTGTATAAATGGCAGGCCATTTCCCTACCTCCATATGCTAGGGATTGAACCTCAGACCATCTGCATTTAAAAGATGTGCTCTAGCACTAAGCAGCGGACCCTGTATGCCTTTGTGATTTGTTTTCTGTCAGGGCTGAAGGCCTCTACTGGACAGGAATGCTTGCTGAATGGTGCCCAAGGGGGGGGGGGGAATATTCTATACCAGACGGTACTGGCAGACCACTTAATACTTTTTCCCCCTGCTGTGCTAGATCCTGCATGATTTTTAATTGCATTTTTACAGACATGCCACAGATCAACTGAATGAAGCTCAATGACCTTTGGTGGTCTACAGACCAATTTGGGAAGCCCTGCTTTAAATAAAAGTAACTAACTAAATATAACTTGTTTACTATGAGTTTTTTCCCCCTTTTAGAAAAAAGAATCAGACTAAGGAACAGCAAAATATCTCATGTGGAGCTTACTTTTATGGGTGGTGAGGGGCAAACAAGCCTTGCTGAGGCCTGCAGAGAAAACAGAAAAACTTTCTGTATTAAATCCCCAGTGAAATACTTCAGTAAGGAGCAGTAATCATGAGTCAGCCCTCCTTCATTCTTCCTCTTCCTTTACTGGCCTCCTAGAGTAATTCAACTACACAGTACTCTGTTCCTCTTCTTAATAAATGTTCTCCCCACCACCACCTTCACAATCCCCAGCAGTGAAAGGATTTGTAAGGAGCCAGATGTTTTGACTAATTTGCCATTCATTTCCATAATTGGGTAATACACTGGCTTATTAACTCATACTGAAGACGTAGTGGGTGGATACTGCTGAAGAAATATGACACTGCAGTCGGCAACTCACTGATTATGTGTTGTACCATAACTTGATACAGGTGGAGTTCAAGGGATAAGCTGTACAGCAGTATGGTACTTTTTTTGTCTTGATGCATTGATACTGTAATTCTGTAATGCTCACCCGGGAGTAAGCCCCACTGAGAGCAGTGGATGTGTGTAATTTAACATCTGGGTAGACATGTACTGCTAAATGGATAAATCCATATACTGTTAATGGATAGCTGTAGCTTCCACATGCTATTAAATAGGAGAAGACTGCATCCCTTAAGATAGAAATAAACATCATAATGATGTTCCTCATAATGAGGAAAAGTAGTTGTCAGTGCCTAGACATGCATTGGGAAGCAGCCTGCCCTTTCATATCTGTGTATAGGCTGTGTTTTTTCCTCATTCGGGCAATACTGGAAGCAATATTTCAGACTGCAAATTTTAGGTGGCAATTTCAGTCTTTTTAGAACCAGCCTTTCACAGAGCTGTAGAATATGGAACTGGCCATCTCTATAACCTAGACCACACCTTTACAAGTTAACCAGAAGCCTTTGGACTAAAAAGTCCTATTGCTTTGACCCAAGGTATGTTGATCAAACATTATTTATGGTTATTGGAAGGTAGTTCTACTTCGTTGTTGTACCTGACTGAGTCATACTTAGATTGGGCATATTGAAATCAATGGACACAACTGATTGAATCCCATTGATTTCGGTGGTTCTACTTTAAGTAGGGATGGAGGAAAGATCTGATTCATTATGCATTTAAAGCCAAATCTATCAAATTCACACTTTCCAAAACAGTACACAAACCAAAACACAGCCATCCTTTGAAATTCATAATCATCTGTAATTATTTGTAATTATCCAAAGTATTACAGCCTTAAAAGAAATCAATTTCATTGAAAATCCACAACTTACCAATTGTCAGAGAATTAAATTCACATCTGATGATATGGTGGAACTTAATTCCTTGGCAGAGGAGCAGGATACACATGTTTAACTGCAGAATAACAGCATCAGCAATTGCACATGATGCACATGTAAGAATGTAATATATTTTTATATGAACCTAAGGTTGTTTTTTTAAAAAAAGATTGTTCAGGTACACTTGGCTGGAGGGTAGCAAAACAATCAGTAGCAAAACAATCATAAAATTTGTCACTTTGTATTTGTGAAGAGGCTTTCAGCAGCATGTTTGAACCTGAAGTTTCCACAGCCAAACAAAAACTTTGCAACAGCCACATCATGCTGGCTCCAAGTGTAAAATCTTGACATTTTGATTCAATAGGCAACACAATCAAACCAGCAGAAGATAGAATTAGCTAGTGTGTCCTTTAATCTAAAGTAACCACAAGCAATTGTGTTGCTACATAGATAGCAGCCTCAGTAGCAAGAAATATCACAGAGCAGTTGGCTAAGAATCTGTGCATAAAGGGAAGCCCTGCTGCAGCAGTCTCCAAACAATTTATCCTCTCATTAAGATACATTGGACTACTCAAGAGTAAACTGCTCTAATAGTTCTAACCATTGCAATGTCTCTTCTCAACTGCTGCTTTTTGGAATAGTAATGGCAAAAGTTGGTTTGAGGGACCTTCCATTCCATTATAAACATAATGGTTGGAATAACTGAATCAGCAGGTTCCACTGCCAGACGACCTTGGAATTAACTGCCACAATTCAAGTGTGGACTATTCACTGAGGAGATTTAATCTACTGAGACTGTCTGAGAAGAATGGCATTTGGGAAACAGGCAACTTTTAATATCCTTAAAATGAAATGGTGCAAGACGTTGAAGCACTGGCAGTGTAAACAGGCAGTTAATTTTGGAATTTGATTATTGGCTATGCTGAAATATATTCTCAAGACATCCCTCTTGTGGAGGAACCACAGATCACTAAACAATTGCCGGTTGTCAATCCTTCATAAACCCCCAAATTCATGAAAGTTACCTCTAAAGTTATGAAAGAAAGGAGGTAGTAATAAAATGAAAATGATAAAGTATTGGTGATTCTTGAAAGCATGCTGTAGCAATGCCAACAGTGGTGAGCTAATATAGCATAAAGCTATATTAGCTGTTATGTCAGCTGTGATACTTGGCTTTCGTTAAAACAACAAGTATGACCAAATAAGATTTCACCCATCCCATGTACCTTCCAGAGGAGATATCCAAAATGGAAAAGAAATGCTTTTTCTGGGCATCACAAGCCCCCAGGCAGAATTACACATCCCAAGGGCCAAATTCCAATAACAGCCTTATGCTGGGGATGGTTTGATTTCTGTTGAGACTTATGGCTAAGATAAAAATGGTCGGCTGGCTGGTTGATTAAATTCTGGTAGAACAATTATTGTATAACCTAGGTTGTTCAGAGCAGGGTGGCAATCTGAATGGTGACTGAATCAATCAGTTTAATGCCTAAACTATAAGTGGTGGCTGTGAAATCTGCGAGTCCTACCAGATTCATGGACACTTTACAGATAGCTCCATGTGCAATATAGGATTTCCAGACCTTCACAAACATGTTTCAGAGGAAGATTTTACGGCTGTCACAATATCCAGCACAAGATGGGTGCCTCATCAGGGCCTGTTACACTGAGATGGGAGCGCTGGTGTATTTGTTTTAGCGTCTGTATTGTCAAAGCCTGGATGTCATGAACCAATTGTGCATCATAAGGCAAGCTGGCCAGAGATGGATGGGCATTGACTGTGCGTACAACGCAAGCTGATATAAACTCAAGTAGGTGTGGTAGGTGGTGTCCATACGGCTAGGAGAACGTGCATTGCTTTGCCAGGAGAGGTGACAACATGGAAATGTGTGGGCATTTGGGATTCTTAGTAGCTTTGGCATTGTTTGTTATTTGGAGGATTCGCCTTATCAACCAAGAGACGAAAAGCAGGACCTTCAATGCTTTGGGCAGGCTGCTATCTAGGGAGGCCTGAGCACAGGAGAACACAAGCCAAGATCTTTTGTAAGGTCCCAAAGTGGTAAATATGACTAGGAATGGTTTGCCCCTCCACCCTGCCATATCCCTTGTGGTGTGGGCGAGTCTTGCTCACTTATTTGGATGTTGTGGAGAGGCTGTGAGCGGGTTAAATAACACGAGTGTTTTGTGGCCACCCTAAAGGGCGAGCAAGATCTATTGTTACATAAGGAGCCACAATACTCTTTGGGCGATCTTGGGCCAGTCGTGTTTTTTCCCCCGCACGACCTACATCGCAAGAGGATGATGAGGCAAGAGATATGTAGGCACCCCCGAGGCAGGGGAGCCTAGAAATGTAAGGAAATGTGTTGTTGTTGCTATTGTTTTTGCTTTTGACGCACACGGGGACATCGCTACACGGGAAGCGTTGCCCTTGGGTGTTGCGAAGGGGAAGAGAGCGGTGTATCGCGTGCGCACTGACAGGTTCACACATGCCCCAACGCCCTCCTCACACTCGTCCCGCGTACGGGCGCGGCTGCCAAGAGCGGGAGGGTCAAGCTGTCAGTATCGCCGAGGCACATGATGCACATGTAAGAATGTAATATATTTTTATATGAACCTAAGGTTGTTTTTTTAAAAAAAGATTGTTCAGGTACACTTGGCTGGAGGGTAGCAAAACAATCAGTAGCAAAACAATCATAAAATTTGTCACTTTGTATTTGTGAAGAGGCTTTCAGCAGCATGTTTGAACCTGAAGTTTCCACAGCCAAACAAAAACTTTGCAACAGCCACATCATGCTGGCTCCAAGTGTAAAATCTTGACATTTTGATTCAATAGGCAACACAATCAAACCAGCAGAAGATAGAATTAGCTAGTGTGTCCTTTAATCTAAAGTAACCACAAGCAATTGTGTTGCTACATAGATAGCAGCCTCAGTAGCAAGAAATATCACAGAGCAGTTGGCTAAGAATCTGTGCATAAAGGGAAGCCCTGCTGCAGCAGTCTCCAAACAATTTATCCTCTCATTAAGATACATTGGACTACTCAAGAGTAAACTGCTCTAATAGTTCTAACCATTGCAATGTCTCTTCTCAACTGCTGCTTTTTGGAATAGTAATGGCAAAAGTTGGTTTGAGGGACCTTCCATTCCATTATAAACATAATGGTTGGAATAACTGAATCAGCAGGTTCCACTGCCAGACGACCTTGGAATTAACTGCCACAATTCAAGTGTGGACTATTCACTGAGGAGATTTAATCTACTGAGACTGTCTGAGAAGAATGGCATTTGGGAAACAGGCAACTTTTAATATCCTTAAAATGAAATGGTGCAAGACGTTGAAGCACTGGCAGTGTAAACAGGCAGTTAATTTTGGAATTTGATTATTGGCTATGCTGAAATATATTCTCAAGACATCCCTCTTGTGGAGGAACCACAGATCACTAAACAATTGCCGGTTGTCAATCCTTCATAAACCCCCAAATTCATGAAAGTTACCTCTAAAGTTATGAAAGAAAGGAGGTAGTAATAAAATGAAAATGATAAAGTATTGGTGATTCTTGAAAGCATGCTGTAGCAATGCCAACAGTGGTGAGCTAATATAGCATAAAGCTATATTAGCTGTTATGTCAGCTGTGATACTTGGCTTTCGTTAAAACAACAAGTATGACCAAATAAGATTTCACCCATCCCATGTACCTTCCAGAGGAGATATCCAAAATGGAAAAGAAATGCTTTTTCTGGGCATCACAAGCCCCCAGGCAGAATTACACATCCCAAGGGCCAAATTCCAATAACAGCCTTATGCTGGGGATGGTTTGATTTCTGTTGAGACTTATGGCTAAGATAAAAATGGTCGGCTGGCTGGTTGATTAAATTCTGGTAGAACAATTATTGTATAACCTAGGTTGTTCAGAGCAGGGTGGCAATCTGAATGGTGACTGAATCAATCAGTTTAATGCCTAAACTATAAGTGGTGGCTGTGAAATCTGCGAGTCCTACCAGATTCATGGACACTTTACAGATAGCTCCATGTGCAATATAGGATTTCCAGACCTTCACAAACATGTTTCAGAGGAAGATTTTACGGCTGTCACAATATCCAGCACAAGATGGGTGCCTCATCAGGGCCTGTTACACTGAGATGGGAGCGCTGGTGTATTTGTTTTAGCGTCTGTATTGTCAAAGCCTGGATGTCATGAACCAATTGTGCATCATAAGGCAAGCTGGCCAGAGATGGATGGGCATTGACTGTGCGTACAACGCAAGCTGATATAAACTCAAGTAGGTGTGGTAGGTGGTGTCCATACGGCTAGGAGAACGTGCATTGCTTTGCCAGGAGAGGTGACAACATGGAAATGTGTGGGCATTTGGGATTCTTAGTAGCTTTGGCATTGTTTGTTATTTGGAGGATTCGCCTTATCAACCAAGAGACGAAAAGCAGGACCTTCAATGCTTTGGGCAGGCTGCTATCTAGGGAGGCCTGAGCACAGGAGAACACAAGCCAAGATCTTTTGTAAGGTCCCAAAGTGGTAAATATGACTAGGAATGGTTTGCCCCTCCACCCTGCCATATCCCTTGTGGTGTGGGCGAGTCTTGCTCACTTATTTGGATGTTGTGGAGAGGCTGTGAGCGGGTTAAATAACACGAGTGTTTTGTGGCCACCCTAAAGGGCGAGCAAGATCTATTGTTACATAAGGAGCCACAATACTCTTTGGGCGATCTTGGGCCAGTCGTGTTTTTTCCCCCGCACGACCTACATCGCAAGAGGATGATGAGGCAAGAGATATGTAGGCACCCCCGAGGCAGGGGAGCCTAGAAATGTAAGGAAATGTGTTGTTGTTGCTATTGTTTTTGCTTTTGACGCACACGGGGACATCGCTACACGGGAAGCGTTGCCCTTGGGTGTTGCGAAGGGGAAGAGAGCGGTGTATCGCGTGCGCACTGACAGGTTCACACATGCCCCAACGCCCTCCTCACACTCGTCCCGCGTACGGGCGCGGCTGCCAAGAGCGGGAGGGTCAAGCTGTCAGTATCGCCGAGGCGGAAAGGGGAAGCTCGGGCCGGGTGTAAAAGAGCCGCTGTGAGGTAAATGCCGCGTTCCACTGGTGGGCCGTGTGGAAAACCGGGGCGATGCGCGCGGGTGGGGGAGGGAGGGGCGGGGCGAAGGAGGAAGAAGGCTCTTCTGTTCCTTCAGCGCAACCACGTTTTGCACCAGTCCCGAAAAAAAATGACTCTTTCGGAGGCGGAGGCAGAACGGAGCGAGGAGCGGAAAGCCAAGGCTGATAGGCTGCCGCACACCGCGGCTGACCGCGTCCCCCCAATCGAAACCAGCGCCACGCCCCCCGAGGCCGCGCCCCCGCCCCCCCAGACGAAGCCGGAGGTTCAGCGGGCGAATCGCGAAGCCGCGTGTAGGCGTGGCGGTTGGGACTGGTCGCGAGGCCGTCTGGGTGCCAATCAGCTCGCGGGGAGGCGTGACCGGTCCCCGCCCGGTTGCCGGGGCCGCCGCCAATGAGCGAGCCGGCGGTGGGCGGGCCCTGGCGGCGGGCGGCGCGGTTGCCGGGAGCCGTCGCCAATGAGGAGGCCCCGAGTGGGCGGGCCCGCGCGGCGGGCGGCTCTGGGGTTCCGTGTGGAAAGGAGTGCGAGGGGGTTCGGGTGCAAAGTTTAGTTTCAAACCGTCTGCAAAGAACGGCGGTGTCGCTGCTGCTGGTTCTCCTTCGGCAGACGGAGACGGCGGCCGAGGAGAGCGGAAGCAAAGGAGCCGGAGCGTCGACAGCCTGAAGCGGCCGAGGCGCAGTCGAAGAGCCGGCGGCCGCCGTTCCCCCACCTCCCTCGGCGACAGCGGCCGCTTCGTGGGCGCCGCCTGGGTCCCGCCGGGTCCGCTCCGTCTCGGGCGAAGATGGGCGCGGAGGCTCCGGTCCGGCGCCGGCACGGGTGCCGCCGGGCGCGCCTGATGTGCATGCTGGCGCTGACCTTCCTCTTCTTCGTGGTGGAGGTGGCGGTGAGCCGCGTGACGGATTCGCTGGCCATGCTGTCGGACTCCTTCCACATGCTGTCGGACGTGATGGCGCTGGTGGTGGCGCTGGTGGCCGTGCGCTTCGCCGAGCGCACCCGCGCCACCAAGAAGAACACCTTCGGCTGGGTGCGCGCCGAGGTGATGGGCGCGCTGGTCAACGCCGTCTTCCTGACCGCGCTCTGCTTCACCATCCTGCTCGAGGCCATCGAGCGCTTCACCGAGCCCAACGAGATCAAGCAGCCCTGGGTGGTCATCGGCGTCGGCGCCGCGGGGCTCCTGGTCAACGTCCTGGGGCTCTGTCTCTTCCACCAGCACGGCGGCGGAGGAGGAGGTCACGGCCACTCGCACGGAGGAGGAGGGGGCCACCGGCGCCGGGGCAAGGCAGAGCAGCCTCCCGGAGAGCGGCAGAAAGAGGAGGAGACCAACACCCTGGTGGACAATTTCAGCAGCTTCAATGGAGTCAGCCTGGAGAAGCTAGGTGAGCTGGGGTGTGTGTGGGGGCGAGCAGGCCTCCCCTTTGCCCGGGGATGCCTGGCTTCTCCCAGGCACAGCCCCAAATATGAGGGGTACCCCGAAGCGGTTGGAGCCTCCATCAGAATCAGGTTATTGGGCTGAACAGGTCTTTAATATTCCCACTAAGCTGATGGCCTGGCAATATTTCTAGTCTGCACAAGAGCTTGTAAGCAGCACTTCTAAGCAGACATTTGCATTCTGTAGGTTCAAAGATAAAATGAAACTGCCTTTTCATAAGGAGTTGCACACTTCAGATCTTGTAGTCCTGGTGGTGGTCGTTGTCATCGGTGCATAATCTGCTTCCTATTGTAACTTGGTTCCATTTAAAGACCTGGCAAAAGAGGAAGTGCTTCTAGCTACTGGAAACCAATACCATGCAAAGGCTTTGGGTGTAGATCAAGGAATGTCAAGGAGCTCATTCTGCCCATCAGGAATGTTGGGAAGGCAGTTAACAGAAGCTGCTGCAGCACCCATTCGTTCTGTTTTATGGAAGGACCCCTTTGTACAGAACAGCAACACACCTTACTTTATAGCATAAGTACCTTGAATTCCCTACATGACAGCCACCATTAAGCTTTCGCAGAATGCAAGGAAAGGGACTACTGCAGTGCTTTTTAAATTTCTTACCTTTAGAGTCCCCTTCTCAAGATGTCTGCTGAGACAACCTAGCATGTCTACCTTTGAACCTTGCAGAGGAGTCTGATGCAAATCTTAAAGCACATAAGTCAGGTCAGGTATGCCTTCCATCCTACGTTCATTAAAAGTATGACTTTAGGAACCATAAGATCCTGTGACCATGCATTGCAGGGGAAATTCAGTAGTGGTGGACAAGCTGCTACAGAGGAAGTTACTGCTGTTAATGTTCTTGCCACTGAGAAACCCTTGGGCTTCCCAGAACAGTTTTGACAACTGAGGTACTACATTTAGTCTTCTTTCTTTTACAGCTTGATGAAGGAAACTTTATATCCTATAGCACAATTTGGGCTCATGGGGAAATCTGCAGAACCCACTATGTAAGGGTTAACACGTTGCATTAAAGTAGACAGAGTGGCAAAGCTCACAGGAAGCTGCAGCTTCTGTTAACTGCCCTCCCAACATTCCTGATGAGCAGAATGAACTCTACTGACTCCTGATCTACACCCAAAGCCTTTGCATGGTATTGGTTCCAGTAACTAGAAGCACTTCCTCTTTTGCCAGGTCTTTAAATGGAGCAAAGTTGCAGTAGGAAGCATATTATCCATAGATGACAATGATCATGACTATAGATGTCGAATGTAAAATTCCTTATGAAAAAGCAGTTTTGTTTTATTTCTGATCATACAGAATACAGTATCTGTTTATAAGTGTTGCTTATAGCTCTTCTACATACTTGAAATATTGCAAAATCATCAGTGTAGTCAGAATATTAAAGACCTATTCAGCCCAATATTTTCCTGGGATAGTACCAAAATAAAAGTGGAGTGGTACAAATCTTTACATTGTTGCTCATTGCTATGTCAGCTGAACTACTTCAATCTGCTTTGGTATTCTTGCTTAATTTTGTTTTCATTAAAGCTTTTATCATTAGTAATTTGGTTTTTGTAAAAAAATGAAAATAAAGGCCCTATGTATTTGGACAGTCATCTCTTAATTTCAGGCCACTGGAACTCATAATTGATCCTAGCAACATCTCAGATGAAAGAATTTGTTATGTACTGTAGAAATAAATGGGAATATATGACAACACACTACATTTAATATAATTTTAGTTTATGCCAGTAAATTATTTTACATCTCTATTTCATGTTTTAATAGGGAGTCAGTGCTAGGATAATAGTCAGACGGCATATTATGACACCTGGTAGGATCTGGCCAAGTAGTTGTATGGCAAAGTTCCCTTTCATAGAGAAGTGGACTGACTTCTCTCTTTTTGTCTCTAGAGGGTGCATGTCTTATTTCTACAGCCCACCAGTCATCCTCAGTATTGACACCTAGGTAGCACACTGTTGTTCCTCTAGGGCTGTATGTGGCCCAGAGTTTTCCACTGACGCTAGTCCATACAGTTGAAGGATGATTAGCTGTCAACAGACTACACAGCTATATTTTCTTTACTGAACTGCAGGTGAATGGAATTAAATAAATTTTTAAAAAGTTATTCCAAGCATGGCAAACCTTGTATGTCCATGTATAGTAAGGATTTTAAGTTGAACGTAAGTTTTGCAAAATACTAGTGGGGCATAAACTTAGTCTGGCAATAGTTGGAGGTGATAAATGTTAGGCTTGGCAGGGCGAGACTGTCACAATTAGGCAATACGCTGGCTTATTCACTGAGCTTTATTTCTTGGTGCAAAACAGGAAGGAGGATTTCTTGAGTAGTTCCTATAGTTGCAGATCATGAAGCCTAAAAGTGTTATATCAGTGTGCTTAGTTCATATCTTAAGCATATACCTGTTAGCAGGCCTTGACTTTCTGCTACTTTTAAAAGCTGTCTTTTTTTAGTATGCATGAACATAACTCTTGAACTCACTTGAGGATGCTACTTCTGGGACTTGTAAAGTACATTATATAGGTGGAGTTTACCTGGTGAAACAAGTGTGGGAGTTGTGATGGTTTCCAGTTCTACCGGTTATATTGGTGAAATCACCAGGCAAAATTTTGCTCACAGTTGGTATCCATGCGTGAATATCTCAGAAACCTTTTTGCAGTTCACAAAAAGAAACATCTCCTTTGATGTAATGGCTGGTTTGTATTGGCAAACCCATTTGTGTGATATTCTAGTGTGAGAACAATTGCTTGTGTCAAAAAGCTGCAGAGAGGTTTCTCAAAACTACTAGTATCTGGGACAGTCTCTTTTATTTGAATCAGAATTGAGGGCACACTCGTAAAGGAGGATAGGTGCATGTATGTTTCAATAAAATTCAAAGTTGGAATAAATTCCAGTGCAAAATAATACTTGCATAACAAAGGCTGCAGTAACTGCATTTGACTTCATACAGTCTTGACAGATGCCACTCTTTTTTGATAGACACCACCTGCCATTGTAGTGACATGGCTTCTCTGCCATTTCATTGTGGACATGTAGGCATGTATAAGCTGCTTCATATCTGTGACATGATTTTTCATGGTAGTGACATATTTCAACTGATGGTACCTGTTGTGCAGACTGGAGCTTTATTTTTTGTAAAATATGAAATGTCTCACTTCTCTCCCCATTCCTTGCTGCACACAGACTGCATGCTCCTTTAACCTTCCCTCCCTTTCCACCCAATCTTACTGAATCATTACCTAATTTAATAAAACAATACATAAGAGCTAGTGTAGTGTTGTGATTCTGAACTTAGAAGCCTCCATTCAATTCTTAGCTCTGCCACCATCAATCCACCCTCTCTCAGCTGGCTCCCTTGTAATACAGATACAATAGTGACCTACTTTAGTGTTATAATAAGGAATACTGAGAATACATGGAGTCCTTTGAATGCTCTGAATCAGTGTTTCTAGATTGCAAGTCAGAAGCTATAGCTGGGGCATGCACCCAATCTAGACTAGCAGTAATACCACCATTTTGTTGTTTTTATCCTCTTGGGTTAGGATATTACCCCCCCCCCCAAATGAGAAGAGCAGAAAGGTGGTTATATTATTAAAATATTAATATTTATTGGGATTCCTTATTACAGGTTGCTGTTAAAAGTGGGTCTGTGATCTGAAAAGACGTCTTCTCTCTATAGTGTTTGAAAAACCACTGACTTGGTTGCTCTAACAAGTCATTATTCTGTAATGCGGTGTGTGTATTCTAGTGGTTCCAAAACTCTACAAAGAGAACTGCCTTCTATAACTCCCCTCCTCCAAATATTACATTATCCCCATTGCCTTGGCTGGGGAGGGCGGGGTATAAATAAATTATTATTATTATTATTATTATTATTATTATTATTATTATTATTATTATTATTATTGCTAGCAGTCTGTTAACCCACCCCACAATCCATGTAACAATGTTGCTCTTGTGTTTGCAGGTGATGGGGCAAAAGAGAACCAAATGGAACTTCAGCCAAATGGGAATATTGATAATGACACCTCTCTGGACATGGAACCTGACGAAGACACTAGTGGTCAACTCAATATGCGTGGAGTATTTCTTCATGTTCTTGGAGATGCCCTGGGCTCCGTTATTGTTGTGGTGAATGCTTTAGTATTTTACGCTTACTGGACTCCTTGCCCTAAGGATGGGCCCTGTATTAACCCGTGTATCAATGACGATTGTGCAGAAAACATTACTCAGTTGTCTAGTAGAATGAATGCAACTGAGTTATGGAAAATTCCTGTAGCTGGTCCCTGCTGGGTTCTATATTTAGATCCTGCATTGTGTCTCATAATGGTTTGCATTCTGCTCTATACAACTTACCCACTTCTTAAAGAATCCGCCCTTATCCTTTTGCAAACTGTTCCGAAACAAATTGATATTCGTTCTCTAAATGCAAAACTCCGCAAACTGGAAGAAGTTGAAGCTGTCCATGAATTGCATGTTTGGCAACTGGCAGGAAGCAGGATCATTGGCACTGCTCACATTAAATTTAAGGACCCAGAAACGTACCTGAAAGTCGCGAAGGATATTAAAGAGATATTTCATGATGAAGGGATACACGCAACAACCATACAGCCTGAGTTTACTATTGGGGAGGCTGTAACCAAATGTGAACTTCCCTGCAGAACCCAGTGTGCTCTGAAGCAGTGTTGTGGAACTACGGAAAAGACTAGTGCAAAGAAGACCGATAAGTCCCCTTCCGTTTCTATTTCTTTCTCTGAAATAGCCATTGACTCTTCACAACACAAAACCAGGAGGACTAAATCAGAGTGTATACCTGCTGTAAAGCTTGGGGAAGATCCTAACAAACAATTTGAATCGTCTTTGTAATTCCCAAAGTTGTGCTGAGTGAAGTCTGCATTCAACCACAGGTTGATTTTGAGAAGAAAGACTAGCATTAAAGAGACAAGTTGCAAAGTATTGTAATTGTTGAAATCCCTGTTCTGGTCACAACACTTAAATCTAGGCTGCCTGTTTGAAAGGATATAATTGTGCCGTCCCAACACAATATGTGCTTGTGTTAACTTTTAGTTGAATTGCACCGAAAAGTTTACAGATGCTTCAACAACTCTGGAGAACCAGTATCAACATTTCTGCCAAGATGCTTTTTTTTTTTTTGGATTAAAAATTAAAATTGAGTTCTTCAGCAACCCATTTCTCCATTTGGAAATCAGTATGTGTTAGAGAAATCCAGGAAGAAGCCTTTCTACTTATTGTGTGTGTGAATGTGAATGTTTTACAAACCATAAAGAAAGGAAGCCAAAGTTGGCAGAATTATTTTTTTAAGGTAGACTATTTGAGGAATTTTTTCCCTTGTACATGAAAAAGTGAACCCTATTTCATGTAGGTTATACTCCATAGTATTAGTAGTAGCATCTTAAAACATATCTAGTACTGGTTTATTAAAAAAACAAACCCTGTTTTTGTGTTTTACTGGGGGCCTAATGAAAAATGGCTGCTTTGAAAATAGGATTTGTAAAAGATATGCATATCCACATGACTGTAAGGATAACTTTTAAGACAGAAATTGACCAGTCCTTTTAAAGGCATCTCAGTTTGTGCATTCCCCAATTGTATAGGTTTAAGAATTTGTTAAGAACACCTTACTTTCAAGTAAATTTATGCCAGAACTAGAAACAGCTGATATTTGTCATTGCGGTGTCATCTATGGCTTGCCGAAATGGAAGGGTAAATATTGTCTGGATTACATCTAATTTTGAGTTAAAAGAATGTTTTTTACTTTTTTTAAAAAAACACCATGGAATTTAGCAGTGTATAAACATTAATATATTCTCATTTGATTTATTTCATGATGAGCCGTGATGAGCCATTTTACCCAATGTGCAGCTGAAATGCATTCTTTTTAACACAATACAGGCAGCTGCTTCATGAAGCAACTGTTACAACTTACTAAGCTGTTTCAAATCAACCTCCTCAACCTGGTGCCTTCCAGATGCTTTGAACTGCAACTCCCCTCTGCTCCAATCAACATGGCAGTGGCCAGGGGTGATGAGTTTTACTCCAAAACCACCAGGAGGGCATCAGGTTGGAGAAGGATATAGCACACCTTGGCTTATTGTGACATGAGTGAGCTTTGAGACTCAGCTGTGAAGAGACCAGAAGCTTTCATATCCACTTTTGATCAATTGCAGCTGTTCAGTTCATCCAAAATCAATAATAATTATTAAATAAGATGTGGTTGAAACAAATCAACTTCAAACTATGGGTTATGAAGCAGGCTTTTTTCAACAAATCATAGTTTATCCACAGTTTGGGTTTTGGATATAATGGTGAATTGTGCTCAATTGAAGCTAATAAAACAAAAACAAAACCAGAAGTGAAAGCTTTTGACCTCCTTGTAGCCACACAGAGGAGCAGCAGGAGCTTGAGACTATTTGGGCCTTCTTCCTATCAATAAACCATGGCTTATTGTGACATCTGAACTCCACCAGTCAATTCTCATAACCTACACATTTTGTGTAGTGAAGGCATGTGTTGGAGCAAATTCTAGCCTACTTCAAACTTTTTTGCTCTTTGGTGTTGAGGAGCAATTAGTTGAGGAGCAATTAGCTACCTGTTCAGAAATGGAATTGCTGCACAAATTTGTGGATTGCAGTCAAGCCACTTGGCTAATCCTCTTAAAATCATCCACCTTAGTTCTATTGAAGTTGCAGAGGCTAATCTTATGTTGAATGCAAGGATGCTAGCCAATAGGTTTCTGGATCTCAACTAGCCTTTACCTGTTCTTGATCAATTCAAAATAGAGCTAATTCTTAAATCAGAGGTGGCATTAATGCTGACTATTTCTAAAGCATTTTTAAGAGCCCTTATTGGAAGTCTTTATGGGACTGCAAAATTTCCTTATATATTTTAGTTATTCCAACAGTTGATTTATGTACAATTGCTGTAGAACCAGGAAAGAGGACTGTTGAGGTCTTCCTTATGCATTGCTACTTTACCTTTTTTGGGGGGGGGGAGTGTAATTTGCATTGTTTAAATGCAGGCTCTTTTATTATATGGCTATTTAGGTTTGTTCCCCAACTTCAAAATGGAAAGTCACTAATTTGTCATTCTTGACATGGAATTGCAAACAAAGCAAGTGATCAGTGGCTTCCACTCTGCACCTCCTGCTCAGCAGTGTTGCAGTCAAACCTCATTTTTTTCAGAACAAAATTATTCTGTTAACAAGCTGTAAAGTGTTGGAAAGGTGTATTTGTGAAATGATCAAATACATCTACCTTTGCCTTCTGGGCTCTTTGTTATAAAGGCCACTTGTTTGTTAATACTCCGAGTTTGTCCCCCACATATTATTGCACGCATGTAAAAACTGCTGTACAATTCTCATGGAGCTGTATTTTAATAAGATTTTTTCAGCTGCTTTTCTTTCACATTGACATGGCTAGATTGGTATAGCTGGGAACGGGCAGGCATATATTGATGGACAGGCAGAAAAGCTACAATAATACTGTAAATTCTGGATTTTGAAGCCAAGGTTTCCTATCTTTTTAGTGCTAGAAGTATGAGCTTGATCACTCTCTGTCTCTCCCTCCCTCCCTCTTTTTAAAATGTGTGTGGCCTATATCCCACATAGTAAACATTCTAGTTCAATAGAGTCTCACTTTTAACTTCATCTGTCCCCTGATGGGCCAATTTTATTTTATTTTTAAATTTCTGGGTTAGTATACTTTGCAATATGGTAATAGCTTTTTTCAAAGACTGCTGCGTCTCTCTAAAGCACAAACTTTGACTCTCATATTGAGTTTGCACTGCAGTGGTAAGGGAGAAAAGCAGCTAATTGTGTACCAGGTGTGGTCCTGATTATTATTATTATTACTATTATTATTATTATGCAATAGCTTGGCTTTTACAACAGAATATGTTGTGTTCATCTCTGCTTTTGCAGGTAAGGTTTCCGGTATATCAGCTGTCTTAGGTACGTTTGGAAAAAATGGAACAGCTGGATTACCTCCAAACTACAGGAGACATTTTTTGTACTTGATTGTATATGAAAATATTGAAGCCAGTTTTGCAAATTCTTGTATAAGGTAGTATTTTTCTCCTGAATGCTAGTGGTGTTGAAGGCTGTTCCATGTAGATAAAAGTAATTAACACACTGTGCTCAGGACATGCATTCGTGGTGAAGTGGCTATGCCAGTTTATTCTGCTGAAGTTTTGCAGCGAAAACTAACCATAGCTTTCTGGGATATTGCAATGAACAGAGTGCTAAGCCACCTCACATTACAAGTTTCATTGTGAAAACACACTGTTGTATTCACTGACTGTTAATATATGAAGCTGCTCAAAGAGATTTGAAATGATTGAACACTTAGGGTCTGTTTGCTGCATCACGAAATATTTGTAGAACCAACTTCTAATACAAAGGGTGGTATTCAGCCTTTTACTCAAGAAATTAAAGGACATAGCTTAGTAATGCCCACTAATTTCAGTGGGACTATTCTGAGCAAAACGTCGAATACTACCCAAATAAATTACCTATACAAAACAAAACTGAGTGTTTAACAGTGGTACCTAAAGTTCTGGAGAATGTTTCAAAACCACTTAAAGTGCTGGAAGCAAGTAGTGCTGAAGATGTATTTGTTATGTTATAAAATCTGCTCACCCCCCCCCACTCTCCCAGCCTCTGCGCACCTCTAACTCTTGCTGTATGCAAATAAAGTTTCTGTTCAGAGACTCTTTAAGAGCACTGAGAGCAGCTCTGGCACTGACTCCACTGAGGTAATGGGAAACTGTTTAGACTAGAATGCACTTTCTGACTTTTCTCATTGATGCGGCGGGGAATGATCTTTAACACTACATCCTCTGCTTTTTGACTTTTTAAGTTTCTCGTGAAAGGAGTATTATGTATTTAAGGGTATTAAGTACAATATTTAAATATGCTGCTTTAATTTCATAACAGCATCGATGTAGCCTTCTGGGACTCTGGCTTATGTTTACAAAACAATTATTGAATATTACAGTGAATATTCTATTTTGGTTCTATCTTGCACCATTGCTTCACCTCTTGGTGGACTGAAAGGTACTATAATGCTTCATGTGCCTGAAATAAGAACATATGTGACAGATTTTTTTTTTTTTTGTAAGCCAAATGCAGCCTTACTTATAACAGGAGCTTTCATACCTCTGTGATCCTGGGTTTGTCATTAAAATGCCTGTGTGAAGAACACTTCCATGTCTTACAAATGTGTGAGCCTGATTTTTTCCCCCTCCCCCACTTGCGCTCTCTCTGTGTTAAGTGTTCTTGGGCTTAGTCTCCAAACCCTTACGCTCAGTGGTAGCTAGAGAGGCATCTCTCAAATTCTATGGGTCGTATTCGAAACCAATGCTTCAGAGACATAATTGGCATATCTGTATCTTGCGACATCATGCCAGTGACAACAGGCTTCTGCTAAACCAGTTATGACTCTGTGTTTCCTTGCATAAAACCTGAAAACTGAAAAGGAAATAAATGTTGCTGTATAAAACATGAAACTTGGCAGGGGACTTTGTTTCTCTTTTAAACATACCTTCACTTACTGAAATTGATTTGGTAACATCAAAAACATTTCTAACTGGAGGTTTGGCTAAATGAATTTGTTCACAGTGGGGTGTGTGGGTGTGTAATGCAAGGTTAGTTTAAGTAGAGTTCTGAGACTTGAGATCTGGCTAACAAGGGCCCAGTTTTTCACCAAATCTCAAGCCCCAGGCCAGTTAGGGAGCATAGGTCTAGAAATGCTTTCACACCTAATCTGGCTGCTAGGGCTGTGCACATGTTGCTACAGTCAGAAAATCAAGAAGCAGCAGAATCTAGATCAAATCTTCACCTCCCTGATTCTGAACAGCTTATCAAGTCTACCCACCATGCAATTAGTTCTGTGCATAGTTTTATCAGGAGTGCACTAGCTAGAAAGTCCATAAAATAAAATTGTGTAGCATTAATATGTAGTTGCTGACATCTCTAGTAGTTGCAGTGCCTATATGCAAATTTCTGCTGGCTCAAAGGTTGCACCAAGCAGCCTTTGGTTACAGAAGAACTAAAAGGAAAAGCAAGTTCTTGTTGTCTGTCACAAAGCCTGTTAAGAGAGAAGCCCATAAACATTTTGTTGAAGTCCTAATTTTGCCAAGGCTAAAATGGGAGGAAGACTTGGGCAGATCAAAGGCAGAAGAGATTAAACACTGCCACACAGGTCTTCAGCGTGTCTTTAAAGTGTCCATAAAGGAAATTATCCAGGGAAGCAAAAACTTTAAAAAATCTCATGGATCACACAGCTGGGTATATGAAAGAGCAATGAAGACATAAACTGCTTTGGGAAAATCTTGTTCTTCCCCTTGGAATTACACATGTTTTTCGCTTGTGATGCAAGAGGTCTAACATTCTTGCTTCAACTTTAAAGCACCTGCTGTTCTTGTTTCTGGAAAATGCAACTACTTTGGTCGATACAAATATAGGCTGGGGTGGGTTTCTTTGTTTAGACCCCAAGCGCTTTGTTTTCGAATGTCTGTAGTCGGACACTAGAAAACCTCTACAAACATTTTATAGACTGACCTCCGGAGCAGAGCATTCATTTGCATATAGGTGGCTAGTAAAAACCTTGACTTGATCCCGCCTTGACGAGTTCAGTGACATGCTTCAGTGCATTCTTCATAGACCCTTCCCTTGTATAGAATTGGCACCTGCATCTTGGAGCAGCTGTCCGGGCAGCATGCATTGTGCACTCCTTCCGAAATGTAGATGCATAAATTAAGTTAAATCCATATGGATTTGATGTCTACACATTGGCTTAAAGCCTCTGTGTCATTTCGCCACAGTGCTCCCTGCTTCTGAAGATTATCCGGGTGGGAGAATCATTTGGTGGGAAATGTGCTATTATTACTAGTTTGGCTGCGGGAGAACTGGGGCCAGCTCTGCCATTAGGCAGAACGAGATTGCTACCTTAGCTCAATTTTTGAGTGCTACGAAAGTGCAGAAAGTTGTATTTTGACTGTGAGGGTGGGGTAAGATGCACTAGGGATTTTCTGCCTCGGGTGCTAAAATAACTTAGCTGGTTTTGGGCACTCTGAGCTTTGACTGGGGGAGGGATATCATTTATTGCAGGGCCTCAGGCAGCAAAATCTATTGGGCTAGTCACGAAGGAAACAGAAGTGAATACCAGTTTAACAGTTGGCTTTTACAATCTGTGTGAAACAACTAGACCAGAAGTACCGAAACTTTTTTCAAAGGGGGCAGATTTGATGAAGTGAACATGCGTGAGGGCTGACCAAAGTTGTTGAGTTTTTTTAAGGATTGAAGTTGCTGAGTTTTTTTACCATGGGCGATGGATTTAATTGACCGGCGGGCCGAATTAGGCCCCCAAAACGGACTTTGGGCATGCCTGAACTAGACTCATGGGCTGAAGGTGCTTTTGCCTCTTGTTTTGGCAGCAGCCCTTCATGCTGTAAGGGAAAACATTTTTCAAAAGGAAAGCAGCCTTTGGTTTAGCACTAAGATTCAATCTTAATTTTTTTAAATAAAAAAAGCTCAGAAATCCACTGGCTACCACAGACCGTTTGGTTTGCCTGAACTGGCCGCATGTATCTCAGCCCAGGTGTTCAATATGAGCGGCTGTGTGTCCCAGTAAGTGAGGACCGGATATACTTTTCTCACAGTTTATGAAATGCCACTGGGTGAAACTGAGGCCTGGTCTACTCGTGAGGCAGAGGAGCTCGGAGGTGGGAGAACAGAATGCTCCACTAGATTACTGGTGCAGAATTCCATATTTGCATGCTCTCTTGTAGGAAAGAAAACAACCCTGCAGACGGAAAACCAGTATCGCAAGGAATAAACTGGGTTTAGAACTGTGCAGGAGTAGACTGTGCAATTCTTAATTGTTTTGGAGTTTTTTTTTACAGAGAGGAGCATCCAAAACTGATGCCCCTACACGTAGCGTGAAATGGTGCACTTCAGACTCTACCGTCTCAGGATCACAGCTGTCAACTTTTCCCTTTTTTAAAGGGAAATTCCCTTATTCTGAATAGGCTTCCTCACAAGAAAAGGGAAAAGTTGACAGCTATGCTCAGAATTCTCTAATCCCACCCCCCCCCCCAAGCTCCATTTTGCTGCATGTGTAGACCAAGCCTGCTCCTGGCTTCTGTAAAGGACACTCAAAGGGATGCAGTCGATCCAGATTTATATACCACTTAATAAAAAAAAGCTTTTAAGTGGTTTACATAAAATGATATACAGTGGTATCTCAGGTTACATACGCTTCAGGTTACATATGCTTCAGATTACAGACTCCGCTAACCCAGAAATAGTACCTCAGGTTAAGAACTTTGCTTCAGGATGAGAACAGAAATCGTGCTCCGGTGGCACGGCAGCAGTGGGAGGCCCCATTAGCTAAAGTGGTGCTTCAGGTTAAGAACAGTTTCAGGTTAAGAACGGACCTCTGGAACAAATTAAGTACTTAACCCGAGGTACCACTGTATAACGTTCATAAGGAAATAGCAATAAAATGACATTTATCAAAATAACAGAGAAATCAATCGTTTTAAAACTAATGTGTATATAAAAATGATGTGTCTGCATGCTTCTTTGTGTCATTTATGCTGCTTTTTGGAGAATGTCCCAGCATTTTCTGCTCGTTTACAATCTTGTGATATGCGTTTCACAGTGCAATCTTATACATGTCTACTGACTGTCAGGTAAGTTGGCATAGAGTTGCAGTCTCAGATGCATATCCGTGTTCTTTGGTAAGGCTGTGCTAATATGTATTGAGTTCTGGAATATAGGAAGCAGTTTTTTACTAAGTCTGAACATTGCTCCATTTAGCTCTGTACTGTCTATACAGACTGGTGGAGGCTTTGACCTTGAATAAGTGTCAACTAAGGGATTGGCTCTCTTGGCTAGAATCCAAAAGGGAACTGCAATTAATCAGAAACTCTTGAGAACAAAGCATTTTAGAGCTAGTTATCTGACCAAACTCTTGCCAGTTTCCTTCAGAAATGCCTTTACTGAACTGCGTTTCCAAGTGATTCCCACTACGACAAGGTCCCATACGCAGACAACATTTGTATTTGTGGTCAATCTCAGGTGCAAGACCTCACTCATTATCTGTTAGCCTGCCCCGTATATAGACACCTGCTTTCTGAAACCTTTCTTCACACAGGCAAGTAGGAACACCTTGGCAGAAATTGTCTGGTTTCTTTTGAGTGATGATAATAGCTTTGAAACACACAGGGCAGCCCTCTAGATATTGGCTGGGGAATGGGAAAATGGAGTTAAATTAAATTGCTGCGGTGATTTGTGGAGGTTTAATTTGAAATCAAGCTGGATTTGAGTTTGTTGGTGTCCCTGTTCATCTCTGTCTTGGATGTTGGCTCATGTTAAAGGTAAAGGCAAGGTCCAGTCGTGACCGACTCTGGGGTTGAGGTGCTCGTCTCGCTTTATTGGCCGAGGGAGCCGGCGTACAGCTTCCGGGTCATGTGGCCAGCAGGACTATGCCGCTTCTGGCGAACCAGAGCAGCGCATAGAAATGCCATTTACCTTCCCGCCGGAGCGGTACCTAGTTATTTACTTGCACTTTGACATGCTTTCAAACTGCTAGGTTAGCAGAAGCAGGGACCGAGCAACGGGAGCTCACCCCGTCGTGGGGATTTGAATTGCTGACCTTCTGATCAGCAAGTCCTAGGCTTTGTGGTTTAACCCACAGCGTCACCTGCGTCCCTTCTTGGCTCATATTATAGATGTATTAAATTGAATTGAATTGACTGGTAGAGGCTTTCCAGGGGTACATGCAGGAGACATTCCCCGTCCTACACAGAGATGACAGCAACTGAATCTGGGGCTTTGGGCCTTCCTCAGATTCTGAAACTTCAAGTCCAAGTGGGTCTTTGCTGTAGAACCAGTCCATCAGTCAGGCTGCCTTGTTAATTTTACAAAAATATTCCAGGCAGGCTCTTATGGACTTAAACCTACAGCACACCTGTTCATAATTCTGCCAACCTGAATAGCTTAATAGTGAGACTTTGAAATGCACTATGCACCTGAAATTGCCTGCCAACTAAGCATTGCAGCAAGGCACCTCTGGAATGATATATGGCTGCAGCCAAAACCACAGCAAAGAGTGAAGAGCCAGATTCAAGTGGTAGCGCTATTAATAGGATTGCATTTGTAAATAATGCTAGCAGTTCACTATGAAAGTCAGGTCCCAGTGTGGATGAATGAAAGACTGCTGTCTGAGTCAATATGTAAGGACTTTGCCAGATAGACAATGAGCCAAGAGTTTGTGCTACTGTCAGCATAGAGCGTGTGTTTGAAGGTGTGTGTGAGAGACATGTGTAAGGCCACCTAATGAGTTTATGGGCAAGGCAAGATTTGAACAGGGGATATCCTGACTATATTGGTTATGAGTCCTGGAAGACCTGCTCCCTGCCTTGCAGGCCTTTTTCACTTGGCACGGGTGGGTGTTTTATTGCATTTTTAATATTTTGTTGGGAGCCTCCCAGAGTGGCTGAGACAACCGAGTCGGATGGGTGACAAACAAACAAACAAACAAACAAACAAACAAACAAACAAACAAACATTATTTATACCCTGCCTTTCCCGCTGATTCAAGGTGGCTTACAGATAAAATAGGGAAAGCAAAAAACAAAAACGAAGTTTTAAAAAAAGAATTAAAACAGTAGACATTTTTTAAGAGGATCTAAAAACAGCAAAATTGTGCACTGTTTTACTTGCTGCCTTTGGAGCAACTTTTTCCTTGTCTACCACGAATCCCCGCATAACATGTTGAGTGCGAGAGTACAAGGTCTAAAGGCTAGGATATATGCCAGACTCAGCAGTTCTGCTCTTAAGCCTGTAGGACTTTGTCAACAGTACACAGGATGTCTTTGGAAGCAGAGTTAGGTGGGATCGAAAGAGACTCTCATGAACTATAGCCCATGTGCATACAGTGTGTCCAGATGTGCTAGCTAAACACCAGGTCAATTCATGATAAGTGAATTGTGAATGAAGACAGTGTAGTGCAGTGGTTAGAGTAAGACCTGAGAGGCCAGGGTTCAAATCCCCACTTAGTCAGGAAGCTCACTGGGTAACCTTGCACCAGTCACTGCCTCTCAGGCAACGGTTTGAAGACTTTAACGCCTTCGCTACATTTGAACGCACTCCCTATAAACACGAGCTTCACATGTATACATATTTGCACATTTAGACAGCATACAGTGGTACCTCGGTTTTCAAACGTAATCCGTTCTGGAAGACCGTTCAAGTTCTGAAATGTTCGAAAACCAAAAACTCAATAGCTGCCAGCTAGCCCTCGGAAACTTACACCCAGTGGAAGCTGCAGAACACGTTTGACTTCTGAGGCGTGTTCGAAACCAAAGCATTTACTTCTGGGTTTACAATGTTTGAAAACCAAAACGTTTGTCAATGGAGACGTTTGAAAACCGAGGTACCACTGTATCTGTATGTGTAGACAAAGATGACTGTATCAATGTTTAAATGTATTGTTAATGTGAGCTCACATTTCCCTCTCTTTTTCCTTTCTTTGTTTTCCATAACAGATTTGAAATAAAATTAATAATCAATAATGGCAGTGAATAATTGTTAATAATAAATAATTTAACAACAACAAGAAGCAGCAGCAGCAAAGAAGAACTCTTGCTGGCTCAAAATATAGGTCCACCCATTCGAACATCCTCTTTCCTAACAATAACCAGTCAGTTGCCACTGAAAAGTTGACAAGCAGAACAGGAAGGCAATAGCCCTTTCCTATTTTTTAGTAAGTGATGCATGGAGGTTCTGACAAGCAGCCATTGGCATTTATCCTCCATGAGTTTGACAAATCCCCTTTAAAGTCAGCATCCCATCTTGTTGCAGGGAGAGGGATCTCTAATATTAATTAACCGTAATTATGAGTAGCCTCCCAGGCACTTGACTCTACATGCAATTAAAGCTCTGCACACACTCCTCCCCTAACCCAAACAAAGAGATCTCACTAGGCTTGGCAGCAGCCACAATGTACCATAAGATACTTTTACCATGAATGCAAGATGTCGACACAGATGGGGCCATAATAACTCCAATTCTGCAACAGCACCTCCCACACTGCCAAAACAACGAAATATGCCTTGAGTTAATGTACATCGCTCGCCTCCTAGAGCCTTCTGCAAATCTACGTGGAGTTTTGCTGGAGAGGATATTGGATAGGTAGGGTTCCTTATCTAGAGAGGTTGTGTTGTGTTGCAGCAGCAGCAGCAGCATAAATGTGATAATTTTGAGGGTTACCCCAGCACAGCAGAGAGTACTGTATTTTTCGCTCTATAGAACGCCCCCGACCATAGGACGCACCTTGTTTTAAAGGGGGAGAGCAAGGGGAAAAAATCTCCCCCTCTCTGCGCAGCACCCCTTCAGCGAAGCGGCAGGAGAAACGGAGCCCCTTCTATTTCTCCTCACGCTTTGCTGAAGGGGCACTGCGCAGCTCTCCCTCTCCCACATTGCCTTCACCTTCAGTGAAGGCAACCCGAAGACTCCGGAGCACGGCGGGAGCTCCCGCTGCGCTCCAGAGGCTTCAGGCGGCTATCTTTGAAGCCTGGAGAGCAAGAGGGGTCGGTGCGCACCGACCCCTCTCCGACCCCTCTCGCTCTCCAGGCTTCAGCGAAAGCAACGCGAAGCCTCCGGAGCGAGGAGGGAGCGCTCCCACTGCGCTCCTGAGGCTTCGTCTTGCTATCGCTGAAGCCAAGGAGCCTGCATTCGCTCCATAAGACGCACACACATTTCCCCTTAATTTTTAGAGGGGGAAATGTGCATCTTATAGAGCAAAAAATACGGTATTTGGACACCATCCTCAGGATCCAAAGAACTTTGCAACTTCTTGTGCATGTAGAACATCGGGGCCCTGTGGAATAAAAAGAGTTAAGGTGAACAAATGTTCTTTTGTTGGAACTATAATTATACAAGGCAATCCAGCGATTGTCCACAAAGAGCTACATACACAAGCCAGCCCTTAAACAGCCAAACAATGCATTAGTCCCTCTGACTTCAAAGAGAAAATGAGGCAACTCATGCTTACAAACTTTGTAATCAACCTGTCCAAATTTTCCTTTAATCCTCCAGACTGCTGGACACTTCAGAGTCGCTTCTTTGCAAAATGCGTTAATTCCAAAGCAACAGGACAACCACAGCAAAGGGCAAAAGTATAAATTGCAGCTTAAAGGACATACCCATGGAATCACAATATAAATATTGCTGATTCCCCATCTCCTTGCTAATTAACCATGCATATACATAATTTCAGTTTACCTTATACATGGCTATAAATGCCCAAGTATATTATTCAGCTCTCCAGCAGAACAAGTTTCATTTCCTTTCTTATAGCTCTCTCCTGAGTAACTCTGTCCCACTGGATAAAACCAATCAGTTCATGCAAGCTACACTTATATTGACACACACTGTGGCTTTTGGGGAGCTATTGGTCATAATTCCTCAAACCACATTCAGGGTGGATGTAAGGGGGGGGGGGAATGCTATGAATAAGAGGGAACAAAATCCCTATGGAAAATCACGTTTTAAAAATTCCTGCTCTCTGGTGCCATCTGGTGTTGCATGTTTATAGCACATTCAAATCACCATTTCTTTACTAATGTAGCTCTCACTTCATGACCAATCCACCATTCTGGTTCCAATCCTTAAGGTCTGAGACTCCATTTGAAACTATGATATTAAACACAACATCAGCCTCTAAAAGGATGCTCTCCATGAGATTATCAGTCACTTTAGGTTAGAGAATTTGGATTCTTTGAAACAAATCTGAGAGATGGACCTTGGGATTGTGGTAGAGCAGGCCGAGTGGTGCAACAGGAGAGACCCAAAACCTATACGATCTGTATTCAGGAAAACGCTTCAAAGTTGCTTCACTGTTGGTTCTTAACACTACAAAAGTGCAACCATTCTAAGTAACTTTCTTCCCCTCTTTGTTGGCAATGGTACACTGTAACTGTACACTGGGACTGTAACTACTGCTGTTTTGCAGTACCTCTCTCCCTAAATCCAGTGATTCCCTATGCAATCAATGTATCTCTCCTCTCTGGATTTTCAAAATATAGGGAATCTCTAGATTTACAGAGAAGGAAGTGTGGAAAAGCAGTAGTTGAGGAGAATACTGCACAGAGGAGGAGGAATGAAAGGAGGTGTAAGGAGTTCACAAGGCACATTGAGTCGAGGTAGGGACAGGTTCTAAGACAGGGGAGGTCTAGGCCATGGGTAGGCAAACTAAGGCCCAGGGGCTGGATCCGGCCCACTCGCCTTCTCAATCCAGCCTGTGGATGGTCTGGGAATTAGCATGTTTTTACGTTAGTAGAATGTGTCTTTTTATTTAAAATGCATCTCTGCGTTATTTGTGGGGCCTGCCTGGTGTTTTTACATGAGTAGAATGTGTGCTTTTATTTGAAATGCGTCTCTGGGTTATTTGTAGGGCATAGGAATTCGTTCTTTTTCTTTTTTCCAAAATATAATCCGGCCCCTCACAAGGTCTGAGGGACAGTGCTGAAAAAGTTTGCTGACTCCTGAACTAGGCTCATATCTCCACCCCAGCCATGAAGCTCATTTCATTCCAGTGAAGGCCAGTTGCTGTCTCTTTGCCTTAACAGGATTTCTGTGAGGATAAAATGGAGAGACGAGAACTGTGTATGCCACCTTGAGCAACTTGGAGGAAAATGTAGGATATAAACAAACAAACAAACAAACAAACATTTTATTCTACAATCAAAGGAGACCAAGTACTTGTTTTCTATATAGGCTGTACACAATCTAGATCTATTGCATATTTTTCTCCCCCTGAAAAGACCTCCTTGAGAAACTGGTTTCATGCCAAAAATAAAAGCTCATTGCAGTTTGATTCTGCGTTACCCTGCAGTGAGTCTGTCTAAAAACAGAGGTAGGTGATCTGGCAATGGGAGGAGGTGTATCCACACCTGCCCAATGATGTTGTGGATGGGAATAAACCATGATCCCAACCATCATTTCCTTCTTCGTTCATCTTGGCAAATGCAGGGAGGAAAAGATGTGAATAGCCCAATCAAGGGAAGGGTTTTCAAATGCATATCAAATAACCACACTCACCCTTGTGGGCTGCAGGATCAAGAATCGCATGTGCAAATCATGCACAGACAAAAATTGGATCTCAAAGCTCCTGCCTGGAAACAGCCTCACTCTGCAAAAAATGCTTCCTCTGTTCCATCTTAAAACAGAAAACAGAATTTGCAGTCTTTTCCATCACCTTTGTCCTAATCCTTTCTCTTCCTCCACCCTTCTGTTTAATGATCTGGTGAACTTCCATGCTCGCTGGCTGTTTTGTGATGTTTCTGTTGGAATTTTCACAATAGCTTCCTCCCGACCCCCTTCTTGGGGGGACACTGTGCTGTACTCGATTCATTCCAGTAGCTGTTGCTGGTTGTAGCCTATAATTTCTGCCAGAGACGCCTCCTAGAAATGTTGAAACCTTGGCCGACCTCTTTGCTCTCATGAATTAGGCATCTTTCAGCTGTGAGATTGCTCAATGCAAATAAATGCTTTATGAGGTAAAGAGCCCGGTGGCCTCAGCTATCTTAGGCTGTGTACACATTCCTGGCATAAAACGCAGCTAGGCCGTCCTCAGGTCTGACTGAAATTGGTTCGGAGGAAAACACATCAAAACATAGTGTTTCATTTTTAAAAAATGACGGGATACAGGACAGGTGTGGATTGTGATTAATGTAGTGTGTGCACAACATTCTCAAACCAGGGAGCACGCTGGATGCAAAGTAAATGTGAGTGAACCCTGTTCTTGTACTTAGGTCAGCTCAGGTTGAAATCCTATCCATGTTTACCTGAGGAGCAAGCCTAATGAACTAAATGAGACTTATTTCCATTCTATGATTCTATGAGGCATGAATATGACTGCATTGTGAGGGGTGCATATTGACAAATATAATTTTAGTGCACACGCTGGATTTTGAACTCTTCTTAAGAATGAGTTCAGGGGACCCTGAGCCTGTTTGGAACAAGTTGATTGGCTGGTACTTGCAACAGCCAGGCAGTCATCTCTCCCACCTTGGAGCAGTTTTTAATAATAATAATAATAATAATAATAATAATAATAATAATAATAATTAAAAAAAATAATTTTATTTATACCCTGCCCTCCCTGGCCAGAGCTGGGCTCAGGGCAGCTAACACCAATAAAATCACAGTAAAAACATAATAGGGGAAAAAGAGAGGGGGGGGAAACCAATTTAAAATACAGATTAAAGTGCAATTTAAAATGCAGCCTCAATTTAAAGTAGCTAATAAATGAATACCATAAGGGGAGGGAAACATAAGGGTCAGATCGAGTCCAAATCAAAGGTCAGGCAGAATAGCTCTGTCTTGCAGGCCCTGCGGAAATATGTCAAGTCCCGCAGGGCCCTAGTCTCTTGTGACAAAGTGTTCCACCATGTCGGGGTCAGTGCTGAAAAGGCCCAGGCCCTAGTTGAAACCAATCTAACCTCCTTGAGGCTTGGGACCTCCAAAGTGTTGTTATTTGTGGACCTTAAGGTCCACATGGCATACCAGGAGAGGCGGTCCTGTAGGTACGTGGGTCCTAGGCCACATAGGGCTAGTTTTTGAAGGGCCTAGCTAAGCTTTACTGCGACAGAGAATTCCATGGTCTTGGCATCACAACTAAGAAGATCCAGCCATCGCACCTCTGCTGGTGGCGGGCGGAGCCTCCATTGAAGAACTCAATGGCTGTTCCAGGGTCATGTGGGATGAGGCAGTATTTTATCATGACACCTCCCACCCCTGTGTTTTATCAGTTAGCCATGCTAATGATTTATGCTGTGAGCCATCTTGTGGGTTCGCTGCTGGCTTGAGGGTAGGATATTCACTTAAAATTATTATTATTTAAATAAATAAAATCTGACCATTTCATATCATGTGTTGATAGCTCAAGGACAGCCAGCTTCTTCAGTGATGAAATGCACTGAGCCAATGAAATGTATTGTAAACCGGATGATTGCAGGTAATTGTGCACCTCATTTTAATGAATTTAGCAAGTGTCAAACTCCATTGAATAAGGAAGCTTTTGTTTTGCAGACAATCTAACAGTGTTGCAATTCTCCATTTAAAACACCCCCCACCATTAATTAGACATCCTGTTTGACATTCAGATTATACATACACTGATCATGTGTTTTAACAGGATCCTCTTTTTACCATCAAAAGTATAAAAATGTCTTTGCAGCTGTGTTGTCTATGAAAGTGTGTGTGTGTTCTGCTGAGAATCCATGGGCTATGGGAAATAGGACACAACTAATTAATGAAAGTGAAGAAGAGGAGGAGTGAGGCTTGAATTAGAGAGAGACTGTCTGGGAAAGTAATAGGAATAGTGGGGTCTGAGAAACATAAGCAGGATAATTGGGTATTTGGCAAATATCCTTTGCTATAATCATTGTTTTAGTGTTCACAGACACAACAGGAGTAGTTGCAACAAGCACAGCATTTATTTCCAGATTAAGAGTGACCATTCACCTCTCAAGGAGAAAAGCTTACTGCAAACCACAATTAGGCTCTTTCCTCCAAATCCCAGTGTAATGCAAAAGTGGGAAACACGGACTGCTTTTCCTTACGTGGATCTTTACTGTTTATGTGTCCGTTCACAGCACATCTAGATTCCTTAGGAGAAAAGGCTGCAATGGTTGTACACTCCCTCCCATATTAATTTTCTGGCCCTGTGATTGCAAGAGGCTGTTTTCTACATCCCACCATCAGCTGGAGTGAGACTGGTGGCTACATAGGAAAGGGACTTTTTGGTAGTGGCACCCAAACTTTGGAACTCCCTTCCTCAGGAAGTACATATTTATTCCTCCTCTCATCTTTTTCTAACAGCTTCTGAAAATTACTTTGTTCTGCCCAGCTTTTCGCAGTTCCCCTAAATCCTTGTGGATCCTTTCTGTCTGTATTTGATTCCACCCTTTATTTGAATTTCAGCTCTGTTTGCATTTCTTGATAGTTGGTTTTTAGCTTTTGACCCTAACCCTAACCCCCAAGTTGGACTTCGTTCTTCTGCATTAACTGCAGAATGTCAATTAGAGTGCCTTAAGGCAGAAAGGCACTGTAAAACAAACCTATACAAATATATACATAAATAATCCAAATGTATCATTTCATTTGGAGGGATCCAAACTGCCAGTTTTTCAAAACCAGCAAGCAACGGATGATTTAGCCAGTTACAGCTTTAGTGGTTCAGGTTCAAGGCAGGAATGGGCTTATTGTGACTTTGGTACAGCCATGAGTTTCTAATTAGCCATCTTGGTTTTTTTAATTATGAAATAGTAAGTTTGAAAATACTGTACAAATGCCATTATAGGCCCTTGTTATCTCACAACCAATTGCAGTTTTCAGAATGGATATGACAACGGATCAATACTGGCTCTGCTCCAATATTGCTTTTATTCACGTGGAGCCTGGGTAGAAAAAGATCAATTATGCTAACAAACTGCTCAGTGGAGAATGAGAATGTGGTTTGTTTAAACCATAAGCGATACAACTGGTGTAGCAGAGCAGGAATGGTTGGGGCTCAAGCACCACCACCAATTATTTCATAGCAGGCATAGCCGAGTCTTAAAAAAAAACCCCAACATACACTGTTCTTATTAGCTTGCATGATTTCCTTTCCTGACCGCCAACAAACACACCAAATGGTGGTAATTTCCGCTCCCTTTTTTGTTTCTGACAGAATTATCCAACATCCCTATGAAGCCACATTGTCTGCACGCAATGGTCAAAGGTTCATTTTTGTTTCACAGTCTTACAAAGGGTTTAAAAATGGTGGCATCGGGGTGGCTGCACTTCAGAATTTGCTACTACGCCACTCAGTGATAGCAAAGCTGAATCAGAAGGTGATTACAAAAAAGGAAATCAAAAAGCAAACAGTCATCCACATTTACAGCCAGCGTTTGCTTTTTTGGGTAGATTTGCAGCTGCAAAGGAAGCCATTTTTTTTTTAAATAGTCCTCATGAACATTCACCATCACTTTTGTATGAATCTCTCCAAAGACACATGTTCATATGCACATTTTTGCAAAGCAACTTCCTGTAATATAATACATTGTTGTATGTTATTTTCACAAATATACGCACTTTAAGGCACACTTTTTCTTGCATATGCATTTGTTTACATATTACTTGGCTGGATAACTCCACCACAAAATTCAAAGAAGTGCAAATTTTGATGAACGGCTGTGCTTCAGGTCCCACAGTTTCGCAAAGTACAGATTCTGAAGGTTTGCCTTTTATATGAATGGAATCAGATTTATCCTCCATCCATTCCACTGAATCAATACAAGAGGCCATTTCTAATCTAAGAGAAAAATATCTGAGCCAATTCATCTTATAAATTCCTAGAGCAAATAGTGGAAATCCCTTCGCCAATATCCCATTCACTTTTTAAAGAGCCATATGAAAGTGAAGGTTAGAACCAGGAAAAGGGCGATCTCTCTAGAATCAGCTGAGTGAAGCAACAGCTTCATGTTTAAAGTGACCTTGATCCTGTGACCCTGTGGGTCAAGTGCTCTAGATAAAGTGCCATGCCATGCTCCAATTATTCAGATTGTACTGAACATAGTGTACTTAACTGTAGAACCATAATGTGCCTTAATGCTAGGATTTAGATAGCTATTCTCAACTAAGTTCCTGGGCTAGAGGTGCATCATACAAACTCTTTGGGTGCTCTGATATGGGTATATAAACATTAATTCTGAACCTAGATCTCTTAGAGGTATTCTGATAGATAAAGTGTGGTAATCAGCAGATCTGTTTAATGGCAGTGTGCTTAAATATCATAGACATGGACAGTTCAACAGCACCTAATCTTTGCTGCTCTACTTTAGGCAACTCTGCTTCCAGACTTCTGGAATCCATTCAGTATTTTAGTCCCTCTTTCCTTACCCCCAAATTTGCACACACATGAAATACTCCCTTCCCCCAGTTCACTCCCAGTCACAGGTTCCACCCCTGGCTGCAGTTTGGAGGAGGAAATAAAGAGCTCAACAACTTTGGCACTTTTCTTTAAAAAGCTCCGCAGCTTTGGGAATTTTCACTTCTTGAAATATAGCGACTTTATGTAATGTTATACAATGTTTTACTGGACAGGCAGGGGTTAATGTGATAGAGCTAAGAGTTGTTTCCTTGGGAGGGTAGACAGGCAACAGTGAAGGAAATGGCTGAAGTACAATCTATACAGGCTATTAGTAGCCTCTATAGGCTGGTTTTCCCAGTAGTGATGTATGGAAGTGAGAGCTGGACCATAAAGAAGACTGATCATCGAAGAATTGACGCTTTTGAATTATGGTGCTGGAGGAGACTCTTGAGAATCCCATGGACTGCAAGAAGATCAGACCTATCCATTCTTAAGGAAATCAGCCCTGAGTGCTCACTGGAAGGACAGATCGTGAAGCTGAGGCTCCAATACTTTAGCCACCTCATGAGAAGAGAAGACTCCCTGGAAAAGACCCTGATGTTGGGAAAGATGGAGGGCACAAGGAGAAGGGGATGACAGAGGACGAGGTGGTTGGATGGTGTTCTCGAAGCTACCAGCATGAGTTTCACCAAACTGCAGGAGGCAGTGGAAGACAGGAGTGCCTGGCGTGCTCTGGTCCATGGCATCACGAAGAGTCGGACACAACTAAACGACTAAACAACAAACAATAGCCTGGAACAGCCGCATGGTGGGCCATCTTATACCAGTGTTCTTCAAAGTTGGATCCTGGAAATTGTTGGACTACAACTCCCATCATGCCTAGTCAGTTTAGCCAGTCGCCACTGATGATAGTTCAACTCAATCTGAGGGCCCTGTGTTGAAGAACACTGGTCTATACTGTCTCATGGAAATTGTACAGCTGTTTCATGGTGCTAAAAAAAAAGGACAGCAGGAAGTCCTGGGGTAGCTCAGTTGGTAGAGCACAAGACTTTTTAGTCTTAGGGTCATGGGTTTGAGCCCCACATTGGGCAACTGATCCCGACATTGCAGGGGTTGGACTAGATCAGTATTTCCCAACCTTTGGTCTCCAGCTGTTTTTGGACTACAACTCCCATCATCCCTAGCTAGCAAGACCAGTGGTCAGGGATGATGGGAATTGTAGTCCAAAAACAGCTGGAGACCAAAGGTTGGGAAACACTGGACTAGATGACCCTCGTGGTCCCTTCCAACTCTATAATTCTATGATTGCAAGTCAGATCCTTTGGAAAAAAGGGGGTTGGGGAAGCTAAGCAAGGAGGAGGGAGTTTTGATCCATGTGTCATGCAGGTGCCCCATCAAAGGTGATAAAAACGTGTCTGCCTACAGTCTGTGGAAGCAGCCCTGGACAATTCTTACAACTAAAGGGAAAGAGCAGGTATTGATCGACGTCACTTTAATTGGGCAGGGACGACATGTCAGTGGGGGAGCACATGTGTCAGGGGTTCAGGAGCAGAGGCACAGGGAAGAGAGGAGATGGAGAGCGAGGGGGAGGAATCCGAGGGGAGCGTAGGAGGTGACAGTGGTCCGAGGGATTCCATGAGCCTCTCCAGCGAATCGGAAGATTCACAGAAGGGGGCGCCGGTGGCCAGGGCAAGGGGGGTCCCAAGGGGGACACTCCAGAAGCAAGGGGCCAGCGGGGACTCTCAGAGCAGCAGTTGGAGATCAGGACCAGCTTCCCCACCAGAGCATAGTGGGGGGGAAGAGTCCCAAGTATCGGGGCCAGTGCATTCCCCACCAGGGAGAGAAGACGAGGCAGAGCTGACCATGCCTCCATCGGAGAGTCGGACAACGGAGGGGAGGTCAGATCCGGGCAGTATCCCGGAAGAGGGAAGCAGTGACAGAAGTAGTGTAACGGTTAGGAGAAAGGTCACTGGGTTGGCACGAGAGGCAAGTTCAAATGTACAGGAGCGCGGGACAGCAGAGAATGAGGATTGGGAACCGGGTCCTAAAGCCCGCCGGAGGCAGGGGGAGGAGCTAAGCGACTCAGCGTCGGAAGAGTCCAGAAAGGGCAATGCCCCAGCGGGCAGGAGGACCCAGAGGAGGAGAGAGCAGCGGAAAAGGTGGAGCAGGGCCTCTCTCCTTAAACTGGTGTCAAAGGGGAGGAGACTCAGACGGGACTTCGCCGATCTAGAGTCCAAGACGTAGTGCTGCACGCTGTGGCTTTGAAATGGAAATTGGACTTTAATAAAGACTTTTGTACATTACAACAACTTAGCGTTGGTCCTCTGTGAGCTGGGACCTAGAGGCAGCACTGACAACATGCTTTGTGTGCATTATTGAACCAGCAGTCTCAGGTTTTGCAGCCTCAATCTATAGGGATCTCAGAAAGTGGTGCTAGTGAAATCCTGTTTCCAGAATAGATAATAATGAACGGAGTGGATGCAAGGGTAGTCGGACTCAGTTTAGGCATCTTCATACATTCATCCCATGCATCTCATGCTTAAGTTAACTAAAGTGGCCAAACCTTCACTTCACCTTTTCTAGAGGTCCATCTTACAGTTAAAACATTCTACTAGTTATGTTAATCTTAGGCTATTTCTCTCATTTTAGTTGCTGGATATGTTGCTTTAAGAACAGCCTTTGGTATTTCCTGTTATTTTGGTGGAATCATTGTTTTTGCACTTTTATTTTATTTTATTTTATTTTTTGCTCTAAGGGAAATCTTTAGCCCTTTCCTATATACAACTAAGAGGAACATTGCATCAAAGTTCCACAAAGGTAATTGTATATAATTCCTATCTACCCATCTCCGACTTTCATGAAATTGCTTCTAAGTGAATGAAAGTCCTGCAAGCAAGCTTCCCTGGCTAGCATGTTGGCACGAAAGCAGAATTCAGACCAGGCTGACCAAAGCAGAAATCTTTTTCTGTGTCAGTGGGTAATTTGTCAGAAAGGAAATTGTGGTTTCAGAATCTTCATAATTTGAGCTCATATGATTTTCTGGCTGTACTTCCTGGTTGGGCTCGGCTGACTGGCAGCTGTGTTTGTTTTAAGAAAAACAGGCTGGATTGTGCAAGCAGTCAGCTGATAATCTGAACCATTCAAAAAGGAGAAATCTGTGTCTTCCGAGGGCACAGAGCGTCAAACTTCAGAGGGCTCAGATACACTTTTTCCTGGTTTAAAATAAGAAGCATTCTTTGCTTAAACCTGAAAAGGGGCTCCTCTACAGGGGCAGAGGAGCCCGTTTGCTGTGTTTTGCATGAGCTGCTGATCTGTGTGTGCACCTCCCAATCTAAAGGAGGCAGTGACTCATGGACAAAGTCCAAAATTTGATCCTCAGCATCTCCAGGTCAAAGGATCAGGTGATGCAAAAGATCTCTGTCTGTGACCTTGGAAAATTTGACCAGTCAGAGTAGATGCTCATAGGCTGGATGGACAAATATTTGATCTGTTACAAGGCAGTTTTCCTGTGTTCTGTGCAGAGATGCCATGCACACCCTCTACTGAGGGCTGGTAGTTCTGCTCCACTTCTGCTCAGGTCAATAAATGACCCAGTAACACCCATGCAGTTACGGTACTTAGCAGAAGCCAAGACCTCTTGATTGGAAGGTGCCAAGGCCAGAGGAGTGAATCATTCAGAAACATAACAGGTACCCTACTTGGGACCCCGGTACCTGAGAGCATCCTGCAGTAACCATCTGATCAGGAGGTCCGTTCTGCACAAATGGAGGATTTGGGTTTTTAGTGTTGTGGCACCTACTCTTTGGAATCACTGCACAGGTGCCATCTCTATCGTCCTTTCGGCAATACTACAAGTAGGGATAACTCAGTTGGTTAGAGCATGGTGCTGATCATGCCAAGGTTTGATCCCCTTAGGGGGCAACTGCATATTCCTGCACTGCAGAAACTCTACATTTCTATGATTGCATGAAGACCTTCCTCTTCCAGCAGGCCTTCTGAGAAAAGATTTCCCCCAGCTTTCATCTATATAGGAATTCTTTTTAAATCAGTGTTTTTAGATGTTTTAATTGTTTTATCACTTGTGTGTTGGCTGCCTTGGGCTTCTTTGGGAGGGAGGGAGGGATATAAGATTTTAAAATATATGGATACTTTGGGCTTGCGCCATTGATAATTTCATTTGTATATCTCTTATAGCACATTATGAGTTCTCTTCAGCACACATAGCTTAGAAATGAATGGTACTACAGATTGCCAGGGCTTTTTTCCAGCCAGAATGCAAACAAGGAGAAAGTTCATGGTGAGCTCCGGCACCTCTTTTTCTAGAAAAATTGAATGGCCGATTGTCATTCCAGAGTTGGTGCTCTGTATGAAACCCACAGAGCACCACTGCTGACATTCTTGCTGCCCAGAGGTTGCAATGAGCATATTTTGATCCAAGATCAAAACAAGTCACAGACAGGAGGCGGGATGCTGTCTCAGAAATTAAGGTTGGCTGGAGGAACAGGATCTGCAAAGAACTTGTGATGATGCTCTGATGCTCAGTATTACCAAAACCATTTGCCAGCTGACTAATGATGCTTAGGATGGAGGAAGTATTCTCTCTGTTCCCATTTTACACAGGATGGACCAGGCACACCTAGAGACTAAGGCTCAGTGCTCACAAACAGCAGATGAGCTGGTCAACTTGCTCCTGGGCTTCAGTACTTCAGCGAAGAGCAAGTGGAGGATCTGTATGACTTCATTCAAAACAATTATTTAAATGGTTTTCGCCTTGCCTTCTCGCTGAGCATGATTAATTTTCTCCATGCATGGAAATGCATTCCACCCCAACCTTTTTTTTGCTTTTCGTATGGAGGAATATTCAACCAAAGGATGAAATGTCACCTTCCCCATGCCTCCTTTTTGCAATAAATTGTGTGTAACATGCCACTCGCTTCTGAAAGCGTTGGAGATGCAGCAATCCGTAAAGGATTTTTTGCTTATGTCGCCAAAAGCATCTTTGAGCATCTCTTGCGCTGTTTGTGCTTTGAATGTTAACAGAGGTTGGGAAGTGGGAGAGGAAGAGAAAGAAAGACACTAAAAATCAAGCCTATCATTTAATTGCAGTAAGTTTTGCATTAGCAATATATACTGCAGGGAATGCAGAAATGGATGTAAATGTTATGTGTCACTGAACTTCAGTAGGGATATTGTTTGGTTGGAAAAGGTGCAGAAAAGGGAAAGGGAAAATATCCGAAGACTGGATAGATTTCCCTAGGACAAATGGTTACAGCATAATGGGCTGTTGAGCACAGAAAAATAATCAAGCAATCAGGGTGGGGGTGAGCGGGCCATACAACAGAAGTGTCTGCATGGTGTGGGAAAAGTGGATAGAGATTTCATTTGCCCCCAACCACCACTGTTTCTCCCTTTTTTCTAATACCAACCCCAATTTGGTCATTCAGTGAAGCAGAAGGATGGGAGATACAGGACAGGCTAGAGGAAATACTTATTTTCATTGCTAAACTTTGGAATTCACTGCCTTAAGGTGTAGCAAGAGCCACTCAAATGGCTTTAAAAGGGGACTAGACAATTTCATGGAGGTAAAGGATAATCATGAGTTACCTTCAGGAGAGCTGAGTGCAGGGTAGGAACCAATGTTGGACAAATTACCCTAGCAGGAGCATGATGTGTCCCCCGCCAGACTACTGCCCCTCATCTAACACCCCAAACACCCTCAAATACTCCTGGAAGCTGTCAGCATGTGACAGCAGCCACACCCTGGGAACGGCTTCGACTGGCCAGCTAAACGAGGTGAGGGTAGCCAAGGCGTTTCAAACCATTAGTGAGTTAGGGATTTCCCCTGCATGCAAAGACAGACTCTAGCAGATGGAGCTTGTGAGACCAATAGTGGGTCCAACAGTCAAGAAGGTGGTTTCTGCACATGCTGTAGAGCAGCCTTTCTCAACCTGTGGGTCCCCAGATGTTCTTGAACTACAACTCCCATCACCCCTAGCTAGCAAGGCCAGAGCTCAGGGATGGTGGGAAGTGTAGTCCAACAACATCTGGGGACCCACAGGTTGAGAACCACTGCTGTAGAGGGAAGGGAGAGGCAGATGGGGATCATCAACCCAAGAAGGTAGCCCTTCTAGGAGAAGGAAAACTGATCCTAAACCTCTGCTGCCTTTCGGGACATCTTTGGGAGAAGAAAATGCTAAGGTGTAAACCCTACACAAATACAGAGTGAAGTCCCTAAGGAAGTTGGATGGTGCCTTGTACGCCTCCTTCCAGCAACTCCTGCAGCCAAGCTGGTGCCAAACGTATTGCTCTGCTTTCCTTTGGACCACATCAGTGGGGCCAAGAGGCGAGGGGTCTTGTCATCTGGGCAGCCCAGGACCTCCATGCATATTGCCCAGGCTTGTGCCCCAGGGGAAGTCCATTTGGTGCTGCTAACGCTGTGGCTTGACTTCACCTCCAGAGATGCACTCCATTGTCTCTTGAGACAGACAACAGCCACAGCAACCTCCAGGAGCAGAGAGAGCATGCCTCTGGGTACCATTTTCAGTGGGAGACTGACAGCAGGATATATAGCTTATGGGTTTCCCTTCTGGTTGGTCACTGTGAGAGAACAGGATGCTGGACTAGATGGGCCCCTGGCCTGCTCCAGCAGGGCTCTTCTCGTGTTCTTACTCAAAGGGAGTACCAGGAGCTCAAGATGAAGCACATTTTCATCAAGTTTTCCTCATTACTTCACCTGCTAATTCTTGTTAGGAAAAAACAATACTTTACTCCACACCCAACAGCACATATACAGTGATTGCTACTTCTGCCTGGAATGTGGTTTTGCAAATGTCATGGGTGGCTGTTGGCACTCACTGCAAGCCGTACAACTCCAGCCTCCAAGTATCTGAACTTTTTAAAAAGTTGTATTTTAGTGTTTTACATATTTACTGTTCTAGGGCCTTTCAGTTCCTTCAGAAGTGGTTATTTAAAATTGCTTTCCCTTGATTTCCCTATACTGCCAGTCAGGGTAGATGATGCCATGATTTGACTTGGTATGGGGCTATAATGTTATTAAGCACACTTTCCCTTTGTTTTATTGTTTCAGGTGAGCGAATTTTTAAATTGAATTTTCAATTTATTGCTGTCTTACAACCAACACAGCCTCCTGACAGATTACACAATAATTGCATCATGGGGGAAAAACACCCCTGAAAGGTTGGCATTCAACATGCTAAAAGAAGAAATGTTCAAACAGCCAGAAAAGACTGAGTAACTTTGGGAGACTGGGGTTGTCTGTCTTGTAAATGTAAAAGGTCCAGTTGTGACCGACTCTGGGGTTGCGGCACTCATCTTTCTTTATTGGCCGAGGGAGCTGGCGTACAGCTTCCAGGTCATGTGGCCAGCATGACTAAGCTGCTTCTGGCGAACCAGAGCAGCGCACAGAAACGCCGTTTACCTTCCCGCCGGAGCGGTACCTATTTATCTACTTGCACTTTGATATGCTTTCGAACTGCTAGGTTGGCAGGAGCCGGGACTGAGCAACGGGAGCTCACCCCGTTGCGGGGATTTGAACCGCCGACCTTCTGATCGGCAAGTCCTAGGCTCTGTGGTTTAACCCACAGCGCCACCCACGTCCCTTTTTCTTTCTTGTACATATAAGCATATAAAACTGCATCAATCTGTTGTGCAATAATCTTTGTAGGAACATTGGAAGCTGCCTTATATGCAATCAGACCATTGGTTCAATGAGCTCAGTATTATGTGCACTGATTGGCCGTGGTTTTCCAGGGTACCAGGCAGTAGTCTCTCCCAGGCCTGCCTGGAGATGCCAGGGATTGAACCTGAGACGTTCTGCATGCAAGGCTGATGCTCTTACCACTGAGCTACGGCCCTTGCCCTTCCACTAGGCACTGTTTATTGGTAAGTTTCTCTGCAGGAGCCAGTTGCCATGTTTCATTGAGCCAAGTTATTACATTAATGGTGGCTGAGTTTCGTAAATACCCTTGGTTTTGTTTTTCTCATTTCTTGGTGGAATTAAAAGGAAGTATCCTCTCTCTAGGCTGAACTGGGGCACACCCAGTATTGGTATGATGAGAGCTGTGTTTAAAGTACTAGCGAAGAGGGAGAGAAAAGAAGTGGCCCTGTGGAAATTCTCTGCCCTCTGCACATAACAGCTGAGCAGCAAGAATGTTAAGTGATGTGCTGTGGCCAGAGAGAGATTAAAATTCAACCCTCACTTTAAATAAGAATAGTTCTGCTCTCAACTATGAAATCCACAAATGGGGGTGGGAATCTAAAATGGAATGAATTTTCGGAGTGTTACATTCTACCGTACTGGCTGAAGCGTAGTTTATCATCATCTTCTTGAATCAATAGCTTTCGCTTTCTCAGCAGTATTGCTCTGGGACACGAAGGCAGGGTAAATTAGAAAAGATCAATATTTTATCCCACTGAGCTAAACCTCACATTTTGTGTGTCTCATCGTCTTCTCTTTCCCAGGTAAAAAGCTCAGGGATGAGGAGGTGATGAGAAAAACCTTGGAGAGCTGCTGCCAGTCAGAGTACAGAATATTTGGCTAGATGGAGAAATAGGTCTATTCCAGATAGGGATGAGTGAACCTGCCCATTTTGGTTTCTCATTTTTCTAGTTGTAAGTTCAGTTCTTCACAATTCCAAAAAAAGCACCTTTTTAAAAAATAAAAGGCCTCATGAAAATTCACCAGCATTTTAGAGTGCACTTGTCCTAATGTACACATTTTAATATGCAATTTTGCCTATCACACACACTTCCCCAAATCAATTTCCCCTAATATAGTGGATTTTTGTATGTTATTTTCATGAACATGAGCATCTTATACACACTGTACCCTGTGGGTGGTAAGATCCACATTTGTGTAAGAAAACTGGATCAAACATAGGGTTGCTAGCCATCCCTAGAAAAACACGATCACCCCATTTCTGGACAAAACTGTCCCCTGTCCTGTTTGGACTTCAAACAGGACTCCTTATTTCCCTGTATTCGAATGCAGCCGGCCCAAAATGGTGGTTGTGTCGCTGTTGGTGCAGCTGACGATGAGCCCGGCCTGGCTCAAGCAGCAATAGAGAGAAGGGAGAAGGAGTGACCCCATTTCCCTCCCTACCTTCTTCTCACTGGCACTCTTCCTCAGGTGTTGCCCGCAGGTCTAGCATAGTGTGGGTCTGCTGCTGCTTGATCCCCTCTGCCGCCCTGACCTGACATCTCCCCCTCTTTCCCTCCTCCATGCCCGAGTCCTTTTCGACGCTAGCATGGGCGACAGGCTGGAACTGTGGCTCAAGTCACCTGTGGGAGCCAGCTGTCTACCTCTGGCCCCTACCCATAAGTCAAGGGCAAGAATGGGGCCAAGGTGCTGAGGGAGGCAGAAGGCTGATCGCAGGGAATTCCCCTCTACAAAGGTGGGGGGGGGGTTTGGTGTCCTAAGAGTGTGTGTTCCCCCCAATCCCCACCCTGACCTGTCCTTTATTTTGCCCGACCTGCCTTGTATTTTGCCAACCCTAAGCAAACAACAACTATACTATTATACAGTGGTACCTCGGGTTACAGACACTTCAGGTTACAGACTCCGCTAACCCAGAAATAGTACCTTGGGTTAAGAACTTTGCTTCTGGATGAGAACAGAAATCATGCAGCAGCAGCACGGCGGCAGCAGGAGGCCCCATTAGGTAAAGTGGTGCTTCAGGTTAAGAACAATTTCAGGTTAAGAACGGACCTCCAGAACGAATTAAGTTCTTAACATGAGGTGCCACTGTAACAGGTAAGCGCAAAAAGGCGTTTACTGGAAGCAGTTTGCCAGGATTTCAGGTAGAAATCTACCTGGAGATGCCAGAGTTTGAAACTGTGCCTTTTGCACAGAAAGCATGACCTCTACCACTGAGCCATGCTCTTCCTCCAAAGTTCAGGAGACATTGACGTGGCAACCAACTTTTTCAGATTAGCACCTGTCACCCAGTCCAGGAATTGGTTTGGTCCTGTAGCAGCGCTTCATCAGAGCCAAGCCATACAAGAGCAGTTCCAATGACAACAGTAATTTACCTGCACACTTCCATTCTAAGATGTATTAACACATGTCCGGTCCATTCAGTCACACAAACATTAATTCATACATATTTATTTATTAAATTGACATCTTGCCCTTCCTCTCAGAGGCCCTGGGTGGGGAACACTCACTCACTCACTCACTCACTCACTCACTCATTCAATCATTCATTTGTTCATTCTCTAATGCGGAACAGGAATGCAGTTGCTCTGGGAATTTGAGCATGGTAGTCTTGCTGCTTACTGTAGCAATCTATCTGCTTCCACCATGCTCTGCTGGTATAATTCTAAATAAAATGCATATTACAAAGTCACATGTGGTGTGCTTTAAAGGAAATGAAATACTCCAATGCTACATCTGGATTGCTCACCACTTGGGAAACTGCAGAGTGTTTAACAATATTATTAATTTCATTTCTATACCGCTTTATATTTTAAAGAGACAGAATTTTTTTAAATAATAAATTTCTTATGATAAATATTTTTATTGATTTTCCAATATTGTTTCAATAACAGCCTTATTATATCAATGCCAATTTTATCCAATTAATACAATTATTAAAACCAATTATTTATATACCAAATGATCCAATTTAGTTAAAGTGACTTCCTCATGTGCTAGTTTTGATGGGTTCCTCTTTGATTTTTTTGTTTTGTTTTCTGCATTCCAAAATCTCAATAATTTCAATTACATTCCCTTCAAGATAATTCCTTATACAACAGCTACAATCCTACGGTTTCAATTTGTGTTGATATATTAAGTAATTTATAATGTTTCAAGTGAGGTACTCAGTCTGTAATCATTGTTCTTTCCTGCATGTGGTAAATCCCCCCCCCCCATATTGTTTCAACCATATACGGTGTTTTGGCCTTCATTCTTCCAACTGTTGATATTTCCCATCATGACTTGGGGGAAGCAGTTTCCCAAAAGCCTCTGCGTTGCTTTGTCCTGTGATTCAAGAGCTTGTTAGGGACCCCTCTGTTCCAACAAATAAACTGCCCTCGTCATTTTTTCCAACCTAGAAAGATTCCAAACTGCCAACAATTAATAAGAAAACCTCTGGCCTTGCAGCAGACGGACTCCTCTTGTCCTTTCAGCTGAAAAAATTATAGTTATCTTTCCAATTTGATTACATTCCAAATTGTCTCAGTCTCCTTCGCATTTCTTTGAAAATAACGGAGTACGGGGGTGGTTTTGTTCTATATTCCAGCATAGTTATTTCAAAGTGTGAATTCTCCATTCCATTCCACTCACACATGCAGTTCCAGTTTGATGTTAAATTTCTTATTATTCATCCAGTTTATTCCACCTTCCACTTTTTATACTATATTTTAATCTTCTGGGGAGGGTTTGCCGAATCAGAAATGTAGAAGAAAAACTTTGAAAAACAACCGTGGACTCCCCTCCCCTCCACCATCTCTGGCACCGAAAGGAACTTTAACTCAGTTCCAACCTTTAAATCCTTGTAGCCGAGATGTTCCGCAGTTTGTCATCTCATCGCCTGTGGCACGCGCCTGTACTTTATGCCAATTAAAGCCCAATTAGCAGGATATCCTCTGCTTCCAGGAACGAATGGGGGGGGGGGGTTCACGGCATTCGGAGTGCTCCATGCACCCAGTGCCTTTGCCTGCCCTTGCATTCCACAGAGAAGCAAGTGCCAGACCGCAGGGCAATCCACAGGTGAAAGCCCGTTCCTCTCCCACCCAGAGAGGAATTCAAAGAATGAATCCCCCCCCCATCATTCTTTGTTTATGTCCATCCATCTCTCCTTGCAATTTTGAGGGAGACCTCCTTTTCTGGTGCAGGCGGAAACAGGAAATCTTTAATAATAAATTTCACCTATGTCTAGGCACCTAGACATTCTGTTGTGGTGACAGTAACCTAGGTTTAAGATGCCATTGGGTGATTAGCTTATATAACTGAGATGCTGGAAATGTAACTTAAGACCTGCACACAAAGCAGCGAGCTAGGGCCCTTCCTCATATGTTCTATGGCAGTGGTGGCCAAACTTGGCTCTCCAGCTGTTTTTAGACTACAATTCCCATCATCCCTGGCCACTGGTCTTGTTAGCTAGGGATGATGGGAGTTGTAGTCCAAAAATAACTGGAGGACCAAGTTTGGCCACCACTGTTCTATGGGATATACTTTACTCCCTAGATAGGCAGAAATACAGAGCCGATGATGTATTCTCAAGGAAAAGAAGATGGCAAACAAATAACCTTCTAAATGCTTTTTTATATTGTGGCATTCGGAAGCTGTATTGAGAAATAAACAACAAAGGGAGTGTGGCCACTTTAAGGAGTGTTTTTGTGTTGCTGACTTAATAAACTGAAATTGCTGATATGTGACTATGCAGAATTCAATAACCAGTTTGTGTGGGCTCAGAAAATTATATATTTGCAAATTAGATTGTGTTAAGAAAGCACTGTATGGGCACAGACTGTTGTCCTGTAAAGAACATTAGGCCACTGAGTTTTGACCCTAGCCCCAGAGAGGAAAGGTAGGTTCATTTGGAGACCATGTCTCCCTCCTCAACATGAGCTCATAATGCTCTCCTGAAACCTCACAAAGGTCTAGAACCTTGCAGGTGTAAAAGCAGCTGAGGAAGAAGTTTCAGCAGGAACAGGACTGGCAAGGGAAGGGTTCAGCAACCCACTTCTAATGAAAATTACTCCACTCCAGAAAGCCCCCTTTAAGGGGGGGGGGTTAATCCCTTAAAGGTAAAGGTAAAGGGACCCCTGACCATTAGGTCCAGTTGTGACCAACTCTGGGGTTGCGGCGCTCATCTCGCTTTATTCGCCGAGGGAGCCGGCGTACAGCTTCCGGGTCATGTGGCCAGCATGACTAAGCCGCTTCTGGCGAACCAGAGCAGGGAACGGAAACGCTGTTTACCTTCCCACTGGAGCAGTACCTATTTATCTACTTGCACTTTGACGTGCTTTCGAACTGCTAGGTGGGCAGGAGTAGGGACCGAGCAACGGGAGCTCACCCCGTCGTGGGGATTCGAACCGCTGACCTTCTGATCGGCAAGTCCTAGGCTCTGTGGTTTAACCCACAGCGCCACCTGCGTCCCTTAATCCCTTAGGTGTTCCTTAAATGCCAGAATGTAACATAGTGGCACAACATATTCTTTGTAAGCAAATAGGTCAAGGTGAAATCTCTAGGTTGGGCTGGGAAGGGCTCCTGGGTGGAGACCCACTGCTGGTCAGTTTAGCACAGTACTGAGTTAGAGGGAGCTGGGATCTGACTCATTCTAAGCAAGCTATGCTCTTAAGGCAGCTTCCTGTCCATGTTTCACTTACACAGTGCCCAAGAAAAGGAAATGTGTCAACAAAAAAAGAGGACACAGATTTGCATATCATTTGCACAGCCTCACTTATATGTGTAGATTCAAATTTAGAAATAGCTAGTGTAATTTAAATAGAATAGTTTCAGGCAGAAGGCTGTAACCAGGTAAGGCTGCAACCAGGTAAGCTTGGTCAATCTGCTGTCCAGGTGTGGTGAACTGTTGATGGGAAGCTTCAAGGCGCTTGCTGGGAAGGTGGGCTTTCCATGACAACTTCAGGCTCTTCTCACCTGACCTCACCACCCTTGGGGTTTCCCCTTCTTTCCTGAATTAATATACACTGTTGGGCCTCCTGACATCTCCCTGACTTCAGACCCAGAGGTGAGTAGAGTGGCAAGGAGTGCCCCCACCAAGGCAGTTTGAATTAAGTTTGTTTGTTTATTCGAACTCTTGTTTGAAACAACAGAGTTTATAATTTGGAGGCATTCCCTTAGCATTAAGAAGTTGGTGATTTGAGGACTTGCCCTAAAGTCACATGGTAGTTCTAAAGATTTAGAGCAGGTACTGTACAGGCAACCTTTAGCCTCTTCAGATGTTGATGAACTACAACTCCCATCATCCCTGACCACTGGCCGGGCTTGCTGTAGGGCTGACAGGAGTCATAGTTCAGCAACATCTGAAGGGCTAGTGGTTCCCCACACCTGGCCCAGAGGTTGTTGCCAAGCTTGTTTGGAGAATAAAGTTGTTTCAAGTCATTCCTCATTCCTCTAGTCCAGCCTTTGCCAACTTGGCACCTTCCAGATGCTGTGGACTACAACTCCCATCAGCCCCAGCCAGCTAGGGTTGGCAAAAGCAGTTCGTCTGCCTTGTACCCAGAATCACAATTATTTTCTCACATGGCTCCCTCCTCGTTGGGAGTGCCTCTTATCCAACAGGCACTCACTGCAAGATTTAGATGGGAGGGGATGGCAATGAGAGCCTCTTGCTTAAAGGCCTAAGAATACAAGGAGCCAGTCCTGCTACACACTTGAACTGATGCTTGCTGGTTGCCAGCGCTATGTCTCTCATCCCTTTCCAAGCCAGCCTTAAGAGGCAGGCAGTGTGCCAGAGTTCTTGTGTCAACTTCCTTTGCATTGCTTTAAATGAGAAAGCGTTCATTCTGCCACACCCAACTGGACGTCATGAACGCCCTCGTATCTAGGCTATTGATGTCAGCCTTATTCAGGCTGACGTCATACCATGAGAAGCCTGAAGTCATCACTGCAAATAAAGAGGTGTTGGTTGAGCCATGGCACAGGTATCTTGCACAAGAAGTGTGAACTAGATTAAGTTGACACCTTTCATGCAGGGAAGTTCAGTTGCATTGTGCCATCCGAAAGGAATTTGTAGACTGCTGCCACCCTACGATGAATAAAATTGACATAAACTGAATCGACTTTTTCCTTCTACTAATTTCCCTATTGTTTCATTATGTTCCTCTCAAACAGTCGTGACTGAAGACTTGTGGGGGGGAAGGGAGGAGTATTTTTGGACCTGAAAAAAGAGTCAGAAAGAATTAACTGTACTAGAAAAGCATATTGAGATTAAACACAATCGTGATAAGCATTTTAATTTCAACACCAATTTAACAATAGAATCGGCTGTCTACGGAGGCTGTGAAATCTGTTTCACTGGCTGTTTTTGGAAAAAAGAGGGTGAGCACCTGCTTGGGAATGTATAATTTCCTATATGGAGAAAGAACGTCGACTGGCCCATCTGGCTGGGTCCACTGACTTCTACTCAGAACCATGATCTTGCAATATAGATTTTAAAATCTGTCTTTTCTGATTATATAATTTTGAATTGAAAGGCTTGAACGTTATATTCACTTCAAGATGCTGATTTCAAATAGGGATATTCTTGCCTAGTGTCATGTTCATTTTTTTGTGAATGTCAAAAGGCACCTCTGGGCAAATCTATTCCACCTGGTTGGTTCCCTGGCCATGGCATTTTCTCAGCACATTTCCACTTCTTTTTCTTAATCCCCATTTGACTTTACTGCCGATTAATCTAATTGACTGTTTTAACTCACACAATTTTGTTGACGATCTTACCATATTACCTCTGGCATTACGTATTACATTTTTACCCAACTCTGTCCACCAAGAAGTTCAGGGCCTTGTATATAGTCTGCCCCCATTTTATCCTCACAACTGCCCTGTGAGGTAGCTCAGTCTTAAGACAGGGTGACTGGGACAAAGTCACCCAATGAGCACATGGCTGACTGAGGATTTGAACCCAGATCTTTTCCAGTGAGCATTCTAACCATATTCAGGTCTGACTTTTTGTGGACTAAGATAAAAATCCCGTATTAGCTGTCTCTCTCCCCTAAAAGCACAAATTCTAAGACAATTTATGTGTAACTTTTATGTTAGTTCTAAACTGTTTTTATTAATATTATTCATTTTATTTCTACACAGCTTTATATTTTCAAGGGGGGAAAACCTCAAAGCGGTTTACAGCCTACATTAAGGCATCAAATAAAACAATCCTGAAGAAAACATTACTGAAGAAAGTCAAATATATAAGTATACAGTCAAAGCAACATCATTAACAGGACACTAAAATATTAAAGATTTCAAAATAAAACATTACTTAGATCAACTGCAGAATGCACATTTAAAACAGCATAATTTCCAAGCATTTTCATGCGCTGCTCTGGTTTGCCAGGAGCGGCTTCATCATGCTGGCCACATGACCCGGAAGCTGTCTGCGGACAAACGCCGGCTCCCTCGGCCAGTAAAGCGAGATGAGCCCCGCAACCCCAGAGTTGTCCACAACTGGACCTCACGGTCAGGGGTACCTTTACCTTTAATTTCCAAGAAAATAAAATATTATCATAAGCATAGAACATATCTGTTTCTGTTGCTGCCAATCCTGCCAATGGTGGTTCACAGCAGGTGGCGGCTGTAGAAGCTCAGGCTCAATGACCTGGGTCTGCACTAAGAGACAGCCAAGATCGTCTCTGGCATTCTCTGGCCAGCAGCCTCAGGTTTTGTAGTTGGGAGTCAGTCAGGTCTCCTGGGAAAAGGTCTGCAAGGCAGGGAGCAGGTCTTCTAGGACTCACAGCCAAGATGGCCAGTATTTAGGACTGAAGAGCAATGGCATAATTGCCTTCCATTCCTTCTCTTTATTTAATAATTGTTGACTCTTGCTACTCAAATCAGAGAGTAAAATTCCTCCTCCTGGCAGACTCTTTAGTTTATCTTAGTTAAGCTCAATGAGGTGATAATTTGGACACTAACATCATAATCCTATGCTTTTTTACTCAGATGTAAGTCCCACTAAATTCAACAGCTCTTATTAAGATTGCAGCCCAAAGGGCTTTGTTGAGAACTAATGTTTGACAGCTGAATGTGCAAATGTGCAATAGAATGGTTTCAGAAGAATCAAAACGTTTAAATAATGCCCAAGGGCATTATGTAGACATTGATGGCAAGGATGGAAAGATAGACAAATTAGACAGAGAACAGTGAGCATAACAAGACCAGGCATGATCTTAGAGAAGGAAGCTCTTACATTAGCCTCTATAATAAAAACTCAAAAGGAAGGAGTACATTAATTTCTAGTCCCTTGAATATGTATCTGCCAAATCAACACTGAAATTAGTACACTGGTGGAATAATACATTGTTGTAAGTTGCTAAGAACTTTTTTTACCTGTGCATTCCAGCAAGAATGCAGACTATCAGTGAATCTTAACAAATGATAATTTATAGTAATGGGGAGGAGGTGGGAATCTTACCTTTCTCCTTGCCTGCTAATTTAGTGTGTCTCAGGATACTGAAAAACAGTGAGCACTGTTCAATGCACATCAGCCTGCAGAGGTCTCTGGCGGGTTGCCACTCACCAGTTAAACATCTCTGCGGGCTGAAACCTATTTAATCTCTGAAAAATCCCTGGAAAAGTCCTTTAAATAAAACTTGGCTGAGACACGTTGCACTGCTATGAAAATATAACCCATTTTTTCAGCACCTGGAGACATGTTCTATTTTGTTTGTGGTTTCACTTTGGATACTTTCAGGTTTTTGCATTTCCTGTTCGTCTTAGTTTAATACGGCAATATTCCTTCTCTCTCTGCAAAAGCCAAAACTAAAGGAAGGAGCAACACATTATTTTCAAGTCTCGTGGAGACATAGCTGCCAACTCAATGCTGGAAACATAATACTGATACACTGCAGCCATCCTCTGTTTGAAACGTCCATTCAGGAGATGGGACAGTGTTCCCCTTCATTTGTCTCAATGCTCTTCAAGGAACCAGATCTTCCCTGGCATGATGCATGACCCACCATTTGGACTCTTGGCTGTACTTTTGAGCTCCTGGATGGGGAACCAGTGGTCGTTCAGATGTTGCTGGTCTACACCTCTCATCATCCTTCATTCACTAGGCTGGCCAGGGATAATGGGAACACAACCACATCTGATGGGCCACAGGTACTGGCCATGAGGAACCCATGTCTCCTTCAGAGCCATACTGTCTATAACCATAGAGATGATACATTACATATTGCCAGAAATCACAAGTGGGCAGAGTGTTGTTGCTTTTAGGTTCTGTTTATGGGCTTCCCATAGGCATCTGGTTGGCCACTGTGAGAATTGGGTGCTGGACTAGATGGGCTTTGGGCATGATCCAGAAAGAGTCTTCTTATACTCTCGAACTTTGTTCTCATTCCTGACCTGCATATCACAAGATTCTGCCCATTCTCTGCCTCTCCTGGCCACACTCAGAGGTATAACATTTATTAATTTCAAAAGCTCTTTGATCAGGGAAATCACCCTGACGAAGAGTCATTAGCTTTCCCCATTCCCCATCTACTTGTTTGATGTTATCTTTTTCAGTAGGTTTTTTTTTTAATAGGCTTCCAGTTCCTCAGATATCATCCTGGCAGAGAGTGCCGTAACTTGTTGTAACTGCGCTTTGGGAAAACGCCCCTTTCTAGACAGTGGTGCAAGTAGGTGATTTTGGACTTAGAGGCCCTGTTTGGGGAGAAGGGTGCTTTAGGTAGTAATGGTCATGTTGTGCGGATGCCTGATTATCATCTTCCAAAGCAACTACTCTATTCCAAACTTAAAAATGGAAAGCATAATGCTGGTGGTCAACAAAAGAGGTTTAAAGACTGTCTCAAGGCAAATCTTTAAAAATGTAGTATAAACACCGACAACTGGGAAACACTGGCCTGTGAGCGCTCCAGTTGGAGAACAGCCTTTACCAAAGGTGTCATGGGCTTTGAAGACACTCAAACTCAGAATGCAGGGGAGAAATGTGCTAAGAGGAAAGCACGCTTGGCAAATCCACACCGTAATCAACTCCCGCCCGGAAACCAATGCCTCCACTGTGGAAGGATGTGTGGGTCCAGAATTGGCCTCCACAGTCACTTACAGACTCATTGTTAAAACCGTGTTTATGCAAGACAATCTTACTCGGCTACAAGTGATTGCCAAAGAAGAAGAATGTGTATTTAAATAGCAATGTGTATCCACCCTGAACGCAATTTATTGAATTTATGGTGTGAGGAATGCCCTCCGCAGAGAAGTGCATCTGTCTCCATCATTATTAATTTCCAGGAGAAATTTGAAAATTTTCCTTTTTATCCAGACATATAGTGGTTGAAGAGACTGGCTGTTCCTGCCAATCCTAAGATCGCTAGATGAAACAATGTTTTTAATTGCAACTGTTTAGAAAGTTTTAGCTGAAACTGTTTTCAGATGTAAACTTTTCAAGAATGGTTTTTACTGTGTTTTCCATCATGGGCTCTTTAGGGAGAAAGGGTGCATATCAATTCAATAATATGTGTGTGAGGTCCTTCCCCCCCCCATCAATCTATCTATGAGGAAGAGCAGTACAAAAATTCAGAAAATAAATAGATCTTTTTATCTAATGTTGGGGGCCCTTCTAGGTATTGTATTAAATGGGACATCCTATTCCAGCACCACCATCATCATAATCATTTTATTATTTATACCCCATCCGTCTAACTGGGTTCTGGGTTGCCCCAGCCACTCTGGGTGGCTTCCAACATATATAAAAACATAGCAAAATAGTAAACATTTAAAAATTTCCCTATATCTGATCTGACTTCAGATGTCTTCTAAAGGATGTATGGATACTTATCTCCTCGGCTCGGGGTTTACATAACTCCATACCCTCCAACATTTCCCCGATGAAAATACGGACATCCTAAGGAATAGCAGGACATTCTGGAATCAAATCAGAAAACTGTAAATCCGGGACTGTCCTGTGGAAAATAGGGAAACTTGGAGGGTCTGTGGGGGTCTTTCTTCCCACCCTAGAGTTGGTGAGGTCTGAATCTGGGACCTGTTGCACGCAAATGCATGTGCCAGCTCTGAGCTATGTTCATGAGGAACTAAAATGTATGTGAGCCTTGACGCACACTGTAGCAGAAATTGTCATTCTCTCTGCCTAACAGGATTGTTGTGATGATAACACTGAGAAGATCTGAACAATGCACATCACCTTCGGCATTGTGGATGAAAGGTGGGGTATAAATACAATGAGAATTTTTTATTTTTTTAATCACATACATGAGGTTGTCAGAGGATAGAGATTAACAGCCTTGACCTGTGTTGTGCCATAGTCTATTCTGGAAATTCACATGGTGATCCTCAAAAGAGAGGCCAGTGTCTATTTTCCCTTGAACCCTTAAGCGGTGCCAAGTACCTTCTTGACTGAAATCCAATATTTAGTCAGCATTTATTCGCTGAATTTCTGGAAGGGTGCCCAGGATATGTGTGCTTAGAGAGAATAGCCCCGGAGGCACAAATCAATGGCATGTTTCCCAAACGAGAATGAAAAATGAAAAAGGCTTGAGCCTTTCCAAATAAATAGGCAGAAGTCTTTTATTCTCAGTAATACCTTGGATTCTGAGATACGATTGGGTGTGTTTGTCTCCCTGTTGTCCTAGTTACTGCCCAACCAGCAATCTCAATTTATGTAACCACCATTTGATCAGTAGGCCAAAAGCCTGAATCTGTGGTGGTTCTTGGCAGGTTGGGACTATCAAGGCTTCCTTTGCAATCTCCATCATTCATACCTCGCCAATTTGTCTTGGATTTTGATGGGTTTTGTTAATTCCAAATGTTGTGATCCTTCAAACAAGTGCACATTAAGTTCAGGCAACTTGCTCATATTAGAGAGGTGCCAAGAAATGAGGGAAGCTTTTCGGTTTGATGCTGAAAGGAACAGCTACCACTTCAAACTCCATTATTTGAAGGACCAAGAGGCATTTAATACTAGTGGTAGACTTTGGTGCTATGGCACCCTGAGATAGGCCAAAATTTGCCCCCTCCCAACCCTCGTGTTGTGCCACGCTTTGGGAAGAAGGTGGGAAGACTATAGGACCCTGTCAGAGCCCTCATGCCTCCTTCCCATAGCTGGGCGGGTGCCCCCTCTCCGCTTGGTGCCCAGTGTGGCAGAACCAGTCACACTGCCCTAAAACCACCTCTATTTAATACCCTACTGTTCTTGATTCCAACATGTTAAACTATGGAACTTATCTTGAGAGCCAGTGTGGTGTAGTGGTTAAGAGCGGTGGACTCGTAATCTGGTGAACCGGGTTCGCGTCTCCGCTCCTCCACATGCAGCTGCTGGGTGACCTTGGGCTAGTCACACTTCTTTGAAGTCTCTCAGCCCCACTCAGCTCACAGAGTGTTTGCTGTGGGGGAGGAAGGGAAAGGATAATGTTAGCCGCTTTGAGACTCCTTCAGGTAGTGATAAAGTGGGATATCAAATCCAAACTCCTCCTCCTCCTCCTCCTCCTCCTCTTCTTCTTACCTCCCTAGGAGGCAGTGATGGCCACCAACTTCAATGGCTTTAAAAGAGGAATAGTCAAATTCATGGAGGATAAGGTTATCAATGGATACATGCTATGTTTCCCTCTACAATTGGAGGCATCAAGGCTTATGAATTCTAGCTACTGAAAACCACAGGAGGGGAGAAGGCTCTTGTGCTCATGTTCCGCTTGCAGATTTCCCATAGGCAACTGGTTGGCCACTATCCTGCCCTTCATCTGAGGATCACCGCAGACTCTTCTTATGTTCTGATATGCCAAATGGAACCTCTGTGTATGATGGAAGTATACCTTCCGCTCTCAGATCTTGCAAATGCTTATGGCTTTTAAAAAACATTTTCTCCCTTTCCTTTCCAGCCTTTCCGCTTTTTTTTTAATGCAAAGAAATGCAGGCAAATGACATTGCAACCCTTTATGTGTGTACTTGGAAGTAAGGCCAGTTTTCAAAATGGTGCATAGGATCTCAGCTTTAATCTGAGAGCTGGTCTCCTTTAATGTTCCTAACATCACCATTAGAAATGCATCATTTGCATGCAGAATCAATCCCTGGTGTCTCTAGGTAAGGCTGGGGAATTCCTCGGCCTGAAATGCTGGAGAGCGTCTGCCTTCATAGAAGTACTAGATTTGGTTTTGGCCATACAGAGAAATAATGATATGCCCTTTCAAGGTGTTCAGTGAAACGTCCTTTGCTCGCCTCCCTTTGAGGTGAGAGGGGCCAGCTGCTTTAGCTTGCAGAATCAAGCCTTGCCATATTTGATTAACAAACACAAGAGAGCAATGAATGAGTGGATGGCGATGTCAGGTAGATGCCCTGTTAAAAGTGAGTGAACAAGGAGTGGCAATCCCAGAATAAACACCTAGAAATGGATCCAGATGAGAAGCCTTGTTAGCCAAGTTAGATTGACGTTTTCAATTTAATTTTGACAGTCTGTGAGCAATTTGTTTTCTGCCTTCCTTTCCTCCCTCCCTTTCCCCAACTAAACTTTCTTTATCTACTTTGACATTTGGTTTAAAAAGGTATTTCTCACTAAAAGTTTCCCCATGTGCTGGGACTGCAGATTGTGTATCTTCTGTGCTTTGGGGAAATGAAACTGATGTTGCTTTGTTTTTATTTTGTTTCCCGACAGCAGGGGCATTAGGTCCATAAGGCTTAGAAGCAGCTGGACTTGGGGAGAGCTTCAGCCTGATTGGTGGCAGACAATCAAAATTCTTCTGGGGTGAGAACCCTTACCAAAAAAATATGGGAGTCTGCCAGGGGGGGGGGGGGAAGACTCCATTTCCCCAGATCCATGACTCTGAATTAGAAGTAGGATAACATTGCCAAGGCATGATAGCATTGTTTGCAATGGAAACTGAGCATCACCGCATCGCCTAGGAATTATACGAAAGGCTTCAGTCCTACGTACCCTTCCCTGAGGCTGAATCCCCCACATATTCAGATTGAGTAAATCCTGATAAAACAGACATATGACTGGACTGCACAAAATCCTATGTTACACAGAATTCCAAAGTCCGCTGCCACTTGTTGCATTCAGATGGGTAACTACCCAAGCAAAGGACAGTGAAGTCCACTGAAATCAATTGGCTTGGCAGCACTCAAATCTCTATTGGTTTGTGGCTTACTGGAAAGCACATCTTGCAGACACCACTTTGTGGTTGGCTAGTACTGCAGCAGAATAGGAAATTGCCACCTGCCTGGCCAAACCCTCCCACACCTTGGTCTTGCAGCTTTAGCAATGGGAAGAAGCAGGGGAAGATTTACCCAGCATAAAGAAGAAGAAGAAGAAGAGTTTGGATTTGATATCCCGCTTTATCATTACCCGAAGGAGTCTCAAAGCGGCTAACATTCTCCTTTCCCTTCCTCCCCCACAACAAACACTCTGTGAGATGAGTGAGGCTGAGAGACTTCAGAGAAGTGTAACTGGCCCAAGGTCACCCAGCAGCTGCATGTGGAGAAGTGGAGATGCGAATCCGGTTCACCAGATTATGAGTCTACCGCTCTTAACCACTACACCACACTGGCTCTGCAGTGTGAGTTGCAGACTCAAGAGATGGCATTTATTTTCCCACTATAATACAGCAGTTATGGGCAGTAGATCAGCCAGGGGTTCTGACTCCTGGTTATTTAACAACAGCAACAAGAACACCACTTTCCTCACCTAAATTACCGTAGGCTGCTGGGATTTTTAAAAGAAGAAGAAGCTGTCCTGGAATGGATTTTTGAGTGCAAAGGCTATGAGCTCTGAATGTGCTCAGAGGCAAGCTTCTTCTTTAATTCTAATCATCTCTTTTGCACCTGGTTATGGTTGGTAGATCTTGGGGTATTAAAAAACACCAAGTAGATTAAAGAAGATTGAAGTCTGACCACCTCTGAAGCACAATCACTTCCCAATGCCTGCAGGTCAAGCTACTGCAAACTGCAGAGTTACAAGGAGTGGTTATGTGTGCTACAACAGCTGCACAGATGCTACTTGCCCAAAGATGGAAGGAGGACAACCTACCTACAAAAGAAGAATGGCAGGTAAAGATGACGGACTTTGCCGAATTGGCAAAAATGACCGGGAAAACCAGAGATCAAGAGGACAATAAATTTAATAAAGAATGGGGAAATATCTTAAGTTACTTGAAAGAACACTGTACAGTAAACAACTGAAAACATTGGCAGGATTTTGAAAACGCTTGCAATGAAGCGAGAACTATGATGTAAACTGAGTTTTAAGAAAATATGGAGACTATGATAAGATGCAGTTTGAAAAGAATATCCGGGGAAACCATGGCGGAGTGGAGGGAAGTTCCAAGATTCTGAGAATCCTATTTGTAAAATGATTATGATTTATGTATGAAGATAAAAGTGAAAAGTGAAAATGAATTTTAAAAGTTAGGTTTTTTTAAAACACACAGAGACAGGCAACCCTAGTTTGGACAGGTCCAAAGCTGCTCCATGAATTGAAGGGTGAGTGGATATCCTGTCTCAAAGTCTCTCCAACACTGGATAAAACAGGCTGGCTAGAGGGGTCCATGACAGATGTGAGTGGAGGTGTTCACAAGTTACCTCCTGTGCTTGTACAATCTGTCTGCACAAATAGTTGAGTTGCACACTCATGCAATTACTCGCATGTAACATCCAACAAGTCTGTACAGTTCATGTACCCTTGTTCACAATAGCTGAGCTGTACGGATCAACAAGTGCACACTCTTTCACACAAACACTTGTACAGTGGTACCTCAGGTTACATATGCTTCAGGTTACATACACTTCAGGTTACAGACTCCGCTAACCCAGAAATAGTACCTCGGGTTAAGAACTTTGCTTCAGGATGAGAACAGAAATCATGTGGCAGCGGCAGCAGGAGGCCCCATTAGCTAAAGTGGTGCTTCAGGTTAAGAACAGTTTCAGGTTAAGAACGGACCTCCGGAACGAATTAAGTACTTAACCCGAGGTACCAGGGCACACATGTAGAGGCAGCTTGCACTTCTGCCTGGGGTCATGTGTGAGCAAGCCTGACGTTGAGTAGAAATGACAGCATTTCCACATGGTATCAAGCAGGGAGAAAGGCAATAGACATGTTCGTTTCCTGGACAGGATTGCACAAGTTGCTGTCGGCCCATGAGCCTTTTTTTCGACAGCGCTGCTACTGATTCCAAAACCAGGATCTTCAAAGCAGTATTTGTATGTGCCATCTGGAGAGCACAGCAAAGAATTCACTCTGCTGTTCTTGATTTCCAGAATTACACAAACAATCGTCGTTGCAACATGGCACGCAGCACCTGCTGGTGCCAGAGGTTTTTGTTTGTTCTCCACAGCGGTGTAATTATCTAACTTCATTTGTCGCAGATTGCTTCAGCGTGTGTGAATAATGGAGCAGCGATGGTAAAAAACGATTAGCATTCTGGTTAGAAAGGATGTGCAATGGTGAGCAGTTTTGCTTATCTGCAGCAATGGCAAAGCAAAACCTTTTGGCACAGCAAAGGAACCAACGACCCGTCCTCAAAACCAGATGGGGAGTGCGCTGCCAACAATTGAGCAAGCAATCCTTTCTCCCTCGTTGAGTTCCATGTCGAGGAAAGCTCAGGCATTGCATTTTTCAGTGGTAGGCTCATCGTTTGAGCCATTTAGCCCTCCCCCTTTCTGTGTTGTGATGATGAGACAGAGCACTTTTTATGCTGATACTTAAGCACGAAGAGGAAAAACCCTGGGGTTTTCCCATCTGGAAAGGCCCTCCCTCCCTTGGCAACAGTTTCAAGGGCTGTGCACCTGTTACTTGCCGCTCTTCATCACTAGATGTCACTCCTGCTTATGCTAAAACCACACACACAAATCACAGCAGATAACTTCCCCAGTGGTGAGGATAAGGATAATGGCAGAGGCAATATTATGTTGCTACAGTGGTACCTCGGATTACATACACTTCAGGTTACATGCGCTTCAGGTTACATGCGCTTCAGGTTACAGACTCCGCTAACCCAGAAATAGTACCATGGGTTAAGAACTTTGCTTCAGGATGAGAACAGAAATCGTGCAGTGGCGGCGCAGCGGGAGGCCCCATTAGCTAAAGTGGTGCTTCAGGTTAAGAACAGTTTCTGGTTCAGGTTCACAACCTGACTGGAAGAGTCTGCGACCAGAAGGAGGAGGACTACCAGGAAGAATGGATGAAATTTAAAGACTATTTAGTTAAACACGTTAAATTAACTTAATTGGAAAGCTTGCAATTACCAGATAGGCTTAGGATTTAAATATGTAATGTGATGAACTAATATGTTTAAAGTTGAATGGTTAAGAAAGAAAGATGTTAATTAAGTTAAATTTTTAAGAATTTAGGTTTTGGAAAACCGTTAAAATGATATACACTGAAATTGAACCAGGGGGATACGAGGAAGTCACAATGAAGATCGGGTTAATTACGGAGATGTCAGTCTGTCTGTCTGTCTGTCTGTCTGTCTGTTTGTTTATTTGCTTGTTTGTTTTAAAAATTTCTTTTTTTCTGGAAAATTAATAAAAAATAATAATAAAAGAGTCAGCTTGCCTGGCGAAGGACTCCCCCCTCTTAAAAAAAAAAGAACAATTTCAGGTTAAAAATGGACCTCCAGAACGAATTAAGTACTTAACCCGAGGTACCACTGTACTGGGGATGATTGCATAGCATTTATACAAACCACCCCCAACCTGGTGCTCTCCTGATGTGAGACTGCCTTTCTCTGTTTAGGTCAGCCATGCCCAACTTGAGCAGTCCTGATGCTGTGGACTCCAACTCCCACCACCCTCAGTCAGCCCTAAACCAGGTTGGTTTAGGTGAATCTGTGACCGTTGTTGCTGTGGAAGGGGATATATAGAAGGGGGCTTGTGTCATGCAAATGGGAAATCTGGTCAGTGTGGATTTTGCATTAATGCCACAATTTTGCATTCATAATACAGGTACTCTTCTGCTGATCTTCGCAAGCCTCTTGTTTAAAACATCCTAGGGACACTAGGACCTGGGAGACCAGGTTTTAACTCATCTATGAAACTCATAGCTCTTCAGACCTTCAGCATGCACCTGATAAGCGTACAATCATTTGTCGGTTTCGCAAGAGGAGGGCTTTCATGGCTGCTGCTGCTTCCCCTCTAAGCACATGAGACTCTGATCTTTTTGTTGTTCTTTCCATGGGGGCATTCCCAGGCTACCTGTCACAATTCTGTTTTGCAAAGGATATGTCTGCTACCAACATCGAACTAGGGAATGAACACGCCATCTACATTTCCTTACAAGAGAAGATCAATTATGAATAATAGAAATACATGGTTAAATGTTGTATCGTGCCCAGGGGAGCCATGACTGGCAGCTTAAAAGGGCTGAGTTTTTAAAGAGGTTTCTTTTCACAGCAAATAGTTCATCTGGCAAGGAGACAAGCAGTAGATAAATCAAAAATGGGTGGAGAATGGCAGGCCTGGGTGCATCTCCCCTCAGTTCCTTCAATTGATTAACAACGGGCCCAGGACAGAACTCTGTGACACCACACATCACTTTTTCCCAGGATGATGAGGAACCATTAGTGAGCACTTGTTGGGTTCAGTCAGTCAACCAGCTTGAACCAGAAACCTTTTTGCAGTAAGGGAAGTGACAGAACAATGCACACACCACACATATCGCTTGCTCAATGCAATATCATATAACCTCCCTGCAAGCAAATAAGCCCTTGAACCTGCCCACAGACTTTGTGCAAACAAATGAGGCTGCATGCTCAATAAACATGTCATCTGGCGGTGACCAGCACCCCCACAACTGAACTCCTTGACCCATTGGCATAATAACACACCCTACGAAAAAATAATAATTCCTGCCTCTGCTTAACAGACTACTGGAAGCTCAAGTAGTGGCCACCAGGGGTCGAGCTTTTTCTGTGAGGACAAATTCCACCTTCTTGAACTTATCCATGGGCCATCTCTGACAGTATTCCTCCGTATCCTTAGAACATATTTATTTAACCAGACATTTGAAAATACCGTATATAATTCCAGTTTTAGGATGCTTCTAGGAGATGCATTCATCCTGGTTTGTTTTGGGGAAAATTGGATGACCACCTGATGGATTATGTTGTGCAACCTGAATTTGCTGGTATGTGACTGGATTCCACTTGAAGATAGCAGCAGCCTTTGCTATTTCTGCCCAGTGCAGCGGAATATTATCCTGTTGTGCTTTTAATATGAATGTTGCCTCAATACTTTGAAATGCAGGGATAGGGGAGAAATCTGATTCAATTAAGTTGAACCCTCCCAATTCACGCTTTCCAAAGCAATATGAGAACCCCAAAATTAACCAAGGTTTTACAAAAATTCATATATTAGGGGAAAGCATGACTAAAAATGAAAATACCATACAGAAATGCATCACATTAAAGTAAATTACTTGCAAAAATGTGTGCATTAGTTAAAACGGCATACAACGACATACAGTTCCCCACCCCTGAAGTAAAAGACTTTAATCCTAATACTATGCAAGACACTCTTCTTTGCCAATAGATGATTGACTCACACCTGAAATAGTGACAGCCTGGGAGCGCCCTCTGCTGACAGCTGGATATTAACAGGGAAGTGAAAATTCCCCATGTTTATTGTGGGGAAGACCAGCACATGCAGAAATGTATCAAAGCGCCGCAAGACCTGCTTTCATATGTTTGAGCAACTACATTTTAAGAGTGATCCTTCTGCTCCACAATAAAGGCAAGAAAGCGCTTACAGGGCCAACGACCCCCATTTTTGGAAACCGCATTTGCATCTTGTCCTTTCCTCCGAGGTCCTGAGGACGACATGCCAGGGGTTTATTCTACTTTCTTCTCATAACAACCCTGCGAGGTAGGGCAAGGCGGAAGTGTGTTCCCTCACTGCTTGTGGGTCTGGACCTCGTTTTCGCACTCTAGAATGCACCATTTTCAATAGACATGCACACATACAGGGAGCAGGTGGCACTGTGGTCTAAACCACTGAGCCTCTTGGGCTTGCTGATTGGAAGGTCGGTGGTTCGAATCTGCTTGATAGTGGTGAGCTCCCGTTCCTCTATCCCAGCTTCAGCCAACCTAGTGTGTTCCAAAGCGCACCAGTGCAAGTAGATAAATAAGTACTGCTGCGGCGGAAAGGTAAATGGCATTTCTTTGCGCTCTGGCACTCGTCACAGTGTTCCGTTGCGCCAGAAGCGGTTTAGTCACGACCCAGAAAACTAACTGTGGACAAACACTGGCTCCCTTGGCCTGAAGCAAGATGAGTGCCACATCCCATAGTCGCCTTTGACTGGACTTAACCGTCCAGGAGTCCTTTACCTTTTGCACACATACAGAGGCAGGCTGTCAGTAGCCTCTAAGCATGCATACACAGCAAATGCAGCAATTCCCCTTTCCCGGATCATCGTAATCTGCCTGCCTACATGAACGTGCTCATGCTCTCGTGCTCACTCTCATTCTGCCTGCCTCCTCCATCTCTCCCGCCTCCTCATGAACTGACATTATGTTAGAGATAATCCGCCCCCTTGTTTTAATGCAAGGTGGAGGAGATTTTGCTTCCTGCCTGTTTGTCAGAATGGTTGGAACTCAACAAAGCTAAGAGAAACCTGCTCCTAAATCCCAGACCCTCTTCTTTTGATGGTCCCACCTGCAACTAGGATTTAATTCTGCAACTAATTGTCGGCTGGGGATTAGCTATGCACACAGATATGTTTGGTAGGAATGTTTGAGGCTGAGGTTTCTTTGTGGGAAATTCCTAGGGATATGTTTGGGGTTTTTTTTTTACTGGGGCAAGGTGTGTGTGGCTGCAGCTTGTGCCTCAGTTATTTCATTTAGTAACTAATGATATACGGTTCACATAAATGATGATAGTTCCTATGAATGACGATGGTCCATATAAATGTGAAGATAAAGGTAAAGGGACCCCTGACCATTAGGTCCAGTTGTGACCGACTCTGGGGTTGTGATGCTCATCTCGCTTTATTGGTCGAGGGAGCCAGCGTACAGCTTCCGGGTCATGTGGCCAGCATGACTAAGCCGCTTCTGGTGAACCAGAGCAGCACACGGAAACGCCGTTTACCTTCCCGCCAGAGCGGTACCTATTTATCTACTTGCACTTTGAGGTGCTTTCGAACTGCTGGGTTGGCAGGAGCAGGGACCGAGCAACAGGAGCTCACCCTGTTGCTGGGGTTTGAACCGCCGACCTTCTGATTGGCAAGTCCTAAGCTCTGTGGTTTAACCCACAGTGTCACCTGCATCCCTTTTTCCATGTAAATGATGCTGAGAGACTGAGAGGAGATATGATAGCTGTCTTCAAATATCTGAAGAGCTGTCACTGGGAAGCTAGTGCAAGATTGTTCTCTCCTGCTCTGGAGGGTAGGACCTGCACCAAATGGATTCAAGCACTAAATGGATCCAATGTTTAGGGGTACTCTTATTTCCCTACTCATATTGAAATACTGCCCCTCAACAAGGCCAAACTTAGATTCACAAAATGTTTAGGAGTATATGTCCCCCCAGAAACAAAGTGCTGGATTCAAGTTACAAGAAAGATTCTGACCATACACCAGGAAGAACTTTCTGACAGTGAGAGCTGTTTGACAGACTCCCGGGGGAGATGGTGGACTTGCCTTCCCTGGAGGTTTCTAAACAGTGGTTGGGTGGCCACTTGCTTTGGATGCTTTAGCTGAGAATCAAAGAGTCATAGAGTCATAGAGCTAGAAAGGACTTTGAGGGTCATCTAGTCCAGGCCCTTGCAATGCAGGAATCCCAATGCCTGATTCCTGATCCAGTATGAAAGCATTCTGGACCTTGCTTAGCTTTCCAATTGTGCCAGCACTTTTATTGCTACACCACTAGGATTAGATTCCTGCATTGAAGGGCGATTGGACAAGATGACCCACAAAGTCCCTTCCAACTCTATGATTCATCTCACCATGCTGCAATTTAAAGAGCCACACAACCCACACTAACAATGGATTCCTACTCCCCTCACAGAGCTACAGTTCCTGGAGGGTTTAACAATCATTCCCTCTTTGCAGGGAACTCTGGGAACTGTAGTTCTGTGAGGGGAACAGGGACCTCCTCACAACTCTCTGCACCCTTAACAAACTACAGTTCCCAGGATTATTTGGGGGGGGAAGTATGGCTGTTAACATGGTATAAACGCATGGTATGAATGCGGCCTCAGGTTGCTTCCTTTATAAAAAAAATTGCAGTAAGCCATCTATCAATTCCAATAAGTGGATAACAAACCAAATGACGGTATATTGAAATATACTCAGGGCAGAGATGTTCCGCATGTTCTCTCCTAGGAGAAGGGGAGCCGATGAAAGAGAACACCTAACAGAACGACAGAAGATCAAAAGATACCCCAGGAAAAACAGAGCGCTTGGATTTCAGCTACTGCACACTGAGCTACATAGCACCATCACCTAGGGATTATTGCTATAATGATATTCTCTGAAAGGTCATAGCTTGCCACCAAACCTCTCCAGCTCAGAAAGGCATTTGTAAACAGCACCCTTTCATCTTTTGCTGAGGCTGCTGGCTGCATCCCAGAGCTTTCCAACACTTGGTTGTTTGTGTACCTTTGGATGTTGATTTTCCCTTCCCTTTATTTCTCTTTCCTCCCTGCCCCCCCTTTCCTTTTACAATTTCATGACTATACAGCAAAGAGCGGAATGAGCAAAGATGATTCCTCAGATATATATATATATATATATATTATGTCAAGGCTGCTGATTAGGTGCTTGTTGCATTCATGCAGTACAGATGGAACCCACAAACCATGTGGGAATTGTGCTAATCCTCACACTAATTCCCCACCGGTTCTTATATCAAGCCATGCACATAATCTAGGTAAAGCAAAGCACCATATAATCTTAATAATATAAAAGGAACCCTGCAGGATCAAGCCACAGTGGCCAGCCAGATGCCCACATGCAGGACATGAGCACAACAGTACTTAGAAAAACCAATCAAAATTTAACAGGGAATAGAGTGGTAGCAGTAGAAAAGCAATTAATAAATATGCTGGTGCCAAAGACTGTAAATAGACCGGACCCAACATACGGGAGCAAAAAGTCGAGCAGGTCTGCTGTGTTTGTATACGCATGGACACTAATGAAGCAAACAATTCAGCAATTACAGGAGGTGGATAACAAACCAAAGGATGACACAGTTAGAAGGGGCAGGGATGTTTTGCATACTCTCTCCTAGGAGGGGGGTTGATGAAAGGGAACACAATAATAATAATAATAATAATAATAATAATAATAATAATAATAATTTATTTATACCCCACCCTCCCCAGCAAGATCCGGGTTCAGGGCTGCTAACACCAGTAAAATTACAATAAAAACATAGTAGGGGAAAAAACCAATTTTTTGGTAATGGCGGACTCCCTCTAGATCGGAGGGGGAAAGCTCCGCAGAAATCGGGTCCTGCCACTACAGCAGGTGAAGCCTGCGACCGTGGGGCTCAGCGGGCACCTTCAGCGCCCCCCCAATTTGCAAAGGAACCCTGCAAAGGGCTCCGGAGCGGGACGGGAAGAGAAAAAAATTAAAGATTATTTACAGAAATATTGTAAAATTAATGAGCTTTAGAAAAATGGTGGAATGAAGTTATATGGCTTTGGCAGAAATGTTATAAGGAAATAGGTACAGATAGATTGTTAATGTATTACTGTAAAGGGAAAAAACAAGGTTAGAATATGTTAAGATTAATTACAGGACAGAAAACAGAGGAAGATGGAAAGGAATTGCTGAAACAGTTAATTGAAGTGGAATACAAAAAGGGAGGCATGAGGAAGTCAAGGAAATAAGTGAATGAAAGCTAAGATTGAAAATATTGGAAGTGTTTTTAATTGGCCAGGCAGGGCGGGGTATAAATATTATTATTATTATTATTATTATTATTATTATTATTATTATTAGCATCTCTCAGCGTGATGTAGTGGTTATGGGGTTGGACTGGGACCTGAGTTCAAATCCGCGTCTCACATTACAGTTGGATGACCTTGGGCCAGTCACTGCGTTACCTCATGGAGTAGTTATGGGGATAAAAATGGGGAGCCACTGATGCCACCTTGAGCTGCTTGGAGGAAAGGTGGAATGAAAATGGCATTTATAACAACAACAGCAATTGATAACGATTATGAAACTGGTGGCAATTGTGGTCAGCAGTCTGGATAAAGCACACAGGACAAAGAGGAAATATTGACTGTTATAAAATCTCAGTAAATGTTTTCAGAGTCAAAACGTGTCGTCTCGGCATCAGAAAATCCTCTCTGGTACATCCAGGGAGGCGTCCCAGGCCTGAGATGGGGATGATGACGATAGTTGAAGCCAGGGAACAAATGCGCCACTCCTTTCAGAGCCAGCTGGAAGTGGCGTTGACGTGAAGCTGTAAGCCCCGCTAAGAGGGAATTACAGTATTCAAGACATGTGGTCGTGAGGGCATGAGCTACGCAGAGGTCTTCCGGAGATAAATAAGGCTGCCGTGCCACTTGCACAGAAACAAGGGCTGGAAATAAATCCAGATTCGAACGACGATGGCACAGACGTGGTGCTTTGCAGGGAAAGTTGAGCAGGCGGCCTGCAAATCGGCCTTGCCACTTCTGAGCCGCCTTCCCTTAAGGGTCAAGGGAGGGCAGGTCATTTATTATCATGGCTTCTTATGTGTCCCAGGCATTCATCTGTTCATATTAAGGCCACCTCTGCGTAGCTGTGGTCCAGCAACATGGAGGAGCTGGCACCAGTTCGAGCACCCCAGATTTAAAAGCATTTATTACAAGTTAAAGATTGGGACCTCTCTGGCATTTCATACAGCCATTTTAGTTTCCAATGCAGTCTCATAATCTTCAACTTTTAGCAGTAAGAATATGGACAGAGTACAACTTTTAAGCCACAGTAAGACACACACACACACACAATTTCTGTGCTCCACCTTTGCTAAATGTGCCCTATTATCCAGATGTAAGAAACAGCTAAATTTGTTAACTAGCTATTATTCCGCTAACTCAGAATAACGCTGCTAAAAATGAAACATGAAATTAGCCTGCCATTTTTCTGTCGCTCATGAAAGGTATTAAAAACATCATTTTCTCAAGTTCTTAATTTGCATTAAAATACCTTTTCTGACAGATTAATAACATTTCAGGGATTGTTAACAGCTCCTAAACAACAGCAGGTTTGTGATGTCTTCTGCACGTGCTACGTGTACAAAACTGACTTCCTATATATCAGGATGTGTCCCGTTTCCCCAACATTGGCGACAGGAAGTGGCCAGCAGGATGGTGCCGTCGAAAAAATCTAGAAGAGCCCTGCCTTTAGTCGGACATATTTTTGAACTTTTGTATTGTTTACTTATCTCTGTGATTCCATGGTGTAATGGTTATAGGGGTTGCTCGTGTGTAAGTTGCCGCCACTCCTGGCTAGGTTGCCTGGTTAAACCTTTTCTGTCTGGACAGCCCTTCACTTCGTGGCTGTTTCAGTCGCTAGCAGAATCCGTCAGTGGGCGTTTCTTGAACCTCTTCCAGCAAAGAAGTTCTTTGACGCCAAGTCTCCGCCTACTCTCCCTGTGCGGAAGTCTTCTGCACAGGGTGGGTGTGGGCAGCGGAGGACCCGTGCTCTCCCCGCTGGTCTCCGGTGAGGAGTCCTGGAGCCCCCTCGCCGATTCCCCCATCTGCCCCCCTTTATCCCTGGTGTTACGCTGATTTCCTTCCCCAGCCGATGAGCTGCCTCTCTCCCTGCTGGGCCCTTCTCCAGCATCGCTTTGGAGCCTAGCCTCCACCTCTAGCTCCGATGGCAGTTCCCTGACACATGGTAATTTGAAAACTGTTAAAATAAATCAAAAAAATAAAGGAGCTAGGCCACAAAGCAGTGTTTATCTTGTAACTACACATGGGGGATTTTGTGGGAATTTCTTTGGGTATGTGGCCAGAAGGGGGAGAATTAAACATGCCATTCACAAGTCAAAGTGGCACCTCTCATGGTGAGGTCAACAGTGCTGGTGTAGAGTATGGGTAGCTCCCTAGGGTGGCAAAATTCCCTGAATAAAGCTTTTTTAAAAAACAAAAAACCTAAAAAACCTAAAATTATATAAATGTTAATTTTGACACTTTGGGCATAAATCTCAGGCTGCCATTAAAATCAGAGGTAGAAAGTTGCCTTTCACTGAGTTAGATCGCTGGTCCATCTTGTCATTGAATTCCACTCAGTATTGATCCAGAGTGTTCGGGACGCGGGTGGCGCTGTGGGTAAAACCTCAGCGTCTAGGACTTGCCGATCGCATGGTCGGTGGTTCGAATCCCCGTGGCGGGGTGAGCTCCCGTTGTTCGGTCCCAGCTCCTGCCCACCTAGCAGTTTGAAAGCACCCTTAAAAGTGCAAGTAGATAAATAGGTACCACTTTATAGTGGGAAGGTAAACGGTGTTTCCATGTGCTGCTCTGGTGCCGGTTCGCCAGAGCAGCTTCGTCACGTTGGCCACGTGACCCGGAAGTGTCCTCGGACAACCCGGCCTCTTAAGTGAGATGGGCGCACAACCCTAGAGTCTGGCAAGACTGGCCCATACGGGCAGGGGTACCTTTACCTTTACCTTTATTGATCCAGAGTAGATTCCAGTGTATAGTTAGCAGAGTAAAAACTTAAACACGTTGCAGAGTTCCCAAAAATAGACCAGAGGCAATTGTATTTCATCCAGCAGAGCTTTACTGTTACTGAAGGCAAATGAGCGTAACGGTCACAAATCAAATACATTTCGGATTGGCACACTCCATAATAAATCCAGTTGCAGCAGACTTAACTTAAACTTACAAACTTATAACAAGACTAAAACTTAAAACTAAGCATACTATGTACAGAATACCACACCAGAAGGAAAAGGCATAGAAAGAGAAAGTGACGCCCAGGCTGCTTCTGGCCTTACTATTATAGTCAGCATGACCTTGACAGAAGAGATAAGAGAACTAGTTCAGACTTCCGGGTCGGCGCCATCGCCGAATGGCGGACTCCCTCCGAGCTCCGGAGGGAGCCGGCTTGGCAGGGGCTGGGTCCTACCGCACCGGCGATGCGGGGACCCTTAAAAACCACGGCCAGAGGAGGCCGTGGACATGGAGACTCGGCTGGCACCGTTAGTGCTCTCCCGACTCGTGAAGGAGCCTTTTTAAAGGCTACGGATCGGGTGCCGGGGAGAAGCGTGGTGCTTTGAGTTCTCTGCTATCCCTGCCGAGCGCAGCCGCATGCCATCCGGCGGAGAGCGCTGACTTCTTCTATTGAAAATTTGGCACTAAAGAAGAACCCGTGAGTAATTGGAATATGGACTAAAAAAAAAAAGGGATAAATTTTTAAAATTCGGAGCGAACGGGGGAGGCGGAAAAAAGGAAGTCAGCCCACCCCTAAATTGTAGAAGAGCCAAAACAAAGGACTGGACAACTAAGATCGAGTAAAACCTTATCTTGCCGAATCAGCAACTTCGCGAGGGAAAATTATAAGATTGAGCTGGAGGAGAAAAGTGGAATTGTTTTTTTAAAAAAAGCAACCCCCCCCCCCCGGAATCCCTGGAGCGATTCGTGAAACTGCCTGGAGAAAAGCGATGGAGGTTTTGACAGCTGTCAAAGAGCTGTCAAAAAGGAAGATTAAAATAGAGATTTTGTTATGAGGACTTTGCCGGTTATATTTGTTATAAATTGAATATAAACTGTTTTAAATATCGGTTAACAAGCTACTTGGACTGGTGGATGTGATTCTGGAAGGGAACTTTGCTACTGTAATCCACCTAGAGGAGCCGAGGGATATTGCATGTGTTTTTGACAGGAAACTTGAACAGTTGAATGGAACTTTTAATCTCCTGGGAAACTGCAGGAATGGAACATTATTTTGTCTACAGAGGTCTATATACTACAGGAAACAATGGAACTATTTGTTGGAAAATGAAAGGAACATGATGCAATGCTTTGCTCCATGAATAACAAGCCTCTGCAGAGACACTAGAAACTTTTGGAAAAAGAACATTTCTGTGGGAGAACAGAGAAATAAAAAGGAGGAGAATGATTGACAAGAACAAGGAAATAACAAGAACTGGACAGAACTGGGAGAGGGAACATTTGGGATATTCAGGTTTGACAAGCTTATGGAAACAAAATTGGAGTTTTTACTCCTGGATATAAAAACCTGGATAGAAGAAATGGGCCCCTTTTTTTGATAGACTCCTTCTACGATTGGACACCCGTAATCAAAGACTGGCAAAGAACCTGAGGGACATAGTGTAATGTGGGAACTCCAGGAAGATATTAGAAGTAGAGGGATAGGTGAAACGCAAAGGGGAAAGAGGGGAGGGAAAATTGGAATCCAAAGGCTGTAAAATCACTATTCATATTTATCTTATTTCCATCTGTACTAGGTTTGAAGGGGGGAAACTCGTGGAAGGGAATAGATCGATCTTAGGGGATGGGAATCTGGATAAATTGGGTTATTGACGATGAGTGTAATTTGGGGATAAGAACTTGTTGAATTTAATTGCTTATTTGGAAGATTTGGAACACAAGAGGGGGTAGGGAGGGGAAGTCCTGGTTATTGGCAAAAAGTTTATAAATTGGATTTAATTTGTTTTAATTTGTTTTAATTTGGAAAACCTTAATAAAAATTATTATAAAAAAAAGAGAACTAGTTCAAGCCAGTTGTACTCAGCTTCTCTGAAGAAATAACCCAAATATCATGAACCTTCTGCTTGTTGCTTTCACACAGGGAAGCTTCCAGAACCCTCTTGAATTAATTAGAATAGGAAAGATCTCTACACATCAGAACAATACTTTCTGCACAAAGAACTGCAAACTGACACATCTACCTCAGCACTGTCTGTAATTGTTAAGTTGTGGGTGAACATATGTGACGACACAGCGATTCTTCAAACAGCTCTTGTTTATTCACAGGCCAGAACAGAACTGAACTGAAGGGTTCAGCCAGCCTGCTTATATAAAGCTGCACTACAACGCAACTGTAACACTTTCTGTAACTATCCAATCACTGAACGTCACTTTCAATCCCTTATTTGCATATGTGGACCTGAGTGAAAACTATCTACAGTATCCCCCTGCTGGCCCAGGGTGAAAACTTCAGTACATAACACCAATGACTGGCAGCAGCTCTCCGGAGTTTCAGACAGGGTTCTCTCTTATCCCTCCCTGGAGATACCAGGGATTGAACCTGGAGTCTTCTGTGAGCATAGCAGGTGCTCTATACTGAACTATGGCCCTTCCCCATTAGGTACCTTAGACCCTCTGTTTTATTACAGAGACATCCACTATCTCTTTCTACAAACAGCCAATTAGCTTCTAGGGCCATTTTTAGATTTAGACCAGTCTCACCTTACCAATAGCTGAGGTATCATTCAGTGCAAAATCAGCCACTTCATGTAACCACGTCAGCCAGGAACGTGTACAGGCATGTTGACGCACAGGTGTGGCCTTACAGTTAATACTGAAGCTGCGATTAGAGCAAGCAGCATCTTAGAATAGCTTTAGACTGTGGTTGCAAAGGCAGTTGCGTGCTGAGTACTTGGGGAGAACGCAATGCAGGTAAAATTAGGGAGGAAGCAGAGGTTTTTTTGAAGATGTGGGGCAGGGTGCTATTCTTCTCCAAGCCTTCTCGAAGTCCCCAGGAAAGCAGACTTTAGGCTTGTCAGATCCACTTTGTCTTCTCTGCTAGAACCACAAGAGCTATCAACCATAGCCAAGTGCAAAAGACATATAATTATAACATGGGTGGTTCGTCCCATTTCACTGTGGTGCCCTGTGTGTCCCCTACAAAGATGGTGTGGTTTCTGGGTTCCAGAGAGATCTCATGAGAGGTTCATGGGATCTTGTGAGAGGTCCCCAAGATCTTGCCAGAACCCAAAAGCCACAACCGCAGCTGCTTGTCCTTGCTTCACTGGTATCATTGGTGGGGGGAGCACCTGTGAGTGCTGCCCTTGGATTCCACCACCTGAGGCAGCTGCCTCAGTCCATCTCATGAAAAGGCAGGCCCTGAATTAGAGAGTAAGATGGAAGCCAGCATTTCCTTTCCACAGATTAATTCCTGCTCACCTAAGGGGTAAAGGTTAAAGATGAGAGGAAGGCAAGGGGAAAGGGTGTAAAGTCAGTTGTGCAGAACCTATTCCCACTGATAACCAAATGTGGTTGCTTCACATGGAAATCAAGTGTAAGGTCAAAGCAATACATGAAAAGCTTTCCTTAAAGGAGTCTGAAACATCTGGAATAAAGGAGCAGAAGCAAGGGAATAAGTACACAAAAAAGGTTAGAAGAGCCCTCCTGGATCGAGTCAAAGACCCACATAGCCCAGCAAATTGGTGAATGCACCATGTGACTCATGATATAAGAAGGCAGCATGTTCCACTGTGCCCTGTATTCATCACATGCAGCGCCGTTTCCATTCTGCTGCAGTTCTTCTTCCTCCCAAAACTCCGTTTTTTGACTTGCTGTCCACTGTGGTGAAATTACACAACTCAGTGTAATTAATGACGTAATTCACATTGTCATTGTGGACAATCCATCCCATTCATTTCAAGTCAAAGGAAACAGAATGCGGATGGTGGATGTAATCAGGTATTGTGTGCAGATTGAAAATAGCAACAATGAATACTGGTTGTAGTCACTTGATTGATTTGGCCATGGGACTTGATTGTTCTGGACATGGGACAAATAAATGAACAAGTTCCACTTGGTGCCAGGTTTGAGGGGAGCCCCAGGCATCACCACACTCAAAGCACCACTCTAGCCAGTCTCCTCAAAGTGCTATTCTGGTGGATGCTCCCACAAGCATCACCCAGATAAATTTTATGTCAGGAAGGTTTATTGCTGATAAGACAGTGGTATTCTGGGTGGTTATTCAGAGTGTGGAACCAAGATTCAATTGAAATTCATAAGTGAGCAGAATTTGTGTTACCTACAATTCTTTGCAGACAGTCATCTTCTTTCTGGTCTATATTTAGTGGAGTTGATCTCTCCCTCTGGTGATTCCTGTTGAAAAACTATTTTTAAAAAAATCAAATACCCCATTGAAAAACTGATCAAAATATTTTCTCAGATTTGCATTCACTAAAATACTTCCCTCCCTCCCCAAACTTGTTGGGTCGACATCTCTCATAGAGTTAGCTTTGCCTAAACTGCTGCCCTCCAGATATTGTGTGGAATACTAGTCTGATGGGAGTTGCAAGGCTGGTTGAGACTATGGGAGTTGTAGCTCAAAGCATATGAAGGACACTTGGATGGGAAGATTAGTGTAGCTTCAGCTATAAGTCCCACAGGGCCTCTGTTGCGATTCGATTAGCTTTGACTACAAAACCTGTCCCTATTTCCCCCCCTGTATCTCTGAATCCGCACCCCAGAGATTAGAAAAGCTTCCACAAACCTGCTAAACACAGGAACATCCAGCTGTACCCTGACTGACAGCAGCTCTTAAGGGTTTCAGGCAGGAGTCATTCCATGTTATTTGCTTTATCAAATAATAGCCAAATACACCCACCAAAAGAAAGTTTGCTCTCCCCGGTCCTCCAATTAGCACTTCTCTTTGTAAGCTTTCCCCTTGCTGCTCACTTAAAGTCACCAAGTGCGTTTAATCCTTGGTCAAATACCCTTTAAAACAGCTCAACCCGGTTGTCCAGTGCCGAGGCTATAAACAGCCATCCATGTCTCCTGTGGCTAATCACTGATCTCACTGTGATTTAAGGCTTAAGCGCCACTCCAATTTAACGGGCTGCACTATAGTCCCATCTGTATTAATGGTGTGTGGGAATTACTGCTGCTAGCTTGTTTAACCATTTGCGGCTACTGACAACAGAGATAAAGGAAACATGCTGCAAGTGGAAAAATCAGCAATTCCCTACAAAAAGAATGAATTTTAGTGGGTGGGGGGATATCAGTGTTTAGTGGTATGTTCTCACCGAGTCATTTATATTAAGGACATGGAATGTGTTAAATACTCCAAAGCACTATATAAATGCATCATGATTAATTTTTTAAGAAATTAAGTAGAGAGGAAAACAGTGGTGCCTGAGTGCTAAATTATAATGCAGTACAAATTTTCACCAGACCCAAATTGTCCCTGAGGGTTGCTTTATTCTCCGATTTCATTTGCATTCACAGACCCTTCAACTGCTCAGCTTTAAGCAGGACACCTGGGAATTACAGAAGCCATCCCGACTTCTGAGTCAATCGCAGGATGTCCCTGTTTAGCTCCTGCAAGATCATGGCCCCCAAGGACACCTGTTTTGGGGCCCCGTGCTCTCATTTAAGTCACCCGGCTTCTGTGGCATTGCAGCTCTGAAAGACATGTCTTTTGGGGGCCTGTGCTGTTGCGAGAGTCATCTGGCTCCTGTGAGATTGCTGCCCTGAATGATGCACATTTTGGGGGGCGTGTTCTCACATGAGTCATGTGACTCACATGGGAGCATAGCCCCGAAAAACGTGCACCCCAGTTTTCCTCCGGGTCAGGTTGGAGGGTATGCATGTGTGTATATGCAGCTTTAACATTCATGGGGGAAATCAGCCAGTGGAACCTTGGTTCAGTAACACATTCATGGATAAAAAGATTCAAGGTAACTTGATTCACAAATGGCTGCAGCAAACCCAGGTGCATGCTTTAAGAGAACACCCAGTTTCACTGATCCAGCTTTCCAGGGAGGGAACTCCATAAGTGATGGGTTCCTTTGTATATGCATGTTCTTTAGTATTTGTTCTTCCATATTCCATTTTTGTGCTTTACATAGAACTGCACGTGTGTCTAGATTGTACAGTCTGCTTTTATTTATTTTGAAACATTTATAAACTAAACGGTATTTCAAATAACTCTAAATAGTGTTAAACAGAAAACAAAAACTCATTGTCATTGTTCAGCCTTGGGTCCCCAGGTGATGTTGGCCAGACCTACCAAACCCATCATCTCCAACCAGCTTAGCCAATGGTTAGTGATGATGGGAGTCCATCAACGTGTCATTTGGGGACCCAAGATGGAAGGACACTGTGAAGCAGTGCCTTGAGATCACACCAGGGTGAGAAAGTTGACCACATTCCAAATGCAGTAGACAGCTAGAAATGTTAAGTGTGACAAAATCCTTTGCAGGAAAGATCTCTGGAGCCTTCCCTTATAGAAATGTGTTTCTTAGCAACTGTGTAATTCTATAGTTAGCTTCATTAATTTGAGGGAGGGGGGAATTATTCTCTCCTTTTCTCTCCTCTTCTAAAAACTGACTGAAGTCTGCATCAGGTTGCTCAAAGAAACTGACTGACAGAGAGAAGGAAAAAGTAATTAATGAATTAATGAATGCAATTCATTATCTCAAGATGTGGTGGAGACCTCTAGCTTAAAGGTCTTTTTAAAAAACAAGTAGATAGTTTTACAGAGGACAGCTCTATTAACCATGACAGCTAATAATAGAGCTTAGATATATCCTTGCTACTTCATGTGGGAGTCTGGAGAGCAATGACAGAAGGCCTTCTCAATCTGTGACCTTCCCTAGGGCCATCTGTTTGTCCCATGTTGGAGAGAGTGGTAGACTAGTTTGACATGAACTCAAAGGCTACATGTCCCTTCCATGCCAGCCTGTCCTCAACTCCGTCTCCAGGTGCACCCCCCCATAAAGGTAAAGGTAAAGGTACCCCTGCCCGTACGGGCCAGTCTTGCCAGACTCTGGGGTTGGTGCGCCCATCTCACTCAAGAGGCCGGGGGCCAGCACTGTCCAGAGACACCTCCGGGTCACGTGGCCAGCGTGACATCGCTGCTCTGGCCAGAGCCAGAGCCAGAGCCAGAGCCAGAGCCAGAGCCAGAGCCAGAGCCGCACACGGAAACGCCGTTTACCTTCCCGCTGGTAAGCGGTCCCTATTTATCTACTTGCACCCGGAGGTGCTTTCGAACTGCTAGGTTGGCAGGCGCTGGGACCGAACGACGGGAGCGCACCCCGCCGCAGGGATTCGAACCGCCGACCTTTCGATCGGCAAGCCCTAGGCGCTGAGGCTTTTACCCACAGCGCCACCTGCGCCCCGCACCCCCCCCATACACACACTCAATTGCTGATTCTTTCACAAAATAAAGATGCAAATTTTTGTTGTCTGTTCTGGTTAAGCTAATACAATTTCAGTAACTTCTGAAAAAAGCACTTCATAGTTTTCTGGATGGTTTTGCTTAATAAGACTAAAGATCCCATAAGCAATCAGGTGTGTGTGTGCGTGTGTATTCAAAGCATGGGGCTAAACACACTCTCCAACAAGAGAAAGCCCCCAGCAGAGTATTAAAATCACAGAATCATACAGTACAGGGAAGTGTGTGAATAATAGGCTGTTAGATCTTTTAAATATCTCGTTCTAGTCCACTTACAGTGCTTCCCCACTCTACCCCTCTTGCAGTGATCAGACCACACTGTTTAGTAAGTTTAAATGCTTTACTTACAAACTCCAAAGGTCAGATTCATGCATTATTCTATACAGCAGCAAGTAAACACCGGCAGAAATATTGTGGAGGGGGGAATATAGTGAAATAGCTCTAAGCATGCAGTCTGAGCTTGTAGCAAGCAAGCTGAGGCATGTCTTGTCTTGGTGAATTCATATGGTGAAAGAGAGCAGACAAAGGAGGAAACTTAACTTCCTTTCTTGTAGGTGAAGGGTGTGACCCAGCTGAGTCTAGGAATACAATTCTGTGGTCTTAATCCCTTCATGCATTAACTAGCCCTAATCTTACTGGTTATATTTGATAGCAGCTTCTCAAACACAAAACGTGTTATTTCCTTGCAAATACTGTACATCCAGATAATCTGGAGCTCCCCTTGAGTTAGAGTCACAAGTTGTTTTCTAATCATGATTCTTTGTTATTCACTGCAGGGTACTGCTGTGAAATCAGTGCTTCTCAAATAGCTAATTTACCTGGCCCTTGGAGTCTCTCAGCTCCTTGAAGCTTTTTTGTGAGTTTGTCAGAGTTCATAACTTCTGACTGGATGGCAAACAAAGCAATCAGTTAGCCTTTAATTAAAAACCCAGCAAGCCTATGCCAGAAAGGGTTTTAAGCAGGTTACCATTATGAATTGCGATCTACAGGGTGACAGGGACAGACTGTCGTGCTGAGGCATGACAACTGGAACATAATCCTCCCTGATTAATTAAAAGCAGAAGACTGTTAATCTCTAGGTTAATCTGAACAATTTGTCACAAATATTTTTTAAAAAACCAACTCACATAAGATTGTCAGACAATTTCGGTTACAAGGTCAAGGGGATAACAAGCCACTTAACTGAACCTCTTATCCCATTTTTATGTTAGTGCATCAATATTCTCATTTTGTTCATGCTGCTGTTTTCAGATACAGCCTGCCAAAGTCTTCATATGTCCAAACATTGTTGACAACATTTTTGTATTTTCATTTAAAAAAAATACTTCATCCACAAAATCTCAGAGACTGTTACCTAAGTTCAGTATGGTATTGTTATGGTAGCATGGGTGACCTTTTGGAGCATGGGATGGACTTAGCAAGTGCAGCCCGCCTCACCACGGGTCCATTTTTACAATTTGCCTCTCTCTTACTTCAGGCTTCCTTAGGCCAGTGTTTCCCAACCTTGTGCCTCCAGATGTTTTTGGCCTACAACTCCCATCATCCCTAGCTAGCAAGACCAGTGGTCAGGGATGATGGGAGTTGTAGGCCAAAAACATCTGGAGGCACAAGGTTGGGAAACACTGCCTTAGGCTATTACAATGGGAGTGTGTACGTATGCATATGTGTGAAATGGTAGGCTTTTAACATGGAGGTCTGATCTGTAAAAGGTAAAGGACCCCGGACAGATAAGTCCAGTCAAAGGCGACTATGGGGTTGCGGCACTCATCTTGCTTTCAGGCCAAGGGAGCCGGTGTTTGTTTGCAGACAGCTTTCTGGGTCATGTGGCCAGCATGACTAAACTGATTTTGGAGCAACGGGACACCATGATGGAAACCAGAGCGCATGGAAATGCCATTTACCTTCCCACTGTAGCAGTACATATTTATCTACTTGCACTGGTGTGCCTTCAAACTGCTAGATTGGCAGGAGCTGGCATACAGCTACAGGAGCTCACCCCGTCACAGGGATTCGAACCACCGACCTTCTGATCGGCAAACCAAGAGGCTCAGTGGTTTAGACCACAGCGCCACCTGCGTTCCTGATCTGTAGGCTCATCTGTAATTTCCTGTTGGCCGTGTTCTACAAGGCTGTTCAGGGAAGCATTTAAACAACCTTGATTGAAACATATTTAGCTGCGAGGTGTGATTTTATGTACAGTACTGTATATGTATTTTAATGGCTTTATTTGGCATTGGTTGTTTTATCAAGTCACTGTTGCCCACCCTGAGATTCTATTCTATTTATTTATTTAACAGGGTTTCTAAACCGCACAAACATCAAACTCTCTAAGTGTTTTCCATAAAATATAAAATACACATGGGAGAATCTAGATGGAAGGTAAGAGATTATATATATTACACACACACACACACACACACACACACACACACAAAATTTATTTATTTATCCATTGCCTTATATCACAACGGTCTTAAGGTGACTTACCATAAATACAGAGAAGCAAATATATAAATTGCATGGAATAAAATGTGATCATACACTGATTCCCAACAATTAACCCCAAATTCCTTCAACAGACATTCAACGTGTACCTTTGCTACGCAATGTTACCTTCTCTCAACTGCTGTTTAGTTTGCATTGTTTTGACTTACATTGTTCTTAAATTTTGTTTGATTGTACTGGAGCACACCCCCCCACACACAGTGATCTCAGTCACTCTGGGCGTCCTGAAAGCAGAAGAACTGGATATTCAGTAATAATAACTGTTTCTTTCCCTTTTATTTTTTACAAGTAGGTGCAGAACATTGTATATGGACCCGTACAAACGTACTGTGTGTATGCAGTAAATGAGTTTCCAACTGCTTATATCATTAATGTCCAATAATCAAAGACCTTGGATAGGCTTGCTCCATAGCAGAAAATGATACACTGGGGGGGGGGGGGATTGCTTATTTATTTATTGGATTTGTGTGCTGCACCTTCCTCTAAGGAGCACAGGAAGGCAAACTAATCAATCCTAATACAATTACAATCCATTTAAAAAACAGTTTAAAACAAGCTTCTAAAAAGCAATTAATAATGATATATACACAGTTGTATGGAGAAGCCTTAAAACAGAAAAAAAAACAACACATGGCAAGTGCTGGTCCAGTAAGGATTTGTTTCGAGTACAAATCTATATAAACTATGTGTCTTTTAGTGAGCAGGCTTAAGACTCACATAGTCTTGAATTCGAGTCTATGATCTATCCCTGCCATCAACCCCATTATGTAGCTTCATATTATTTCATACCCTCCAACATTTCTCCAATGAAAATAAGGACGTCCCATTCCATAATGATAAGTTTGCTATTTTTACCCTACACATCTTACCGGGTTGCCCCAGCCACTCTGGGCAGCTTCCAACATATATAAAAACATAATAAAACATTAAACTTTTTTTTTTAATGCCTATACAGGATTGCCTTCAGACGGCTTGGAGGTTGGATAACCCCATACCCTCCAACATTTCTCCAATGAAAATAGGGACATCCTAAGGAAAAGTGAGACATTCTGGGATCAAATCAGAAACTGGGATAGCTTCTGTAAATCTGGAAAACAGGGACACTTGGAAGGTCTGTTATTTATCCACTTCGTTACTGCTCAGCCTGAGTTCCTTCTGTAGGGGGAAAAATGGACAAATACAGATGTGGGTCCTTTTGAGGGCATCTTAATTATAAAGCACACATAAACATACTGACAAGTTTTGTGTTTTTTTTTGCCAATATCACACGTGCCATTCATATGGCTAGAAGTGTGCATGCACACGAAAGCTCATACCTAAAACTAACTTAGTTGGTCTTTAAGGTGCTACTGGAAGGATTTTTTTTATTTTGTTTCATCTTGAGCAGCGTGAGGGATCGCTTTCTTTGCACTCACAGCCCCCACTGGATTTCCCCAGGGCACATTTTTGCTTCACTTGGACGGCCCTCCAGAGCAGAGCGGGCCGGCAGCCTTTGCGATCCCCGCAATGCTTTCCCTCTCCGGGATTGCCCTCCCTGCGTCTCTCGCTCGCCCTCGCTCCGGGCCTACTCGACCAAACTCCTCCCTCCTCCTCCCGCCATAAGGGACAAGCGGCTTAGGGCGGGCGGTCGCTATAGCGACGGCCAATCAGGAGCCCGGCGAGGCGGGGCCTGGCCGGGGAAAGTCGTTGGGCGCGCCCGGATTATGCGGGCAAAAGGAGCCTGAGGCGGGCGCCGTGAGGGAAGACTCTCGCCGGTTCGGGCGCCAGGGGCGGGAGAAGGCGCTTGACAGCGCTGAGGGAAGGTTCCCTCTCGCCCCTCATCTCCTCAGCAGAGGGGCTCTTCGGGTCTTCGTCCTCCGTCGGGTTGGATTCCGGGGTGCTTCCTCTCAGCGCCGTCCGCCAGGCACCAGGTGAGGAAGGGCTGCAGCCCAGGCGCGCCTCCTGAGGGGGAGAGGCGAAAGTTTGGCAAAGCGCGCGCCTCACTTTTGAGGGGGGGGGGGGGGCTTCGGGCGCGTTTGCGTCTGCTCAACCCCATTTCGTCCCTGGTGGGAGGCTCACTTTGCAGTGAGTCCGGCTGGAAGTCGGCGGCGCTTGGCTCTGAGTTGCGATGGAGCCGCTCGGTTCCACAAGTAACGATTGGATGGAGCGCTAACAAACGCATCTGGATTTCTGTAGGCATATAGAGAGGCAGGGGCGTAACCGGGGGTGGGATGGAGGGGTTGCAGCTGCCCCATGCCAAATTAAGTAAATAAATAAAAATGCTTAACTAGTGGAAAGATTTTGACAGGTGTTTTTTTTCCCTGAGCACCCGGGGTCAAAAGAAAGTACAGTGGTACCTCAGGTTACATACACTTCAGATTACAGACTCCGCTAACCCAGAAATAGTGCTTCAGGTTAAGAACTTTGCTTCAGGATGAGAACGCGGCAGCAGCAGGAGGCCCCATTAGCTAAAGTGGTGCTTCAGGTTAAGAACAGTTTCAGGTTAAGTACAGACCTCTGGAACGAATTAAGTTCTTAACCTGAGGTACCACTGTAATTTGAAACAACTGTTGTTGAGACATTCCGAATCTGCTAGACCGAGGATGATTGACAGGTGGGTGTCCTGCCCCCCCCCATAAATCCTGACTACAGTCATGTATAGAGGGTGTTTCTGGCTGCAACTGCCCCCCCCCCCCCGCTTTGAGGCATATAAATGGGTATTGCCTACCAGCTGGGGGAAAATGATGTCTTTTTCCTTACTTTCCCCAACAGGTTGTTTTAAACACTGCTAGAGTTCAACACACCAACCATCTGTTCCAAGGACATATTAATGTCTAGCAATGCGTGTGCGAATATACAGTGGTACCTCGGGTTAAGTACTTAGTTCGTTCTGGAGGTCCGTTCTTACCCTGAAACTGTTCTTAACCTGAAGCACCACTTTAGCTAATGGGGCCTCGCCGGAGCACGATTTCTGTTCTCATCCTGAAGCAAAGTTCTTACCCAAGGTACTATTTCTGGGTTAGCGGAGTCTGTAACCTGAAGTGTATGTAACCCGAGGTACCACTGTACAGGTTATACACCCCATGCCTTGACTCTCTTCTCACCATACCTGAGGGGCAAGTTTGAAAGATGGGGAATTTAGCCGGAAGTAGAGTTTACCTAAAGTTCCTTAATGGGAATTATGGCAAAATTCATGATTCACAGACCAAAGCTCATTATCATCCAACATCCACAATATTGCACCAGTGCTCTCTTAACTTTGATAAGAGCTAGTATTTGGTATTTGAAATAAACATACTGTAGTTTCTTTCTTGAATCGTCAATAAAAAATGGATAAATATATCTTCAGCTTCTATGAAACTAAAATGTGTTTTTTGTTCATTTGGTAGAAAGTGATAAATCTGTAGGTACTGTTAATTCTTGAATTCAGTAACTGCAAATCTAAAATGGGGCTTTTTGATAGGATTTAAATCATGGCTGTTCCCCTGTAAATAGTGCTTAGCTCCAATAGCGTTTTTGTAAAGCTATTTATAGGAATCTCCAAGATCAGCTCATGCTGCCATGAGAATGTTGCAAGGTAGAAATTATTTGTCATGTTGTCAGGAAAAACTGCTCTCTATTACATACTCCAAAATATTATCTGGATTGAAAATCTGTCATTTTTAAAGGAAAATCCAATGGTAAAACAATGCATTGAAACGCTGATGGGACCGTACTGGCTTGATCTGTTTTTTTGTTTTTTTAAGAAAGCTATTTAGTGCAACGACAACCAACATGGTATCTTCCAGATGTTGTTAGACTACAGGTCCCACCATCCCTATTAACAAAGTAAGAACACAAAATACATAATAAAGCAGAAACAAACCAATAACTCCTTCTCCCACAAACACGTTTAAAAGGCCACAGAATGTTAATCAGCCAACGTCTTGGTTATAAAGAAATGTTTTCACCCTGGCACCTAAGAATATATAATGAAGGCGCCAGGTGAGCCTTCTTGGGGAGAGTATTCCACAAACAGGGAGCCACTGCAGAAAAGGCCCCTTCTCTTTTTAATTTTTTTTATAATAAATTTTTATTAGTTTTCAATACAATCATACAATTTTATCCAAATTTTAACTGATTTTAACAGAGTACAAATTTTGGTCTTCCTTCAGCTTCTCTGGTAATCATCCATTTTTACCCTTCTATACGCATTCCTTTAATTGCATTGCCATTTGTCCTCCCTTCCTTTTCTGTTTTCTTTCAACAATACCTCTTAAAATTTTACAGTGCTTCTTGAAACCCCACTAGCGTTGTTAGAAAAGGCCCCTTCTCATGTTGCCACCCTCTGGACCTCTCATGGAGGAGGCATCAAATGATTATTGCAGTGTCTGGATTGGTTCATATGGGGAGAGGCGGTACTTGAGATATAGTGGTCCCGAGCGGTTTAAGGCCTCATAGGTAAAAACAAGCACTTTGAATTGAACCCGGAAACCAATGGGCAGCCAGGGCAGTTGTGCCAGGATTGGTGTAATATCCTCAAACCATCTTGTCCTGGTGAGCAGCCTGGCTGCCGGATTCTGCACCAGCTGAAATTGCCAAGCTGTCTTCAGAGGTGGCCTTGTGTGTAATGTGTTGCAGTAATCTAACCTAGAGGTTACCAGAGCATAGAGGTTGGGTTTCAGGGCCATCATCCTCAGGCAGCATGGCCAATGGTCAGCATTGGTGGGAGCTGTAGTTTTAACAACACCTGGAGGGCCACAGGTTCCCCAGTCCTGGGCTTTCTAGATGGTACTGGAATGGCATGGGTAGTGGCTCGCATGTTTCCATAGGAGCAAATGAATCAGCCCTCTGAAGGATGACATTTGGGAGATGTGATGGTACTGATCCCAGGCATTCATTCTCCACCCCAGGAGGTGATCAGAAGTATTAAAGCTGTCAGCATCATCTTGTGTTTGCTGCTTGCGTGCAGAGAGATACGTGGACAGCCTGTCCTTGAGTATAGTAATTTTTGGATACTTACTTAGTTAAAACTTTTTTATCCTGTTCAGCCAAAGAAAATCTCCCAGAGTAGTTCACAAATATCAGTAATAGGACAGCTCCCACCCTCAGATTTGTAGCCAAAGACATGACACAAAAGGAAAAGGGATTAGGAGAGAAGAAGGAGCAAAAGCAACATTGAGCACTAGTTCTTTGCTTCAGAGTTCTTGTAATCACCAGCTCGAGTAGAAACTTCTAGAAAATTATGACAATCATGTTTATGAGCTGAGCCAGTAGAGAGGCGTTGTACAGGCAACAACTGTTTTGCATGGGGGTTATGTTCCTGACCCCCATGTGTGTAAGCCTATGCTGCCCCCTTTTCCTGCCACTTCTGGGTTGCAGCAGTGCGTGTGCACACTCATCAATTGGTCATTGCCTGCCGTCTCTTCACTCTCTCTTTCTGTGCTATAGTTTGAGGGAATGATTTCTCCATTAGCTATGTATTTAAATAATTTGCATGCATTCAACAATATATATTTCAAAATAACAATAAAAACTATGTTGCATTTTTTTTTAAAAAAAGGACAAAGTGTAGCTTTTTTAAAAGTTTCAGTCTGAGATAAGGAGTTTTACTGGTTTCAAAGCTTCTTTGGACAGGTGTAATTTGTCTAACATATTGATTATGTCCAAGTGCATTGAAAAATCATATCACTTTTCTGCAGTGAATTTGCCACTGCCTTCATACATATTCTTGCATGGTATGATAGTACTGGGGGAGACACAGGATTCCTGGGAAGTAGGCTAGAACCAGCAGGCCTTATCATCCTCTGAAAAGATAGGATGCAAATGAGTTTAACAATAGTTCAGTGGATCTTTTGCTAAGCAACTTGGAAGCTATGCTGTTTAAACAGAGAAGCATGAGTTCTTGTTTAAACCTTTCCCTACCTGACATTTTCCTACTCCATTTTTTTTTACTGTTCCAACTGTTTTTATCCCAATACGTTTCCAGATGTGTGCAAGGATGAGGGTGCAGCTGGAATCTTGAAAGAGGGAAATATAGCCACAGGGAGGGTTCTGGAGAGTAACAAAGCGGATGCAGAAAGGGGATAAATACATATCTATCTATACATAACTACAGCTTTTCCACTCAAAATCACAACCACCAAAGCTGCTTTTCTGAAGCCGAAATAAGTACATTGGATCATTTCCATGTATTGTGTTGTTTGCCCCTTAGCCTAAGGAATTCCAAGTCACTATATATTGTGGCATTGCTGTAGTCCCAGAGGATTTTGGTGTTGGTAGACCATGTGGGTAGTTGATCCGTGGCTCCAAGGGCTATGGAGTGCATTGCTAGAATTCTTCTCAGACCATCATATCCCATGGACTTGGGGGGATAAGCTGATTTAATTTCATTGACTGCAAAGGGATTACATCAGTTTAAACTGGAATACTTTGGCATAAGTGGGTCATGGAAAGGTCTGAAGATAATTCCGAACACTTCTGAGAATGCTTTGCTTCACATTTAAGATCTAATTGATGTGTAGTTAAGCTATCTGGAAAAGGGAATTTTGATTTTGACATGTTGGGCATAAATCATGGGTTGGAACACAAGAAACTGCCTTAGTCAGGCTACTGGTTTATCTAACTCAGTGTTGTCTACACTGTTGGAAAGAGAGTTATTAATGATAAAGTGATTTCCAAATTGTACAAATTGTTATTAGAATGGGAAGTGAAAGAAAAGCAGGTGAAGTCGGTGATTCACTGGGCAAGAGATATAGGCCATAATACTGAAATGGGTGCATGGGAGAAGTTGTGGAATGTAGACCTAAAGTTCACAGCATGTTATACACTGAAAGGAAACTACAGGAAAACGATGTATGGTTGGTATTTAACTCCTAGTAGATTGGCAAAAATGTATAAATCAAAGTAAAACACATGCTGGAAATGTAAAGAAAAAGAAGGTACTTTCTAGAAGAAGAAGAAGAGTTTGGATTTGATATCCCGCCTTTCACTCCCCTTCAGGAGTCTCAAAGCGGCTAACATTCTCCTTTCCCTTCCTCCCCCCCAACAAACACTCTGTGAGGTGAGTGGGGCTGAGAGACTTCAAAGAAGTGTGACTAGCCCAAGGTCATCCAGCAGCTGTATGTGGAGGAGTGGAGACGCGAACCCGGTTCCCCAGATTACGTGACTACCGCTCTTAACCACTACACCACACTGGCTTTCTATCATATGTGGTGATCTTGTAAGAGAATAAAAGCTTTTTGGGAAATGATTTATAACAAATTGAAAAAAATGTTTAAGATAACTTTTAATAAATAAACAGAAGCTTTCCTGCTGAGGATCATAGATACTGAGATACCAAAAGATAAAAATAAAAATAAAAATGTTTATGCATGCTACAACTGCAGTTAGAATAGTTTTTGCCCAGAGTTGGAAAGAAGATGTAGTACCAACCAAGGAAGAGTGGCTAATTAAATTAATGATTATGCCAAAATGGCAAGGTCAACGGGTGTAATAAGAAACCAAGAAGAAGAAGAAAATTATTAAAGATTGGGAGAAATTTGTGGAATGTTTGAAAAACTCATGTATGCAAACAAGCAGTTAAATATATTATTAAGAGAAAATAAAGACTAACTTAATGTAGAAAATGCAGTATGAAAATTAAAACTAAAAAGAAACCACAAAAGGAGGGGAGGGAAGTCAAATATATGTGTATTAGAAATGTATGTGATTTGTGTTTTTGTGATTTGTATGTTTGCAAATATTTGAAAAACTGAAAAATAATTTATTTATTTTTTAATAAATGTGTTCCTACACTGACTGACAGTGGCTTTCCAGGGGAATGGAGATGTCAGGGGTTGAACCTAGGACTTAGAGCAAGCAAAGCAGATGTTATATCACTGAGCTATGGCTCTTATATTAGAACTACTTTAACAATATACTTTATTAAAAGGGCACATAAGTGGAGACTCTTCTTAATTTATGACCAGCATGACAGACAAACCCCTTATAGTTTGCAAAAAGGTAGTGAAGGGTGCCTAACCTTGCTGCTGGGAGGAAGTGGGAAAGTGCTGGATTCGTCATTTCTCATTTATTTCACACAAAGTGCCAATTCCAGATTGCATGTTATCCTGCAGTGTACCTTTGATAGTTCACACCATGCATGGTATCCCAGGTTGGAAATGGGGAGGGTGCCCCCCCCCATAATTTATGGTTCTATGCCAAAAAAGATGAGGTGGTTGTTTTTTAAAAAAAGCTCTAGAACTGCAGAGTCAAAAAGAGCACTGTTATGTCACTCTGTGGTTTCCCAGAAGCACTTTATTGCACAATGCCATGATATTGTGAGCTGAAGTGCATGTTATGAACATCATGCAGTGTGTGCTGCTTGGTGACACTGGTCATAGCATGTTTGAAAAGGCCTTCCAGATGTTGCTGGCCTAAAACTCCCATCACCCCAGACTATTGGCGAACATCTGGACTGCACAACAGTGGCTACTCCTACTGTGGCATCAGTCGTGATGTCATTCTAGCACTTGGTATAGAAAATTACCTCTTCAATGTTGACTGCTTTTTGGAAGTGGTTGCAATGGTGGTAAACTCTCCAAGCTAGTTGCCAAAATGATGTGATATAGGAGGTCTTTGCATTATAGCTGTGCTGATGCTATCCCACGGAAGCTGTTGTCAGCAATCTGAGCATGATGATTTGCTGTGCTGAGAATGAGCTCCTGTTTGGTTGTTCTTGACGAAAAGATACCGGTAACACGTGCTGTTTCCCAAGCAGAAGTTGGTCCAGTAGAAAAGATCACCTCCTTAATAACGTTATTAAGTGGAGTGCAGTGGAGACATGCTCTGTGTGAAGAGGTCTTACCTGTTCAGCTCTTACAAGCAATTTTAAAAAATGGTTGCAACAATGTTCACTGTGTATGTTAAGTCAGGTACTTCAAAGTCAGCTACTGTTTGAGATCAAAAATTTGATGTTAAAACCATGCTTCTGATAAAAAGGAGCTGCATACCCTGGGATTTGCTTAATATGTATCTCCTCATGAGTATTATCATTAAATAGTTCTGAAAAAAACCAAGTAACTCTCATTATAAAGAAGCCTGGACAAGTGGTGTACACAGTAGTCAAAATACAATATGATATTTTCCACTAACAGTAGAGATACAAATGACACCCCCCCCCAAAAAAAAAAAGAACAGAAGGATTTGAGAGCTAAATTTGGATCCTTGACTCACCACTTTGTAACTATGGATTCCAATTAGAATAAGTGAGGATTACAACTGGATGAGTCAATAGTGTATCTTTAGGTTTAACTCCATAATCCCTGGTACTGGAAGCATCACCCCAGATCCTTCAGATTATATCAAAACAGCATTTTGTGATGCAATTAATCTTAACATCTGTTAGTCTTCTTGACTGTCTTTGGATTTCTGCTACAGCAAAAGAATTGTGAAGTCAGTTTTGGGAAGGGCTATAGCTGAATGGGCAGTGCAGACTCTTTGCATGCATAAGGTTTCAGGTTAAATCCTTAGCAACCTCGGGTAGGGCTGGGAAGGACTCTTGTCTGAAACACACACAAGTGTTGGAGACTCTTGCCTGGAACACTGAAAAGCAGATACCGGTAGTTTAGAACTAGACTTGGGCAGCTTCCTTTGCTCCTAGCTTTTCCTTTAACCACTCTCCTGTTATATCTTAGCATGTTTCAAGTGTTTAAATCATGCCATATACTTTATCTCAGTAATCGACAATAGTTCTGTGTGGTATATCGGTAATATTATCTCCTTATTGTAGGTGGGGGAATGGGAACTGAGAGAATTGTGGCATCTTGTGAGTTAATTGCTGAGATGAGATATAAAATTGTGAGTTTCTGACTTGAAATTTTTCTTTCTATGTAGCACAAGCTTGTACATATATGTATCTGTTTTTGGCGATTCCAGTCAGCTTGCACTTAAAGGAAACATTGGTTTATAATTATTTTGGCTGTTGCTGACACCACAGGTACACTGTATATAATAAGAGCACTTTGGCTATTTTTCATTGTAAAAAATACCTTTGGAGAGTGGTGGGGAATTTTTAATAGAAAAGTGGTAGGGAGGAGAATGGTTTAAATTTTTACCTTCCCATAACTTCCCAGCTCCAAATCTACCTCCCAAAGATACTTTTTACAGGGAAAAGTGGGTTTGGGCTTTTGTTGCATCAGACAAATGAAGATTTTTAATGAACACAGTGAAAATACCTTCACTTGCGTAGTAGTAGAAGCTGATTAAGTGTGTGGAGAATCTGCAAGACTGCCTTCTCTCAAGATTTTGAAGAATCAGCTCAGCTACTATTGAAAGACAGCTAACACCTGTGGGCGTGCCAAGTGGTCATCGGTATAATGCATCGTAACTCGAAGTAACACTTTGGTTCTACTGTGTGGCATATTGAAATCCACCCTTTTCATATTAAGGCGAGCCTTTAATAAATACTGCACATGAACTTAAACAAAATTAGATGTTTTTAGTAAGATGTCTATGAGAGGTTGGCATAAACATAACTCTTGAGTTTGGGCAGATGTCTGTGTTTTGCTTTAATAAGCATGCAGTGTGCTGAATTTTATCACAAACATTTAGAAACAAAAAGAAAAACACTCCCTTTTCAAAGGTATTGGGCAAAAAGATTTCTTATCACTATTTCTATTCTCAGCTTCTGTTTATTTTTACTGGTATTACCCTCTCCTGAATCCACAGCTAGGGCATCACTTTATTGGATTACAGCGAATGTCAGTTTGCATCAGCTGAAGGCTGCTTCTGGTGTTGCATTTTAAATGTATACATTACACTGGGGAAACCTGGGCTTGTCACTGAGTCATCTGGGCTCCCTGACAAGTTCACAGGAATGATTTGCATGTTTGCAAATCTTTTTGTAATGTGTAGGCTTTCTTGAAGATTTTCCTAGAAAAATTTCTACTGTCATAAATCCTTTGGGATCTGACCTAGCATGCTTTGCTTAACCTTTATATTTGGAAAACAAAACAAAGAAGTATGTTATGTTAATTCTTATGTTTTGCAAAAATATCTCAACTGTTTCAGAGAGCCAAAAGTAGTTTATTTGATACTTGGTTTGAGTGGGGAGATCAGTAATACATGCTTCCTGTGGCCTAAATGCTAAACCTAGTGCCCTCCAGATGTTTTCAACTCCCAACTCCATTGGTCACATGATCCAAAACGTCTAGAGAGGACCAGGCTAAAGAACGAAAGCTGCTATATTCAAACAAATCCCATGTTTCACTTAGAAATGATGATTACGCTGTGGGCATAAATATATTTGCTTCCTTGGGGACAACCACAACTTTTGACTGGTATTTTGCCAACTGAAGTTGCCTCAATTTGACTGGTATTCATTAAGTTCCTAATTAACTTTATGAAACAAATGCATTTCTAAATTGAAACATTTCTGTGGGGGGGGGATTTAACAATGGAAAGCTTGCCACCTCACATCACTGTGTGCTTTTTAAAGGCTATTTTAAACCCACTTTTCAATCATGTTATTTCATTATTCACACTTTTTTACATTCTCTAAAAAGCACCAACCTAAAACCATCAACACACACCAAGTAGTCTTAGGGCTACTACTTCAGAAGTGAACATGCACAAACTTCTGCCCTGTAACATAAATTCTCTGGCCCCTGGCTCTCCATTGTGTGTTTCTGCTGCCTCCAGAGCGGTAAGGAAGAAAAAGCCTGCAACCCCATGTATTTTACCATGTGCTTATTACATGGCAGGAAGTTTACACTTGTACCTACTTCTGTTCTTAATGTACCTACTGTGAAATGCCTCCTCTGACATGTATGTTGCTGACCACTTTGGGAAACTGCTGAACACATATCTGTTGTCAGTAGTGTCGTGGACTCAGTTGCAGTGGAAGTGGATTTATGGAATTGTAGCTGAGAGAAAAGCAGCAAGGAAGAAGACTGGGAAAAGGAGGGTGAATCTCCCCTCTGCCTTGTTCCCACCTAGCTGCAACTTTGTAGTGGGGAAGCGGAGCCTGAGTCTTCTTTATATCATGTGTAGTTTGTTTAACAAAGTGCAGTTCCTGACCTGGGTCTGCTTGAGATGGGTGTGCTTAAATAGCAATCAGAAAGAGCACCAAGGATTGTGCCATGTTGGTTCCTCATCCTTCAAAACATGTCCTTTTGCACTGCCATGTATCCCACACCACCCACTTAAAGCTATTGTCCTTGCTCTGGTTGTGGACATTGAATATCTCTTATGTGTGACAGTTCTTTCAAGAACCAGCACCTTTTTTAACAAAGGAATGTCTGGAATGGCATTTACCGTAAGTGTGTTTAAAATTGTCTAAGAAAAGCCTTGGACGATGACTCAGCTATAGAAATTGCAGCACAATGAATGGGTGTTATGCAATTCTCGGTGTTTATGATGGCATCCAAATCTGCTTTTATAACATAATAAATGGGGACCCACAACAAAACGTTGCAGTGAATCACAAAGCCTTTAATATTAGTGCTCTTCTTCAGGTCTCTAAGCTGTCTGGAGCTTTAGTGCAGTTTGGAACTTGAAGAATGTAGAAAAAGATACATTAGAGGGGATCATGATGAGGGTAATGGGTCTTTACAGTGTTTGAGTAATCTGCCCTTTCTCTGGAAGTCCACTGAGCAGGGAGGGGGTGGGATGAGAGAAGGAAGTGTCTGAAAGAGATGAAGAGGGATGGCTCCTCCACATCCGCCAAAACCACAACAGAAAAGAGGGTTGCTGCGTAACTTTGAGGCCAACTCCTAACATGAAATAAGCTGCTGAGGCTCTCAAAGAGGAAATGCTCTGGGCTTTTTGACATAAGTACACCAACCGACCAGTGCAGTCCATTGATATTATGGTTTTTGAGAGTACTGTGTGTCTGGAGACTTCTGTAGATAGGACTTCCAGACAGCTGTAAGCTTTAAGCCTCCCCTGTAGAAATTAACCCCTGTTTACTGGATTAGAAGTTGTGAGTTCTAACATATTATGTTATTAAAAGAGCATACAAGTGTGATTTTTGACACCATCTCTGTCATAGCTGTCAACTTACAGATTTGAAAATAAGGGACCAGCAGCCTTGAAAATAAGGGACCAGCAGCCAAAATAAGGGACCTGCAGCCTCACCTGTTCCAGGCACTCCAGTCTTCCTGTCCTCCTGCAGTCTGGTCAAACTCATGCTGGTAGCTTCGAGAGCACCGTCCAACCAACTTTGTAACCAGAGGTTTAACTGAATAGAATCTGAATCACATGCACCACAAGGCCTATGCAGCCTCAACTTAAGATGGCTCCCCGGCCTGGCTTTGCACTGGAAAGTTTGCAGCAGCACGTGCAACAAAATGGCGTCCAGCATTCAAAAAACCCCTCAGCTTGCATTAACTAGACAAACACAAGGCATGCAAGCTCCACCCCCAGTCGTTCTTAGACTTCTTATTGGGTGAGCAACACAGCCAAGCAACATAGTTGGAGCCTCCCTCCTCCCTGGCCGGCAGGGAACGAGGGAGAGGTGCTGCTTCCTTTGAAATTTAAGGGACATCATTTAAGGGACATCCACCAATAAGGGACAGCAGCGGGACATGGCGCTGGAATAAGGGACTGTCCCTTCAAATAAGGGACACTTGACAGCTATGATCTCTGTGGGCACAATTGCCAGAAAAGTTAAGCAGTGGCTAAGTCTACAGTACTATACCTAGTTATTGCATATGAGGTAGTCCTATTGAACTTTGTGTGTTTTGCTTCTTAGCAGATATGCATGGGATTTTGCTGTAAATCCCAAAGCAAAGGAAAAATGCTTAGGTCATGGCAACTAACTCAAGCCCAGGAAAGCCATGGTTGCATTTAGTGTATTGCTTTGAATGATTGAAAAAAGTTCATTATTATTACAGCACCAAGTTGAAAACTGTAAGAAGTTTTTTAATATAAAAACTGGTTATAAAACATTTTGAATCTAATAAATTGCTTAGATGAAAATGTATTTTCCATCATAGCTTTGGAAACTGTCCTGTAAGCTCTCATTTGTGTTTGTTATTTAGTCCTTACTTACAGAAAAGCCACTGTGTGTAATCTGATGATTAGCCCCACAGTGAATTTTATATTAAAAACACTAGCAGAGCAGCTCTCATGAAATTTGTGGCATCCCCCATGAGAGCAAGAGAATGGAAATGGGACCAGCTCACTAACTTCACTGTGATGAGTTTCCTGGAACTGAAAGGAGCAGAAAAAGGAAGCGGGGACTTTATATTGACACAATTCATCTCTGGTCTATTACTGCTGCCTGTAACTGTTTACAGGGCTCTTGGACTTTAATTGCTTCCTTGGAAAGCAGAGGCAAAACCTGCCTTACATATATCATCTTAACTGAGTATCCAGTCAGTGAAGTTGGCTCTTGAACTGCAGCTCCAATCTGTTGTCTTTTATACTCCAATCTGACATCATCAGCATCATTGACCTAACCTGAATTCAGACAAGGTGGAGGTACTATGTGTTGCAGGATCTCAAACTTGGGAAGTTGGTAGAAGCCAATTTTGGACAGGGTTGTTCTCCCTTGGAAGGAACAGGTGTATAGCTTGAGAGTACTCCTTGACTCCACTATGCCCTAGTGGCTAGGAGTGCCTATTTCCAGCTCTGGCTAGTTTGCCAGATATAGTCATTCCTATACAAGGAAAGCTTGGCCACAGGGAGCTGGTAACTTCCATGTTGGACTATTGCAGCATGCTCTGTATGGGGTTGTTACTGAAGACAAGAAGCTGCAATTAATGCAGAATGCAACAGCGAGGCTTCTGGTTGATGTGTCTGACTGAACGTGCATTACGCCAGTCTCGAAAGATTTGCATTTGTTACCAGTTAACTACAGAGCCCAATTTAAGGTATTAACACTGAAATATAAAGTCCCAAATGACTTGGGTCTCAAGTAACTGGTGCTTGCAAGTGCTCCAATGTCATGCCAGCTCCATTGTCTCTTTTAGCTTTTGGATTAAAAGCTGCTTCTAGTCTTTTAAAGTCTTAAATGGCTTAGGACCAGGTTATAGTCGAGGCTGCTTGCTATGATATGAGCCTGTCTAGGTACTGAGATAAATGTTGGAGGCTTTGCTCTCAGGCCTGTTTTGGGAACCTTCTCTGTCATGATGCCTTGACCCAGAAATACCACCCCAGCTGAAATTTTGTGGGCTTCCTCTTGTTGTATTTTGTGCCAGATTTTAAAATTTCATTGGGGTTTGTTCTGACATCTGGTTTTATAGCTGCTAGTTTGAATATATAACATTTTTTACTCTTGGGTTCCAGTGGCATTTAATTTCACTTTGTTTTAAAGTGTTCACATTTTGCTATTGCTTTTAGAAATTGTTTGCCTGCATTTTTATTGATGATGATGATGATGATGTCTAAATTCAATCAGGAATAAAATGCTTGTTCCACATGGCAACCTTGTATCAGGATGATTATGTATTGAGATTAACCAGGAGGATTTTCACATGACCTTTTATTCAGCTGCTGATTGTCGAGGCTTTCTCTGGCTCCCATAACAGAACTGAATGTATCCTGTCGGATATCAGATGGAAAATAATAGGGTTTTTTCCACCACCCCTGTAGCCCTCTGTCTCCCAGCAGATACTCCCAAAGGTCTATACATTTCTTTTATTTAGATCGCTGGCATAATTGTTACCATATTCATTTCCTATGTTTTCTCACACTGAAGGACCACTTATCACTTGCTGTTTGGGGAGTGTCTGGCTGTTGTGGGTCCTAAGATCCTCTTCTTATGCTGCCTGAAAGGCAGAGGGAAGAGGGTTGGGAAAAAATGCACTTCCTGCAAAAGGGGCTTCTGTTTTGGTGACACCCCCCTTTTTTTGAGGGGACACTGTTTGGCTCCTTCAGCTTCAGTGCAACAATATTAGGCTCCTTCAATGGCCATTTGAAAGGAAAACACTGCAGCAGCCACATGTGACCTTCCCCTTCTCAGGGATGGACTTTGGTGATCTTTATCTGAGCAAAGCAAAAATTCCCCCCCCCCAAAATGAATCTTCTTAATTATGGATCTTGTCACCCTCTGTGGGGGAACCGCCCGCACCACCCTAAATCCAGCAGGGGAAGAGTTCTGATTTCACATATTTTTTTATTTAGTATTTTATGCTGTTGCTGTTTTGGGGAAGGTTTGTACTCGCCAAAATGTCACATTTCACTGCCAAAAAGTAAGGACCCCCAAGGTGGGAGTGCTATCATGGTAGAGCCCATGCTTTGCATGGCTCCTGGTTCCAAGCCCTGCTTGGAAAGACCCAGGATTGAAAGACTCTGATCTAAAATCCTTAAGAACCGTTAGCAGCCTTCCCCAGCCTGGTCAGATGTTCTGGATTACAACTCACATCAGCCCCAGCCAGCATGGGATTTGTAGTCAAAAACATCTGTTAGGGAAAACATCTGGGAGGGACTAGGTTGAGGAAGGTTAGTGAGGACAATACTGAGTTGCCTTTGGTCTAACTCTGGATAAGGCAGTTATACTATGTTGCAGTTACCGGCATGGTGAAGAGCCACACCCTTCATTTTCACATCATTCCCTCTTACTAGAATAAAGTTTTTCCATGTTCTTGGTAGAAACAGCTGAGCAAAAAGCCCCCAAAACAAAAAATTTTGGTCACAAATGTTTGTATGCTTCATGTCAGAGAAGCATACCTTGTCGGGTGGTGTAGCAATAAAACTAATGGCTATGTGCTAAGTAGGGTGCAGTGTGTTTTCAAATGGGATGGTGGACCAATTTGATAGTGTTGACATTCCTGCATTGCAGGGGGTTGGACTAGATGACCCTTGGGGTCCCTTCCAACTTTACAGTTCTATGATTCTATGGCAAAAATGAATGTGTATCATCTTTCTTTTTGCCCTTTTACAGGGTGAGGGGCCAGAGCGAGAGCGACATGTCGCTGTCTTCCTGGTTCGGGTGGAATGAACCCCCCAGTCGCATTTCTCAGAGGAGCCCAACAGAAATGGTGATGGAAACTCTTATGATGGAACTCAGCTGGCAGATCAAGGAAGCTGAGAAGCAGCATCGGGAACGAGAGAACGAGTACCGCAAGATAAAGACGGGTGTTGACTATGGGTGGCTAGTTAGCTACCCCAAGCACAGCTACGATATCAGTCCAGGGGAGCGTCTGCAGCTGGAAGACATGTGCTCCAAAATACATCCCTCCTACTGTGGGCCCGTCATTATTAGGTATGCTGAAGTCTTATGTCAACCTTCTCTGGCTGCGGCTGCATGCTCACCAACAGAAATGGAAAATATACTGGTTTTCCCACCTTCCACAGTTTGTAAAGTTTCTCAGAAGCATCATAATGCTGTTGCTGTGGGTTAAGAGACTGAAGATCTCAGTTAAGTGGTGCTTGAAAGGGAGTGTCTTGAGCTTTGCTGAAAATACTGGTTCTCATTTTCTCTTAAAATCCAGTTTCACATCCTTATGGCTATGCAGATGAAACTCAAAGTGTACTGGCAATACTTGGTGAAAGATAGCATAGACACTTGCTTTGTTTGAGTAACTGAACTGGAATAAATAAGGGAGAATACCAGTAATCTGTCTTTTACAAACATGGGCAAACAGTACAGAAGCAGTGCAAATGACCTAACATTCATTACTGTATTTTTCGCTCTATAGGACGCACTTTTCCCCCTTCAAAAATGAAGGGGAAATGTGTGTGCGTCCTATGGAGCGAAGACGCCATAGCCCCGCGACCCTCTCCCGGCTGGAGAGGTGACGCGCGGCTATGGCAGGAGCCTCTATAGCCGCGTGTCACCTCTCCAGCCGGAAGAGCGCTGGCAGCAGCCTCTCCACTGCGCCTTTTCGCTGCTCCCTGACCTGCTCTTTGGGGCTGGCGGTGGGCTTCCCCCTGCCAGCCCCAAGGAGCAGGTCGAAAGGAACCTGAAGCCTGGAGAGAGAGAGGGGTCGGTGCACACCGACCCCTCTCGCTCTCCAGGCTTCCAAGGTAGCCGCCTGAACGGCACCTTGTTTTAGAGCGGGAAAACAAGAGGGGGAAAATTCTCCCCCTCTCTGCGCAGCGCCTCCTGCCGCTTCGCTGAAGGGGCGCTGGGCAGAGAGGGGGAGAATTTTTTTTTTCTTGTTCTCCACCCTCTAAAACAAGGTGCGTCCTATTGTCTGGTGCGTCCTATGGTGCGAAAAATACGGTATGTTTGTGTGAATGCAGCATGCAGCCTGGGTGTCTTGCGCTATTTTGAGAGCCTTCATGTGAATAACTTGAAAGAAGTGCATAATAAATCTTTTCTAAAATCTGTATTAGGAATATAGCTTTTATTAGGCTATCTTGCAAGCTCTCCAGAAATTTGTATCAGATGGTAACCAAAGCAAGGTGGAGCAAACAATAAAATAAAATAAAAAATTGGTGGTAAAGTCATCAATTTCTGTAATGGATGTAGTAAATCCTTTAGAGGTGATTCTAGTTCTTCATCTCTCCTGCAAAAACATGCATCTACCATACTTGTTCATCTGAATACTTCATTATTTAAATGGCAAAAATTTGATTGGATTAATAGCTCTCTATTATCCATTTGATGAATCGAATAAATTCCGATTTTGGAAAAGGGATCTTATTCTTAAGGGGATTTTTGTTGTTGTAACTATAGATTAAAAGAGCAAATATTTGTGCCTTAGGATTTATACCCCAGGTTATGAATTAGTTTTTTGGCTTCTTTCCTCTCCATAGATTTCGGCAGCTTGTTTCTGAATACGAACCAGAGGTCTCTGAAGTTTCTCGGCTTTTTCGTTCTGTTCTCCAAGAAGCCATGGAGAAGAGCAAAGAGGAAGAAGAGGCAAAGAAGCTTGCAAGGCAATGGAACACAAAGCACAAAACCAGCCTCTCTCTCATGACATTCAAGTCCCGGGCCAGGATTCTGCCCTTCAGTAGTGACATCAAGACCATTTCGGAAGATGTTGAGAGGGGCACTGATCCAGCCAGAAGGGCATGGAGCATGCCTGAATTCAGGAGCACCAAGGACTACTGACTCTATTTATAACACTCAGATTTTGGGAACAGACCATCTTATTTATGTATTTACTTATTTATTCATTTTTGTGTGACTTTTTCCTATGTCCTGTTGTCCCTTCTTTTTGTGTTCTGTGGAGAGTTCACATTGATTGCTTCTTAGGCTTCTTTTAACCCATGTATCTGTGTGTTCCTGTTTTCATATGGACTGGTCTCTTAATATAAACAGCCAGCTTGGTGCACCATGGGATGTGTGACAAACGCCAAACCACTCAACCTATTTTGCTTTAAACCGAAAAGGAAGCCCAGAAAGTAGTTGTGAGAATCAGCCCTGTGTTTCTGCTTTACCCTCTTTTATAAACATCTCTCTCTTTCTTTTTCTCTCCTGATGCCCACAGTACTGCAACTGGTATACATACTCTCTGGACCACACGCCATATCAACCCCAGCCAAACAAACAGGGTCCACAAACACAATTGCCATGCAGCAGGTAGTCAGCACAAAATAGGATAGAAGGGGATTTCTGACAAAAACTGGAGTGGAAATGGCTGGTGTTCACTTATTTGTCCCTTGTCTGGAAGAAAAAGCAGTCCAGTGAATATGATTAGTATTTACTATTGCTATTGCTTTTGTCTCACAAATGTAATTGATTACCCCATGTCCCCAATTTGTATTGTGCTTCTTTTACATTGGAATGAATGGGGTGGAATTATGTAATGAGAACATAATTTACGTCCTTATGTAAGTAAGTCCTTCTGCCACAATGGACAGCAAGACAAAGTAACATAGCTTTTGGTGGAATATGAATTGCAGTGGAATGGGAAGCTAAGCCGACTGGCTATGATGGGCTACCAAGACCAGCCAATATCAAGGTGATCCCTAAGCATGTTATTACTCTTTTGGAGCGCTGTCCTCCTCAGAAAGCTGTCATTGCACAATCCTAACCAGGCATATGCCCCATCTTATAACTGGCTACTTCTGTGTAGACATGAAAAATGGGTCCTATTCTTGGGGGGGGGGGGGGGAATTAAGATAACCATGCAGACACTTCAGTGCTGTTGATCATGAGGCTGCACTATGGAGGGCTTGTGCAAGTGCCTCTGTTTCTTGTTGCCGGTAGCTCTTTAAAGCCAGAAAGAGCTACTGGCTGTTATGCTAGAAGGAGAAGCTCTTTGATGTGCTGTTTCCATGGTGCAGCTCCAAAGCAGCTGCTGTCACATTTCAAATCAGAATTGGAAATGTATTTGAGCTTGTGCAGGAGAACTTTTCAGCTGGGTGGTGTTTTTCTTCTCCATGAGAAGGAAATGTGCTTATATTTTCTGAATGTTAGACACTGTTATGCATGAAATATGCCCAGTCTGTCTACCTCTGGATGACAAATTGCAACCCTGGCAAGAAAGGGCTGGAATTATTTGCGAGTAGCTTAAGATAAATCCAGAGGATAACTTTTAAAGATAGGTCCTTAGCTTATAGCAACATATTTGCTTGGGCCTAACTATGTATCTGTACATAAGGCACAATCCAGACAAAATTGAATTCTTTTCAGTTTATTTAGTTTAATGCAGAAATACTTGGAAGCAGGTATAAATTTTCTATTAGTATGGCATGAGCCAGCCAGTCATTCTATCTTGTGTAAATGGTACAATAGGTTAATTGACTAAAGAAGCTGTTTATTTGGTTGTGTTCCACTGGAAACTAAGACTATTGACTCTTGATATCTGAGCTAGCTGGTTTCTGAGTTGTGATTGCTTTCAGGCAACTCTTGTTAACTGAATGGGGTACTTAAAGGTTCAGAGGGCTTTGTGTTTCATACCGTATGCCACTGCCACCTTGACCCATTTATTTTTGCTAAGATAATCCTGCAGTGATTTTGCTAGCTTTTGGGATCTATATCTATCTATCTATCTATCTATCTATCTATCTATCTATCTATCTATCTATCTATCTATCATCTACACACCCACAAACCCACGCACGATGGGACAATGTGGATGCACTGTACTAAAGAATTCACTCTCTCTCATACACACAAACTTTCCCGAAGACACCAGCAAACTGCATTATTTTAATATGAAGCAAACTCAGGGTTTCCAAATGCCAGATCCAGTTTGAGCTGGACCATTTAAACTCAGTAGCAGAGAAAGAGACCCAAAATATTTTGACAATTGTACAACTGCTATGCCACTTTCTACACCTATGAATATTTATTTGTTTATGGAATTTGTATACTGCTTTTCCTATGTGAAAAAGAAACTATGTTTAAAAAAATGCTAATGTAAGGGCTAATGGGATTAGCTCTGTTCCTCCCTGCTTGTGTTCTCCATAGCCCACAAAAGTGCTTAGCACCCTAGGATAGTTGGGGAGATAGTGCCCCAGATGAATTATCTTAGGCTATGGTGATCTATATTTGATAGAGCATTTTTAAAAACTTGTGTGTTCTCATGTGGTATCTGTCCTTTCTACTGTACATGTTTCTCTTTGTCTTAGGGCCTCGTTCATAAGGGAAATTGACAAAAAAGTATAAAAGCCATTTTCTAACATTGCCATTTGACCAACTTTTGTATCAACAAGTGAACAATTGTTTGCTGTGTTAAATTCTGAAATACATTCTTTAATTTTAGCTGCCCCATTGTCCTGTGATTTTTATATCCAGTGTTCTGGTTATTAGGAACTTCAGGATTATTGCTGACATTGTGCAATCTGAGTGCTCCTTAAGATGGCTTTCCCCTAATTTAAATATAATTTCATTTTAGTACAATGTAATGTATTTTCATTTGTGTCAGAATTTCTAAATCTCTACAATGAAGGAATACCCTAGTAGCTTAAGTGCCCAAGACCTGACAGTTACTCTCAGTTTACAGCCTTAAAAATGCATCACCACTGAACCACTGGCTCAGGTCAGATGCAATGCTAAGCCAAACCATGTCTTGGCATGAACAAAGAAATGTGCAGGTTCCCAGAGAAGAATGTGACTGCTCTGCTCATCTCTTGATGTGAGCTAAGAAATAATTTGACTTAGCATTACATCTGAACCAGCCTCATGGTCGATCTTCCCCCAGACAAACCATGAGTGGTAAACCACAGAACTAGAAGAAGAATCATAGAATCATAGAGTTGGAAGAGACCACAAGGGCCATCGAGTCCAACCCCCTGCCAAGCAGAGTTCTGCCAAGAAGAAGAGTTTGGATTTGATATCCCGCTTTATCACTACCTGAAGGAGTCTCAAAGTGGCTAACCTCCTTTCCCTTCCTCGCCCACAACAAACACTCTGTGAGGTGAGTGGGGCTGAGAGACTTCAAAGAAGTGTGACTAGTCCAAGGTCGGGAGCCGACTGAGTGGGCAATGGGGGGGTCCCTGAGCGAGCCGCAGGGGTCCATGGGCCGGTTAAACGACTGCCATGGCTGCTTCTGGTCCATGGGCCTTAGGTTGCCGACCCTTGCACTAAGCCATACCATGCCTTAGTGCAGCAGGAATAATGGGGTGGGGAATGAGGGGGCAAAGCAGGCACAATCTACTTGTTTACACTAAATCATGGTTTGTGTTAGTATTAAGTGTGGAAAGGGTCAGTGGGAGTTATTTCTGAGTGAACGTGCAGAGGGTAGTGGTGTACAGAATGAAAATGTAAAACTGTTGACTGAAAGATCTAACAAATGGTAAAGTTAGGGCTGTGCTTGCACATAATGCTAAGCCAAACCATGACTTACTGTGAACACACAAATGCGCTGGCTCCTGGGGAAGAGATTTACTCCTTGCTGGTTCTTTTAGGTCAGCTGAGCAGTGAATGTAAGGTTTGGCTTAGCACGAAACCCAGGAATGTGGTTAAGCTCTCTCAACCATGACCTCTAGCCAATGTTTGCACAATCTCAGGAAGCCATTGGTGGGCACACCTTGATGTGTAAATTAAGCCAGCAAATGCAATACTATTAAAGACAGTGGGAGGAAGGTTTAGGAAACCACAAGCCCAGATTGGTAAAGAGCAGCATTGAAAGTTATATGGAAATCATTACGTTAAAAATATTAGATATGAAAACATACAGAAGCAGCAAGTGTAACTGAAAAAGAACCAGCATTGCTTCTGCAAAGGTAAGTCTTGCTGACTTCAAGAATTACTGTTATTTTAACACAAAAGAACATCATTGCTATTTTGTTTCCGTGTTTTGATCAGTACTTTCTTGCAAAATCTAGTCCTCATACATGGGTTAAGTAAATCCACATGCAAGGAACCATCATTTAAAAAAGTATTGTCAGGGGTTCAGAAGGAGAGACACAGGAGGGGGAGCAAATGGAGAGTGAGGAGGAGGAGTACGAGGGAGGCGCAGGCAGTGACAGTGGCCAGAGTTATTCCACAAGCCTCTCTAGCGAATCGGAGGACTCACAGAAGGGAGCGCCGGTGGCCAGAGCGAAGGGGGCTCCAGGGGGGAAGCCCCAGGAGGAAGGGGCTAGCGGGGAGTCCCTGAGCTGCAGTTGGAAATCAGGACCAGCTTCTCCACCAGAGCGCAGTGGGGAGGGGGAGTCCCAGGAGTCGGGACCAGTGTCCTCACCACCAGAGGGAGGAGAGGAGTCAGGTTTGGCAACGCCCACATCAGGAAGCGGGGAAACGGTCAGAAGGAAAGTCACCGGCTGGGCGCGCGCGCCAAGTTCAAATGTACAGGAGCGCGGCACAGCAGGGAGCCCAGAAAGGGAGCCAGGTCCTAAAGCCCGCCGGAGGGAGGGGCAAGACTCAGGAGGCTCAGCGTCAGAGGAGTCCAGGAAGGAGGGAACCCCAGAGGGCAGAAAGACCCAGCGAAGGAAAGAGCAGCGTAGGAGGTGGAGCCGGGCTAGAATCTTAAACTGGTGTGGGTGGAGCAGTGAGTCAGAGGGGACTTAGCCGGTCTAGCGTCGAGACGTGGGTCTGCGCGCCCAGAGCTTGGAAATGGAAACTAAACTTTAATAAAGACTTTTGTATATAACATCCACTGGGCGTTGGTCCTCTGTGAGCTGGGACCTAGCGGCAGTCCTGACAGTAAGTCCCCTCTCACCATTTTCCACCAATTTTAAAACCTCGTGGAGTGTGGGAAAGCAGCGAGGGGTGAAGATTGGTGCTTCGCGAGCTCACGAAAACCAGGGAAATGACTACCGAAGAGAAGATAGCGAGTCTGCAAAACGCAGTGACGCAGCTGACTGCAGAAATTGCGGCGTCCAGAAAGAAGGAGCAGGAAGCAGCTGTTACCTGCCAGGATCTGCGAACCAGGTTAGAAGTGCTAACTACACAGAGGCTACCGGCCACCAGACCAGAAGGGATTGGGCTGGGGAACAGAGGAGGGAGCCTTGTGTCTCACTTCAATGGGGACCTGCAGGAGTATCCTAACTTCAGAGCAGATGTACTATATGCACTGCAGCTGCTTGACAAGGACTTTAAAAATGAGGAAGAAAGAGTGGGATTTATTGTTTCGCATTTACGGGGAGAGGCGAAAACGTGGCTGCGCAATCTCTGGAGAGATAAGGATCCAGCCCTCCAAGATGCGTGTTTTTTGTCTGAGATTGATGTGGATATCGCTAGGAAACAGATTCACGGACTAAGACAAGGTAGAGCCACTGTAAGGCAATATCATTCACGTTTTTTCGCATTGGTGAACGCATTGGGGTGGGAGAGAGAATCGCCTGCCGTCAGAGATCTGTTCTGGGAGGGGCTGAACGGAGCTGTGAAAGACGAAATTGCAAGCGGGGAGAGACCCCAAACCACCAAGGACATTGTGGAGAGGGCACTCACCATTGGGGTTAGGCTGGAAGGACGCTCTTGGGACAAAGAGGAAGTGCATTGGGGCCGCACGCCAACGAAAGCACCACCCCCCTTTCCCAAGGAAGCGGCGCGCACTCGATCCATGCCTCCGCTGGGAGGAGGAGAGGAGCTGATGGAGATAGGTGGTGCTAAGGCTCAGTCCACAGCCGGAGCCCTAACGCCGGGAGCAGTCAAAATGAAGCCTCCTAGAGGGACCAGGAAGTGCTACATCTGCGACAGTGCTCAGCACATGGCGAAAGAGTGTCCCCAGCGGTTTCACAAGCACACTGCAGCCGCAGCGACAGTAACAGAAGCAGTTCAGCAGAGTGAATCACAGCAGGAAAACTCCACTGTCTGGCTGGAAATGGAGTCACTGGGGGCCAGCCAGACAAGTCAGTGAAGCAATCCCCAGTAATGTTACAGCCCACAGACCCCCTCCCACCCAAACCAGTAGTGCAGCTCACCGCATCCCTTCAACTTCCCAATGGGCTCACTGTGGAAATCCCCATTACGATTGACTCTGGGAGCAATGCAGATTTTATAGGCATGGACTTCATCCAGCAACATGGCATAGCCCTTCTGCCAGCGACGGTACCTCTGAACGTCGTCACGGTGGACGGCAGGGAGCTACTGGGAGGGCAAGTGCTGCAGCAGACGCCGCCAATGGTGATGCGCATTGGTAATCACCGCGAAGTCATCAGCTTCAACGTCACCCGCCTGTCAGACACACCCATTGTGTTGGGCATGAGTTGGCTGGATAGGCACAGCCCGGCATTAGCTTGGTACCAGCGGCAACTGACCTTCGGCTCCTCCTACTGCGCAGAACACTGCATCCTGGCTGACTTGGACGATGAGGGGCATGAGGATGGACCACAGCTGAACTTGGGCATGTTGCAAGCGGTACCTAACAAGTACAAAGAGTTTTTGGAGGTCTTCTGCGAGAAAGAAGCGGACAAGCTGCCTCCCCACAGACCCTACGACTGCAAGATTGACCTCCTGCCGGGGGCGACGCTCCCGACGGGGAAGCTGTATTCCATGTCTGAGGATGAATTGCAGGAGCTCAGGGAGTTCATAGATCACAACTTGAAGCGGGGATTCATCCGAGAGTCCAAGGCGGTGGGGGGCAGCCCTGTATTCTTTGTAAAGAAGCGGGACACGCCCCAAAAGAGGCTTGTAGTTGATTACCGCGTCTTAAATGCGAAAACCAAGCCCTCAGCCTTCCCCATGCCCAAGATCGATGACCTGCTGGCGACGGTGCGGAAGGGGCGCATCTTTACCAAGTTGGATCTACGCGGAGCGTACAATCTCATACGAGTGAGGGAGGGTGACGAGTGGAAGACGGCCATGTTTACGCCGCTGGGCACCTATGAATATAGAGTTATGCCTTTTGGATTACAAAATGGCTCCCACTGTTTTCAAGCATTCATGCATCATGTCTTGGCGGGTCTTCTCTACAAGAAGTGCGTCTGCTTCCTGGACGACATCCTCATCTTCTCAGAGTCGCCGGAGGCTCACGAGAGAGATGTCAGGGAAGTACTGCAGCGGCTGCGGGAGCACCGGCTTTACGCCAAGCTGGAGAAGTGCCAGTTCGACAAGACGGAGGTGGACTTCCTGGGCTACAAACTGTCCGACAAGGGACTCGCCATGGACAGTACCAAGGTACGGGCAGTGCTGGACTGGAAGAGCCCACGCAATCGAAAGGAAGTCCAGAGGTTTGTCGGCTTTGCCAACTTTTATCGCAAGTTCATCAAAGGTTTCGCCATGCAGATAGCGGCCATCACTGACACCCTCAGTTCCAAGAAGAAGAAGTTCATCTGGACGGAGCAGGCAGAGCAGTCCTATCGGAAGCTCAAGCACCTCTTCGCGTCCGAGGAACACCTGCTACACGTGAACCCCAGCAGGCCCATGAGAGTGGAGACGGACGCGTCAGACAGGGCCGTGGGGGCCGTCCTGTTGCAGCAAGACCACCAGGGGGACTGGAGGCCGTGCGCTTTCTACTCCAGGAAACTCAGCAAGTCGGAGCAGAACTACACCATCTGGGACAGGGAGTTACTGGCCATACATGCAGCCTTCAAGGCGTGGCGGCATTTCCTCGTCGGGGCCAAACACACGGTGCAGGTCCGTACGGACCATAAGAACTTGGAGTACTGGCGCACGGCGAGGTTCCTGAACCAGAGACACATCCGCTGGGCGGAGTTCTTTGCAGATTTCGACTTCAGAATAGAATACATCCCTGGAAACAACAACATCATGGCGGACGCGCTGTCCAGGAAACCGCAGTATCTCGAAGAAGAGGCGCCGGCGGCCAAGCATATTTTCGCACCAAAGGCGTGGGCATGCGCGTCAGCCACGGTGGACCTGGACGCGGTGCGTCGCGCGCTGCAGACGGACTCCTTCGCGCGAGCCAAGATGGAGGAGGTGCGTAGCGGCACGGCGAGGGACGACGACTTCCAAATACGCGACGGTCTGCTCATCCGCAAAGGAGCCCTCTACGTGCCGGGAGACAACCTCCGCGCGAGGGTCCTGCAACAGCTGCACGACGTGCCCAGCGCGGGACACTTCGGCAAGGAGAAGACGGTGGACCTAGTAGCCAGAGACTTTTGGTGGCCCAAGATGAGGGGGGATGTCGCGGAATACGTCAAGAGGTGCGACACCTGCCAAAGGGCCAAACCAGTACACCAGCCGCCGGCGGGCCTGTTGGAACCACTACAGACACCGTTCGAACCGTGGGAGAGGGTGGCCCTGGACTTTGTCACGGATCTGCCCAGCTCGAGAGGCAAGACTCGTGGTAGTAGACTTGTTCACCAAGATGGCCCACTTCATTCCTTGCGCGAAGGTGGCCACAGCCGAGCAGACCGCCAAGCTGTTTATAGACCACGTGTTCAAGGTGCACGGCCTACCACGGTCCATCCTGTCTGACAGGGGGCGCCAGTTCCTGAACGTCAAGGTCAGCCTGGCGTCGGCGCGACACCCGCAGACTAACGGACAGGCGGAGAGAGTCAACGCCATCATGCAGCAGTACCTGAGATGCTACGCGAACCAGCAGCCCTCGACCTGGGTGGACTACCTACCGCTAGCCGAGTTTGCCTACAACAACACGAAACACGTGTCCACGGGGGTGACACCGTTTTTCGCCAACAATGGGCGGCATCCCAGAACCTTCCCGGGTTTAGAGAAAGTGAGGGAGGGGGAGCCGCAGGGAGCAGAGGCCGTGGCAGCGGAGTTGCAGGAGATCCACGAGCAGCTCAGGAGGCAGTTAGAGATGGCGAAACAGGTTTACAAAGTGCAGGCAGACCGACACAGGAGGGTTGGGGAAGACATCCGGGTAGGAGACTGGGTCTGGTTAGCAGCCCAGGCAGTTCCGGCCAGATCGTTGGCCAAGAAGAAGCTCGGGCACAAGCAGCTAGGGCCTTACCAAGTAGAGGCGCAGATCAACCCAGTGGCCTTCCGGTTAACACTCCCGGAGGGGTCCAGAATGCACCCGGTCTTTCATAGATCAGTGCTCACACCCTACAAAGAGCCCCACAGGTTTCAGGCACCAGGGACAGCGCCAGACCCGCTCAGGGAAGCGCCCAAAAAGGGGGGGTCGCCGAGAAGGGGGCCACTCAACGAAGCCACAGAGATTTTGGACTCAAGGTGGGGGGAGGACGGGAATGAATATCTTCTCGCCACAGAGGACACCCCGGCCAGCGCCAACAGGTGGGTGCCGGATTACGCATTGGAGGAGCAGTTGCTCAAGGAAGAATTCCATACACTTTTCCCGCACAAGCCTATGCCGGCGGGCTTTTTCGATGATTGTCTGTTCACACCCACACTCTCGGCCAGCACTTTCCGGGGTTTCTCGTCAGCGGAGGACTCGGCTCCGGGAGGCAGCTCCCCAGAGGGCTCGCTCTCAGGTTTTGGCACGGGGGGATCTTATTGGTGGGAGGACCAACCCGAAGTGGGATGGCGCAGAGACATGCCGGAGGGACCCTGGGAAGTGGTGTCACCTCAGGCGACAGGGGGAGGAGAGGTCGTGAGTGATGTGGGGGCGGCCTCAGATTTCGAACACACCGCCCAGGAGATGGAAGCGGAGGGAATCGCAGTCGACGAGCCCATGGAGGACTTTCTGGACTTATCACGATGGCTGCACGCCTCGGGGGACGAACTGTATCCTGAACTCACCCCGACAACTCTAGAGCGCCCGGAACCCGCACCTGAAGAGGGGGAGGGGGGAAGGGGGGGCTTCGAGGGGGGGATGGATGTCAGGGGTTCAGAAGGAGAGACACAGGAGGGGGAGCAAATGGAGAGTGAGGAGGAGGAGTACGAGGGAGGCGCAGGCAGTGACAGTGGCCAGAGTTATTAAACTTTAATAAAGACTTTTGTATATAACATCCACTGGGCGTTGGTCCTCTGTGAGCTGGGACCTAGCGGCAGTCCTGACAAGTATATACATCCTATTCCTGCATGAAGCTTCTACTCGTTTTCTATCTCAGTTGTTGAAAACAATCCACGCTTGCTTAGCTTAAGTAATATAACTTCTTGTTGTTGTTTAGTCATTTAGTCGTGTCCGACTCTTCGTGACCCCATGGACCAGAGCACACCAGGCACTCCTATCTTCTACCGCCTCCCACAGTTTGGTCAGGCTCAAATTTGTAGCTTCGAGAACACTGTCCAACCATCTCGTCCTCTCTTGTCCCCTTCTCCTTGTGCCCTCAATCTTTCCCAACATCAGGGTCTCTTCAAGGGAGTCTTCTCTTCTCATGAGGTGGCCAAAGTATTGGAGCCTCAGCTTCAGGATCTGTCCTTCCAATGAGCACTCAGGGCAGATTTCCTTAAGAATGGATAGGTTTGATCTTCTTGCAGTCCATGGGACTCTCAAGAGTCTCCTCCAGAACCATAATTCAAAAGCATCTGCAGTGATCATGGAGCCCAAAAAAGTAAAATCTCTCACTGCCTCCATTTCTTCCCCTTCTATTTGCCAGGAAGTGATGGGACCAGTGGCCATGATCTTTGTTTTTTTGATGTTGAGCTTCAGACCATATTTTTGCTCTCCTCTTTCACCCTCATTAAAAGGTTCTTTAATTCCTCCTCACTTTCTGCCATCAAGATTGTGTCATCTGCATATCTGAGGTTGTTGATATTTCTTCCGGTGATCTTAATTCCGGCTTGGGATTCATCCAGTCCAGCCTTTCGCATGATGAATTCTGCATGTAAGTTAAATAACCAGGGAGACAATATACAGCCTTGCTGTACTCCTTTCCCAATTTTGAACCAATCAGTTGTTCTATATCCAATTCTAACTGTAGCTTCTTGTCCCACACAGAGATTTCTCAGGAGACAGATGAGGTGATCAGGCACTCCCATTTCTTTAAGAACTTGCCATAGTTTGCTGTGGTCGACACAGTCAAAGGCTTTTGCATAGTCAATGAAGCAGAAGTAGATGTCTTTCTGGAACTCTTAATAGCATATTAATATAATTTAATAGTAGTAATATAACAGCAAATGGTGTTCCAGCACCAACGGTGCAAATTCAGAAATAATTGTGTACAGCTCTGAGAATTTAGCGAGCATGGCATATGTTGCAACCAAACACTAATCCAGCAAACTCTATACGCAGATGGAGGCATTGCATCAAAGTGGATAGGGCTTTATGATTATGAAAGCACTAGCAGTGAGTCTGCAGTGACCTCACAGCAGCAGCACTGCAGTTTATCTGGGATGGGGGGGGGGGCGCAGCAAGACTGGAGCTCTGTAGGCAGATAAGCAGTAATCCCAGAACTGGAGTTTCTGCCGCCCATGTCTCTTGAGGGCGATGATGTTAAAGTTTTGGCGATAGAATGGAATATCTGTATATGGAGATAAACATCTAGACCAACCAGCCACATTCCAGGAAAGGATATTTAGGGCATTGGCTGATTCTTGGATTTTTGGATTTTGGGCACCCTCAGCAGTAATCCCAGATTGGCTTCACAGGTGCATTCCCATAGCCCAGTTCCAGTCCTGTTCAGGTCAGTGGGGTGGCTGTGCTTCCGCACACCAGTTGCTACAGTATCAAAGTAGCAGTGGAAGTGACAGCTATGAAAGGAGTTCTGCTTCCACCCCCCCCCCCTTGAAGGCAAAGAAATGACTTCACTGAGGTTGAACTGTCATTTTGTCATACTAAAAATCAGTCTGCCCTGCTTTTACCGAACCTGGTCAAATAAGCTGGGAAGAGAAGGACAACAAAGAGCAACAAAGGCAGAGTTAAGCAACTATACACTATGTGTATAGCAAGGTTATGCTTAAAATTCTACAAGGCAGGCTTAAGCAGTATGTGGACCGAGAACTCCCAGAAGTGCAGGCTGGATTTTGAAGGGGCAGAGGAACCAGAGACCAAATTGCAAACATGCGCTGGATTATGGGGAAAGCTAGACACTTCCAGAAAAACATCTACTTCTGCTTCATTGACTACACAAAAACATTTGACTGTGTCGACCACAGCAAACTATGGCAAGTTCTTAAAGAAATGGGAGTGCCTGATCACCTCATCTGTCTCCTGAGAAATCTCTATGTGGGACAAGAAGCTGCAGTTAGAACTGGATATGGGACAACTGATTGGTTCACAATTGGGAAAGGAGTGTCGACAAGGCCGTATATTATTTCCCTGCTTATTTAACTTATATGCAGAATTCATCATGCGAAAGGCTGGACTGAATGAATTACTAGAAGATTGCTGGAAGAAATATCAACAACCTCAGATATGCAGATGACACAATCTTGATGGCAGAAAGTGAGGAGGAATTAAAGAACCTTTTAATGAGGGTGAAAGAGGAGAGCACAAAATATGGTCTGAAGCTCAACATCAAAAAAAACGAAGATCATGACCACTGGGCCCATCACCTCCTGGCAAATAGAAGGGGAAGAAATGGAGGCAGTGAGAGATTTTACTTTTTTGGGCTCCATGATCACTACAGATGGTAACAGCAGTCACGAAATTAAAAGACGTCTGCTTCTTGGAAGAAAAGCAATAACAAACCTAGACAGCATCTTAAAAAGCAGAGACATCACCTTGCCAACAAAGGTCCGTATAGTAAAAGCTATGGTTTTCCCAGTAGTGATGTATGGAAGTGAGAGCTGGACCATAAAGAAGGCTGATCGCTGAAGAATTGATGCTGTTGAATTATGGTGCTGGAGGAGAGTCCCATGGACTGCAAGAAGATCAAACCTATCCATTCTTAAGGAAATCTGCCCTGAGTGCTCACTGGAAGGACAGATCCTGAAGCTGAGGCTCCAATACTTTGGCCACCTCCTGAGAAGACTCCCTGGAAAAGACCCTGATATTGGGAAAGATGGAGGGCACAAGGAGAAGGAGACGACAGAGGACGAGATGGTTGGACAGTGTTCTCGAAGCTACCAGCATGAGTTTGACCAAACTGCGGGAGGCAGTGGAAGACAGGCGTGCCTGGCATGCTCTGGTCCATGGCATCACGAAGAGTCGGACACGACTAAACAACACCACCACTATGTGTATTAATTTAAATGCTCTATAAAAATAGGATGAACACATAAATGAGCTCATTTTCAAAGCACCTTTGACAACCAGTTTCATTTACAAATTATTTTAACAGAATTTATCAGCACCGTACTCTGTACAGATCTGTTAGAAATGTTTCCTTCTTCACCAGGACCTGTTCTCTAGTCAATTCCACTCTGCCACAAATTTAGAGGGATAGAGTGCCCTCTGCTGTTAGTTCCAGGGATTTTACCAAATGGAATTTGTGGAATGTTATACAGTACTGCAGAGGTTTTCAAACTTTCTGAGTCCATGGCTCCCTTGACCAACTACTTTCTTTCTGCAGCACCCCTGTGGGTATCAGGAGCCCAGTTATGTCACCCCTTGCCTGCAGAGCTGGCAGCCTCTCACCCTTTTTTGAACACCCTCCCTTGAGAAGTATTCCCTCAGCCTCCTCTCCCCTCTCCTTGGGAGTCCTCAGGGCAGCTGCTGCTGCCACTCCTAGTCTTTGAGCTGCCCCTCCCTGCCCCCAAAGAGATATGCCTCCTCACACTGCCCCACAGGGGCTTGGGACTTGTCTGTCCATTCCCAGCAGCAAGGGCTGTTAGACTGGCTGGCTAGGCTCCCTGGCCTGCTTGCTTGCTTGCTCCGCCTCAGCTCCTGGCAACCAGCATCCCTTGACCACCATTCAAGGCACCCCAGGGTGCCACAGCACACTGGTTGAAAACCACTGCTATACTGCATTACAGCAGATCTAACTATCCCTCCCTGCTTAGTTTGGGTGGTAGGAATATCCACACTAAGAAGTATTCTAGTAATTTATGCAAAATAATAACAACTATTACATATGCTGCTGCTAAGAGAGTCCAGAGTCCACTTTTCCCTTCTGTTAGTGCTGATCTTATTAAAAGTGTGATATGATATATGCTTCTCTCTCCTCCTCTCCCCCAGCCCATGTGGCACCTAATATGTGGAGTGGTAAGAATGAGCTACAAGATTTCATCATGCATTTCCTTTAGTAAATGTTCTCAACAGAGAACAGGTAGCGGTTTGGGGCAGGAACCTTGTGACCACTAGCCTGGCCTGTTTTGTTCTGCTCCGAGCTTCCATATCCTGACACTCTAAAACTCTGCTTGTGAGGCACATAATTCACCAAGTGCTACGTGATTCAAATTCAGAAACAGATTTTATTTGGTTTTCTTTTAAAATAGAAGTCTGTACATTGTGAAGTTACCTTACATGACCACTTGTCTACTGAAGTCTATTGGGCGTACCACTGAACTCTACTGAAGTTGATGTCCCGGTGGGATTCTCATAGTGTGCACCTACATACATATTTCTCTGTAGGTTAGAACATAAACTATGGCAAGCATACAAAAAAGCAAGCAGTGGGGATCAATACAAAATAATAAATTACACCAGGACGCAAGCTAGTTGCAGAATATTCACATAATGGTTATATTATGCCAGAATATTTTAATTAATAGCCTAGCACCTAGTTAACAAACTGCCGTTTGGCTTGTTAATAACAGGAAAAGGAAATCCTATCAATGAAACAATGTTTTCAAAAGTATACTGTATTAATTCCTCTAGAATACACACTACTTAGAAAGAGGTGATTTTTGTCGTTTACAAACAAATATCTTCAATACTAAAAATTTCTATATATACAGGTACTCTTTTTTTGAAAGAGCTTATTTGCAAATCGTCAGCTTTAACATGAAAAATGACAAAGGACAGCCAGTGGTAAAGTTGTTTTCTGCATGCAGTTTGGGATATGCGCAGTAGGTCAAAATTCAACCATGTCATCTCCCACTCAAGCATTTTTAAGGAATCGCCCTAGTTTTCTTAGGGTCCCCAGGAGCGGCAATATGGCTCTTTGTTGGCAAGTTGTTGCCATCAGTTCTTTACTGTTGTACAGGAGGATCTTCACATCAGGAGAATTTCAGCTCATCGCACATAAAGTGCTTTCACCCCTTCACTCTGAGCTTGCATTTGGTGCTTTGAGGAGCAGGTTGACAGACTTACTGGTCCTTGCTTAGTAGCATATTCACTACAAAGCAGAGTTCAAGAAATCAAGAAGTTCAGCGCGGTTTCGATCTCGCTGGAAATAAAAAACCCAGTGAATTTAAAACTATTTTATATATGCTTTCAATAGTCAGTTAAAACTATTAGAAACTCATTTTGTAGCCTTTTGTAAGGGGTGGTTCTGTTTTGCTTCCAAACTCCTAAGCTTTCAGTCACCTGAGTTCGTTATATCATTAGGGGGAATGATATAAATAAAATAATTCAATAACAGAAAAATCGCTAGAAAAACTAGAAGGCCTTTAAACATAAAGAGGTGTTTTTTAAACAAACTCAAGGAATGCAGAACATTATGAGAAAAGTTACAGCTTTGATCCAGCTGCCATTTCAAGTAGCAACTGGTCATCACAGATGTGTATATCCATCTGTATGAAAAGATACGTCCAGACAGTTTGACAGGGTTTGGAAAAGCATTGCAATGGAGGTGTACATCTGCATTGGCAGTACAGGACCCCCTGGACAGATACGTCCAGTCAAAGGCAACTATGGGATTGCGGCGCTCATCTCACTTTCAGGCCGAGGGGGAGCCAGTGTTTGTCTGCAGACAGCTTTCTGGGTCATGTGGCAAGCATGAATAAACTGCTTCTGGCGCAATGGCACACCGTGATGAGTGCTAGAGCCCACGGAAATGATTGGCAGTACATACAGATCTAGATCAAGGTGTAGACCAAAAGTGGATTATGAATTTACATAGCTCTGGTGCTACAACCAAAGGGAAAACAAACCAGTTAACACAGGTACCACCTCCCCTTAGGAAGCAATAAAAAAGTTTAAAATGTTACCTCTTTATCCTTTTTACTCTTCTTTACTTTCATCTTAATTTTCTTCCCTGTGATCATACTGTAGTTCTGATTCTTCTTTTTATCTTTCAAGTACTAAAAGAATGTATTTGATACATAAATAAATATGTACCATTTTTAATTATCTATATTGCTGTTGTTATTAATTTATTAAATTTGTATACCGTCCTTCATCCGAAGTTCACAACATAAAAATACAAAACGAGAATATAAACTACATAATAAAAACAAGAACAAAAAATCTCAATAACCCCTCCTCCTGCAAATATATTTAGAAGGACCTAGAATGTTAATCAGCCAAAGGCCTGGCTAAAGAGAAACGTTTTTGCCTGATGCCTGAAGATAGGAAATGAAGGCACCAGGTGAGCCTTGCTGAGGAGAGCATTCCACAAATGGGGAGCCACCACAGAAAAAGCCTGTTCTTGTGTTGCCACCCTCCGGAACTCTCGTGGAGGAGGCATATGAAACAGGACCTCTGAAGATGATCACAGGGGTCAGGGAGAGGTGCTTTTTGAGGTATTGTGGTCCGGAGCCATTTAAGGCTTTATAGGTCAAAACCAGCACTTTGAATTGAGCCCAGAATCTAACTGGCAGCCAGTGCAGTTGGACTTGGTTCAAACTGCCTTGCCCTAGTGAGCAACGTGGCTGCTGAATTCTGCACCAGCTCACTTTGTTCAGAGGAGGCCCTACATATAACTTGTTGCAGTAATCTAATTTAGATGTTACCAGAGCAACGGAAGTTAGGCTATCCCTGTGTAGATAGGGGCGCAGCTGGGCCATCAGCCAGTGCTGATGGAGGACACTCCATGCCCCTGAGACCACCTGAGTCTCAAGCGATCACAAAGGATCCAGAAGTACTTCCAAGCTACATGCCCACTTCTTCAGAATTATGTGTGGCTTACAGGCAAAACAGAAACATGTGCAAATATGTAATGAATGGACCTCTTAAGCCAAAACAAACAGGAAATCAAAAATCTTAAACTGATTTAAGTTTGGGGGGGAGGGAAATCTGACCCAATGGAAACAGCCTAAAAGCAAAATACTCAGGATTCTTCAGGGTCAGAGACTAAACCAGTAGATTCTATGAATCTGGTGAAAGTAATACTGAAAGAGTTTCACTCTCCTGAAGTTCATTCTGCTCAATCACACCTGTGGTAATGGTGCCAAACCAGGACTGAGGAGACCTGTGTATCAATTTCTATTCAGCCAAGCTCACCTTGGGGCAATTATACAATGTCAGCCTAAACCTAACTTAAGGGTTGTTGTGAGGATTAAACAGGGGTGGGGAGACTCTGTCTGCCACGCTGAGCTCCTTGGAGAAAGACCAGATAAAAATGTATAATAAATATGCCACAGTGTTTGTTCTAATAGCAAGATGTAGTTCAACCTTTAGAAAGGTAATCAAAACAGAAAATCTAAGTAATTCTACTGCCCATTTAAATACTTTTAATCAAGACACTTATCAGCTAGTCTAGTTCTGTGGGGGAAAATTGAGACACTGCCTGGCATTCAGTCTTGCACCTACCTTAGAAAGCTGTACAGGACCTGACTTTTCTTTCTTTTTCTTCTTTTCTTTCTTTTTCTTCAACTTATCTTTTTTTCTCTTCTAAAGAGATAAAAACATGCACAGACATTTCTTTATGCCTGATAGTAGCCACAGAGCACCTATACAGATTCACATTAATTTATGCACTTCCTACAGAGACCTAGCAGACCAAGCTCCCTATTTATTTATTTATTGGCAATATTTATAAGTTGCTAACCAGAATTCCCCAACCTTTTGAGGCCAGTGGGCATGTCTGGAATTTTGAGAAAGTCCTGTGGGTGACAGTCAAGAAATGGTTGCTATGGGAATGCAGCATAAAACAAACTGGCTGCTGTAGGGTGATTGATGGTGCTTGCAGAGAGCTGCGCCTTTGTATACACAACCTGATTTCAAACCATGAGGGCAAAGGAAAGCAGGCTCCCAATGTCATTGTGACATCTGGAGACTGACAGGTGCTGCCCATCCAACTTGGCTCACAGGGGATCAGGGAACCATGGATCTGACCTTCCTCAACCCGGCTCTACAGGTACCTGCTAATCAGCTGTTGAGCTCATTTAGTTCAATCCTTAAATAGAAGTCCAATCTATGAATGAAAATGTCAGTAGCATGCTTCCAATGATACCTTTTCTCCAGAACCCACTGTTAGCAGCCATATGACCCACCCACATTATCGGCTAACAGGCATCCAACCCATCATATGAGGATCACTGTTGTAAACTCAAGTCACATCCGCAGTGAGTTGAACCAACAATGAGACATGCATTTCCATGGATATGGAGTTCATAGGTCCATCACCAAAGCAGCTGAAAGACAAGCAATCTTCACATGACACCTCCATGAGAGGTTGTCACATGTCAGCAAGGAATGTAATCTGCTAAAAGGAAGTTAGTCAGAGTAGCATAATCTCTCATTTGGGTGGAAATCATATTCTGTCTGAATCCGCAGAAGAAAATTACAAAATATTTTGTGCTCAAAAACATGACATGTTGAACAAAGCACAGAGAAGAGGTTTCAGTTACTATGATTTTTCATCTCTGCTTCATCTGTTAATCTTGGCCTTACCTTTTTGTTCTGTTTTTCCTTTTTCCTTTTCTTTGATTTTGATTTGGGAGAATCTAGGAATTAAAATTAAAACAAACAAACACGTATTATGGCTTGAACGATGTTACATGAATCAGAGTTGTGTTACAAAACAGTTCCTGAGAAGGTGGAACTAGTTTTCGTTTATGTTTGGATATACAAGACACCATTTTGAATTAAGATTGCAGACCAAAATGTTCCAAACTGCACTGATTTGGACACCTCTAAAGATGGCACCATCAAATTTGGCACCAATGTTTACATGATCAAGGAGAAGTGTTTTAGTCTATAGATGGAATTCAATGTTGTGCCCCCTCCTTTCCTTGCTGGCTTGAGTATCAGGTCTATTACATTCAAGCATCTCCACCATGCTAAATCAGGTTCTCACAACAACAAAGTCATTAAGACATTGCACAGTTAAGCTCCTACAAAATGCAGGTTATTGATCTATGCTTGGTCTGGGCTGGGAAGTTGTCAGTATTTGCTGACTTGCTGTCAGTATTTGAAGCCATCATATACTAAACATATTACTTCAATGCAGAGATGAAATCATACCTCTACTACTTGAGCTGCTTCTGCTGTGTGAAGCAGAGGACCTTGAGGAAGAACTTGAAGATGAGGATGTTGAAGAACTAGACGACGTAGTGGAAGAAATTGAGGTGGACCTGCTTCTGCTGCGTTTTCGCTTCCTCTTCTCTCTCTCTTAAAGAAATAAAAACCCGGAGCACTGATTAGGATTTAGGGTTTTTGGTACATTAGATTAGAAAATCCTGATTTTAAATGGTAATTTAAAAAAATGCTTCAGTACATTTTTTATGCTTATTAGCTACAATTGAAAGGCAAAACACAGATTAATCAAATTGATAATTAAATAATAAACAGTGAACACATATATTTATTTACTGCATTTCATAGGATCATATAATTGCAGAGTTGCAAGGGATCTTGATTCAGGCCAAACCCCTGCAATGCAGGAATCTCAACTAGATCGTACATACAGAATCATTTAAATCCCATCTTCCTTCCATCATGGAATAGTACACAAGACAATACACAAGCAATTCCCAGGTTATCTATCCAGGCACCAACGAAACTCAGAAACGCTTAGCTTCAGCAAGGTGGCTGAATCTTGCACTACAACACTTCGAGAAGATAAGTCTAATTCACATAACAGTATGTTACATACTGACGATAAAGCAAGTTGACTTTGCAGTGATCAGAGAGTGCTGATTAAATAGTGTGACGAGTTCCAACACAACCCACAATGCCTTCAAAAACTTTCAAGTTGAGTGAACTTAAAAACACTCTGCTGCAGTCTGGAAATGTGCCAAAGCATCTGAAAGTGGTTCAAAACACCCAAATGCAGTATAAAAAAAGGTGTGTAAACCAATAGTTAGCATTTAATTGGCTCTGATACAAGCAATATACATTCAGGGAGTGTGAAACCTGAGAATGCTCTCTATTGAAGCTACTGTCACAGACTCAACAATTACACTTACCTCTTCCTTTTGTTATCTCTTGCGATGTTGCACACAGTGCCCCACCTTTCTCTTCATGTCTGTTATCCATATCTATGAAACATATATATTTATATATACACAAACAAAATTGTCAAAAATATTTTCTGTGAAAGAAAATGAAACTACCTGTTGAGATGGAGTTTTTCCACTACCAGGAAAGACTAATGACCTTGGTACTACTGAATTTTAAGCATCTGATCTAATCTAAGCAGTTGAAACAGATTTGGGCATATCAGGTTTAGATTAGAGTCTGTTTCAACTGCTTAGAGTGTTAAACTGCAGTTTAAGAATTGTGCACAAGTGGTAACACCAACAGTATGATGTGTGTAAGTAAACAGCCAATAAGCAAAAATGAATTTCTTAAGGACCAGCTTTGCAGCTATGCGGTAACTTCAGGCATGATTTGCATGGCTACATGTGAAAAAATATTCATGCCAGTGGCACATCATCAATGCAACTTGTTTGTACAGCCAAGCCTGGGGGCTCTCCGAAAAGATTTCATGTTGCATTTAGTCACCTAAAAAACTCTTCATCCAAGAGAAGCTGAAAGTGTCTTGAAATTCTATAAAAGAGTAGCCTTGGAAATGCTACATTATTCACATTTAATCAGCCAGGGTACTTGCAGAAGTTAAATAATGTAACTCCCTAACAAACACACTTTGGCCAAGCTTTTGGAGCGTGAACAGATTGTCAAACTACAGTGGTACCTCGGGTTACAGACGCTTCAGGTTACAGATGCTTCAGGTTACAGTCTCCATTAACCCAGAAATAGTACCTTGGGTTAAGAATTTTGCTTCAGGATGAGAACAGAAATCGTGCAGTGGCGGCGCAGCAGCAGTGAGAGGCCCCATTAGATAGAGTGGTGCTTCAGGTTAAGAACAGTTTCAGGTTAAGAACAGACCTCCGGAACGAATTAAATTCTTAACCCGCGGTACCACTGTACAGTCATACCTCGGGTTGAATGTGCTTCGGGTTGAGCGTGTTCGAGTTGCGCTCTGTGGCAACCCTGAAGTAACAGAGCGCGTTGCTTCTGGGTTTTGCCGCTTGCGCATGCGCAGACGCTCAATATGATGTCATGTGCATGCGCGGAAGTGGCAAAATATGACCCGCACATGCGCAGACGCGCTGTCGCGCCTTACGTTGCGTTCAGGATGCGAACGGGCTCTGGCACGGATCCTATTCACATCCCGAGGTACCACTGTCCACCAAAATGAGCTCTCTCCCTCTCGCCTGGGGTAGTATGGCTGTCTGTATTCGTCTACCATGCAATAAGTTCCAGAAGCTTAACTGTGTTAACCTGTTACAGTAAACACAAAATGGAATTTTGGGACACTTACTTTACTCTTTCTGGAATAGGTTTTCATGGTCTAAAGCCCACTTCATCAGATCCAGATAGCTAGCATTATATGTGTTATTTATATACAATCATCCATTTGCAAAGTGCTTGAGAGAGAACAAGAGGCCACGTCACTGCCCTGAGAAACATACAATCTAAAATCTGACAAGAGGGGGTAAAAAGGAAGTGCAGAGCTGTGAAAGCACAGGAAAAACAGATGGAGAATGTGTTATTCCCCCACCCCTTCTTCACTGTTACACATACTTGGGCAGTTACACCAGGTTTTGTGCCAACAGCTTTATGAGAAAAGTGGGCACTGAGGAAGGATTTGAGGAAAGAGAAAAAACTGCATCACAAAAGTCATGTATGAGGTAGTTCCAAATGGGGAAAGACAGTCTTCTGAGGGAGCAGAAGACCTTTGGACAGATGGGGGTGATAGAGCTACAGGAGCAAAGGTCAAAAGCAGGGATGTTTCAGGACATAAGAATGGAGAGATAAGGAGGGGCAAAGTCATGGAGGGTTTTGATAGTAAAGATGAGAAACTGTTGGACCAGACAGGGCATCACATCATTAGAGGGAGGAATGATTTTAACAGCAGAAACAAACAGTTTTGTGACACCTTAACCCTCCTTTGGGAATGGGCATTGTTAATAATGTAGTTGCTACTGTCCCTACTTTCTGCATTTCATTTCCCTTTGACTTCGCAGATTCACAATTTCACCTCACTGTTGTGTGGGGGACACACACACAGAAACACACCCCACTCAAGCAACATTTCGTTTGTCTAGTCCAAGGGTCAGCAAACTTTTTCAGCAGGGGGCTGGCCTACTGTCCCTCAGACCTTGTGGGGGGCGAGCCTGTTTTTTGGGGGGGGAAATGAATGAATTCCTATGCCCCACAAATAACCCAGAGATGCATTTTAAATAAAAGGGCACATTCTATTCATGTAAAAACACACCGATTCCCAGACCGTCTGCGGGCCGGATTTAGAAGGCTTTTGGGCCAGATCTGGCCCCCGGGCCTTAGTTTGCCTACCCATGGTTTAGTCCACAGAAGCTTACACTATTAATACATTTGTTAAAATTTAAAGTGCCACTCAACTCTCTGTTGTTTTTGCAAATACCCCTCTGGAACTTAGCTGGATGGAGTTGATGGAACCAAGGTGAGGCAATGGAAGACCAGAGAGGAGAGCATTGCAGCAACCTAGGCCAGGGGGCAGAGGGACAAGGGTCTTTTCCCAGGGCTCAGAGAGGAAAGCCCCTGGTGTGTATGGGTGGGTGTTTTTTGCAATGCTCTGAAGTGAGAAGTAACCATGACCTGGCAATGGACTGACTATGGCGAGCAAGGCAGGGAGATGTCAGTGTGCCTGTCCAACATCAGACAGGCAGAGAGGTATAGAGAAAGCGAAACAGCAAGGGGCTGTTTCTATCAAGGTTTCCACGCAACAGGTCAAAGTCATACCAGATAAGCGCAGTAGCAATCCACAAAACAATGCATTGGTTGGTTTTCAAGGTGCCGCTACAAGGCTCCTTAGTTGTGTTTGCAGGAGATAGCATGGAAAGTTTATCCCCCACAGCAGCACATTTGTAATGCGTGGAAAAGATGGTTGGTTATTTTCACGAGAGGGAAGATTCACAATCCCTCACGCTGAGGACCAACCCCACGCTTCTAGGGGCGGCGGTGATAGTTACTCCGGATTAAAGCGCTCCTTTTGGCGCCTCGCGGAAGCCAAAATACGAATATAACCCCCCACGGCCCCTAACCGGAGCCCCTCGGGCCCGTTTACACGCGTGGGGTGCGACTCCTGCCGTCGACAGTAACAGCAGCAGTTATTCACCACAACAATCCTCTCAGAGCCCCGCCGCGTACGAGGCGCCTCAGGGACCGGGCGGTGCGCAGGGCGGGCGGCTAGCGGGGAGAGGCCGATTATGCCCGGAAAGCGCGCCGGGTCTATGAGGCAGCAGCTAACAGGCCTTCCGGCCTGCCCAGGACGGCGCTTACCGGCGGCGTCGGCGGCGAAGGCGACCAGCAACCGGCGGCCGTCGTGGCCCCAGGCGCTCCGGGAACCCGGAACCACAACGCGGAGCACCGCCGCCTGCCGGGACAGGGCCAGCGCCGATATCCGGGAAATGGCGGGAGGCGAAAGGCGCTCGGGGTCGGCGCCTCCCTCTCGGCTCCCGGCTGCTCGGGGCGCCGCGCTGAGGGGGAGCCGGGCGAGCGAAAATAAGGGGGGAGGGGGGAGGAGACTGAGCCCGGCTTAAGGCTGCGCGCGTTTACTCAGAAATAAGTCCCCGTGTTCTGTGGGGTCTACTCCCTGGTAAGAGCGCTCCAGGCGGCCCACCTGACAGGGGTGGTTTGGCGGAGGGGAACGACAAAGCTTGCGACGACAAGCACGCTGAGCGTTATCGAAGGGAAATGGCTCCTGATTAGCAGCAGCAACGTGGCTGCTTTTCATTTCCTTGCTGAGGGGAAAGGACGCCGTGGGGTGTTTTGTTTGTTTGTTTAAGCGGGGGCGGTGGGGGGGGGGCAGCTGCCACCCCCCAAAATCAAGTAAATAAATAATACTCAGCTGACCAATTGTATTGCAGGTAACTCGGTTCTGCCCGCCCCAACCCTAAAGCCAATAAATGGTGGCTACGCCCGTGTGTTTTAAACCGTTGTCATTTATTTTTTTAACCTCAGTCGGTATCTGTATTGAGGCGCGCGCGCGCGCACACACACACACACACACACACACACACACACACACACACACACACACACACACACACTCTTTTACATGTTTTTATTGTGACTGAATAAAAGCATAACATTCTTTTTATATATAATAATTTTTATTACCTTTCAATTGCAATCCAGTAATAGCCTCATTATAACAATAACAATTTATAATACAGCTATTAATATCAATAGTTCAAATGCCAAATTATATAATTTAGATAAGGTGCTCCCACCCTCACGTGCTAGAATTGATGGCTTGATTATTTGCTTTATTTCTGTGTTCCAAAATCTTATTAATTTCCATTACATTAAGGTCATAATAATCCTTATACAACAACTGCAATATTAATAACTTCTGTCCGTGTTTACACATTAAATGATTTATAAAACTACAAGTGAGGAACTTAAGCTATATCCTTGTTCTTCCTGTGTGTGGCAATTCTGTCCCTGGTGTTTCTTCCTGTACTTGTAAGATGTTATGTCTGTCTTTCCCCTGGTTGCTGTTGTTATCCACCATGCCTTGGGCGAGACTGCTATCCCATTGTTGTTCCAGAAATTTCTCCATTAAAAGCATAACATTCTTAATTTTCCAAAGCACATCACATTCTGAGCTTGGCTTGAGCAAACCGTTATACGACTTCCCATTTTATATCTTGGAGAGGGAGGATGTTTGCTATATTAAGAAAGATTTGTTTGAAAACTAGTACATTTTCCAGCTGCTTGTGTGTGTACGCTATTTTAATGTTCTTTAAGATGCTTGTTTATCTAGTGGTTTGATATAAGCTTACACCCTGAAAAGCAACAACAAATTATTTTGTTTTGAAATAAATGTGGCACTAGTGGGCAACAGGTCCCACCAGTTTTGTAAACTAGTTTTGTTTATTCTTGTAAACAATAATGGATTGAAAAGTTGATTATTCGGGGGGGAAACCTGGTAGTAACAATAGGCATTATGCACAAAGAGGTTAAAGCCTTTAACACATTTATTATATCATTCCAAAAGCAGGGGTTTTGAAGAGAGGTTAGAGAGCCCTCTGGCAACGTGGTACAGCGGTTGCTGGCTCCTATGCGGCATGTACGGAGAAAGGCAAATACGAGATTGCTATTCCCTTTTCCTGTGTGAATAGCAACCTTGCCAAGGAGCTGCTGAGGTACATAGACTCAAGAGTTGGAAGGGAACATGAGGGGGCCCCCTAATCCAACGCAGGAATCTTTTGCCCTATGTGAGGCTTGAACCTACAACCCTGAGATTAAGAGTCTCGCGCTGTACCAACCGAGATAAACAGATGAAGATGATTTTGCCAGTGCCATTGTTACTGTAGCACAATGGGGAAGAGTGAGGCAAGAGTCCTATACCTGCAATTGCCTTATATGGGAATGAGGCAAGGTCTTCCTGATTGTAACAACTCAGGAATTATGTAAATTGCATTCCTTTGATAAAGTTGCCCTTGAAAATTTTGCAGTACTTGTGAATTGCAGTCTTTTCACTTACTGAGAATAATTTTGGACAGGCTTGTTATGGAAGGACTATTTCAGAACAATAGATACACATGTAGAAAGGTAGCTAAAATATTCTCTCTCCCACCCGCCCCTCTATAGAGAGCCAGTCAGCTCAGTGCATAGCAGCTCAGGTGAGCGATCAGGGAAGACAGTTTTACTACATTTTACTACCTTCCCAATAATAACCTCCCAAATTAGATCAATTTCCAGACTAATTTTCCTTCTTGGAGCTGGAGGATTATGTATACCTAACCTCTTCCCCCAACCCCAAGTTTTGTGTGTTCTACTGTGTCTACAAAAATTAAGGCGGCAATAAGGAGGCATTGTTTTAGAAGCTGTTTGAGAGCTCAAGAATTCAGCAATCAGGAGAATCATTTAAGAACCATTGGCTTTTTAATATTTATTGAAAAATGTGAACCACTCATAACAAAAGGTTAAAAACTACAGCAATAAATACATCAAACATATCTAAGAACATATCAACAAGTTGGCACAGAAATGTAAACTTTATGGGGCCCAGGTATTAAAATGGAATATTTAAAGCAAATTCCCTCCTGTATTAAAAAAAGGGAAGGACTTACAAATTCTCATTAGTAAAAGAATTAGAAAACTTCTTTTCTCTAAAAAAAAAAAGGAAAGAAAGCAATTTTAGCTTTACAGCCTCTTTAATAAATGTGGCCAACTTTACAAAAAAATTAACACACAAGGCAGTGATATGGCTGCGAATCCCAGCCTAGAGAATTCCATCCTTCAGAACTTGGAACCCACTAGGTATATGCCACAATGCTTCCTTTGTCACCCTGCTATTCCAGCTGTGGCTGCAAGCCCCATCATAGTAAGGAAACAAGAATAGTAGACAATGCTATTAAAAGCAGTGAGCCAAGAGGCAACACATTCTGAGAGGATGGGGAAAGAGTATTGCAAAGTGCCTGGTAATGCCTCAGGGCTGGATCTCACATCCCTGAAAAAACTCACAGCCTTACTTGCATTTCAACCTGTCGTTAAAAACAGTAAAAATAATTCAGTGCTTGTAAGATGGCAATTCAGTTTAGACAAAAATGAACATGCTTTCAAAGTTGTTTTGAAAATACACCTACACACTCAACATCAAACCCCCTCACACTATATCTATTAAAGCACCACCCTTTCATGCTCAAAAAACTACAACATCAATGCAATAAATCCTCACAACACCCTAGTATGGCAAATTACATCAACTAGAAAGAAGGGAGCAGAAAGAGAATTAAAACAACATTCTTGTGGCAACGTCAAAGTATATCTGATTTCAGCCACACACCTATGTATGAAAATAAGTCCAGTGCTCATAATTCTTGCTGATTTCACCCCCAAAACACCCACCATGGACTTTTGGTTTCAATATATTAATCTCTGTGTTTATCAAGACTCTCCTTTGCAGGAAAACATCACATCCATATTTACATAGAAATAATTGGATAGCTTTTGTAAAGTGCTTTTCTGAGTTATTTGCTGTAATCCATCTATGCGGAGAACCCAAATTCCATGCAATTAAAAAAATAAAAGGCAACTGTTCAATCACCCTATTCATTCTGATATCTGAAGTAAGCAGATTAATAAAGTGGGTGGCAGGAGAGGATGCATACCCCTAAACATTTTGTGAATCTTTGTACTTTTGTCCATTTATTGTATTTTTTTCGATCCGAACTATAAAATAGTGATTTTCTTGAGTCAAAATGAGAGTACCCCTAAACATTTTTTTTTAAAGAAAAAAAGCACTGGTTCTTTCTATTCAACTCCTATCACAATGGGCATTACAGGAGCTATCAAACTGTGGGTGATCAGATTGATTGTGCTGCGCACACATGTGAACTCACCCTAGAAGTGCCACAGGACTGCTACTTGAAAACTTGAAAACTTTCAACTAACTGAAGTGCTTTAAAATCAGGATCTAGGGATCTTCCTAGATACTAGGTTTGCTTTCAAAAGATGCCACAGTCATGCATTTTATGAAATAGGGCCTATTCTACAGTACATAATCGTGTGTTTGTGTGTGTGTGTGTGTGTGTGTGTGTGTGTGTGTGTGTATATATATATATATATATATAAAAATATATAAAAGAAATGCTCTCAAGCAGGTGGCGCTGTGGGTAAAACCTCAGCTCCTAGGACTTGCTGATTGCATGGTCGGCGGTTCGAATCCCTGTGGCGGGGTGCGCTCCCGTCATTCGGTCCCAGCGCCTGCCAACCTAGCAGTTTGAAAGCACCTCCAGGTGCAAGTAGATAAATAGGGACCGCTTACCAGCGGGAAGGTAAACGGCGTTCCGTGTGCTGCGCTGGCTCGCCAGATGCAGCTTGTCACGCTGGCCACGTGACCTGGAAGTGTCTGCGGACAGCACTGGCTCCCGGCCTATAGAGTGAGATGAGCGCACAAGACTGGCCCGTGCGGGCAGGGGTACCTTTACCTTTAAGTCCTCTCTATACATAAGAGCAAACCCCAATGAATTCAAAAATACATAGGATCAGGCTGTCAGTGGGGTAGATGGGAAGTGTGTCAATTTAACCTTCAGCCCAAATTAACATTAGAATTCTTTCGTTTGCCGCAAACTTGTGAAATGCCCCAAACATTCCCTAGTGAATAGCACCTCTAGCAATGCTTGTAACAGAGTGAGAAGAACTGATGGACCTGCATTTGGGTTTTGGAATATTCTACTGTAGTATCACCTGATAATGTGTCTCCTGAGATAAATAATGACTCAGTTAAGAGCTTTTCAGACATAAAAAAACTCTCTCAAATACCAAGTTTTGCTATATGCTTCAAATTCACCTCATTAGAGACTTGACTAGTTTTCTTAATGCAAGTTGAAAAAGTAACAAAGAAGTAGTCAAAGCTATCAAAAAAGAATATAAAAGTAGGTCAGCAGAGTGAATAGCAGCTTTTTCCTGTTGTCTGAAAGAAATCCAGTTAAATCACCAAGCCATCACCTTTAACAGTTCTCTTCCAAGCTCTCTCATAATTCCTCGAGGTCAGTTAAATCCACCACTACTTTCAGGAAGAGTGTATCATCTCTGATGTATGTATTCTTTGCATTTTCAAGCACAGTATGTGCAACAAACCGAGGACACCCTGAGGCAACATTCATCTCTCCTTCAGGTCTCTTGAAGCTGCTGCTGTGAGGGTCGGCTTTAAAGGTTTCTGTTATGTGATGTTTCTTCCCACTTTGGTCCAGAAGCATTAGTGTGACCTTTTGCTTGAAAGGCCACGGTAACAATGAATCAAACTCCCCTCTCATCACTACAAAGTACAAGGAAACGTGAGTGCCCTTTCCTGAACCATCCCCATTCAGGTATGCTCTGGCAGACAACCTGTACCCACAGCGGCTGGTGTAAAAAGGCTGGCTGACTACAGAGGGACAGAGTCCCTCCATAGCCTCTTTTTTCTTCATCTTGTAGTCGACAATTTTCCAGATCAGTTTCCCATTGTAACTTGTCCCTTCTAGAAGTTTAAACCGTTCTTCGTTTTTGTTAAGTTGTGCCCTGTGGATACTGAGGTGGACATCATGTTGGTTGGACAAGTCTTCCAGAACAACTAAGAGAAAGAAATGTGGGGAGATAAGAGAGGGTTACATACAGACACTTACAGAGTTTGTATTAGGCATCATTTTTACATATTTAACATCTAACTATCTAGAGCAGTGAGGGCCAAACTTGGCCCTCCAGCTGTTTTGGGACTACAACTCCCATCATCCCTAGCTAACAGGACCAGTGGTCAGGGATGATGGGAATTGTAGTCCCAAAACAGTTGGAGGGCTAAGTTTGGCCATCACTGATCCAGAGCAACTGTTCAGAGTCTGGCACTAACAGCTCCATTCCTTGTGATGCAACCTACTTTTTCTTCAGATTGGGGGCAACGCTGAAGTCAGTGGTCTGTCCGTTTTTAGTAGGATACATGGATTTGGATTCTAAACTCTTTGACATGCAAACCTCTTGTAAAAAAAAAAAAAACTTAAAAGAGGAAGAGCACAACCCCTTCCATGCTTAACCTCCCCTCCCCAAAAAAGACCAGCAAAATAACCATTCAAGCATTGGCTCTCTAGAACCAAAGGAGAACACATAGGGAAAGCAGGAGACCAGTGTGCCACTAGGTAGCCATGTGGTTTGCTGAGAAAAGTACATGAATGAACTTGTAAAAGCCTCAACTCCCCTCAATGGCATTTTAGAATTTTAGATCTTAAGTAAACTAAACTAGCTTACCACCCCCATAACACCAAAACACTTTAGGAAGAGAAGAATCCCCAATATACCTAAACGCTGCTCGTATGATTCCAGGAAAGCAACCTTTTGCTTTATATTATCAATGGTCTCCAGAAGTGGTCTCAGGCTGAATTTACTCTGCTGCTGATTTGCCATCTGGACCAGCTGTCTCACTTGTGTTTCCAGGCAGGCAGATTTATCAATGTGAATTGCCAAAGTCTTTAGCGATATGGGGATGAGAGAGAAGGGAGAAGACATGCAATTTTAAAATAAGATTGAAGACGACAAACTAGTATTACAAATTGTTTATTAAAGTCTATCATTGACTGCATTTCCCTCCTCTGAGTTTTTCCAAAGGTTTCTTTTCAGTTAGGATCATAAATCGTCTGTCGTCACGATCTCAATTGTGCGAGGCGAAAAAGTCCAATGGCTTTGTCTTGCACAAATCGTTTTCTATCCCCTGGTCCTCTTTGTTTACTCCCACATTTCATGGTTGATGCTATGTCTGCAGCAATGATCTTTGCCAACGGGTTCAGGATATTTCCTTCCTTCCTCACTGCAATCTCAACTGTTGTGACAGTTTTAACCTTCTGCTTTAGTACCATGCCATGGTATAGCTTTAACAAAATGGTTGTTCCTGGTGCCCTTCTTCCACTCCAGTGCTAAAATTTAGATTGAGAGGTTCTTGGAGATTTACACTTGTTTATTTTGTTGGTTTATGAAATTCTCAAGTTACATATACCAAACTGTACTTTTCTGCATTTCATTTCTTTCTGACTTCACTGTTTGCAGTCCATCTCCCCACAGGAAAATGAATATATGCTAATCAGGAAAACATTTCATTGGGTGGACCATAGACTGCAAAACATACGATATAACATACATTTGATATATAATACTGCATACAATGTGCAGTAAGTCTCCAATGTTTATGCTCACTTATTGAGCTGCATAAATAATCATTTTTATCAAGAGCATGCAAACTTCAATTTTGTATCCCAGTTATGTGGGTTTCACCCAATGCATGCAGGAGACAGTCACCACACATGTGCAATCTGAAAGCACAGAGGGGTGGGAATCCATTTTTGCTTTCAGCATGCGAATGAACTATGAAAACAAAATGGAAATGATGTCCAGGTTAAGCAGAGCCAGAAAACCTCACATTTTAAGCTGAATCTAGCACAGTGCAGGCAGTATCACCACATAGATACTGTTGTGTTTTCTTTGAAGCAGAAACTCTGTTAGGAAGGAGGATGGGATTACCTGAGTGCTTGCCAGTAAGTTGCTATTTTTACCGTACAGCTGTGTAAACTGCCTGAAATCTCTCTCACACTTCTTAATCGTGTCTGCTAGCTGCTGTATTTTTCTCTCTTTGTGTTCAAGATTGTTATAAAGGTCAGAGATCTACAAAATAAAATGCGAAGTTGTAAATTTAATGTTTTATTTTTAAAAAGACACAAAAACTCATGAAAAAACTGAATTATGAAACAAGGGTTAAATCCAGCTAATGCTCAAAGTAGTTAGTCATGTCTAACTCAGAACAGAGCTAACACTGAATACAACCCAGAGGGTTTGCTCAGCTGTTAAGAGATGGACAAGCTAATAGCCCAAGGATAATTCCCACAATCACTTTCGACGGGGTCAGTTTTTATCTTGTGTTCCACACAGACCCAACAACCAAGTATGGTAGCCCACCAGAGGCTTAACAATCTCTCTGTTTTTGTCCACTGCCTAGGACTATGACAGATTGATTTTGCCTCAGCTGCAACAAAACATGTCTGTCCTGCATCGGTTTCTACAGCCACAGCAGGCACTGTAACTCTCCCATAGCTTGACTTCACCTACGAAGGCGCACTCCTCCTCCCAAGGTAGACACATGCCAACAAGGACACCCAGGAAAGTTTATAGTGTGTACAATTCCCTCCACCCCCCACTGATGCATGCTATACACATCAATAGCAACAGAAAAAATGGTAGCCAACAATCAAAACCCATTGTTTCTAGGGTGTGATTTAAATATGCATCAATGAGTACCATGCTGCTAGATTCAGAAGGTTTTTCTTTCATAAGAAAAGTGACACCTAACCTCACAGTGACTTTCTGTAGAACACACACTCACGCACACACTCAACAGTTTTAGCATGGCATGAGGAACTGAAACATGCTTTCCTCTTTTCAAGCTGACTTTCTAAAGTTCATCTTATTCAAATGAAGGATCACCACACATTATAAATGTTGGAAGGTACCAAATGGCCCCTAACACATAAACACCCTTCAGAGAACAATAAGGGTGCCAAAAGCACTGCAGAAATAACCTGAAGCAGATACATGGAAGATTAGTGTTACTACTTGCCCTTTCTTCATACAAAAGCTTTCACTGTACCCAAACCTTAACGTAATAACAACAATACTGCAATCATATGGAAATGCAAAGGGAAGGGGCCTTCAAAGGGGGAGAAGGGTACTTTTTGCATGTAATAATAATAAAAAGATAACTGTCAACCTACAGATTCTTAATTAGCAACATTTTCCCCCCAGGGCTCCAGACTTCTGTCTGCATATATACTTTCGACCAAACCTCATCCTTCCTTCTAGTTTGCTACATGAAAAAGTACTTGAGGCAAATTACCTTCTTGCTAATTTGCATACTCCCTTCTGCAAAGTGCTACTGTGAATCTGTAATGACGGTATGTAAATGTGGCGTGGATGTGTGGTTCCCCGCCCCCAACTAGCTACTGTGTGTGTGGACAATTGTCTCCAATAAAGATCTCACAAGCAGTAGTAATTTCTCCAAAATTAGCAAATTGCACAAGTACATGGGTAAGACACTTGTGGAACTAAGGGAAGTTTAGCCTCTTTTGAACCTCTTTGAATTTTTAGAACTGTCGCTTGTTTCCACTTAGAAGCTGAAGGGTTTGGAAGGAAATGCCATGCTATACCTGATCTTCCAGCTTTGAGTTCTTATCTAAGATCTGAAGCATGTGTTCTCTCAAGTACATATTCTCATGTTCTGAAAGTTTTCCTCTTTTAATCTAAAATGAGAATATAAACATGTAGTGAGAACAAAGCTAACCTGACACATTATAAACTAAACAGATTTAAAATCATTCTAAAGCAAAAAAAATCAAAACAAAACGTAACAAGGGGAAAGTGCGAGATTGGCTACATTATGCTCAGATTAAAGAAGTTTTTAAACTTGACAAAAAGTTAGGATTCCAGGTGGAAAAATCGAAGCTAGAAACGGAATTGTTAGGGCCTAAGACTAAGGTACTTTCAAGAATGTATAACTTGCTGTTAAAATGGAATACACAAGATGAAACGGTTAAATCGGCTATGATAAAGTGGGCACAGGACATTGGATATAACATCATGTTTGAGGACTGGGAGAGGTTGTGGACTACGGGGCTGAATTTTACTGCATGTAATGCTTTGAAAGAGAATGTTATGAAAATGATATATAGATGGTATATGACCCCAGTCAAACTTGCAAAAATGTACCGCTTGTCTGATAACAAATGTTGGAAATGTAAAGAAAATGAAGGAACATTCTTTCACCCCTGGTGGACTTGTCCTAGAGTGAAGGCTTTCTGGGAAATGATATATAATGAGCTGAAAAAGGTGTTTAAGTATACCTTCCCTAAGAAACCAGAGGCCTTCCTTCTGGGCATTGTCGGCCAGAAGGTGTTAAAGAAGGACCGAACATTCTTTATGTATGCAACAATAGCAGCAAGGATACTTGTCGCTAAGCATTGGAAAACTCAAGATTTACCCACACTGGAAGAATGGCAGATGCAACTGATAGACTATATGGAACTGGCCAAGATGACTGGCAGAATCCGAGACCTGGGAGAAGAGACGGTGGAGGAAGACTGGAAGAAATTTAAGACTTATTTACAAAAATATTGTAAACTGTATGAATGCTAAGAAGGAGGCCAGAGTATAAAAAACTTGGCACCATTAAGCTAGGTGAAGTGAAAGATGAAGAGAAGCTAAATTTAAGAAAATGTAAAGTTTGGGAAATTTTAGGTTATATTTTAATTTTTGAGATTTGAATTAAAGTTACCTAAATTAGAGAAACAACATCGGAAAATAGATAATAAGAATAGAAAAAAGGGGATAAATTTGCTGGATAGAAATTTATTGTCAGGAATGCAGGAGCGGGAGATGTGAGGGAGTCCAAGAAGTTGAGAAAATTATGTTAAAAGAAGTGCTATATTATATTGTTTCTTTGGTATTGTAATTAAGATAAAAACTATCAATAAATATTATTTAAAAAAAAACACAAAACAAAACGTAACAAGGGGAAAATCTCAGCAGGGATATTCTGAAAAAATTAAACCAGAGGAACAAAAAAAGAAGGATGAAGCAGAAAGAGACATTGGTTAGCTAGTGCCCTTTTATGCTTTGGAGAATTAGCATCTACTGTAGGACCATGGATGATTGCATTACAATACCTTTGTAGAACAGCCATACTTTTTATAAGGACAATCAATTTTCACCTCCGGACATATTACGACATGCTCTTCTACCTGCAAATATTAACAAGTTTTAAACGACACATTAATTATAGGTGAAGAAGGTTTGTGCGTTATGACCTTTATTTCCTGCAAAAGAAGTACAAAAAGGAACTAGATTACATTCTCTGCATCGTCACCAAATCTAGTCATGGACAATGACAATAATAAAGCGGTCCACAGATGCTACTTTGTGCTCTTACATTATCCATGGATGGCAATGTCACATAATTACTAACACAAAGAAGGGCGGCAACTCGTACTGCCACATGCAGAGGCTAGCAACAACTAGGGACTATTTTGCTCTTCTCTCAACAACACTGTTATCTTGCAATGAAACGAAAATAACATTGTACCTCTTTTGTCAGAATTATCTGTGGGCAGCCATGGGGACAAATCAAGGGATAATCGGGACAATCTGTTCTCTCATGAGTCTGAAAACACATTGGGAAATCTGTTATTCAAGAGAAATGAAGAGGTTGGCTCTACTTAATACAAAACCAAAAGGCAGAAGAAATCGTGTTGACCATCCACTAGGAATCGACAATGCAAGTCCAACTGAAATGAACAATAGTGCTTTTTCAAGCACTCCTTCCATCACTCCAAAGGGGAGGGGGAGGGGAGGAATGCACAATGCTCCAGTTGATTGTGGTTTTCATATATAAGGTAGGCCTTTCTAACCTGCTGCATATTACAGACTTAATGTCATTACATCCCTCTCTGATTTTTATTTATTTATTTCTTGCTTCGCATCTCTCTCTCTTCTACAGTGGAATAAAAAGTAAATGGCCCATGTCTAGAAATATGCACAGACAATTCAGTCTGAGCTTATTGGCCTGCACCCAACACACCACAGCAGCCTGGGACTTGCAATGCTACACCTGATGCAGATATAACAGAGAAACAGAAGTGCATGTCGTCATCGTAGTTTAAGCTCTTCAAGACTGTGACAGAAACAAGAGGGAGAGCAATATATATATATTTATGAGATTGTTCATATATAGAGAGAGGGAAGAGTCACATTTAGGGTTTTCCACAGTGTTTTGGAGACATTTTTATGAACATCTTACCTTTAAATCAATTGAAGTCACAGGCTGTTTGCAGTACTGGCAAAGTTCCTTCCGATAGCTGCACTGCAAACCTAGGTGTTCTTGCAAATCCTTCCGAATAACTTTTTCACAACATCCTTCATTAGTGCACTGCACGCTTTCGAACAAACACTGTTGTAGGTGATCCTGTAAAGCAGAATCATGTACTACCATATATTACCTGCATCATAAACATCACCATAGTATGTACAGGACGCACATAAAACACACCGCATTTTGGGATCTGCAAGGAAGGTCAGATGTCTCTCTAAAAACCCCATAGTCTACAACATTGTGCCTATATTCTGTTGGTTTCTTGCACCTTTGGGCGTACAATCATGGGGTAATGCAGTGAGCCACAGCTTCTCAATAAAGCATTTGTTGTGGGGACAGTCACATCTCTCTCTTCCTCCATAAGCCTCTGCCTTTTCCTTTTCCATTGCCATGCACAAATCCTTCTGTTGTTGTTGGTTTCAGAGTCCTGCTTCCTTCTACTATGCCCTTTTAAAATGTGGGTTTTTTTTGGGGGGGGGGGTTATTGGGTTGTTTTTATTTTGATTATGTATTTTGTGGTTTTATATTTTGATTTTATTCTGTGAACCGCCCTGAGACCTCCGGGTATAGGGTGGTAGATAAATTCTAATTCTAATAATAATAACAACAGGAAAAGCTGGGGTAGAGCATCCGTCTTGTATACAGAAAGTCCCGAGTTCAATCCCTGGGATTTCCTGGTTGGGCTGGGAGGAACCCCTGTCTGTCCGAAACCCTGGAGAGCTGCTGCCAGCCAGAGTGGACAGTACTGGGCTACATGGACCAATGGACTGACTCAATATAAGGCAGCTTCTGATGTATTCATCTACTTAATTTCCTCCTTCTTCTCCCCCTGTGCTGTCCCCAAATCTGCCCCAGAGGGTTATTGTTCCATTATTCTATAGACTGTATTATTCTATATCCATTATTCTAAGCTGAGATTCCTATATTGCAGGGGCTGGACTAGATGACCTTCAGCGTCCCTTCCACCTCTGCCTACAAAACGTTTGCCTAAAGACCACATTGGTTTCTACCTAGGCATGTTCCTAGGCTTTTACACTCTGCTGTAAAGAAGCCCCCCCCCCCCCACTTTTAGATGCCCCAAATGCCAATATAAAGCACGTCTGGCACAATTAAGACAAGTTTCTTTTCTGTTCTTCCCTTTTGAGAAGAACACACAAATTTAATGTACAAATGGATAAAATGGGGTGTGTGTGTACCATTTACACCACCTTGAGCATCTTGGGGTGTGTGGGAAGGTGGCTTATAAATGAAATAAATAAGCTGTGGGTAGACAAGTTAAATTATTTGCATCCAATGTTCTTGCTCACTGCTGCCTGATTTATAAATCCATGTGCATAACATCACGTGGTAAGATCACAGAAGCTGCACTATTCACCTTGAACTTGCAGGGATTGGATGAGAAGAATACAGATGCTTCATGCTCCCCCACCCACCCTCCTATGCCCTCAGTACACATTTGGCAGGGTCAAAGCCAACGGCCTGGCTTTTTTCCACAACCACAGGAGATCTATTTAACAGGGAGAGAGAGGAAAAAACTGAGGTTCCAGTGAGTAAAACAAGCAGTTTAAGAGCAATGCAATATCAAGTCTTTTATTTGCAGTGCGATCCCACCCACACAGGCTGACGCTTCTTATACTCATAATGGGAAAATATATATTATGTTTAAAAAAGTATATTAAAAAAGAAAAAAGGGGGGGAAGTAGCTTTAGTAATAAGTGCAATTGCTTCACAAAGGCAGAAAGACATCAAAACTTGGCTCAATTGATACTAAGAGTTGAGGAATGCAAACCTGATATCGCCCCAGAGACGTTTTCGCATTACAGGCTGGTGAATTTCTGCAAAACACTTGCAAATTGAGAACTTCCCTTTTACAGCAATTGTCTTTGAAAACCTAAATAAAAAGAGTATAAAAGCTTATTTCAAAGCACACGCAGAAGGTCCATAATTCACTATAATCTTTTAAAACTTAATGAAAAGCCAATCTTGCTACAGAGGAAATTATGTGATAAACAAGTTTCCAGTGTTGAAGTTTGGGGAGTGAGGTTAATGCTAGTTTCAAATGCTTGAAGGGTCTAGAGGAGAGAGAGTAACTAGGCATCAGATGAGCATAAATTATATCAAACAAACCCCTTGAACAGGAAGGATTACGGTGGTGAAGAAATTTCAGCTCTCCTCCTCCCAACACACAGAATATCTACCCCAAGTTCCACACACAGCTCCATCTTCTCTGTTATTCAGGTTTGTTGTCTTTGAGTTCTCTCCAACCTGCAACTGCCCTATTGTGGAGGCGGGTCAGGGACAGCAGCCTTCCATTACTCAGACCCCACAATTGGCAGGGGAGGCCTTTTTGGGGGTGCCGCCGTAGGTCAGATGCTGCTGACCTGTGACTGGGCCATTTCAGTGTCAGTTTCCCATTTGTAGAATTGCCCTCCCTGTTCAGGTGTACTTCTCTCCCCGACTGTTGACTTCGGAGAAGTTTTTAAAACGTTCCTATTTACCCAGGCACCTGTCAATCCTGAAAATCACTGGTTTCCAGAATGTTTTAAGCCGATTTCAAAATTTATGATTACTGATGTGTTTGCTACCATGGATAAAGGGCAGGAAATAAACTGAATGAACGAACAGATAATTTTTCCACCCCTGCAGTAGTTGCTGTTTTATTTTCTGGGCATGAGGTCAAAGTGGTGGCTTTGAGCTACAAACCCTAAATGGCTTGAGATAGTATCTATTTTACAAGAAATGCCTCACCTCATAATACAGATCAGGATCATAAAGATCAGCCCAAAGGCTCTTGACTGTGTTAGCATGATGTGAAATCTTAACAGGAAGGGCTGGCAGGAAGCCATAAACTTGCTTCACAATTGTAAAACTCATTTCCCCCTAAAAACAGGAGTAGGAGGGGGAATAGATCTGGCCATTCCTGAGAGTTCTGGATTTCCAAGTTTGTTCTTCATGTTTTGATGATTAAAATTATTTAAACATTCTGGTATAAAAATCTCATTGGGCTTGAATAGATTCTTCACATACATTCAAATAATACTGCACACAAAAAATGTTGAATCGATCAACTCCCCGCACCCTCCAAAGAATGTAAACAAAAATTATTTTCTTACTTCATGTAGTTTTATTACTTCTTTGTCCACAGGACAGGTGGGTACAGCATTCAGTTCTCTAAAGAGATCAGAGGTTATATTTGGTTTTTAAAAAATCTGCTCTGGGGAAAGGATCAAAATTATATGCCTATTATAGCTGGCCCATTAAATTCCAGTTTTATCTGAACAAAAGAATTATTTTTAAGATCCCTCATCTTGCTGCATATTAGACCGGTGCCGATTTCAGCATACCCTTTTCTCAAAAATGTCCTCCTCACCCATTTTAAATGATTCTAGAGTCTGTTGGCTACACTCGCAGCACCTCTTTAAATTGGAGTCCCGCTGTCATGTTACCGTACAGAGAGCTAAAGGGAAATTGCAAGAGGAAATTAAATTAACAAAGCCGGCAACCTAACAAGTAGTTTAACTGAGCATTAAGTAATAACCGTCACAAAAATTGAGAGCACATAAAAATGCTAAGAACTGTGCAGAAGAGGAAAAACTGAATAAAAATCAACATAGTATCAAAGCAGTCCTGTTAAACAGGGGAGGGGAGCCTGTGATTCTATTGATGTTGCTGGATTCTCAACAATCCTAGCCAGCATGGACAGTGGTCAGGAATGATGGGAATTGTAGGACAACAACACATGGAAGGCTGTGGGCTCCCCACCCAGTGTTAAAACTATGTTATAGATCAGATATAAACAAAGGAAACTAGTAAGTCATTAAGCAAGGGCTGCTTCTTATTTATTTCATTTAAACCTACACCACACTATTGATCCCAGGACATGGTACGTCAATTATTTCTTTCTCATCAATAAGTCTTAAAACCCACACAACACAATCCTATGCATATTTATTTAGTGCTCAGAGGTTCTTACTTCCATGTAAATGTGCTCAGTCGTGCAGCATTAGGCTGCCATCCCATACCCTGTTATCTTGGGAGTAAACTTAATGGAAACAAATGGGAATTACTTCCAAGTAGACAAGCATATGATCGAACGGTTAAGTGACACTTTAGAATTACAGCATCTCAATTTCACTCTAGAAAGTAACTGTGCAGGCATTTCAGAAAGGAAGAAACCAGTATGACTCTGAAGTGAAACTTAGTGAATCAAAAGGGTGCTTTTACAAGACAGAGTTAAAGTTTCATTTTTCTACATCTCTTCTCTATGGCAAAGTCACACCAAGCCTGTAGCATTTTTATATCACTGCTATAATTTTTCAAGCGTTGTAAAGAGGGACTTCCCAGAAAGAAAAACCCACCAGCTTCTATGGGAAGCTGCAATAAGAAGCCTTATTTAAGATCACAACGCATCTAACATATGGACGTGAACCAGACAAAAGTGTATCCAATCCCCATTTGTTTTACTGAGGAGCGAAGTATGTGTTTAAAGGGCCTCCGTTGAAGTTAATGGGATTTCAGAATGTTTTAATATTGCACTGCTCATGCCTCAGATGTCCACAAAAAATTTAAAAAGTTGCCCTGGGAAAATGTGTTGACTAAAGCAAGAGGAAAACTAACACACCTTAGGATTATAGTAATGTGCTGTTCACATTGCTTGTGGAGTTGCAGGAATAATTAGGCTTGGCTGGGGTCCTCATGTGGCCCACAAATCTGTTTCCCCAAGCCACATCCATCAACACACACCCAAGATAATGCTGGGATCCAATTCACTTAGGAATTCCTGAGTGTAGCCAATCCAGAGTTTGTGGCTGCAAACACTGCTTTTGCAGTAGGGATCTTTCTTTGAAGCACAGCTCGAGTTCAAGCTTTCCGGAAGAGGAAGAATCAGGAACACATGATTATTTCCTTTGAAGTTGGGTCACCTGACACCAGGTGACTGACAGGCGGGCAGCACTACTCGCCTGCCAAAATGGTTTCCCACAATGGAATCCTGTTCCCCAGCCCTCACACAAACACAATTTACATAGTTTTCAGGGATGGAAAGGGAGGGTTTGGATCTGAATGTAAGAGAAGGAAGGGACATTTCTTACCTCAGAGAGACTATGCAACGCTGGCAAAATCTGTGCCCACATCCCGTCTGGTGAGGATTGTGAAGGACCAGGTGGCAATAGGCACATTTGTATCGTTCTTCTACGATTTCCACAAACTGATAGTCGGCATTAGGCTCAAAGTCTAAGGAAATGGCACTGGTAGAATTCTGCCGAATGTAGAGATTTGCTAAGTTGCCTGCAAGGTCTTCAGCGGCCATGGGCATAGAGCTACAAAGACAAGAATGAAGAGAGTGATGCTAGATGAGAACCTATCGTTATACTTTCCTCACATCTCAAGAGTATCAGGCTTGGAGCTACAAACAGCTCAATATGTACAGTCATGAGGGGAAAGGAAGCACACCCTCTTTGATTTCTGTGGTCCTTAATCCTTGCCTATATTTGAATGGGTCTGAACTAATTTATTCTCCCAGGGTGTATGTTTTACAGTATCACTCAGACATTAGCAGGGTGTGTGTATATATATATATATGCACATTTTCTTCAGTTTGCGTTCAAAGGACACAGAGTTCAAATGTGTAAGACAGGAAGCAAATGCTCTTTTATACGTTTCCTGCCTCAAACCCAAGTCATAACATATGGCATTTAACTTTCCACACACAAATGGTTCTTAAAAAAAACACCACACACACACTGTTCTACATCACTATCTTCTTAAAATGTCATTCAACATTGACAGGGACTGGGCACCTCAGAGATGAGATTTGAATAGGACTGCATAGCTCACGCTCTAAGCTTCTACATTAGCCGGGTTGTAGGTTGCCGGTGTTCCTTAATGAGACTTCCTCATTTAGGGGAAAGGAAGCAAGTCCAGTGGAAGAGCATCTGTTTTGCACACAGGCAGTCCTGAGATCCATCTCCAGCATCTCTAAGTAGGGTTGGAGATTTCCTCTGTGCCCAGAGAGTCACTAGTCTGCATATGTAAACACAAACTGAGCATAGAATCTATGATTCTATGAGATGGACCAGCAGACTGACTCAGTGTAACGCAGCTTCCTATGCTCCTACTGTGAAGAAATACCGTATTTTTCGCTCTATAAGATGCACCAGACCACAAGACGCACCTAGTTTTTGGAGGAGGAAAACAAGAAAAAAGTATTCTGAATCTCAGAAGCTAGAACAGCAAGAGGGATTGCTGCTTTCACTGCGCAGCGATCCCTCTTGCTGTTCTGGCTTCTGGGATAGCTGCGCAGCCTGCATTCGCTCCATAAGGAGCACACACATTTCCCCTTATTTTTTAAGAGGGAAAAACTGAGTCTTATAGAGCAAAAAATACGGTATAAGGCTGGAAGGGAGTAAGGGACTTTTTCCCTTCAGCAACTAGCAAGCTGACTCCCAAGTAACTCAAATCCCAGACCACTCCTCCTCCTTGCTTTTTCTGCCTGGAGGAAATGAACAGGGATTTTCCTTTGCAAAAATCCATCACAGGCTTAACAGACACCTTCAGAAACTAACAACAACAACAACAAAATTCTAAACATGTTACCAAATTACTCCAGAGAAGTAGCATGGTAGCCTGTGTATTCAGGTCAATTAAGAAACATTTTATGCTACAAATCAGATGCAGTTGTGTTTTGGGGTGCGATGGACAGCTTGCCAAGCTTTAGGTACTTGATTGGTTGAGGTTGCTAAATAAACCTGCAGAGGAAAACATTTGCTGCAGTTCAGTTTATATGCTAAATGCCTTTGCACAGCCCAGGAAGCTAAAAACACCCATAATGTGATCACTATTTGAAAAAAAACCCACACAGCACTAGACCTACAAACAAAAGTAAGGCTTTTTTTAAAGGGCAAATTTAATTTCTCTTTTTTTTTAAGGAACACTGCTAATTATTCCTTTGAATGCCTCATTAAAAATCCAGAGTCTAATTACCTTTCCCCAATATGAATTAAAACAAACTGCTGTAGGGACACTGCATATTAAGAATGCTTCATGTTTAAAGCACTGCATTGTTTTAACATGATTAAGGCTAAATTCAAAACGTGCATTTTTACACAAGCTAAAAAGGAACAAAGAATATAATGTACAGCATTTGCTTTGGCTTCATTGTTTTTTTCTAGCACTCCCTAATTTGCTGCTGTTTTTCTAATGGTTAATACCAATTAGTGCTTCTTTCTTCTTTTCTGCTCCCCATGTCTGTGATTTCCATATTGTAACAAACAAACAAGATGCGTGTTATTTACAAAAACAGCAGAAGTGGTTCTTGAGTTCTTGCATATTTATAGACATTAGAGACATGGAAATCAAGAGCTCCACAGCTCCTAAAAAGGAGCTTCACGTTGGAGCTACATTTTTAAATTAATGATGGTATTAAGTATTCCCATAAGAGTTGTGCACAGAGTTTAAGATGAGAGAACATACCAACATAATAAAACATTTTCTTGCTCCAATTAATGCAGAGTTTTTGTTTTCTTTTATGTAAGGACTTCTCAGTTTTTGGTATTTCAGTTTTTGTTTCCTTTTGTGCTATATATATATATATATATGAAATGCAAGGAACTTGCGCTTAACTGGGAGTTGAGCATATACAGCATTCAAAAACTTACCGTATAATCATATGCACATTTACTCCAAAGTCAACCCCAGTGTGCTTACGGGGGTTTTCTTCCGGGTAAGTGTGCACAGCCTGAAATTCTGTGGTGCCTTGCATAACAGCTGAACACACTGAAGATATTTAGGAATGACTCATTCTTGGAAATGTCAAAACTGTTAAGAAACTTGCACAGGCAGAATGCTGAAATTTGGTGTGCCTTTATTCTAAAATAACTTGATTGCTGAGAATCTGAAAACAGGATATTTTTGTCTTTTATGTTAATTCTACTGTGTCAAAAAGGGACAGCACAGAGCAAGCGAAACGTGTGGATGACTGGAAGGGTGAGAGCGTTCCTTCCTACACAACTCAAGGGCGGTACAAAGATATAGGGATGCGGGTGGCGCTGTGTTCTAAACCACTGAGCCTCTTGGGCTTGCAACGGAGTGAACTTGAAAGCACGCCAGTGCAAGTAGATAAATAGGTACTGCTGCGGTGAGAAGGTAAACACTGTTTCTGTGTGCTCTGGCTTCTGTCACTGTGTTCCGTTGCACCAGAAGCGGTTTAGTCCTGCTGGCCATGTGATCCGGAAAGCTGTCTGCGGACAAACGCCAGCTCCCTCGGCCTGAAAGCGAGATGAGTGCCATAACCCCATAGTCACCTTTGACTGGACTTAACCATCCAGGGGTCCTTTACCTTTATCTTTCTCCCCCCCCCCCCCAAAGATATGAAAGAGAAATTTGCACTGGCAACCCTGAACATATTCAAGCCGGCAGAATATAAACTGGGTTTACTATCCTAAGTAAAGGTTTGGATTAACTAATGAAAACCAGGGGACTACGTCTTCATTGCCAATAGTTATATATTTTTGAAACCATGATTTCCCAAGGGAAGAATAACTTGTTTTTTTAATTGCATCTTTCATATGGTTCAGACACACAAATCAAAATTAGCACCTAGTGTACCACTAATCCAGCAAACAGTGATTTGGCAAAGTTGTCATATGAGCAATCTGCCATGCATTTGAATTGCACCTCAGTGTGTGATGTCATGCATGCAATTGCCCCTTCTACTGCAGGCCAGGTATATCAGACAAAAGTGTTTTTGTTAATGGGAATCCACATGTTTCTCTGTTGGCTTTAGAGTTATTCTCTAAGTAGGGTAAGAGGACAAGCCTGTAAGTAAATTCCTACAATGAGGTGCTATGATACTTCTGTAAAGGAGGCATTGCATTATTGTATTAAATTGTGTGGGGTTTGGTTTTTTTAAAAAAAGCAACCCACAATTATTTTGATATGCTTGTCACTTTTGTATTATTCTCAGTTACATAAGAGTAGTCATCATTACACTGATTTTAAAATGAATAAATTAATAATCCACTTTCCCCATGAACTCAGAGTGGTAAACAACAAGTGCAAAGCACTTAAGGCTACTTGCAGAATTAAAAAAATAAAGTTCAAGAAAAGCACCATTAAAAAGTTAGAACTAAAAGATGGCGATGGCATGAGAATTCAGAAAAGGTGGACTTGTGCAAAAGTTTGTATTGCTTTAGCAAGCCTCTAAGGACACGCTTGAATTTTTGTACTAAGCATTTAAAGGTAAATGGACCATTAGGTCCAGTCGTGGCCGACTCTGGGGTTGCGGCGCTCATCTCATTTTATTGGCCGAGGGAGCCTGCGTACAGCTTCCGGGTCATGTGGCCAGCATGACTAAGCCGCTTCTAGCGAACCAGAGCAACGCACGGAAACACAGTTTACCTTCCCGCAGGAGTGGTACCTATTTATCTACTTGCACTTTGACGTGCTTTCGAACTGCTAGGTTGGCAGGAGCAGGGACCGAGCAACGGGAGCTCACCCCGTCGATTTAGGCAGGCCCGAAAGAAAATTTGTTTCTGCAAGTCAATCTGCCAAGAACCTTTTCCTTCCAGGTTCAAAGGTTTCCCTAGTATTCCTTGTTTTCAAAAGGCACCTTTAGTCTCTCTTCTCATATTTTAGGGCAAGTTGCTATAGTGACAGTGGTCACCATAACTATCAGGTAAATCCATCCTTGCCTCTGCTCTTTTCTTTTCTGACAATGGAGATCTCAGGAAGTTTTGACCACTGCTGGGCTGGATTTATGGAAGAGGCTAGATAGGTCCCATGATCCTTTTTTGCACCATCTGGGGGAGGGAGGGTCGGCGTCGGCATCGAGAGAGATCATTTTCATAATACAGCAGTAGTGCAGTCTATCAATTTCCTCCTAAATATCTCTTTTCAGCAGCCTGGCCTAGACCCTGCAATTCTCATAATATGTTGCTGGTTTGCTGATGATGCTGGCATTGAAGACAAAAGCTTTAAGTGATTCACCAAGGCATACAGCAATTTCCAAGAGGTCCACGGGGAGAAAAAGATTGAGAACTGCTGTCCCAGTCAATTTCACCCACAGCGAAGCACTTTATGGGAAACCTTTTTAAAAAATTCATATCTAGGCACACTGCCAATAAATGTCTCCTCTTCTGAGAAGAGCCCCAGGGAAAGCCCCAGGGATTAAACAGGGTCTGGGTCCAATAAATCTGGACAAATGAGAAACAGGTAGTAATCATTTAAGTTGTTTACCTTTCAATGTATCCTACTGCTATCAGTGCCTTGCAGACTTTAATCAAAGGAAATAGGAAGGAAATAGACAAGACTCGGTTTGCACACAGTGTGCTGCATCAGTAAGGACGGAGATGGAAATGATTACTGGCACAGATGTGAAATCAAGAACATGTGGACTTCTGAACAACCGTCAGGTGCGAATTACAAAAATAGTACTCAACAATAGTCTTTGTTTATAAAGAATGATAAGGGCACACAATCAGCCTGAAAGGGATAATGGAGACCCCAATATCATTGTATGAAGTCTAGAGAGAATGGTGTTTTAACTTTGTAAGAAGTCAAAAGGTAAATGTAGCATTCAAGTAGGAGGGCACTTAAGCAGCATAGTTTAAAAATGTTATCGATCAATACAGTGTAAGAGTACTACTAGGCTGCTAGTGTCTACTTAACAATGGATAAGGCCTGTATTCAAAAACCCCTATGCTATCTCTCACTCAGAGTTCTGAATATCAGTATCCCCCCATCTTTAGGAAAGCTATTGAGGTTTTTAAAATCAAACAAACTTTCATTTAAGCTTTTAATTTGCACATTTGTCTCCCTTTGCAGATTGCTTGGTGCTTCCATTCTGCATCTTAAATAGGTTTTAATCATATTTCTCCCTTTTTAGGCAAGCTGCAAGAAGATTGCATAAAGGCACACGCCAATTTGATATACAGAACTGCATGTACTCATCTAGCATCCTGACCAAGTATAAACAATTAAAGATAGCTCTTTAACAAGGAAGCCATAAAAAATTGTCAAATATTTTCCAGACTGTAGAAGCATATTGTGCATTTCTTAAAAGGGCTTTCAATTGGATGACTCCATGCTCTGGTATTATGAGGGGACGACTTCTTCCTACACATTTTCTCCACACCATGTGTATAATTTCCCACATCTCTAACATATCCCCCCAACCTCCCCAAAAAAGCTCCAGGCATGGTAACCTTCCCTTATAAGAGAGTTGTCTTTCTCTTCACTTTTCCCAGCTCTGCAATACCTTTTTATAGGTATGGCAGCCATAAATGAACACAGCATCCCAAATCTGGACAAACCATAGACTTGTATAGCCAAATTATGATACTAGCTGTTCATTTTCAGCCCCTCTCCTAATCTCTTAACTTTTTCACAGCTGCTGCACACTGGGTTGACAGGTTCATTCTTCATACTTCGGCGTACTTAACCCTGTCTCCTCCTAGACCAGGGGTACGCAACCTAAGGCCCGGGGGCCGGATCCAGCCCAATCGCCTTCTCAATCTGGCCCACGGATGGTCCGGGAATCAGCGTGTTTTTACATGAGCAGAATGTCCTTTTATTTAAAATGCATCTCTGGGATATTTGTGGGGCATAGGAATTTGTTCACCCCACCCCCAAATATAGTCTGGCCCACCACATGGTCTGAGGAACAGTGGACTGGTCAGCAGCTGAAAAAGGTTGCTGACCCCTGTCCTAGACACACCTTCCTACGTTGCTCCTGCTCTGTTCACCTGACAAGCGAACCAGAAGGGAGACAGACAGACCCCAGACAAAGGAGAAGGCTGTGAAGACTGGCTAAGCCAGACAGATGAATTATTATTAATATTTATTGGGTTTATATACCGTCCTATACTTGGGGGTCTCAGGGCAGTTCACAGAAATCAGTTTCCTATTGGCAGAAAGCTCTAATCTCGATCATTCTGATTCGCTTTACTTTAACTCAAATGAACCCATGGTTGTAATAAATGGATACCAAGATGAGTAAGCTCAGAGAAGAAGAAAACCAATTCTGAGTGCACTTAAGTCTGATTTGATTTCCATGTGAGCAATAAAAGCACAGGCGTTACACACACACACACACACACACACACACACACACCGGTTGCTACTGCGTATACACATGACACTGGGAAATAATTAATTCAATTCAAACCTGGAAATGGCAGAAGAGTGCTGGAGAGTCCTGATGGAGGATGTCATGGCAGCACAGCAACAGCTGCTTTTCCAAGTGTCCTCCAACCTGCCCCAGAGGTTCAATTCTAGTTATGGGTATTTTTGGATACAAATTGTAGGGTTCAAATTTTTGGTTCAGATTGTAGGGAGAGTGGCAGAGGTGGCATTTAAAGGATGTTCAGAGAGTGCTCGCTACTTGTGCAATTTTTGCTTATGTGCATGGGCACCCAGAACATGTCCTCCACATAAGTTGTGTTTTTTTTGGGAGGGGGAAACAGCTGTACACACTTAGTTTGAGCTGGATCAAGCCTGTATTTATGGTGAAATGATAAAGGAAAAGAGGAACCCTCTACAGGAGAGCTTATATTCTGGAAAACTCTACATATATATTAGATCTACAGCCATTCTTTAAGAAAAACCATGAGCTTGAAGATGTGTGCTCTGGAAATATAATCTGGCAATCTACAGGCATTATATTACAAAACTGAGTGAATATATTTTAGTCATATTCAGAGTAGACTCACTGAGAGCAATTGATTTGTTGATTCATTTCAACAGGCCGGCTCCAAGTCTGACTAACACCAAATATCACACATTGTTCCTGAGTAATGGTGGCGCTGTGGGTTAAAGCCTCAGCGCCTAGGACTTGCCGATCGAAAGGTCGGCGGTTCGAATCCCTGCGGCGGGGTGCGCTCCCGCTGCTTGGTCCCAGCGCCTGCCAACCTAGCAGTTCGAAAGCACCTCCGGGTACAAGTAGATAAATAGGGACTGCTTACCAGCGGGAAGGTAAACGGCGTTTCCGTGTGCGGCTCTGGCTCGCCAGAGCAGCGATGTCACGCTGGCCACGTGACCCGGAAGTGTCTCCGGACAGCGCTGGCCCCTGGCCTCTTAAGTGAGATGGGCGCACAACCCCAGAGTCTGTCAAGACTGGCCCGTACGGGCAGGGGTACCTTTACCTTTACCTTTTTAATGGTTAAGCATCCTAAAAAGTCCAAACCTGTTCACACAACACTTTTTGCCTTATTTAACTATCACACCCTGGACTGTAAGCACCTGGGACATTCTAAATCAATCAATATCAGGTCTTTTTTCCAGCTGGAAGTCTCCGGAACTCAGTTCCAGCACCTCTCAAGTGGGCGCCATTGCCATTCTAAGAGAACAAGGGAGGTGTTTATGGTGAGCTCCGGCACCTCTTTTTCTTGATGAATATGATTAAAGGCTATTAAAACACTGGAAAGCAGAAATCAGTCAACCATGACTCTAGAATGCTTCATACTAAAAACAGTTGAAACAATGCATTTTCCCCTTTTCCTATTCTTGATCAGGAACAATACATCTTTAGTTATTCCCTTCAGGGATTCGATAGGTACTCACAATTCTTCCTACAACACAGTTTCCTCTAAAAGACTTACTTGATTCTTTTTTATTCTCTCAAGATTACTCCATTTCATACAATGGTTTTAGTCACAGCACCATAATCATGAGTCTTTATGTTGGTTTAAAAAAAAAAAAGCTGTAAAAGAAACTCTGAAAGACACCCACCTGTAAAGGAACTGTAGAACAGTTCCTGTTTATTACCCCTTGGTCAACTACAAGCCATCCATTACTGCTTCATTACTGACTTTCTTCAGAAGTTCATTTTTAAAATGAACCCACACCCCCAGTTTAGAAGTATTGCTATTTTCAGTTTGTCAGTTGGTGGGCAGCGGGAGGAAAACATCAGAATGAGGCACATAAAATGATGCCATTAGCTTAAGTCTCAAATGTTACTACTAGATGTCTCAAGCATTAAAATATATTAAAAGGTTACGAGTACCCCAATTGTTGCTTATCTCCTGTATACCTTTATTCTGTTGTTTCATATGAATCTCTCCCCCCCCATTTTTCATTACGGTTTTCACAATACAATAAAATAGTATCTAGAACAAACATAATCAAAAAGATGAAAAAGACAGAACAAGAAAAGAAAGAGAACAGAGAGAGATAAGAAACATTTAAAGTAACACCAATAATAATAGTAATACAGTGGTACCTCGGGTTACATATGCTTCAAGACGCTTCAGTTCAGGATGAGAACAGAAATCGTGCTCCAGCGGTGCGGCAGCAGCAGGAGGCCCCATTAGCTAAAGTGGTGCTTCAGGTTAAGAACAGTTTCAGGTTAAGAACGGACTTCCAGAACAAATTAAGTACTTAACCCGAGGTACCACTGTTTGGGGTTGAGACGCTCATCTCGCTTTCAGGCCGAGGGAGCCGGTATTAGCCCATAGACACTTTCCGGCTCATGTGGCCAGCATGACGAAACCGCTTCTAGTGCAACGGAACATCGTGACGGAAACCAGAGCGCACGGAAATGCCGTTTACCTTCCTGCCACAGCAGTACCTATTTACCTACTTGCACTGGCATGCTTTCGAACAGCTAGGTTGGCAGGCCCTGGGACAGAGCAACGGTTTAGCCCACAGCACCACCAGCGTCAATAAAGCATATAGCCCTCTGTCCTAGCTTTCCCCTTAATCTTCAATCCACATACAGTGGAACCTTGGTTAACTTAATTCGTTCTGGAGGTCCGTTCTTAACCTGAAACTGTTCTTAACCTGAGGTACCACTTTAGCCTCCCGCTGCCACAGTCATGCGATTTATGTTCTCATCCTGAAGCAAAGTTCTTAACCCGAGGTACTATTCCTGGGTTAGCGGAGTCTGTAAACTGAAGCGTCTGTAACCCGAGGTACCATTGTACAAATAAGTAGTCTTCTCAGCTTCCCCTTCCTTAGCCTCACACCTTGAGGAAAACCTACTCTGCCCTGTCTCTCACTCAGGTCCCTCTTTATCACCTCTCTTATGTAGCTTCATTTAATTTATATGAATCTCAACTCTATGTGCCCTATGTGTTATGAAGTTTTCACTATTTTACAGTAATAAGTGGGTAGAGGTCATGACCAAAATAAGCACACAAGCATTATCTTTAAGGTTCTTACTTGATGATCAAGCTTCTCCTACTACTTGGTATGACGGTGTCAATTATCTCAGGCTCACCCACAGGCTTCACTTACAGTTATCTGCTCAGACCATAAGTGTTAAGCAAGCAGCATTTGTTTCAGCAATACTTACTTCAAAGCACGCATGTTCAGGATTTCAGCTCAAAGCTCTATTGCTTCAAGAAACAGTACCAATTACATCACAAAAATACCACCCATGTACATTTATCGTCTCTCTGACTTCTTTAAATACGAGAGAAGGCAGCGAGAAAATATTTTTTTCTCCACTATTTCTTGATTTTAATGTTCCTCCCACCAAATTTTGGATCTAGGTTCCTGTAAACTCATCACTTTATCTTAAGCATTTCATACATGAGATTGGTATTACACTATTTTCTTTTTTAAAATGCTCATCTTGGAAACATTTTATTTACACATACTTCTCCAGTCTTTATTACAAGAAGAATGGATTCTATGAAAATGAGTAAACCTGTCTGAAGCAGAGGAAGGCACATGTTTCAATAAACAGTAAATTAGTAATGATGTGGTAAAAGTAATATAATGCAAAGCTGCAAATGGCAGACAATGCGTAGCAAAATTTACATATTGGACTAAATCTTATGATTCCCCAAACAACAATGCAGATGTTTCACCCACCAATATCTAGGACACTGAAGTAGTTATTAAATAAAAATTTAATACAGGATGGAAGCTCGCAAAGAAGTCAACTATGTTCTCAAGCAGCTGACACTTGAAAAAGTGGTGAAAAGTGGTAAAAGGTAAAAAGATAAAGGTAAAGGAATCCTGGATGGTTAAGTCCAGTCAAAGGCGACTATGGTGTTGTGGCACTCATGTCGCTTTCAAGCCGAGGGAGCCGGTGTTTGTCCACAGACAGCTTTCCAGGTCATGTGGCCAGCATGACTAAACTGCTTCTGGCACAATGGAACACCGTGACAGAAACCAGAGTACATGGAAATGCCATTTACCTTCCCGCCGCAGAGGTACCTGTTTATCTACTTGCACTGTTGTGCTTTCAAACTGCTAGGTTGGCAGGAGCTGGGACAGAGCAATGGGAGCTTACCCCGTCGCGGGATTCGAACTGCCAACCTTCTGACCAGCAAGCCCAAGAGGCTCAGCAGTTTAGACCACAGCGCCACCCGCTCCCTCTTAAAAAAATAATAATTTGCATTTCCCTCTCACCTTTCTCTCCAAGGAGCTTTGTGAGTTAGCTTAGTCTGAGAGGCAGTGTCTGGCCCAAGATCACCCACTGAGCTTAATGGCCAAGTGGGGATTTGAACCCCCGTCCCTCACAGCTTCTAGCCTGGCACTCTAACTATTACACGACACTGGATGCCTCACTAGAGTCCGGAAGCTCTCATCTAACCTGCAACGCCTCACCCCATGAGAGCCACGATCTGCTACTAAGATTACAGACTTTCATTTACCAATGTGGGAGAAAACAACTCAAAGCAAGAGCAGGAAATAGCTTTTTATTGAAACCCTTTAAAGAGCTCCAATGCATTTTGAGCTGCAAACAGCTTCTTATTTGAGGGAGGAGGGTAATGACACACTGAATTTATTTGACTGATGGTGAGCTCCATTTATAAAGAGTCTGTTTACCAAAAGTAGATGTATATATAGCCTTTTCCTACATGAAGTAACACTGCTGCCCAGGAATTCAGAGTGTGTGAACCGCTGGTACTCAGGGACCTTATTTCCCCATCTCAGTGTGCTAACTCCAAACCCTCATATCTATATGCAGTACCACAAGAATCATGATTTGATAAAGAAAATTACAGATTTTCCGTTACAGCACAATCTATTCTGGACTTGCTTTATTTACAGCTTGTGCATTCCCAAAGTAGATGAATTCCTTCATGTACCCTTCTGTCATCAAAAGTTAATACTGGTTCTTGTCTCCTGGAAGAAATGCAAATGCTAACCACAGACAGAGACAGCCAATGGCCAATAAAGTCTTTAATATTTCCTGAATGACTATAATCCAGTACAAATACCATATTTAGGTGTACACAAAGAACAGCAACCTAATGGTTTCAGAGATTTTCCCCCATCTGCAACACGAGCCTAATTTGTCAAGAAACATTCACAGCAGCTGTCATTCGCTTCTTGCTCTCTGGGGTTTTTAAATTGATGCCGCTGGTCCTATTCCCCTTGAATCTCACAAAGCCCCATTTGCAATATTCAGTAAATTACAGTGCATTTGGATTTGAAAAAGGAAAAAAATGCAGCATGTGAATTGCACAGACCTTATAACATGATCTGGAAGATTGTGCTAGTTTGAATGTTCAGCTTTATACATAATTAACAGCTTGCCTCAATGCATTTTTTATTTATGTTATTTTATACACTGAGGTGGGCACTTTTAAACAGAACCAAGGTTAGGGCTGCAGCTCTGTGCCTATTTACATGGCCTCAGCAAGCCCCAGGGACTTACTACATGTATAGTAGGATCACACTATTGTTGAGGCCACTGAGAAACGAGTCTAAAAAAGCTAAAAATATAAAGTTATTCCAAGTCCTCCTGCCTACTAGCACAATACCATCTTTCCCAAGATTTCCTGCATCACCGGGAGAGAACTCATCATACAAACCTATTCACCACACAGGTGACATTTCACTTTCATAAAGCAATTACTGCCATGTGGAGAAGCAGGACAAGAGCAGATTCTCTCAGAGCCCAAGAACTCCAACCTCAGGTGTACAAAGCAACAACAAACGACACAAATAGTTATGGCTCCACAGAGATTATACAGAGAAATCAAATCTCTGCCTAGGGTTCTAGAACACTATTTTAATCTGTCTATGGGCCACATCACCTCCTCACCACATAAAGGGTTATTCCTTTACTGCAATCTGATATATTCAGTTTGCTGAGGATCAGTCCCACTAAACTCCAGACTTGCTTCTGAGGAGACATGTACAGAATTCCACTGTGCAGCCCAGCCTTCTCTCACAGACATGGTGGATAATGATGATGACTTTTTCTCTCCCTTTCTTTTCAGAAAAGCCTCCAAACTTCCTAAAGTGCTTTTGTTCCGTGAGCTGGGTGCCTTCACACCCACCATTTTGAGTAACTGTCAGGTTCCCTTGAACAGAAAAAGAGGGACAGTGCAAACAAACCTGTGTTGGAAACAAGTTTATTTAACTGTTTCTGGCCCAGACCAAAATCTAAGTACACTTACCCGGGAGGAGGTACCACTGAGCCTAAAGGGCTTTTACTTCTGAGTCAGATTAGACTACATGCATGCAATTTTAGCACTATCCCCCCCCCCCCAGGGAATAACCCAAGTTCTATAGGGCTTGCTTCTACCTAAACATACAAAATTAGCTATGCCACATAGCTGTCAACCTCCCTTTTTTTGGAAATTCCCTTATTCCAGCACCGTTCCCCGCTGCTTCCTGCTGCTGTCCCGGATTGTTAGATATCCCGTAGATTGTCCCCGGGACAGGTGAGGCTGCTGACAGTGGCGTAGCGTGGGTTGTCAGCACCCGGGGCAAGGCAAGTAATTTGCACCCCCTAACCCGTGGATTTGCGCCCCCTAACCCTAACCCCCAGATGTTGCGCCCGGTGCAGCCGGCCCCCCCTGCACCCCCACGCTACGCCACTGGCTGCTGATCCCTTATTTTCGAGGCTGCTGATCCCTTATTTTCAAATCTGAAAGTTGACAGCTATGCATTGACACGAACGCTGTAGACTAGCATTCACAGCAAACGGACACCAGCTCATCCGGAAGCAACAGAACACTAAATTAAAAGGCAAGCCATATAGCTGGGTAATAACACCCACTCCCGACCATTCTCTAACTACAGCACCACCCTGACTCACCTGTGCCGCCCCTTTCAGGTCCTCGTCTGGGGGGCTTCAAAGGCCACACAAGCTCCCGCCCGCTTTCCGTCCCTCCACCGCAGCCTCCCCGCGCCTCTCGAGAGAAACCCAAGACTGAGGCACTTACTCACGCAGCGCTCCGGGTCCGCCCAAGCAGCTGTTCTAGTCGACTCCAAGCAAGCCAATAGCAACGGAGCTCCGTCTCAGGAGCACGTGGGGAGAAAACCCGGCGGGCCGGGGAGGGGCGCAGGGCTGACGTAGGCGCCCACGCGGGGCCGGCCCTACCACTGGGTGGAGCCAGGCAGCTCCCTCAGCTCGGGGCTTTTGCCGCCTGCATATCCTTTATTTTGTACCGCCCAGGAAGAACCACTCCCCTGTCCTGCCAGAATGCCTTGGACAGCTTTTGTTATTCCGCCTCAGAGGGCGACTGCCTTCGGGTGCGAGTGGTGGGCGGGGTACACGTGTCCTGGCCCTTCGCACGTTCCTCGCATGCCCGGCTGTTCTTTTGTTCTCCTCCCTACACGCGCGGGTGCCTTCAGTGGACAAAGGCGAACGAGCGCGCGAGCTCCAGCCAACCCGCCCGCCTGCCTTCCCCGCCCGTGTTTACTCGGAAGTAAGTGCCATTAAGTTGCACGGCGCTTACTCCCCGGTGCGCAGAACGGCGGCCGGCTGGACTCGCCTCCTCGCCGCCCTCCGACTTACCGGGGCGGCTGGCCAAGGCAGCTGCGCGCTGTTCCCGGGGAGCAGAGCCCCTTCCTCCCGCAGCCCGGCCGGGCGGAGGGAACTTTTTCCTGCTGCCGAGCCGCTTGGGAGACGGAGGTGCATGGAAAGGCCTCGCGGTTTCCCGAGAGGAGAGCAGGCCTCCTCTTTCCCCGCCAGCCGCCCCCTCTCGCGCTTCCTCGCCGGGGCTTTCAGTTTCATGGCAACTGAACGAGTCACGCTGCCTTCTGGGAAGAGGAGCGGGGTAGAGTGGAAGGGGCTTTCCCAAGGTAGGCTTCCCCACAGCCTGGAAACCGAATCTGCTCTGTTCTGTGCTTCTTGATCTTCTCTCAAGCCAGCGCGCTTAGATTTCCAGGGCGATTTGGATGCACTTTCTTCCCGAGTGTGCCTCTTGAGGAACCGGGGATGGGAATCCCGAGGGAGGAAAACACACCGCGCTCTTGCGCTCGCGTCCTGCTTGCGAGTTGCTCCTTTGCATCAGTTGAGACGCCGGGAGAGCAGAGCGCTGCACTGGCTGGGCCTTCTGAGCCCGCAGAATATAAAGCATATACTATAGCAATGCACGTTTAAATAGGAACCGACGCACTCGGACTCTGCGATCAGCATCGGAGGCCCTTCTTGGTGTGCCTCGTCCACCAGTGGTCCAGAGGGTGGCAGCACGGAAAAAGGGCCTTTTTGGCGTTGGCTCCAGCTTGTGGACCGCTCTCCCTTGACAATGCCGGATTTAAGGGATGCAAAACAACAACAAAACCCCTATTTATACATACGCATTTACATTTAAACCCATATTTGCTGAGAAGATTCATTAAAAAGTAATGAATTATTGTGAAAATAATAAATGTTCAGCGTGGGGACCTTGTTCAGGGTGGCATGTTGCCAAAGTCTGCCCCTGCCCAGCAAGGGAGGGTTACCTGGCACCTTCATTATGTTATATTTAGGCACCAGGCAAAAACATCTTCTCCCAGGCCTTTAGTTAATTAAACTATCTATATAGCCTTTTAAACCAGGGTGGGATATTTTTTGTTTTATCATGGCATGGATTTTTGTGTTTCTATATTGCAAACCGCTGTGATCTTCAGATGAAGGGTAGCATAGAAACTAATAACTTCCGCCACAGGAAGTGATAGAGATATTGTGCTAAGGGGCACATTTCCTTTGGGGGGCAACCTTCCACTGACAGCCTGTCAGGGCTGCATGTGGCCAGAGGCAAAAGTGATAAGATTTGGATTGTACGTACACTACATTATAGGTGCATAAACATCAAGGGGTTTCTTTATACATAAATCTCTTCAACCAGGAGACTCTGTCACAGTTCAAGGACACATTCCAGCTAGACAAAGTACTCCAAGGCGGTGTGGAGCAGGGCTGGTGAGGGGCAAAGCCAGAGTAGTCTTGAGGTGGGGGCCTCACTGAATCCCTGGGCCTGAGGTTCTCTAGCCTGCTGTTCAGGCTTGTATTTATTTGTAAGCAAGTCCCACTGTATTTAAGGAAGTTACGTAAAAAGATTGTTCTTTTTAAGTCATGTAGTCGATCTGAAAATAAAGGCTGCAGTCCTGTGCACATGCACCAGGGAGTACCGGTAAGTGCCATTGAAAACAATGGAATTTCCTTCTGAGTGTGCATGCATAGGCTAGGGGTCATTAGGAAAGCGGCTGAAAATAAAGTTACCAAATTTTAATGCATTACAATTACTATGGACTGACTGCAGTTGGAACACTGCAGATGTCTTCTCACCTCAAAAAAGGATATTGTCGAGCTGGAAAAGGTTTGGGAAAGGGCAACCAAAAAGATCAAGCAGATTGAACGTAGAACATGAGATTCTTAATCTCAGGATCGTGGATTCAAGCCCCACGCTGGGCAATTCCTGAATTGCAGCGAGTTGAACTAGGTGACCCTCGTGGTCCCTTCCAACTCTACAATTCTATCTAAAGAGAAAAGGTTAAAATATTTGGGGCTTTTTAGAGACAAGGTAAGAGGGGACATGATAGAAGTATAAAATTATGGGATTGTGTGGAGAAAGTGGATAGACATACTAGTACAGTGGTACCTCTGGTTACATACTTAATTTGTTCCAGAGGTACGTTCTTAACCTGAGGTACTGCTTTAGCTAATGGGGCCTCCTGCTGCCGCTGCCGCTGTACAATTTCTGTTCTCATCGTGAGGTTAAGTTCCGGGTTAGCGGAGTCTGTAACCCAAAGTGTTTGTAACCCGAGGTACCACTGTAATTGAGGCCAATCAAGGAAACCGAATGTTGAAAGATTCAGGACAGACAAAAGAAAGTACTTATTCACACAGCATATAGTTGAACTATGGACTTTGCTCCACGTGGCAGTGATGGCCACCAATTTGGATGGCTTTAAAAGATCAGACCAATTCATGGGGAAGACCATCAATGGCTAGTAGGCACCATGGATAGGTTCGTCTCCACTGTCCAGTGGCAGTGCCAACTGAATAGCAGTTGCTGGTGGTCACAAGTGAGAGCGCTTTTGCACTCAGGTACTCCTCTGTGAGAATGATGGACTAGATGGGCCTTTGGCCTGATATAGCAGGATTCATTTGTTCTTACGCTCTGCTATTACATACTGTCAGGACTGCCGCTAGGTCCCAGCTCACAGAGGACCAACGCCCAGTGGATGTTATATACAAAAGTCTTTATTAAAGTTTAGTTTCCATTTCCAAGCTCTGGGCGCACAGACCCACGTCTCGACGCTAGACCGGCTAAGTCCCCTCTGACTCACTGCTCCACCCACACCAGTTTAAGATTCTAGCCCGGCTCCACCTCTTACACTGTTCTTTCCTTCGCTGGGTCCTTCTGCCCTCTGGGGTTCCCTCCTTCCTGGACTCCTCTGACGCTGAGCCTCCTGAGTCTTGCCCCTCCCTCCGGCGGGCTTTAGGACCTGGCTCCCTTCCCGGGCTCCCCGCTGTGCCGCGCTCCTGTACATTTGAACTTGGCGCGCGCGCCCAGCCGGTGACTTTCCTTCTGACCGTTTCCCCGCTTCCTGATGTGGGCGTTGCCAAACCTGACTCCTCTCCTCCCTCTGGTGGTGAGGACACTGGTCCCGACTCCTGGGACTCCCCCTCCCCACTGCGCTCTGGTGGAGAAGCTGGTCCTGATTTCCAACTGCTGCTCAGTTGGATGTTATATACAAAAGTCTTCCTCCAGGGGGGAAGCCCCTTCCTCCTGGGGCTTCCCCCCTGGAGCCCCCCTCGCTCTGGCCACCGGCGCTCCCTTCTGTGAGTCCTCCGATTCGCTAGAGAGGCTTGTGGAATAACTCTGGCCACTGTCACTGCCTGCGCCCCCTCGTACTCCTCCTCCTCACTCTCCATTTGCTCCCCCTTCTGTGTCTCTCCTTCTGAACCCCTGACACATACGTTAACTGCATCTGTGTTAAAAGTAGTGTGTCTAGTCTCCAAGCTCCCAGCCTCTCTGAATTATGGGATCATGACTCTAAAGCTATATACAGTATGTACTGTCTCTCACATCACAATGTAAAAGGCTCTGGTTCTTTAAAGGTACTGTACTAAAATGGTACTATTACCTATCAAGAATATGATATTTCAATTTGTTAATTGAAAGGGTAGACATTTGCAACCGCAATATAGGGTTGCAACCAAAACTCCCTTTTCCATCCAGTCACTCAAACCCAGAAATAGTTTATATACATGTGGGCCTTTAAAACGGCCATTCATTTAAAAGTTTTTATATTTCTTTATTGTAACTGAAAAACTGTACATAAAAAGGAGCTGTAAAGTTACATTTGTCAAAACCAATGTAAGAAATATTTTCTCTGACCAACTTAAAGGGAGTGCAAACATTTTACATTTCATAAAGTGACAAAAAGTAAACCAAAATGAATAGTTTATGGTTTGTAGCAATGGTACAAAGTTAAGCTGGAGGGTTTTGTTTTTTTTAAAGATAGTATGGCAAAAAAGAAAACCCTTTTCAAATGAAAAATCATATAGTTTTATTTCTAATCTTTAAAAAAATATAAATGAATTTAGAAGAGAATCACAGTATATGGGCCCTAAACATTTTAAACCATTACAAGGTACATAAAAATAGACACAGATTCCTTGGAAACTTTAATTCTTTGATTAAGCAGCAAGCATATCACTCTTCCAGGCAAAAACACTGCTTAACACAACCCCCTACCCAAAACAGGACGTGCAAGCTGTATGCACATAATCTGGAAAGCACACAATTTTTAAAAAGGACAACATTTTTGCTATGTACATATTCAGTACTACAAATGCTAAACATTTCATTACTGTGTGGAATAGCGTATGTAAAGCAATATTACACTACATACCTATCTCACCCACAAGTGCCCAGTTACAGTTTTGATAGTCTAAAATTGCCATATTTGCGGCAGCACCCAACCTGCTTTATACTGAAGTTCTAGCAACAAGAGACAAGACAAAAAGTTAGCAAAAAAAGTTAGCAAAAAAAGGACAACACAGTCACTGGGAGATCTGATCTACATACTTAAATACTGAAAATGCATTGTTATAGTAGTTTGATATTAGAGTGTTATGCCAAAATGCACAATGGACAGGTTGGAAGAATTCAGAGGGTTAACATTGACCCCAGAACCAAAGTTGCAATATTGCAAAGTCCCAAGAATTCTGGCAATAGACTGTGCCGCTTTTTTCCTTTGAAAACCTAGTATTTAAAATCAAACACTGTGACTGGGAATACAGATATAATATGAAGAAAAACCCATGGATGGGACATTTGTATTTAATATACAACAAACAAAAGAAAATTCTATTTAAATAAATTCTTCAAAAAAAAAAAAGACATGAGAAAACAAAGTTAATGGATAAATCCCTTTAGCACCTTAATCATGATTAAGGTGTTAATCTAAAAGTTTTGACACTTGAGCTGTAAAATGCAGTATGCGTAAGAGGCTGGTACAACTTTATTGTACACAGAAACCTTAAACTTTGAATGTTAAATACCACTGCTTCCGTAAGAAGTGGGGAAGTTAGCTGGGAGAGTAAAGAAGAAACACACATCTTTTCATGAAAACAGAAGACTTCAGTAGCTTAGCATTTTTTTTTTTTGCTTCAGAATAAGAGAATCAAATCTACATGGAGCCGCACTGTTTCCTGACTGATTCAGTAAAGCATGATTTGGTATTTGCTTTAATACCAAGTAACATGGGAGAAATACACTGGCAAGGAAAATAGATTAAGGTTGCCTGAGAAGCAATGACAGTTAAATACATTTTAAAATATTTTATTGTTTCACACTGCCCCTATATCTATGGAATTCAGGGGGGCACTCTTTGCTAACTTATTGCCAGAACTGAGATAATAGAATAAAATTTCAGATAAAAAGCAGTTCTACAAAGATTATTTAAAAAGAAGACAACTTTAGTAGCCACATGGCAGCAGAAGTTGTTACTGGTGTTAAGTTTTCCATGTAATGTAAAGTAAGATGCTGTCCCAACCACTGCCTACCACAGATTTTGCACTAGTAAGTCATACTTCTAGTATCAGAGCACATAGATAGGTTTAACCTAGTTTGTACCTTAGCTTTGCAGATCTTCAATACAACTTTTTTTTCTGAAGAAAAGCAATTTATAAAGAAATTTAGAAAAATACAAGCCTAAGAAATGTATGAAGTTATGTTATCTGTCAAAATCTAAATGGCAGGATTGTTAGTAATGCTTCTGATCCTAACATAGGAACATGTAAAAATAATTTCCCCAATATATCAGGTTTTTAGCCTGCTTCAGAGCTGAAGCTGAAACTCCTGCACTCTCCTTATGGTTTGTTTCTGTGTAGTTGAATATAAAGAATTTTTAAAAATAAATAGAGTAAAAACCAGCTGAAGTCTTAGTGCATTGAATGTCCCCCCCCAACTCTCCCCCCCGCCCAGAAGTTAGCTGTGTAAAAAGTCTGATTTCATGGACGTGGTCTTGCTGTAACAAGCTACTGCACTGAAGTTTCTTTCATACAGTTGGCCAATCACATATTTCTGCTGTTAAGGTTTCCACCTTGCTCTTTTTGTTCAAGATTGATTCAATACTATGGAAGGCTTGTTTCCCCCCGCCTTTCCCCCTTCATTATCTGAGGAAAAATAGACACTGATACAATTTTGTCATTTACCATAGTTCTGCCCTATTCCTTTAGTGCAGAGGGGACTGTGATTCTGTCTGGATTCCGATAAGCGATGGTGGCTGCGGGCCGCCAGTGGAGGATAACGCTGGTCTTGGGTTTAGACGAGGAGGCATGGAATTAGCTGGGCGGATGAGTGGCGGAGGGGGCTGGTTTAGGGTTGGCCTTGGCTGAATAAACCGAGCCTGTTGCTGAAGTGGTGGAGGCTGACGATGGAGCGCTGGAGCAGCCGGAAGGGTTGGACGAAGTAATGGAGGAGGCTGGTTCAGAGATGTTACAGGGGTTGCTGGTGTTGGAGTAGACGCCTGGGCAGGTGGAGAAGACCCTACACACTGAGGGGTCTGTGGGATCTGGGCCTATAAACAAAGTGACACAGATATGTAACAGCAGCCATCCTGTCGTATCACACAGTTCGGGTTGTCATTGCCTCCAAAATATGGGAAGCACAGCTAGTTCATCCATATTGGCAGCTATGAAACCCTCCTTTGAAAGCAACCATTTCTAAACAGTTCAATAGGGGAAAAGAGGTACGACAGTCAAAACGAAAATGAAATGAAAAAAAAAACAAAACTTAACAATTCTGCAGTATTTACATTTTCCATTATTAGCATGGTCAAAAGAAAGGTTTGGAAGGGAGGCAGGCGGCCCAGCTCTTAAAATGTTCTGCTAACGCAAGCCCCACTGAACTGAAGGGGGGAAATAGTGAGTAGTTTGCTCTAAGTACTAGGAGGCAGTAAGATTCCACAGCAGGTGGTTCAGCATTCCACTTCAAGTTAAAACATTACATTTTAGGATATGAAGTTTAATGCCATTCCTGAACTCATGCTTATTTAAGATCCAGTACACAAAAACACACCTCATCTTCATCATCAGTGGTCTTTCCTGATGGCACATTAGTATTTTTTGTGTCCTCCCCTAAAGCAGAGGCATCGCCATTAGAAGCCAGCGTTCCTTGTTCTGCTTCCCACTCCTGCAATACCTCCTCTAAGTTAAACCGGCGCCTGTAGTTTACAAAGAAGTTCTTCACTTGACCAACAGTCTTGTTGCCAATTACATCAGCAATAGCTTGAAAATCTTTACCATACTTGCGGACACCTAAAAAGGCAAAGCAAATACACCTATGAAGGTTCAAGTAAGTAAGCAGAAGTCTGTACGATGTATATATACAGAGATTCCCTCTATGAATGAAAGATAAAGAAAAATTCTGGAAAAAAACTACAATGGAGCTTCTGTAAAGAACTTTTAACATAATGCAAAATACTGCTATTGGTTCATTTTATTGATCCAAGTTTTAATATTGTTAAGTATCCTACTTACTACATGTAGAGAACCATGTAACTATTTCCCACGTGCACAGAAGGGCTTTACTCTTCAAACAGAAGCCTGCACGTCAAAAGACTGTTTTTGAAAAGGAGAGGACTATGAAAAGCAGTTCACAATACAGCATAAGAAACTCATATTAAATTGGATCAACAGACCATGTCCTTAGCCAAAGAGGGAGTGGATTTGAGGCTGGTAACATCTAGCAATTTCTGGTCGTGATCTTATAAGCACCTGGGAATGAATCCCATTGAACATAATGGGACCTACTTCTTAGTAGACATGGATGAGATTGCACTACCAATCCCTTCAAATAGCTACTCAGCAACTGTTTACAGAACAGTGAATTTTTTGCCGTACTGGTTAAGTGCCATATAGACAAAGAAGAGTGAAAGACGTCTAAGGAAATGTTTAATTCTAATTCTAGCTACAGGAATCTTGGTAACAATTGTTTTTACTGCTCTCTGAACAGTGGGAACAGAATATATAAACACTCAAAAACATCTGAGTCTCACTACCGCTGGGAAATAGCTAACTAGGAAGTTTACAAACAGCACAATTCTATGCATGTTTATGCAGAAGTAAGTCCCAATGAATTCAATGTGGCTTAAAGCCAATTAAGTGTGTATAGGGTTCCAGCCCAAAGCAAATATTTAAACAACTGATGCCCCAATTATGTTTACTCAGGAGCAAGCCCCATTACCTTCAGCTAGTTTCAGGTAAACAGGCATAATATTGCAGCCTGAATTGGTGGGTCTGCAAGCAAGACTGATAAAATCGCATTTTCAAAATAATGAATATATGTATCCAGGAACACACAGAAAAGTCCCGACTAATAGATTCGCCCTTTCTTTTTCAGAAGCACACTTATTTTAAGAAATCCAACTGAGTCCTTCTCCTCCACACCCAAAATATGATTTGCTGTTCCTTGTTTTAACTACGGACTTAGTGAGCTAGCATTAAAATAATAAATAAAGCTATGAATGTACTTCCCAGAATCAATGGAAGTAACTGTTGTATTTTAGTAAATGAGGATGGGTGTGTGCAGTGTGTGTGTGTGGTGGAATTTTAGAAATGGATAAGACAAAAGGAGGATTTAATGTGCCAGCACTGAATTAGAATTAATCCAGAAAGTGATTTTGCTCTTTTTTTTTTGTTTTCTTGCTGAAGATGCACTAAATCAAACAGCATCGAACTGTATTAAAAATAAGAAAACCAAAGGACTAAAAGGACTTTGCTAATCCAAATGTAGTAGACCTTTGCGTTTTCAGATAAGAAAGCACAAAAATGTTGAAATGTGCGGAGTAGGGTCTCTTATTTTCCTAGGAGCAAAACACTATTTTTGTTATGCATAGATTAAGCACAGTTTTGGTGGCAGAACTATCCTTACTGCTAACTAGCCTGGAATGCAAAGCATTTGCTGGACCACAGATAAGATGATAAGCTTGCTTACAACAGTTATGCACAAACACATTTTCTCACAGCATGCTTCTGCACACCAATAGACACAACACTACATTAAGCAGCTCCACAATTAAATTGATCCCTCCCCCTTGAAATCTAATACTGATTTTCCTAATAAGAGATGGTCAAATAGCCATCTACTTGCTTCTTTGATGTGAGAAAGCTACCATTTAGAACTGAAGGGTGTGAGCTATCTAGAAGACTTTGAGAGATTAAGTTTATGGGAAAGTTCAAAATGAAATCAGCTGAGATCCTTTCAGCTATAACCAGCTTTATCTAATCTGACTTTGTATGTTAAGTGGTATTGTTCACTGTTCCTCTAGAATACTTGCCAACCTCATCTTCAAATCATTCCTATTAGTGAGACAAGACAAAATTCCTTCCATCACATTTTAAACCTGCCACGTGATGGTGCTGGACCCATATCCTTTTAGCTGCGTATCCATCTTTTATGGTACATTCCATATCACAAAGGATTTCACTCTTTAAGGAAAACAGGAGTCAAGCGAACATACCTTGAACTGCAAGAAGTTGTTCTTCTGTTGTCCAACGGGCATTGATTTTTTGATTCGACTGTTAAGGGAGGGAAAAAGAGTAACAGAGCATATTACAGTTACAGATAGGTAGCCGTGTTGGTCTGCCATAGTCAAAACAAAAAAAATTCCTTCCAGTAGCACCTTAAAGACCAACTAAGTTAGTTCTTGGTATGAGCTTTCGTGTGCATGCACACTTCTTCAGATACACTGAAACAGAAGTTTCCAGACCATATTACAAATTGTTCCAGAGCATATTACAAATTGTTAAGAGGCTGAAAGTATTGAGAATTTCAGCCCCAAACACCACCTTTCAACTCTGTAAGCCAGCATTCACACTCTCTAATTCAGTAGTTCTGATGTTTTCACAAGATGCCAGTGACTGAGCTTAGGACCCTTTGCATGTATGGCATCAAGGCATGGCACTGCCTTTTACTCCTATCTGGGTAGCAGCTTCCCCAATGAAGAGAACCAGTACAGTCGTACCTCAGAAGTTGAACGCCTTGCAACTCAAATGTTTTCACTTCCGAATGCCGCAAACCCGGAAGTGAGTGTTCCGGTTTGCGAATGTTCTTTCGAACTTGAACGTCTGACATGGTTTCTGATTGGCTGCAGGAGCTTCCTGCAGCCAAATGGAAGCCATGCCTTGGTTTCCGAACATTTTGGAAGTTGAACGGACTTCTGGAATGGATTCCGTTCGACTGTATATGTACACATGTGAAATGTATGTATGGTGTGTTCTTGTGCTAAGCAGAATAAGAATAAAATGGCATATACACTAGGTTCCCTTGCAATTTTGGATCATGAGTTAACGGAATCAGAAGCCATAGTATAATCTAGAGTAATCTTCTAAAAAAGCTGCTACACTTCAGTACATGTGCTACTGTTTACAAGTCATGTTTAAGGTGTTTTGTGCATGGCACTAAAACCTGCTTTTGAAACCTTCACACCATTATTTAAATTTTTAAAAATGCATTTCAGCCAATGTAAATTTTAGATAAGCTTTACTGACAGGTTTAAGCAAATATGTACATTTTTACAGTTGAAAATAAAAATGGGATGGATTCCGTTGTTTTGCAAAGCCACATGCAACTTAGCTCCCAGCACAACAAATGCATTTCTGAACATTCATCTGTGTTTTCACAATGACTCACCTCAGGAGGTTTGAATTCTTCTATCCCACCTTCAATTTTCTGCTTAAGTGCACTGTTTACTTGTTTAGCATTCTGAACCTTGTCCAATGAACAACAGAACCAGGAATGAAAATTAGCTGACACAAATTGGTACACACACACACACACACACACACACACACACACCTGTTGCCAAGTGACCAACTCCCTGAGCAGAGAGAAAAACTTCTGAAGAGATGACATTTGCCTATTGGAGGTTTCTGAAAGCCAGCCACCCCACTATTAGGTTCTGGTTATTAATGGCCAGGAAACAGGACCTCTCATCTTTCTCACATTTTAGCAGGTCTATGCTATTTTGTACAGTGGTACCTGGGTTAAGAACTTTGCTTCAGGATGAGAACAGAAATCGTGCTCCAGTGGTGCGGCGGCAGCAGGAGGCCCCATTAGCTAAAATGGTGCTTCAGGTTAAGAACGGACCTTCGGAACGAATTAAGTACTTAACCCAAGGTACCACTGTATTTATACCCCTGAGAGGCATGAACATACAACTGTATTATTTCTGCTTTGACATTTATATAGCCAGGAAAGTATTCAGAGAAAACAGTGTAAAAACTAGACTAGCAGAACAAGCCTGTACCACAGCTAGACTGGTGACTGGGAGCGGCCGCCGAGACCATATAACACCGGTCTTGAAAGACCTACATTGGCTCCCAGTACGTTTCCGAGCACAATTCAAAGTGTTGGTGCTGACCTTTAAAGCCCTAAACGGCCTCGGTCCAGTATATCTGAAGGAGCGTCTCCTCCCCCATCGTTCTGCCCGGACACTGAGGTCCAGCTCCGAGGGCCTTCTGGCGGTTCCCTCACTGCAAGAAGCCAAGTTACAGGGAACCAGGCAGAGGGCCTTCTCAGTAGTGGTGCCCGCCCTGTGGAATGCCCTCCCATCAGATGTCAAAGCGATAAACATCTACCTGACATTCAGAAGACATCTGAAGGCAGCCCTGTTCAGGGAAGTTTTTAATATGTGAACATTTCAGTGTATCTTTTATCTTTGTTGGAAGCCGCCCAGAGTGGCTGGGGAAACCCAACCAGATGGGCGGGGTACAAATAATAAATTATTATTATTATTATTATTATTATTATTATTATTATTATTATTATTACAACAGGTTGCCTTCCAAACCCAGCATAAAAGCACAATTGTTATTTACTAACTGTATAGAACACTTTCCCCATAGTTCAATAATTAAAATGCAATTAAGTTAAGTTCCTAGCTTGTGAACTTTAATTATATTTAACTCAACAAGTATACATCCCCAGAGTGGCTAGGGAAACCTAGCCAGATGGGCGGGGTATAAATAACAACAACAACAACAACAATCATTATTATTGTTGTTGTTTAGTCATTTAGTCGTGTCCGACTCTTCGTGACCCCATGGACCACAGCACGCCAGGCACTCCTGTCTTTCACTGCCTCCCGCAGTTTGGTCAAAATTGTCATTATTACATCTGTATATTATTGGGGAAACCAATATTTTTGCCAAAGTCAGAGCTTTAAGATATTTCAGAAGTGCTTTAGAAGACAGCTGAAATAGTATCTTTTACAGTAATAAGCAATACTATGCATACAGAGGATAAACTTAATCTACAACCTAACTATTATGTAAATGTTCTTAGTTTAACTGTGTTTTCATCTACCCAAGCACACAGAATGAGGAAAGAGATAAAAACCTAAAAATAAGTAAGAAGCAAAGCTGATAATTGATATACCTGTCGCTTCAGTGAGATCAACTCCATATCTAGCTGCCGAAGAAGAGTGTTGGCAGCATTGGGGCTACATGAAACAGCTACTACATCTTCTTGAGTTAGATACATGCCTTTGGGAGGACGGCATTTGGAACGCTGGGAGTGGTGACGATGTTGTAAGCTCTGATACTCTCTTCTACCCAATCCTATTTTGCTGGACTGAACAGGCTGCTCATTACTTCCCTGCAATGTTTTTTTTAAAAAAAAGTTAAAGAAAGTTAAACAGCACACAATACCTTTTCTTTTAAGAATCCCCCCTCTGTTCACCTTACAGCATCTGTAACCCTTACCAAAAGCTTCTAAATCCCACGGAAGTCTCAACACCAGTGCAAGTCAAATAAATCCACACACATTTGCATGAGTTTTATTAGCAATAATGCTTTCTAGGCTTTATACTTAAATTTTATGTTTAAATTGCTCTTGTTGCCCTGAATAGCAGCAAATATTGCAAATAAACAAATGAATGGGACCTCTAACTATCCCTCAGGTCAAACTACCTCATAGTGCTCATGGGAATCCCACAACCATTGCACATTTAATAGTGCTGTTACAATTCTCTAAAGCACGCATAACATTTTTTCCTCTATCCCTTGCATGTAGCTTAGCTTAATTTCTGTGTTTAACTTACTTTTCCAAATGACATTTCGTTCCCACCCTTCCTCCAAGCTGCTAAGGATGGCATACACATCCCCACCGTTTTAACCTAACAACCCCTGTGACGTTGAGTTATGCTGAGATATACCGTATTTTTCCATCTATAAGATGCCCCCATGTGTAAGACACCCCCTATTTTGGGGGCCTTCAAATTAAGAAAACATCCCTCAGCACTGCCCATGTATAAGACGAGCCCCAATTTTAAACCTTTTTTTTTTTGGCTAAAAAACCTAGTCTTATACATGGAAAAATACAGTAGTGACTGGTCCAAGTTTTATGAAGGAAGTTTTATTTAGCTTTAACTGTTTTTTGGAAGCAGGGGATGACTGTGGGTAGGAGGGACTTGCAACCAGGAAGGGAAATGGTTAAGAGAGCACCTAGTTACTTTAAATGAATTCAAGGTTCCAAGGCTGAATGTGCCTGGGCACTGAATGAGCTTGTTGGCATTAACCTGCCAGAAATCTTGAAATCTTTTGCAGTGAGTTTTTTTAAATATTTCTGTAGCCCCCCCCCCAGTTTAATGGCTTTATGTTTCACTTTGTATTTCAATTGTGGGTTTTGTTATTACTTATTCACTGTAAGCCACTCATGTTATATGGCAGTGAACAAATGTAATAAATAAAGCAAATAGAATCTGTGAAGAGTGGGTGAGGTGCCAGAAGATTTCAGAGTGACAAATATTGTCTCCATGTTAAAGGGGGAGGCAGCGGTGTAGTGTTGGATCTGGGAGCTACAGATGCTGTATGCTTGTGAAACATGGACCACTTATAAAAGCCATCTCCAACTTCTTGAAAGATTCCATCAATGGTGTCTCAGAAACTTTTTACACATCACTTGGGAAGACAGGTGAACTAATGCCAGTGTACTAGAAGAAGCAAAGATCACCAGTGTTGAAGCGATGATTCTGGTCACAAGGAGTTTGCAATCCTTTCACACAAAAATCCACTCCAGGTTCGCTTCCTTTATTTCAGAAGGCTAATTTTCCTGGTGAAAGTAGTTTTGTTGTCACTGTTGTTAAACATTTGGGTGTTGGAAGCCCTTGCCAATCTATAGCAAATCAGTCAGAGATCCACTAGACAATCCCACTCTACCTCATGTCCACCTGGCCATAGAAGACTACAATCAAGAATGAAAATAATCTTGCCAGGCTGGAACACTGAGCCAAAACCAACATGATGAAATCCAAGAAACGTAGAGCATTTAGGTGCCACAACCGAAAAGCCAGTGACTGGTGCCCACTCACTGTATCTTTAAATTTACATGAATATTATTCACATAGTTTATGTGAATAATATGGTTATTGCAGTTTAACTATTCATTACCTCTTTTTTAGTTTCCTTCTTGGGATCATAATCACTATCATTTCCATCCATTGGGTGAGTTTCTTCCACATCATCATCACTGAGGACACAAACAGATTAGGGAACTTGCTTCCTTTCACCTCCTCCTGTATTTGATTTTACCCTTATAGCAAAGGTTGTTTTTGCAGCTATTCTGCATAATAAAAAGTCATTACTTGATGTCAACACAGAACAGGCTTAACAAACAGACTCAAATGGAATTAACTATATTTCTGTCTTTAAGCATAGCATCCACTAAACATTAATTTCCATGCTTGAATAGTACAGTATGGGAATCAGATTTAAAAGCATGAATGGCAGGAAAAGCAGTTTAAGCAATATTCCCATACACTGAATATATAAAAACGTTTCCTCCCCTTTATTTAACTCACTTAAAGTATCTGTATACCACCCTTCATAAAATCATACACTGGGTTGGCTTACAGTAAGGTAAAAACGTAAATGTAAAGGGACCCCTGACCATTAGGTCCAGTTGTGACCGACTCTGGGGTTGCGGCACTTATCTCGCTTGATTGGCCGAGGGAGCCAGCGTACAGTTTCCGGGTCATGTGGCCATTATGACTAAGCAGCGCACAGAAACGCCGTTTACCTTCCCGCCAGAGTGGTACCTATTTATCTACTTGCACTTTGATGTGCTTTCGAACTGCTAGGTTGGCAGGAGCAGGGACCGAGCAACGGGAGCTTACCCTGTCACGGGGATTCGAACCGCCAACCTTCTGATCGGCAAGTCCTAGGCTCTGTGGTTTAACCCACAGCGCCACCCGCGTCCCTTTTACAGCAAGGTAGTTTTCTACAAAATATATTAATATTAAAACATACTTTGCATATTAAGTTACACAAATAGGTTGCATGCTAGGGCTGCTGCCCTTGCTTCCTTCACTCTTCAACCTCACTTACCTCAACCCTCGCATACCCTCGACATCCCCCTCCTTTTACACCTGACCAACCCCCTTCCCTTTGTGTGTGTGTATGTGTCTCAGAGAGCACTCAAAGTTATGCATGCTGCACCTGACATATTTATGGTTTCATGAGAATAAGTCAGGCACAGGCAAACTCGGCCCTCCAGCTGTTTTGAGACTACAATTCCCACCATCCCTGACCACTGGTCCTGTTAGCTAGGTATGATGGGAGTTGTAGTGCCAAAACATCTGGAGGGCCGAGTTTGCCTATGCCTGGAATAAGTGTACAAATTTGACTAGTGCTGCAGGTGGCGCTGTGGGTTAAAGCCTCAGCGCCTAGGACTTGCCGATCGAAAGGTCGGCGGTTCGAATCCCTGCGGCGGGGTGCGCTCCCGCTGCTCGGTCCCAGCGCCTGCCAACCTAGCAGTTTGAAAGCACCTCCGGGTGCAAGTAGATAAATAGGGACCGCTTACCAGCGGGAAGGTAAACGGCGTTTCCGTGTGCGGCTCTGGCTCGCCAGAGCAGCGATGTCACGCTGGCCACGTGACCCGGAAGTGTCTCCGGACAGCGCTGGCCCCTGGCCTCTTGAGTGAGATGGGCGCACAACCCCAGAGTCTGTCAAGACTGGCCCGTACGGGCAGGGGTACCTTTACCTTTACCTTTATATTCCAATAATTCCTGCTATAATTCTGGGAATGCACTACAAAACAGTAAAGAGGGTATGTGGACTGTTAATGGAAGGTCTCTCCTGGATGCAGTAAATCTGCACCTGATTAGTTGTAACAAAGATGCAATACCATGGAACAACATGCCTTGCGTTAGTAACAAAAAAGTAAAAACAGAAACACAAAAGGATATAAGCAAGTTGTTATTTTCAGAAAGGTGTTGTGCTGCTTACCTGTCGCCTTGATTATTTCTGTTTGCCAGCTTCCTAGCTTGGCGGTCCATTAAACTTGTCCTAGAACGAGTTTTCTTCCAGGAGTAGTAATACTTGACAAGACTTGCAATAGTCTTGTCTGGAAGCTAAAACATGCCAACACAATATGTAGGTGCTAGTTATAAATAATGTGAATGAAATATTGTGACACATTAAGTGTGTGTGTGGGGGGGAAGAGATTACGTTAAGTCAAAGGTTCACGTTCCTAAGACTCCTCCCTGAAGCACTAGGAACCCATAGTCATAGCAGAGGATTTTAAAAAGCAACCCCCCCCCCAAAAAAAAACCTGTTAAGGTGTTCAAATCACCATGAATGTGATTAAAGCTCACACTGAAAGCAAACCACTAGCCATTTGAAGAGTCTAGGCTGTTACATTTCCTCATAATCATAAATGCTGATGCTCCTGAGAAATAGGTCCTACCTACCGAGAGGGAAGGGAGACAGAAGCATCCACAACTTTATTGCACTTTAAAATCTGAGTGCATGTGATTATTTATTTATAATAAATGAATAAATATTTAACAGGCTATATTTAGGCCACCCTTTAACAGTGCAATCCTGCACATGCCTACTCATAAGTAAACTCCACTGAGAGTTTCAGGTAGGTGGATATATGACTGTAGTTAAATGCCTATATTTCCCTGGAAGAATAAATCAAAAGTAAATTCCTTAGCTTTAACTGGATGGTACCAACATTTTGGCTAAAGTGTATCCTCTTTTAAATAATAAAGGACTTCAAAGGATAATCTTTCTATCAAATAACACAGTAAATGACCAGTTGATCTGCAGGTCTGTCTGGTTTTGACTATTTAAGTTTAAACTGCAGAAAAAGAAAAGCAGTGCAATTAAAGGATTTATGGGGATTACTTTTCCATGTAAAAACTGGTTCTCTGGAAGGGTATTCACATGTTGGCTGAAACAAACCATACCTTTCTAAACACTAACCCTATCATATTAATTTGTCTATTAATAAAACATGTTCTATGGTAAGGGTGAATATCCTGCAGCCTGCATCCAGCTCACCAAGAGATGTTTTGGGGACCCCCCCCCCCAATTTTCAGCTGATCACTCCCTCTGCATTCACCCATTTTTAAAATCTGGCTATAATTTTTTTAAGTATTGCTTTTACTGGCCACTCCTGCAAGTCTCCTCCTGTGATGCCAAAGGTTTTTCTCCCAACCCCATTCCCTGGTAGTCCATGTATTACCTTACCATTTGTTGGATTCTGTGAAAGCTTTTCCCATGGAAACTGAAAGCTTGTTCAAACAGGACTTTATCCTCAACTGTCCACTCATCCGGAAAAGGAGTAAAATTTGGGAGATCTGCAAGTGACTTCTCAATGTTGTGCTTATGCCAGAACAACATGCCAAGTGCCTTTAAAAAGAGAGAGAGAGAGCCCTTGTTCTTATCATGATGCATCCTACTAGCTCTTGCAGTTTTCTGTCATGCTGATGACGCACAGTTGCTGATGATGCATAGATGCTCTTTTCGGTTACTCTTCCATGGTGCTCATACAGTAAATCTCAAGATTCACCATCATACTTAAAGGTGTGGAAGTGCTGGCTTAAATATATATAAAGCCCTGAACAGTCCAGGGCTGTTAGAACTGAAGGATCATCTGTCCTCACGCTCAAGTCATAGTCCAAGGCCTTACGTCTTGTTCTACTTCTGCCAGAAACATGACCTTTTTGCTGGAAGGGAAGCTTCACTGGGCCCGCCCTGATTCTCCTTTCATACACAACTTAGAACTGCTATTTTTCAGAGACCTTTTAGAGGGAATGGGGGCTAAGCTAGCCCTGTGCTTTCCGCCAAGCTGTTAAAAGCTTTTTGACAATATTTTTTCAAAGTTATGTAGTTTTATTACATTGAGGGTTGCTTTGGACAAAAATGTATATATAAAAGCTCTTTAGAAAACTGTCTTGAATTAATTTATTATATTTATAACACTTACCTGTTCCACATTGTAGCCATGTTTTTCCTTTGCTATTGCAATATATTCATCCACTGTAACAAAAGAATGCTAGAGTTATTTATACTTGGACCAGAGGAGCAGTTTAGGATAACTGATACTAGGTGCCACACAACACTTTATGCTCCTTTCCAGAAGAGAAATGTTCACTCTCCATTATGCACAGATTTGTCCACTTAAAATATACAATTTGAGGTCATGTTAAAAGTGACCATTATTTTTTGCAACTGGGAAATATTCCAGAGACTCTCTAGTGCAGTGTTTCCCAACCTTGTGCCTCCAGATGTTTTTGGCCTACAACTCCCATCATCCCTGACCACTGGTCTTGCTAGCTAGGGATGATGGGAGTTGTAGGCCAAAAACATCTGGAGGCACAAGGTTGGGAAACACTGCGTCTAGTGGGAAAAGTGCTGTTGATCAATGTTGCAATCATTTAGATTGCTTAAGTAAATACATTTAAACATCTGATCCATAAACAGGAGAGGCACTGCATCAAATTTCATCATATTCAGGTGCCAGATTAGCCTCTGTGATGAGCAGGGCCTTCTCAATTGCCTCTCCAAAGCTTTGGGACACTCTTTCACAGGCTGTGTATCCTGTTCTCTAGGATCTTTCAGTCACAAATCTGTATTTTATGTAAGAAGTGTGACATAAAACGGAGAGACTGAAGGGCATGTGGAATGGCTCTTTCTTGGTGAAAATCATCCATGCTCTTGAAGCAAGACTGCAAACTTCACATTACAGGGAGCTGAAATCTACTTCTGATACTTCTCATGGGAGTACTATAAGAATTCTCTCTTCTACTGTACGTCTAAGATTCCTGGCATCTCACTCTCTGAATTAAAACAAAAACAAAACTTTCTACTCACCAACTCCCCTTCCTCTTTCTTTGGCTCTCAACTGATACCACCCTTGAGAAAAGAAAAGTTAAGAATACTCCCTGCCAACTGAGTTGTTGTGTGGTAAGGAGAGAACTTGGGGGAAGGGGGCTATATATAGTGGTACCAAAAGAATGCAAGGACTCCAAGTGGACACATGAGCCTCTGGGCAGCAGAATATTCTCTAATTACCTGATAGGGAAAGGAGGACTGACCACTGGGTAGAACTACAGAAGGATTTCAAATGCCCATATTATAGCAGCATTTGAACACATATTAATGGAGAATAGGTCTTTAAACTGCTATTAGTCATGGTAGGTATATGTAAGCTTCAGAATCAGAAGTATCTGCTTGACTGCTGCAGAAAGCAGGATGCCAGATTAAACAGACTCTTGGTCTGGTCAAGCGATGCTTCTCCTATGTTCAGCAAGTACAGTGTGCTACAGCACACCTTTCATAGCAGATGCAGAATGTCTGCATGAACTGTAACAGTATTAATACCTCTGTCAACCTGGAAAGAGAATTCACTTGTTAAATGCGGGAACACACTTTAACACCTTGCCAGGCTGGAACATTTAACACTAGAAGTTACCAGCCGTGTCCTGAAAGTTTTAAAAAACGAGTACGAGAATATGCTTGAAAATTAAGAACATACATTACTGGCAGCATATAAGACTTTTTAAAGAAGTACTTTTAAAAGGGTGCTAAAAACAGCCAGCCAGATCTTTCAGTGGCAATTTGTCTAAATTGGAAATATATTCGATGCGGGTTATGGGAGCAGTAGTGAATGTGACTGAATTCGAACTAGAGCATCTTGGGAGCTAAAGCCTACAAGGAACTGCTTATATGTGTAGCATTTTTTATAGCATGTGATGTGATTCTTATACAAAGCAATTGACAGAACACTATTTAATGCATTCCACAGAACTTACACTTGGCATCTGAAATACTGTGATATGGAGACCAAACAAGCATCCCTCCATTGTCTTTATCTGTGTATTTTGTAGCTCCTAGAAGAAAGATTAAGTTGTTCAATTTTTTAATTTTTTAAAAGAGAACACTTAATTCACAGACGGTAAAAAGCAGTCATATACAAGTGGACGACATATACCGTATTTTTGCTCTATAAGACTCACTTTTCCCCTCCTAAAAAGTAAGGGGAAATGTGTGTGCGTCTTATGGAGTGAATGCAGGCTGCACAGCTATCCCAGAAGCCAAAACAGCAAGAGGGATTGCTGCTTTCACTGCACAGCGATCCCTCTTGCTGTTCTGGCTTCTGAGATTCAGAATATTTTTTTCCTTGTTTTTCTCCTCCAAAAACTAGGTGCGTCTTGTGGTCTGGTGCGTCTTATAGAGCGAAAAATACGGTAGTTTGTTGTTCTTCACTTACGCAGAATCCCTCTGTTCTCTGAGTTTTGTAGAAATAGAACAGTTATGGTTAAGACACAATCAACGTTTCAAGTAGCACAGGCCCTAAGCTCCTTTTTGAGAGCTGATGTGACAAATATTGGGAAACAGTAGCCTTTCTTCCCAAAGACAAACAACCTTGGTACAGCTAAAATAATCCTATGTGCCAAGGCCAAAAGAACAGTAGAGAGGTGTCCTTGGGGATAAACATTTCAACGATGTCTGGGAACGCAGAGTTAAGTGCACATTGAACATTAAGCATGAACATGCTGGAGCTGGCAAAGCATCTACAGTTCATTCTTGGTGCATTAAAAACATGTACAGTTTACAGAACTGGTTAAGCCCAGTGATCCCTGCAAATGTAATTATCAATGAAACAAAACGTAACAAAAAGTACTTGAATCCAGGTTACAATTGCACACCTCATCCACCTTTCTGTGTGGAGCTATAGACACTGCAGTGGTACCTCAGTTTACAAACTTAATCCGTTCCAGAAGTCTGTTCTTAAACTGAGCCACGCTTTCCCTAATGAGGCCTCCCATCGCCGGTGCCCTTCCACCGTTCGGATTCCGTTCTTAGACCGAGGTAAGGTTAGCAAACCGGGACACTACTTCCAGTTTTGCAGAGTTTGTAAACCGATTAATTCATAAACAGGACTGTTCTTAAACCAAGGTACCACTGAGCACCTTTTTGTTAGGTGGTCTTCAACTTAAGTTTTACTCCAAGCAGATCGACTGAAAACAACAAACATGACTAAGTTGCTATTAATATTAATGAGCCTATTCTGAGTAAAACTTAGTTGTGTGACACTCAGGATCCCGCTTCACACCACTAAGTTCTGTGTATAGTGTTTCTTGAGCAAGCAACGAGGTGAGAATCGCAAGCAGAAAAAGTGAAGCTGGAAGCCAAAGGCAACTAGTTAAAACTGCCTCTGTAAAGTCATGTATCAAGAGAGGACCATCTACACTATCCCTAGGGAAGGACATTTTATTAGATTTTATCATCATTAAAAGACATACTACTGTGTGGGAGAGGTTCAAATTTCCACTAGCCCAAAACCTGTGCCATCATCCACTGGAAATAAATTTATCCAAGCAGAAATAAGAGAGCCCAGGAAGACACACAGCAATGGGAGGAGCCAGAGTACTGCAACACACCAAACAACTGACAACAAATAGGACACATTCCTTGCAAGATGTATGCTTTGCTCCTAGTTAACAGTCATAAGAGGAAGATGGACAAAGAGAAAGCTGAGAGACGCAGCACCTCAACTCTTCATTATGTACCTCCTAACAGACAGCTACAGTGGAAACCTATGAGACTTTCCATGATAGGTAGGAGATAGTAGCTTAGAGGGGTTTTTGACACTCAAGCAGTATATAAATCAGATATAGATACAGATATAAAAGCAACACTAGCATTGGGTTTTCTAGGAAATTTTCAACTGAAAAATATACTGGATTCTGAAAAATATTCAGTTTGCATTTTGGTCTCCATCCAGATCCCATCTGGTTTGATTTTACTTGTGTTTAGTAAACAAACAAATCTTTGAGATGTACTCAAAGATGAAGCATTTCTTCCTTCTCAGAATGCATATATCCCAAGCTTGGACCATAGAAATTAGTTTAGACACCCCCAGCCCCTGCTCCTCAATGGAATGAAGGCACATCTCCCAACATTTTTCAGACATATAATAAAAATGCAAGTCCCGCCCTCCCAAAAAAAAAAACTGCAAAAAAGAGTCACAATGAGGAAATAAATTGTTATTTTGAATGTACAGTGATGGTTTAACAAATGTAATTATCAACCTAAAAAGATCAACGCTCTAAAAAAGAAGATAAATGACATTTTTGTTTCTTGGGAGTGTTTGTCCATTAATGCTACCTCAATTTAATGCTTACAGTGTACCTGACTTGTGTCATGACAATACCAGACTTAAATTATTACATTTATTATCAAAATTGGGAAGCAGAGCCTCACAGAAAGATATAATGGGTTGGTCCAAGGCCTGCTACCAATTTTCCCCTATGGAAAGCTTTTCTGAGAAATTTATTAACAAGCACGAGAGCTTGATGCCCTCAACATTTAATCAAATACCTACTTACTCTTTTTGTGATATTAAGGGGATAATTTCTTATATTTAGTAAAATTTTGCTTTGTACACAGCTTACTGCTCTGAAGCTTCCTGAGGGAAGGGCTGGCAAGGACAGCATTGGTTGTTGCTGCTGCAAGATGCTCCATGTTGAAATTCCTACCCCACTCTGTTTAATGCTCCAGGGCAGAAATCATGACATTATTATTATTGCTGTTTGTTTATGCTGGCTTGGTCCCGGGTGGCCAAGGCTCACCACGTGCCTTAGCCACACAGCTGCCAAACAACCTGCAGCCTTCCTCCCAATCTTGCAGCTGGAGGAGGGACAGGGATCTCCACACAACTGCCAGGACGATATCCACCCACCACAGCTGACCTGGGTATGTTTAGCCTGGGAAAAAGAAGACTTGAGAGGGAGATACAAAAGCCACCTTCAAATATCTAAAGAGCTGTATTACGGAAGATAGAGGAAGCTAGTTGTTTGTTTACGTAGCTACTGCACAGTCGGCTTGACAATGATACCAGGAAAGGTCCTAGAACAGGTAATTAAACCATCAGTCTGGAAAAGGATGCTGGGATTACTAAGACCCAGGATGGGTTTCTCAAAAACAAGTCACGAACCGCATTTCTTTTTTTAATAGAGCAACAAGCTTGGTGGATCAGGGGAATGCTGTGGATGTAGTTTATCTTAATTTCAATAAGACTTTTGACAAAGCCTCCCATTATAATCTTGAAGATAGGTTGGTAAAATGTGGGCTGGATGAGGTAACTGTTAGGTGAATTTATAGTTGGTTGACTGACCGAATCCAAAGAGTACTCACTAATGGCTCTTCACCATCCTGGAAAAAAGTGATAAGTGGGAAAAGTGATAAGTTCTGCCCTGGAGCCTTTGTTGTTCAATGTCTTTATAAATGACTTAAATGAAGGAATTGAGGAGATGCTCATCAATTTTGTAGATGACACCAAACTAGGAAGGGTAGCTAGTGCTACTAATGTAGAACAGTGGTTCCCAATTAACTAAGTACTGCAGACTCCCCATTTTTCAAAAGCCAAGCAATGGACCCCCTGCTTTTGAAAATTTTGATATCTCTATGGTAGTTTTTGTTATGTTAATGGTGCCACAGACCCCCAGGGTGGGTTACATGGACCCCTGAGTTACACATTCCCACCAACTGGGAACCATTGCCATAGGAGACAAAATCAGGATTCAATATGACTTTAACAGATTGGAGAACTAATAAATGAATTTCAATAGGGACAAATATAAGGTTCTACAATTAGGCAGAAAGAACCAGTTGCACAAATATAAGATGGGGACACCTGGCTTGTCAGCAGAACATGTGAAAAGGATCTAGAGGTCTAAGCAGACCACAAGTTTAACATGAGCCAACACTGTGAAGCAGCAGCCAAAAAGGATAATGCTATTCTAGTCAGCATCAACAGACCTACAGTGTCCAGATTAAGTACAGTAATACTACCACTCTATTTTTGCCTTGATCAGACCACACCTGGAGTCCTGTGTTCAGTTCTGGACACCACAATATAAGGAGGAAATTGACAAGCTGGAATGTGTGCAGAGGGTAACCAAGATGATCAAGGGTCTGGAAACAAAGCCTTATGAGGAATGGTTGAGGTAGCTGGGTATGTTTACCCTGAAAAAGAGGAGACTGAGAGGGGATATGAATGCCATCTTCAAATATTTCAAGGGCTGTCACACGGAAGATGGAGGAAGTTTACAGTGGTACCTTGGGTTACAAACACCTCAGGTTACAGGCTCCGCTAACCCAGAAGTAGTACCTTGGGTTAAGAACTTTGGCCCAGGATGAGAACAGAAATCGTGTGCCGGTGGCACAGCAGCAGCGGGAGGCCCCATTAGCTGAAGTGGTACCTCAGGGTAAGAATGGACTTCCGGAATGAATTAAGTTTGTAACCAGAGGTACCACTGTACTTTCTCCTGTTCCAGAGGCCAGGACCCAAACCAATGGCGTCAAGTTACAAGAACTAAACATCAGGAAGAAATTTCAGATGGTAAGAGCTAACTGACATTGGGACGGACTCCCTTGGAAAATGATGGACTCTTCTTCATAAGTTTTTAAGCAGAGGTTTGATGACCACCTGTCATTTATGATTTAGTTCAGATTCCTGCATTGCAGGAAGCTGGACTAGATGATCCTTGAGATACCTTCCAACTCTCCATTCTATGATTCAAGATAGCTCTCAAGTGAGAAAATGCTGCTTTCTCCAACCTTTGTGAGCCTGCAACTTTAAATTTTTCATTGTACCTATACACAGTTTACAGAAATGGACATGCTATTTCATTGATTTGTTCCCTCCCCTCTTCATGCAGTTTGCCTTCACATACTTTGGCAATCCTGTCATCTTGTCCATCTGACACAAATGCCAGGAGTCCTAGAGTTCACTGGAAGACAATCTTCCATTTTCCACTGCACCAAACAAAAAGATAGGTAAAAGGTAAAGGTACCCCTGCCCGTACGGGCCAGTCTTGCCAGACTCTGGGGTTGTGCGCCCATCTCACTTAAGAGGCCAGCGCTGTCCGAAGACACTTCCGGGTCACGTGGCCAGCGTGACATTGCTGCTCTGGCGCGCCCGAGCTGCACACGGAAACGCCGTTTACCTTCCCGCTAGAAAGCGGTCCCTATTTATCTACTTGCACCCGAGGGTGCTTTCGAACTGCTAGGTTGGCAGGCGCTGGGACCGAGCTACGGGAGCGCACCCCGCCGCGGGGATTCGAACCGCCGACCTTTCGATCAGCAAGCCCTAGGCGCTGAGGCTTTTACCCACAGCGCCACCCGCGTCCCTAACAAAAAGATAACAGGTTACTAAAAGTCTACCATCTACTTGGTCATCCAGGGAAAGGGCCAAATTAGATGTATCTTCAGTCTGATCTAGCAAGACATTCTCAGAGCAGTATTAGCCTCAAATACTAACAAATAGTAATCCATCCCAAGAAATTACCTACCTACCCTTCATTACATGACTCATGAAAAACCATGCTGGAGCAGGCAACACAAAACAATATTCTAGAATCAGGTTTTTGAAAGACTGTGAAAAACTTTGGAGGCAATATGGTATACCACTATTTAGGCTGCCTAAAAAGAAGTGCACAGGATGAAGGATGTAGAACAACATTCACTCTACTCTTTTGGCATGGAAAACCTTATCATATTTCTGGAAGAACAGCTGGCGAAAGACAAGGGTATTCAGACAGAGAAGGAAGAAATAGCTAATAGCTAATAGATAGGCTGTCATAATCTGCTGCTGTTATCTTTTTACACAGCCAGTTCTCTCAAGTTATCAATCATTTTCCTCCGAAAAAGTTCCACAGCAGAAAGGATCAAAATTAGGTAATTATGAGCTGTGTACTTGTCACCCTGCAGCCATCATCCATCTATCTGGCGGTGCACATGACCACATATTATACCCAGGGCTTTTTTTCAGCTGGAACTCACAGGAACTCAGTTCTGACACCTCTCAGGTGGGCGCCATTGCCATTATAAGAGAACAAGGGAGGCATTCCTGGTGAGTTCCAGCAACTCTTTTTCTAGAAAAATAGCACTGATTATACCTCCCCTATATTTGTATCACTGAATGAGCCGAGAGGAACATATGTGAATAGGCCTAACGTCCCCAGATTATCCAAAAGGATATGATAAACTGCAACTGGTTGTAAATGCTCAGTGTCCACACTTATCCACGAGACACTTATGTCTCAACAGGAAACTTGTGACCAGTCAAGAGTTAAACCCATCACAAGCAGGATCAATATTTTACCTGCAGCAGGTCAAGAGCTGTTTCATATTAGCAACTCAGGGTATTTACTATTTACCTTAAATAGATGAAAAGAAAACACAAACAGATTCCTTATTGAGAAAGGGAACAAAAGAAATACAGTGAACTTAAAGTCATAACTAATAACTTCTTAAAGGATCTTAAAAATGATTAATCAAGCTTAAGGTCAACAATTTATTAGCCTATATGATATGTATACATTAGAAGAAGGTCAAGAGCCAATGCAGAATGAGTGGGTGTTCACATGTGAAACAAGACTCTCCTTAGTCTCCTCCTTCCTGCAAACCCCGCATCTGCACTAGAGACATGGGGAATCCTCAGCAGGCATAGGCAAACTCCAGCCCTCCAGATGTTTGGGACTACAATTCCCAACATCCCAGACCACTGGTCCTGTTAGCTAGGGATGATGGGAATTGTAGTCCCTTGTAGTCCCAAACATCTGGAGGGCTGGAGTTTGCCTATGCCTGCCTCAGAGTGACAAGAGCGCCACAGGAAACTGGGGGAAGGGGGACAGAAACCCAAAGTCCTGTTGCACAAGTACATTTTGGTTCCACAAGTGAGTGGACATAACTGGATGCTGCCCAAAACCTAGAATTCTCAGGAGTCATTTATTTTTCAGACCAGTATTGATGCTGTAAAACCACACATTTATGATCAACAAAGGCCTCCACTATGACTCAAATGAGCATTTCTAAAAGGGGAAAAGAAATAGTTCGTTTCCCCCTTAAAAGCCATATAGTTAGCATGTTGTAAAACATCAAAAGCCAGAAAACTGGAATAGCTACTGATGTAAGCTCAAACCTCAAGAGAAGGGAATCACTCTAGTAGCAGGAATCAACAGACATATGGGTACAGGTCTAAAGAACAAGAGAGTTGACAGTGCTTCCTTGTGGCCAAAGCAAGGAATGAGAATGTGTGTGTTACAATAATATAAATCCTCTTCTTTGTCCATGCAAATTAAAACAGACTTAAATTAGTGTCAATGAGTACAAGTTTGCCTGTACATTGACACATGGTTTACCAAAGCATTGGGTACAATCTACAATCAGATTCTACAATCCTATAAACTTCAGTAACGGCCCCTTTTAATTACAATGAAAAATCCACACTATATAAATTACTACGATAAGCAATATTGCTCCTAAACTACTATAGATTCAATATGGGCTGTTTAAAAAGCAAAGCAGTTTTTTTACACCCCCTCATTTCCTTCCTATAAGGTAATAGCCACCCTCCTCTCCCATAGATGAGGCCTGTTCACTTCAGCTTGCACAGAGCAAATGCTGGCCCCGTGAAGCTTCAGTGACCACAAACAAGCAGCACAAAGCTTGGGAGAGCAAAGAAAATCCCATACCTTTAACCTTCACAAATGCAAGTCGCACATACATACAATATTCAACTGAATGCACACCTATTCAGTCTCCCTCCAACAACCATGCAATAAAACTCCATTTTCGAAAGAGCAAATGATACCAGGTTACAAACATTTTTTTTATAAAGAAAGAGTATTTACCAGGATCAAAGTCAGGAATGCGAGCTTGATAGTCTGCTCCGACCCTCATTCCTACATCTGCAATGGAAGAAAAAATAAATGCATCACTTAGAGGGGCGGTGGGGGAAAGACGCTGTTCTCTTCAGTCATGAAGTGTGATCTTTAAACAATATAGATTGTGAGCTAGAAGCATCACAAGCAAGCCAACCCAAGACCACCACTGCAGCCAATACTTGTTATTTTGATAGCCTCAAACCCTTCACCCTTTGAACAAGTGTGGAGAGAGAGAAAGAAATGGGGGGTGGGTTGCAGATCACCCACCATCACCACCACCACCACTACCTCACACCGGAAAAAGAAAAGCCTACTTCCTTTTAACACTCTAGGTAGGCAATAATTTCCAAAAGGTGAATAATTATTTTTTAAATCGTTCTTTTTTAAAAAAAAACAAAACACCATACGGTTTGACACAAACATCCCCTCCACTTTTTTTTTTATTGTGCAAATACTGCAAGGTGTTGGCCCGACTGTATGCATCAGCGTGCATCAAGGTACAAATAGTGAAGATTATAAGGCGGTGCACATAAAATAGACCTCCATGCCGGCAATCCCTTCGTAATTCGTCCTCGTTTGAAAGGCTTACACTACTAAATCTGCACCATAGTGTACGCACAAAACACGCCCGCACGCACCTAAAGAGAAAGGCAACGCCGCGCCCGAGGTGCGGCTGCGATACACGCGTGTCCATTGTGAAAATGCACACCCACTCTCAACGGGATACGGACGGATGGATGGATGGAGAAGCCGACAGGCTGGCGCGCGCGCGCGCACACACACACGAACACACATATTGCGCACGCCCACGGGGAGGCAGGGAGAGCGCGCCCTCGCGCGCACACACATATGCCCACAGCAGAGACACACACACACACATACTTGCACTTTTTACCCTCACTCACTCGAGCCCTCCACGCGCGCGCTTCAACCCGCCACTCGCTTTGCACGAACGCGAGGGCGCGTTCACACGTACACACCCCGGCAAACACACACACAAACAAACATATATTTATATATACAGGCTCCGTGCTGCAGCCGCCACGCAGCCAAGCCAGTGCGCAGTGGCGAAGCGACCAGGCCCAACTCGAGTCTAGTCTCGGAGGGAAGGGGCTGGTGGGTTGGTGGTGGAGGGAGGCTGAAGCTCGCACCGTGCTCGTCTCCGCTGTCGCCGCCGCCGCCGCCACCGCCTCCTCCTCCTCCGCTCTCCGCCTCAGAAAAGTGCCCGTTGGAACCGGGGCTGCCTCCGCCGCCGTTCTTGGTGCCGTTGGGGCCCCCCCTACTCTTGCCGCCCCCCAGGAGCTCGGCTCCTTTCTCCATCATGCCCGGCATGACGGCTGCCGAGGCGAGGGGGCGGCGGGCGATGGCAGCGGCTGCCGAAGGGGGGGAAAGTTAATATGGAGCCGCCATGTTGGTGCCCCTTTCCCCCGCCCCCCCGCGGCTCAGGCCGCCGCGGCGCCGGCGCCTCCTCCCTTCTCTTCTCTTCTCTCTCCCTCTCGCCGTCCCCCCTCCCCACCCCGCTTCGGCTCGCCTCCTCCGCCCACGGGTCGGGGATCCCTCCGCGGCGGCCCAGCCGGATCTAGCCTCGCGCGCTGGAAGCTTGAGGAGAGAGAGGGCGAAGGCGGGACGGAGGTGCCTGTCGTCTGCCGCGCGCCGCGCCTCGGAAGGCCGGGGCCTCGCCTCTGAGGGGAGAGGACGGGCCGAAGCGGGGGGCGGCTATGGGGGTAGGGGGTGGGACGCCTAGTCGGCGTCGGGGCTTTGAGGCCTGCTTCCCCTCAACCGGGAGAAGGGACGCGAGCCGCCGAGCTCAAGCTTCCAGACTCGGATAAGATCCTCCCCGCGTGTCGGTCGCGGTTCCTACACGTGAAGCCTTAGCGTGACTTTTTCTGCATGTGAGAAGCGTGCTGCACGTGTGTCCGAAGGGCTTCGTGCGCCAAGGAACCGCTTTCCAATATACAGGAGTCGTGCGGCCTGTGGGACCGCCCTTGGGCATCCGTCAGTCATCGCGGGACGGCTTGTACGTGTGAAATGGGACACTGCAGAACAAACTCCGGAAATGGGAGTTTTCACGTCGCTTGACACGCCAGCAGCTCCACGTTTGGCTTAGCTTTAAGCAACCAGCAAAGCACTGGTTTTTGAACCTTCTTCAGGGTCCCAATATATGGCACTCTTTCAGGTTTTCAGGCTCCCCTCAAGGCAAGCGTGCGCCTCCCTATGCAGGGAAACTGGCCTATGATGCGTTCAAGGCATACTGTTTTGAATTTATAGCTTTTTCCATATACTGGCATCGCTTATTCTGCATCAGGGATTGGGAACATTTTTAGTTGGAGGGCCATATTCCCTTTGCTGTGGGGTGAGAGGCAGAAGTGGGCAGAGCGATTAATGTATTTCTGCGCACACTTTTGTATACCTCTTCTCTATCCAAGCAGGCAGAAGGTGTCAGAATTCAAAGACACATCTCAGGCAGGCGAAAACACTCAAGGAAGGTGCAAAACAGAGCTGGTGAGGTCTGTGTGGCCTGAGGGTGTCACATATGTCTCCCAAGACTGAGGTTTCCCATTCCAGTTCTACAAGCAATGAAATATCAGAGCCATTCACCCAACCACCCCATGTGTATAATTTGTTGTGTGATTGATGCATATTCATGTATTGCATCTGTTGCCTTTACAACCCATGGGAATATACTCTTACATGTCATTAGAAAGGGCTAAATGTAGGTGAGGTATACATATATACCTGGCTCACTGCCATACTCTGCTTCATCTAAATATCACAGTGACTGTAGGTTAGTGTGTCAGATTAAGCCTGGGGAGACCCAGGTTCAAATCCACATTTAGCCTATTTTGTGGCTTTGAGCAAGTCACTGTCTCACAGGATAGCTGAGGATAAAATTGTGGGTGTACAGGAAGATAACTGCACACACCATCTTGAGCTTAGAGGAAATGCAGGATAGTTGAATGTCAAGTTCATTTTCTCTGTGTGTCTCATTTTCCCATTCTTAAATTCAGTTCTCTGGATTTTCACATCAGTTTGCAATGTTTTCTTTCATTCTTAAAAAAAATAAGTTCTCATGAAAATTTAGCAGCATTTTTGTGCAAGTTCTTTCAAAAACACAAATCTTGGCATGCACTTTTACCTTATACACATATTTGGCAAAACAATTTCCCCTTATGCAATGTATTTTTGTACGCTATTATCACTAATGCATACATTTTTATCCACACATGGAATTTGCACCTGTTACTTGACTGGAAAGCTATTTTTGTACAGCTTACTGCATTGCAAAATTTATTAAAAGAGGAAATTTTGAAGGATGACTCTGGTTTGGCTCATGTATTGTTTTGGAAAGTGTGAATTGTTTTGTTTCACCTTTAAATGCAAGCTAAATCGAATTTCTCCCTCATACCTAGAAGCACATAAGCAGGGCCAGGCCACCCATGAGGTGGGATGAAGCAGCTGCCTCAGGCAGCAGAAGCCCTTGAGGTGGCGCCCTGCTCTGGCAACTTGTTTGGCTTATTCCTCCCTGCCCACCACAGAAATATAAGGGGTGTCTGGAGCTTGCTTATCTCCAGGAAAGGCAAAGGGTTGCAACTGAGGAAGTGTGACTGAGCGGGTGACGCCATGAGCCACATGAGAATATAGGGCAATACTTCTATTAGGACCACTCATTAGTTAAATAAGGTGGGCGTGGGGATGTAAGAAAAAACTGAATAGTGTAGTTAATTCCCAAGTCTGCAACTTCTCACAATATAGAAGACGTTTTGCAGGTACAACTGAGTTAGACTATCAAGGTGCAAGACATATTGTAAGGTGCATCCAATGCTATCGGGACAAAAAAACCCCCAACCAAATCAATGCTTCCCCATGTTTGAGAATATAAAATTCAGAAGTTATTGGAGTCTGTCCAAAGTCCTAATCAGAACACATATGACTTGACCCTAGGGAGACGGAGAACAAAAATAAAGAGCAATGTCTTCATATACTGTACTAGGGAATATTTATATACTAGGGAATATTTAGGTGATGCGTAATTTAAAAAAATCAATTGGAACCAAATTTTGTAGTATTATGTACAGACCATCTGCAGATCCCTAAAAGACAGGGAATAGGCTTATGAGGCAAATTTGCATAAATGTGCATATGTTAATGATGGAGAAAATAATAATTTCATAAAACACCATAATCTTGATGATTCCATTTTCTTTTGAGTTTATGGCCTAGCTAAACTGAAAAGACCTGTGCTATGTAATTAATGTTCCAAAACACTGAAAATAATAAATGGTTAGAATCTATGGTGTCCGCTGTATGCATGAGAGAATCAGCTAGGCATGACAATTGTGATTAATCTTGAATTGTTTTGTAGACAGATGAAAGGAGATATTTGGAGACATTCAATGAATAGGAAAATTAGTCAAAGTCTTAATAGAGAAAGACACTGAAAAATGGTTACATGTAATCACATGATATTATAATAAGGGCTGATCTGAAGATCCAAATGATTTTAATTGGTTTTAGGATTATGACAGCTATTAAGATTGCTGTGATCCCTTGACCGGTGGATAGAAATCACGTGTGTAATCTGGAAGTGTATAAAAACATTGCTTTGAATGTGGTTCTTTACAGCCTTTTTTTCCCGGAGGATAGCTGCACAAATTGCCTCCAGTCTTCGCACCCCTTAGTTGTGTGGGTGGTTTGTGGCACAAATCAGAGCTCTGGGCCTCTTTGGTGCATGTATACCGGCTGGGGCTACTATGTTAATTAGGGGAAGTGTTGAGATGCAACTCCGCTTGCTCGGGGTTGCATGAGGTTAAAGCAGATAGAGAAGGAAACTTCCAAGATATCTAAACTGTCTCACTGTCCTTTGACCTCTGTGCTGACCTTTCCTCTAATGTTACATGGTTATTCTCAAGTTGTGGCTCTTCCTTCCTGCCTTCCTTCTTTTCAGACCCTCTTGTAGAGAGGAAATCTTTGAAAGTACTTTACCTGTACCATACTTTTCTGTGTATAAGACTAGGTTTTTTTTTTACTTTTAAAATAAGGTTAAAAATCTGGGTGCGTCTTATACACATAAGCCCATTTTCTAAATTTGGGCTCCCCAAAAGTAGGGGGCGTCTTATACATGGGGCCGTCTTACACACGGAAAAATATGGTACCCTCTGCTAAGTGCAAGCGGCTAGTATGGCTCCCTTGCAACTCTATCTCAGCTAACTAGAACTAGGAGCTCTTTTCTACCCAAGTATGTACAGTATTTCCTACAGTAAACCTACTGTCTTGTTTTTCTGTACCAAGTTTCTCTATGTGATTGCAACCAAGGTAAGCCTGCTCTCCTACAAGGGTTCAGTAAAGTCAGCTTCCAAGTTGTGTGCTAACTCTGCAAAGTAATTCAAGATTAATGCTGCTCCTCCGGTCCCCAGTGTTCATGTACCAGGGGCAGAGTCAGCATCATTAGTAGGGCAGAAAGTGACACTACATGCACACCAAACCAGTGTGTATCTTTGCTTAGAGCGGCTTCCATCTAACAGACATATATGCTGCCCCAGTGGCCCCAGCAGCCTGGCAGGGGAGGTGGTGGCATCCTAGCATTTATCCCACCATATTGGGAACTGGCACTGGGCCTGATTACCTAACGGTGGGATACCTGACGGCATGTAACTTCCCAAACTGAAGTCACATTTGCAGGTGGGGGGGAATCGTCTTCGTTTTCTGTATCCCAATATCTTAAACTGTAAGATATTGCATACTTCCTTGAAAACTCCCCAAAGGCTCCTCTATGAAGCAGAAAGCTTCTGTTAACGAGACCGTCAGTGAGATTATTCCCTTGCCAGGCTAAATATGTGCCTGATCTGTTACTACAGAGGAAAGCCAAGTCCAACCAAGCAATTAGGCAGTTTTTCATCGATAGACTTTTTGAGTTTAAAGCCTACTAGGAAAAGCAGAAGCAAAGTAATAGAAGCATCTGAAGAAGGTTTATTTTAATTATTCTGTATTCCACTTGCACATTTATCTATTTATAAATTGCATTTAAATTGTAAAATATCATGGTGACGTTCAGACTAAAACTGCAGTATTACAAGAAAAATGTCCATTGTTACATAATGTTACATTCATGGCTGCACAGTTACAGTATTAAATGTGATACTCCTTAGTAATATTTAATGGAAACATTTAAGCATAATTGCGCCAGGTAGAAAAGGTACGGCCAAGTGCCTACAAAAATCAATAGGTGATCTATAGAAGTTCATTTAATATTACTCACCGGAGGAGAGATTAAGAGGAGGAACTGAGAAAATGCTATATGATCAAACACTCAGAAGATTAACAAACTTAAAGAAAGGGCATACAGATCTAGCTTGAATCAAGATACACACAAACACACAAAGTGTGGAGAAAAATATAGTAGCCCAAAATTGTGATAATTGTGGTGAATGTTATAGCTTTAGGTCAAAAGTCTCCAAACCCAGTGCCCTCCACACGCTTTGGATTACAACTTCCATTAGCTCCAGACTAATGTGTAAAATAAAAGGGACGCAGGTGGCGCTGTGGGTTAAAGCCTCAGCACCTAGGACTTGCCGATCAAAAGATCGGCGGTTCGAATCCCTGCGGCGGGGTGCGCTCCCGCTGCTCGGTCCCAGCGCCTGCCAACCTAGCAGTTCGAAAGCACCCCCGGGTGCAAGTAGATAAATAGGGACCGCTTACCAGCGGGAAGGTAAACGGCGTTTCCGTGTGCGGCTCTGGCTCGCCAGATGCAGCTTTGTCACGCTGGCCACGTGACCCGGAAGTGTCTCCGGACAGCGCTGGCCCCCGGCCTCTTAAGTGAGATGGGCGCACAACCCCAGAGTCTGTCAAGACTGGCCCGTACGGGCAGGGGTACCTTTACCTTTACCTTTAATGTGTAAAATCCTGTTAATGTATTCATCTGCTTACAGTGGTCTCCTAAATAAATTGTAAATTTCCCCATTCTTTCTTGGAAGTTTTTTTCTTCTTGGTTCCTGAGCTTTCCAGTCAGCTCTGCCGTTTCGGCAGAGTTTGCCATTCCTCTCTGGTAGGGACTCTTTCTTCTTTCCATCTCTGGGCTAGAAGCATCTGTGCGGCTGTTGTCATATACATAAAAAGTATTTTCTCTCCTTTGAATTTTCAGTACCTATAATTCCTAATAAAAAACGTTTCTGGTTTTTTAACAAAAGTTATTTTAAGTATTTTTTCAGTTCATTTTATATCATCTCCCGGAAAGCTTTCATTGCCTTACACGACCACCACATATGATAAAAGGTACCTTCTTTCTCTTTACATTTCCAGCTGGTATTTATACTTGTTCTATACATTTTTGCTAAAAATACCACCGGTACATCATTTCCATATAGTTTTCTTTCAGTGTACAACGTGCCGTAAATTTCAAATCCGTTTTCTATAACTTCTCCCAATCTGCAATCTGTTGCCCAGTGTATCTTTACAGATTTAACCTGTTCATCTTTTGTACGCTATTCCAAGAGCAATCTACACATTTAACATTATTTCCCAACAAACCTTTTTGGAATCTTGATATCTCATAACTAAAACATTTCTTCTTCTCTGTCTTAAAAATATCATTTAACTGGTATATAATTTAATTGGTATATTTAATTTAATTAAAAATATCATTTAAAAGGAAAACAATGACTGAGTCCCCCTGCCCCACCCCCATTCTACAAAATCTGTGTTAGGCTGCCTGAAGATGATTCCTGCTCACCAAAGGTGAATAGTCAACTGACAACAAGAACAGTACAACTGTGTCACTTTGGAGCAAATATCTTGGCTAAAGTGAATTGGACAAAGAACACACACACACAATACATTTAAAACACTCTTATACCACTTTGATACTAGGGTGCTGAGGGTTGTTGGGAGACCACACACAGAGCTACAATTCCCAGCCAAATTAGCAAATGACAGTTCCCCAGCATTTTTTGTGGGAAACTACGACTGTTAACTTGAGAGTTCCATGGACTGCAAGAAGAACAAACCGATCCATTCTGAAGGAAATCAGCCCTGAGTGCTCATGGAAGGACAGGTCGTGAAGCTGAGGCTCCAATACTTTGGCCACCTCCTGAGAAGAGAAGGCTCCCTGGAAAAGACCCTGATGTTGGGAAAGATGGAGGGCACAAGGAGAAGGGGACGCCAGAGGAAGAGATGGTTGGACAGTGTTCTCGAAGCTACAAACATGAGTCTGACCAAACTGCGGGAGGCAGTGGAAGACAGGAGTGCCTGGTGTGCTCTGGTCCATGGGGTCATGAAGAGTCGGACATGACTAAACGACTAAACAACAACTGTTAAAGTGGTCTAAGAGTGCTTTAAACTGGGGAGCCTTAGGCTCAATTCTTGGTCCTCCACAGAGCTTACTGGTTTATTTATTTCATTTCTATATTTTAAAAAAACAACAGTTAAGGCAATTGTCAATATAAAAACAATTTCAAAACAGATGCTGACTGGGATAAAAAGCGTCACTTTGAAGGCTCAGTCACCATCACAGCCTAGTCAAATTTGCAGGATTGTTGTGTGGCTAAAATGTGTGTGGGGGGGGGAGGTGCCAAAATAAAATAATTTTGTGTCCTGTCATACAGGCTACACACAATCCTAACTTTCACTAGCTGGCTTTAAAGTATTTTAAGATAAGGAAGAAGAGCTAGTACAGTACTAGGTTTGGTAATAAGCGTATCTTCTGCAGAAATGTTGCCATGTGTCTTCACCTGTGAGGAGTGTTCCAATTCAGGGCTCCAGCCGGCCAGCTAGCAATGTACCACTCCGGGGTGGTCCATTCCGTTCCACCTCCACCCACCCTGTTTCCCTACTTTTCTGTACCGATAAGACACAAAACATTCTGCGGCCATTGAGCATCCTGAGTCCTCTTAGGGCTGTCTTATGTCTCATTTTTCGCTTTTTTCCCCCGGTAGAGAGATGTTGTTTTTTTGTTCTTCTAAAAACCATACATGCTGAGCTGTCCCCCAGGGCCCTATTTTGGCTACGTAGCAATGGGTACTTACTATTTGAATTCACTACCGGAAGGGCTGATTTCTTCCATGTTAAAGTGGCTACTCTAGGTAGGTTTCAAAGCATTGCCATTAGCCCTGAGTTAAGAAGTGGGCCAGATCTAAACTCCTTCCATACAGCAGGGGAAAATGAGGCACCACGAGGGAGACGCTGCTGGTGTCTAAATGGTCAGGTTTGTTTTTTTTTAAAGTGTTAATTTTGGGGTGGTGGTGCCATTGGAGCCCTTAGAATCACAGAATTGTAGAATTGGAAGGGATCCCCATGTTAGAATTCCTGCTCCGTGATTACAGTCATGGGATTTTTGTCTTTCACATGACGGTATATGTTTTGACTCCACAAAGTGGGAAGTGACGGAGACAGGATGTTTGTGTTCCTGTGTTCCGTGAAGGGGGACTACTGTCCTTTGTTCTTTTCCTCTTTGCTGTCTGATGCTAGAGAGAGAGGGAGCCATGTTGCAGTGCTCCACGTGTGTTTATATGTAAATAAAGTAGATTAGCCAAAATGCTGAGCTGCTGAGGTCTGTCACGCAAGGTGCGCAAACCCTGCGGATCCCTAAGTGTGCTGGTGTCGGTTGGCATCGGTCGCTGTGATGTTCGGGCAGAAGAAAGCTTTTGAAGCTCCCGAATGAAAGACCAGGAGGGAGAGAACATGCCAGTCGGGCACGTGTCTCTGCCGGGGTCCTACTCGAGTGTAGGCTGAACTCCTGACACCCCATGGGTCATCTAGTCCAACCCCCTGCAATACAGGAATCTTTTGCCCTACGAGGGGCTGGAACCCAGAACCCTAAGATGAACAGTCTCATGCTCTGAGCTATCCCAGGTCTTCTGGGATCTTCAAATACAGTGGTACCTCGGGTTAAGTACTTAATTCGTTCCGGATGTCTGTACTTAACCTGAAACTGTTCTTAACCTGAGGTACCACTTTAGCTAATGCGGCCTCCCGCTGCTGCTGCGCCGCCAGAGTACGATTTCTGTTCTCATCCTGAAGCAAAGTTCTTAACCTGAAGCACTATTTCTGGCTTAGTGGAGTCTGTAACCTGAAGCATATGTAACCCGAGGTACCACTGTACCTCAAGGGCTGTCACATGGAAGATGGAGCAGGCTTGTTTTCTGCTGCTCTGAAGGGCAGGACTAAAACCAATGGCTTCAAGTTACAAGAAAGGAGATTCCGACTAACCAGAAAAAAGTTTCTGGCAGTAAGAGCTGTTTTTTGGTTTTTTTAAATATATATAAATTTTTATTAAATTTTTCTTTACAAATAAATCCATACAACCATGTTTACAAATTTGCTACTTTTTGAACTTCCACCAGCACCTCCCTCAATCATCCATTTTTCTTATCTTCACGCATTTTCTATATGATATTGCCAATTTAATATTAACCTTCCATCTCTGTTTCTTTTTTACAATATACCTTGTACTATCACAAAGCCTCCTTAAAACCCACTAGCGTTGTCTGTTCGTCACATATAGTTTTCAGATAATCCGTGAACTTTCCCCAGTAAGAGCTGTTTGACAGTGGAATGGACTCCCTTGGGAGGTTGTGGACCAGGCATAGGCAACCTCTGCCCTCCAGATGTTTTGGGACTACAACTCCCATCACCCCTAGCTAACAGTGGTTAGGGATGATGGGAATTGTAGTCCCAAAACATCTGGCGGGCCGAGTTTGCCTATGCCTGCTGTGGACTCTCCTTTCTTGGATGTCGGGTGGCCATCTGTCATGGATGCTTTAGCTGAGATTCCTGCATTTCTTGGGGTCCTGACTCTCGGGGTCCCTTCCAACTCTACGATTCTATGCTTCTGGGAAAAGAGAGGAACTCCCTCGGGCCCCCGCCGTCCACCTGGCAGGGAACCTTGGGAGCGAGCCCAACTGAGGTCAGAGAGACTTCCTTTGGAACAAACCAGAGGTCAGCTCGGGATGCGAATCAATGCAACCGGATCAGCCTGTTCAGGGCAGCTGCTCCAAAGAAGCCATCGTGCTCAGTCGGGCGACCGGCCGGCCGGCAGAGGGCGCTGCCGGACAAGGTCCAGGCGCGGCGGCTGGGAGGCGGCGACGAGCGGGGATGCAGCGAGCAAGCGAGCGAGCGAGCGGGCGCGGGAGGAGGGAGCCTGAGTGGCTGGGCGCGAGAGAGGAGCTGATGCTGCAAAGCCACCCGGAGGGGACCATGAGGAGCTCAGAGCGGGAAGAAGAAGACGAAGACGAGCGCGCAGAGGCAAGCGCCTAGCTTCGCCCGGCCGCCGTGCCCGAGCCAGCGCGCCCGACTATGGCTGGGGGAAGGCGAGGGCTGGTGGCTCCCCAGAATACCTTCCTGGAGAACATCGTCAGGAGATCCAACGGTGAGCAGAGAAGGAGATCCCGGCGGCGGCGGGACGGGGATGGAGCAGAATGCAGGAGCGCTGCTGGCGGTGTTCGCGTGCACGTGTGAATGCGTCCCCGGGGCTGGCTGCTCGGTCGGCCCTAATGCGGGACTCGGCGAATCCGGGCTCGATCCGGAGCTCCTCCTGGCTCAGGTGGGGATGCCTTTGGGTGGGAGCCCGGAGAAGTCTGACAGAAGAAAAAGTGGTCCAGATTTCTCCGTGAGGAGACAGGTTCAGGTGGGGTGGGAGAGGAAACCCCGCAAGGCTCCTGGGCCCCATGAAATGCCACTGTTTTGGGGGTTGGGGGAGGTGTTGTTGCAGGGCCGGTTTAGGGGGATGCTGCTGCTGTTCAGGGCGGGATCGGTGGTGGGAAAAGATCAGCAATAATTCTTCCTGCTCCCGAGCTCTTGGGATGATGTCCTAATGTAGACTCCTTGCAGTGTGTGTGTGTGTGTGTGCAGGGTGTGTGTGTGTGTTGGGGAGAGAATGCTCCTCCGTTCCTTTTCCTGGGGGAGTCCTTTCCCTTTCTCTCGCCTCTCCACTCCCCCGCCTCGCTTGCTCAGGGGCTGTCCCCTCCCTTGTTACTGAGGTTTTTGGTGCTATGCAGACCTGGGAGTCTCTCTTTGCGGAGGCTGTAGTGAGATCCTCAGCTAGAGCGAGCGAGAGGCACTTGGATCTAAATGGGCTTCCTTCCAGACTTCACCTCCCTGCAGGTGGAAGCCGACAGGGAGAACCTGTCTAAAATAACAGCCACACACTTTTAAAGTACAGCAGGAATGGGGGGGACGGGGACGACACTCTGATGCATATCTCTATGTAGTTGTCGAACGAGTGTGATTTCTACATTTGTTTTGTTTCTTTTTAAAATAGACTGATACTTCCATAGTGTCAGTCAGGGTGGGGTGGGGGGTAAAGAGAGAGGTTTTTAGGCTAGAATGCTCTTTAAGGTGAATTCTGGCAGTTTAGACTAAGGACTGACTAATACCAATCTCTGGCTGGCTCCAATCCCCCTCCTATCATTCAAATAAGCCACTGTTATACAAGAAGAATCTTGCAGGTCATTATAATCCGGATTGCTGAATCTGGTGCACAGTGAGAAGTCAAATATGTTTGTTCAAGAGAAGATACTGTTTGGAGGAAGTTGTTCAAATGCTTAAGTATGGCTAAAGGGAATTTTGAAATAGTTCTGGTTGAAAGATCAGCAGCATGGGCTTGAGGTCATTTATTGTTATTATTGTATTTCGCTAATTTATTTTTTTAATTAAAACCCCAGTTACATGTTTCTACTCCCTAACAAACAGCCTCCACTTGGTAAACAGAGCAGGAAAATTGAGGTGGGAAGGACCTTAGTCTCTGATTTGTGTCTGTGTGGCTTGTCCCTGCCTTATAATTCTCAGGCTAACAGGATGACCCACGAATTTTAAAGCCACATTAGCATTAGTTCCATTGCACTGAACCAATCGAAACAAACATGGTATCAGCTCGAACCCATGTAGGGTTAGACACGCCTGTCTCTGTATAGGTCTGGATTTATTTATTTTACGAAGTGGATTTCTCTTCCACCTTTCTGTTGGCACGAGAGTTCTGGAGGGCTGCTGATTGCAAGTCTGCTGCCTCCCCAGGTTTGTGGTGTGTGAATGCAAAGGAGAGCAGGGATCCTCTCCTTTGAACAGTTACACAGAAGAGAAAATTGCAGCAGATTCAGCTGCTGCCACCCCTACATGACAAGCTGTCCAAATTCCCCTCTTCCGTTGAAAGGCAAATTGCTGGGAACGGGATGGAAAACAATGCTGTCAATATCACAACACCGTTATCCAAATCTGTGGTGCAACCCCACTTCGAATACTATGTGCGTTCTGGACACCGCACCTAAGAAAAAGGATGTCATTGAGCAGGAGAAGGTTCAGAAAACCAAAATGATCAAGGACTGGGTAAACTCCCCTGTGGAAAAAGGTTACAACGTTTGAGTCTTTTCCATTTACAAAGAGAGAGAGAGAGATTGGCAATGGGGATATGAGAGCGGTGTATACAATTATGCAAAGTGTGTGGAAAGTGAATAGAGGTAAGTTTCTCTCCCGCCCCCCCCCCCATCTCATATTTCCAGAACCGAGGGATGTGCTAAATGGTGAGAGATGCAGGACAAGCAAAACCAAGTTCTTAGTCTATGGGAATTAAAGCAGATGGCTTTAAAAGAGGATTAGAAAATTCATGGGGGATGAAGCTACCCATGGCTATATGATACCTCCAGAATCAGATACACCATGTCTCTGAATACTGAAGAGGCCAGAATATCAGCTAGACAGGGCTCTCGCATGTTGTGATTCTGGGCTTCCCAGAGACACCTGGTTGGCTGCTGTAGGAAAGAGTATTATGCACCAGGTAGGCCTTTGCTCTGATCCAGCAGTGCCCTTAGGTTCAGGCACCTTTCCCTCCTCTCCCAAAGGCTCGTTCCAGTGTTATGGGTTTGCAAAATTATGACCCAGTTCCTTCCTCTCAGTTTGATTAATTGCAGCTACTTGAACAAATAAGAGCTATTGGCACAAGTATTGATGAGCGAGACGCAGGGCTGGAATCCAAATGGGGAAGGCACACTGCCTCTAAAGATGCTGGGGGTGGTGGTGGATTCAGCTACACAATGATAAGGCAGATATACAACTTTAATAACTTCCAGAAACACTTTGCTGTTTTAAAAGGGTTACGCTGTAGAGGAAATCACCTTTTGATTGTTCTCCATGCAAACCACGACCACATTAATGTATACTGATGCGTCACTTCAAAATGTAAATTACTCCCCTCCAGCCCCAATCCATCATTAAAAGTGAAAGGTTTTACTTGGGAGGAAAGAAGAAATATCACTTGTCATTTACTCAGTAATGGCCAGTGGTTTCTTCTCCTCAAATTATTTCACTGTTGTCAGATGAATACGCCATTCAATCAGCACCAACTTTAAAAAAAACAAACCCCTCCAACTTCCTAGTGCCTGCCTTCATGTTTGAATAATATTATCATTAAAATGTCATTTTGAAGAAAGCGCTGTGTGGAAATTGACATGTCTTTGACTTTCCTTTTCCTTCCCCCAATAAGAGGCCTGATGCAAAACCCACTGCCTTTAATCAAAGTTCATCAGTGGCTGCCACAAAGTTCCTAAAACAGACTCTCATGGTGGGAAGACTTCTGGCTTTCAACATTTATTTGCTGGAACTCCCAAGATCCACCAACCAGGGGGTTGCAAAAGGACATGTATCTACCTGTAGAAGAGTGCAAGGGACATGCATCTACAATTACAGAATTCTGCTTCCGGGAATTCAAGAATTCTGAGACCTGAATGGAGCCTTCCACACAAAAATCTGCCCCAACTCATATTGGTAATATAGTTTGGAGCTGTGTGTGGGCAGGGGGTCATTTTGTTGAAACAGTTGTTCAAGAGCTGGGAGTCAGATATCCTCCCCAATCTACTGCAAATTATCCAGAGAATGGCCAGCAGGTCCAGATCTCACTTTCTGCCCATCCCTGCTTTCCAGGACAGCCACACACATGGTGTGTGTGTGTGTGTGTGTGTGTGTGTGTAGCCATAGAATCAAGAGCAGTCCAGAGGTTTAGAATGCTTGTTTACCAGCATTTTGTTGTTGCACTAGGGGTAGTTTCTAACTTTATCCAGGTTACTGAGCTATGGTGGAATGTACTAACTCTAGTATTGGAGATGGTCTGCCTCTGAATGCCAGTTGTTGGGGAGCACAAATTGGGAGAGAGATATGTTGTGCTCATGTCTTGTTTGTGGTCTTCTGGTTGGCACTGTGAGAACAGGATGCTGGACCAAATGGGACTTTGTTTTGATTTAGCCGGAAACTTTGAAAGTTCTTGCTAGAAGCAGGGCACACTTACAGTCACACCTCATGTTACGTTTGATTCATGTTGAGCGTTTTCAGGTTGCGTCCTGCGGCGACCCAGAAGTACTGGAAAGGGTTACTTCTGGGTTTTGCCGCTTGTGCATGCACAGACACTCAAAATGAAGTCATGCGCATGCACAGAAGTGGCGAATCAGATTGCATTCTGCTCATGTTGTGAACCGGGCTCCAGAACGGATCCCGTTCGCAAACAGAGGTACCACTGTATTGCTTGGCGGCCTTTCCTCTCTAGTGGATTCTTTCTAGCTTGCAACTTACTTGAGCCTGGATAGCTCAGTTGCTGAGAGTGTGGTGCTGATAAGGCCAAGGTTGCAGGTTCAATTCCTGTATGGGGCAGCTGCACATTCCTGCATTGCAAGGGCTGCATTAGATCCTCGGATTCCCTTCCAGTTCTGTGATTCTACTTGCAATAGGTTAATGTGGTAGCCATGTCTAGGCATATCAAGCACAGCCTTTCCAGGTCTTCATTCATGTAGAATAAATGCATCTGTAAATAGTGGTTCTTTCCTCCAACCTACATGTGTGGGGTTCTTGGTTGCATGCATATAGTATACATCCATGGTTGAGCAATTGCCTTGCATGCAGAAGTTTCTTGGTACAATCCCCAGTGTCTCCAGGTTGGGCTGGGTACAGCTTCTGCTGGAATATCCTGAAGAGCAGCTAGACATTGGGCTAGACAGTATATTCAGTGAAAGACAGCTTCCTATGTCTCTAGCTTTACATGAGAGGACTTCCTCCAGATGCCCATAGATGGAGGGTGGAAAGGGTGCTTTCAGAACGATGGGATTCAATCACATATCAGCAATTCAGGCTGCACAATTACAGTTGATTTGGGAGGTCTTGCACATAGCAGGCTCACTTCCCCCAAAGAGAGGACTTTTTGCAAGAAGGAAAGTGAGAGAGAAATGCCGGGATGCGTGTGGGCCACTAGTGGAAGCGCCAGGAGGCTATTGCTTCAGTTCTGCCCTTTTGGGACAGCCACTCCTGCTGATCAATATGGTGATTAAATATATCATAACATAAATGACTGCATTATGCAACACAATAAATATTAATATCAATAACACGTGACAGTGACCCCCCCCCCGGGAAATGGCTTTGAATGGCTGGCTAAATCAGGTGAAGTTGAGTTAGGGACTTTCCCTGCATCAAAGGACAGGCTCCAGTGGATTGAGCAGATGAGACCAGCAGTGGGTTCAGCAGTCAAGAAGGCGGTTTCTGCAGGTGCTATAGAGGGAAGTGAGGGGCAGATGGGGTTCGTCAACCTGGAAGGGAGCCCATCTAGGAAAAGGAAAACTCTGATCCTAAACCTTTGCTGCCTTGTGGGATATCATTGGGAGAAGAAAAGGCTAAGTAGTAAACCCTACTGAAATCTGGAGTGGAGTCCCTAAGGCAGTTGGGTGGCATCTTGTATACCTCCTTCCAGCAACTCCTGCAGCCAAGCTGGTGCCAGACGTATTGCTTTCCTTTCTTTTGGGCCACATCAGCGAAGACAAGAAGGGGGTCTTGTCATCTGGGCAGCCCAGGACCTCCATGCACCCTGTCCAGGTTTTCGCCCCAAGGAGGTCACTTTGATGCTGCTAACTCAGTGGTTTGGCTTCACCCCCGGAGGCCCACTCCAATGTCTCTTGAGACAGAAAGATGCTAGCAACAACAAATACAAGCTTCCAACAACTGAATATTGATCTTAATAGTACTATATAATAAATCACATAACAGCCTTCCTTTATATGCACCAATTTCTTGTTAAATCACATTCAATGCTGAAGTGCCAAGCACAGATCAAAAACCTATTAATTTCAATGGAACTAGGAGGAACACTTACATATAAACTTCCTGTATTATAAAATATTTTTTCTTAAAATACATTAAATATTAATTTCGGAACTGCTAGCAACTTTTCATGCGATTGTTTTTTGTAAACAAACTCCAGATCCCATCCCAACAGAATATATAAATAGAATCAATATTAACAAGGAACCAAAACAAATACCTGATTAGACATTCACAGCCTTTGCTTGTGTAGTGGGGACGAGATGCAGTGGCAATATTTATCCATTTGTCGCATTTATAACCCACCCCTCTCCGCCAAGGAGCTCAAGGTGATGAACATAGTTTTCCCTCCCTCCCAGTTTATCCCAGGAATTTGAACCCTGATCTCCCAGATCACAGTCCAGCACTCTAACCACTACACCACAGTGGCTCTCAAGAGCCTTGCAGTAGCAGTGTTGCTGCCACTTACTAGGATGGGTGAGGTGGCAGCAAGGTTAGGGCTGTAGAGGTGTGCTTGTGGAGTGAATCTGATGCTCTGCTGATGGTCCACACAGTCCTGGCCACACTGCTATCTTGCTCCTGCTCCTGCATCTCTTGGTGAGCAGTAGTGATGCTGCAGGCAGGAGGCTGTTTCGCTGGGTGTCCACTCTAGCGGGTCCCCTGTTCCCAGTGGTGTGAACACCACTGAAAGCCATCTCTAGCTCATATCACATCTGCTCGTATTGTTTATACATTTTAATCTGTCAATTCTATGGAGGGTCTCCAATAATTGATCAAACCCCCTACCTTTATTTTTCCCATCTCTAATAATGCAAGTTCTCTAACCATCCCAGCCATTTCCCACCTTTTAATTTAGCCAGGCTTTCATAGTTGGTACTTGATTACCCCAACCTTTAGTGGCTATTGGAATTTTGGCTGTTGTTAAAAGATCACACACTGTCTTCTCCATGTTATTGCAGTTCCTCGTTATTTGGTATTACAGAATCTTTAACGTCGCCTACCAAAAATGCCGCCGAGTCTAAGGTAATATTGTAACCTAAATCAATGACATTCTAAATCAGATTATGAAGATGTACTGGTGGAAAGGGAAATCTAGGAGTACAATGAAGTTCAAAGTTGGGCAGCCCATTACTGTACCAGCACTAGTGTCTACAGTTAGAAGTTCTATAGATGACCCTGCCAGGATATGGCAAAGACTGAACCTGGGACCTTCTGCATGCAAGGATGAGAGGTCCGCAGCTGAGGGGCAGCATCTTCCCAGGGTTTCTGAAGGGCTTTCTCCCAACCCTACATGAAGATGCCATTGATCAAAGTTGGAACCTTTTGCACAGCAAGTCTGTATCCTACCACTGACCCTTTCCAGTGAGGTTTGTAGCTCATTGGTGATTTGATCCTGGGTCTCCCTGGTCCTAGTCCAACATTCTAACCAATGTTAGAAACTCAGATGTGTAAGCTAGGTGCCAAATGGCTCCTTAAACCAAGGTTACAGTCGCCAAAACAGAATGTCTAGTTGCCATTGGGGGCAAGACTTTCTATATTAAGTGACTTTTTTGTAATGCTGGCATCTCTAACAGTGCAATCCTACACGTGTCTACTCCGAAACAAGCCCCACTGCATTCAGGAGGACATTTTCCCAAGTAAGTGTTCACAGAATGTCCAAAACTGTGGACCAGGATATACAAGGGAAAGATGGGGAAATGACTCTGACTTTGCCAGGTCTTGGTCTCTGTGTAGATCAGTGCGTGACCTTCCAAATGTTGCTGGACCCCAACTCCCATGAACCCCAGCTTGCATGGGCAATGGTCAGGGATGCTGGGAGTTAGAGTTCTGCAACATCTGGAGGGCAACAGGTCTCCCAATCCTTGGTACAGTTTCATAGCAGAAAAGAAGTGGAAACAGAGGTACCGGTATATGTGACCTCTTGCGTAGATCAGGGGAAAGGTCTGGGGGCTAATCAACCAATTGGTGCCGCAACTGCTCCCATATGGACTCTTGAAAACATTAAAAACAAGAACCCCAAAATAATTGTTCCCAGAGCCATTCCACTGTTCTGCAGAATATCAATTTGCAAAGGGACTCCAGGCAATCTTTTGCCAGAGTGATTGTATTAACATTAAAAAAGCTCATGAATCAGCTGGAGAAACGAAAGCTGCACATGGCCTTTTCTTTGATTTGGTAAAAGCTTTTTGTAATGGGCCACAAAGAGACCACCTAACAGGGCGGGAAATTAGTCTGATCTGAAAGAGAGAGAATATAAATGGACTGAATCATAAAGTTTTCATTTTAGTAACGTTTTGCTGTGCTGCAGTTATATCTATCTATCTATCCTTGTGGTATACAGCAGGTTACAGATGCAAGTATTGGTTCTCAGTGCCTGTAATATCTAAGATCTCTCTCACGGCCTTGCCAATACATTTAGAAAGCCCACATACTCTGAAGATCACAATGCTTTCTGTAGAATGCTGCCATTGTTGCACTTTTTAATTTTTTTTTGCAAATTCAGCGGGATGTTGTAGATGTCTTACTCAGGACGAGTCCAAGACATTTTTGGTGTGTGAAGTGGGAGAATATGGTGCCCTCACATTCCACCTACAGAAGCTGTCTGGTTTAGGGAGTATGTTTGATAAAGACACACTGCTTTCAGAAATGTCATGTAATGCTAAATAATAATAATAATAATAATAATAATAATAATAATAATAATGGAGCTGCAAGTACTTGGCAATCATTTTTAATGCAATTTTACACACATTTTACTTACCAAGCAAAACTAAATCATATAAATTTAATCAAAATATCTTTTGAATTCTGAAGTCATGTTGCAACTTTATGGCACCTTTCCTTTTTAGAATTTGCAAGTTGAAAAATTCAGCACACCCTAAATTTTCTGAAGAGGGCAGCTGTTGAGAGCCCATTGGGAAGGGATGCTCTCCACAGTGTCCTTTGGTAGCAGGTTCCTAAATGCCATAGGTATTATTGCTTGTATCACATGCCAAGCATGTTTCAGATTTCTACAACCGCCGGTCAGTTTTTGCAGCCCCAACTGCTATAAAGTTTGGCCTTTGCATTCATTAGGAGTGTTGTCAGTATGAATGTGTTGGAATGGCTCCTGAAAGTTCCTTGTAAAGGAATGGTTCAAGGCTTGCCAAAGAGGAGCGTGGTCAAGAAGCAATATGCTCTCTCTCTCTGCACCGTTTTAGGCTGTACAATGATAACAAAAGAAATGGAAACGCACCAGCCAGCTTTTGCTCTCCACAAAGCACCCTATTATTAGCACAAATTTCTAAATTGTCCCATGTCTTGCATACAATCAAATGGCGCAACCCTAAGAGGAGCGCAGGGTTTATACAATTAACTTAATTGTGTTATGCAAAAAAAAAACAAAAACAAACATTGATCCCTTGTGACCTTGAGCTATTTTTACCACAATCTCCATCCAAAGAACCTTTGCATCTTCCCTTTTCGATCTGCTCTTCCATTAGAGTCATTGTGAGTGGTTTGCATCCTGACACCACAATCCTAAATATAAAATACCTGGTATTCAGTTCCATTGACCTCCATGTTGACAACCAGCAATTTATTCCAAACTTTGATACCCATTCAGTGCATCAGAAGTGAGTTGGAAGAAAGATGCCATGTACTGTCAAGGATTTTCTTGATTTTCACCACTTAAAGTTTTTTTTTTTAAAGTACCCTTTTCCAGATAATAATTATCTAACCAATAGCTAGTATTTTTCTCTCTAGTTAGTGAATTGTCTGAGCAAGACTCGGCGGGTAATACACCCTAATAAACATTCATTAGAAGGGAAATTTGTGGACAAGAACCACTGAATCTTGATTGTGTATTATAAACAAATCCATAGTTGCCAACAGCAATAAAAGAGATTGCTTTTTGCCATTTTGTATTTCTGCTGTATTTCATCAGTTGCCAGTCTCTCCTTTCTGATTTTCCAGTAAACGTGATGAGTTAGTTAAATATGGGATTTATTTAAATGACTCTTCCCTACCCAACCCCACAAGGCATGCCTGAATTCAGGTCAAAGTGCATTCGGGGTCCAACTAGACAAGAAAAGTAATGGTGGATCACATAATCTGGTCCAGCATTCTGTTCTCACAGTGGCCAGTGCAGTGGGAAGCCCACAGAAAGGAACTGAGTGCAACAGCACTTTTGCCACTTGTGTTTGTGCTCCGAGCCCCAAAACCCTCATGGAAATAAAGACACAGTGGAGACAGAATTTAGTTTAAATGTTAATGGGCAAATTTTGGCCACAACTTTATTGAATGCACAAATGTGACTGGTATTGACTTAGGCATTGGTATCAAAACTATAACTGGCTCCTGCCCCACCCTGCAGGAAGCCTGGAAGGGTAAACAACCAGCAGGGGGAGCTCTGTCAGTGTATATTGACTGGTACTCAGCCCTGGGGTTCCTGGGGGTCCTGGCATAGCCCTAGCCCCTCTCCGGACTTCGGACGAGATCCAGACCCCCCAGATTCCTTTAACGGAATACCCTATTCATTGGAGGGGCAGGTGATGGCCGCACTTCCCCTCCCCACATCCCCCTTAACCAATGTCTAACCGCCAAACCTTACAAAGTTGTGACAATTGCTAAGAGGTAGGCAAAAACCAAGTGGCCACAGCCAATCTGCCACATTGGGAAAAATTCCTACCCGGCCCCTGTTCCAAAACAGGCGACCAACCAAAGCAAGGCCAAACATGACCTAATTAGCGGGTGGGTGGGTGGGTGTTTGGCAGCGTGAAGCAAAAGGAGGTCCCTACGTCGCGCTGCCAAATAGATACCCCAACCTTTGCCACAATGCCGATTGGCTAAAGGCCAGTGGCATAACTGTGGCACTACCAGCTTGGAGTGGGGCAAGCTCCGCCCACAAGCCGGTTGGGGAAGAGTTTCAGGGGCCAAGCACAACATGTTTTTTTTATATATATAAATATTTCATAACTCGTTTGAACTTCCTCACATCTCCCGCTCCCACTTACATTGTTAAAAATTTTTTTTCAAGCAAATTATCATCTTGTTTACAATCTTATATCCACTCATTTAAATATAATCTGATAGTTCTCCCAAAGGATTTGTCTTTTCCTTTATCTCGCTTATCGTCTAGTTTCAATCTAGTTTAGTGGTGGCCAATTATTTATGATCAAGCATCCTTCTTAACATTCAATCAAATTACAATATTTTTGTAAATAAGTTTTAAATTTCTTCCAGTCTTCTTCCATCCTTTCTTCTCCCAGGTCTCGGATTCTGCCGGTCATCTCTGCCAGTTGCATATAGTCTATCAGCTGCATCTGCCATTCTTCCAGTGTGGGTAGATCTTGAGTCTTCCAATTTTTGGCAATGAGTATCCTTGCTGCTGTTGTTGCATACATAAAAAATGTTCGGTCCCAAGCACAACATGGATCCTCTGTTAGGAGGCTCCAACTTCTCAGAAACTGGGATTCAGAGGTAATGCACAACCATCACGACTAGTAGCTAATTATAACCTTATCATCCATGAATTTTAAAGCTGTCCAAGTTGGAGTTTGCAGTGGGCCATCACCAAATCTTGTGGCAGTGAATTCTGTAGTTTCTGTGCTGTGTGAATCATAGAATTGCAGAGTTGGGATGGTCGTAGTAATGCAGGAATCTCAGCTAAACTATCCCTGACAGATGGCCATCCAACCTCTGCTTAAAAACGGCCAAGAAAGGAGAGTCCGCAGTCCCCTGAGGGAGTCTGTTCCACTGTCAAGCAGCTCTTACTGTCAGAAAGTTCTTCCTGATGTTTAAGTCGAATATACTTTCTTGTAACTTGTGGCCTCAAGAGGGTCCTACCCTCCAGAGCAGGAGAAAATCTTCTTCTCTCTTCCATGTGACAGCCCCTGAGAGATTGAAGATGGCTGTCGTATCTCCTCTCAGTCTCCACTTTCCCAAGCTAAACATACCCAGCTCCTTCAACTGTTCCTCATATGGCTTGGTTTCCAGGCCCTTGATCGTCTTAATTTTGTCTGTCCTGAATTGTCCAACATTCAGCTTCACTAGATGATCCTGGGTCCTATCCAGTATCATAGGAAAAGTATATCTGATATATCAAGCAGCTGCTTTACCATGCTTTAGAAAAGCCAGTCCTCCTAAACTGACAATAGCTCAGATGAATAATCTAGATAAACAATACAGGCTCTATCCGTTTGAAGGCTCTGTTCACCCATGCAAAAAGCAAACAATATTTGGAGTTCACTAGATGTTAGTCAGAGGGAACTGTCTTCTTTTTGGTCCCTTTCACGTATGATTTATGTACAGGAGGAAGAATATTCCCCCCTCTCTTCCCTCACAAAGGGAAAATCAGGGATAATTCTTTGTTCTGCTTCTGCAAAGAGGAAGCAGTAACTCCTTCATCATCTTAGAACAGGGTTGGGGAATCTTCAGATGTTATTGGACTCCAGGTCCCATCAGCCACAGCCAGTAGAGTGGTACCTCGGGTTACATACGCTTCAGGTTACATACGCTTCAGGTTACAGACTCCACTAACCCAGAAATAGTACCTCGGGTTAAGAACTTTGCTTCAGGATGAGAACAGAAATCGTGCTCCGGCGGCGCGGCAGCAGTGGGAGGCCCCATTAGCTAAAGTGGTGCTTCAGGTTAAGAACAGACCTCCGTACCGAATTAAATATGTAACCAGAGGTACCACTGTATGACTATACAATGGCAGTGCCCGGGATGAGGCAAGGATTGTACCCCCTAACCTCCTTGCAGGCATTGTGCAGAAGGCAACAGGTGGACTTTGCTGTGCCCCTGCGGCAGCCACTCCTTACAGAGGTCGCCTGCTAGTCAGCACATTTGCGCTCTCAGCTTGGCAAGCTCCCGGTGGGAGTGGCGGCTGTCCTCTGCTTGGTGGGCTTGGCAGAAAGCGGCAAGCGCAGCCCTTCCCTGGCCGCCTCTTATTGGCTGCACGGTGCAAGGATGGGCGCCCGTGGATCCCGGGCGAGCAGACGACTCTCCTCTCTGCGCTCCTGCTGTGGGGTGTGCACCTCATTCAAGGACACACACCAGGAGTGAGGCCCCGGGGAAGGCCCGGTTTAGGCTGGGAAAAGTCTGGGCTCTGACTGGAGGGATTTCTGGCCGGGGGCGGGTGCCTCATCGCTGGCCGTGAGGAGGAGGTCGCGCTATTTGCCTCCTCGCGGCTCCAGAAGGTGGCAGCCACGTGGCCTTGTCAAGGGAGCCTGTTTTGGGGCACCGGGTTCTGCCCCCTCAGAATTCTGTGCTTGGGGCCATAGCCCCCCTTGCCCCCATGCTGTGCCACTGAGTATGGTCAACAATCAGAGATGGTGGAAGTTGTCATTCAGCAACATCTGAAGGACCACTAATCTGGAAAGATAATTTCCTTGCAGGCAGAGAGAGGGGAAAAGTTTAGAGACACATATTGCTCTATACTTCCTTATGTGGGGAAGAAGCATAATATAGACAGTAGTAGAGACGATATAGATAGGTGGGGCTTCTCTGTTCTCCGTATTTCCAGCTTCCTCTGCTATGGCACCAAATCACAGACATGTGACCTTGCAATGATTTTGGTGCCAGGTAAAGAATGTTTCTATTTGCCTGTGCGCTTTAAGTTGGTCAGTTTGTCCTGCTGTAGCTTTGCTGCCTTTTGATGTTGTTTCATTCTTTCCATTATGTTGCATGACGATTTTCTGGTTATATTTATTGTTCACCAACCTGATATTTTCTGATGAAGAGTAGCTTATGAACACCTGAATTAAAAAAATAGAACACCTGAATTAAAAATCCTTGCATAGGTTGCCCCTCAACCTTCTGCTGGTGGCCAGTCTGCGGTACTGGAGCCCCATTCATGTGTGAGTCTATCTTTTATGAAAGTCTATTGCCTCTTACTGGGTAAACCTTACCCAGAACAGTTCCCATGATCTGTTGGTGTGTGTAGGCTCACTACCTGGGAACAGGAATACAGCCCTGATGTAGATCTTCAACAGATTTGATTGTGGGTGAAAGAATCTATCTCTGTAACCTCCAGAGTCTGTTTCCTTAAATGGTCTTGTTCCATTTCACAATCAGAAAGCAAGATTTTTTTTTTAAAAAAACAACAGATTCTGACATATGGTGTATCACTTTTGAACTGGATAATAATTATTTTTTTAAAAATGGGAAATTTAAATTGTGGCACATACTGTTTTTAAAAAGTAGATCAGATCAGATCACATTCCATATCTTAGGGCTGGGATTTTTATTTTCATTTTCAGGGTAGATCATTAGTTTTTCATGTCACAATAGACATTTCTGTGACTTCAATATTGCAAAGTACTACATGGCCTTAGGTGTATCTTGGGGGTGCAGCAACCCGACACCGAACACTAGAGGGAGCTCTTCCCATACAGCTTTCCTGAGCATGTATTTCTCTTTTCTTTTGTGGTTCACTTTCTGCTTTGCAGTGCAGAAGGAATCAAAGAGGCAAATATTGAATGTTTACAAGGTGCTGCATTTGCACAAACGCGGCAACACATTTTGAAAGCGAGGCCCTCATCCCAACGTTTTGCTTCAGTGAAAAAACACTCCACGGCTTTCCCCTTAACATTATTACATAATTAAATCACCTTCTATTAACCCTCTGGGACTTTGGGCTATTTCCCAATATACTTAACAATGACTTTTCCTAACAAAGCAAGAAGGGAACACTGAACAAATGTAACCAAGACAAATGCATATAGCAAATTGAGAAATAATAAGCAGAAATATAGTAATCTCGCCATAGTAGAGAAGACTGTGATCAGATGATCTTTGTGTTTGTTCCGTCGGTTGATGGACAGCTCCAAAGTTTCTTTCTCTCCCTTCTTAAGCACTTTTAAATATTCTTTCGTAGCTTTAAACGAGGCTTGCAGTAAACAGCCCTTCAGATAGCAGATTGTGCTCTGTAATGTAGGAAATGTGACCACTCCTCATAGCAGAGGTTTATGAAATTATGCAAAGGTAGCAAACAGAGAGGTTTTTCTTAATAATAAATATAATAATTCCTCTTTTTCTTATTATTATTTATACCCCAGCCACTCTGGACGGCTCCCAACAGAATATTAAAAACATGATAAAACATCAAACATTAAAAACTCAGCCAGATGTGCGGGGTATAAATAATATATTATTATTATTATTATTATTATTATTATTATTATTATTATTATTATTTATTATAGTACTCACTCACCCCTATTTCCAAGACCCTGCACTTGCAGTAAGTTATTGTTAAATATTTGGGGTGTGTGGTGAAATATTTGCTACATTCCCATTAACTATCCTGCGTTGGGATGGAGACACGAGCCTGTGGCAGACCTGAGTGTGTTTTCAAGCTGAGTCAGTCAGGGAGGTTTGTTCGTTTAACATGATGGAACATTTTATTTTTAAATGACATTCCCACCTCCTCAGTTTGAAGTGCGTGTGGTGCAGCCCTGACTCTCTGTCTTGCTGCCTCAACCTGCTTTACTTTGCAGACTTGCTCTAAAAAATAGAAATATCTGCATGCTGCTTCCTTGAGAGAGGTTTTGGGCCCCAAGAAAAGCAGTGCTCATGGGCCTCATTCTCCCTTGGCAGAGCTAGCTCCACCATCATTTATCTGTATTTATTATTATTATTATTATTATTATTATTATTATTATTATTCTGAATTTATATACAGTGGTACCTCAGGTTACATACGCTTCAGGTTACAGACTCCGCTAACTCAGAAATAGTACCTCGGGTTAAGAACTTTGCTTCAGGATAAGAACACAAATTGTGCGGCAGCAGGAGGCCCCATTAGCTAGAGTGGTGCTTCAGGTTAAGAACAGTTTCAGGTTAAGAACGGACCTCTAGAACGAATTAAGTTCTTAACCCGAGGTACCACTGTACCACTCTATACCCAGGGGACCCACCCTTCCTCCCGAAGGAGCCCAGAGTGACAAACATATCAGCTTCAAAACAATAAAATAAAAACAATCTATCTAAAAACAATCACTTGCCCCTTAGCTAATCATTTCAAGGTTGCCAGGAACAGAAACTTTCAGCTATCAAATGCCTGAATAAACAGGAATTTGGTTTTAAACAATTAATCTGAAAGTTAATAAAGAGCGGGACAGGCTGTACCTCACTGGAGAGAGCTTTCCACAAACAGGGGCTGTCACCAAGAAGGCCCTGCTATGGTCAATGCCAACAGAAGGAACAGGCAGAGTAAGGCAACCAGCTCAGCCGGCTTTTGCTAAGGGGCAAGATGCATGTCTGTGCCACGCTGTCTGTGCCATGCCTGAGCTCCCTAAGATAGTCTGCTGCCTTCAGGTGAGGTGAAGGATGCTGCCCCATCACCTGTGTTGAAGTAAGGCTCAAATGCTAGCTTGGCAGACTTCTGACTGTTCATAGGATGGGTGATGGTGGGGCCACCTTTGACTCAGGTTGCCAAATGTCTTGGGCCATACCTCTTCCTTATCTCTAGCTGACATTCTGCCTCCTGGTTCTCCTGCCTGCCTGATACAGCTTTGCTTACTCCTTCTGCTGGGTTGAGGCCTGTGAGAAAGTGAGGGGATCATAATGATTTCTGCTTGCTGCAGTTCTACTTCCTGAAGGGAGCAATCTGGCAAGGGAGAATCAATCCTTTCTCACCTCTCTTCCATTGAGCAGTCTGCTTAGCAAAGGAAGCAGAAAAACAATGCTAGCAGGTCTGTAGTCACGGCCTGTGAGGCTTGGCCCCCTGCTTGAGGCGTATCCCAGGACTCTTCTCAGAACCATGCAGCTTTTTTTTGCTCTTTTCTTAAAAACCAAATTCTTCATCTTTTCACTCACAAGAGATACAAGGGGATTGTGTTGCCTATTGAACCTTGACTCCTCGATTCAGGCTTCATGCAGGTTTCCAGATTTATTGGTGCTGTTTTTTATATAGCTCTGGCAGCGCTGATAACACAGGCCTAAGGCAGGGTTTCTTCTATTCAAAAGGAAGAGAGGGGACATAAAAAAAGCAGGTGTTGCAGCTGCCTAAATAATTCCCCATCAGACACCCCAGGCTAATGAAAGAGAGCAAAGCTAAGCTCTCTTATACCTTTGCCACTCGCTTACACTCTGTATCAGTGATGGTTTCTCAGTCGTTCTTATCTACTCTACAGTAGCTAACAGGACATACCAATGGCCCTTGCCCCAATGTAAATCCCAAGTAAGCCTGCATACTCACTGACCTGTTTGTGGCACAAAAATGCAGGTTTTCTGAATCTGGAATCACTCACGATCATCTTCAGTACAGTGGTACCTCGGGTTACAGACGCTTCAGGTTACATACGCTTCAGGTTACAAACTCTGCCAACCCAGAAATAGTACCTCGGGTTAAGAACTTTGCTTCAGGATAAGAACAGAAATTGTGCGGTGGCGGCAGCGGGAGGCCCCATTAGCTGAAGTGGTACCTTAGGTTAAGAACAGTTTCAGGTTAAGAAAAGACCTCTAGAACAAATTAAGTTCTTAACCCAAGGTACCACTGTATGTTGATTTCAATCTAGATTGATTCTAGATCTTGCCTTTCACAAGTTTGGGTGTGGTTACTTGACAGGCATTTGAAAACCCTCGTCTTGATTAGGTGAGTCATGCCTTTTCCTCACTGCACAAGCCCAAGAGAGAGTGGTGATTGTAATTTTGGTATATGATGCTCCCCCACAGCATTACTGGGCAGGTGATGGCCTTCTCCCATTGTTGGGACTGCCTACACCTCTTTTCAAATGAGCACACTGTGGGATAATGATCCACAATGAGCTTTTATTTTCAGAATGAAACCAGTTTCTCAAGAAGTGCTTTTCAGGAGACAAATGTATGCAAAAGATCTAGATGTTGTGTGGATTGCATGGCGGTGTGTGTGTGTGTGTGTGTGTGTGTGTGTAATCTAGTTCGGTCTCCATTTACTCTAGATTAAAATGTCGTGAGTATGCAGTCTTAAGTGACACAGACACTGGCCATTGGCACATCCTGCAAGTTATCTATTTCTGTTGCCTCATCAAACTGGTGCTTCCAAAACTGGTACCTCTCAGACACTGGGCTTCTTTGGTTTTCAGCAAGATTGCCTGCTAAGTACAAGACAGTTTTTCTGAACTCTGCTTGCTCAAGTAGGCGTTTGTCTTTCATGTGAATCAGTGCTGGTATTTCTTTATGGATACAGGCCTACCCAGACATACCTCTGAGGTCTCTAAACCTTTGCTGCAGAATGTCATTATGTTTTAGTAATAATGCTGTAGAAATAGAGGCTGCCAGGGTTTGTTGTAGTCACACATTTCAGCACACACCTATTTTCAATTCTTTTAGCACTGTGTGGCAAATCATTCCATTTGAAAAGGATCCATTTTTTAAAAAATGGAAAAATAAAAATCAATCTCCTTCGAGATGTTTTACCATCAGGAAATACTGTGAAAGGATGTGGACTCTGAGCAACAACCTTTTCCCTTTCTTTTCATCCATTGTTCTCAGTAGAGTGGGTGAGAGCACAGACTGTAACTTTGTTCAGCCTTACAGATATCTTTTCTGCATCCAGAAAAAATAAATAGGTGCTTGTGTGGAAATCTTTAGAATTATCTGACTTTTTCTCTTCACGGGATGGATGCCATAAGAAGTGCCGACTGCATAGATCTCAGTTTTGCCTTCATTAATCAGTTTTAACACAGCCTGAAAACTGCAGTGCTATACTGTATCAGATTAATGCCCTCCTAAATAGGGTTCCTATATGTCTGGAATTTCCCAGACATACGGTACATAGCCAGCATTTGGCTGTTCAAAACTGTGTCTGGGTGGACATTCCAGATGTATGGTGACTCATGTCAGTATTTACTTAAAATTAGCTCAAAAAGTTGTGGGTTGTTTCTTTTTTTTTGAGATTTTGCTATTGTGTCCAGATTTTCACCTTTTGAAATATGGGAACTCTACTCTTAAACTCTGTGTAAGTAAACTAATCTAAGGTTCCTCAGCGAGAAAGTTAGTAATGGCAGAGAAGCTTCCCTGAAACATGGTTTGTTCAACATTTAGTAGAGGCTGTTCCATTAGGGTAGATGGGGCACTGTCACACCAAGCTCAGTTAGCCCCTGTACTATTGATTGATTGATTGATTGATTACCCGTCTTTCACCCTTAGTTCCCAGAGTGGGCCACAACATTGAAACACAATGCTAAAGACAGTTTAAAACAACTCACAATTGCGAAAATAAGGTGAGCCCTAAAATATAGGCCTCAAGTGTCAAGAGCCAGGGCAAAGTGGTGCGTATTCAGCATTCTCAGGAAGCTGTACAATTAAGATGCCAGACATGCCTCTGTGGGGAGGGGACACCACAGAGAAGGCCCTCTCCTGGGTCATGACCCACTCCGAGCCTCTGAGGGTGGAGGAACCACCAAGAGGGCCACCTCTGCTGATCTCAGCACCTGAGGGCCTGAGGGCCTCCCTGCTTACAACTAATCTAATGGGTGTTATTTCCTGTCAGCTCCCTCTTCCTCAGTCTTAATGTTGCCCTTTAAGAACTCAGCAGGGACCACTGTAAGGTTAAAACACTGGCAGGATTTTAACCACACTTGTAAAGTAACAGAAACTATGGATAATTTAGAAGGATAAAAATTTGGATAAGTATTGATATGCAGTTGTAAATATTATCATTAGGACCCATGGAAGGGATGGGGGAAGTCAAGAGATTCAGAGTAATCTCAACATTTGGATTTTGAATTGTTTTGGTTTCCCCCCGCTGTATACTTTAAAAAATCAAATAAAAAAAATTATTTTTAAAAAAGAACTCAATAGGGAGGAGAGTGGGGGCCCCAGTAGGCCCCAGCCACCACTGTCAGCACTACCCACGTTCCCTTACAGTGGTTAGCCTCTAGGGAGTATTTGGTGTTGTCTAGGCCACATTCTCACATCAGGTGGGATTATAGTGCAGCCCAAAGTCCTGGCCGTTGCCTAGCAATGGATAGATAGAGCCGTCAGTTTCCATTCTCCCTCTTTCTAATTTTTCATATTATACATCCCGTTGTCTACATTTCTTCAGCCACATGAGAATAACACACACACACACACACACACACACACTGCTTTTTTTCTGAGGGGACGCAGGGGTACCCCTAAACACTTTTTAATGAAAAAAAGCACTGTGTGTGTACACACACACACACACACAGTGGCGTAGCGTGGGGGGTGCCAGGGGTGCCGGCCGCACCGGGCGCAACATCTGGGGGGGCGCAAGTCCAGAGGGAAGGGACAAGTTCCTTCCTCCGCCGGGCTCCCCGCCGCCACCGCCAGCCTTGCGCCCTAGCGCGTGCGCGCCCGCCGCCGCCGCCGCTGCGCTCCACTCACTGCTCGGAGGAGCAGCCGCTGCAGCAGCGCCGCCGCCGCCACCAACGCCTGGCCAGGCACGGGCAGCCTCCACACCCCCCCGCCGCCGACATCCCCTCGGCCCAGCCACAGGCGGCGGCTGCTTCTGCCGACTGGGAGGGAGGAGCCAAACCCTCCGAGAGGAAGCCGGCGGGCGGGCGAGGGTCTCCCGGCGGAAGGGGGCGCCGCTGGCTCCGGCTCTCAGTGCAAGCCTCAGCCGCGGGGGGGGGGGGGCGGGGGCGGCGGGCGAGGACGGAGCGCGGCTGGAAGCCCCCGGACCAGGCTGGGGGGAGGAGAGGCGCTCGCCAAGCCCGGATCTGGAGCGCCCAAGGAGAGGAGAGGGCGGGGAGGCGCCCGAGGGGAGGGGGCTTCGGCTGCCTCGGCCCGCGGGGGCTCCGCAAATAATAAATTTAATAAATTCCTGCTGAGCCTTAAGGGGGGGTCCTTGGTTCCTTCACTCGCCCCCAGCCCCAATGGCGTAGCGTGGGGGGGTGCAGGGGGGCCGGCCGCAACATCTGGGGGGCGCGCTCACATTCGAGTGCTAAAATCCAGGGGTTAGGGGGCGCAAATTACTTGCCTTGCCCCGGGTGCTGACAACCCACGCTACGCCACTGCACACACACACACACTGCGCGCTCTCTCTCTCTCTCTCTCAAAAATTGCAAGCATTTTAGCATGAATTTTTCCTGATATACGCATTTTTGCAAAGCCTACTGCAATGCATTTTGCAGGTTACTTTTACCAATATAAGCATTTTTTTAAAAAAAACTGTAGTGCATGCAACTTTGTATACATTACTTGTCTGGAACCCTGTTGCAAAATTCAGAGGTGTGCGAATTTCAGAGCTTCTTGGACTTGTGTTCCAGTTTGTGTATTGTTTTAGAAAGGGCAGATTTGGTAGGCTCACTTTTAAATCTAAACTTAAATGAAATTTCATCCCTATCGTTTCCCCACTCCAGTGCACTCCAGGACAAGTCCAAGCATCTTTACAATGAAATCAGGTTCACCGGCAAACAGGGCTGCCCCAAGACACTTTGCTGCCTGGGGTTAAGGATAAGATGTTGCCCCCATTCTATATGCAAAAGGCAAAACTTACTTCAACAAAGGGCATGTGACAACATCGTCCATTGCACCCACGGAACTCTGTCCCCCAACAGAGGGAACCGTAGTGAGAAGGATTTCAAATAAATAGACTGGAGAATGCCCTTATTCTGAAGGCTTGTGGGGAGGGAATATGTCCTTGTTGCCAACACAATCCAGCCAATTGCCTCTGCTTTGATCCTCTGCTGTGGTTTCTTTTGCCACAATGCCTTGCAAGAATGGACAGGCAGGTTGCATCATCCGCTCAACAATATGTTTGTCCCATTGCAAAAATGTGTATTTATTTATTTATAGCACAGCATCTCTTAAAAAAAACCACTTAATGGGCAGCAGGGTCATCTTGGGGGAAGAGTTAAAATAATAATGAAAATCAGTTCCTCATTTCGCCCCATCTCTCACCTTGCACACTGAGTCACTATTGCTATTAATTCATGGGCCAAATATTAGACGTGGGTACCAAATGCACAAATCCACGTTTCAAAAAAGAGTAACCAGTGCCAGATTACCAAATACACAGAGTAGGCACCAGTTTATAGGCCCGATGCCTTTTAGTGATCCTGTGACAACGGGGTCAAAATAATATTGATTTGATCCTGAAATAAAACTGGTTTATACATATTTATGTATTTGGACATAATTTGCAAGCACCCTCCCCCCCCCCCCCGATTTTGACTGCCTAGGAGCCTCCACAGGGTTTAATTGGCCACTGAGAATAACCTGTTTGTTATATTGCTATATAGTTCTTTTGGTATAAAAAGACAGCGACTAATTACAGCTATTTCTCTTAAAATACTCAGTGTTTACAATTTAACCCTGAGTGAATCCAATAGCAGGTATTTAATGTTATCCTGGTACTGAAAACTTTTGTTCCTTGCCCCTTAATCTGAAATTATGTCCGTAGAAAGATACTGCAAGCTCAGTATTGAACCCCAGTATCCATCAATCTGCTCCTGTTTCGATGTTCTTGACTGGATATTGTGAACATCAAAACCAATAGGACATTCTGACATGGTCATTACAATTAGGACAGAATGCAATTTGAAGTTTACACTGGTTCATGTTGGGAGTGAGATAGAGTTAATAGGAGAACATAATCTCCAGGAGGGATGGGCTCCTAGAAGGAGAAGTGGTTTGGCTTAATGAATCACAGTAAGTGCTAATGTGCTTTATTGTTTCTGGAAGACCAGCAAAGAGCTAGCGAAAAGCTAAGGGGATTTAACACAGGCTGGGAGAAACAAAGCAGTTAAAATGTCCTGCAGTTATATTGTCACCGTGTTTTACTTCAAAGAGAGTGCAAATATCACTTTTCCTGTTGTAAATGCAATTGGGCAGTGGGTGTACATCACTAAAGACGTGTTGATTGAATCCCACGTGCCCATTGCACGAGGAAAGCCTTTTACGGAGAAAAAAGGGTGATGGTGGCAGGAAAAGAGGGAAGTTCAGAGGCAGGGATGTTTATGCTTCTTTTATTTGGGTCTCTCACTTGGAGAAATTGCTGTTGACAATAATAAATATGTCGTGAGATGTAATGTGGGCGGCTTTTTAAAAATACAGACATGGAGGCGTAGTGCTATGGAACGGTGCTAAAAGGACATGCTTGTTTCTTTTTCTTCTTCATTCTTTTTCTCTCTTTGCTGTAAACAGAATAAGCTACCCTTGGGAATAAGAATGATTCGGAGCCTCCGCTTCTTCCTACTTGCTGTAGGCCAGTGATTTCCAAACATTCTGGTTATGTACGCACTCAAACTGCTAGTTTGGGAAGCAGTGCAGACAATACATTAGCCACAATTCACATCTATGTTGTCATTCCTTATGAAATACTGTGTTTTTGATGCATTTTCCCCAAACCAGCTTTGACTCAGATTTAGAAAAGGAACAACTTAGCTGTGTTTTAAGCCAATAGTGTGCACATAGCTTTTAAGCCAATAGTGTGCACATACCTTTTAAGCCAATAGTGTGCACACAGCACACATCTTCAAGGTACCCTTTCTACACTGTACTGTTAAGTAATGGGTGAACATATCAGACGACACAGCGATTCTTCAAACAGCTCTTGTTTATTCACAGGCCAGAACAGAACTGAACTGAAGGGTTCAGCCAGCCTGCTTATATAGAGCTCCACTAGAACGCAACAGTAACCATTTTCTGTAACTATCCAATCACCGAACGTCACTTTCGATCCCTTATTTGCATATGTGGACCTGAACTATCTACAGTATCCCCCTGCTGGCCCAGGGAGAGAACATCAGTACATAACACATACGCTGAGCAGCGCATGAGTATCAGAGCTCCTGTGTTACAGAGATTTCTGGAGGACACTTTGGTGCCTATCTAGCTGACAAGGGACGCCACTGGGTCTCATTGCTGCCCCACAGGAACTGAGAGTGCATTCTAGGACATCCTCAGCACCTTACCATTAAATGATATCCATGATGGCAAATCTGGGTACAATGTCTCAGTGGATTTTGGCAGTCAGTTGCCCCACTGAACTGGGGCTAAAATTTGCAAAGTTTCCTCTAGTCTTTTTGTAGGATACATTTAAAGGCAGAAAGTTCAAGCCTAATTTCCACACTTTTTACCTAGGGCTCAAAGTGATTGGAAGATATCTTCGATGTAATGAAATGATTAGTGAAGGGACCATGCTCACAACAAACTCTTTCTGCTTCCCAGTCAGAGTATAATGCATATAATGTGCCGGGAAAAAGATATTGGTTTTCCAGATTTAACTTACAGATAAAGTAGTTTATGGTGTTTGGAGTTTTAGCCCATCTGCTGCAAAAGTTGTTACCTGCATGAACATTTCCACCATTTATTCTGCTAATTGCTATTGTGAAATATACAGATACTTCTTTTGAGTACTGAAAGCCAAGTTGGGATTCTATCTATCATCTATCTATATCTATCTATCTATCTATCTATCTATCTATCTATCTATCATCTATCTATCTATCTATCTATCTATCTATCTATCTATCTATCATCTATCTATCTATCTATCTATCTATCTATATCTATCTATCTATCTATCTATCTATCTATCTATCTATCTATCTATCTATCTATCTATCTATCTATCTATCTCTATCTATCATCTATCTATCTATCTATCTATCTATCTATCTATCTATCTATCTATCTATCTATCATCTATCTATCTATCATCTATCATCTATCATCTATCTATCTCTATCTATCTATCTATCATCTATTATCTATCTATCTATCATCTATTATCTATCTATCTATCTATCTATCTATCTATCTATCTATCTATCTATCATCTATCTATCTATCTATCTATCTATCTATCATCTATCTATCTATCATCTATCTATCTATCTCTGTGTTAAGATGTACAAGTTTTCACACTAGTCTCCAAAGTGACTATGTTGTTTAGTTTTAGCTTAATATATAAGCCCTGCTTTCCTATTAAAATAATAAATAAGGCAGCTTACAATAAGACATAATGCAATATAACAAAACTATAAAATTACAAATGCAATTGTTCCACCCCCCAAAAGCACTATGCCTTTTTCTCCAGTAACTGAGATTATCACCAACATAGAGGCTAACTATGCAAAAGAAAAACCTTGATAAAGGTTAGATTAAACACTTCAACTTGAATTTTGAACAAGTTGTCTTAGTCTTTGACCAAATAATTATGCGAAGACACATTCTCTCTTCCCCTCCCCTTCTCTTTTAAAAGTAGTTTGTACAAGAATTTAGCATCATTTAGTTTTCAGTTTACTTTGGAAAAGTTTTGAATGTGCTGGACTTCTTAAATGAGTTGCTCAAGACCAGTGAATAGAATTCTAAATAACCACCATTATGAAAATATAAAACCACCAGTATGAAAATATATCTGAGCACACGGTCTCTGAAACTCAAAAGGGTTCCTGAAATTGCAATGGACAGATCAGATCAGTTTCATCTTGAGATAATCAAAAAAGAAAATCAAGCTAGCACACTCCTGATACTCCTTTCCTGACCCGTAATCAAGAATGTGATCATGGACTACAAAGTATTAGTTGAGATAGAGATCCAAACCTGATTTATAATGTTCTTCCTTCAAAATGATTATCCTTCTTTCTTTTGTCCCAGCAATAGCCTGGCTGGGCTTTGTTTCTTTTAGGTACCGATATCTATTTCATGGTGCCAGGAGTCTTCTGTTATGATTGAGTCAACTCTAGACCCATTGAGGCAGTTGATCCTTCACGCAATGGCATGTTTCAATAGGGCAGGAGTGGGGTGCCATTGCTTGGTGCTTAGGTTCCTCAGTTCCTGCCGGCCATTTTGACAGTCACTGTCAGTCACCTGGTGTCATCATGATACCAGGTGAAACATTTTCCTTTGCCCTCTTGGTTTGAAATCAAACCATGCTGGAAAAGGTTCAGGACTTTTCCAGCGTTGACAACCAGCTGATTGCTGGTACAGTGGTACCTCTGGTTACGAACTTAATTCATTCTGGAGGTCCGTTCTTAACCTGAAACCGTTCTTAACCTGAGGTACCACTTTAGCTAATGGGGCTTCCCGCTGCCGCTGTGCCACCGCCGTGTGATTTCTGTTCTCATTCTGAGGTAAAGTTCTTAAACCAAGGCATTACTTCCAGGTTAGCAGAGTCTGTAACCTGAGGTGTTTGTAACCCGAGGTACCACTGTACTTGCAAAGCCTAGTGGCAAGAGCTGATGCTAACTGATTTTTCAGAAAATGATCTTTCATGATTTTTCATATTCTTATCAAATAACTACATGATGTTCCTTCAACATTTGGTGAAGCTGTTTGTTGAACAGGAGTAGGTTTGCGTTTGTGGATCAGTTTGGACTTTGGCACAGATCTGTATCCTGCTGTCCACAAAAACAATGTAGAATTGTGCAGCTGACCAGCTGGTTCCCAAGCTACTAAAATATTTAGAAAATAGAAGGGAATCACATCCCGTGGAAAAGATTACTTTCTATTTTTTCCTTCTTCTGGTGGTGAGGATAAAGAAGCATTGCAGAAGCCCTTCTCACACACTCCAAGTAAGGATGAAGGGTTTGCAAGCTAGAGATAAGGTTATCACCCTCGACAAAGCTCACAGCCTGCCACATTGCGTGTGATGGTTCAGTGGCAGAAGTAAGATGTGAGAATGGTCAGAGGGAGACAAGGATTGAAGTGCAACATTTCTGCATGGACAGCATTATACCAAATACTATCAGATGATTCAGAACACTTTTCTTTATAGAAAAGCTTCATCGGTGGATGTCAAGCCATGCTTGATAGAGGCTTTGTAGCCAAGGGTCTTCTTCATTTCCTGAGAAAACCATGGCAGCAGCCCATGGTGCTCCATGCCAACATGAACAGGGGGCAAAGAAAATATTTCTTGTATTGCAGGGGGTTGGACTAGATGACCCTCGGGGTCCCTTCCAACTCTACAATTCTATGATGACCAGAAGTTGTGATAATGAAACATTTCTTCCTTTCGTCTGATGAGCACTGCTTTCCATAGTGGTCATGGCAGGGATCTAGGAGAGAAAGCACATTTGCCCCACCAAAAGAAAACCTACACAAAGACTCTAAAATGATGCAGCAGAAGTCAGCTTCCTCAGCAAGGAAGTGCAAAGAAGAGGGAAAGAGACTTGCCTCCCCCCAGTGGCGTAGCGTGGGGGGTGCAGAGGGGGCCGGCCGCACCGGGCGCAACATCTGGGGGTTAGGGTTAGGGGGCGCAAATCCACGGGTTAGGGGGTGCAAATTACTTGCCTTGCCCCGGGTGCTGACAACCCACACTACGCCACTGCCTCCCCCCACCCTCAGTCATTCCCAGCTGAGCGACTAGCTCCTCCCAGGCCATGATTTTAATAATAATAATAATAATAATAATAATAATAATAATAATTTTTATTTATACCCTGTCCTCCCCGGCCAGAGCCAGGCTCAGGGTGGCTAATACCAGTAAAATTACAATAGAAACATAATAGGGAGAAAAAAACACCCGAAACTCCCCAATTTAAAATACAGGTTAAAATGCAATTTAAAAAGCAGCCTCATTTTAAAAGTAGCCCATAAATCAAAACCGTAAGTGGAGGGAAGACATAAGGGTCAGATTGAGTCCAAACCGAAAGAACAGCTCTGTCTTGCAGGCCCTGCGGAAAAATGTCAAGTCCCGCAAGGCCCTAGTCTCTTGTGACAGAGCGTTCCACCAAATCTGGGCCAGTACTGAAAAGGCCCTGGCTTTAGTTGAGACCAATCTAACCACCTTGTGACTTGGGACCTCCAAGGTGTTGTCATTAGTGGACCTTAAGGTCCTCCGCGGGGCATACCAGAGCAGCAGAAGCAGCTGGGAAGGGAGAATAGGAGTTGGGGAGGGTAGTTTTATAAGTTGTATGTCTTGGTTTCTCAGTTTACTCCTTTTACATGGTTTTTGTATGTATTGTGGTATTTTATGCATTGTGACTTGCAGTTATTTTTATTGATCAATGTTTAATAATTTTTTATTGTAATAGTTAACAGTGAATTTCTGTTTATTATTTGCTGATGTTTTGGGAGTTAATTTTATCGTGTACTATTGTATTTTAAAAGATGATTGAATATTACTTTATTTAATAGAAGTCATTCCATTTTTAAAGTTACGTTTTATTATGACTTTTTGCGTTGGAACAAATTATTATTGGATGTGTGTTCTTTGTTGTATATTTTGTTGCTGTAGATCACCTTGTGTATAGTAATGCAGAAAGGTCGTGTACAAATTAAAAGTGAAATGAATTGACAATGTCTGGAAGATAGGGCACAACAGCAGCCAGCGAATGAGAGGTCAAACACTAAGGCAGTCTTGTACTGTTGTTGAACTGCCCTGGACAGACTTGTGCAGATATGGGAAGTATAAGAACATAGACCAAAAAGCTACGAGTCCATTCAGGAATGCTCTGTCCCATGAGACTAGGGCGCTGCAGGATTTAACCTTCTTCTGCAGGGTCTGTAAGACAGAGCTATTCTGCCTGGCTTTCAATTTGAATTTAGCCTGATCTTTTATTCCCCTCCCTTCCCTCCCCCTCCCATTTTTATGAAGATTACCAGCTCTGGGACCCCACAGCTAATTCTCCCCTGACCTCCTTGCTGGCCCAAATAGGAGTAATTTAGCCAGCTAGCCCTGGTGACTATTTAATGTTTATTGGATGGATTTCCCCCCTAAACTGATTTTTGAACTTTGAATTTATTGTTATTCATGCTTTTATACTGTATTTTATGCTGTTTTTTGTTGTATCACAATTAAGTGTTTTAAATTTGTTGTTAGCTGGCCTGAGCCCGGTTTTCTGAACCAGGAAGGGCGGGGTATAAATAAAAAAATATTATTATTATTATTACAGTGGTACCTTGGGTTACATACGCTTCAGGTTACAGACTCCGCTAACCCAGAAATAGTGCTTCAGGTTAAGAACTTTGCTTCAGGATGAGAACAGAAATCGGGCTCCGGCGGTGCAGCGGCAGCAGGAGGCCCCATTAGCTAAAGTGGTGCTTCAGGTTAAGAACAATTTCAGGTTAAGTACGGACCTCTGGAACGAATTAAGTACTTAACCCAAGGTACCACTGTATTCACAAGGATGCGTATCTGCTGAGACTGACTTCGATTGGATAGTTTGAGTTTGGGGAGGGAAATTTAAAATATACTTTTGTAGACTTGGGGGGGGGGAAGCATTGGGAGCTAGAGCAGTGTTTCCCAACCTTGTGCCTCCAGCTGTTTTTGGACTACAATTCCGATCATCCCTTGCCACTGGTCTTGCTAGTCAGGGATGATGGGAGTTGTAGTTCAAAAACAGCTGGAGGCACAAGGTTGGGAAACACTGAGCTAGAGCATTGCTGAGCTGGGTGTCAATCTGGTTCTTGAATGGAATAAGGAAGAGCCTCAGAGAGCTGGGAACTGCTTTGCCCCCAGAGTGAGTGTGTATGTGCATGCATGCGCGCACATGTATGTGGGGTGGGAGTCTGTGGTCTAACCCATTACTGTGCCATGCAGCTATTTTATCTAATACTGTAAATGTCTTCTTTTTCAAGCAGATACCAATTTTGTCCTGGGCAATGCCCAGATAGTGGATTGGCCCATTGTGTACAGCAATGATGGATTTTGCAAGCTCTCGGGATACCACAGAGCAGAAGTTATGCAAAAAAGCAGCACCTGCAGGTATTTCAGGGCAGATTTGCTTTCCATTCGGTAACTTGCAAATGTTGCTTTGTTCTTGCTCGGGTTGAATGAAAACAATCTGATCAGCCCACTGGTCAGTTTAATCTTCCCCAGGCTGTAGAAACCACAGCTGCATTTTGTGGCTGAGAGAGCAGGACTTATTCAGGAGGGAGCTTTTAGGATAGGGATGAGGAACCTGTAGCCCTTTAAATGTTGCTGGGCTCCAGCTCCCAGCCACCCCAGCTAGCATAGCCAGTGTGCTGGTCCCAGGGGGGGAGGGGGTTACCGTGCGGCGTGGTCTGAGTCCAGTCCTAGGTTGAGGGTATGGAGGCTGTCCGTCAAGGGCAAAGCGGGGTCCAAGGCAAGGAGCCGGGCGTGGTCAGGAACTCTGGAAGAGCAGGAACAGGTTACCAACGATGTTGCTCCTACAACCTGGGACTGGGCTGACTGGCCTTTATCTCCTCTGAGGCATAGGCCCACAGGGGACTTGTCTCTCCTGGCCTTAAGGCGAGCACTCCTCCTGTGATAACTTAGTTTCCTTTGCCTCTCTGCCCTGAGCCTCTGCAGCTCCGGAGAAGCTGGAGGGTTACTGGACCCAGAGGCAACCTCACCTTCCCCTGACAGGGCTGGGAGAGGAGCACCTGCAGGCAATGGGTCCTCAATCACCTCTGGAGCCAGAGCGGATTCAGCTGGTGTCTGCTCCTGAGGATCCGGCACAGGTGAGGGCCCTTCAGGTTCAAGCCCCTGCCGCAGCTCAGCCGGCCCTGGAGGCAGGGACTCCTGTGCAGGCTGGGATTCCTCAGGTTCAGCCTCTGAATCCAATTCCCAGGCCATCACAGCCAGGGGTGATGGGAGTTGCAGTTTAACAGCATCTGGAGGGGCCCAGGTTCCTCATCCCTCCAAGAGTGTAAGATACAGTAATGTGCAGATTCATCATGTTTGGCACCAGTAAACCACACAGGAAGGATACCAAACACGAAACTAGCAAGATCAAAATGCAGATAGGTTGGTCTGCCATAGTCAAAACAAAAAAATTCCTTCCAGTAGCACCTTAAAGACCAACTAAGTTAGTTCTTGGTATGAGCTTTCGTGTGCATGCACACTTCTTCAGATACCTATCGTCGTATCTGAAGAATCTGAAGAATTCTTCGTATCTGAAGAAGTGTGCATGCACACGAAAGCTCATACCAAGAACTAACTTAGTTGGTCTTTAAGGTGCTACTGGAAAGATCAAAATGGTCATGGCACTTTTGTATTCTCTCCTTCTTTTAAAGTACTTAGCAGAAAATTAAAAAAATTCCATTTTGTACTCACAGCAATCTTGTGGGGACGTTAGTTTGAGAGGCCTTGCCTCATCCAAGGTTGCCTAGATAACTAAACTGGAATCTGCACCCAGGTTTCCCTTGTCAAAGTCCAAAATCTCGCTTACTACACTGGTGGCCTTCAAGTCATGACCCATGCTCTTCATGCTCTAAGGTAGTTTGAAACATTGTCATGCTGGCATTTTTTGTGTGCAAACAACTTGGGATGAATGGTTGACAAACTGGCCATCTAGGAACAAGGCTGGCTCCTGTCTGAAAACTACAATTCCCTGGGTTAATAACATAGGAAAAGCCATCTAGACCAATGGCTCATCTAGTCCATGATCCTGACCTCACAGTGGCCAACCAGATGCCTATGGAACATCCTTAAGCAGAACCTGTGCACTCTTACATCCTGTGGTTTCCAGCATCTGGTGTTCAGGAACATGGCTACTGCCAATGACTAGGCAGAACATAGTCGTCATGGCTAGTAGCCATTGATAGCCTTTCCCCGGTTTTCTAAGAAGAAAAATGTTTAAAATGTGCAGGTACACACACACACACACACACATGTACAGAGGGAGAGAGAAATGGTGCAACAAAAAGAAGAGAATATAGTGTCAGGGACCGTGCTGCACAGATGAGGAATGGTGGGAGCTTCCCCCTCTCCCTGCTCCTGAACAGGATCCTGAATATTCCCAGGAGCAGTGGGACAGTATAGATTTGGAACTGCGGTTAGCAGAGGGACATAGTTCAGAAGACAAAAGTTTGGAGGAACTGGGAGGGGGGGTGAACAGCTAGGAGGAGAAGAACAGGGAGAGAGAGAGAGTTAACAGACTCTGGTTCACTGGAAAGTGTCCAGCTGTCCAGTCCAAGGTCAAGGAGATTAGATAGGGTAGCTGCACAGAAGGCATGGTGGTTGCGAGATCAGGTTGCAAGCAGCGGAAGTGACTAAGGGGGAAGTGGGTGGAAACCTTAATTGGGAGCACCTTTACTCCGAAATGGATTCTTTGTTCTTGAGCTGGGATCATTAAAATCTCTTTAAATGGTAAGAGACGATTTTTGCTTTGTTCTGCTTACCCACGGCCAAAGGGAGGGAGGAAACCGCTCTCCCCAAGCCTGACATATAGTAAGCTGATTTTTTAAAAAAATATAAGAGTCCAAATACTTCAAACAAAAGTCTCTTCTTCATGGGAATAGTTAGTGTCAACAAACAAGCTTCAGTGGCTAAGTATGCAAATCCTACTGAGAGTACCCCAATAGTCATTAATATATTTTTGTAAATGTCTTGTTGTGTCAATATGCTTTGCCTGTGACTGCCTTCTATCTTACTTTGAACGTCTTTCCACTTTCCCTGCAGTTTTATGTACGGAGAGCTGACTGACAAAGACACCATAGATAAAGTTCGACAGACGTTTGAGAACTACGAGATGAACTCCTTTGAAATCTTGATGTACAAGAAGAACAGTAAGTCAGGTTTTTCACTCACCTTTCAACAGTGCCACGTTGAAACCAGAAATGCAGGCAGGAGAGCAGATCATGAGATGTGGTTTAACAAGACATCATCGCTGCTACAGGAATGGCACTGGGAGTACTATTCCCCCCTGCCCTTTCCTTGGCACTAACAATTTTCAGGAGGTGTGAGTGATGAGAATTATACCTTTACTTGGAGTACAGTAACAGGATTGCCAATCATAAATTGTAACTGGAAGCATCAGTGAGTGTAAGTAAACACTCTTTTTACAGAGATTGGATACCTGACTAATTACAGCAGCCATCACAACCTGGTGTCCTCAATGCAGACATTGTTGGAATACAACTCCCATCAACCCCAGGCAATATGTGCTGGTCTTTTACCTCCAGATATTGCTGGACTACAACTCCCATCATCCTTGACCTCTGGCCTGAGGCTGAGGGTAGGGAATCTGGAGGGTTGCAGATTCCCTACCCCTGTTTTAAGGAAGGGGTATTAAGCTGTCTTTCTGCCATTAGTGACCTTCTTATTGAAGAAATCCTGACATGGTGCTGCAGAATCCCAGCATTCTCCAAAACACAGATTTAAAAGCCTAATCCCAAATTTATTCTGGCCTTTGATACCTGAAACACATTCCATTTTTTGTGATTGCCTTCTTCCTCCCTTCCCCCTTTTCTTTTATTATTCTTATTCTTTTATTTTGACAAAGTAATAATCATAAATAAATAAGAATAAAAATGTGCACCCCACCACCGAGACCATTCCTTTGTAACTATTCAATCTCCCAAAATTTCATCACCTCTTGTGATAGTTTGACCCCTTTCCGTTTTAAGTTGTAGCCCACACTGGGACCTTAGGGTGAAGAGGGAGGTAATAAATCAAAATCATCATCACCATCATCTGAAGGACAGGGGACAATTATTTTATTTGGGTTTCCCAGTTTCCTTCCTCAGGAGGCGTTGATAGCCACCAACTTGGATGGCTTTAGAAGAGGATTAGACAAATTCATGGAGGACAGTGCTATCAATGGCTACTAGTGATGATTGTTATTCTCTGGCTCCACTGTCAAGAGACATTACGCCTTTGAATGCCAGTTACAGTGGTACCTCGGGTTACATGCACTTCAGGTTACATACGCTTCAGGTTACAGACTCCGCTAACCCAGAAATAGTACCGTGGCATGGCAGCAGCAGGAGGCCCCATTAGCTAAAGTGGTGCTTCAGGTTAAGAACAGTTTCAGGTTAAGAACGGATCTCTGGAACGAATTAAGTACTTAACCCGAGGTACCACTGTACTGGGAACTGCAAGTAGAAAGAGTGCCATTGCCCTCAAGTTTTGGTCACGGGTTTCCCATGGGCATCTAGTTTACCACTGTGAGAACAGAATTCTGGACTAGATGGGCCGCTGGTCCGATCTAGCAAGGTTCTTCCTGTGTCCTTCCTGACTGCAAGCCTCAGTGTTGGCAATCTGGTTGCTTGTCTGTTTTCAGAGACTCGGCGTGCTCTTACAAGGACCGAATAACGCCTCCCTACCCGATCGTTCCCTTGCCTTGTCATCTTTTATTCATGTTCAGCTTGTTCCCTTCCTGCCTATTATAGTACAGCCTGAAGTACTGCTCCTTCTGAGACAGGATTCTGCTCGGGGCAGTTTTGCAGCACAAAGTGGCCAGCGCTAATCTGTAGGAAAGGATAAGAGCACCGGGAGAACCACTCAGATTCCTGTTGGACTCCTTTTGTTCTGTACAGGGATGTACACCCCACCTGAAGTTTCAGGACTACCTGGAGGTGCCAGGGATTGAACCTGGGACCTTCTGCAGGCAAAGCAGATGCTCTGCCACTGAGCCATGGGCCTGGATAGCTCAGTTGGTTAGAGCATAGTGCTCTAACCATAGTGCTCTAACCATAGTTTAGAGGTCCTGGGCCCTAAGGAAGTTAGACTATCCTCCACCAGGGCCAGGGCCTTTTCAGTGCTGGCTCCGACCTGGTGGAATGCTCTGTCCCATGAGACTAGGGCCCTTCAGGATTTAACCTCCTTCCATGAGGCCTGTAAGACAAAGCTATTCCGCCTGGCCTTTAATTTGAATTCAGCCTGATCTTTTATTTCCCTTCCCTTCTCTTCCCTCCCCCTCCCCTTTTATGAAGATCACCCGCTCTGAGACCCCACAGCTAATTCTCCCCTGACCTCCTCGCTGGCCCAAGTAGGACCAATTCAGCCAGCTAGCCCTGGGGATTATCTAATTTTTTATTTTTATTTTTATTGTTATTCATGCTTTTATACTGTATTTTATGCTGCTTTTATAATTAAGTGTTTTAAAGTGTTTTAAATTTGTTGTTAGCCGCTCTGAGCCCAGTTTTTGAACCAAGAAGGGCGAGGTATAAATAAAAAAATTATTATTATTTATTATGATAACACCAAGGTTGCAGGTTTGATCCCCACACGGGACAGCTACATATTCCTGCATTGCAGGGGGTTGGACTAGATGATCCTCAGGGTCCCTTCCAGCTCTCCATTTCTATGATCCCCCACAAGTCCTGTTGGTGTTAGTTTAAATCTGTTGCACCCCCCCCCCCCAGGACTCATTTAAAAGCATACTAAAGAGACAACCAACCGATACATCATTTCAAAAGAGCTGTTGGGTTGACGACTTATTTTTCTTCTTTAACCACTTTTCAGATATTTCTAGTTCAACAGAGTAACCTCAGCCCTTTCTGATTCTTCCTCGGGGGAATGAAATAGGATTTCTTCATCTTAACATGTAGCGTTCTGACCTATTGACCCTCTTCTCAGCCAGCCCACGGATGGGTTCGATGGCAGACAAGCGTGAAGGAAGAAGCCTTTTAAGATGCTGGAAATGGCTTTGCTGGGTCTATCAGCATAACTGCACTATGCTTTCCTCCCGGGAAGCTGTGAAGGGCCAGGTCCACCCCCCACCCCCCGCTTCTCACTATGTGTTCTGCTTGCTAGGATGGAGCAGTTAGTACCTCGCCGAATTTCCGGTGCATTAATCTTAAAAGCAGTCGGTCAGATGCAAGAGATTTCGCTCGGCTTATGTATCTAAAAACTTCGTTTTCGCCCGCATGGCCTGCCTAACCCATCCCGATCGCAGGCACTTGACTTGCTCACTAATGAATCCTGGGAAGAATGCTTCCTGCATCATGTACAGCAGCAGCAGCAGCATTAAAAATGAATAGTGTAATATTGATTGAGGGAGTTTCAAAGGTCAGCTGTAACTATTATGTAACCAAAACTCAGCCGTCTGCTTTGCTATAGCCAGTAATTACAGGAGAGGTGACACATGCCCAGCTTTCGTAGCAGGCCTGGTGTGTAGCTGGTATACCCGGCTGGGGTAGCATTTAGTCCAATCCTATACATGTCTACTCAGAAGTAAGCCACACTGAATTCAGTGGGACTTACTCCCAAGTAAATGTGATTTAAAGGGAGGGAGGGAGGCTTATAGAATTGTTGAGCTGGAAGGGACCCTGACGACTATCTAGTCCAACCCCCTGCAATGTAGGAATATGCAGCTATCCCACACAGGGATCAAACCTGCAACCTTGGCATTATCAGCATCACGCTCTAGCCAACTGAGCTATCCAGGCTTGGGGAAGCAGGGCAGGTGGATAGTGGGAGGTGGTTTGCGGTGTGTGAACAAGCCAAGAATTCATCTGTTGCTCAGGTGTTAAGCCAAGTCATAGAACTATTTTATTTTTATTTTGTAATTATTAATACTGGTTGATGGCTTGCCTTCCAAGCCACTGTCTCAAGGCGTGTTGCATATAAGATAATTGTAAAGGGTTAAATTGTAAAGGAGTGCCTGGTATGCTCTGGTCCATGGGGTCACGAAGAGTCGGACACGACTAAACAACAACAATAACAAAGGGTTAAAAACAACAAGTATATTTAAAACAAGGCGAAAACCCTAACAAGCAGTAAAGACCCAGCTGGGGGAGCCTGTTGGAATAAAGCAGTCTTCATTTGTTCCCAGAAAGTGCAGATAGTGGGCACATTGTTCCACAGGATGGGGGCAGCCACACTAAAAAGCCCTGCTCCAAGTTCAGTGGAGTGAGCTTCTGAGATCTTTGGAACTCTCCTGCCGACAGCAGTGATATACTCTGTATGTAAAAGATAAGCCGGTCTCTCATGTAACCTAGTCCTGAGCTTCATAGGGCCTTATATGTTAGTTATACAGTCATAACTCTGCTCCTGAACACCTTGGGAGTTGAACGTTTTGGCTCCCGAACGATCAAAAAACGGAAGTGAGTGTTCTGGTTTTCGAGCATTCTTTCAGAAGCTGAACATCTGGTGGGGCTTCTGCAGCTTCCGATTGGCTGCAGGAGCTTCCTGCATCCAATCAGAAGCTGCACTTTGGAAGTCAAACGTTTCAGAAGACGAACGGACCTCCGGAACTGATTCTGTTGACTTCTGAGATACGACTGTATGGGCCTTATATGTCAGCCCCTTGACTTTGGCCCAGTAGCTGATTGGTAGACACCGTAAATCCTTCAGGGTCTTATGCGCCTGTGGTAATTTGCTCCCATGAGCAATTTAGCCACCACATTCCACAGCAGCTTCAGCCTTTGGAGAAACCCCCAAGCTGCCCCTAAGTATTTATTTGCTTTTTTTAAAAAAATAATCTTTTCAGACGGTTGCTGTCTCCCCAAGTGGCTAATGCCAAGGAGAAGGGCACTGGAAGCAAAAAGGAAGTCTGTTTTGAAGGCCAGAACAAACTGCTGAGCTATGATTCTGTGAGGAGGCATTTTTATCCATGCCGATCTCCCCTTGCTGATGTCCTTGCCTGAATAGCAATTGATGGCCCTTGTTCCTCTGAATGATGGATGGGGCCAGAATGTCCTTGCTTCTTGCATCTGCGGTCCCAGAGCAACTGTCAGTCAGAGCAGAGCATTCTTCTGGTCAAAGAGCAGAGGGAAGTGGTATCCCTGCAGCTGCTCCTTCTTTGGCTGGTGGAAGTTGGTCTCCATCTTGCTGTGATGTTTGCTTGGGATGCAGGAGTGGAACCTCATAGTCACCTTGGTGCCCTGGCTGATGGTAGGTGGGGGTAGAGTGTGCTGCCTTCAACTCTGTGGCCCCAGGGTAATTTTAAAGCTTTGAAGCTCACCTCGACTCTGAGGAGAACTTTATGACCCCTCCAAACCTTATATCCAAGCTTCGTGAGTTTTCCCAACGTTCCCCCCAAAATGAGCAGAGACAGGGTTATGTAATGTGAGACAGGCTGCATAATTTATACATGTTGTGACGATTTCCTTGGGAAGGGAATCTGGATCAGCTGCCCTGAGCGGTGTATTTACACTAGAACGGTGGGATATGAATGCTCTAATAAACAAATAAAATAAATTATGTCAATGCAGACTATCTGTTTCTTGGAGAGTATACACAGTCTAGGCCATGTGATTACGGTATTCGTTGCACTCAAAGACCCCCTCAACAGTTGCATTTCAACAGTGACCTCAATTTCTGCATTTTGTGACTGGTTGCAAACAGATCCATTCTCTCTCCCTCTCTCTCTATATAAAAGAGAGTTGAAAGGAGCAAGATAGCACTATTATTTCCCTTGATGAACATCCTTCTTTCTTTTGAACTACTCTGACCTCCATTCAAAGAAGGTTTGCATGCTTTTGAAGCAAAACCAAAATTCTCATTCCTTCTCCTGTAATGTTGGACTTCTTGCAGGTAGTAGAATGCTAGGATTCCAATGGAAAAAGGTGGGGGCATGGAGGGGGCTTACTTATTTTATTGCATCCTTGCACTGCTGTTGTTCATCAGAAGTACAGGAATGTGCTTCCGCTGACCAGCCAAACTAACCAAATATCAATGAAGATAGTTGCATCATTGGAAATCTAATTTACAGATGGGAACTGCAACAAAATGTTGCAGCATGGAGTGCTTCCTGTTCAGGATTCCAGCCACTCCATTCTCATTTCCCTCAGTTTCCCATTCCCTCTCTCTCACTGACAGCGAGCATTCTATAGCCACTTACTATGTTCCACTCCCACTTCGGGTTTTTCCCCTTAATATTTTGCATAGTTCTGCAAATGCCAAGTTTCCCCCAAGCCTACTTACACCTTCCTCTTGTGCAAAGATTGTGCTGATTTGATGTGGGAGCTGTGGTTGGCTAAGGGTGCCGAGAGCTGTTAGAAGACTTCCCCTCCCAGAACTACAGTTCCCAGAGTTTCTTGGGCAGAAAGTCTGATTCTTAAACCACTCTGCGAATTGTAACTCTGTGAGGGAAGTAAGGGTCAATAACTCTCAGTAACCTCAACACACTACAACTCCCAGGATTCTTTGGGGGAAGCCATGGCTATTAAAGTGGTATAACAGTGATTTAAATGTGTGGTGGGACTCCCTGGGGCTTGGTGGGCCTCACAGAGAGCAGTCAAAGGGTGAATGTGACCTGTGGACCACATGCTGTCCACTGATGCTGTACAAGTTACTGAGAAGTAAGCCCCATTGAATTCAATGGGGCACATTCCCAGGTAAGTGGGTATATGTTTGCAGTCAGTTGTTTCTGCTGGTCTGCTGCCACCGTATAACCTTTTGTCCTTCTGTTTGTTTGCTGAAGCAATGCCTCTCCCCGTTAAACAATATGGTTGGCATGCTGTACAGCTTTTATGTCATTGACCAGTTTTGTGTGTGTGTTGTTTTTCCCCCAGGGACTCCTGTTTGGTTCTTTGTGAAAATTGCTCCAATTCGAAATGAACAGGACAAAGTTGTTTTGTTTCTTTGCACGTTCAGTGACATAACAGCTTTCAAGCAGCCAATAGAGGATGATTCGTGCAAAGGTTTGTTCTTGGCTCTTTATTTTTTTTGGGGGGGGGGACACAAATGCATATTTAAAATATGTACAGTGGTACCTTGGTTTGCAACCATTTTGGATTACAACCACGTCAAACCCAGAAGTGCATGTCCCTTTTTTTAAAGATTACAACCCATTTTCTTCGGATTACAACCCTTTTTTTATGGAGGCCCCATTGGCGAAAGTGTGCCTTGGGTTACAACCTATTTTGGTTCCCAACCGTACCTCCAGAACGGATTATGGTTGTAAACCAAGGTACCACTGTATGTATTCTGGTTTTTTAGAATTCAGCATAACCTAATTTTGCAGAGATTTCTTGGCTCTGTCCATAGAATGATTAAGAATCAGACTGAAGTAGCTACAAATCAATGTATTTGTTAAAAGCCTTTATAATGCTGAGTGTGGTTAGGAGACCCCTAGTTTCCTCCCAAAGCTACAATACCCAGAGTTCCCAGAGGGAAGAGGGAATGATTGACCTAATAATTCTCAGGAGCCTCAACAAACTTCAGCTCCCATAATCCTTTGGGGGAAGCCATGACTGATTAAAGTTGTATTACAGTGCTTCAAATGTGTGGTGCAAATGTGGCCTTAAGAGTATAATGGGGAGAGACTATAACACTGCAGGGACGTGGGTGGCGCTGTGGGTTAAACTACAGAGCCTAGGACTTGCCGATCAGAAGGTTGGTGGTTCGAATCCCCGCGACGGGGTGAGCTCCCGTTGCTCGGTCCCTGCTCCTGCCAACCTAGCAGTTTGAAAGCACGTCAAAGTGCAGGTAGATAAATAGGTACCGCTCCAGAAGGAAGGTAAACGGTGTTTCCGTGTGCTGCTCTGGTTCGCCAGAAGCAGCTTAGTCATGCTGGCCACATGCCCTGGAAGCTGTCTGCAGACAAACCCCGGCTCCCTTGGCCAATAAAGCGAGATGAGCGCCTCAACCCCAGAGTCGGTCATGACTGGACCTAATGGTCAGGGGGTCCCCTTTACCCCCTTTAAGGGTGGGTTCCATTTTTTAAAAAATTTAGCAGTCTAGAGAAAGCTGCCCAGCGAGGAGTTGTTGTGCTTGGAATTTGGGAAACTTGAGTTCAGATCCCTGCTCAGCTATGAAGTTGTCTTAGATGGCTTTCAGGAAGCTACTGTTTCTCTGTGTGATGCATACCTCTCAGGATTGCTACTGTTGTTTATTATTATCGATTGCAAAATTAAATCCTAGACAAAGCTCTCAAAGTGGTTTAACGATAAAGTATGATATAAATCAATACAAATGCAATCCTTTAAAACAGGCCTCAATGAAGCTACATTTAAATCAAGACAGGAGATAAAAGCAGCTATCCACTCAATAAGTAACTAGAGAAGGTTAGGATCTCTGGCTCCTTGTGTGACATAGCTGTGATCACTGCTAATGCAACCAAAGACAGAAACTGGCATCACTATTGAGTAGCTTCCTATTAAAAGGTTAGCTATTGATTTGCCCAAGTGATTGTGAGTAACTGAAGCAGATGTGTGCCTAGTTAGTGACTAGGGACAGACAAATTCAGGAAAGTGAAGAGGGGCCTATTATCTTGAGATGACATAGGGGGAGACATATGAAACAGCAGGGAGAAGCTGCTGTTCATTTCGAGCGCAGATGCTAGAAATGCTAATGTTTAAAGAAATTATAGATCTGCTGTACCCCATAAGCTTCTCAATTATAAGCTAATGTTTGGGATGCACATCACAGAGCTGATTCGCTTTCTAAAGCTGCCTATGTTCACCTTGCAAATGAAACAAATGGGAATCTTTAGAAGGACACGTACTAAATGTAGGTTCTTGAAAAAAATGTCCAGAGCAGTTACAAGAGAGGGAGAGAGACTGAGATGTAAGAGTCCTTACTCTGATGCAAATCCCAGCTTTGTGCATATGCCGCTTCTGACCCAACTAGGTGCCCCACAGTAGGTCGTAATGAGTCCTGGACTCTTCCATAAAAGTTTTGGGAAGGATTCTGGGCTTACTCCAGCTTTGCATGCTGCATCTGCCTTCCTATTTCCCTTTTTAATTGCTCCTTCCATCCACTTCCATGAGGTCATTGCTCCTTGAGGGAGGGGACAAGTGGTGGCACTATAAGTAGGCATGAGGAACCTCAGGCTTGGGGGCCAAATGTGACCCTGCAAGCCCCTCTATCTGGCCCTTAGGACTCATTCTATGTTCTGCTTCCTCCTCAGTCACACCTCCCCTCTCCAGGTCACCCCTCCCTCCTGGCCTTGCTTCACAATCTCTTTTTGCTTGGCTGGAATATGTCATCAAACTTTGATAATGCCTTTTGGTTGCCTGGATGGAGTGTGTTTGTTTGTGTGTGTGTGTGTGTGTGAGAGAGAGAGAGAGAGAGAAAGAGAGAGAAAGAAAGAAAGAAAGAAAGAAAGAAAGAAAGAAAGAAAGAAAGAGAAAACAGAGGTTTTGCCCTCTTTTGCCTTAGGCCACCAGACGTGCCCCCTCCCCGAAGAATACCCAAGTGGGAATGTGGCCCTCAGTCTGATAACAGTTCCCATCCCATGCACCAGAGTCAAGTTGAGGGTCAAACAAGTTGAGGGTCAAACAATGGCAGACCTGGGATATGGGCCTCAGTCATCTGCTGTGGGGTCAGACTGGAGAGGAAGTCAGGACCAAAAGGTAAACCAGGAGACAGGATAAAAAACCCCAAGAGTATCCAAGGATGCAGGACCACATCAGGAGCATCTTGTTGCTCAAGCAAGGCTCAGCTGAATCACGAAGTCCTCTTAAAGTATAGGAAGCCTGCAAATGGTCAGCCCAGGTTTTGACAATTCTCCCCTGTGGAGCTGCCAAGGGAGTTGCACTCAGGTTGTGCAGCAGCTGAGGATGACTGAGCCCTACCTTGAATAAAGTGTGCTAGCTGGACCAGTGGTCTCACTGAGTATAAGAGGCCTTCTTATGTTCTGAGCTGAGTTTAGAATTAATTCATCTTAGTCCAAAGGTTTTGTGTTAACTTGAATGCAGTCTGTGCTGAGTAACAGTGGGTCGTGCTCATGCCTTGGATGAGCTGTTCACTGTCGTAATGAACCAGACTTTGATTGACCGCTGGATGCTCCCAGTGCTTATCGGTCACTCAGGGCAAAAAGCCCTGAATGTGGTGACACTCCTGAACAGCAGATTAGCAAGAGGAATATAGGGATCTGCTTTAAAGCAAATCAGACCATTGGTCCATCTAACTCAGTATTGTCTACACTGACTGGCAGCATCTCTTCAGGGTTTCTGGCCCTGCCTGGAGATGTTGGGGCTTGAACCTGGGACCTTCTCTATGCAAAGCATGTGATCTGTCACTAAGCTAAAGCCCTTCCCCATTGATTAGCCCTGGTCAAGGTGGTGCTGGAAACAGTTGCTTGTGCATGAGGCTTAGTGTTCTGAATGTGAGATTTGGGGATGCATTCTACTAATGGGGAGCTGCTGAGGTTCACACAATAGACTTAGCTCTGCACAATTTTGGACTTTTTTTTTTTAAAAAAGATATTTATTGCGATTTTCAAACAATACAACAAACCTCACACTCAAAGCCGAAATAAAAAAGGACTAAAATAAAAGAAAAAAACACACCATCACAATCAATGAAACAAGCAAAAACAGAAAAATGCAACACAAAACATAAAAAAGAATAAACCTAAAAAAATCATATATATCCAGTTTCTTACCCATAATTTTCATATCCTTCTTTCCTGACTTCCTCACATCTCCTTTTTCTGTGTTCCCTTTTTACACAATCATATTCAGCAATGCCTAACCTTTTTTCAGATCTTATTCTGTGTTGTACCTTTCATCTATTATGTCTCCAATTTTTCCCCTTATACCCTCTTACTTAAGTTTGACATAATGATATTCTAACTTTTCAACCTGATTTCTCATAAAACATTTTTACATATTCTTTTCAACTATGGCACTAATGCCACATTGTCTTTATATCCTGCATCACTTTAACATTCAAATATTTTGCAATGTTTTTGCAGGTAGTCTTTAAATTTCTTCCAATTTTTTTTTGACTTTTCAAAAAGTATTTGAACAGCCTCCTCACTATTCCCCATGGCATAGAATGATCTAATGTTGAAATTTCCTCATTTCAAAAGCAGCTTGTAATGTGGCAAAGGGAGGGGGAAGCTGTTGTTTGAAGGGGGAAATAAAAGCAAGTTTAAAACTGTAAACCTACATATACTTCTTTGGGAGTAAGTCCTACTGCACTGAATGGGAATTCAGAGTAAGTATGAATAGGACTGGGCAGCACCAGGTTCGCAGAAAATCACAGGTCTTTGGATCCTCATGCTGTGCCACGGGGACAGAGCCTGGTTTTGTGTAGTAGCCTCAGCCTTGGAAGTTTTTCTTCCCTTTAATGTCACCCCACTGCTAAAAATAATGAACTGTTTCGCCTGCTATTGGCATTCTGTGCTATAGTCTTAAGTCTGCGCACTTTCATTTGCCTTCGCTGACTAATGAGAATAATCAGTCCTTGTCTATTTTCTGTGTATGGGAGACAGCCATGCCTCTCCTCGGGCTTCTGTAGTGATGTGTTGTAATAAGATTAAGAGAATGTAAACATGGATTCCTGCATTCTAGGGTGCGAGGGGACATTCTCAGTCCTTGTTCCATTATAGATGTTACTGATTTTAGCCTTCCCTCCGGTTCACTTCTCTTCATTCTTGCTATTTTACATGCATGATGAGAACTCTTATCCTCTTATTTCTTCTATAATATTCCAGCCTTTCTCTTATCTAAAACCAGGCAGTGCTATACAGGGACTGTAGTGAGATAAAGCACTTAGACGATGTTTTTTTTAGAATGGGAGCTCTCATTGCTAGTGTTGTCTTGTGTTTGAAGCCATGCCATTTGAGCAAAAAGCCCCCCTTCTCTTTCAAAAAGCTGCTGCTTGTTTGTATGAATCTAGAACAAATTAAAAGCGATATGGCCTGTTGCCTCATCATCACACAAAGGCCCGTAAAGCAAGCCAGTAGGTTCAGCACCACGGACAGCACCAGTGGTTAATACAGTTTATCCACAACATGCATGCATTTAGGTTGCATGTCCAAGCACACTGATCTAGAAGTAAGTCCCATTGGACTTAATGACTTACTTCTGAGTAGACATGCACAGGATTGCACCTTCAGTGTCAAAGTCAGCAAGCCTTAGTTATCGTGGCAGTTGTTCATTCCTCCAATTAATCTTTGCATAAACACAAGGAATCACCTTGTAGCTAGCTGAAAATACAACTATGTTCTACATGGCAAGCTGCTAATGGGAGTTCCTCTCCATGCAGACAGAGCAATTTTCACACAATTTAAACCTGCAATAAGACTAATATTAAGTGAGTTATTCCAGTGCAATCATGCAAAGAGAAGATGTAGTCTACACCATACTCTGTGATCTGCTATCATTCATTCACAGTAAACTCCTAGTCTCTCTCTGTATGTAATATCTTTCACTACATGGCTGCAAACAGTGCTATGTTCTGGGATGCATGGAACTTTTGTGCCTACCCTCTTCTTGACCCCAGCCCCCCACACACTTAATTTCTGTAGCTCAATGGTAAAGCATCTCCTTGGCATGAAGAACATCTCAGGTTTAACTCCTGGTGTCTGGGAGAGATTCTTGCCTAAAAGCCTGGCTAGCCATTGCCAGTCAGTGTAGACAATACTGAGCTCCAGCTGCTTTTGGACTACAGCTAGCATCATTCCTGAGCACTGGTCTTGCTAGCGAGGGATGTAGTCCAAAAACATATGGAGACCCAAGTTTGGGAAACACTGAGCTAGATGGACCCATGGTCTAATTAGTATATATGTGTCCCATGTCCTTTCCCATGTATTAAGAATGTTACAAAAGCCCTGCTGGATCAGACCAAAGCATTCTGTTCTCACAGTGGCCCTCCAGATGCCCATGGGAAGCCCTCCAGTTGGATACAATCACCCAAGAATGCTCCATACTCATGTTTTGGTATACAGATGCATACTGCTTCTGTTTCTGGAGGTAAATATGGTCATCAGGTCTACATTGATAGCTATACCCTCCCAAGCATTATAAACCCAAGTTTATACAGAATTATTGACATTGCGCCTCACCTGCATACTTCATCAATGAATTCTCATATTCCTTGTGTAAACATATGAGCTAATCCTTCTAAATCCATGGTCCTGGAAAGCAGCAAACTCATAATATAATCCGAGGGTTGGAACCCTACTTTTCACCATGCTGTGTCTCATTTGTTGGAGGAGAAAGGTGGTAAGAGGAGGGCATAGCTGCAGTTGTGCAAATTTTGGCTTATTGTTGGAGGGAAGAGGGACCAAATCCATATTAATATAATAATATAATATAATATAATATAATATAATATAATATAATATAATATAATATAATATAATATAATATAATATAATATAATATAATACCACATAAGCACCAGGATAGAAACATTGAGGAACAAATAAGAAATGAAATGTGACAGGAGTGGTGATGGTCTGGATGCCATCCAAACACTGATAGTTATTTCCTGTCACTTCAGTGAAATGAATAGAAGTCACACAGAATCACTGCTTGGTTGATTACTCCATTGGTTGTTTTTAATGAGCCATTATACATCGCAGTGTTACTTCATTAAAGAGAACCCTTCTTATTGAACACAGCAGAGTAAATGTATTAGAGCAGGGATGGGTAACCTTTTCCTTCTTCCTGTTGAGAACTGTATTTCTTGCAGTGGACAGAGCCGGTGCTGCTACAGACACAGCTGAGCCAGAAGTGTTATCTAATCTGGGATAAAGGCTGACCTGCTTCAATTTTCACCATGGCTACTTCAGATTAGAATTCCCACTCCCAGGCAGGTCTACTCAGAATTAAGCCCTAATAGACTTCACAGATGTAATCTCAAGTATACAGGGGGCTATTTTTTATTTCTTTTTGTACCACAGACAAATACTGTCGCTCTTTTGGAAAGCAAGGGATTTTTTTTTATTTCTCAAGGAAATCTGATGGGACAGAACAATGGGGATGAATCAGGATATTCCTAGAATTGCTTTGCACAATATAGCTGGCTGTTTGTAATAACCGTTGTGCAATTTTTTGTATCGCCTTCAGGCTGGGGGAAGTTTGCTCGCTTAACCCGTGCACTCACCAGCAGTCGGGGAGTCCTGCAGCAGCTCGCTCCAAGCGTACAGAAAGGAGAGAACGTCCACAAGCACTCCCGGCTTGCTGAGGTAACGTGTGATTATTATTGCCAGCCCACTTGAATCAATAGTGCCCGACTCTTGGGAACAGCTCACCTGAATTCCAGTGAATTCCAGTGACATAGGAGGTCTATTTGTGGGATGTTTGCTTGGAGCGAATTGGTGGGAAATCACGGGGATTGATAGGAGGCCACAAACTCCACCTGCTGCAGCTAGTGTCCCATCAGTATCTGCTGAGTGTCACAAGATGAGTCACCTTGAGGTGTGGAGGGGCAGGGATAATCTCCACAAACACACTGGGCCTCTAGTGCCCTCTGAGTGTTATGATATCATGGTGCCAGAAGAATACCCTTTGGAGACAAAGTCTTCAAGCAGCAGCAGCAGCAGCAGTGGCAAGGAGGAGGCAGACTCATTCCCTGGTCTATCCTGAGTCAGGTCTTCTGCCCGAGATCCTTCATCCTGTCCCTTAAACCCTGGGGCCTGAAGCATTGAACAGGTGCATTGAATTTGGAAGCATTGAACTGGTGCAGCTCTTGGAGCGCCTTATAAGAACACACCTGCCAAATGTGAATGTAGCAGGTCCTAAGATTGATAAATGCCTGCATATCTTTGACTTTGCTAACACCTGAAAATGTTAAGTAAATGTCCAAGCAGAGAGCCAACTTTTTCATAGAAAGCAATGCTGCTGTGGTTCAGGATTTTACTTCTGCTTTAAGTAGGCCATATACTGTTTGCTAGACAATTCCTTGCTAAATTGGTGCATCGGATTAGACTTCACATAAATTTAAACCAGGACAGCTGGTGAATTCATGGTAAATAATACAGTATGTTCTGCACATATGAGATATGTATAATTATTTGCCAGTTACTGTAAATACTGCATTCATTATTTTTATATCGCCGAGCCCATGTCTAAGCTCCAGTGCATTCCAGCACACTGGGAACCAGTAGATGTTGTAGAAGAAAAAGAGAATAAGGGGACTTTGAAAGGGGTCAGATGTGTTTTGGGTGCAGCCTAACCATGCTGAGGGGCCCATAATACTTCTGGTCTCCTAATGGTCCTACAAATGTAGGAGCAGCACTTGATCTTAAGTCTGCAAGAGCAATTGTAACAGATACTTGGGAAAACATCCAGAAAGAAAGCTAGAACATCTGCTCTGCATCAATCCCAACATCTTCAGGTAGGGCTGGGATTGTCTCCTGCTGGAAACCCCTGGAGAGCCATAGCCAGTCCATGAAGACAATGCAGAGCTTAAATGGAACAATGGCTTGATTCAGGAGAAGGCAAAGATATCGTTAGGATTGCTCTATGAGTCATCATGAGCCTTTTTTATTTTATTTTAAGGAAAGATGGCCCATGTGATAATTGGGGGGGGGGGAAGCATGCTGTTTTGTTTTTTTAATAGTGAAAGGCTTTTTCTCTTACTGTTTTCCAAGCAGGTCCTGCAATTGGGCTCTGAAATCCTCCCTCAGTACAAGCAAGAGGCACCAAAGACCCCACCACATATCATTTTACATTACTGTGTTTTCAAGACCACTTGGGATTGGGTCATCCTGATTTTAACCTTCTACACGGCTATTTTGGTTCCTTACAACGTCTCCTTTAAAACGAAACAGAACAATGTGGCCTGGCTGGTAGTAGACAGCATTGTTGACGTCATTTTTCTGGTAGACATTGTGCTTAATTTCCACACCACGTTTGTTGGGCCAGCTGGAGAAGTGATCTCTGACCCAAAACTGATTCGCATGAATTACTTGAAGACATGGTTTGTCATTGACCTTCTGTCCTGTTTGCCGTATGATGTGATCAACGCATTTGAGAATGTTGATGAGGTGAGTTTTGTTTCCACTTGCCATCTAATCATTTACCAAGATCGGTTGAGTGGGGAGAAAAATGGCTTTTTAAACCAAAAGTTGGTTAGTTGCTCTCCATCTACACATGTGCTTAAATAAATGTCATTCTGCCTTCCTAGGCTGCAACCGCTAATTGATTGCAAATTCTCAAGAAATTGCAATCAATTCACAATAGTACTTCACAAAAGTATTTATAGATTTGTTTGTTTTACAGGCAATGGGAGGTGCAATAAGCTAATACCTTGTGAAACGTTGAGACTGAGATTTATATAATGACCTTTAGTCCCCAGATTCATTAAGCATTTTTGTGCAGCTTTATTTTCTTTATCACTGTAACATATGAATGCAAAAAGTATATAGTCAAAACTGATTGAAAAAAGTCACTGTCTGCCCCATGTTTGCTTGATGGCTTCTCCAGTTTCAGCAAGCACTTCATCTGTCTTAAAATATTAGGTTCAAAAGATGCCAGAGATGGCTTGCAATTAAACAGTAGCCATGCGCACACACTCTTCCAGATCACATTTTAACAATTCAGAAAGTATAAGACCATGGAAAGTTTCCCATCCAGCATTGAACCAACAGCTATCAAAAGCCAAGGGGCAGGAAAGCAAATGATTAACCAACTTTTTGAAAAATGCAGCATGGAAAAACTTGACGAACCTTGCTAAGAAACAAATTCTAGAGTTGCCGTGCTGCCAGAGCTAGCCTGAGATGTTTTGCTGTTGTAGGCAAAAGGCCTGGATGCCACCCCTCCTTCCTTCCTGGCCTTGCCATTGCACCCACTGCTGCCTGCCCTGCCACTGCACCCTCACCTGTAGCTGGGCCCACGCAGCCACTGCAACACATTGGCAGTGGCACTGGTGCTGTGGGAACAGTGAGAGCAATGGCGCAGTGGCAGTGTGGGTGAAGCCTTGGCAGGTCTGTAAGCAGCAGAATGGCAGGGTTTGGCAGCCAGAACTGCCACCTGAGGCCAATGGCTTGACCTCGCCTCATTGATGGGCTGCCTCAGATGCTGCAAAGGGAACACCTGGCTCTGACTGCTTGAGAAGTAACTACCGGAAGAAGCAGCGACTAGTTGAGGCTTCAGCTCTGGATCCCTCAACAGGCAATTCTACAGGAGAAGGAAATTTCTGCCTTCCCAGGCTACATTGACGTTGCTCAAGTGATTGCTTGGCTGCTTGGAGTTGTGAGTAGGAGGCGGTGTCTCTGGGTCATGTTAGATTCCATATGCTGGGTGTCTTTTCAGCTGTACTATGTTGATGCCTGGTGTGTGGGTATGTAAGGGAAGGGGTTGTAGCTCAGTGGCAGAGCATCTGCTTTGCACGCAGAAAGTCGCAGGTTCAGTACCTGGCATCTCCATGTTAGGGGCTGGGAGAGAATGCTGCTCCCCAGCCCTGCTTCCTTGGGTCAGTTTTATTCATTTTTTTTTAAAAAAATTATTAAAGGTTTTCTTGTGAAGCAAAGAAATACATTCAGGCAGCCTCCTGTTTATGTTCCGAGGCATGCATGTGCAGGTGAAATTGTGTAGAAGTTGAACCCATGGGAAAAGCCTGCTAACACCCCCATTCTTCCCTTTTAGTGACGTTTCAATGACATCTGGGTCACTTCTGAGTTCAGCGTGATGCGCATCTACACAGTCATGCACGTATTGAACGTGCGTGAACAGGGGCTGCCTGTATAGCATACCACTTTCAATTCATAGAGTCTTTTTCACAGCTCATTTGCGTTTAGTACGAGACACTGCTGTCATAGACATGATACAGTAGGGGGAAGAAGAGAGGGGAGAGGGGGTGAAGAGAGATAGGGGGGAATAATGATATTTCATTCTATTGCATAGTGTTTGCTCAGGGGGTGTTTGTGCCAGCATCACACGGATAGGTACCGTATTCATATATTTATAAAAGAATGCTGGTGGAATCCTGGGGAGCCATTGCTGGCCTCGGTAGATGGACACTGAGCTAGATGGATAAATGGCCAGACCCAATATAAGGCAGCATCCTAAATTCCCAAGCGTATACATTTCACTTGCTTGTGGGCTTCCCCCTTATTCTTGATGCCCCAGAGTTCCCTCAGAAGAAGGATTGATTGTCAACCCTTCTAGGAGTTGTAGCTCTGGGAGGGGAATAGGGGTCTCCTAGCAGCTGTCAGCACTCTTAACTAACGACAGCTCCCAAAGTTCTTGGTGGAAAGCCATGACTGGTTAAAGTGGTGTCTTAGTGCTTTAAATATATGGCATGAATGTGTCCTCAATAAGTGTGTTGAGATCAGTTCTGGGACAAATCTGCTACTGCTGCCTGTTTGTTTCCCCCTGCCCAGAAACAAAATCCAGCACAGGCATCTGCTTCCAGCCCCTTTGGCTGAGTCACATGCATCATGGGAACTGACTGACTTTTGGGTGCGGGGATTAAGTGAGCTGTGCTAAAAATGATCAGACTCAGATCTGACTTGCTGGCATGCTCTAGCAAGTAAACGAGCGAAACCTTTACATGACTACATGACCCATTAGAGACTGATTTTTCACAACACCTCAAACTTAATGTTTTCAGATCTGATCCACATATTCATCTATGTTGATACAGCAATGGGCTTCTTCTTTTTTGTGTACTGTCAGGTTTACAGTCCTCTGGAGCCAGTAGGATTCTTGAGTTTATCACTAGCTTTATAGGACTATCCTTCTGTGATTGTGCATCACTACATCTTTGATTCATTGCTCTGGTTGTTCTCTTTCCTCACAGAAAACTTTTGTGATGTTGGAGGGTTTCGATTTCTCTCTCTGACACCAGTCAGGGTCTGTTGATCCTCCAAATATTCAGCGCCTTCTGAATGAGGCATTTACTTGGTGATGCGAAGCAACGTTTGCTTAACCAAATAAATTAGAGAAAAGCTTGATGTTAGGCAAGGAAGATGTTTAGCTTCCAATCTAAAGTAATGGAGGAGAAGCACAGAAAACAAAGCACAACCTTCACCTCAGTAGAAAGAAATGTCATGTAGTCTGAGAAAGGAGAAGTGGTGGAGCTCGAAATTTGAACAGAAAGCAGAAAAGGAGATGGAATGGATCGCGAGTGAAGTACCGTCTATTTCAAAACTACTATGTTCACAGACTGGGCAATACATTGGGTTGGCCCGAAGGCCTTGTTAATAGAATTATCTCCCATTCCAATACAAGTGGAAACTTGCTTTATATAAGTGTGATCATTATTATTATTTCTTCAGGTGAGGGCTACTTTATCATAGTCCAAGCCCAATGCAGAAAACAACTCCAAAGTTTATGAAACGATGTGTGTTTAGGGGGCATAACATATTTGTTTGATTATTTTGTGGTGTCTGAAAATACCGTATTGCAAGTTGCATTACATTTGGAAGATGCTGGAACACACAGCTTTTGCTTTGGGCAACCAGACCATCCTTTTTGTAAGCCAGACTCTCTTTTCTTGTTGCCTGAATCAACCATTCCTAAGCAGCCAGCAGAACGCAAAAGTTATCAGTAACCTTGTAAAAAATAAATAAATAAAGCATTGAACCATAGGGCTGGGTAACATATCAACATATCATCCAAATCCGGTTTGAAGTCCATATCGTGACATCAGTTTCATAATTTTTGACCTGGCAATATATCACGAATCCTGATGTGTTTGTGTGTGTGCTATGCAAAAATCATGATGCGGGAAAAACCGTGAAGCCAACTGATGCCTCTATATAGCTCCATCCTTATTTCAGGCATTATGATATATTATATCACAATGTTTATCTGGTGATATATTGCGATGTTGAAAACCGGATATCGCCCAGCCCTAATGTACCAGGATCGCTGAGCCTTCTTTGAAAGGACGTTCCACCAGTTTGGTGGTATCAACTTCTTGTTGGTTTCAGAAGTTACACCTTCAGGCCTGTTAAAGCAAAGTACATGCAGCACAACTTTAAATCTTACCACAACCCAATCCCCTATTGCAGCAGGAAGAAAAGACGATTTATCTCCGAGTTGCTATTGAAAAGGTGTTATTTCTGCATCAACTGACAACGTTTAACTTTTTTTTTAAAAAAAAAAACTTGACAAAGCAGAGCAGCCTACATAAGCCTCTCAGTCTATATTAAGCCGAAAGAAATTAAGGTCTCAATTACACCCCAGGGATAATATATGGTGATATCATTTGTCAAAGAAGAGCAAATTGAGCTTGTTATGTTGGCATTGCTTTGGAAAGGGGCTGTCAGACCAACACTTTAAACAGGATAGAAAGGAATATTGTTCTTTGTGGCCCACTGTGTCGAGGCAGTGAGTGTCTTGGGACATGTTGAACAGCCCAAAGGCAGTTGGACTAATTTGACCAAGGCAGTAAGGTCCAATGGCTACCTGAAGAGCAATGGACACAAGCATAAAGCTGTGAAATGGGGAGAGGGGTCAGGGAAAGAAAGGAGAGAAATGTGTGACTCCTGAGCATCAAGGAGTTAGAACATTAGAACATGGGTACCCCCAGTTTGTAGCCGGTAAGGGTTTGGTAATTCATTTATTCTCTTTATCTTAATTCCCGCTTTTTAAAAAGAGCATAAAACTATACACAATTCAAGAGAAAGCTGAAATGATTAAGAACTATCTTTTTATGCTCTTAAAATCAAACAAGATTTTAATTGGGTTTATGTTGCGAGTGTCATTTTAAATTTAATTTAATCCTTCTGCATTGCTATACTCAAGGCAGTTTGCAACCCATAGAAATGAAAAAAGCATGCAGCAAAAACTACATCCCACAAGAATTCAATCTGAATGAACCTGAATGAAAATGGTTAAGAAACAAATACTTTAAATCAATTAACATAAAACACAAACCTCCATTTCACATAACATGAAATATATATACGTTGGTATCTCGGGTTACATACACTTTAGGTTACATACGCTTCAGGTTACAGACTCCGCCACCCCAGAAATAGTACCTCGGGTTAAGAGCTTTGCTTCAGGATGAAAACAGAAATTGCACGGTGGCGGCAGGAGGCCCCATTAGCTAAAGTGGTACTTCAGGTTAAGAACAGTTTCAGGTTAAGAACGGACCTCCAGAACAAATTAAGTACTTAACCCGAGGTACCACTGTATTAAGATAATCAACCCAGCAAAATGTCAGCAAATAATAAATTGCATCCAACAATGGTAACGAATAGTTTACTAATTATAAATGGTCAAAACAACAGTGGCAAAGACCCTGTGGCAAAACAACAGTGGCAAAAATGAAAGCTAGTTGTTCCACTGAACAACCTATAGCAGTTGGTCCCAGGAGATTAGCTCAGCCATTTAATTGACCAATTGCGCAGCCTTGGGAATTTTCCTGGAGCTGTGGTGAGAGATGAGAGAAGACGAACGAGACAAGAAGTGTGAAGTATTTCCCGCCCATTATATGTGCTCAACAGACAACAAATAAGAATGAGAGTAAAACATAGGCAGTCCCTGGTGCATAGCATTGGAATGGGAAGAACATATTTCTATATTCTGTTTATGAAGGGGATGGGGGAACTGCTTGAGAATGTGAACTTATGTGAATCTGTCATAGGCTTGCCAGTTTTAATTTGGCTCAGGAAAGATATAAATAGTATTCTCTTTCCATACTTTCCTAAAATTGCTCATATTCTGTCATGCACTGAGGGGATTAGATAATGCTTTTTGTTGTGGTTTATAAAAATCGGAGGGCTTGCAGTTTTTCTTTTTTTAAAAAACCCGCACACAATCAAACTACTTCCCTCAGTTACCATGTTGTATTGCAATGATGCCTACAGTGTGCAAAGGCAGTGCTTCCCTCCCCACACCTAGAAAAATAGATCAAGTTTATTAAATTTGTGAGGTCCATGCCTTTACACAAAATACCATAAAACATTATTAAAAGATAAACAATAAAATTATAAAAATAAGCTAAAATTCAAGCCATGCTGTCCCAGCAAGGAAACTACCCAAAAAAACCCCACCATTCAGGAAAGAAGATATAGCAACAGGTTAGGAGAGCAATGGGAGGGACCTCACCTTTTCATCCAGGAACCATACTCTAGTTTTCATAGCCTTCACCACAAAGACTGCTACCACGTGAGAAATCCGTGGATCAGCGTTCACCAGTAAAAACTTTACTTGGTCCTCAGAGTTGACTATTGATTTGGGAATAGTTTGTAACATCGCATCCCTGAAGGCCGAATAGATGGGACAATACAACATGTAATGTGTGAGGTCCTCTTTGGTTCTCATATGACAAGGACATATACGCTGCTCTACTGGGATTTTTGCATATCTGCCTGACAGATAGGCCGTAGGAATGGTTTGAAAACGGGCCATGGTGAAAGCTCTCCGAAGGGTGGGATTGGTGATATTCGCCAAGTAATTGGCGCAGGTTTTGACTGTTTTCAGTCGGGGAAACCAGTGGGAGGACCCTGGGTTCTGTATTTTTGTGATATCTAACAGAGCGTCTCTCTCCAGGATCCATTCCCGAACTTTGTCCGGGCTCCACAGTTTGAGAATATTAAACTCAGGTAGGGTGTATCTAACCAGGATCTCAGATAGGTTTTGACGCCAAGTGGTGTTCTTTTGAAGAGATACAAAGGCTTGTTTGGCCAACCTAGAAAAATAGGTGCCGCTATTCACCATGAAGTTGTTACAGTAAGGGCCACACTTTTTAACAACAAAAAAGGAGGTGCTGGTACTGCATACCCCTAGTTACCCCCTGGGGGGAGAAAGCACTGTGCATAGGGAATGCAGTTGTAGGTTAACCAGCAGCTGGTCTTGTGGCACATTAAGGACTAAGGCTGTGCTCAGGTAATTCAGTGGGACTTACTTTTGAGTAGACATAGTTAGCATTGTACTGCAATGTTAGTCATACTTGGAGGTCGCTTAACTCCTAATATGACTTAGTTGGCTACCTTCCCAAACAATTTATTTATTTATTTATAAATATTTTTTATTAACAATTTCAGCAAATCAAAAATTTCAAAACATACCATATTCATTATTTTCCCCCTCCCCCCATCCAACCCTTCTCCCCCCCAGAGACTGTCCCTCACACTTTTTCAAGCCATGGATTATTTAATAGCCATAGGCCTGGGTAAAGAGGAATGTTTTTACCTGGAGCCTAAAGACATGAAGTGATGGTGCCAGGTGAGCCTCTCTGGGGAGAGCATTCCATAATTGGGGAGCCACCACAGAAAAGCCCCAGCCAGCATAACCAATGATCAGGTATGATGGGAGTGGTAGTCCAGTGACAACTGCAGGCCTGCAGCTTCCCTGTTCCTGAAGAATGGGATTGGAAGTTACCATGCTGGGTTAATACTTTTACCATAGCCCTTGATGCATTGGGTTTGATGCTTGGTCAAGTTGGTGGGCTGGCATGTACTGTAGAGTGTACAGCAAGGTAAGAATGCCTTACCTATGAAAAATATAGTTAGAAAATCGACACTGTGGGATTGAAGGCTTCTTCAGTGCTTGCAGGTGTAACCCGAATCAATTTGTTTAGCACATTTGTATCACACATTTCCTCTGAGGAGCTTAGGGCGAGATGTTTAAAGGTTACCACAAGTGATCCTCACAACCAGCCTGTCTGGCTGAGAGCTTGTGACTTTCCCAAGGTCACACCCTAGGAGTTTTATGGCTCATCATATGGGCTCCGTGTTATTCACCCTACAGGCTATTTGGTATTTTGTGCCCTCAGCGATTGTATTGCTGGTATTCTTGTCTATATTTCATTTGCTACAGTGAGCGTACAAATAGTCTTCTTCAAAACTGGAAAGATACAGGGTGAACTCTTGCCTTCTCATGAGTCACTCAGAGTTTCAAAAAACCCCAGCAACAACCTTTTTCAAACTTCTAGCACCTCCACTCACCACCCAGTGTGCCGTCCAAAGCTTTTAGCGTCTTGCTTAGGTCAGCATAAGTAAAAGTTCAAATCCCAAGTGTTTTTATTTATTCAGACTAGGGCTATTGGGAAATGGCTCCCCGGATTTGCAGAAGGTGAACTGGTGGTGGTGGTGATGAGGTATCTCACCAATTTTTCAGAGTCAGAGGAGAAAAGTAGTGAATGGGATGAGGAGCGAGGAAAGGCTTTTAAATTTCATTAGTTTAGTGTGGTGAGCGGCTGGTCCTTCTCTCCCTTCCAGTTCCTCCATTCCTAGTCTGTTTGTGTGTGGCGAGATGGGGAAATTGGATATGATTCCCACCAGCCATGATGGCTTCAATTTCATACCCTCCAACATTTCTCCAAAGAAAACAAGGCCGTCCCATTCCATATCGATAATTTTACTATTTATACCCCACACATCTTACTGGGTTGCCCCAGCCACTCTGGGCAGCTTCCAACATATATAAAAACATAATAAAACATTTGAAAAACTTCCCTATACAGAATTGTTTTCAGACAGCTTTGGGGTTGGATAACTCCATACCCTCCAACATTTCTTCAATGAAACTAGGGACATCCTAAGGAAAAGTGGGACATTCCAGGATCAAATCAGAAACCAGGTGGCTTCTCCAAATCAGGGACGTCCCTGGAAAACAGAGACACTTGGAGGGTCTGCAATTTACCTCCACTGTCAGAATACTGAGAATCCAAAGTGAGGAGAGTGCTGTTGCCCTCAAGTCCTGTTTGTGAGTTTTTCACAGGCACTGTGAGAACAGTGGACCAGATGGGCCATTGACCTAATCCAGCAGGTCTCTTCTTATATTGTTAGAACAGAACAATAGCTGAAAATTAAAGAGAAAAAAGATAATTACTTTCCCGGCTTTTCATATACCAGTTTTGCTAATGATGCCTGAGTCTTACGCAGAAGCAGCACACCGTAAATGTACTCTTACAGCACAGTCCAATTCATGTTTACTCAGACTAAGTCCTACATTGCTCAATGGAACTAACTCTGCATGGGATTTTAGAAATACAATTGTACCCTGGAAGGTGAACAGCTTAGTTCCCAAACGTTTTGGCTCCTGAACGTCGCAAACCCGGAAGTGACTGTTCCGGTTTGTGAACTATTTTTGGAAGCCGAACGTTCAACGGGGCTTTTGCGACTTCTGACTGGCTGCAGGAGCAGGTGCTTTGATTTTTGAACGTTTTGGAAGTCAATCGGACTTCCGGAACGGATTCCTTCAACTTGGGTTTTCTGCTATAATTTCCAGTAGGAATGCACTGCTTTTCAAAAGTAGCACTTGTGCTCATCCATTTTTAAATCTTTGCCTCCTTCTTTCTTTTCTGCATGATGGTGTGTCTGACATTTGCCTTTAGTGAATTTCATATTGTTTTAGCCCCTGTCTCTGCTCTATCAGAATCCTAAAGTCTTTGTGATCCCTCTTCATTTCATGCCATCTGTCACTTTGATAAGAGAACCTATTCCTTCATTCCAAACAAATAGCAAAAACTGAGCAGCACAAAGGTAAACCTGGGCTATTTTATTTTTTGACTGTTGACCATTCATAATCACTGCTATAACTCCATTGGCATTCAATTTGGCTGCCAAAGGATCACCAGTATTTATAGTTGGCTTTGACCATCAGTAGCATGACAGTGGTTCCATTTGGCTCTGTAGACGTCATGAGCCCCATGGAACCATAATGGAAGGAAAGGTTGAATCCTGAGGAGGAATTGGAGGAGCTCAGGGAGTTGGAACTGGGTGACCCTGAGGAACGTGGGGAAGGTGAAATTGGGACACCAAGAAGTGTCTGAGAGCAGCGAGGTCAGTAGTCTAGGGCAGAGGTTTTAAACGTTTCTGAGTCCATGGCTCCCTTGGCCAAGTGCATTCTTTCTGCAGCATCCCTGTGGGGCTCAGGAGCCCAGTTATGCTACCCCTTGCCTGCAGAGCTGGCAGCCTCTCACCCTTTTTTGAACACCCTTCTTTGTGGAGTGTTTCCTCAGCCTCCTCTCTTCTTCTCTCTCCTTGGGAGTCCTCTAGGCAGCTGCAGCCACCACCCCTGGTCTCTGAGCTGCCCCACCTGGCCCCCAAAAAGGTGTCTCCTCACACAGGGGCCTGGGAAGAGGGTGCACCCAGCCTTGGTGGCCCAATGGAGACTGGCCAAAGGTGAACATTAGGTCAGTACCTTACCTTGGGAGGCAGCAGTGGGCGCTGCTGGGCCTGCAGGGTGGACTGGCTCCCCTTCAGCACCGGGCACTCAGCTCTCAGGCACACCTTGCACATAGGAAGCACAAGAAAGGCCAGTGCAGCACTGGGCTGCCTGCCTGCCGAGTCTCCCACTTGTCTGTTCATTCCCAACAGCAAGGGATGGTGGAGTGGCTGGCTAGACTCCCTCGCCCGCTTGCTTGCTTGCTCTGAGGCTGCTTCAGCTCCTGGCAACCAGCACCCCCTGGCCAGCCCCAGAGGCACCATTCTCCTGGGGAGCTAGTAGCCAGGGCTGCTGCAGCAAATAACCCTGGAAGACTTTGAAAGGCAAGAGGGCATCAGAGGAGGGAGGGAAGGAAAGAAGGACAGAGGCCAGTGTTGCCCTCAAGGCACCCCAGGGTGCCACAGCACACTGGTTGAAAACTACTGGTCTAGGAAATGGAGAACAGAATCGGGGGGTGGGATGATGGTCAAGCAGGTTGGCAGAGGAGTCAGATACCTCTTGCTGTGGAGTTGCCCCCTGGCACCTCCACCTATCAGTGGGGAGGTTCATGGGAGTAAGTCAGATAGTAAGTTGGCACAGACACTGCCTCCGTCTGCAAGGACATAAATACATCAGCATGAGCAAACCTTGCAGACTCAGTCCATTCAAAGGAAGGCCCATTTGCAGACCCTCCAAGTGTCCCTATTTTCTAGGGATTTCCCTGATTTAGAGAAGCCATCCCGGTTTCTGATTTGATCCTGGAATGTCCCGTAGGTTGTCCCTATTTTCATTGGCGAAATGTTGGAGGGTATGCATTGGCTTGCCCTGTCCTGGGACCCCTGCGACTTCAGAAGGAAAGCGCAGGGTGTGTGCTGCTTGTTGGATCAATACCTTAGCTTGCACTTAGCCATGTATCTATACCTCTTCTGTACCGGCTGCTCCTTGAAGCCAAGCTGGGAGTTCTTGGTCTGGAAGTGAGAGCCATGGCAGTAGATGGCTTTGCAGAGAATCACCTCTCAGTTGGCAAATATCCCCTTTCTACTGCCCTGGGCTACTGTTGGGGGAAGCTTTAGCCCAATATTGGTGGATGGAGTACATTCTTAGAATGCATGAGATCCCAGATTCAATCTTGGTGTCTCCAGGAGCTAAAAGGATCACCTAGCAAGTGACAGGAGAGACTTCTCCCCAAGAGAAGTGCAGATAGAACTGGGTTATTTGGATGATGCCTGGAGTAATTCTGATTCCTATGTGTTTGTAAGGATATTCACTCTTTATTTTCTTTTAGCATTAAGGCACATGCTTCTTTCTGTATTCACATGCTTGGCTGACATCCAGAATGCGGTTATTTCACCAATGGGACTCGCATAATGGGAAGTAGGTGATTTCAGGAGTAGAGCCAAGAATTTAAAATGGGAAGCTAAAATAAAAGCTGAGCATTATCTCTGCAGTTCGGAAAGTTGCTTCATGTTTAATGCACATTTTTATTTGCTTCATAGTTAACACTAGTAAAGCACAAAGGACTGCACGGTTGTAGGCCATTTTTCTAAATATCTACAAATTACTTTGCTTTACTGACTCTTTGCCCCCCCCCCCCACTTTGTGCTCAATTAACCAAGACCCCAGAGGTTTAATGGTTTGTTTAAGCATTCAGGAAAAGCTGCATATGTGTTTTTCATGAAAGAAAAACAACAATGGAAGAAATGTAATTATTACAAATTCATGAATTAAAAACGAAACAGCAGTATTTCTGTTTTCCCAGAAACATATGTTAATATGAAAAACATATATTAATGGGCAAAAGAAATGAGATTTTCCACTGCATTAAGCAAGCCTAAACAAAAATGTTGGCGCAAATGATATTTAAGCATGACTGAACAAACTTTTCCATAAATGCCTGATGACCAGAATTAAGCAATAATTTATTTCCAAAAATATTCATTAACACGGGACACTTTAAATATAAGCAATTTGAAGGGAGAAACATGTCTCCTACAAGGCATATGTTTCTTGCTTTGAGATTTGCTCTGATATTTTTTGTTCTCTTATAACAAACTATTACTCAAACCTTGCCAGTAATCAGAATACCTATTAAGACCCTCCAGCTACACCTATCCAATATTCAGACTTGATCCAAGGTTGTGTTGTTGTTGTTGTTGTTTTGTTTGTTTAAATCCCTTTTCTACTAGAAAGGTAGTAAGTTTAGATACCATTGGATGCCATTTTGAATCAAGATGGTGGACCAAAATGTCCCAAACTGTGCAATTTGGAACATCTCTGAAGATGACACCACCAAATTTGGCACAATAACATGTGCAGAGGGGAGTGACCAAGATGATCAAGGGTCTGGAAACCAAGCCTTATAAGGAACAGTTGAGATAGTTAGGTATGTTTAGCCTGGGGAAGAGGTGACTGAGAGGAGATATGATAGCCAACTTCAAATATCTCAAGGGCTGCCACATGGAGGAGGGAACAAGCTTGTTTTCTGCTGCTCCGGAGGGTAGGGCCAAAACACATTATTATTATTATTATTTAGATTCAAATTACAAGAAATGAAATTCCAACTAAACATCAGGAAGAACTTTCTGACAGTGAGAGCTGTTTACCAGTGGAATAGACTCCCTTGGAAGGCGATGGATTCTCCTTCATTGGAGGTTTTTAAACAGAGGTTGGATGGCCACCTGTCAGGGATTCTTTAGCCATGATTCCTGCGTTACAGGGGGTTGGACTAGATGGCCCTTGGGGTCCCTTCCAACTCCAGAACTCTATGATTATCCAGAGGGTCACAGGTTCCCAGCCCCTGCTTTAAAGAGGTAAGAGTCATGCCAAAACATTTCATCAGCAACAGCCAAGACTGGAGCTGCTGGTTGACCTTTCAAAATACAGAGAAACATTAGGTACGAATCACAGTGCACAATCTATCCCATGCAATAGAAAAAATGCCTGGAAAGTAGTTACATGGGCAAGATCGAAGTATGTTAAGAATTGTAAAACAGCCCACATCTCTCTCTCTCTCTCTCTTTTATAATAATTTTTATTAAGTTTTCCATATTTAACATAATCACATTCTATTAGATAATTCTATAACCTAAAACATTGCTCTAACTGAGCATCAACCTCCTTCCCTCCCTCTTTCTAACTTCCGAACATCTTTACTAAGTTATTAGCATTTCTATAACCACTTTTTTACCTTCTATCTTCTTTTTATATTTCACCTCATTATATGTAAATCAGTTTCTTATATTCACATTACAAAACATTTCAACTCAAACCTACAAACATTTTCAGATGTTTGCAACGTTCTTTCATAAAAAATGTAAATTTGCTCCAGTCCTTTTGAAACAGTTCGTCGCGCTGATTCCGGATCTTCCCTGTCAACTTTGCCAACTCTATGTATTCCGCCATCTTGATCTGCCATTCTTCCAAAACAGCCCACATCTCAGCATGTTCATGGGTAAAAAGATTGCCCATCACCCACAGGAGACCACTTTAACCACTATTTCCTCTCAAGCTTTTCTGTTTTAGCCTTAAAAGTAATGCTGCCTCTGGTGTTCAGAAAGTGTGCCTGGGAATTAAAATTCTTCACTGCACTAGGCAAAGCTTTGAAGAAAGATCCAGCTTGAGTGCTTCCATTTCTCAGCCTCTACAACTGTCTCCAGTACCTTCTTTGCAAATACAAAACGCTTGCAAAATGACTGTTATCAGCTGTGCAAATGCCACCTGTAAATTGCTGAAAGCTCATTCTCAACAGTGCATGGGTTTTTTTTTCCAACTCTTCAGTTTCAATCACTTGAATCCTGGTGTGCTCCTATATGTACATCTGAACTTTTGCTCTCTTTTTATGCTGCTGGATGGAAGGTTCTCTGAAATAGGAGAGCTTGCGCATTGCCTGAAAGCTGAGTTACATGGGGATATTGCTAAAACAGCAGCAACCCAGTATTCTCTGGTGAGCCTTCCTCCTTGCTAATTGACCAGGCCCTGCTTGCTAGAGACAAGCTATTCTTGCATATGTGGTCCTTTGCAGAAAAATGTGCTCAGTGCAGGACTAGCACTGTGGTATGACAGACGTGGTCCCACTCAAATCATGAGTAGCCAAAATATTTCTGATGCTTTGGTGTATGTATTTCTTAAGGCATTGGATTGTGTTGTATACGCTGTATGTCACCATGAGTGGGGATCTTATTGTGGTACACAGATTTTAAAATATAAATAGCTCCAGAAAGATACCTTTTTTAAAAAACAAACAAACCCCTGAACACTCACCTTTTCTGTTGTTGCTTGTCAGACCCCACCTTGTGTGAATAAGAAGGGGCTTAATGGAAAAGACTGAAAGGGATTTTGCTCAAGTGTCTGTTGGTATTGCTGATCCTAGTTGTATAATTAGTGTGATGTTTTTGTTAATCTTGCTTTAATGTTTTAATTAGAGTTAGGGTGTTGTTTGTTTCCCAGAGGTGCATCACATTTTGGAGCAAGGTGGAGAAGAATCAGAGGAGCAGTCAAATTGCAACGTCTGCACAGCTCTTAATTAATTTCTTGTTTTTAATGGGGATTACAAGAAATGCCATACTTTCAGAGCATAGGCGTTAGCCAATTTAAGTGTGAAAAAAAATATGTGTACCTCAAAGGGTTGGAAACTGAGGATGTTTTGTAATGGCAAACCAATGGAATGTATAAACATTTAAAGAGTGACTAGGAAAAGAAAATGCCAGAGGGAGGAGGTTTCTATGCCATGTCCCATCTGTTTCTTGGGATAATCTCATAACCAGGAGGTACCCAGGGTAACCTAATGCAGGAAAACCATGAGCAGGTAGGTAATCCGAGGTCTTGAATTTGCAGCAATCTGGTGATGACATGTATGTTTTTAAAATTATGAAGCCATTTTTTTACCATTTGCATAATACCTGTGCCGCAATCCAGAGACAGTATTAATTCATAAGTCCTACTTAGATCAAGGCTGATTAATGGATTTCAGCACAACCTTCTTTCAACTGGGTCCATGAAGCCATATCCAACTTTGTCCTTTCACAATCGCCAAGAGCCCTTATGCTAAACGGAAGTTCCCCAATGAAAGTTTGTATGTGCAACAACTGGGTCATGTTGCACAGCAATCTTTGAAAATGCATGTGTGTTTTCCCTTGCACGGTAGCTGATTCTTGCTGTGCAATCTGTTGCACGGCACTCTTCAACAATGTATTTCTGTTTTCCCTTGTGCAACAACATTCCCCCAGTGTAACAAGTATACCACTAGGTGACTTTAACTTAGCTCTACATGGGATACAACCCCCAGTCTCCATCCTTCTGCCTGTTTATAGAACACACTGTATTTATAGAATGCCATGTCTTTGGTCTGCCCAGGCTTCACCTTGGACGTCTAAAGCTCAAGGTTATGGTTGACAAAAGACATGAAATAATTTAATGCTGAATGCTAATAAGCTTGTTGTGTTTTGCTTCCTTCTTCTAGGGCATCAGCAGTTTATTCAGCTCCCTTAAAGTAGTCAGGCTGCTCCGGCTTGGTCGCGTGGCTCGGAAACTGGACCACTATATTGAGTATGGAGCAGCTGTCTTGGTTCTGCTGGTGTGCGTCTTTGGTCTTGCAGCCCACTGGCTGGCCTGCATTTGGTACAGTATCGGGGACTACGAAGTTATCAATGAGGATAAAAACACAATACGGAACGAAAGTTGGCTCTACCAGCTGGGCGAATCCATAGGATCACCGTATCAGTTTAACAGGTCAGGAAGTGGAAAATGGGAAGGAGGGCCAAGCAAGGATTCTGTTTATATCTCATCATTATACTTTACAATGACTAGTCTCACCAGTGTTGGATTTGGGAACATTGCACCAACCACGGATGGAGAGAAGATCTTTGCTGTTGCTATGATGATGATCGGCTGTAAGTATTACTGGATTAATTTCTACTATACAGTGTTTCAGAATGCAATATTCCCCTCCCGTGACTTCCCTTACATGCTTGAAATAATGACCAAGTCAAATGATTTCTTAAGGATGCAGAGATTGACTTTGTGATGGATTGAGTCTATTGGTTAGAGCGTGGTGCTGATAATGCCAAGGTTGCAAGTTTAATGCCTGTCTTGGACGGATGCATATTCCTTCATGGAGGGGGTTGGACTAGATGATCCTTGGGGTCCCTTCCAATGCTATGATTCTATCATCACCTTCATAGATCCAGCTCCCAACTTTTTGTCATTAGTAACATTTCCCCCTCCTTATTGGTTCTTTAGGGTGATTTTGAAGGGAACAGCCAGGGTGGTCTAGTGTAGGCTTGCCATATTTCAAAAAATAAAATTCCCAACACCCCAAATTGTTTGAGCTTTTTTTAAAAAAGGAAACCACCAAAATTGTTGGGCTTTTTGGGGGAACAAAAAAAGAGAGAGTTTAAGCTTTTGGAGCTGTTTCCGCTGCTTTTTCCATCCCGCTGCCATCCCCTCCCCCTATTTTTACCCTCTAAAATGAGGGCATGTTAGGATCTTTCTAGACAGATATTTTCTAGATACTAGAATGGCAAGTCTAGTATAGTGGTTACAGAACCTGGGAGACCAGGGTTCAAATCCCCCCTCAACTGTAAAGCTCACTGGGTGACCCTGAGCTGCTGACTCACTCTCAACCTAACCTACCTCATGGGGTTGTTGTGAGGATAAAATGGGGAGAAGGAGAAGTCTGTCGGCCACCTCAAGCTCCTCAGAAGAAAGGTGGGATATAAATGTAATGAAGGAATAAATATATACTTCTCTACATGGTGAATGTACCAGCAATCAAAATCAGTACTCATCTAAGTCATTGTCAAGTAAAAAAAGGTTATGTGGCTTGGCCCTAACATTTTAGAGGAGAACACTTTGCCCCTTTTACATTTTTGTTGGTAAAATCATTGTAGACACATAATCAAACCAAAGGTAAACTCTTTACCATACCATAGATTTCAGCTGTTGAACACATGCTTAAATCTAATTGAAATCAGTGGAGCTTCAAAGTGCTTGAAAAGCGACCTATTGTTTAGTGCGGAATAAGGAGAAATCACAACAGGAGGAATTCAAAATCATGTTTTTTCTGATCATTCTAGGAGTGCAAGCGTTTCTGCTTCCCAGGCGGAAGCAGTCCCCTTTCCCCTCCTCTCTGTTTTTTGGGTGAGGTAGGGGCATGCTGGAGGAGGAGGGGGCGAGGGGAGAAGCCCTATTGCACTCACGAGAGCCCTGGTGCTGGCTTCTGATGGACCAGAGGATTAGTTGAATCTGACCCAATTCAATCAAAATGTTGGGTTTTTGTTGTATCTAGTGATATCAGGTTGCATAGTTTTCAGTGCAATCCCATACACATTTTACTCAGAATAATCTCACTGAGATCAGTGGGGTTTACGCAGTGTATAGGATTGCTTAGAAACAACAGTACTTTAATGAAACTACTTACTGTAGGCACTATATAAACTTTAGAGCTCCTAGTTACCTGGTTTGATTGTTTCTCTCCCATATATAACCCTATGGAAATACACGGAAAAGTGGCAGGTTGGTTTCCTCATTTTATGGATGGAGATGATTTGTATTTTTTAAAAGTATGGAAGGAACGCAACATCTCGCTAAGGCTGTGGTTTTCAAAGGTAGTGTGCTACACTGGTGTGGCAGGAGAGTATGGCATGTGTGGCTGGAAGATTCAAGGACAATGAATGAAACATTTAAACCTTCCAGTGTAGTACAGTGTAGTATCATTTATTTTTAATTTGTGGAATAAACTTGGTGTGGTGTGAGCAAATTCTTATTCTGAAAGTGTGGCCCAGAGAAAGAGGTTTGAGAGCCAATATGCTAAGGTGAAGGGATGCAGGTGGCGCTGTGGGTTAAACCACAGAGCCTAGGACTTGCTGATCAGAAGGTCGGTGGTTCAAATCCCCACGACGGGGTGAGCTCCCGTTGTTCGGTCCCTGCTCCTGCCAACCTAGCAGTTTGAAAGCACGCCAAAGTGCAAGTAGATAAATAGGAACCACTCCAGCGGGAAGGTAAACGGCGTTTCCGTGTGCTGCTCTGGTTCGCCAGAAGCAGCTTAGTCATGCTGGCCACATGACCCAGAAGCTGTACGCCGGCTCCCTCGGCAAGTAAAGCGAGATGAGCGCTGCAACCCCAGAGTCGGTCACGACTGGACCTAATGGTCATGGGTCCATTTACCTTTACCTATGTTAAGGTGATTGCTCTGGCAGGGGAAGCATTTTGGCTTGCCAAAAATAACAATACCTCCTCACCTCCCCATATGCTGTTCTGGGGGGTTCTCCTGACAACTTTGTGTGTGCACAGAAGGTGCTGGGGCAGGAGAGGGGAGGAAGCCCTGATGTGCAAGCGGAAGTCCACTCGCATGGCTTCTGCTGATGGGATTCATTCATTGAATTGCACCCTAAATTTCAACCTTAGTCTTTGAAAGTCAAAACAATGATGGTAGCGATTAGGCTTACATACTAAAAATGGGTTTCTGTAGTGCTCCCTTGAGAACAAACCTCTGTTCAACAAACAGTGTCGTAGAAAACAACCAGGAGCACATGTGCCTTGATCAATAAATGTGCTTGTTTTAATACGTAATCATTGTGCCCTTTTGATTCTCTGTTTCCAACGTTCCGTGTCTGACAACCCTATACTGTATAAAACCCAGACTTTAAATGGGACTAGTCAAGAGAAACAGCACAACTTCAATTATTTCACTGGAGTCAAGAAGATGCAAAATGCTGGCATGGTTAGATTTATTTGAGAAGGAGTTACTGCTTCTAACTTAAGAAGGAGATTTGAAGGGCTCCGTATAATGAAATGAGGACAGTAAAAGACTGTAATGTCACATAAGATGTTCTCAGTGGAATCAAGGCAGACAAAGAATAAAAATTCATTTTTTTTCCTTTTTGCTTGCCTGTGTTTGAGGAATACTTGAGTGTAGAACTGAAATGAAAGGTACATGACTGAACCAAAGACTATAAAATGTTAAGAGAAATTGTTTGGTTGAGATGCATGTACTCAAAGCATTATGACATTTTGGCTTGAAAAAAAAAGACCTCTTTATTGAGAGGGCTAAACAATGGATGTACCGTGTTGATAAAACAGCATAAAAGCATTTGGCAAATTACCTATAGTAAATACAGCAAATGGCTTTCTGCTGCAAACTGATTTGGATCATCAAGCCTATGACTCACTAAGAAAGAGAAGGGGGGGCATTAGCAGATAATACCAGAGACCTCTTGAAAGAGATTACACTGAGAATTAACTTGATGCTTGAGATGCTTTGAGAGTGGAACAGAGGAAAGAAGTTTCTTGACTGCTGAAGGGAAATAATGTTCGCTGAAAGGAAAGTTGAGAGTTACTTTCTGTAGAGTGAAGGGTATTTTTTTTTTGTGTGTGTACCTAAGCTTGTGCTCCTATGGGGGTTCCCATAAGCAACTCATGTGGCAAATGTTGTGGGTTAAGCAGGGATAAGCCAGGCACCCTCACATGTTGAACGCTTATTTGCTGGTTATGTGCCTGATAGGAATGGTCCCTTGTTGTTCCGTCACTGGTCACCAGGTTTGTTTGTCCAGCGAATGCACAAGTCCATTTGTAAAGTAAGTGTAATGCTGAAAAGATTTTTAATCTACTCTCAAGTGAAGACATCTGTCCATTTGCTTTGGTCTGATTCTTTGGAAGTCATGCTGTGCTGATGGGGATGCACCTTATGATGAAACATTTCAAGTAAATCAAACTATGGGCCTCATCCAGAACCGGCCCACTCATGAGGCAAGGTGAGGCAAACGCCTCAGGTGGCAGGATCAACAGGGCAGCAGAACCCGATGTAGATCTAATAATAATAATAATAATAATAATAATAATTTATTTATACCCCGCTCATCTGGCTGGGTTTCCCCAGTCACGCTTGTTCCTGATATAGATCTTCATTCACCTCATCCTCCCTGGCAAGGAAGGGGATGTCGTTTTGTGGTTTGCCTCAGGGGCCAAAATGTCTTGGGCACATCTGATTTGCTGCAGTTGCTCATGTCAAATAAATGGAAAGAAGAACTTCGTCACCTAGAATATGATCCCATGAACACACCAGGTTTGTATCAGGGATGAAACCCCAATGGGAAGAACAAACAAACAAACATTTGAATGGAAGCTGTAAGGAGCCAACATGGTACACTCCAGATGTTTTGTACCAGAGGTACTGTCAGCAATAGCAGGCTAGATCTGTTCCAGTGTTTCCATGAACTTTTATCCAACATGATCCTCAGGGTTCCGTCCAGCTCTACATTTCTATGATGAGGAGCCGGCCATACTTTAAGTTGATTGTGCTGTACTGAATTGCACTTCTCTTAAAACTTTAGTGCTAAATTTAGAATGAATACAATAGGCATCATTTCTATTCAGTTTTACCGTTTAGTGTGTGCTAATAAGGCTTTTGATTCGTCATTTTCCTAACAGACTCCAGCAAAGTGCATGGCATGTGATCTGAGATGAAACTGACATAAGATGTTAGGCGGTAATTGTACAATCCTTTTTGATGTTAATTCCTTATATTGCTTCACCAAAAGGGCTGGAAATCATCAGCAAACTGTATTTGCTGACGTTGATTGAGCTGATTTTTGTGAAATTGGTAAAAGGCAAAAGATTTATATGATCTGAAGAGAAACCAGAGTATTGAGCTCAGAAAAATACCAGTAGTTGTTTTCTCTTCTTCTAAATGTGAGTTTCCTCAAATGCCCTCTAGTCTGCATGCATTCTACTTGAAATAAGAACAGTAAAATTGGCTGCAATCCTGTGCACATTGATATGGAAGTGGCACGTGGAGCACAAGAATGTAAGCCTAATAATAACTACTAGAAGCCCTATTGAATTGAAGCAAGTGTCATTGGAATCATAGTCTAAAACACACAGTATAATGCATTTCACCCATATATTCAAATGCATAGGACTGTGTTGTCAATATTTATTAATGGTGATTATAGAGACTAGGGCCCTGCGGGACTTGACATCTTTCTGCAGGGCCTACAAGACAGAGCTGTTCCACTTGGCCTTTGGCCGAGGCACAGTCTGACCCCCTCCTTTGGTAATCCTCATAGAACTCTAGCCCAATGGTTGCCATTAATTTGATTGTGAATTGATTTTAGAATGATTTTAAAATGTATTTCTATTAATTGATTGTGATTTTATGTAAACTGTGTTACTTTTACTGTTGTTAGCCGCTCTGAGCCCAGCTTCGACTGGGGAGGGCGGATATAAATAATTTTTATTTTTATTTTTATTATTGTTTATCACAATAATTTCAAACATATTATAGGGTTCCCTCACATAGTTGGTCTGTTACTAGAGCACCACTTTAGGGCTTCAGTAGGAACAGCAGCAAAGGGAGATCAGCAGAAGGACGCAAGACTTCTAGCAGTGTACAAATATGTGCTCACTGACATTAAACAATGAGCCCCAATGTTAAAATACTCAGTCCTGATAAAGTCAGTTATGAGCGTGTGCCATTAAAACCAGTGGAACAATCAGCTTAGATCCACAATATTTAATGAGAACTAGTCATGACTAACTTCATCTGGATCTGGGCCAGATTATTTAAAGAACGTCTGTTGTAGTTGTTTCCTTCTGATAACAGCAGAGATATAGAAACTCCTGTGACCTGAAGAGAGGACCTCCCTGGTTTCTCTTAAGGCAGAGCTTTCCAAACTGTGTGTCGTGACACATTAGTGTGTTGTTTGCAGTGGGAAGGTGTGTCATGTGATATGTGTCCATATCTCTTATAAGGGGTTAGTTTAACCTCCAGTTTGCTAGTAAAACTGAGTTAAAAAGGTAAAGGGACCCCTGACCATTAGGTCCAGTCGTGGCCAACTCTGGGGTTGCGGTGCTCATCTCGCTTTATTGGCCGAGGGAGCCGGCGTACAGCTTCCGGGTCATGTGGCCAGCATGACTAAGCCGCTTCTGGCGAACCAGAGCAGCACACGGAAACGTTGATTACCTTCCCACCAGAGCGGTACCTATTTATCTACTTGCACTTTGACATGCTTTTGAACTGCTAGGTTGGCAGGAGCAGGGACCGAGCAACGGGAGCTCACCCCATCGTGGGGATTCGAACCGCCGACCTTCTGATCGGCAAGTCCTAGGCTCGGTGGTTTAACCCACAGCGCCACTGTGTTGCAAAATGATGCATGTCTAAAAAGTATCTTACCAACTTGAAAAGTTTGGAAAGCTCTGCTCTAAGGAGTGCCCTTGCATGCAGTCAAGCCCCTGCAAAATCCCCTGACACGTGTCCTAATGTGATATAGGCATAGCTGAGTGACACATTTACCCATTTCTTATTCCCTTCTCTTGCAAAAGTGTGATGGTTTCAGTCCAGTGTATGCTATGTGTGTTGAAACTAAAAACAATGGGATGAATTGAGTGATTATTTTTGTTTTATTTTACTGTAATTTTATGTTGTGAACTGCCCTGAGATCTACAAAGGGTGTTAATAATAATAATAATAATAATAATAATAATAATAATAATAATAGACCAGAGATAGGTGAGTCTTCCTTGGCTGTACTTGGATTGACTCAGAATTCTCCTGGGATTTCTTGTGGAAAGCTAGGAAACCTTGGGAAAAAAATTATTTAGCTAAGCCAAGGACTTAGACAGGTACTCCCACCCCCCCAAACACATTTTCCCCTTCCCTTCTATCCAGTGCCATCTTTCTAGAAAAAGAGGTGCTGGAACTCACCTTGAATGCCTCCCTTGTTCTCTTATTATGGCAATGGTTCCCACCTAAGAGGTGCCTGAACTGAATTCCTGTGAGTTCTGGCTGAAAAAAGCCCTGTTTTTTAAAATCAGCAATGATGGTTCATGATCAGCAAGGACAGGAGAGGTCAAAAGGATGAGTTTTTCCCTCTCTCCACCCATCTCTCCTCACCATTATTGTGTCTAACAAGGTGTGAGGGACTATGGGACTACCACAGTCCACTGCAGTGTTCTGACCTGTTTAAATCAGGTAGTCACTACTCATGAGGTCCAGGCAGGCCAGTGGCTGAAATACCACAAATAGGTTTGAGTGAGCAACTTGTTAACTGAACCATTATGAATCTCTTCTTCCAGCCTGTCCTTCTTAAGCTCCACCCTTTGGTCTGAAGCCTGTGGATCCTAAAGGTCCAGCCCCCATGGGAACCTGATATAGGCAGTCAGAACTACTGTGGTGGTTCTACGGTAGTTCTCAGGATTACGGTTTCCTCATGTTGTTTTCATCAGAAGCGTCTTCTAAATTTGGCACCTTTATGCCAATTTATAAGATACCAAATGAACAGCAGGATTGGATGTTTTAAATAATGGGCTTTCTCTTCAAGTAATTTGTCATGTATTTCACATTGCATGTGCAATAGGGAATGTCCCTGCTTGAAGTCAAACTGCTGGTTTCGAGAAGGATCTGCTTTTGAGTCATTTTAGTTATATTGCACTCAACACAGTTCTGAATCTGTCAGCTAGTCCCCCATTTTCTTCACTGAGGTATGAATTCAATGAGGGTAAAAAATAAAAAAATAAATCCGTGCCAGGAAGACCAGAGCGAGGCTTGCAAGCAATAAATAAATAAATAGATAATAACTTCAAATTTCAGATCAGTCAGAATAATGTGTTCCGATACTGAGAAAAAGGTTATAAACAGTAGAAATGGAGGTCTGAAAGGTCAGAATCATGGAAATGCATGCATATCAGCTGGAATAATAACAGTTAAGCAATGGAATCCGTGAATCAAAGCAAACACACACCAAGAATGACTATCTCCCCACTTAATCGACTTCATTAAATGTTAGCATTAGTGCAGTCATCGCAGTGTCGTGGAGGGAGGCTGAAAGCAAAGGTTGTGAGGATGCGTGAGAGAGAAATCAAGAACAACACCAATTATTGCATTGGTTTGCCTTGTTTTAAATAGGGTGCAGAGGTTGAGAAACACTGACATGCTTTCGGGGTGTGTGTGTCAAAGATATTGGGGAGGGGGAACAGGGAGGGGAGAAGACCAGAGGGAAGGGATATTTAGCAATCTTTGCTGTTGAATCTGTTGCAGGTGCAATGGCAGTAGAACTTAACAGCATTTGTTGTGACTGTGTGTTTGTGTGTGTACAGTGGTGCCCATTGGGACTGGTGGGGTGGAAGGCAGAAAACCCAAACAGTAGATTGATCCCAAGCCAATGAGAGGTGGTGTAACAGCCAATGAGAGGCAGAGGCAACTAATTCTAGTGTAGTCCCATTCTCTTCCCTGCTGAGTTCTACAAGGGCAACAATGAGATCATGGACTGGCTAGAAGGCAGGCAGCTGGAGTTTGGACAGGGGCAGACTGAGTATGTGCTGTTCATGTGTGCATTTATAAATGACCTGATTTTTTTTTTAATCCAAGCAGCGTACAAGAGAAAAACAATAAGCACTACCATCAAAGCAAAACTGCATCACAAAAGCATATTAAACCAAATAAAAACAGAGAATTCAAACAAATAAGATCAGGATCCAATCTTATGGGTCAGGGAAAGCCTGAGCAAAAAGATATGTATCTGAAATATACTCAGAGTCCTGTAGTGATTTCATGCTCTTTATTGCAGCTTGTAAAACAGTGATTGAATTGCCCCCCAAACCTCAGGCTTTTATATACATTATTTACACAACGAGTCCCGTCTGATTGGCTGATTCTGCTTCCCTCCTGGAGCCTGATTGGTTTTTTCCTGCAGGCCAATCAGTTGTTGCATTCTACAATCCCACCAGCCTAATAGGCTGATTAACTTCCTCTTGGAGCCTGATTGGTCTTTTCCTGCAAGCCAATCAGTTGTTGCATTCTAGGATCCTACTTGCCTATTGTTCTAGGATCCAAGCTTAGTACACAACAGTATCTGAAAGATTTCTGGAACAACCAATGTTTGTATCGCATACGGCAGAGGGAAGGGCATTTCATAGGACAGGGGCAATGGTGGAAAATGCCCGTTTTGGGGTAATTGCCTTTTGATAAGATACAGTACTTTGAGTAGAGGAAGGCCATAGCATTTGAGTAGAGTAGCATTTGAGTAGAGTAGAGGAAGGCCATAGCATTCTGCTCCATCTACAGCTTCTGGACCAATCCCAAGGGAAACCCAATAAAGGGTGCAATGCAGTAGTCCAGTTATGAGGTTATCAACACATGAGTCTTGGTGACCAAGCTATCTCTATCTAAGAAAGTGTCTAGTTGGCCAACGAGCCTAGGCTGATACTTGGTGCTTCTCGCCACAAAGGTCAAATTACAGAAATACCCGGAGAGCACACCCTTTTAAGCAAAGGGATTTGTAAATTGTACACAGGACCTTTTATATTGCCCACTCATGATATGGATCTTGTGAGCGAGACACAATCTAGTTAATGTGCATTCACGAAGATTTGTTTGTGGAAGCTCCAAATCAGCTTTCATTGTGCAACCTGAATTTGCTGAATCCTGCCCAAAAAACAGTGCCCTTAAGTCTCTACATTGCCACTATGTTACATCCCCTCTTGTCATCTCTGCATTGTCTCTGCTAATATGCCAGAATCCATATGCTGAGTAGCAACTACACAGATGTGAGTGACAGCTGTTTCCCTTTGATCATGACAGAGGGTGCCCAGCCAGCAACATTACTAGCGCATGCATGGTTCCAATGCATGCTTCCCCCCCCCTTATCATTGTATGAATCAGCCACTAGAGGGCTGATATGGGAAGGCAGAAACCTGGTTTTCGCAACTGGAAATGGCAAATGACATCTTTACTGTCCCGTGAATTCTATTCATTTGATATGCTCAGCAGTTCAGCCCTTTCTTGCTTGTAAAGTTTAATGGAGAAGTATACTAGGCCCATGTAATTTTCTTTCTGCATGAGGTATTGTACAGAGCCTATTTGATCATCTGCCAGCTACAGAAACGACCAAGCTCCCTATTGCAAAACTGAGTGAAAGGAATAAAGGGAATGAAAAAGCATGAGAGAAAATGCTGCTGGTAGTTTTTTTTTTTTTAAATAAAAAAAATTCAGATCTATTTTTGTTACTGTTGAAATAAGGTTTTGTCCCAAACTATCAACTGGAGCAACTCACCCCCACATTGTTTCATTGTCATAGATTCTTGTTCCCTTTCTACTTCATGTTTCTTCACTGCTCCCTATTCTTTAGCAAAAATATATATGCTTGGGATGCAGTCCAGTTTGTATTTAAAGGAGAACCTATCTAATACTCATTTTCCAGAACACTACGTGAACCCAAAGCACAGCCATACTTCAAAATTCACACTTCTCTGAATTTTGCAGTGCAGTTCTCTCTCCAGCCAAGCAATGTTTTTTTTTAAAATGCATATAGTAAGGTAAAATGTGCAAAAGGTTTTGCATATTAGTGAAAGTAATATACAAACATGCATGATATCAGGAAAAGTGGCTTTGCATACATATATATGAGGATAAATTTGCACTAACATGCTCATGGATTTTCATTAAGACTTCTTTTAAAAAATGGCCAACTGATGTGGAAATGTGGAGCATCAAATATAAGACTGGAAAAACCAGAAACTAAGAGAAACTAAAATTGACAGATTTGCCCATCCCTAGCACACACTTACACCCCCACCCCCGATACCTTGCCTTGTTACATAACTTTATGATCATGTTTATTTTATTTAACAAAATTTATTCACTACTTAATTTAAATATATAACCTCTAAACGCATTGTCAGAGCTTGAGAACTCAGGTATTTGAATCCATAGCCTGTCCATGCTGAAGAATCAGGGCAAGTCAATGGGTGACGAAACGTAAGTTCCTTAGTAAAATATCCAGGACAATTCAAAATCTCTCATAATCCTGCTCCCCTCCCCCAATATTTTTATTGCAATTTGCCTAAATTCAGTTTGCCTTGATCAGAAGAGATGCTCAAAACTGTCTCCTCACCAAACAGGCAAAACAGGTCCATGAATCTGCAGAAAGTGGAGAGGATCCTCAGCACAACGTTATTTAATCAAGATGATAATAGATGATGAGCTTTCTCTGTAGATCTAATGCGAGGATGAATGTGAGTGGTTGTGCTTAGCAGGGTGGGTTCATTTCGGTCCATATGAAAGAAATATTTGACACATTATTAAACTGATCAATAACCCCAAAGAGGATTTAGACGCTGTTCTGGTTTGTGTGCAGCTCCTTCTCGCTGCCCGGGTTCAGTTTACTTCTGCAAAGTTTATCCTCTATCAGCTTCTCAAAAATCCTATCACTGCGGTTATGCCAGTATCAAAGGTAATATCTTTCCCTGAGCCTGAGAATAGAAACTCGCATCCCTTGAGGATGTATGGGGAAAGTACTCTGAAATGACCAAATAGAGCAGCTTGCTTTTTATTAAAATTCACACAAGTTTTTACAGTTTTCTCTTTGGAAAACCTGTAGGAAGACAAGCGACTTAGAAGTGCTTCACCTACTCAGACTGAAGTGGAAATAAGAAGAGTTTCCCCCTTGCTTCACAGTGAAATACAGGATAGCTGGTCTTTGCTCTAGAATGCACTGGTGGAGCGCATCCAGTGTTTCTGCCAGCGCATTTCCACCATGCTGACTTTGCCACCACCTCCCCCCTTCCCCTGTACCTCTCAGTAAGCAGCAGGGAGACCATGCAAGAAAGCATGCATGTATGATTTTGCAGCTGGTATGGACAATGCTTAGGAATATGGGAGTGGAAGTCTTGCAAGATCTGGAGGTTCCCCATTCCTGACACAGAGCCAACCAGTTGAATTCCAGAGTCTCCAAGTGTCCCTATTTTTCAGAGACAGTCCCGGATTTACAAGAGCTGTCCCAGTTTCTGATGTGATCCTGGAATGTCCTGTTTTTCCTTAGGATGTCCCTGTTTTCATTGGAGAAATGCTGGAGGGTATGGAGTTATGTCAAACACCCCCAAGCCAAGGAGAGAAGTAACTGTACATCCTTTAGAAGATATCTGAAGGCAGTCCTGTACAGGGAAGTTCTTTAATATTTAATGTCTTATTATGTTTTTATATACAGTGGTACCTCGGTTGTCAGACGTAATCTGTTCCAGAAGACCGTTCGGCTTCTGAAACGTTCGACAATGAAGGTGCAAAGACCGTTTGACTTCCGAGGTGCATTCGAAAACGGAAGCAATTACTTCCGGGTTTTTAGCATTCAGGTTCCGAAACATTCGACTTCCGAGACGCTTGAAAACCAACATACCACTGTATGTTGGAAGCCACCCAGAGTGGCTGGGGAAACCCAGTCAGATGGGCAGGGTATTAAGGATGATGATGGAATAAGACAACACTGTTTCCATCTGAGAAATGTTGGAGGTTATGAAATCATTTCAGTGGTGAGAAGGTTGTAGAACAGCCTTTGTTTCATTACTAGAAGTTCACTTTGGAGCTTTGTTGTACAAGGAGGGGGGACTTACAGTTTTGCTTTCAATGCACACACACTTTCTTGTGCTGTTATAACCAGTGGTGCAATGGAGGGGGAAGCACAGGTCTGGGACTTTTTTCTCAACAGGAGGGATGACTTCAATTGCCAGAGTGCTAGGGTAATTAACAGATCAGATCCTCTTTGCTCTGACTAGTAAATGAGGCGATAAAGGTAAAGGTAAAGGGACCCCTGACCATTAGGTCCAGTCGTGGCCGACTCTGGGGTTGCGGCGCTCATCTCGCTTTATTGGCCAAGTGAGCCGGCGTACAGCTTCTGGGTCATGTGGCCAGCATGACTAAGCCGCTTCTGGGGAACCAGAGCAGCACACGGAAACACCGTTTACCTTCCCACCAGAGCGGTACCTATTTATCTACTTGCACTTTGACGTGCTTTCGAACTGCTAGGTGGGCAGGAGCAGGGACCGAGCAACGGGAGCTCACTCTGTCGCGTGGATTCGAACTGCTGACCTCCTGATTGGCAAGTCCTAGGCTCTGTGGTTTAACCCACAGCGCCACCTGCGTCCCAATGAGGCGATAACAAGGCTTTAAAGTTCTAGGGTTGTTTGTATAGGATTAGTACAGTCATACCTCTTGTTACGTTCGCTTCATGTTGCAGATTTTCAGGTTGCAAATGTGGCAAACCCAGAAGTGTATACTTCCAGGTTTCGCCATGCACGCACATGCAGAAGTGTTCTGCGCAGGAGCACATGCGCAGGAGCACTCTATCACGCTCTGTGCTTGCGCAGAAACACCACTCTAGTTGCAGACTTTTCGGTGTGCAAACTGCACCCCGGAACAGATCGTGTGCACAACTAGAGGTACCACTGTATATAAGAAGTGAGACGATCCATCTGGGCTGCATTTTTAGGGTTCTCCTTGGGGTTCTATGGCTATGGGACCTTATTTAAAATTTAAAATTCTACTGCTACTCTACTCGTTACAATAACTTTCTAATCCATGCACACAAGGAGCTATCTGCCTTAAGTGAGGACACAGGTATGAATTACTCTTTCACTAGGCTTACTGTTATTTCTTGATATTAGTAGGAGCTGAATGAGAACTGGGCAAATTTAATTTTCTTTTCTACAGCTGTCTTCCTACATTTTTGATTCTTGTCCCACATTTGTACTCACACTTTCCCCCCCTGTTGCCTGCGGAAATGTTGAAATCAATAAAGACAGTAATTAAGAATGCCAAACTGCATTTCTAAAAAGGGCTCTTTCTTAACACTGTTTGCAGATAATAGACTCTACCTTCAGAAACTATTTTACTCCAACAGTGACAGAATGGAGAAAGGAATGACAGTGGCGGCTTAAGAAGATAAAAAACTGCAACCGTATAGAAACTCATCTGAGAGTAACAGTGTGATCCTAATGCCCCAGATCTGTGTTGCTGGGTGTGTGTGTGTGTGTGTGTGTGTGTTTGGATATGGTGGAGGGTTGCCTCTCAGCTAGGAATGGATCTGTCAATTTTGTCTCTCTCCATTTCCCATTTTTTCATTCATCAATTCAGTTCTCCACATTTCAGCAGCTATATATATATCCCGTTTCCTTTAGCTTTTCACTTTCCACTTTGCCATCATTTCTCTCCTTTTTGAACCCTGCTTAATTATTGGAAAATACCACTCCAACCTCTTACATTCCTGCCACAAACTGAGTTGCAGGGGCGAAGATGGTGTACTGCTAATTGCAGGTACTGTCACAGCTGGATGCGAGGGGCTGGCAGTTCTGAGCTAATTGGTGATGCTGGCATGCTGCAATTAACCTCATTAGGGCTTGAATTACATCTAATTAAACCCTTGTCTCGGACAGGAGCCGTGTAATCCCTTCTTGCTGCTGGGCTGTCCCTCGGTGGGGGTCACACTGAAGCCTGCTGGGTTTTGAGTCCGAAGCCAGAGTGGGAGGACAGGAGCCGTCAAAGCGTCATGTTGTCACATACCTACAAGTGCCACTGACAGCTTAGTACTTTCAAATATTTCAAACTTTCTGTTGGAAGGTATTGTGGTATTTCAGCTGGTGTTGTTGAACACTTTAAAAAAAAATATTTTTATTAAAGATTTCTTAGTTTTCAAAAGTATGTGCAATGTCTCTTTTTTCAAGCTGTGTTTTCTACAGATCAGTTTCATTTGCTGTGAGACATTAGTGTTACATCAGGAAGAAAAGGGGGAAAGAGGTGGAGGGGGGGAATGGTGAGTGGGGTGGGGCTGGGTGGCAATACTTAGTGTATGTGTGGGGTTTTGGGTCAGTGTCACTTGTGTGGGTTCTTTAACTATTTGCTTGCATTTCTTTGGAGGTGAGAGAGGTTTGGGGGTGGCCTCGGGTGTGGTTGGTTGTCTTTGATTGGCGGTAGTAAAATTTGTTTTCATGTGTGAGTGGGGTGAGTGGGTGTTTTTGGATCAGGTTAGCCAGATTGATTCGTATGCTCTTGGTGGGTTCTTGCTGTTGTCGTGTTGGGCTGTGTATGTGATAAAGGGGAGCCATACCGGGGAGAAGGCGTCTTCTATTTGTCCCTGTGTCAGTTTCAGTTTGTTGGTTAGTTTTTCTAATAAGGCTGTTTCCCCTACTATTTGATACCATTGGTCCATGCTTACTTCTGACAGGTCTCTCCAGCGTCTAGCTATGATGTTTCTAGCTGCTGAGAGTAGGTGGGTTATGAGCTCTTTGTGATTAGGAAGAACTTAGGAAGAACTTAGGAAGAAACATTAGGAAGAACTTCCTGACAGTAAGAGCTGTTCGACAGTGGAATTTGCTGCCAAGGAGTGTGGTGGAGTCTCCTTCTTTGGAGGTCTTTAAGCAGAGGCTTGACAACCATATGTCAGGAGTGCTCTGATGGTGTTTCCTGCTTGGCAGAGGGTTGGACTTGATGGCTCTTGTGGTCTCTTCCAACTCTATGATTCTATGAGTCTATGATGGGAGTGGGCATTATTGTCTTGGAAGATATTTAGTAGGGCCAGTTCTGGGGTGACTTCTAATATTTGCTTAGTTATTTTGTATATATCTTGTATGATTGATGTGAACAGTTGTATTTTAGGACATCCCCGCCACATGTGGAGGTATGTATTGTGGTTGCAACACTTTGTTTAGTATGTAGGGGAGTGATTTCTTTCTACCAGCTGCTGCGGTATTGTGGCTAAGAAGTCCCTTGTTCAGAGGGAGCTGGGTTGTTCTAAGTCATACCGGGCTAGTTTAGCATTTATTCTGGCTGGAATAAAGGCCTTTCTCGTTACCAACTACAGAACCCCTGGCCCTCCAAGTGTCCCTGTTTTCCAGGGACAGCCCCAAATTTACAGAAGCTGCCCTGGTTTCTGATTTGATCCCAGAATGTCCCGCTTTTTCTTAGGAGGTCCCTATTTTCATTAGAGAAATGTTGGAGGGTATGGAGTCAGGCAACTCCCGAGCCAAGGAGATAACTAACTATATAGGGTTAGTTTTGTTGTTGTTTAATGTTTTATTATGTTTTCATATAAGTTGGAAGTTGCCCAGAGTGGTTGGGGCAACCTAATCAGATGGGCAGGCAATTGTTTGTTTGTTTGTTATTGAATAGGCCATCCCTGTTTTCTTTGGAGAAATGTTGGAGAGTATGGAATCCTCCTTTTTAACTGGATACACCAGAGGGGTGTGTGTGTGTGTGTGTGTGAAATATATGGGATATGTGACCCTACAGATGTTGTTGGGCTACCTTTATCATCCCTTGAAGAAGGCACCAATGTGCCCACTCCTGGGGAAAAAACCCACCCAGGGCTTATAGTATTATTATTCTAGTGATACATCCATGTGTGTATCTGGAGATATATATCTTTATGTATATCTGTGCAAATGCAATAATAATATGGCACAAATATGGTGCCAGTCCTTGGCATATTGCAGGATGAGGCTTGGATTTTTCTGGTACACCACATCAGATAGTTTTAGAAGCCCTGATCTAATCCAAAACCTTGCTTAATGCAATATGGTAGGATTCCACCCTACATCTCCCACATAGGGTTTTGCTTAGCTTTCCCGGTGTACTGAAAGCACAGGATAGGATACAATCCCATATCAATAGGGCATAAATAATGTGACTGTTAAGGGTGTGGCCCTTAGTAGCTGTAATTTCCTGGACCTTTGGAGCTTCTGAAGACGGAAAGCTCTTAGCCCAACCTGGCAAACCAAAAATGATTTGGTTTAATTGAATAGATATTCAAACATATTGGGTGGAATTCAACTTTGCGCTATGACAAATGTCCCACCTGCGCAAGCATTTCAGCTTCCAAAGATTTCTCCTTCCCCTATGTGCTGTTCTGGGGGTCCCTCCAAAACCAACTGTGGGGAGTGTGGGGGGCACACAGGGGGATGAGAAGGGGGAAAGCCCTGTTGCATATGCAAGGAAGTCCTTGCAGGGGCTTCCACTCAGGGGCATAGGAAGGGGGGTGCGGTGGGGGCAGTCCACCCCGGGTGTCATCCCGGGGAGGGGTGACAAAATCCCCACCGGGAGGATCGCCAACGCGCCAATTGGCCCCCCTGGGCGTGTCACTGATGTGCATATTGGCCCCCCGAGAGGGTCACCGGTGCACCAATCGGCCCCCGGGTGGATCGCCAACACGCCAATCACCCCTGTGGATGTATCACCCTACCCCCTGGGCAAATTGCACTGCCCCATGGATGGATCACCCCACCCCCGGGTGCATGTGTGCTGTTCCGGGTGCTGGAGCAGCTAGCTCTGCCGCTGCCTCCACTATTAAGGCTTCTTAGGTGATTCCCACAAATTATATATATACGGTGGTACCTCGGGTTACATATTTCTGGGTTAGCGGAGTCTGACTTCAGGTTACATACACTTCAGATTACAGACTCCGCTAACCCAGAAATATTACCTCAGGTTAAGAACTTTGCTTGCAGTGGCGGCGCAGTGGCAGCGGGAGGCCCCATTAGCTAAAGTGATGCTTCAGGTTAAGAACAGTTTCAGGTTAAGAACGGACCTCCGGAACGAATTAAGTTCTTAACTTGAGGTACCACTGTATTCGAGAGAGAGTTTTTCCACTCAGTATGTTTATATATGGACATGTTCATACACGCAACAGTGATCCTCAATGCCCTTGCACCATCATCCTCTATCATAACATGTGCATACTCATCACTGTGTATGTAGAACATCAGCCCTGCATGACTCTATACATAATCTAGTTAGCTCAGTTGGTTAGCGCATGGTGCTGATAACGCCAAGGTTGTGGTTTCAATCCCCATACAGGCCAGCTGCATATTCCTGCATTGCAGGGGGTTGAGCTAGATGACCCTCGGGGTCCCTTCCAGCTCTACAGTTCTGTGCTTCTATTCCACTCAGCAAAAGTCCTGAACTTGGTAGCGCTTGGTGGATCTGCTTGGTTTGTTGTCTGCTGAAGCTCACAACCATGTATGTCCTTCAGATTGTGTCTTTTCCTCTCTCCCCTCCCTTCTGCTGGGCTTGGCTGCAGTGGGATGGCTGTTGATTCATTGGCTGACATTACATGAGTAACTGCTCTGCCGCAGTTCCTCACCTTCAAAATTGACATAACAATTCAGAGCTGTCTGACTCAGGAGAAGCAGGTGGGGCTTGCTGAGGTAATGCTGGGAAACCATGTCACCTTTGAGCAAATGGTTAGGTAGCATCCATATCAGCTTCGAATCCTCCTTGCCTTCCTGAAGAAAGTTGAAATGGTAAACCTATATTTAAAATCTGCTAAATATAATATTCCAAATCGTTCAGTGTGAATATCACTTGGACTACTCTGCATGGGGCTACCTTTGAAGGTGACTTGGAAACTACCACTAATCCAGAATGCGGCAGCTAGACTGGTGACTGGGAGTGGCCGCCGGGACCATATAACACCGGTCCTAAAGGATCTTCATCAGCTCCCAGTGCGTTTCCGGGCACAATTCAAAGTGTTGGTGCTGACCTTTAAAGCCCTAAACGGCCTTGGCCCAGTATACCTGAAGGAGCTTCTCCACCCCCATCGTTCTGCCTGTTGAGGTCCAGTGCCGAGGGCCTTCTGGTGGTTTCCACACTGTGAGAAGCAAAGTTACAGGGAACCAGACAGAGGGCCTTCTTGGTAGTGGCACCCTCCCTGTGGAACACCTTCCTTTCAGATGTCAAGGAAATATACAACTCTCTGGCTTTTAGAAGACATCTGAAGGCAGCCCTGTTTAGGGAAGTTTTTAATGTTTGATGATTTATCGTGTTTTTAATGTTCTGTTGGGAGCTGCCCAGAGTGTCTGGGGAAACCCAGCCAGATGGGTGGGGTATAAATATTATTATTATTATTATTATTATTATTATTATTATTATTATTATTATTTCCCATGACTTAATCTTTATTATTATTTTAAAGGAATTCCCCTCCCCCATTCTTCAGCTGAAAAGGCCAGTGCACCAGCAATTCCTGGTTTGGGCACATATCATGAGCTGGATCAGGCCAATGGCCCATCTAGTTCAGCATCCTGTTCTTACTATGGTCAACCAGATGTTTGAGCATGCAAGCAGCACCTGAGTGAAACAGCACTCTGCCCAGCTGTGATTCCCAGTAACTGGTATTCAGAGGTAGAATGTAGCCACTGAGATCCCTCTCCTCCCTGAATTTGTCTAATCCTCTTTTAAAGCCATTACAGTTCATGGCCATCACTGCCTCCTGTGGGAGAGAGTTCCATAATTTAACTGTGCACTGGGGTTTTGCTTCTCCATTCGGCTTCACTGGATGAGCATGAGCTCTAGAGCATGGGTAGGCAACCTAAGGCCCGGGGGCCGGATCTGACCCAATCGTCTTCTCAGTCTGGCCCTCAGATGGTTCAGGAATCAGCGTGTTTTACATGAGTAGAATGTGTGCTTTTATTTAAAATGCATCTCCGGGTTATTTGTGGGGCATAGGAATTCGTTCATTATTATTTTTCAAAATATAGTCTGGCCCCGCACAAGGTCTGAGGGACAGTGGACCGGCCCCCTGCTGAAAAAGTTTGCTGACCCCTGCTCTAGAGCTATGAGAGAAGGATAAAAACGTTTCTCTATCCACTTTCCTCATGCTGTGCATGATTTTATAATGTCACCTCTAACTTACTCTTTCTCTAAACTAAAAAGTCTCAAATGCTGCTGCCTTTTCTCCTAGGGGACTTGTTCCACCCACTTGCCCCTTTCTGAACCTTTTCCAATTCTATAACACCTGTTTTGAGGTGAGGTTGACTAGAAACTACACAGTATTTCAAATGCGATAGCACCATAGGTTTGTATAACGGCATCATGATATCGTGAGTTTTGTGAGTTTTAGTTTCGATTGCTTCCAATAATGATCCTTAGCACAGAATTTGCCTTTTTTACTACTGTTGCACACCAGATCAACATATTTGAAGTGTAGGTGGGTTCCCACGAGGCACTACACAGCGATAATAGCAAGAACCTTTATTGAATTAGCAGAACAAGAAAACAGGGGCAAAGCAACTGCTTATATACGTTTCTGAAGGCCTGGGCCACTCCCACTCCCAATGTGATTGGCTGTCCAAACTTCCAAGCTGCGAATCATAACTCAGAATTTAAAAGCCAATGGCAGAGGCCCAAATCCTGAAATGTTCTGTGATCGGATCTCATGTATTGAATCAGAATACAGAGGTCAGAATTCTTAGTCCAGACTCAAGCTCAGGCAAACACAGACCACTAAATACGTAACTATCTTTATTGAGCTATCCACTACAAGTTGCTGGTCAGTCACTGCCAGTTCAGATCCCTTGAGTGTATATGGCGCTCCGCCGGGAGGTCCCCCGGGAGCAGAGCCCGCTGCCTGCGCTGGCAAGGAGGATGAGCCCAGCTGGCAGGCCGGCCAGAGAGGAGCCTTGCGGGCAGCGAGTGGCTGGCTCCTTGCGGGCGGCTGCGGCGGCAGCGCAACTCCCTCCTGCCGCGAGAGGCGGGCAGCAGCCGGGCCTCGGACCTGCAGCCAGGAGCGCTGCCTCTTCCCGCGCCCCGAGGGCTCCCCGCGCCCAGCAACCCGGGGAAAGTGCCGCACTTCCACCACTGGCCCTGCTTCCACCACTGGCCCCTGAACCCCAAGACTGAGGCTCATGGCTCGCACCCCGGCTTGCAGCTCCTCCGCTGCCCTTCCAATGGGGCAGCGGCCCGCAGGGAAGAGCAGGCGCGCTCTCTGTCCCCAGCCAAAGCCGAGGGGGGCTTCTGGTAGCCCCGGGGTGGGAGGCGGAGGGGGGTCGCTGGCTGCAGCCGCCTCGCCTCGCCTCCGTTCTCCTCTCAAATTAGACACAGGTGGCTGCTGACAGCGAGGAGAAGGGGCAGGGGCGGAGAAGCACAGCGGGGGCAGTGGGAGGCGGCGGGGGGGGGCCTCACAAGAGAAGCGCGCCCCACGGGACTGAACCAGGTTCCTCTCCCAGGCTCCCGCAAAGCGACGTGCCCGTCTTGTGCTCTCCGCAAAAGGCGCCAGATCAAAGCGGCAAACGGTACAGATCCACACCACGCCCCCCGCGGAACAGTCGTGCCCTCCACATCACAGGCAGCTCAGAGTTAAACTCTGCGCCCGAGGCTCTTCGGCAACTCCGGAGGCGGCGAGTGCGCCCCCCCCCAGATGTTGCGCCCGGTGCGGCCGGCCCCCCTTGCACCCCCCACGCTACGCCACTGCCTTCCAGTGAGCACTCAGGGCTGATTTCCTTAAGAATGGATAGGTTTGATCTTCTTGCAGTCCATGGGACTCCCAAGAGTCTCCTCCAGCACCATAATTCAAAAGCATCAATTCTTCAGCAATCAGCCTTCTTTATTGTCCAGCTCTCACTTCCATACATCACTACTGGGAAAACCATAGCTTTAACTATACGGACTACTGTTTACTTGATTATTGTTACTTGATAAATAATAATACTTTATTTAAAAGTGCATGTCTCGATACTGATCTCATCCTGTTTGGCACTAGCTATAAAATGTCTTGCAAGAATCAGCGATTAGGAGCAAGAGCGGAGCTTGCAGTGCTTCCCTTTCCCTTTCCCTTTCCCTTTCCCTTTCCCTTTCCCTTTCCCTTCCCCTTTCCCTCAGTATATTCAGTACAGCTGCACTGGAATGTAGAAGGCATTTTCAATTTAGAAGCCAATCACAGAGTCTCCCGTGCAAAGGTCTGTAAAGAACAAGCATACTGGAATAAACATCTCTATCACAATGAAATCTGGAAGTCCGTGCAGTAAACTTAAATGTGCTTGCACAATCCTTAGGAAGTAGAGTTCAGGTCTTCTGATATGCTGATTTTTACCGGGTGCCATTCCTTGTGACCTCAAATGAATTTTCCATACAAGATTAAGGATGTCATGCGAAGGTTTTCTGCAGGCGGTTGCCAAAATCATTCTGAATGTACAGAATCAACAACAATGTGGACTTGTTATTGTTTTTTGCTTCAGTTGATTTGCCTCTAACAGCTAAGAATATTCCGATACTGAGCTATCCTGGCTGTAAGCCCTTTTGATCTTCAATGACACTTCAAGGGTGTGAGGTGATGCTGGATTGTAAACAGAGAACTAAATAGCTTGTGGCTAACAGTTCACAGAACAGCAAGGCAATAAATCTGGAAGCAGTGCTGCTAACAATAAGAAACAGGTGATCTGAAAATAATAACCTCCAGACTCAAAAAGGTTTGTTGTGCCCCAGATAGATGGTGGCATTTGTCCTTCTGAGACAGATGAAAGTTTATTCAGGGTCAATTAAGAATCCTTGCATTAAGACTTCTGTGTCTGTGTGTTCTAAAATGATCTATTATATTGACATTGATGGCACAGCCATCATTTGTTTTAGCTTAAAATTTGCTTCAAAGGAGAATGAAAGGGGCTGGTGAATCATGGATAAGTCTCATGGATAACAATGAGATTAACACCTACTTTGCCCTTGTCTTTGCCCAAAAGGAAAACAGTGCCCAAACTGGTGATAACAGAATAAACAATAATGCAGGGAGGGACCTGCAGCCCAATATAGGAAAAGAGGTAGTAAAGGAACACCTAGCTACTTTAAATGAATTCACATTCCGAGGGTCTGATGAGCTGCACACAAGGGTACTAAAGGAGCTTGTGGATATAATTTCAGAACTTCCGTCTATAACCTTTGAGAAATCTTGGAGAACAGGTGAGGTCCCTGCAGATTGGAGGCAGACAAATGTTGTACCTATCTTCAAAAAGGGGGAAAGGAAGATCTAGGTAATTGCCAACTGGTCAACTTGAGGTCAATGCCAGGGAAGGTTCTAGAACAGATAAACAATTGGTCTGTGAGCACTTAGAAAAGGATGCTTTTATGACTAAGACTCAGGTGAATTTCATTTATTTTTTTGGTAGAATTACAAGCTTGGTGGATCAGGGGAATTGACAGAGCCCCCCTGCCCCCAAGGTCACCCCCAATATTTGTGCAGAGAAGATGGAGACAGAGAGATGATAAAAACAAAGAGTGAAAGTAGTGGAAAATTAAAGGACATCTCATGTTGCAAATTGAGATTAACATTGGGTTCAGAATTTGAAAAAGGCCGAGGGCTATCATTCAGAAAATGTTTTTGGGTTGATCTGGCAATTTCAATTCACTTTGAACAAATTTCAGCAGTAATTACACATTCACACATCACAGAAATTGTGCCATAATGACCATAATCTGTGTGTCAAGAGCATTTATTTTCACCAGAAGGAACATACTCTTCCTCTGTGGCAAAAAAAGTGAAGAACCACCACTAAGTGTTTCTGGAGTCAAAAGGGCATGGTGATCATAAATAAAAAGCAATAATGGTTAGTCATGTCCATTCATTTCAAGGGGTCTACTCTTGAGTATGACTTAAGACACAGCCCACTGAAAGGAGAATCAGGCCTGGAAGGTGCACAGCATTAAGAATGGCTATTGCATTAATAAAATCTAATTTGCTTCTGATCAGTTTGGCTCACTTTGGAGAATTCTAGCTGGGAAAATGATCCAAATATTGCTGTGTGGGAAGAGGAGGGTGCCTCCCTTTATATTCTCCCTTTGGCAACTGAGGCTTGTTGAGTGCTCTGTGGAATCAAACTTTCATGTTAAGTTTGACTCCTTTTCAAAATCGAGCACAGAGAGCTTGTTTCTCTTCAGTGTCTTGGAAACATAGCCTGGGCCATGATTATGTTTCCAAAATGCTGAAGAGAAACAAGCTACCAGACGTCTATTCTTTCAGACAGGCAGCTCGATCCCTTGTGACTGAAAATGACGATTAGAGCCAAACGAAATTGAATAGCATTTGCCCTGAGCATTCTCCTGTAGAGCTTTCTCTAATGAGCTCCTACACTTACAGCATACAGCTTCTAGCATTTTAAACTGTGTTGTTGTTATTATTTTTTAAGGCTATATTGGTGGTGGAAGGGAATTCACCTTCTGATCAGTGCCTGTCCTGATATTTTGATAGCTGTCTTTGATAAACCACTGTCCTTGAGATGCTTTTTGCTGATGTGAGTTGCTAGAAAGATCAATTCTTCAGATTTGTGTGGGGTTTTCTTTACCCCACACTCTCCAACATTTCTCTGATGAAAATAGGGTTGTCCTAGTCCATTCTTGACCTTGCCAACAAAGGTGCGTATAGTTAAAGCTATGGTTTTCCCAGTAGCGATGTATGGAAGTGGAAGCTGGTCCATAAAGAATTGATGCTTTTGAATTATGGTGCTGGAGGAGACTCTGGGGAGTCCCATGGACTGCAAGAAGATCAAACCTATCCATTCTTAAGGAAATCAGCCTTGAGTGCTCACTGGAAGGACAGATCGTGAAGCTGAGGCTCCAATACTTTGGCCACCTCATGAGAAGAGAAGACTCCCTGGAAAAGACCCTGATGTTGGGAAAGATGGAGGGCACAAGGAGAAGGGGGTGACAGAGGACGAGATGGTTGGACAGTGTTCTTGAAGCTACAAACATGAGTCTAACCAAACTGCGGGAGGCAGTGGAAGACAGGAGTGCCTGGCGTGCTCTGGTCCATGGGGTCACGAAGAGTCGGACACGACTAAACGACTAAACAACAACAGTCCCTTCTTCTTCTTCATCATCTTCATCCCTGCCCATCTGACTGAGTTGCCCCAGCTACTCTGGGAGGCTTCAAGCATATATAAAAACATAACAAAACGTTAAACATTAAAATAACTTCCCTACAAAAGGCTGCCTTCTAGATGTTACTCATCTTCTTAGCTCAGGGGTCACTTAACTTCATGCTCTCCAACATTTCTCCATTGAAAATAGGGACATCCTAAGGACAAGCGGGACTTTCCAGGATCAAATCAGAAACTGGGATGGCTTCTGTAAAGCCGGGACGATCCCTGGAAAATAGGGACATGAACGGTTTGCTACCCCCTCTTTGGGATCTATTGAAGTTCCAAAAGGCATCTTTCTCCCCTGTAAACAGGGCTGTTCCATGGCATTTTGCTGCCTGGGGCAAAGGGCCATCATGCTTCCATTCCATGAATCCAAGTGGACCAGCATTTGAATCTTACTTTTACACCAATGACAGGAAAGTATCTCCCACTGCACTTGGGGGCAGTATCTGCTGTCTGAGACATCTGCCTCATTCTGCCTAGTGATAGGGCCAGCCCTTCATGTAAAGGCATGTGCATGAACACTAAGCCATCGTGTATATTTAGCATGCTAAAGCTGGCGAGGACAGTTTTGAACTGTTGAGAATATGTTGTCGGATAATTATGCATTTATTGCATCTCTAGCCAAACCAACAAGTGGTTTGCTTTTAAAACAGTGAAGGGCAGGCTATTTGAGGTTAAAGGAATACAACAGGAAGAAAAGAACTGTGAGAAATGTATAAATTCAGGAGTTTTAGTTCCGTTGGGGGAGGCAAGAATATTTTGACCCATCATGTAATCACAGGAGTCTTTTAAGTACACAAGACTGTACTTGTTCTCATTTGTAAGACCTTGAAGATTATGCACTGTTGCAAAATGGCCTAGTTCAGGGGTGGAGAACCTTTGGCCCTCCTAATGTTGTTGGACTCTGAGTAATTGGGGAAGACTCAACTTATTACGGAAAGTCAACATGTAAGGAGAAGGAATGCTGTCATTCCTTCACAAGCACCATCCCTCTTATTATCAGCCTTCTCCAACCATCCAGATGTTTTGCACTCTACTTCAAATCCTCCCCAGTTAGCATGGCCAATGGTCTGATGTAATGGGAGTTGTAGCCCACTGATATCTACTTGGACAAAGGTCCCCATCTTTGGCTTAGATTATTTTGCCTCCCTTCCTTGGCATTTTTATGTCTGACTCCTGCACTTAGGTCCCTTAGTGTGTGAAACATGAGGTCAAGGCAGAGTGAAGTTTTATAGTAAATCAAAATGAGCTTCATTTCCCCACATTAGGTCAATTATCCAGCTGATTTTACCAAGATAATGTAGTGCAGAATCCCATTAATTACACAGAATTGAATCACTAAAGTGTTTTGCATGCTTGAGCTTGTAAATCTGTCTTTAACTTCCATGGTAATGATAGCAGGCAGAATGGATAGCTTGCCATTTAATGGAGTCAACGGTATTTTGCCTTTTAATGGAGTCAACATGAAATTATTTTTCCGCCGCGTTTTTGACCCACAAAGCTGAAAGTGGAGCAAAGTGCCTATTAAGTATGGCTTTTAATGCTGATATGCATTTTGGGGACTGTTTATACTAGGGAAACTCAATAGCCACATTATCTGTACTGGTTGATCAATACATTTTTCAATTTAACAGTATCTTCCTAAAGGAAGGAATATTTAATGATGGGGCACTGACCCTGCAACCCCCATTGATGGGTTATGTAAATTTGTCATTTAAAAAATAAAAATCATGAAAATTCAGAATTTTTAGTGCTAATTTCCCCCAACAAACACATTTTTAATGTAGTTTTGACCAATACACACATGTTACAAGCCATTTTACCTCATAATATTGCATTTTTGTATGTCATGTTGACTAATTTATGTGTTTTTCCTTTAATATAGGTAGCGATTCATTTTATGTATACATTCCAACCAACTTCTTTCCAGTTAAAACAAATATTTGAGTCTGTTAAAACCCTAAATCCACATGGTCTGAAAATACGAGTGCATGTTATTACAGCGAACATTTAAGACGCCCCCTCAATCAAGTGATATTTTGTTTAAGTGCCAATGTTAGAAAAGATACATCTGTGTATATTTTTGAAGGTGAATGTTCTGATTAAGAGTGCATTGTACCCCTTCTCCCTACATGGCTGGCTGGATGATGGGGGTTGGATGGTGCACGTATGCTTTTCCAAGATGATGGAGTTCCATTGCTGCTGTGGCGGCTCCCCATGTGTGGGAGAGCTGCTGATGGGAGAGGGAGAGTCTGTATGGAGCCAGTGTGGTGTAGTAGTTAAGACTGGTAGTCTCGTAATCTGGGGAACCGGGTTCGCGTCTCCGCTCCTCCACATGCAGCTGCTGGGTGACCTTGGGCTAGTCACACTTCTTTAAAGTCTCTCAGCCCCACTCACCTCACAGAGTGTTTGTTGTGGGGGAGGAAGGGAAAGGAGAATGTTAGCCGCTTTGAGACTCCTTAGGGTAGTGATAAAGCGGGATATCAAATCCAAACTCTTCTTCTCTTCTTCCCATCTGTGGAAGGACTGGGGAGGAAGAATGTAGAGGAGAACTCGATCGTCCTCTAACGTAGTTGACTAGGAAGTGCTTGAGCAAACAGATATCTAAGAAAAATAACCAGAAATAGAACTTTAATTACAAATGTATTTAAGGAAACTCTTCTAAAATAGAGTTCCTTATTTTTTTCACTGGAAAGATCTCTGTGATTCTTTGGTGGCATGCAAATTAATGACAGAACAGAACAAGATGTGTTTCAAATGGGAGAATAGCCACCAGAATAACAAGAGAGCGCAATAGGAAAATATTTTTAATAACTCCATGCGTGCCTGCTGTTTGATTACAATAGCAGATTAGGGCTAAGTATGCCATCCTGACTCATTATTTTCTGGCAGCAAACATTAATTAGAAGGGGAAATGTCTTAGGAGTAGGCTTGGATTTTCTCTCTGTCAAACTTCTTTCTAAAATTGAAAAAAAGAAAAAGACAAATTTAGTATGCATGATCTGCAAAGATTTATAACCACTTCAGCCCTTGAGCTGCAAACAGATATATTTATTACTGACAGCTGTTATGTGCTGGAGTGCATTCATGTCTTCATATCACTTCATAATTTGTTAAGCTCAGATCCAGGAAAATATGTTTACTAGTGTGTTTTGCCCTCCTCACAGTGCTGCACTGGTAAACGACTCTTGTATTGGTAAATCACACATTAGTTGCATGCTGTTGACACTGCTTTTAATGACTATGGGAAAACTAGAGCAATACTCCAATATTGTATGTGGGAGATGATGTGTGTGGCAGAGAGGGATAGCAAAGGCAAAAAAAAGTTCAGCTGTTAGATCTGGTGCTGAAGTAAACCTGAGAGACTTGATAAGTTAGGAACGTTTTAATTTTGTGTTGATGCATCGCTTCTGTTTTCCCTAACCAATTACCAGCCATTTATCAGTCTGCTGTGTAGGGGGGGATTCAAGCCACAACAAAGAGCCAGTATTATCATAGCAAGATGACAAGATAAGTGGCACCTTTTTGAAAGGTTCTGCAGTTAAATGGGATGGGAAGATGGGAAAGGAAGATGCAATGGGCTTAAAGCACCAGCCATTAGAAGATTGGAGGTTTTGTGTTAGCATTTTGTACAGATTTTATGGGGGAGAATTTACTAATGTATTTTTGATTTGCATGAGGATGTTGAGGCATTTTCATAAGGGCAGAACGCAAAAGACTTAAGGTAAGAAAGCAGGCAGAGGCTAACAGTTTGGAGGATCTAGTTTACACAATTTGCGTACACAGCATACAGGTGCACATGCCCTATTCTTGAGAGTCCCATGTGTTTGCTGATTGGGTAGAAGCCACCTGGTATTTGCCAACCCAGCCTCTCAGTGGATGACTGTGACTTATTTCTGTGATTGCCACACCCCTTGTGAGATAGGAGCTCAAACACCCATGCAAGATAATGAGACAGCTGTAAACTGCATGAACCAGGGATTGACAAATCTCTCCATTTTGACTCTCTTGGTTTCTCTTGGTTTCTTTCCAATCTATAATTCAGTTCTCTTCATATCTGAGGCAATTTGGGATTTTAATAGCTCCAAACTAATGAAAATTCACCAGCCCTGTTTAGGGAAGCTTTTAATGTTTAATAGACTATTGTGTTTTAATATTCTGTTGGAAGCCAGCCAGAGTGGCTGGGGAAACCCAGCCAGATGGGTGGGGTATTAATAATAATAATAATAATAATAATAATAATAATAATAATAATAATAATAATAATAATAATAATATTATTATTATAGCAAATTTTTGTATGCAGTTTTGACTAATGTGCAGATTTTTACAAGGAATTCTCCCCGTAAGGATCCATGTTATGATTTCCACTACTATATTCATTTGTGCACACATTTCCTTAATCTATGTCCCCCCCCCCTATATATTGCTTAGTTGGAAAGCTGCATTGGAAAATCTGGATACGTGTGAATTTCAAATGATAGCTGTGTTTATGTTTGTTTATTGTTAGGTAGTTTTGCATGAAAACGCAAACCTAACCAAATTCTTCCTCCATCCCTAGTTGTGGACCTGTGATTAGTAGATTTCGTACAGGTGTGGTGAGAACATTTAAATAGGGGAACACCAGCAACTACCCCCCCCTTCTAGAGATCCTATCTGCACTCCTGCACTTAGGGGTTGATCACCCCCTTTAGGCTTCCCAGAGTGCTATCAAATTCTGGAGTCAAAGATAATGTTGACAGTCTGCATCACACTCTCCCATCCACTGACCTGCTGCCTCCCTTGACAGGGAAGCTCAGGCAGCTTCATAGAATAAGTCATAGAAGAAGTCATCAAGTACATATGTCTGACCTTAGCTGGCCGGCGATTGCTCTGTTTGGTCCCTGTTCTATGCCTATCCCTATTCTATTCCTGGCTCTGAGCCGTGCTCCATGGTAACATCAAATCACTCTGCTTTCTAGCAACTCCTTTCCTAAAGAGCTCCAGTGGCCAACAAGAGCCTTGTCTATTTTCAGGCATTTCAGTGGGTTTGGGACTCATGGTAATAAGACCACGACAAAAGTACAATTCTCTGTATTTCTTACTTAAAGAATCATAACTGCTTGACAGAAGTGTAACTGATTTAGGCTGCTAGTAACTTATTTCCAAGCAAAACTTGAAAATTAATCTCATCTCACACAGTTCTGACTCTCAGTTTAGATGCTTTTAATAATATAATTTCCAGCCTCTTCTTAAATGGTCTTTCCCTTTGTCTCATAAAAGAGGACTGATTATACAAATAGTCTATCACTGCCTTAACACATGGGTAAACTTCGTCAAGGGTTATATTTTAAAATATCGGAACAAATTCAGGTTTGAACTCAGACTAGCCCTTTAATTTAGCCACTCGGGGAAAGTGACAAACCTTAAAGCACAAGCCAGACTCTTTGGCACAAATAATCAAAACAGCAGCTCTCACTGGAGATTTAATTTCAGCTCTGTAATTGAAAATGGCCCATGCATTACTCTCTATAAATTGCAGAACGAAAATGATACCCTTAAATGACTCTGCCTTCATTTAAGTAGTGACCTGTTCATTAGCACTGTGAAATGAAATAGAAATCCATTTTAGTTTTTGAGACTATTTAATTTTGTTGTAGATAAAAGTCAGCAAAACAGGACATCAACATTATTTCCCTCCCTAAATTGTACAAAATTCCCTCAGTCTTCCTTCATCTTTTTCACTCCAGTGGAAAGCATTGCATCTATTAATATACTGGCCAACTTTATCCCTGGTTTCAGCTAAAGTCAGGTGTAAATGCCCCCAAAACTGGCTGAGCAACAGGGCCTCTATGTTTATAAACTGTGCTGAGGGCAAGATCATGACTACTTGGCCTCAGACCTGAAGAAATGAAACAGCACAGAGGAAAAAAGCTTTAGCATTATTTTTGAAAGTGAAATACTGATTGTGCAGTCTCTCAGAGAGACTGGAAGATTTACTTACATATTACATTATTCAAAACTGCTCTATAAAAATTTCAAGGTGACTTAACCGAAGATGAATTATAATGCAGTTTGAAATCTCGAAACAAACTGATGAGAGCAATGAACTAGTCCCTATTAAAATATCACAACAGATTTAAATATGCATTAACCAAACTAGAAATGCTTCTAACACAAGAAAGTTTTTACCTGGCAACCATCAACATTAGCTTTTTCATCTCATGACTGTAAAGTGTTGCTTAGTTTGCATTCTCACAGTGCAATAGCAAAGCTGTTGTATTCCCACAGTTTCTACTTCTGATATTTTTTTCTGACTCTGCTCCTGTTTCTTGTGCTGCTGCTGCACGAATGTTTCTAGGGTGGACAAGAGGCACATTATTGTTACACCTGAATGATGGGAATGTTTTGCTCTGCAGCACCAATTTTGGGCACTTTCACACTGTCACCATTTTGGAGTGGTATTCCGTCTCATGCTGGCACTTTCAGGTTGCACAATTTTAGTTCATTGGAAGGTCTCGGGCAATAAATTTGCTCCCCACTCAATGGACATTTTTACAATTGGTTGTTACATCTGTAGTGATGAGGTGGAGAAAAAGGCTGCAAGGACTGAGGTCAGGGTGATCTTTAGGGTCACTATTGGGGGGGGTGATGCTGGAAGTTTGCTTTTGTGCTTGTAACCATATTTGTCTATGCCTGTTCCTTTCATGGTTGTTACCAGTGCTGATGTTGATTATTTGTCATGGGGTTATTGGGCATTACTGGAGGGAAATAGTTTTATGCTTTGCAGTATGAGATCCAGCACTCTGGTATAAAACTGGGTCCCTCACAGGTGAGAGGGAAGTATCTGATCATTCAAAGGGCATTTGGTGTTCACTGATATGAACAGTTCATTAATTTTGTATTCTTGTCGGTGATCAGTTGTAGGAACAATATAGGTGTGTAGTCAGTTATATATTGGGTTATAAGGTTGTGAATAGTTGTAGTCATTGTGTAAACGGATGGTGATAGTGACATGGTGTGAGTGTTGTGTGAATATTGTGTTTTATTTTGGTTCGGAGTTTGTATCATGCTGCCTAGTATTTTTCTCTGGAGCTTATTCAGATAGGTAAGCATATGGTATATTTATGTATTTGGATTTTTCTTAAAGCAAATCAAATGCAATTGTGCTGATTGTATATTTATGTACAGTGGAACCTCGGTTGTCGAACGCCTCTGTAGTCGAAAGTTTTGGCTTTCGAACGGCAAGAAACCGGAAGTAATTGCTCTGGTTTTTGAACGATTTTCAGAAGCTGAACGTGCTACACGGCTTCCATTTTGAGTTCCCCTGTTGTATTGACGATCTGTATTGGGTTTTTGGTTTTTGAACGTTTCGGAAGTCGAAAGGTCTTCCTGAATGGATTATGTTAGAAAACCGAGGTTCCACTGTATTTTGCTTTTACTTATTGTTAACTGTGGGTAATAAACTGGCTGGCTAAACAAACGAACAGATAGTAGCCCCACAATATTAGTGGTAAATGTGTAAATCTTGATGAATGTGGTTCTAATGTGTTAGTTAACATCGGTCATAATGCAACTTTAGTTAAGCACTTTGAAATCCCATTGCTTTCAAGGAGGTGAGGCTCTATCAATGGCTACTCACTGTGAAGGCTATGCTGTGTTTCCACAGAAGAGGCAGCAGTGCTTCTGAATACGAGTCGCAGGAAGTCACAGGAGGAGAGAAGGCTCTTGTGCTTGAATCTTGCTTGTGGGTTTCCCCCAGGTATCTGGTTGGCCACTGTGGAAACAGGATGCTGAACAAGATAGTCCATTCATTAGCCGATCCAGCAGACTCTTCTTATGTTCTTAAGGGATTTGAAGCATATCCTTATCTATCCTATGGAGAGTTCAACTTCATGATTTTTTCTTCTTCAGCTGAATTGCACCCATAGTTGTAAAAATATATTGTGAGTAATTTGACTCTGGTTTGACAATTGCAGAATTCCTGATTCCATTATGAGATTTGAGCAAGTATAATATGTATTGGTTGAGCAATTTTAATGAACCAGCTAAGTCATGCTATGTTTTTCACAGTAATGCATATGTTTCAGAGAGCTTAGATGGAGAACCAAATTTGGAACTGTATAACTTGAATTATTATTTGAAAGTTATAATCATAAGTTACTAAAAGAAAAAGCAACAGACTCAATATCGAAGCGCTGTTGCAGCAGGTCATTATAGTTACATGGTGTTAGATGGATTCTAAATTTGTCTTATTTCTATGGTGGTGATACTGCTACCGAAATTAGAACTATACAGATTGAGTGATCTCTTTGAATTGTCAATCAAGCTTTCTATTAATAAGTAGTAATGGAATTATGAATGACAGGTCTGAAATTGGATATTTAACATTTTGTTAATTGATTTTTAACATTCTAGCACCATGGAAGTTCATGCACCAATATTTTCATTTTGCGGAGGTTAGTATCCATGATGTTGTGTGTTAAATGTAGATTATTTCATTGTAATGCTGCACTTATTAGTGCAACAAGCCTTGGTTCAGATCCTAATTTGGCACTTTAGAAAAACAGTCTGCCTTGATCCAGGGTGCTTTGTAGGCTGCCTGATTCAGCTTAAGGTCTGCCCATGTATGCTTTGCTCCACTTTATTTTCAGGGTTTTAATTTTTTTAAAAGGCTTTTGTATTTTCCCTTTTGGCAGAAGCTGATGAAGCTTTTTAGCGAATGGCCCAGTGTTGACTACTTCCCAGCCAGAGCCGTTGGTTGGTTGTGAGGAAAATCCCATCTATACCATCCTGAGGCTTGGATACAGTTGTGAATAACAGTGGCAGCCTTGTGTTGATGCAGATTCATCTTATTTCTAAATCTAGTTTCAGTATATTCTAGAATGAGAAGCAGTCCAAGGACTAGCATGTTTATAAAATTAGTACATGGCATTCAGGATTCCTCACAACAAACACTCTGTGAGGTGAGTGGGGCTGAGAGACTTCACAGAAGTGTGACTAGCCCAAGGTCACCCAGCAGCTGCATGTGGAGGAGCAGGGAAGCGAACCCGGTTCACCAGATCACGAATCTACCGCTCTTAACCACTACACCACACTGGCTCTCTCTCTTTTAGCCCTTGTTTGTCATTTTAGGTCACAATGATGCAATGGTATCAGAAGTTAGAATGAAATAAATTCTCTCGTCATGCTCTAGATTTATCTACTGCTTTCTTTAGCCACCCTGTCTCTTGAGTAGCTACCCTAAACCCCTCCCTCCTCCAACCTAAAGCTGCTTCTGATTTGAAGCACCATGAGCATTTCTTAGGGTCCCTTCTGTGATGATCATCTCTGCCCCCTTTCCTCAAACTTTTCTTGAGGTTCGTCTTCACCCTCCTTCTGGACCCTTCATTCATCTTTCATGCCTTTGGAGTCCCTGTCTCTTAGGGTTCCCTGAGTCCTGGGACCACTTCCTAACCCTTAACCTGCATCCTGTGAGATTTTAATTCTAGCCAAACTGACAGTTCTCCCTTGCCACACAGAAGCTGGATTACAAACTTCATTGTTTCTTGAATATCTGAACTTTCCGTGCCGCCATACCAGCTTAGGCAATCAGTGTCAGAGGCATCACCACCACAAGTACACACTCGCGTTGGTTGATCTTACTCGGACGAAACAAGAGGGCGCTCCTTAAGAGAGCACATTTTAAATCAGTCCAATTAAATGCGATGATTCATACTGGGAACATGAGACACTATTGCAACACTCATAACCCCAATTACAAGGTTTGAGTGTTTTGCAACTACTCCAGGCAGGAATTCTTTAAAAAAAACCAACAAAACTTTAAAAAAAGCTATATTCTATTCTGACAATCAAGTACATACTTTTTTTTTTATTTGTGTGAGTTTTAACTACCTTAAAAGTAGTAAATTGTTTGGTAGCCTCTCCAACCTGATAGTGACCTTCACAACTTGGCTGTAAGAGTAACTCCCTGTAGCAATTATGCAGCTTTTATCTGTAGTGTTATTAAAAAAAACCCACCACAATGTTTTAAATGAGGTGGCAGCGCAGAGTGCATTGTTAATGAGTTGCCACATTGTCGCAGACAAGACACTGTACTTTAACTCTGAACAGAGAAGACGTAATTGGGAAGAGAGAATAATGCGAAGACGCTCGGCTCTGTCTGAGGGTTCTGTACATTAAATGACATCTGCTGAAAAGATTTCTTTCTGGGCTGGTGCTGTGGCAGGTGTTGCCACAGAAGAACAATACTAGCTGTGAATGGAATTTGCTCATGCTCTGTAAGAATGCTTTCTTTGCCTGTTCTCTTTGTGGCAATAGCCCAGACTGAAAGCATTGGCTGAAGAAAAAATGTGCGAGGCTTAGGATGAGATTGTACAGTAAATTTTGATGGGCAAATGTTCCCTTGCTATCGACTTCCTCTCATAGTTCTTCTGTGGTTAATCACTGGCTTCCTATATTGAGGAAATTGAGTATAAATATTCTTCTCATATTGATGAAACTAAGAATTACCCTCGTAAATGTGTTTGTTACCTCAGCCTGCGGCATGAAAAGCAGGTGTTTGTGCTGTAACTTGGGCCTTTTTTCAGGTGCAGTTTTTTAAATGTTTCCAGAGATTTACTGAACTCAGCTGCATGGTGGGAGGACTCTGTGAGCCCAACATGCGCACGCAGGAAGGACTGTAGTCTGGTGGTAGAGTATCTGTTTTCCATACAAAATGTCTCAGGTTCAGTTCCCAGCTTTTCCATTTAGGGTTGGGAGAGACCTGTTACGTATTCTGTGTTTTCCTGAGCTTGAGTCTGGATTAAGGATTCTGAGCCTCTGTGTTCTGATTCGATACATGATATCCAATCACAGAACATTTCAAGCTTTGGGCCTATGCCATTGGCCCTTAAACTCTAATAATAATAATAATAATAATAATAATAATAATAATAATAATAATTTATTATTTATACCCCGCCCATCTGGCTGGGCCTCCCTAGCCACTCTGGGCGGCTTCCATAAAAACCAAAAATACAGTAAAATACCACACGTTAAAAACTTCCCTGAACAGGGCTGCCTTAAGATGTCTTCTGAATGTTAGGTAGTTGTTTATTGCTTTGACATCTGCTGGAAGGGTGTTCCACAGGGCGGGCGCCACTACCGAGAAGGCCCTCTGCCTGGTTCCCTGTAGCTTTGCTTCTCGCAATGAGGGAACCGCCAGAAGGCCCTCGGCGCTGGACCTCAGCGTCCGGGTAGAATGATGGGGGAGGAGACGCTCCTTCAGATATACTGGACCAAGGCCGTTTAGGGCTTTAAAGGTCAGCACCAACACTTTGAATTGTGCTCTGAAACATACTGGGAGCCAATGTAGGTCTTTCAAGACCGGTGTTATATGGTCTCGGCGGCCGCTCCCAGTCACCAGTCTAGCTGCCGCATTCTGGATTAGTTGTAGTTTCCGAGTCACCTTCAAAGGTAGCCCCACATAGAGTGCATTGCAGTAGTCCAAGCGGGAGATAACCAGAGCATGCACCACTCTGGCGAGACAGTCTGCAGGCAGATAGGGTCTCAGCCTACGTACCAGATGGAGCTGGTACACAGCTGCCCTGGACACAGATTTGACCTGTGCTTCCATGGACAGCTGTGAGTCCAAAATGACTCCCAGGCTGCGCACCTGGTCCTTCAGGGGCACAGTTACCTCATTCAGGACCAGGGAATCCTCCACACCTGCCCGCCTCCTGTCCCCCAGAAACAGTACTTCTGTCTTGTCAGGATTCAACCTCAATCTGTTAGCCGCCATCCATCCTCCAACCGCCTCTGAGTTATGATTCGCAGCTTGGAAGTTTAGACAGTCAATCACATTGGGAGTGGGAGTGGCCCAGGCCTTCAGAAATGTATATAAGCAGTTGCTTTGCCCCTGTTGTCCAGTTCTGTTAGCTCAATAAAGGTTCTTGCTGTTATCACTGTGTCTTGCCTGGTGGGAACCCACCTACACTTCAAGACCCTTGCCTAGAACCCCAGAGAGCTGCTGCCAGTCAGTGTATGCAGTCCTGAGCTAGATGCTTCCCTTATTTCATGCAGGCTATTCCCTTAAAAACCAGGCCATTTTGTAATGTGACACCCGATCTTATTTTTCTTCTTAATTTGTCTTACTTACTCAGTGGGCCAAATCCAGCATTTCACAAGTAGAATTCTGCTCATGCACTGGGGCGTCTTCCTCTGAACATCCCCACATGCACAGACAGTGCTGGATACAACCAACTAGGTGATATCCGACTACATTATATTCACAGTGGGACCCAGTGAAATCAGTGGGTTAACTAATATAAATTCATTTATTTCAAAGGCTCTGCTCTCAGTAAGACTTAGTTGAATTCAACCCACGTATTGAAAGTACAGTATGCATTGCCAGTATAGTAACCCATTGTATTGCTGGTGGAGAATGTGGTGGCTAGGTTGCTTGTGGGGGCAAGTTACTACCAGTCTATAACACTTTGCTTGCGGTATTTTCACTGGCCAGTTTGTTACTGGGCCTAGTTCAAGGTGTTGGTACTAACATATATGTCCCTATAAAGCTCAGAAGAGATTACTTGAGAGACCACCTTATACACCCAGTAAATTGATGCAGTCTGCAGGATAATTTCTCTTGCAAGTTCCAAAATTCTAAGAAGCCTGGTCCACAATAACTCAGAGCAGAGCTTTTAAAGTGGCTGCTCCTGTCTGCCGCTGCCAAGATGCAAACAGCTCCCACTTTTTGTTCCAGCAGGCTTTTCCAGCTGGATAAAATGAGGCCTTGCTGCAAATGTCTACTTGTTAGAGTTTTAGTGTTGTTTTAACTATATCTGTTGCTTTCGTGTTTTTAACTTTTTAAAATTATGTGCAAATTGCATCAAGATGGTGGTTTAGAAAGCAAATAATAAAGCAACAACAATGCATTTGACAGGATTCAGAATATTTGGGCTTGGTGTGCCCCTCACCCCTCACCCCTCACCCCTGCTCTTTCTTTCTTTCTTTCTTTCTTTCTTTCTTTCTTTCTTTCTTTCTTATTTTGTGTGTGTGTGTGTGTGTGTGTGTGTATAAAATCAAAAGTTTTTAAAAAGAGTTCCTCTATTTTAAAGAAGAAAAGAAAATGCGGATCTTGAGGGCCTTCTCGGTAGTGGCACCATTCCTGTAGAATACCCTCCCATCAGATGTCAATGAGATAAAGTACTGCACAACTTTTAGAAGACATCTGAAGGCAGCCCTGTATTGGGAGGTTTTTTTAAGGTTTCTTTTTTTATTATGTTTTTAGATATGATGTAAGCTGCTATAGAGTGGCTGGGGAAACCCAGCCAGATGGGCGGGGTAATAATAATAATAATAATAATAATAATAATAATAATAATAATAATAATAGTTATTATAAAGTCCCCAATGCTATGAAAGCATATAACCTACAACCTTGTTCAGAAACCCTGTGGGTGAAATGATGTTTGTTTGTTTTACTTTAAAAAATGTTTTGATGAATCTCCTGCACTAATACTGTATTTCACTGGCTAACTAATGGCAAATTAAAGCTAATAAGGTTTGAGATAGATTAATCAGATGGAGTAGAATGCCTTTTGGCAAGGGTAATTATAATACACAATTTGTAATTAACAGTCAGAATGGTTATTTGCAGCATCCTGATTATGAAGAATTAGAGATGTGTGGGGACTCAATTAAGCATGGTGTGGCTGGATTATAATTCAGGGATAGTAGCTCTCACCCAGAACAGAATTAAACTCAAGGAACTTCAACCTTAGTGGCATGGCTTGTTCACATTTAGTTGGCTGCCCCACTGCAGAGATGTTCTCAAACCCTGGACAGCCTTAGACAGGGCATGACAGCAAGTGTGGTCTAGTGAGCGTGGTTCCACTCCTTTTCCTCCTACCAGTATCAGTGCTTGATTTTGTACACCTTAGTAAGGCTTTAGTTATTGTTGTTTAGTCGTTTAGTCTTGTCCGACTCTTCGTGACCCCATGGACCAGAGCACGGCAGGCACTCCTGTCTTCCATTGCCTCCCGCAGTTTGATCAAACTCATGCTGGTAGCTTCAAGAACACTGTCCAACCATCTTGTCCTCTGTCGTCCCCTTCTCCTTGTGCCCTCCATCTTTCCCAACATCAGGGTCTTTTCCAGGGAGCCTTCTCTTCTCATGAGGTGGCCAAAGTATTGGAGCCTCAGCTTCACGATCTGTCCTTCCAGTGAGCACTCAGGGCTGATTTCCTTAAGAATGGATGGGTTTGATCTTGCAGTCCATGGGATTCTCAAGAGTCTCCTCCAGCACCATAATTCAAAAGCATCAATTCTTCAGCGATCAGCCTTTATGGCTTCTATATTCTTTATTCATAAACCCTGTTAAAACTAAGTGTCCTTGGAGTGTTTGAAAGTGACTGCAGAACCAACATCTTACCTGTATATACCTACGCATCATTTGTTGCATTTTAATGAGGAGTCACAAGCACTTCAAAGGCACTCCCCTTGGTGCAAATATCACACAAAAGCTTGTCAATAAATTTAGAGTGTCCCCACCTCATTCCTCAGTGATTATTCTCTCACTACCAAGGCCCATTATTGATCCACACATTAACAATTGACCATGCCCCTTTCAGTCCCTGCCAAGTAAGCCTGAAAACTATTTGATACTGCCTTGTTTGCAACCAGAATTGTATGTGACGAGCCAATTAGTGCATTTCAAAACATTTAGAATTTGTTGCTTAAGGCACTAACCCTCGCCCGCAATTAATGTTGATATATGTAGTTAGCGATATTTTGATTTTGGGTATACTTATTCAGAGGAGAGATTCCCACTCAGTTGTGGAGCACATTCTCTGTCTGAAGAAAGTCCTAACCTCAAACTTGGGCATCTTCAGAATGGTAGAAATGGAAAGATCACTGTCCAAAACCTGAGGGAACCACAGCCAATCAGTTTAGATCATCCTTCCCCAACCTGGTGCCCTCCAGCTGTTTTGGACTGAAACTCCCATTAGCCCTAGTCAATATAGCCCAATGGTCAGGGATGATGGGAGTTGTAGTTCAAAATTTTGGGGAGTGCACCAGGGATTCAGCTATGCAGCTGCAAATACGTTTGCCAGCAATGCTGGTAACCACCAGCAGTATTAAAAGGAGCAAATACACTTGGATTCTGCAACGAAGGGGATTCTGTACCTGCTTATGGTTAGTTGAACTGGAGGAAGTTGATTAGTAAGAACAAGCAAGGCTCCAATAAGCAGCCTTCAGGGGTGTAAGGCGAGTTCCCTAATAACTAGGAGTTCTCCAATAAAGTCACTAAACACAAGCTAAACTGACATGGGCATTCTTTAATTGAAACAAGAGAATTTGTGCTAAGGGGATGCTCCACTAACAGGATTCAGAATTACTTGAGAAGCACTTGAGTGCCAACAGCAACCATCCAATAAGTGGCATCTTCATGTCAGTTTGTAACAATTAAGATAATTAATGCTGTATTTTGCATTACTTTCTCCTACAGAGAACACACTGTATCAACATTGATCTCAAACGTCCTGCTTGAAAAGTGTTCGGAAAATATTCAACTTTATCTCTTCTTCTTCTTCTTCCTCCTCCTCCTTCTTCTATTTCCAGCTCTCCTATATGCAACGATTTTTGGTAATGTAACAACCATATTCCAGCAAATGTACGCTAATACAAATAGATACCACGAAATGCTAAACAGTGTCCGGGACTTCCTGAAACTCTATCAAGTGCCCAAAGGTCTGAGTGAACGTGTGATGGATTACATTGTTTCTACCTGGTCCATGTCAAGAGGCATCGATACAGAAAAGGTGAGCTGTCTTGATATTGGAAAGCTACCATCAAATAAATGCTTCCTTGCTGTTCCTTACTCGTAGCTGCTATTCTTGATGACTGTTTATCGGGTTAATTTTTTTAAAACTCAGTTTTCCTTATATCAAATTCATCTTTGTCAAATGTAGAGATGACTGAGTTCTCTGAAGTTTTCTCCACATACTGGCTTTGTAAGTTTCAAATTTCCATTGAGAAAAATATTGGGAAATTTGAAGAATGTTGCAATGCAACCCAGCAGCGCAGATTTCTTTCCCTCCTCCATTCCTTCTCTGTTTGTTTGTTGCCCATTGTGGTGGCTAATACAGCCAGGAGAATTGGGGGAGATGTAGTTATCTAAGGGGTTTCTGTATTTGGGAAGCACATGATATATCAGCCGTGAAGAAACTTAGCAGGTCTTTATATGGATGTGATGTTACTGCTGCAGACCAAGATTCCTCTGGATGTTATAGCCACAGAGTTCTCCTCTGACAGCAGCCCTGAGGATAAAATGAACCCACTCCCTCAATTGTCCCATGAAAAGGTGCAATCAGCTTCCTCGCCTTCCCTGAACGTTGAGAAGAGACCTCTGCCACAGACTATCTAGAGCAGCCTTTCTCAACCTGTGGGTCCCAGATGTTGTTGAACTACATCTCCCATCACCCCTAGCTAGCAAGGCCAGAGCTCAGGGATGATGGGAGTTGTAGTCCAACAACATCTGGGGACCCCCAGGTTGAGAACCGCTGATCTAGAGGATCAGGAGAGTCCAGAGGAGATATCACCACAGGCTGGAACCCCAAGTCCTAGAAGAAGCCAACTGTAGAAGATCTCCCTGACCAGATTCACAATGGAGGGGGGGGATTCTAGTCAATTAATACCTATAGCCCAGGCTACAAAGATCTGCCATTTGTTCCAAGACACAGCGGAGGCAATTTGCATGTTCTGTCCCAGCTGGATCACAAACAGGTCCTGAAACCCACATTTATGTAGGTCCCTCTCCAAGGTGCTGATTCTGCTTTGCCTAGCCTTCCATTACTAGGCCTGCTACTATTAATATACAGCACTGTCCTTCGTTTGAAGATCTCAGGGCTCACAAGATAAAAGCACAAATACCCTACTTGCAGTAGTGGGCATCCCCATGGAATTGGACACCCGTGAACCCTACGAATGGTGCCTTGAGTGCGTTCTGTGTGTACTAAATAAACAAATCCACAAATCCAGGAAATCCAGCTTCTCTGGCTCAAAATTGTTGGTGAATTTTAGTAAATATGAATGCTGTTTCTTCAACTGGCACCTGCTTCCACACCCTTACTCCTTGTAAGAGAGGGCAAGTCCCTGGGTCCAGTGGTGGAGCTTCATGCTCTGGCACCGGGGGGCGGAGAGCAGGCAGGGAGCAGAGAGCAGGCCCACCTGGGCATGGCGCACGTCCTTGGGGCGTGGCACCCAGCACAGGTGGGGGTGGGGGACAGCCGCGATGGCACCCCACCGGGATTGTGCTGCCAGGGGCAGTGCACTCTGCTTCCTCTGCCGGTGCCTTGGTCCATTGCATATTCTGTGTGTAGAATTATGGAATTATGGAACTCGCTACTGCAGCAGGCAAGAAAGGCCACCAACGTGGATGACTTTGAAAGAGAGTTAGACAAATTCATAGAGGATAAAGCTATCAACAGCTTCTGAGTGGGATGGCTATCCTCTGCCTCCACTTCTGAATAGAAACAGCAGGGTGGCTGAGGGCTCTTGCGCTTGAGTTTTACTTGTGGGTTTCCTACAGGCATTTTGTTGGCCACTGTGAGAATAGGATGCTGGACTGCACGGCCCATTGCTTGATCCAACAGGCTCTTCTTATGTTCTCATGCAACATTTCTATTCAGTCATGACTTGAAAAGCATCCTCAGTTTCCTCTATTTAACATCTTCTCTTTTCTTTATTTTTATTTCTATACAAAAGGTGGGCTAATTTCAAAACAAACTTCTGCCCTCTTGCGCCAAAGGCATTTTCATGAGAAGAATGCAAAGGTTATTGAATCACAGCTATCCATTTTCACCTTGAAGAATTGCTTTAATAAATATAAATAAATATTCAATTCTTCAACTATTAAAAGAGATATATTCTGATAGATTTCTGTAATTGACATATTCATATCATAGGCAGTGGAGTTTAGTATCTGGTTCTTTTTTAAAAAAGCCTGTGTTGATAGCAGAGGCTAACAAATTTAAGACTTGAGTAATGACAATACCAGTCCATAAATTCTAAAGTCCAATTCTCAAGCTCCACTGAATTTGCATACAAACACAACTTCAAGAACATTGTGGAATGAATAAATCATAATGTGATTTCTACACTCCTGCATTGCTGTCACTACTGATGTGTGTCATGTAATACATCTCTCTAAGCAAATATTTTGAAGGTGAATTTATCCCCTGAATCACTATGCTTTGATTTTACCTGCTTGGTGAGGTACAGAGGGTATAGAGAAACTAAAACAGTAAAAGCTAATTTAAGCATTATTGATTTATTTTGCAAATGTAAGGTAAGGTAAAGGTAAAGGACACCTGGATGGTTAAGTCCAGTCAAATTCAACTATGGGTTGCAGCGCTCATCTCCACTTTCAGGCCAAGGGAGCCGGCGTTTGTTTGCAGACAGCCTTCTGAGTCATGTGGCCAGCATGACTAAACCACTTCTGGTGCAACAGAATGCCGTGATGAGTACCAGAGCGCACAGAAACGCCATTTACCTTCCCACCACAGCGGTACCTATTTATCTACTTGCGTTGGTATGCTTTGGAATTGCTGGGTTGGCAGGAGCTGGGTCAGAGCAACAGGAGCTCACCCCTTCATGTGGATTTGAACTGGTAACCTTCTGATCAGCAAGCATAAGAGGCTCAGTGTTTAAACCACAGTGCCACCTTAATGGGCTGAACAATTGAAACAAGCCATCACAACAGTTTTGGTTACATTTTAACATGTATGTTGATGAAAGGCAACAATGCTAGTATTTTATTGTTTTGTTGTAGATTTATAAATGATTCTTAGTTTTATGTTTAGTAAGCCACTTATGGTATAATTTGTTGCAGAAGGCAAGTGGTGGTTGTTCTGTAAATTTGAAAGAAAGTATTATCAGTATCATGCATAGATTTGGCAGGTACCTTGCTTTTGATTTTCAGACATTTTCTTTTAGATGTCTTATGCTGAAAGGCCTATGTAACTGTTAAAATTTTTTTTGGTTCAGACAGACACTTTAACAATTGTTTTGTACCGTTTTTATTTTTCATTGTATATATTGCTATACATTGCCATTGTATGAATTGGCGATATACAAACACTTTTATAAATAACGATAAAATAACTCAGAAATCCTGTGTTTCCCAAATAAGTTCTAGTTCTGCCCTTACCATTAAGCAAAGGTATGTTAGACAAGCATATTAGTAAAACAAGTTTATTCTAAGGACAGTTGCCATCGTGGTAGCTGTCTTCTAGTTGCCCCAAGGCAATGGCAAAGGCCAGGACTTGTTGGGAAATTCCACATCTGAGTGTATTTTGAGAAAAAGGTTCTTCTTTTCTAGTGGAAGAAAAATCATCAGCAATAAGCAAACTTTCTTTTCCTAGGCATGTGAATACTAGCAACTACTATATGATGCTATTGTGTTTGTCCACTGATGCAATGATACCACTGTTCTGCGCTGGTTTGACCATGAATGAAAATTGGAGGTTTCAATAAAATGAGCTTTTAACAAAATGCAAATAAAACAGAATCCAACCAAAGTTAACCTCATTAGAGAGATTTAAGCATGTGCCAGGTCTTGGATGTGAACTACAATTTTTTTTTGGGGGGGGGGTGTTGGGAGGTGTAATTAGCAAGGCAGCCAATGTATGTTTGGCCACATATCTCTCTCCCCCTGCCAGGTATGTGATGATTATTTGCTACTGTAGGTTAATTGGTTTTCTCATGACAAAGGAATTTGAAAGCCCCCTGATCATATATACATTCCAAAAAGTTTAAGCATTTGTGTGCTGTTTCAATTGCATGCCCTATTTAAGTATGTGATATGCATTCTGTTCTATTGATTTCACTGTCTTAAAAAAACAAAAAACCTTTGACTATTATCTTGGCAGCTCAGTAGCTACCAAAGAATGTGTTTGTCCTAAATAACAGTTTTATTCTTGGTCTTGTACAGATATCTTCTTCCTTAATATTGAAGAGCTTTTTAATTTAATGTTGAGGCTGGTGCAGGAATTTCAGGGTCAGTGAGGATTTCACTTTTAAAAGTAATTTTCTAACTTTGCGTTCCCTGACAGATTCCTGTTTAACATTTGCAATTATAACTTCAGCAGCTGCCACCATTCCCAATGAGATTTAATGATTACTATTAATTATTTTCTGTCTGCTATCTTGGCAGTCGGAGATGTTTCAGTTTATTTTATAAAAACAAACATCTGCTGAGCAGTGTCACAGCTTCCATGCACATAGGTAGATGCAGAGGATTCCAAATTCAAAGGCAAATACCTAAAAACATGGTTGTTATTAGGGATTCACATCACTTAAGAGACAGATGGCTAGATTCCATTGCTGCAGCCACTTGTCCAAAAGAGCAAAGAAGCAGGGTCAGGGATTTAGCCAATTATAAGTTGGCTAGCCAACAGGAAGCCAAAATGAATCTCCTGCACAAGCACACGATGCTTTTTAAAGGAAAAAAAATGTCATAATGACAGCACACAGTGGATGTAGCACACTTGAATCTCTTGCAGAGGTTGATTCTTGTAATGTTGTCCCAGGTTCTGCAGATTTGCCCTAAGGACATGCGAGCGGACATCTGCGTTCATCTGAATCGAAAAGTTTTTAAAGAGCACCCTGCGTTTAGGCTGGCCAGCGATGGGTGCCTGCGAGCTCTTGCCATGGAATTTCAGACGGTGCACTGTGCTCCGGGGGATCTCATATATCATGCTGGAGAGAGCGTGGACAATCTTTGCTTTGTGGTTTCGGGATCCTTGGAAGTTATCCAGGATGATGAAGTTGTTGCAATTTTGGGTAGGTTCTCCCATTACATTCTGTCTTCGTGTTCACATTTGTGTACCAAATGTTTATTCTGAAAGTGAATTCCTGTGTAGCTTCTTTCTTTCATTTTTTGCTTTTTTAAAAATCAGCTGTTTTGTTTGAGTTTTGCTTAGGGTTTCTTTTTATTGTAAATATTGTTTGGTTATTGAGATTTGTTACTAGGGGTGTCGGAAGCTGAACTGCAGTGGAACAGAAACACAGAAACAAATACAGAGTAAAGTGGAAAATTGTTAGCCACCTTGAGTTCCTCTGAAAAAGGGGGAATGTGTTTTCCCCCAAAATAATAATAATAATAATAATAATAATAATAATAATAATAATATACACTATAGCTGGGGAGAAGCATACAGCTAGTGGTGGTCATCCATGAATTTATAATTCATTGGAAGTAAGGGACCCATCCATCCCTCTTCCCTCTCCCTCCCCATCCCGTCTTGGATATATTTATTGCAATGCTGTTGTTTAACACAGTATTTCCAGGCATCATTAACAGCATAGAAGCATTAAAGAACATTAAAACCTATTCTGTCAACCAAAGCCCAAAGCATTTTGAAATGTAGATTTGCTCTATTTTTAGCCAGAAAGTTCAGCCACACAGTGAGGGCACTAAGCACATAAAAAAGGTTTTTCCACTTCAACACAGTGGAAACAAAGCAAGGAGAGAAAGACCATGTGATAACCCATAAGATGTAGATAAGTAACAAGGCTGATCCAGCCTTCAGGTGGTGATGCGATTCTATCACACCTTTCTAATGGTAAAGTAAAATCTCACAGAGATGCGGTGCAGTGTCTGTTGCTCACATTAGCCTTGCAGAAAAAACAGCAGCCTAGCAACCTTAAATCTTTCAGAACAAATGTAGCTATCACTTAGAAGGAAATATACCATCAGGAAAGTGAGAAGACAGAGCAATACAGTGGTACCTCGGGTTACATATGCTTCAGGTTACAGAATCTGCTAACCAATAAATATTACCTTGGGTTAAGAACTTTGTTTCAGGATGAGAACAGAAATTGTGCAGTGGCGGCGCGGTGGCAGCGGGAGGCCCCATTAGCTAAAGTGGTGCTTCAGGTTAAGAACAGTTTCAGGTTAAAAACGGATGTCCGGAACGAATTAAGTACTTAACCTGAGGTACCACTGTATACTATAGAGCAAACGCCTTAGATGTTGTTTCTTTCCCCCCCTATTTCTTCCTCTCCTTCTTTTACTTGGGGAAGCTGACTTGCATTTGTATCTGAATTTGTCTCTCTGTCTCAACTAGGTACCCAAAAGACTGCTTGTATTCTGGTTCAGCCAATTTTTATTTTATTTATTTATTTATTTATTTATTTATTTATTTGCAAGGTGGGGGCAGCAAATTATTTGAAAGGCATATATAAATAGTCTCAGTCACAGTTTGGAGTCCTCCAGCATGCTGATGTCTCCCTCTTCCAAGCCTTTTGTTGTCAACAGTCCCCTTTCATGTTGTCATCCCCTCCCTCCCTGGTTCTCTACTTGCCCTTTGGGGCTCTGTCTGGGCCCCTTTCCTTCCCTAGGCCACACCTCACATCAGACCTCGCATTCTCTCCCTTACTGGGTTTTGTTGCTTGGCTGGAATGTAATTCTGTAAGAGCTCCTCTTTCTTGCCTGGATTGACTATGCAGCCCCCAAGGTGGCCCAAGAGGGAATCATAGAATGGCGGGTGGCGCTGTGGGTTAAACCACAGGGCCTAGGACTTGCTGATCCTAGTGGTTCGGATCCCCGCGACGGGGTGAGCTCTCGTTGCTCAGTCTCTGCTCCTGCCAACCTAGCAGTTTGAAAGCACGTCAAAGTGCAAGTAGATAAATAGTTACCACTCTGGCGGAAAGGTAAATGGCATTTCCGTGCACTGTTCTGGTTTGCCAGAAGCGGCTTAGTCATGCTGGCCACATGACCCAGAAGCTGTACGCTGGCTCCCTCGGCCAATAAAGCAAGATGAGCGCTGCAACCCCAGAGTCGGTCATGACTTGACCTAATGGTCAGGGGTCCCTTTACCTTTACCTAGAATTGGAAGGGACCCTGAGGATCATCTAGGAATCTCAACTGAGGCATCCATGACAGATGGCCATCCAGTCTCTGCTTAAAATCCTCCAAGGAAGGAGGGTCCACAACCTCCTGAGGGAGACTGTTCCACTGTTAAACAGCTCTTAGTGTCAGAAAATTCTTCCTGATGTTTAGCTGGAATCTTTAGCTGGAAGGATCCTTGTAACTTGAAGCCATTGGCTTGGGTCCTAGCCTCTGGAACTGGAGAAAGTAAGCTTGCTCCATCTTCCATGTGACAGCCCTTTAGACATTTGAAGATGACTATCATATCTCCTCTTTGTATCCACTTTTCCATTCTAAACAGACTCAGTTCCTTCAGCTGTTTGTTATAAGGCTTGGTTTCCATACCCTTGGTCATCTTAGTGTCTCCGGACAGCGCTGGCCCCTGGCCTCTTAAGTGAGATGGGCGCACAAGGAAAAGCAGCTGTGGCAGCAGCTTCCAATGAGATTTTGCAGGGCTCTCACAAGATCTCACCAGAACCTGGAAGCCGCCACCAATGCTTCTTGCTTATCCATCATCAGTGTCACCTGCCGTGGTGCAACCTCTTGGATTCTGTCACCCAAGGCAGCTGCCTCAGTATGTCTCATGGGCGGGCCGGTTCTGCTTACAGGATTGTACTCAAGACTGGCTGGATGGAGGAGACCACACTTTAGGGCTGCTGAAGGATCCCTCTGTGGTTATGACTGTCATTAACAAGGACAGTGGCTCTACTGTTAATTGGTCAATTAAGAACACAGGTCAATAGTCTTAATATTAATTAACCTGTTCCACAAATTTTGAATTCTGATTATTCAGCAGTACCCCTCAGGATTTTGAATAGCAATCATCGTGAAAATTGTACTTGAAAGTGTGTGGGGGGGTGTGTTCACTAAACTATAATCGCTCAGTTTCTCTTTTAATGGAATGTGATTTTCTGTTAGGAGTTATGCTCTTATCCCACCTTGCAACTGAGAAATAAACTGCATTTTTTATTATTATTTTGTGACTGAATGATCTATGTATCTTAGGAGCAAAATGTCCTTTGTGCCTTAAAAAGATATGAATGAATTTACAGGCAATATTTTTTTTAATGCCATTAGAGCCAACTTTACGCTGAAATTAGGAGGCTGAGCCTCCTACAACAATATTTCGTTTGGTGAGCTTATTGCTCTTGGCTTATTGAATACGCTGTGTTCTCTTGCATAATAACGTTACTATAAATCAGGTTTACTCAGTTCCTAAGAGGAAAGCGTGATCTCAGTTCCAAATGATATTCATCGTGCTAGAAGGGTATCTTTTGAGAACCAGTCTGGCGTAGTGGATAGGATAGAAACATAGAATCATAGAATCATAGAGTTGGAAGAGACCACAAGGGCCATTGAGTCCAACCCCCTGCCAAGCAGGAAACACCATCAGAGCACTCCTGACATATGGTTGTCAAGCCTCTGCTTAAAGACCTCCAAAGAAGGAGACTCCACCACACTCCTTAGCAGCAAATTCCACTGTCAAACAGCTCTTACTGTCAGGAAGTTCTTCCTAATGTTTAGGTGGAATCTTCTTTCTTGTAGTTTGGATCCATTGCTCCGTGTCCGCTTCTCTGGAGCAGCAGAAAACAACCTTTCTCCCTCCTCTATGTGACATTCTTTTATATATTTGAGCATGGCTATCATATCACCCCTTAACCTCCTCTTCTCCAGGCTAAACATGCCCAGCTCCCTTAGCCGTTCCTCATAGGGCATCGTTTCCAGGCCTTTGACCATTTTGGTTGCTCCCCTCTGGACACGTTCCAGTTTGTCAGTGTCCTTCTTGAACTGTGGTGCCCAGAACTGGACACAATACTCCAGGATCTTGGAGTTAGGCCAAGCAAATCTGTGTTCAGTTCCCTGCCTAGTCATAAATTTGTAGAATGGAAGGGAGATCTCATCCAGCCTCCTACTCCAAGTTAGAAATCCAGAGCAAGAGTATTTATATCAGGTGACTGCCCAGTCTCTTCTTGAAGATCTCCTGTGAGATCTCCACCCACCCAGGAAATTCACTGGGTGATCTTACTCTTACCTACCTTTATGTTGATAAATGGAGGCACCCTGGGGGCTGGCCCTTTAAGATTCACTCCAGACAAAGGTGTAGAGCTTTGATAACTTCAGGGATAGCTGTTGAGATGTTAGGCTACAAGAACTTTACCAATCCTGGCTGGGGCCCATTGGACTTGTAGTCCAGCAATATCTGGAGGGCACCATGTTGACTACCCTTGATCAAAGCCCTGCTTTACAAAACCAAAACATATCTCTATTATTAGAATGTAAACATATGCAGAAGTATTTCTACACTAATACTGGAAAAGTGCAAATGCTATCTTTGTTGACTAAACATTGTATCTCCCTTGCTGTGCTGAAGTTTTGGCTGGAAATGATGTGGCGAAGTACATTAGGACCTGCCTCTTTTAAGTAGGAAACATTGTGTACAAAGGGGAGTGGGGTATTCGATTTAAAGCATTTAAATAAAATACTTTTAAAAAATCTGATCCTTTTAGGATTCCAGTTTGGTATGGAATAATTTCCACCTCAATACAAATAGCTATAATAAAGCAGATAAAATCAATAAACCAACTAAAGTTATGATTATAGTGTGACCATGCATGCATTTGTTATGCAAACCCAGCTATTTTAATTTGTTTACTGCCACCAGGGATTGGGGTGGTTTCATTTGTTTACTCTGATTAAGAGAGCACATTGCACAGGCGGATGGCATGGATTGCGTGTCCTCAGATTTCCAGAGTAAGTTATTTTTCACAAAGTCATCATCCCCGAGGAATTTTTCTTTCTTTCAAAAAAACCATGTTACCCCTGTGGAAATGTGTGTGTGCTCCATTCTGTAGAAGAAAGGTGTTAAATGGCCCATTTGCTCTAGAAGGAGAAAACCCTGCTGGTTTAATTTTATCTAATTGCAATCTTAAAGCATACTGACATAATTGTTCTTGTAATGCTTCTCTGAAACGGCTTTGGTTTATTACTTTACCCGCAAGGACATCTATTACTCAGAAGTGCCGAAGGTGATAGTCCCAACTCAATGGGATAGACTCATAATGTGGCACAAAAATATTTAAACCTTGCCCCCACCCCCCATACAAGGGAGTTGGATTTTATTTGATGTATTATTTCCGTTTAGCAACCGCTTACTTTCTCAAGATCTCAAAGGGGTTCCCAGTCTTTCTGTCTGTCTATCTATCATCTATCTATCTATCTATCTATCTATCTATCTATCTATCATCTATCTATCTATATCTATCTATCTATCATATCTATCTATATCTATCTATCTATCTATCTATCTATCTATCTATCTATCTATCTATATCTATCATCTATCTATCTATCATCTATCATCTATCTATCATCTATCTATCTATCTATCTATCTATCTATCTATCTATCTGTCTATCTCTATCTATCTATCTATCATCATCTATCTATCATCTATCTATATCTATCTATCTATCTATCTATCTATCTATCTATCTATCTATCTAATCTATCTATCTATCTATCTATCTATCTATCTATCTATCTATCTATCTATCTATCTATATCTATCTATCTATCATCTATCTATCTATCTATCTATCTATCTATCTATCTATATCTATCATCTATCATCTATCTATCTATCTATCTATCAATCATCTATCTATCTATCTATCTATCTATCTATCTATCTATCTATCTATCTATCTATCATCTCTATCTATCTATCTATCTATCTATCTATCTATCTATCTATCTATCTATCATCTATCTATCTATCTATCTATCTATCTCTATCTATCTATCTATCTATCTATCTATCTATCATCTATCATCTATCTATCTATCTATCTATCTATCTATCTATCTATCTATCATCTATCTATCTATCTATCTATCTATCTATCATCTATCTATCTATCTATCTATCTATCTATCTATCTATCTATCTATCTATCATCTATCTATCTATCTATCTATCTATCTATCATCTATCTATCATCTATCTATCTATCTATCTATATCATCTATATCTATCTATCTATCATCTATATCTATCTATCTATCTATCTATCTATCTATCTATCTATCTATCTCTATCATCTATCTATATCTATCTATCTATCTATCTATCTATCTATCTATCTATCTATCATCTATCTATCTATCATCTATCTATCTATCTATCTATCTATCTATCTATCTATCTATCTATCATCTATCTATCTATCTATCTATCATCTATCTATCTATCTATCTATCTATCATCTATCTATCACTCATCTATCCTGTCTGTCTGTCTGTCTGTCTGTCTGTCTGTCTATCATCTCTACACAATAAGTACAATAAAGACTAGAATGATTTCTGTAAAACAACAACACTCAAAGACTTAAACAATATCCATGTTGATATGAATAATCAGAGATCAGTACAAGACAGTATGATGCAAAATTACAACCAACATAAAACATTAGTCATGTAGCCACTCACCCAATCTCACTCACCATCCATTGCACAGAACCACAACAGTCATTTACTACTTTGAATATTATCTCCGTCAACCAACCACTCAACAATATAACAACCTACAGGACCTACAAAGGATGACTGCCAATCATACACATGTGACATAGTCTCCCCATCTTCAAAGCACTAAAGAGCCCATGCCCCACACCTACTGGACCATGCTAGGATATCTTACCGGGGGGGGGGGCAACATTTCAGTTTGCCAAATGGAATGATTCCCCCTCTCCTCTCCCTGTGTGCTGTTCTGGGGGCTTTGCAGCTGCCCAGAGCCAATTTCAGAGGCCCATGGGGGCAAGAGGGGGTAGAGCTTGGCTGTGCTTGCTGCTGGTGGTTAAGTGGATCCCACACATAACGTTGTATCCCCCTAAGTTATACTCAGAGTAGACCTATTGAAAGAAATAAGTTAGTCATGGCCTTTATTTTCAATGAGTCTCTCCTGATTAGGGGGATACAACCCAAAGAGAAGCAGCCCCCCGTTTATTCGGAGGTTACGAGGCACCGCCAGCAAAATCATGTGTAATTGAAACCCATTGGATTATTTTGATTGTTGTTAGCCGCCCTGAGCCCAGCTTCAGCTGGGGAGGGCGGGATATAAATAAAATTTATTATTATTATTATTATTATTATTATTGAAAGCGTCTGCAGTCACCCCACTCTGCCCATTTAGTGACATTTCAGTGATGCCTTTATGACGTTTCCATGTCCCTTGTAGGTTCAGCGTGATGTGCATATACACAGTTGCACACATATTGAACGCATGTAAATGGGAGACTGCCTATATAGCAAACTCCTATCTTGCAATTTGATCATTGCTCTATTACCACAATGTGCTCTATTATATGACATGAGGAAAATATTTTTGAATCTTAAGTGTTTGCGTTGGACCCACTGGTCATTTGGCATCTACCCAATGGAAAAGGTATCTGCTAAATGAATACAGACTCTTTATCTTGTTATTATATCTTTATAGAATATGGCCACATGACAACAGGGCTGTTCTTTCAGATTCTGAGGAGAAAATATTTCTGTTTATCAGATCTTTTTTTAAAGATTTCTTAGGCCATACAATATTTTTTCATGTGAACTTGGAAGAGTAATTGTGGTTAGTTTTCAAATAAATGAAAGAAGTAAATTATTCACACACTTTTAGGGGACAGTGCTCTTCTTCTGTTGGTATAGATCAAGCAGCACCATTGAATTCAGGTTAAATCATATATGAAGAAACTGTGTGGGAGATCAAAAGCTCAAGGTGGCTTTTATCAACTCTGCCAGTTACACTGTTTAGCCACCGAGTAAAGAAAAAGGAGCAAAGAGAGACTGACAGCTTTTAAGTTGTTAGCCATTTTTGAAGGATTAACAGCAGGCTGACACTCAACATTCTTTTTATGCTATTAACTGTCTTACTTTGCACAAATTACTCTAATTAATTAATTGGCAAATTAAATATCAGTGCCTTAGCACAGTTAGAATTTTTACAAAGTTTAATAAAGGTACATTTTCTTGACTTGAACAGCACAGGAGAAATTACTTTTATTAGGAATCTTACATGGAATAGATCTTTATATATTATTGGAAGCAATCCACATTTTAAATTGAACGGGTCAATCGCTGTTACCAGAGTTGTTTAACTAAATATTTTGCTAGCTTGAGAATTCTGAATCCAGTGCTAAGACTGGATAAATGGATTTATGCTAAGCCACCAGATAGTTTTAAGCACAGAACTCTGTGGAGCAATTCAGCTGATTGACTGCTGGCCTTTGAAAAACATTGCATTCTGCTTGCCTAGAGTACGCATAACTCTGAATACATAGTAGCTGTGACCATATATAACACCAAACTGCCTGGCGCCAACATTTGTGGATTTTCAGCGCCAGCTAAAGTATGCTTCTCATTAATGATGTGGGTTCTTGGTGTATTAGGCTCAAGGTTGACCCTACCATTAGACATAATGAGGCAGCTACCAGAGGTGGCAGGTGCTGGGGGCAGCTCCCCCTTCCCTCAGCAGTGCCTAAAGGTAGCCTGTTGCCTTCAGGTGCAGTCAAGGTCCCTCTCCTGTTGCCACTTCACTTGGTTCTTTATATAGAATGAGAGAGCACCATCTTGTCCTTTTTCTGAGGCAGCAAAATGTCTTGGGCCCACCCTGACTAGGCCACTGATGTTTGCCATGAGGGGTGTACAGTGGTACCTTGGGTTAAGTACTTAATTTGTTCTGGAGGTCCGTACTTAACCTGAAACTGTTCTTAACCTGAAGCACCACTTTAGCTAATGGGGCCTCCTGCCGCCGCTGCACTGCCAGAGCACGATTTCTGTTCCCATCCTGAAGCAAAGTTCTTAACTTGAGGCACTATTTCTGGGTTAGTGGAGAATGTAACCTGAAGCATATGTAACCAGAAGCGTATATAACCCGAGGTACCACTGTAGTTGTTGAACTGGTTTATATTGTTTTAAAGTTCTTACTGGATTTCTTGTAGGGTTCATTTGATACATCACACTTTGGAGTGACTTGAAGGGTGGAGTTAAAATCAATTGATCGTAAACAATTAATGGCTTGGCATTATGTGAATGAACTGCAGGAAGCCTTGAAATCATACACTCTAGCCTCTTTTCTTGCCACATGGCTGGAAAAAGGACTTTGGTGTATTTCCTCTGAATTTCCCTGAATTATTGCTGTATCCAAATGGAATCTCAGCTTTTTGCTGTATCCAAATGGAATCTCAGCTTTTTGCTGTATCCAAATCAGCTTTTTGCTGTATCCAAATTGGGGATCAGGGCTTTTTGCTGTATCCAAACTGGGGATCAGGGCTTGCACACTTACTGTGGTCAAACAAGCCAGCTTGAGAAACCATGGTTTGAAATTGGCTTGTTTTGACAGAGAAGGATTAGTTGATTCCCACTTTGGCTTCAACAATGAGCTGAGATGCAGAGAAACTGAAAATAAATGCTGTTGGGGTTCTTTTTCTGGCTGCACATGAGAGGAGGGAGAACATAGGTCTGTTGCTTGCTGTGGCCCATTGACTCAGTGCTAAGCCATGGTTTAGTGTTACGTCTCAACACTGTCATTTGCCTATCTACAGACTCTCCAGCCTGCTTGCCATATTATAGGTACAGCATACAAAAAGAATACAAGCCCAGGAAGATAAATTGTCTCAAACGTCTATCTTGGAGAATGCTGCTTGTTTCCTTTCCTCAGCATGATAGCTTTCTTCCTTATGTACTTTGAAGCACTATGAGTTTGCATTGAATTTGTTTGTTTTATCAGCCTTGTTTTTTTACTGCTATTCTGTTTTTGATAGGATTACAGGGACTGTAATGTTTGCACATTTTAAAGATGATGATTGTGAGCCGCTTTAAACCCAACATTGTTGTTGGAAAAGTGGAATACAAATATCAAATAAAAAAAATCAATTCTACCAAGTGTACTACAACCTGCATGCTTACACAGAACCAGCACCAGCTGATAGGTTGATTTAAATGAGAGAGTGACCACATGGGAAATGTTTCCTTGTGTCCTTGGCTTCTCATTTGAATCTGGTCTGACAGTGCCAACTGGGGGAGAAGGTTGTTGGCAGCATGTCACCGTGTACAGGGATATTTGGATCTTGTCCCTGGACTCCAACCAGAGGGCCCTGTGTTCAGAACATGGAATGAAATGAGAAATGCACTTTCAGTAAAAAGGAAGGAAGAAAGAAACCTCTTGTGGAAATGTTCTGCTCTTGCTGTTTGAGTCTCGGCGCTGAGGCTGTCCTTTGATCGTGGATATTATTGCTGTTGTCTTTTCCTAGGCAAAGGAGATGTTTTTGGGGATGTCTTCTGGAAAGAAACTACCCTCGCCCAGTCTTGTGCCAACGTAAGGGCTCTGACATACTGTGACCTTCACGTGATCAAGAGAGATGCCTTACAGAAGGTGCTGGAGTTCTACACGGCCTTCTCACACTCTTTCTCCAGGAACCTCATCTTGACCTACAACCTGAGGAAAAGGGTAAGGAGTTATTGTGTGCTTATAAGGGTGGTCTCGGGTTGGCTCTTTTCCTTTTCGATTGATTCTGTCAGGATTTTTTTTTTTTTAAAAAAGGAAAATATGGGTGTACAAGAATCCTCACTGGTAAACAACTCACCTACAGTCATATTTGCACTACAATGGGGTATAACTTGGACAACAATCTGCTCCTCTGTTTCCTCACTTTGCACGCTCCCTGCATGCCTCCCCTCCCCCAATTCCGGAATTTGCACTGGGGATTCCTTTTTTAAAAACAGAATAAGACTTTATTTAGAGTTCAACAATAACAAAGGGGGGGGGGACCACAGTAGTTGTAACATCAAATCATTACAATTAACCAATTTTAACATTTTATAAATACTAATAAAGAAATTATACACTGGGGATTCCATGGATTTTGTTGGATTCAGCCCATATACAGTGGTACCTTGGTTTAAGAACAGCTTAGTTTACGAACAACTTGGATTAAGAATGCTGCAAACCCGGAAGTAGGTGTTTTGGTTTGTGAACTTTTCCTTGGAAGCAGAACATGTTGAGTGTGTTCCATTTGTAAATTGAGTCTCCCGCTGCTATGGGAAAGCACGCCTTGGTTTAAGAATGCTTTGGTTTAAGAACGGATTTCCGGAATGAATTAAGTTTGTAAACCAAGGTACCACTGTATTGATTCACACCAGTTTACCAGAGAATTTTCTGCATCTCAGCAAACTAATATAAAATTACCGTGGAGTCAATTACAATGAAGCATGATATAAAAAATGTGTCAAATTGGCGGGTAAGGTGGGGATGTAAAAAATCCAATGTCTGTTGATATGCCAGTGTTCCTAGGAGACCCTGAGAACTGTAGCACTGCTCAAATAAATTCTCAACACCCTTTCTATGCTACAATTCCCAGGATTGAGAATCCTTGGCCTTGCACAAATAACCATAGATTCCAGAGTTTCCTAGCAAGAGGGAATGACTGTTAAAATCTGTAATGGAGATAGTTTCTGCTTCTTCATAACTTTGGTATCCAGCAAATGTGCCTCAAACCTTCTTCCTTAAACTTCTTTTTTTGTATATGCTCAGAAATTTGTGAAGACGGGGGTGGGGTGGGCTGTGCATATATTTAGTGCATTCTTCCCTCACCCACAAACATTCGCTCAGCACTAAGAAGAGTCCGCTGTTGCAAAAAGAGAAATGCAAACAGCAACATCAGCACTTTGAAGGATAGAATTAAAGAATTGCCATAAGAGGTTTTGTGGGAAGCATATTCTAAAGTAAAGAAATCTCCAAACTGAAGTTTGTGTTTGTGTATAAGAGTAAAGAAAATCATATACTAGAAATATGATTGTGAATGTAACATGGAGAAATCCTGAGGTATGCCATGGAATGAAGCCTCAGACAAAAGGGAGGATACTCAAGAGGTGAAGATTGAGGCCTGTTCTCTTCTCTGTGTTTGGCTCCTCTGAGTTATTCTCTACAACCCTTGAAAGTGGCAAGTAGCTGTCACTTCATCCAGCCAGTCAGATTTATTAACAAGAAACCATTGCTGATCACAAAAATAGCACCAGCATGTTTTAACATAGGCAATTCCCAGTCTACAAGGCCCCATGTTGCACTGTGAAATCTTGTCTGAACTGTGAGGGCAAATGTTAAAACCTTATATGTAGTGTAATTATCCCAACCCATCAAGAAATAACAGATTTTCTACCTACATTTTTTTTTAAAAAAAGGAATCTCCCTGGTAGAATTAGACAGGGAGCAATGCAGTACATAACGAGCAGCATTTTCCACACCTCCTAGACTGCAGGTACATAAATGATGGCTTAAAGGTATTCTGGCACATCTTCTGTATTGTGTTGTGCAATGGTTGCGTGGGCAGCTAGTATGTGTATATATTTACTTGAAGACAGATATAATTGAGCTCCCAAGTCTGTGGCAGAAAATTGGCACAAGGCAATTGGTGTACAATGTTTGCCATGGTTTACGCGATATGGTTGCATTCTGCTAATGCTTTGAAATAATCTCTCAGACGGAAGAATCAAATACACTTTCTGGTTGTGGGGTTTTGTTTTAGCTCTGCATCATTTCTGGTGAGACAGTATGGGCTGCTTTCTGTGGTAATATATTTTAATAGTGTTGGAACTGTTGCTTCAGATACAAGGAAGATAGGAGAAAGCCATGAAATCTGATTAAAAGCCAGAAAAAGGCTTTACAAGGGTATAGCTTTGCAACTATAATTGGCACCGTGCAATGAGCGTAACCTATTTTGTTGAGACATTCCTTTATTATAGCTTCAAATACAGCATGGAATTCTTTGGCCTAATTAATTAACCTGTTTGTTAGTATGTTTTGACGGAGACGTGTGAGAATCACCACAGCGTTATGTGCCATTTTTTATACCTGCCAGTGGAAAGACTACTTATTTGTTTTCAAAATCATGTTGGCAGTAAACAGAGTTAATCATTTCATTATGCCCTGTTGAATTGAAGTACGCACTCAATTAGGTGCAAACAGAATAAATTAAAGCAGGAAAACTTCAATACAATGTGGATATTTCCTTCAGATTAAGGCTCAAGATCCCTTTATGAAGGACCACTGGACAGTTAAGTCCAGTCAAAGGCGACTATGGGATGTGGTGCTCATCTCGCTTTCCAGGCTGAGAGAGCCAGCGTTTTGTCCACAGACAGCTTTCCAGGTCATGCGGCCAGCATGACTAAACCACTTCTGGTGCAACGGGACACTGTGATGAGTGCCAGAACGCACGGAAATGCTGTTTACCTTCCCGCCACAGCAGTACCTGTTTATCTACTTGCACTGGTGTGCTTTCGAACTGCTAGGTTGGCAGAAGCTGGGACAGAGCAACGGAAGCTCACCCCTTCATGCAGATTTGAACTACCAACCTTCTGATCAGCAAGCCCAAGAGGTTCAGTGGTTTAGACCACAGCACCACTTGCTCTCAGTGAAGAGATGCATGGCTCAGCCACCCCATATATCACCTTCTCCAGTTATGTACAGTTGAAAGGCTGCCTGGTGTCACATCAGCATGAAAACCAGCACATTTTTTTATGGGCACACCTCTGCAGCTGCCATCCCGAATGGAGGCACTCCCTGCCCCCTCCACCTCACCTGAGAAGCACGCTAAGCAGGAGCTGGGAGAGGATGGGTCTTGCATCCCTTGGCTATGCAGCATCACCCGCCGGTGGGGGAAGCAGGCAGACAGTGAGAGTGGTGGCAGTGGCAGTGCCCAGGGTGGAGGAGGCAAGCACACATGTTCCGCTGCTGCTCTGTCCAGTGGCAGCAGTGCTGCATGGAGGTGCCAGTTGGGGGAGCAATGCTTGCCTTAGGAGGCATAATGCTTTCCTTGCCCTGGGCTTTGGCAACCCTCGCTATGCCACTGTTTGTAAGCAATTTCCCCTAATGAAATGCATTTTTGCATATTTCCTTCACAGACAGTGTATATTGTTATGCAGACTTTATTATTTTTATACACATTACTTGGCTGGAGAACTGCACTGCAAAATTTTGAAAGGTGGCTGCGTTTTGGCTCACTTATTATTTTGGGTATTGTGAACTAGTGAAGTTTGTTTTCAAATACACACTGAGACAACTTTGTCTCTCATTCCATCCCAGCTTAAGAAACTGCTGTCCACGGCTGCTACTCTTTTTAAACCAGAGCTTTCTTTATGCTAAGCTTAGGAGGGTTATCTGCGGATTGATTTGGAAAGACATATTCAGGCAAAGGAACTTCATTCTTTCCCTTTCATGTTATTCTATGAAACATTTATTATAGAAAGCACATTCCATCATAGCAATTTCCATCTGATTATTGAGATAATGGTATTTTAATTGGATTGCAGTCAGTGATAAAACTGATGCTGATTGATGGTGAGAATGGTTAAACTTGATTAGTATTAAGTAAGTGAACTGCATTCTTTTTCTTTTATTTGCAAGAAGCTGATTGCAGATTAGAATTGGCTACCCTGAGTTACCCAGCACACTTATTTTGCAGGCTGCAGAAGATGTAAACATTGTGTTAAGAATATGGATAAGGTATACCAGATGGGAAATGTTGAAGAAAAAATACGATCTGTTTTGAGAAAAGTGCTTCATTCATTACCCATAGGTTGCATTCCTGTTTGTGCTACAAATATTTCGGTTTCTCATGCTTTGAGTCTTTAAGGTTGTTGTGTTTCTGTGAGGGAGGAAGAGCTAGAATCTAGGCTTTAAAGGTAAAGGCAAAGGTACCCCTGCCCGTACGGGCCAGTCTTGACAGACTCTGGGGTTGTGCGCCCATCTCACTCAAGAGGCCAGGGGCCAGCGCTGTCCGGAGACACTTCCGGGTCACGTGGCCAGCGTGACATCGCTGCTCTGGCGAGCCAGAGCCGCACACGGAAACGCCGTTTACCTTCCCGCTGGTAAGCGGTCTCTATTTATCTACTTGCACCCGGAGGTGCTTTCGAACTGCTAGGTTGGCAGGCGCTGGGACCGAGCAGCGGGAGCGCACCCCGCCGCAGGGATTCGAACCGCCGACCTAGGCAAGTCCTAGGCGCTGAGGCTTTAACCCACAGCGCCACCTGCGTCCCAGAATCTAGGCTTTAGGTGAGTATAATTCTATCAGGGTAACTTGCATGGGAATCATACACAGCAAGACATTGAAGAATGGAACAGTTAACGATCGTGTCCTTGTGAATCAAGTCATCTGTCTGATTGCTTAACTTTATTTTTTAAAAAAGAACTGCATGCCCATTTATCCTTTTGATAAAGGAAGGCATGATGAGGGCATAGTTAAACTATGGAACTCACTCCCACATGGGGCAGTGATTGCCATCAACTTAGATGGCTTTAAAAGAGGATCAGGCCAAACCATGGAGGAGAGGGGTATTGATGGCTGCTAGCTGCAATGGCAATGTTCTATCTTCACTGTCAGAGGCATTATGTCTCTGATCACTAGTTTATGGGAATCACAGGTGGCTGTTGTGTTAATGTCCTGTTTGCAGGCTTCCCACAGTCATCAGGATGCTGTCTTAGATGGGTGATTGGCCTGATTTAGCAAGCTCGTCGTATGTTCCCTTTATAACTGAGATACATTCCACAGTGACTTGTAGCAGGGCCTTCTCAGTGATGGCATCCCAGTTATGAAACTCCCTTCCATTGGAGATACGTTTGTCCCCCCTTCACTGACATCTTTTAAAGGTCTATGAAAGACCTTTTTTTGTCTGGACTTTGGGGACAGAAGAGGTGACTAGCCTGCTTCTATTTTCCGTGACTTCTGCATTGTTTCTGTTTCGTAATTGAATTGTAAATTGTATAATTTTGCATTATTATGTTATATTTTACTGTATTCTTTGAATACTGCCTTGAAAACATAGGTTGGAGGATGGTCTAAGAATACAAAAGAATAACCATAAAAGTTATTTCCTGTTAAAATTGTATCCCTTCATGCAAGTTGCAAATCTGAATTGCAGAGGAAAGCTTCTGATAGCACAATTACTAGACAATAGACACTTTCGGCAGAGAAACATTCCTCACTGAAACTCTTCTGTGCTGAAAACCTGCAGAACCAGGTTTATTGTAGACTGGAACAAACTTTTGCCACTCATTTGATGGAATAATTGGGTGCACTCTTCCCACCTTAGATCAAATCTATGCTGTCAGGTGCCATAAGAAAGTGGCAGAGATAGCGCAGGATAGTACGCACCCTGGAAATGCTGTCTTTCAGCTTCTGCCTTCTAGAAAAATGTATAGGGTTATAAAGGCCAGGACTAGCAGCCTGAAAAACAGTTTCTACGCAAATGCAATTCTGGTTCTAAACGCAGCATAAGGGGTCTCTATAGTGTAGTGTATTTTAAAATGGGGTTTCAGAGTTTTTAGGGGTTTTTGAATGTTTTATGTAGTTTTTCAATTTCATTGTTCTGCATGGGACAATGACAATAAAGATATCGTATATCGTATACATGCCGCCACTCCGTTATTATACATGAGAACCTTTTCCAACTTTAAGTTTTTCTGTCCATCGTACAATCTGAAGTTGCCACAGGTACAGTCAATATTGTAACTGAATTAATTTCCAGGACGCTAGGTTGAATGAAAAATTGTTGGCCTCAAAATAACTGTCCTACCAAGGGGATGTGAGAGCACACTGAACACATTTAGGATGGTTAGACATTTTTACCTACATCAATCCATCAATTCTACTGGGGATTCCGGGTTATACCTCTTTCCACTGGGAGAAATCTTTGAAGAATATAAAGAGTCCTATGGAAGAAGAAGTTTCCCATCATCCTTAGTAATGACAATTGGCTTAGTAGCTTCCCCCCTTTCTTCCCTCTGGTTTGAAACTCCATGCATTTTAGCCTCTTTAATACCCATCAGTGGAGTGCCCCTAATTGGTACATTGGCAGAATGCTTCCTGTCTTTTCTGTTTCAGCAAATATTTGCTTTAGTTTATATGTACACTACTTCTTCTTGATTGCTCTTAGTTTACTTTCACTCACTCGGGGATGGGCATGTTTGCTTTCCCTTGCACAGATGCATGCGGTAGTTTGCATGATGGGATATAGATGATTGCTCATGCCCTACCAGAGAGAGCTGGCTGGCTGGCTGGCTGGCTGGCAGTACCCTCAATTCAGGTCTCTCTAGTGCTCTCCATGCCTTGAATATTTCATGATGCCATTTAGCCATTAGGTCTTTTAGATGGTGTGAGAGATGATTAAACAACTGGCTGCGAATACTACAGAAAGACCTTTTTCACAGGTGGAATGCTCTAGCATTTCATTATGCTTGCTCTGCTCAGGAAGTCTAGACAGGCAGGCAAGCACATTTCCTTTAGGACTGTGGATTTGTCTTCTGAAATACCAGATGCAATCAGCACACTTATTTTATAAAGCTATATGTGAATTGATTACCCCGTGAAATAACTTGAACAATGTAAAATAATGGCTTTGGATTTTGGTGGCTCTACTCATTACATTTTAGGTGCGCACTTCAACTTGTGCCTGTTAGTAGCATAATCTGAACGTTGAAATAAGTGCAATCTTTGGCAGAAGGCAAACCCTTTGGAAATAAATTGCAATTCTCTTTTAGTAGCTAGGTTCTCTTCCTAGTATAAGAAATGTTGGTTTTCAAAGATGCAAGGTCAATCCTTTAATTGTAACATCACATGATATTTGTGGCCCAGTCTGCATGTAAGGCTATATGCCAAACTATGGCCTTGTGCAAATGAGTGGGTTCCCAAAGTGAAGGTCACAGCTGTTGCATGCTTTCCACAATTGTGCTGCTCCTGCAGTACTACCCAGGATTCATCCTTGGTTTATCTTAAGAGTTATGTCCAAATCCACACTTATGGTCTGCCTCCCCTCAGACCATGAATGGTAAACCAAGACTAAACCTTAGTTACACCATGTGTTTTGTATAGAGCAGTGTTTCCCAGACTTGGGTCTCCAACTATTTTTTTGGACTACAGCTCCCATCACCCCTAGCTAGCAGTGGCCAGGGATGATGGAAATTGTAGTCCAAAAACAGCTGGAGACTTGAGTTTGGGAAACACTGTTCTAGAATGAGAAAAACCAATAGCATGGGTTTAGATGTAACGCTAAGCCAAACCATACCTTAGCCTGGGTTGGCCACAACCTCCACTCTGGAAACCTGCATGTTTTCTCATTCATGCTAAGTCTTGGTTGGGCTTTGTGTTATGTGTTAATCTGGTATAAAGATAAAGGGTAAAGGGACCCCTGACCATTAGGTCTAGTCGTGGCCGACTCTGAGGTTGTGGCGCTCATCTCGCTTTATTGGCCGAGGGATCGGCGTACAGCTTCCGGGTCATGTGGCCAGCATGACTAAGCCGCTTCTGGCAAACCAGAGCAGTGCACGGAAACACCGTTTGCCTTCCCACCAGAGTGGTACCTATTTACCTACTTGCACTTTGATGTGCTTTCGAACTGCTAGGTTGGCAGGAGCAGGGACCGAGCAACGGGAGTGCACCCCGTTGCGGGGATTTGAACTGCTGACCTTCTAATTGACAAGTCCTAGGCTCTGTGGTTTAACCCACAGCGCCTCCCGCATCCCTTGAATTTGGTATATAATTGTATAAATTTGATGTCACACTTTTGAGCATCTCTCTGCTTGACTGATGGCCAGCTGTTTCCTGTTTTGCCTTTTGGGTGTTTTTCCCCCATAGAAGTAAAAGATCAAGAAAAGCTTGTAGCAGGTCAATTCTGATGCAATGACATAAACTGCATTCTTTGCACTTACCATATAAAAGTACATTTGCTTTTAAGATTAATGTACAGTATCCTTGCCTTCAGAAAATCTTAAAGGGAGTAGTTCTGCCAAAAAAAGAGAGTCTGGCCATTGTTCCTGTCTGTCTGTGATAGGGACACTAATAGTTTATATTGCAGGTAGCATTATTCCGTACTCTTTGCAAATTACTGCAAGATTTTGAGCAAAGCAGAATTAATATCTGACCATTTGCTCAAAGAGCTTGTGCAGCTCAAAGGCTTGCATGATTCAGAAGCAGATGTTAGATCGATACGAGATGAGAATCTACACCCTATCTTTTTCAAGGTGTTCTTTTCTTTTCTTGCTTTGCAGAAATGTTATATTTCCACATCCCCAACTGAGGCTGCCGTCGTAAGGGAAATGCGACACCATTTTTGTATGCACAATTCATTAAGTACTGCTCAGGGCTTTACTGCCACTCAAGACGAGCATTGGGATATTGTTTATGCTGACCTGTTTTCTAAATTAAATAAGATAAACTCACTTGTCACATTCCATCACACACTGGTTCAAATGGCTGGAGCAGAGGAAGGAAATGGTGACAGTGCTGCCAATCGTCACAGATTAATCTGGAGTTGGTCTTGTGGTTACATAATTCAACCATTTTTCTGAAGCTAAGTGGAGGTAGGTTCAGCCAGAGTTTAGATGAGAGACTGGGAACCCTACATACACTGCCATGAGTTGCATCCTGGAAGTCTCCTATACCCTTTCACTGATTTGAAAAGCACTTTAGGGATGTTGCATATTGGAAATCAGTGCCTGAAATAAAAATATAGCTTAAAATGTAATGAATGACCTTAAGGAACAAGAAGAAGTGGAGAGTCCCAGGCCTGGAACAGATCAAGCCTCTCATATTTTCTCTTAGTAGCTTTGAGGGAAGGGGTGGTTAGAGTGGCGAAGGTAGAAGGAGTAACCTTAGCCTCTGCCCAGTATACCCGAAGGAGCATCTCCATCCCCATCGTTCAGCCCTGATACTGAGGTCCAGCTCCAAGGGCCTTCTGGCGGTCCCCTCACTGCGAGAAGTATATATCAATTACTTTTGCATTTAGACTGTCTCAGACCATCCTGGTACTTGTGCAATATCCACATAGCTCAAGGAACCAGAGCCTTCTCAGCAGTAGTGCCCACCTTGTGGAACACCCTCCCACCAGATGTCAAGGAAATAAACAACTACAGTCATACCTTCGGTTGCGAACATGATCCGTGTGGGAGGCATGTTCGCAACCTGCAGCGTTCGTAGTCTGAAGCGCCATGTCTGCGCACGCGCGTGGAGCAATTAAGTGCTTCTGCACATGCATGTGACGTCATTTTGCATTTCTGCGCATGCGCGAGAGCTGAAACCCGGAAGTAACCCGTTCCGGTACTTCCGGGTTTGGCACAGTCGGCAACCCAAAAACTCGCAACCTGCAGTGTTCATAACCTATGACTTTAACTGACTTTTAGAAGACACCTGAAGGCAGCCCTGTTTAGGGAAGTTTTAATATTTGATCTTTTACAATGGTATCTTGTTTTGAATCTGGGATCCGTTCCAGAGCCCCGGACGCTCCATGAAAGGGATGCTCGACAAAGTGCCGCTCTATGCACATGCGCAGAGCAGTTTGTGATTCTGCGCATGCGCAATTTGGGGCTTCTGTGCATGTGTGAGCGGCAAACCTGGAAGTAACCCATTCCGGTACTTCCGTGTTTGCTGCAGACATTCGGCAAAATGGACGGTCGACAGTGCGGACGTTCGCAGAGGTATTACTGTATTGTGTTTTTAATATTTTTTTGGAAGCCGCCCAGAGTGGCTGGGGAGGCCCAGCCAGAAGGGCAGGGTATAAGTAATAAATAACCACAACAACAACAAAATATCTCCCTCCACCATTTTTCCCATCTACAATTCCCCCCTCCAATATGCCATTTGTATAGCAGCTTCGGGAGGTGGTGGGATTTAGACTGGGGAAATAACTAGCACAGAAAGAGTTAAGCCGCTTCCCCAAACTAGTCGCACCTCAGCTACTCTTAAAATAGATTCTGATCACAGATTTCCAGCATCTTTTCTGGTTCTCTTCCCTACACTGCCTAAGTTATTGAGTGCAGTTATGCTGGCTTTCCTACTAGAAACCATTGTACAGTACAGCTGAATGATCCCTAATTTGTCCACGATTTCCACTGTCTGCTTTGATTTTAAGTCATTTCAACAGCAACCCATATGTGGCATTTTTTGCCAGTGAAAAATAAGATTGCTTCAAACAATTTATTAGTTTGCAGAGTTTCAGTGTCTTCTGCCCTTGTATGAAATGTAAAGAGCTTCATTTTATGTTAGTCTAATAGAATCTATATGAGGATCTGTAGACATGGTCGAAGATTATTTGGGATAAAGTTTCGGCATTATCATCTCCAGTCAATATAGAAAGCTTTTTTGGCGTTCTTTGACACACACATTCAGTGCAGCAATTCTCTTCTGACAATTGGGATGTGATTTAGAAATGACCCTTCCATCTCCATGCCTACTTCTAGTCTCGCCTTGCTGCACTGCAGAGTGGATGGAAATGCTGGTGAATTGTTTCCAAATTTGCATTTCATAAAGGCAGAGCTACATTTCTCACTTTCAACACCAGCCATACACCTTCTCATAGTGTTTTCAGGTGCCTTTCTTCTTTTCTAAAGTTGGTAAATAACACAATGGTAGATTAGACGAATTGCTAACATTCTGGCATTCCTTGATCGTGTGGCATTTGTTCTGAAAATATCTACAGGACTTTCAAAGCATTTTTCTGCACTTAAGTACAGTGGTACCTCAGGTTAAGAATTTAATTCATTCTGGAGGTCCGTTCTTAACCTGAAACTGTTTTTAACATGAAGCACCACTTTAGCTAATGGGGCCTCCTGCTGCTGCCGCGCTGCCAGAACACGATTTCTGTTCTCATCCTGAAGCAAAGTTCTTAACCTGAAGCACTATTTCTGGGTTAGCGGAGTCTGTAGCCTGAAGCGTCTGTAACCCGAGGTACCACTGTAATCACTGAAGGTTACTCTATCTGGATGAGTTGCCTCGAATATACTATGGGTAAGCAGTTATATTGTATGACAAATCATGCAGTTCCTATGAGACTTAGGAAATGTAATATGGAAATTCATGGGAACACCAAATGCAACATGATATGACCATCAAATTAAAATCTGGGCAGCTAAAATAATGTCACAGGACTTTAAAGGTAATAGCAGCAAAACCAGTTGCCTTTGTCTGTCCCACCTGCAATAAAATATGTCTCCCCCCTATTGGTCTCTCCAGTTTTAGCTAATTTGTCCTTATCCAGCCCTCCATGTTATAGAGAAACTGGGTGCCATCCACATACTGGTAACTTCTCATCTCTAATTCTCCAGTGACCACTCCCAACCAGTGGCGTAGCGTGGGGGGTGCAGGCCGCACTGGGCGCAACATCTGGGGGTTAGGGTTAGGGGACTCAAATCCACGGGTTAGGGGGTGCAAATTACTTGCCTTGCCCCGGGTGCTGACAACCCACGCTACACCACTGCTCCCAGCAGCTTCATATAGATGCTAAACTGCAGGGGGGACGGGCAGGGACCTTAACATTGTGTGCCAAATCCAGTTAGGGCACAGATAACACCTAATTTACAATATATCACAACAGACTCTTGCATAACATTAAAAACACAGGAGAGCAAATAATTTTTAGCTCTGTCAAAGCTTTTATGAATATAATTAACAATATAAATGCCTAATATTGTACTCATTAAACCTCCACCTTCAATTTTAAATATTTCCTTTCCTTTCAAAACATATCTTTGTTAAAACTATGCCAATCCAGAACCATATAAAAAGCTAGCCTTTTGGCCATTTATTTGCATTAAAAAAGACAAAATAGAACATCAAAAGACAAATGAACAGAATAAGTTAATAAACAGCACAAAATGAAGATAAGAGAGTCAGAGACAGAAATGCTTCCCTTTTTAATTTCTCTGCAACATTTCCCCCATCCTAAGGTTCTAGCTCACTCAGATGTGTCAATGTCTCTGTTGTCAGCAACAGACTGGACAAGATGCTGCTGGCATCTGTATAAAATCTGGGTCAAACAGAGAAAAGCATCCAGATGGAATATAGTTGAATCACTGATGGGTTATAGGAGCTCACAGGAAACCATTGCAAAACAACTTATCTTTAGCAGCACAGAGCTAACTTTCAGAAACGGCAGCTGCTAGAGTTTGCATCCAGCCTCCCTTCAGTAAGCAGCAGGTTAGGAAATGACAGCCAGGTGCCTTCTAATGGCCATCTCAGACCATGACCCCATCCATCTCAAAGGCCACCAGCAGCCTGATGTCTAGAAGACGGAGGGTTACACTGGGGCCAGTTGTATTTATGGCCGCTGGTTTGCCTTTCTCTTTTGGTGTTTAGGCGGCAGGATATAAAATGCTGCTAAGTTGGGTATTTGTGGAATGCACTCCACAGGAAAAAGAAGCTTAGCCCCATGATTGCCTTTTTAAAAGGACAATTCTTACGACATTTGTATTTTGATCTGCATTTTATTAATTGCTCTGCTGTGGATTAATTGTTCTCGAGGTGTAATTTGATGGTTTTGTAATTTTGCTATGGCGTTTTTTGAGGGCAATGCGACCTACACTGAAAGGTGGCTCAGAACTCTTTAAATAAAGACTAGATCCTTACACTGATGTAAATTCATTATTTTCCCACTAGCACTAGTAGAATTGGACTATGACAGCAATCACAATAGAATGAGAGCCAACGTGGAGTGAGGAGACGTCTGCTCATACAACTGGGCTTCTTCTTCCTCTTTCCCAGGCTGTCCCTTACATCCCCCTGAAAATTCTGGTGGATTGGGGGCCCTCCACAGCAGCTTTTGGGGATATATAGGGTGCTGGAGGAGGAAGAAGAGAAACTAGAAGCCTGGTTGTATCAGATCTCTATTGCATAAGCAGGTGGACGTTATTAATGCCACCCATTGAGTTTAAGGCTGGAATCCTATGTATAATTTTCTGAGATTAAGCCCAACTGAACAAAGTGAAAGTAAATATACCTAGGACTATACTGCAAGAAAGCTTCCTTTGATTTGATGCTGCTTTGTGGTTTTTAGCAGCAAAGGCAATGCACTCCATACAGATAGGAAACATTCAGTTCATTTAGCAGAGTTTAACATATTCTTTGTCAAACTCTGTCCCACATCCTGCGGTTTGCGGAATAAATTGCGAATCATTTACCAGAGGGATAGATACAATACTTGGTTTACCTTGTGTGGAGTTGCTTTGAAACAAATGCGTTCTCTCCTGTTGAAACGTCTAAAGTGCACTTCTGGTCTTCTTTTGTGTTTGCTTCATTTTGTTTATTTAGAACGCAGATGCTTTTCAGATCTTTCATTTTGGCTCACCTGTCTCTGTGGATGCAGGTTCAGAGTAAGATAAAGGAGCATCTAAGCAGTAAAAGGAGATGCTTATTTTTAGCAGCAGGCTTAATTTTTATATACTGGAACCTCAGTGAAATAAATCTTTTGATGATGGAGCACAATGCTGTGAACTATCCTAAGTTTTCTTTTTTTAAAAAAAAAACCCCAAACCGGCAGTCAGCAACTTTAACTGGGTGTAGCACCCGGGACGCGGGTGGCGCTGTGGGTAAAAGCCTCAGTGCCTAGGGCTTGCCGATCGAAAGGTCGGCGGTTCGAATCCCCGCGGCGGGGTGCGCTCCCGCTGCTCGGTCCCAGCGCCTGCCAACCTAGCAGTTCGAAAGCACCTTCGGGTGCAAGTAGATAAATAGGGACCGCTTTCTAGCGGGAAGGTAAACGGCGTTTCCGTGTGCAGCTCTGGCTCGCCAGAGCAGCGATGTCACGCTGGCCACGTGACCCGGAAGTGTCTCCGGACAGCGCTGGCCCCTGGCCTCTTGAGTGAGATGGGCGCACAACCCCAGAGTCTGGCAAGACTGGCCCGTACGGGCAGGGGTACCTTTACCTTTACCTTTAGCACTAACCTAGATACTTCCAAGTGTCCTTTTTCTGACTTTTGAGGCTCCGTTGTTAGTAAGAGGGAAGAAAATGAACTTTTGCCACTTTCTTAGACTGTACCCAGACTTCAGTTTCCTGTGAGCTGCACCAGAAAACTATGTAATCAGTTTGGCAATTCCATACCAAATGTATCTATCACATGCTCCTTTTAATGAGCAACTTCCTGCTTTTTATGTACTTATTACTTTTTTATTTCCATTTATAGACTGCTTATTATCTGTGGATCTTGAAGCAGTTTATAGACAAAATGCACACATGCACACACAATACAATAAAAACAATGTCCAATGATTTACATTAAAATAGATAAATGATATTCATATCCATATCAGCAATATCAATATAAATAATCCTAATTAGCATAAAATGCACCCATTCATACAGCCATTGATACCTTGTGTGTGTGGGGGGGTGTCAGGACCTTGCCACACAACCACTCACCCAATCTCACTCTCACCATCCTTGAATAAGGGAACACCTGCAATTTCCTTTTCTGTTTTCACCAGAATTTCCCACCATCCCTATTCTTGGCTTCAGCTGGTGGTTAGCGACGAGAGCTCTTAACTGCAAACCCAGGTCTAGATGACATGCTAAGCCAAACATTGTCTTAGTTCCATGCGGTGTGGGAGTAAAAAAGAGGGGGAAGGAATGAAGTGGCTCTCTCTCTCCAAGAGTCTACAAACTAGTCCGATCCCAGTAAACCATAGTTCAGCTTTCTGTGTTGCATGGACACTGCCTGTAAGGAGTTGATTGCCCCTGGGGAAGCAAACACTAGTTTCTGAAACATGCCCAGTTTGGAACTTTTTGAGAACTTCATCTTTTTGGTTTATTCCTGCATTCAGGAATAAACTTTTAACCACACCCCCCCTTTTAACCACCCCCCCCCCGACATTGAGGCCTGCTCATATCATTGACCAGATTTCTTGGTCAAAGTTTGCTTTCATTCCACTCTACAGCATCCTAGAATGCAGACAGATTTACCCTCCAAATGACTTAACACCCACCAGAAAATTGTGAAGTCTATAACTGTGACTGTACTCATTCAGCAGCCAGGGTGTGGGGAAGAGAAAGGAAGCCCACAATTACGGAAAAACTATATGCAGAAAACAGGGGGAAATGAATTCCAGGCAGCAAGAGGCAGAAAGTAAAATGAAATGTGACAACAGTGGTGGTACAAACATAATCTTAAATCCTAAAGCATTGGATACAATCCATTGTCAGTTAAGCTGTTTCTGAAGTTTTTCTCCAGGCACTGCAAGTGTGGGAGTACAATTGTGCTCCAGAAATATTTTATTGTTGGTCTGCTTTTTGCTTAGGTTAAGATCCATAGCCTATAAATTCTTAGTGCTGTTTAATCTTTTTTCCAAAGCACAGCGTTTTTAAACTTTATTTTCAAGTGTGGGTTGAACATGAAATCCTGTTCTTAAAAAATTCTCCCAGAATCCAGTAAGGGAAACATGCATTTCAGATAAGCCTCCAGAGCTGGTGGTATCAGACAGTCTCAGAATTAATGTACTGAAAGAGTGAGTACAAGGGTATGTAAAAAAATTTGATTTCAACATCCCCCCATCTTCTGTGTAAGTAAAGGCATTTTCTCACATAATATTAAGCATGCCTTTGAGCTCCTGTTGTGGTTTTTTTTGGGTGGGATTCTCCCAACACGCCTAATAATAATAATAATAATAGTTTTTTTAAAAAAATACCCCGCCCATTTGGCTACACAGGGACTTCCACTTCTGCAAGAGGGCTTTTGCTCCTCTTGTCGCCACCTCACGCCCCCTTGGGAGGAGAGTGGGGATCAGTGACTGGATAGCCCAGTCAGTAGAGCATTGGACTCTTAAGCTCAGGGTTGTGAGTTTGAGCTCCATGTTGGGCAAAATATTCCTGCATTGCAGGGGGTTGGAATAGATGACCCTTGTGGTCCATTCTTGGACAAAGACTCAATTTGTCCATCTGGAAAGCCGCAAGGCTTATGCAGATGGAACATGCATAAGAGTGCAATGTTGAACACCACCCTCAGTGTGTGCAAGTGTGAGTGCCCTTAATGCAGAGCAGAAAACAGAAGGATGCTCTTTTCAGTCTAGTCGTTTTCGTTCTGCATTTGCTTTTCAAACCCATAAAATGCAAACCGTGCCATTCATGAAAACATAGGAACCAACCCAGAGGGGCTGAGGGGTCAACAGTCCCACCAATAAAATATATGAGAGGGCCGCCTCCCCTCTTCCACTTGACGGTCGTTGCCATTCAAATGGTGTGTGTGCACTGTGTCATGTGATCGATGGGGCAGGGCTTATCTGCATCCCCTACCCCCAAATATTTTATTCAAGTTGGCAACCCTACATGAAATTGCCTTGAGATGTGAATGTCTAGATACCTTGATAATGGAATATTAAACCAATTCATTATGTTAAGTTTTGAGATAGGAGAAAGACCTGGAGGGGTGTCGGTACTCTCAACATATTCACACACTTGAATGTGAGAGCAGTGAGCTGAGGAAGGGTGTCACACATTACAACATTTGTGAACTTGCTTGTGCTTGCACATTCGCTCACATCCCCAAAAAGAACTCTTGCATCTTGTCCATGGGAAATAGAAGCCCTGCAACTATGCATATATAAATTACATGTATCTCTGCAAGGGGAGAGATGAAGTACGAGAATTCTCCCAGTATTCATTGTATTTTTTTAACATGCAGAGAGCCACACACTGGGTGATGCCTTGTTTGACCACTTTGGTGTTACGTTGTAGGAAAAACTGAGACGACAAAGTAGAAAAATGAGACTAATAGAAAAATCCAAACAGATCCTTATGTTATCGTGCCTGGGATTCTCGGTCTTAACATCAGACCTTGCCGATGTGCCTTTAGAGGTCACAGTCTCTGAGGAACATCAAGGAGTTGAGCTATTTGGTGTGTCAAACTGATTGCTGTGGCATTACAAAGCACCTGCCTTCAGCCTTTTTCTCCCTGCTTTTCTGCCTTGTTTAACAATGAAACTAAAGAAAAGTAGCAGTAGAGCCGTCTCTGAGGAATATGCTAAAGGCTACCCGAAACCATGATATTTGGAAATGATTCTACATGGGATTGATATGGGGTGATTTCACACATTATGCAACAGAAAACCCTGGTTTGCTCCTCCACAAGCCCATGCTTTGGGGACTCCACTTTCTACATATCTCCATTTAGAGAACTCTCCATTTATGCCTGCTCCCTGCTCCCTGCCACTTAACTAATTCATGATCCGCAGGAGGACCTCCACTCTTGCTTCATGGCTGCTAAGCTTACTCAGGAGCTACCTTGTCAGAAGCATACACCATATCAACCTAACCAGCTCTACCTATTTTATCTTTAACAATACAGTGGTACCTCGGGTTACATACACTTCAGGTTACAGACGCTTCAGGTTACAGACTCCGCTAACCCAGAAATAGTACCTCGGATTAAGAAATTTGCTTCAGGCAGCAGGAGGCCCCATTAGCTAAAATGGTGCTTCAGGTTAAGAACAGTTTCAGGTTAAGAACGGACCTCTGGAACGAATTAAGTACTTAACCCAAGGTACCACTGTACCTTTGTGGGACACACTATAACATGGGTAGGCAAACTAAGGCCCGAGGGCTGGATCTGGCCCAATCGCCTTCTAAATCTGGCCCACGGACAGTCCAGGAATCAGCGTGTTTTTACATGAGTAGAATGTGTCCTTTTATTTAAAATGCATCTCAGGATTATTTGTGGGGCATAGGAATTTGTTTATTTTTTTTCTCTCAGAATATTGTCTGCCCCCACCCCCAAGGTCTGAGGGACAGTGGACCGGCCCCCTGCTGAAAAAGTTTGCTGACTATAAGCTAACTGGCCAGTGTTTTCCAGGATCCCCTTTCAACCAGTAGCTTTGTTGCATGGGTTGCTTTCCAGTTCTCAAGTATGGAGGCTGATCTGAGGGACTCATTCAGCTGCTCCACAATCTCCTCCTCTAGAACCCCTTTGATTCTCTTCTCATCCAAGGGTCCAGTCACCTCTCTAAATGCTACCAACCTAATGTTTTCAGCAATGAACCCCTCCATTTTATTTATTTTTTAAAGCACCCCTTGCTTTTTAGGCTGCCAAATTATAAGGATGAGGGACTGAAGTCCAACTGTTTTTTGTCATTTAACTGTTCTCCATGGTTACTCACCTTTTTTGACAAACAAAAACCAATCAAAAACCTGGTTGAAGTGGCATGTTTGTTTCTTTTTCAACAAAAGAGTGCGTTGCAGGGGAGGGTGAGCAGATACACTTGAATATAAAAAGCCTCTGCCTCCAGGTGATTTATAACATGCATGTGTGGGCTGCTTTCATAGCTGAATGATAGCGTTAATATTTTTGCTCCTTGGTGATACCTTCTCAGAAATTGCCACATACAGCCACAAACAATGGAAATGCATGAATGTGAAAGAGGATTGTCCTTATCACTCTTTCAGTGCTAAGATTTTTTAAAATTCTAATTATACAATGGAATACACCACTAAAACCTGTGCAGTGTTGGACTAAGGCAGAGGGCAGCTGCCATAACACTAGAGGCCCAATTGCTGCATTGTTTGCAATGGACTTCCTGGTGAGATGGTATCTTCAGGAGCCTCTCAATTCAGTATATATGGGGCAAAATGTTCATTCAGATATCCTGGTCCCAAGTTGTATAGGGCTTTATACAGTCATACCTCAGGTTACAGATGCTTCAGGTTGTGTGATTTTGGGTTGCAGACCGCACCGAACCTGGAAGTACTGGAACAGGTACTGCTTGCATATACGCAGAAGTGCTAAATTGCGCTTTGCGCATGCGCAGTGCTGCAAGTTGCGGATGTTGCAGGTTGCGAATGTGCTTCCCGCACAAATCACATTCACAACCTGAGCGTCCACTGTACGCTGAAACCAGCACCTTGAAATTAGCCCAGCTGCTAATTGGAACCAGTACATTTATGGGGGAAATTTACACTGCAATCCTAACCCCTGGGAGTTAAGGGCCATTGAATTCTATTGAATTCTACTCAGACTTACTTCTTTGTAGATGTGGTTTGCATTGTGCTGTTAGTATTATCTAAGACTTTGGGCAGGTCCTGGTCCCATCCTTCCCCAGAACATTGTCAAAAATCTTTTTGAAGTTGTGCTTCCCTGCATACCACAGCTGGTATTGTGGAATGATCCGAGATGTTGCGAACTAAAACTAACGATGCTGGTGACACAGACATATTAACAGCAAATATTGGAGGAACGATTGGAAGCCAAGAATAGATAGATGACTTTCAAAAGTTTGAAATATTATGATTCTAAGTAAATTAACTGTGATAATTGCATTCAGGCAAGGAAGAAACAAGGTTATGTCAGGCATTTGTGGAAGACTTGCCAACGTTTATACACTATTGGAATATAAATAAACTTCCAGCAAACATGGATTAAGTTATTGTCTATGAAATAATGGGATACGGCATTTTGTTTTCTTTTTACTCCCCCCCTCCTTTTTAACTGTATGAGAAGCAGTATGTGTTTTCAATGAATGTATGCCCATTTGTATTCTTATATATACACATTTGATAAATTGTGGGGGAAAGGTCAGATTTATATATTAGATGGAAACTGTACATATTCTAAGATACTTTGTCAAAAGCTTTTTGAAAGTGCAAATACAATGTGTCAACTGAACTGCTTCTATCTATATACACGTTGACATTCTCAAATAATTCTAATAGGACTTTCCTTTGCAAAAGCCATGCTGACTTTACTTCAGTATGGCTTGTTCTTCTATATGCTTTGTTATGCTTTCTATATGCTTGTTTATCTTTAACAAGCCTTTCCACCAGATTTCCTGGGACAGACGTTAAGCTAACTGTCCTGTAATTTCAGGGACCCCCCCCAATCCTTTTTCTAAAATTGGTGTTACATTGGCTACTTTCTAGTCCTGAGGCTGGAGTCTGATCTGAGGGAACTGTTAGAGTTACATATTTGGCAGTCTTCCCCACTATTGCAAGATAGTAATTGTGTTTAAATCAGCATCTATATGTATAAATCAGCCTATGCAATCCTGTATCCTCTATTCTGCTGATTAATTTCTTCCATTTGGCGAGTGCGTATGTAGCCGCCCTAGAGAAAACATTTCTGTAGGATTCACCAAGCATCCAGATTCCAAGGGTCATGAAACATCTGAGTAGTTTAAAGGCTTTTCATAAACAGTTTCATTACCGTGGCTGCTTTCTCTGGGATAAAACAATTGGGAACAATGGCTAAGTGAAGCTGTCATTTTTCCTATTGCTTAAGAATTTTTTCTAGGCACTAAAGGATAAAAATCCAGCAAAAGATCAAAGTTAAGATCAAAGAGACCTAAGGTATGCTTAACACTTGAATTGTCTAATGTGAGGCACCAATTATATTTAAACCAGAGATTCTTAGCCTACTTAAAATCTCTCTCTCTCTCTCTCTCTCTCTCTCTCTCTCTCTCTCTGTGTGTGTGTGTGCAGAGAGAGTTTGAACTTCTGTGAACAAACCTTTTCGTTCAACCGACAATACTTAGTCTGATCACAACAATGTGTCATAAATTGTATGAAGGGCAGGAGAGATAGAAATCATGGCATTGTCACAACAGCCTTCTGAATCATAAATTGCTTCTAAACCTATAAAAGCAATAGACTATATACATAAAACATCAAGGAAATCCGTAAAAATAATTAGGCATACCAAACTATGAACTTCTCTGCCTGCTACCTTATTAAGGAAAATTTACAAAAAGATGATGTACCGGTGGTACTTGACACCCAGCAAACTGGTGAAAATGTACAGAAAAGGGTCAAATCTATGCTGGAAGTGCCAAGAGGTAGATGGTGATTGTGTAAATATGCTAGAGAATACTGGGAGATGATTCATACAGAATTAAAAAAGATCCTTAAGGTCTCATTTCCCCAAAGACCTGAGGCATTTCTATTAGAGATAACAAGTGATGATATTCCGAAAGAGGCGCTCAGTCTCTTTTTATATGCGACTGCTTCAGCTAGAGTGATATATGTGAAAAAATGGAAAGGAAAAGAGAAACCCACGAAAGAAATTTGGCAGAATAAATTGATAGAATACAGAGAATTAGTAACTTTTACTGCGAAACTAAGAAATTAGAATGAGTCATGGATAAGAGATGAGTGGAAATGTTTTGAAGAGTATCCTAGAGGGAATAATAATAATAATAATAATAATAATAATAATAATAATAATTTATATCTCACCCTCCCCAGCCAAAGTCAGGCTCAGAGCAGCTAACAACAAGTAAAAATAGCACAGTGTACATAAAATCACACAGTCAATTAATTAAAATACATTATAAAATCAATTCAGAATCATATTAATGGCAACCATTGGGCTAGAGTTCTATGGGGATTACAGAAGGAGAGAGGGGGTCAGACTGTGCCTTGGCCAAAGGCCTGGTGGAACAGCTCCATCTTGCAGGCCCTGCAGAAAGATGTCAAGTTCCACAGAGCCCTAGTCTCTTAGGACAGAGCATTCCACCAGATCGGGGCGACGACTGAAAAAGCCCTGGCTCTGGTCGAGGCCAGCCTAACCTTCCTGTGGCCTGGGATCTCCAATAAGTTTTTATTTGAAGACCATAAGGTCCTCTGTGGGACATACATGAGCTTTCGTGTGCATGCACACTTCTTCAGATAGTACACACACACGAAAGCTCATACCAATAACAAACTTAGTTGGTCTCTAAGGTGCTACTGGAAGAATTTTTTTTTACATTTTGTGTCGACTACGGCAGACCAACACAGCTACCTACCTGTAACTAGAATGGTGAATATTGTATGGTGTATATATAAGTTGTAAAAATGCATAAACAAAATAAAAATGATAATAACTAGGCATACCTTAGAGTAGTGATAAGGGATTTCTGAATTGTCACAAATAGCACCCAGCGTTATAAGTTGCCTCAAATGTGATGGGTTTCATCACACACCCTTTCAGAGTCAGAGTCTTTTGGCCAGCAAGGCCACCGCTGACCTGAAGCAGATGAGGCAGCAAGGAATGGAACTCATAAGCCAGGTGGGAAGCCATACTGTATATCTAAGCCCACACAATTTGTGGAACTGAGGATAAGATACCCGTCAGGGAAGTCATGGTCAAATGGGTGTGGGATACAGAAAGCGGAAGCAGGAGAGAGAGAGGAATCATACATTAGTCCAGCCTCGCAGGTGCTGGCCTCAGCAGTGAGTTGCCCATTCTGAAGGAGTGCAGCCAGCAAGGAGCGAAGTGGGGCTGGTTCTCCTGGGCTACTTGATGCCCAAGCTCAAAAGTGCCTGTTGTCTGGCCCAAAATGCCTGCATTTCCTTCCTGGTCCTGGAAGGCCAATGAGCCAGGGAATTGGTGTCTGGGCCCATAGGGAGTCTCTGTTTGCTCCTGCAGTGTTTGACCATGCTCAGCTAACAGAGACAAGGTGCTCATGGGCCGCACTGTGCTTCCTATGTCAGTCAGTATACTTGCTAAGGCAGGAGTAGGAAAGTATTGCTAGACCACAGCTCCCATCCCTGACCACTGGCTATGCTGATTGAGGCGGATAGGAGTTGGAGTCCAACAGTATCTGGCAGCTCACAGTTCCTCTACCCCTGTTCTGTGGCATGTTGAATTCTAGTTACATCTGGTTGATACTGGGCTTGATCCAGATTTCACCTTCCATTTCGCTGTTCTGAAGGGGCCCGTAAACTTCCAGAACAGGGTGGAAAGTTGTGCTGGAGGCAATTGGCAAAAGTCACCTTCTCCAAGAGCAGAACTCCATGGAGGAGATGTATGTATGAGATGCAGTCCATTGGCATGGCCAACTTTTTCATACAGTAAAATTAATTGGCAGGAAATTCAGGGCAGAAGTGAGAGGAGCTGGATCTGCTGAATTTCATCTTGTCATGTTCCTGTTAAAGGCACAAGGTCCTCTGTCAGGGAAGGAATGAGTAACATAAAGCAAACTGTGCCTCTCCATTTGAAAAAAAAACCACATTGCTTCTCCAGCCATCCTCTATCTGAACAGTGAAATAGGAACGAGAAGACAAATTTCCTGTATCCAATGGTATGCAAGGGAAATGAAGACACAAAATAAACTTAACAAACCCCCATCGGGGTCTGCATGCATTCCTTTGCATGAGTTAAGTGTTTAGCTTTTGTGGTCCAATTATGTGCTTTCAAGAGGAGGAGGAATGTTCGCTAATGGAAAGGTGTGGCAGCCTAATGGGGTCTGGACAATCAGAGTTATTTGTCAGAGTCACAGGTATCCAGCCCATGCTTGTGTTCCAGAGGAGGACTTCACAGTCCCCCTCTCGGGAAACTGCACGAGGACTACAAATTGAGTTATGTAGCAATAACTGAAGACAAAGGTGTGGGAAAATGTAACAGGCAATTGGTTTCTGTGTCAGTTTCTCACCCAATGGATACAGTAGACATTATGCCAGGCATGGAAGAAAGATTCAACATCAAATGAAAGCTATGCCACTTAGAAGCTGTGTGAAAATGCATAATGTTCCCAATACAGTCATACCTCGTGTTGCGTTCTGCTCTTCTTACGGACTTTCAGTTTACAAATGTGGCAAACCCAGAAGTGTTTACTTCTGGGTTCGCCACCCGCACATGCGCAGAAGTGATCTGATCTGCGCGCTTTGCACATGCACAGAAGCGCTCAATTGCGCTGCGCATGTGCGCGAAAGAGGTGCTCTAGTTGCGGACTTTTTGGGATGCAAACGGCACCCAGGAAAGGATTAAGTCCGCAACTAGAGGTAAAACTGTACTTAAGAAATGCCCAAATAATTGGCTCGCTGTTAAAAAAGATTTGCTGGTATCCTAAGGTTTTCCCAGTGTGCCTTGTCAAAGGCTCCTAAAGAAAATGTTTTGATGGAGTTGGAGGAAACCTCTTATGGCCTCCAACCATAAAAGGATAGCTGATCCGTAAGAGAACCTATTGATTAAGCAGAGGAAGCAAAGAGCAGGAATAAACCGACTCCCCCCCCCCCTTTTCACACTGGAGGGAGTATTACCCATAATAACTGAATAGAAACAAGCGGTTGGATCCAAAGGTGCAAGATACAAGCAGAAAGATCCTTCCACTTGCATAAAGTCCACCCCATCCATGCCAGCAACTAGCTGCTCTTGACAATATTAGGAGGCATTGCTCCCTTTCCATAGTTGGCAATAGTGGGCATGGAGCCACTAACTCAAGAGGGTCAGTGTCTTTGTGTGGAATGGCTCCTTGGCTTAGATTAGACAATTTCGGAATGACAGTTTTGTCAACAGATAATAAGCTTAATTAGGATGGCCACTTATGCATAGCCAAAGAGAGAAAGAGAGGAAATAGAGCTCACAGATGGGATGCAGATTTCCAGACATTGTGCACCTGCTAATTTAGATGTATAGGTGGACATTTATAAATAACTGCTTTAACTTAATTTCAGTAGAAGTACAGTACAAATCACCACAGTGGAGAAGACTACTTCCGGGTGATCTGTGTGCCTATTACCAAAGTGATTAATTCAAGGCCTCTGCTCTCCCTTCGTATAGTGTTGTATCTTTACACAGGACTTGGGCCAGAGAGCATTTCAAATACAAGATTCTCCTCTGTAAAATAGTACACATGGCCACAATAGCCAGTCGTGTCCTGTGTGTTGTAGTATAGGGCTGGGTGATGTATTGTCCAAAACCGGTTAGAAGTCCATATCGTGATATCGGTTGCATAATTTTTGACCTGGCAATATATTGCAAAACATGATGCATACGTGTGTGTTTGTGTGCTATGCAAAAACCACAATGCTTCTCCTGATTCTTGCAGCCCCTGTTAACACTTGCTGGCTCAGCTTTCCCCGCCTCCTGCAGGGAGCAGCAAATTGCCTGAGCAGGAGCAGGCAAAAATCGCAATGCAGGGAAAACTCTGAAGGCAGCCGTTGCCTCTACATGGCTCCATCCTTATATCAGATGTCATGATATTGCAATGTTTAGCTGGGGGGATATATCATGATGTTGAAAACCAGAGATTGCCCAGCCTTAGTGTGGTGGAGCCTCCCTCCCAACACTGGCATTTTATGGGGCTAGGATAGGGGAGCATAATGGTGGGGTGAATGTGGTGCAAATGCACTGGCAGAGCCAATACATGCATTCCTGCCCTTGCAGCAGCTCAACTCCAGGTAAGCTGCAGCGATGCTCTCCAACACCACTCCATTACTCAAGCTACTACCTGCTCATAGCCTTCACGATTAAAGGCACCATGCAAGAGTAGGAGCTTCTGTCTTACGAGCATTTGGAACCTTTTGGTTTTCTGCTGTACAGTGGTACCTCGGGTTAAGAACTTAATTTGTTCTGGAGGTCCGTTCTTAACCTGAAACTGTTCTTAACCTGAGGTACCACTTTAGCTAATGGGGCCTCCTGCTGCCTCCACGCCGCCGGAGCACGATTTCTGTTCTCATCCTGAAGCAAAGTTCTTAACCCGAGGTACTATTTCTGGGTTAGCGGAGTCTGTAACTTGAAGCGTCTGTAACCTGAGGTACCACTGTATTGAACTAGATTCCAAACTAAGCAACTGTATGAATGAAATGATTTCGACTTGCACAATGAGATTTTCCCTCCTCTGCTCCCCCCGTGCATGCTATGCACCATACCCAGATCTGCCCCAGGGGTTAGGGGAACCCCAGAACAGATTGCAGTGTGTTTGCCTTGGGAGTCTCATTGCAGAAGCCGAAGTTGTTGGTTAGGCATTGGAATTGGTGTGCTGTGTTGGAGGATCGGGTATGGGCCATCATCTCCCCCTCCCCTTTGGGGTATTCTGTTAAAGGAATCCGGTGGTCGTGGATCCTGTCCGATGCCCTGCTGGTGGCTAGGGCCATGGCACGACCCCCAGTGACCTCATGGGGAAGCTTCCAGTTGTATTTGCATCAACAAGCTCCTCCCACTGATTGTTAACCCTGAAATGACTCCCTGCTGAGCGAGGTGGAGTCATGTATTGCTGTTTTATCCAATGCCTAAGCCAATACTACTCACATGCTGTAACCAATAAAGTTGTAGTCTTATTTTGCCCCTTAACCTGAAATAATGTGTCTTTGTGTCTTATTATAATCCTTTGCGGGTGGCGGGTCCTCAACTCACAAGCTGAATTTGCTTCATGTGACTTTGGATTCAACCCTCGTGGCTCTCATGTGAAAAGCAGGACAACAGACCTGAACGGTCTTCACAGCTGCCTTGTGTTAGTTAGCATGCTGGTCACATTGGAAAACTCCAGTCTTAATCATTCATTTACGGACATTTCAGGAAACCTGTTTAGCAATTCGATCTTATGGAGCATCATGTTCAAATGGCCCATTTTAGCTTTGAAAGGAAGCTTTCTGCCTAATATAGGGCAATAAGAATGATTATGTTCCTCCCTGATTAAAGGTACAATCACAGATCAAGGAAGAACTATTTTGGTGAGAACTGACAAAGCAAAGACTTCAAAGTGATTTCTTTGCTGTTTCTAACGTTATTAATAGGGTCGATATAGGCAAATGTATACAGAGAAAAATAGAGATGAAGGGTATTGAAGATGAAAGAGAAGCATTTAGGTGAATTAAGGGTGAAAAGGGGATATGTTTTAAGAGTAATTTATGCAATTAAAGATGCCAAAATACCAAGTTTGGTCAAAGAAGAAGGGGGTGTCTGAATAAAACAGTTGAGAAGAGAACATGAAACTTGTGCTAGATTGATGGAAAGAAAAAAATAATTTATTTTTTTGGCAGTTCTAATTTCCTTGCCAGTAGGTGGCAGACTAGTCAATGCTATTGTTATATGCAAAATTTGTCAGGTCACACAGGGGATTTCTCCCCCCCCCCCCAGTACAACAATTCTTTAACAACCAACTCTCTCCCTCTCCCTCTCTGTGTATGTGTTTTTCATATGGCTTTTGTGTAATGGAGTTTCAAGTATCCTTGAAACTTACAGAACAAACAGTTTTCCAAACATAATTTCAGAGCAGCAAACAGAAGAAGTACTTCAAATCTGAACTTTCATCATATCAGGCGTTTAACAAACTAATCAGGCCAAGGCTAATGAAAAAGAGAGGAGGAGGAGGGAGACAGAGAGAAAAGCAGCTTATTATCCAGCCCCCTGGTTTAAACTAATGAAAGCCTAATTGGTCCTCTAGAATGTGGCTATTGTTATCAGAAGCTGGAAGGTTTTGCCAATTGTAGAGGAATATTTTCACAGTAAAGTCCCAGAAAATGAGATTTCAGAAACCCAAATGTTAAGTCACACACACACACACACACACACAAACACACACACTTTGGAAAGGGAAATACAATATTTTTAAAGAATTCGTTCAACTTGAATCCATTGCCATTTTTTATTCACAGCACTTAGTAAATGGATAATCCCTATGCAACATCTGAACACTATAGAGTTTTCAGCTAAATATGAAACAGTTCCTATTGTTTTTATTGAAAAGCATTGTGTTTGCTATAACGCTGAATAGTATTTCTGCAGATTAATCTGCTGTGAGTCATTTAAACAAGAGAGAGCCATCACCTGAAACTATAGTCAACAAATGCTGAACATTTGTGAACCTGCCCTTCCATAAATGCATTTGTTCTCTAGTCTAATTTATGATCGGAACAAATAAACAAATAGTCAGGCTTTAAGACTGATGCCCCCTCTCCCACCAATGGTCAGTTCTGAGTTTCAACTTTTGCCATTTATCTATGGTGCCATCTGAGTGCCTACTTTCTAGCCTGCTATTTCTGGAAGTGTTCAATGTTCTGCTTAGAACCAATCTGCCATTCAAGCTGTCAGCAGGTGTTTTTGCTGAATACATCCGCAGGAGCCTTATGATCTAGCTCCCTTGTGAATACCAAAAACAAAATTTGAATGCATCATGATGACTGGCAGCCATAGAACACCGAGAGTATCATTTTGGTCGGACCAGGGAGCACTTCCTGAATAAAAGTCTGCAGAAGATGACCATATAAGTGATGGCTGGGAAGGAACCATGTCATGGCATGTAGAATTTGGTCTTTACAAAGCAAAGAACACCCTGCCCCAAAGTACTCTTTGGGATTGTGTTAAGCCAACCTTGTTGATGCTGGTTGTTCTCCCTCTCAAAATACTAGGGACATCCAGTGAAGCGGAATGTGGGAAGATTTGGGGTGGGCATAAGGAAGTAATTCACATAGCACATAGGTAAACCATAGAATTCACTCTCACAAGACGTAGCAATGAGCACTGCCTTGGCTGGCTTTGAAAGAGGATCAGGTAAATTCATGGAGGGTACAGCTCTACCTGCCACAATACCTTTGTTTTGCTATCACTGTTGGAGGCATTGTGCCTCTGAATGCCAGTTACTGGAAATCATAAGCGGGGAAATGAAAGGTCTTGCTTGCAGGCTTGCCACAAGCATCTGGTTGGCCACTGCGAGAACAAAATGGTGGACTAGATGGACCTTTGGTCAGATCCAGCAGGGCTCTTCATATGTTTTTCCGGCTGTTTAACGGTGTTGGCCATAGTAAAGAGATACTGTTTGGACTCCATCTCAGGAAGCCAAATGTGCTGGGCCAGCACTAATCACCCAAAAGCATGCACTACTATGTTTGGGGTTGCCTTGATGTTTTGCGCATGGGACAGGTTTATAAGAGTGGCTTGACAACGGGTTCCTATAAAAAAGTATTCATCTAATATTGTATTCTTGACCATCCATTCTGGACAAATAATTGGGACCAAAATTTTCAGAATAGATGTCTAATCTTCTGATTCTAGGGCTGGATCGACACTGACCTTTTTAATATTATTAGAACGATATTAGATATATCGTTCTAAAATGTCACAGGGCATACTGGTAAATTAAAAAAAGTTTCTTACTTTGTCTTGTCCGTAACAATGCACTTCCCGTTTTGCCAGTTCCTGGTTGTTCTGCATTACCCTCTGGTGTCACATTTTAGTAACGCATTATTAACGTTACAAGCAAAATGTAATTTGTCCATCTGTGTTACGAAAATAATTCCTTAACCCTTCCTTAATATGATAAACCATGAGTGTAGATCCATCCTAGGTTAAATCAGCAAATAGTGCAGATCAGGGTGAACAGAGGTTTCCAGATTAGGTAAGCATTAAAAAATGGCATGCAAAGAACTCTGGCCTAATGGTGCTGATTCAGTCCCATATCTCCTTGTCAGAGCTCCACACTCTTATCTTGGATGGATTTCAGATGAGGCCACAAGGAATACTCCAGGAATCTATGTACAGCCTTGGGTTACAGACGCTTCAGGTTACATACGCTTCAGGTTACAGACTCCGCTAACCCAGAAATAGTGCTTAAGGTTAAGAACTTTGCTTCAGGATGAGAACAGAAATCATGCTCTGGCAGCGCAGCGGCAGCAGCAGCAGAAGGCCCCATTAGCTAAAGTGGTTCTTCAGGTTAAGAACAGTTTCAGGTTAAGAACGGACCTCCGGAACGAATTAAGTACTTAACCCGAGGTACCACTGTACACCATACTGGTCCAGGAATAAACAGGTCCAGAAATCCATGTACACCATACTGCTTCACAAAAACTCCATATCAGGAGTTGGGAAGGTTAGACCCAGAGCCCTATGCTCCATCCTTAGCCACACCCTTTCTCTCCAGGCCACACGCCTCACTGGCCTTGCTCCACACCTTACTTGAATGTTTTTGCCTGGCTGGAATGTATTATTGAAGAATCTTACTAGTCTGGATGGGGCATAGAGTGATATGCATGTAGAAACTAGCTTACTGTGCAGGCAAAATTTGCATTCATTGGTCTGCTTGCTTTGGTCTTTTGGCCCTGCCCGCTCCTGGCATGTGGCCCCTGAAAGATTGTCCAGGAGGGAATGTGACTCTGGGCTGAAAAGGGTTCCTCATCCCTGCTCTGTATCATGTGCCCCATTGTCCTTACATTTGGACCACAGCTGTCTCTGATGCATCCATGGAAGGAGTGTATATATTTATGGGAGGAAAGAGCCATTTCACACCTCTGCAGGTGACTGAAAGATCCAGTTAGGCAGAAGTAATTAGGCAACAGGAGAACCAAATAAATCTCTGTATTAGTTGGAAGGCAGATAATTACTTCTGCAACCTGCAGTGATCTGAGGAGTTACACTTCTATCTTTATTTTTAACCAGCAGCTTCAAAACAAAAATAAAGCAAATTCAAAGTTGGAAAGAAGGCATAATGTCATTTTGCAGTGATGTCTTTGAAATCATTAGATGATGGGAGAGGGATTATTTTAGCTTGCTAATTATGTTGCAAAACTAATCTAGACAGTCTTACTTTCCCCCAAGTTCAATTGTAAGGACATTGTAGCTGTAGATAATTGGTGAGTGGGCATGTCGTAGCAATGATGGATGGGCTTTTTGAATTAAATGAATATTTCCTCTCTTCTCTCTAATGATAGAGAATTTTACTGCAGTTAAGGGGGAGAGGCTCTCTTTTTTCTGTTGCCGCTCCATCAGCTTTTATCATTTGCTGCTTCCAGCCATCGTGAACATCAAACACATCTGAGAGCAACAGCCGGCTCTACCATGTGGCAGGGTGAAATAAGTTGCTTCAGGTGAATTTGGGAGGGATAATTGAAGGCATGGAGGACTGCTTGAGTGAGGTTTGAATGGTGTAGTGAGACTTTGTAAAGTATTTCCCCCAACAAAGGAAGAGGGAAGGCCATTTGGGGCTGTGGTGTGGTCCATACAACAAAATGTCTTGAACAAGCACTTTTGAGAGCAGAATTATATGTCTGGAAGGTGTTTTCTCCCTCTATTGTTATCATCTTCTTCTTCTTTGGCGATCACTCGTAGCCAAGATTGTCTTCCATGAACACCGTCTTAACCGTGAGTCTACAAGTGACTGTGGAGGCCAATTCTGGATCCATGCGTCCTTCCACAGTGGGAGCATAGGTTTCTGGGCGGAAGTTGAATCTCGGTGAGGGTTTGCCAAATGTGCCTTCCTCTTAGCGTGTTTCTCCCTTTCGTTCTGAGTTTCACCCTCCCTTCAGATGTGAAGGAAATAAGCAGCTATCCTATCTTTAAAAGACATCTGAAGGCAGCCCTGTTTAGGGAAGTTTTTAATATTTAATGCTGTACTGTTTTTAACACTTGATTGGGAGCCGCCCAGAGTGGCTGGGGAAACTCAGCCAGATGGGTGGGGTATAAATAATAAATTATTATTATTATTATTATTATTATTATTATTATTATTATTATCAGCATCTTCAAAATCCATGACACCTTTGGTAAAGGCTGTTCTCTGATTGGAGCAGTTGCAGCCCAGTATTTCCCAATTGCCAGTGTTTATACTACATTTTTAAAGATTTGTCTTGAGAGAGTCTTTAAGCCTCTTTTGCTGACCACCAGCATTACACAAAATTTATAACGGAGAGTGACGCATTCCCTGATCAAGCAGTTATCTGTTGCATCCCGACCTGGTGAATGAATTGTGCACTCTCCCCTTAAGCACAGCCCAACTTCCAGATTCCCAGGCTGATTCAATAAGGAGTCAGTGCTTAGAGTGAACACAAGCATTATTTCCATTCAGCCGCCCAGCCATGAGCACAAGTAGAAGCATAATGCACTCCAGATATGGGAGGCAGTTCAAGCCTAAAGAATGAAAGGGCTTTGACACATCGTGATGGGAGAGTGCGTAGAGCCATTGCCACTGAAGCCCTAGCCTTTTCTCCTGCCTGGCACGCAGCTTTTAGACTGCACAGAAGGTGCACTATCCTGCCTGTTGTGATAAACTATTAGAGAGTAATGGCAATTTCCAAATTCTATAAATAGGAAGGCAGAATGCCATCTTTGCATTCGTTGCCAACAGACCTAAAACTGGGAAATAGGTAGTGAAGACAGCCGAAAATCCTAAAGGATACGTTTGGTTACATAGTTCATGTCATATATATATATAAGAGCTGACTAGTTTTCTTTTGAAGGAGCAATTTGACAGAAACTTTGGGGGAGGAGAACTCACCGCCAGAGGAGTTGGTGATTCAACAGACTGGATATTTCTTGCAAATTATTTTTAGGGGCCAAGATTCTGACTTCCAAAGGTTACATTAAAAAAAACCAACAGGTTAAAATTTTTTTTTTGTAATCCAGTGGGATTTTTTCATTTCTGACTTCGACCAAGATTACTCTATACTTAAATATACAGGGACTATAAGTTAATTCCCCCTGAGAGCATTTTTTCTCATTATTCAGGCTTCAATTAATGCTATCTGCTGTCTTAGATGACAGATTTGTAGAGACACTTTATGATCTGCAGCATTGTGTTTGTGGCACAGGGGACATTGATGATTTACAGGAGGTTTTAGATGGTTTGCTGCTGAATAACTAAGGTTGCATGGAAGAGTTTCTGCAGCAGTTACTGTGAGTAGAGTGACCACGTAACATATCCCACCTCCTTGCAAAGGGAAAGTGTGGTGTTGTCCAAAAAGAGAAGAAAGGAGATAGAGAACTAGAGAGCAGGGCAAAAAGTAGAACTACCTCCATTGCCTGTACTCTTGTCAACATTCCAAGGGCAAAATATCTCTCACTTATCATTTAAGACTCTTTTGATGGTGTCACTGCCCCCAAATAATAGCCACAGGGGAAGAAGATAGAACAATTTAAGAGTGGTTTAATAATGGCTAATGGTCTAATAGCTGTAGCAGAAAAATAACTGACTCCAGTTATTATTATTACTATTACCCTTCCTCACTTCTATTTGTGTGCTGATTCTTCATTCAGTATTTAAGGAACAGCTGTATATTAAATTCATTGCAGGGCTAGCTCCGACAATGATGAAACCTCAACCTATTTTCAGGTGCATGCTATCGGGTCTTCTCTTTGGCCACTGAATATGCAACCGATCAATTTATACATTTTACACCCTTAAGTACTGGGCTCATAAAGTACAAGAGTTGCAACTGCGACCCACTGAACCCCCATGATAAATAATGGTGATGTTGGTAGGTTTAGAATTAGGATTATTGGGGCATTCTTTAAGAAGGTTTTTCTGATGTGGGTGGTGCTGTGAGTCATGCCACACTCGGCCTCATTAAAAACAGAAGCTGACATCTATCACCACTCAGAGCCAAGACCTTGGCAAATGCATGTGTTATAGCAAAGGAGCAGCAGGTGTTTTGCTTACAGCCATTGCCACCTGTCTGTTTGATACAGAGGACAGGTAGAGTTGAAAGCTGCCACTTGATTCTGGTTCAGCGTCGGAGAACTGGCTTTTCTGTTGACCTTTCCTCGTTGTCAGGTGTAGTCATTAGACTTGTTAGAAAGCTTGTCAGTCTGTCTCTTTGCTGCTACTTATCATCTGCTGTCAATTGAATCAGCAGTGCTGTGGCACGGCATCACGAAGGGCTGGAAGACACGAAGAGCCTAGGTCCATGACATTGATTTGAGGTACAGCTCCTGGAAGGAAGCAAATTTTGATAGATCGCACAGGGTGCCTTAGCTATGAGAAGTCTCGTGGCATTTTCCTCCATACAATTATTGTGCCCTGCTGATTAGCACCCCAAAGTGTGAAAAGTGTGAAAATTCATGTATAATGAGTACTTCATAAAAGTTGTGGCAAGGTAACTTGATGTAGGTTCCTGGTACAATGACACTAGCATGATAATAATGGGAGGTATTCAATCTATGTTATTGTAGCCTAAATCTTTGCCATTGTCTTTCTTGGGGGCTACAACGCTGGGATAATTGAGTTCTTAGCTCAGTAACCTTGAGGCTGTTAGTGCTAGTTTGAGCAATATCATACAGGGCAACCAAAGCAGTTTCTGTGCCAAAACTTGGCCTAAATCCCAATTGAAATGGATCCAGAAAACCACTTTCTTCCAAAAGCACCTGAATCTGGCCTGCGACCACTCGCTCCAGAACCTTGCTCAGGAACAGGAGATTAGTAACTGGCTGGTAGTTAGCTAGGTTCTCTGAATCCAAGAAAGGTTTCTTAAGGAGTGGTTTTACCACTGCCTCCTTCAAACAGTTGCATAGGCATTAAAATCTGGTTAAGTTCCAAATATGAAAGTTCTTAAATTATTGGTAGAGGAACTTGAGTGGCTTGTTAGAGCCATGAGGCGAAGCTGGAGCAAACAGCTTCACATGCTGAGTGAATGAGGTAAACTGGAGGTTGAACAATCAATTCCTCCCAAGGTAAGGGGAGATGACCTCACTAAGCCTGGCAGGACAGCTTACTCCATGGTATTAACTCATTTATGCATCAATTAGACTTAAGCATGTTGGTTATATGAGGCTGGTTATCCCACACAGCATCACCATCAATTCTGTCGCCTCTCTGCTCTGCCTGAGCTAGTGGCTCCAAGCAAGATGGATGGTAGAATAGGACAATCCATTTCCATAAGCTATTCAGATCTCATCCATGGTGCCGCAGTTGCCAACGATGCTTATGCTGGGGTTATATTCTCCTCAAAAAAAATAAACACTGTCTCTGGTTAATTAAAAACCAGGAGATTTGCACTGAACATCTGATTTACTCCACCAGTACTCCATTACAGTGTCAGCGGATGAGGATGTCGTGAGTTCCAACTGTGTGAAAGAGTATTTTCTTTTGCCTCTCCTGATTCTTCCAACATACAGCTTCATTGACTGAAGCTGAGTTTAGTATTAAGAAAGACAGAAAGAACTTCTCCCTATTCAATTGTACGTTTGTGAATGAAACAGGTATTCCCAAGATAAAATAAGTAATGGCATTAACTCACCCTCCCCAAATCAAGTGCAAATATGTTTTATGCTGTGAACTGCCCTGAGATCTATTGATGAAGGGAAGTATACAAATTTAATAAATAAAATTTAAGAATAACATTTCCCTGGAACTTCTCACCTTCAGGGAGTTTGCTTTGTTAATAACAAAGAACTCTGAATACCTGGTGATGACTGAAATTGTTTTTCCCTCTTGATTTTTTCCTGCAAATGTTGATGTTAGGATGTTCTATATCTCTTAACCTCTTTAAAATATCCTGATTTGGATTCTGAAGAACCAAGAAGCTCTTTTACATAAAATAAACTGAGCAGATGTTCTGCCATCCAACTCCAATTTATCTCAAATACCCATATCTGCATCTATTCGTGGGTCATCTTGTTCTGTGTTGCAAGCATCAGATGATGTTATGAGCTTGCATATATCATGATTATCTTGCATATTAATGGCTCTTTATGCTGGTTCGTACACAGCTTGCTTATGGATGATATGCAGGTTGAACTTTGCCCATCAGAAATCTTTAAATGAGAATTAGTGCAGAAATGCAGAACAGTGAAGTGATTAAGCCACAGAGACTAAAATTAAGGGCCAGGTTTTTAAGGCTGCCCGCTGTACACGTTTCACAGTAATGTTAGATAACAGAAGTCATGTTCAATTTGCTTCCCTACAAGGGAAATGTGATGCTCATAATAAAGCCATTTCATACATTTTCACGGATGTTGCTTAAGTACCTATTATAGGGTGTATAACTTTTTCCAATGTTAAATGCTCAAACTAATGTTTAATAAATACTTAATAGAAAAACACTAGCCGGGGACCAGCTTCTCTCTCACAAATCTACTTATCCCCTTAGGTCAACTGAACAGGTTCAAGTGCAGCCTCCCTTCTTTTCATGCAGGAGGATAATTTTGGTCCAGGCGCAAATGAGCCCACAGACTTTCCCAGCTAAAAGGGTGGTTATCACAAGTGCTCACTTGTTAGGTTTTGAGTCTTGCTTTCAATGCATCTGTTGCTTCTGTGTTTTTAACACTTATAAGCTATGTGAATCACTTATAAGCTTGTGAATCACCTTTAAAACACTGTATTATTATTATTATTATTCCCTGCCCATCTGGTTGGGTTTCCCAAGCCATTCTAGGCGGCTTCCAGCAGAATATAAAAAACATAATAAAACGTCGAACGTTAAAAACTTCCCAATACAGGGCTGCCTTCAGATGTCTTCTAAAAATTGTGTAGTTCTTTATCTCCTTGACATCTGATCGGATGGCGTTCCACAGGGAGGGTGCTACCGCCGAGAAGGCCCTCTGCCTGGTTCCCTGTAACATTACTTCTCGCAGTGAGGGAACCACCAGAAGACCCTTGGAGCTGGACCTCAATGTCTGGGCTGAATGATGGGGGTGGAGATGCTCCTTCAGGTATACTGGGCCTCAGTGGTGGTGGTGATGATATTTAAACAGCCACGACTTGCAAACCCCATGGGAATGCCAACGCTGTGAGTCTCATACCACAAAATGTAAAGTGGAAAGGGACCCTGGATTTAAGTTCTCGCACTTTTATATATAGTGCAAGATGGATTTGTCTAGTCTAGGCGGCACACCGAATATTTCAAACGGGAGCAGTGATTAATGTATGATTTGTCAGGGGCTCAGATTGTTGTTTTGCCAGAGACGCCTCATAATTACTAGCTTTCTTCAAGAGATGCTTGGCTACCAGACAATGCTGGCGGCCCTGGAAATGGAAGACGGTGCGAAATTGACATTGCAGTTAATATTGACAGAAAACACTGGGCAAGAACAGTCCGCATGGGATTGTCATAGGAGAGGACTTCATAATGGTAAAGCACGTTGCAAAGTGCTACAAGTCCAATAAAGGGGCTGGGGAGAGATTTAGCAGATTAACTTTTTGGTGGTGGTTGGTAATACAATTCTTCCCCTGCTCTTAAAATCCCCACTTCAAATATACATCTCCTTGACATTAAAAAATCTTTACTACACTCCTTTTATTTTTAATTCATTAAACTCATTTTGCAGTTTTAATATAGAAACTTAATGTTTGCAATCAATTTCCAGCTTCTAAGTTGCCTTCATTTATCGTGACATTGAAGCTGGCAATATTTGCTTTCTTTACAGCGCTCGTTCATCATGGCTTCTGCCACAATTTTAAGGGAAGGTGCAGGGAAACTCTTGTTAATTAAAAAAAATGAAGCCTGTGAAATGGTTGGGTCATGCGGACTTACTTGAAAGAAGCGTGGGCAGAGTTAAAACAGAAAGGTGAACCCACAGAACAGTCTTCCCCAAGCTGGTGCCCTCCACATGTTGGATTTTATTTCCCACCATCCAGGTGCTAGCAAAATCACATCAAAAGCAGAGAGGGAAAAGAAATTCTGGCAACACTTTACTGAGGAAACTGAACAAAGTTTGTAATTTGTGGGAAAAGGAACAGAGAGGTTTTCTCTCCCCCCCCCCCCACCTTGCACATAGCAGGCGAGCATTCAACCAAACATACAGAGGAAAATTCCCTCAGAACCACACAGCCAATCAGAGCACATGTCCCACCTCCCCTCATCTCTCTCTGGCTGCTTGACTTCAATACTAACACACTTGATCCTTAAGCTGTACCCTGAATGATCTCTGTTGTTGCACTACCAACACCCTCAACACTGACCATGCTGCATGCAGTTGACAGAGGGTGCAGTCCAACAAACAAAAACTTCGGAGCGGGGGGGGGGGGGGACGGACTTCAGACATATGAGGTACAAACAAGAGAGAGAGCACAACTCCCTGAGCGCAGAAATTTGTCAAAACAATATTAGCAACAGAAACGAACCTTCTAGAATCTTCTAGAATTTTCCAGAACTTTCCAGTTTCTGCCCTCAAAGACTTTAGCCATGACATGGTAGGCAGCATGAGGATTACGTTGTGTGCCAAGACTGGAGTAGCTACCACTTGGGAGAGAAGTGGTTGGGGAAGTCTGGCGCTGAGGAGGGAAAAGATATTTTCTCTCCGGGTCTGCCCTAAGCATAGCTGTCTTCCCCTTTTTAAGGGAAATTCCCTTATTCCGAATAGGATTCCTCACAAGAAAAGGGAAAAGTTGACAGCTATGGCCCTAAGCTCTCGAAGCTCCTGGTTTGATGTCAAAATTCCTCCTTGTCTTCGGCTTTCCCTTATTATTGCCAGGTTGGTTGGTTGGTTGCCACTAAAAACAAATATTATCTGCGACATGCTCTTGGATAAGGCCACTCTCAAAATTTGTGTTGCCAAGGCCTGGCAGGGTGATGCCAGAAGGCCTCTTTTTGCCTCAGATGGTTCCAGCCAAATTCTCAGGATTAGGTCAGCAACAGGCCAGGAGACAGAAACCCTTTTCTTACAATCAAAGCATGTAGCATGAACACGCATTGGAAGCCCACTCCCCAATCTCAAGTACACTCATTCCACTGTCAGTGATGCCCCTATCTACAGTAGTAGTTGTATGAGTAGCTAATAATAATAATGTGCTATGCAATGTTTTGGTGAATTGGCTTTATTCCTCTGTTTACTTAGACTAGGGACCTGTCCACACTTTGGCTTAATGTGGCTCATGAACCCCTCACACCTCCTTTAATTTCCCCTCCTCCAACAACTCCTGTTCCATGCTTCCCTAAATCCAGAGATTCCCTGTGCTTTGAAAATATGAATGGGAGAGAAGAAGAAGAAGAGTTTGGATTTGATATTCCATTTTATCACTACCCGAAGGAGTCTCAAAGTGGCTAACAATCTCCTTTCCCTTCCTCCCCCACAACAAACACTCTGTGAGGTGAGTGGGGCTGAGAGACTTCAGAGAAGTGTGACTGGCCCAAGGTCACCCAGCAGCTGCATGTGGAGGAGCGGGGAATCGAACCTAGGTCACCAGATTACAAGTCCACCGCTCTTAACCACTACACCACACTGGCTCTACGCTACACTACGCCGAGGCCCTGGAAGTTGTTTTCTGGTGTTCTTTTTCAAAAATCGCATTGTGTTTTATGCTTGTGAGTGTCCCGAACCACCAGGGGTACCCGGTGGCAAGTCCCCCCGACATACACAATCCCACAGCCGATGCTAGCACATAGTCCAGCAGCCCAATAAGCCCAAAGTCAAAAGTCCAGCCGGGTTCCCACCTCTGCAGCCAACCCAGGTGTCAAGGCAGCTGGAGGTCAATCCTGCACAAGCACAGCCCCAAAGAGAATCCCACACCTCCTCCCAGAGCTAGCTTGCCCCACCTGGCCAGCTAGTGAGCTGGGCTGTGGACCCTTGCCTGCCTCAGCCTCCTAGAGTGTACCTCCCCCTACTCCTTTTGCCCCAGAGCCCACTGTATTCAGGAAGATGGGGACCCCTCTGGCTCTGGTGATAGTCCTGATGCTCTCGTTCCTGTGCACTGACCCCCATCCCTTCAGCATCCTCTATCGTCCTGTGAGTGCTTTTGTTGTGATAATAATTTTTATTAGTTTTCAATTACAGTAATCCAATAACAGCCTCAGGGACGCAGGTGGCGCTGTGGGTTAAAGCCTCAGCGCCTAGGACTTGCCGATCGAAAGGTCGGCGGTTCGAATCCCTGCGGCGGGGTGCGCTCCCGCTGCTCGGTCCCAGCGCCTGCCAACCTAGCAGTTTGAAAGCACCTCCGGGTGCAAGTAGATAAATAGGGACCGCTTACCAGCGGGAAGGTAAACGGCGTTTCCGTGTGCGGCTCTGGCTCGCCAGAGCAGCGATGTCACGCTGGCCACGTGACCCGGAAGTGTCTCCGGACAGCGCTGGCCCCTGGCCTCTTAAGTGAGATGGGCGCACAACCCCAGAGTCTGTCAAGACTGGCCCATACGGGCAGGGGTACCTTTACCTTTACCTTTTAATAACAGCCTCATAATAATGCCAAATTACAATCACTAATACCAATCATTCAGATGCCAAATTATATAATTTAGGTGGCCCCTCACATGCTAGAATTGATGGTTTGAGGATTTACTTTATTTCTGCATTCCAAAATCTTATTAATTTCACCCTCCTGACAAAATAACAATCCCTTATACAACAACTGCAATTTTAACAACTTTCATTCATATCAACACTTTAAATGATTTATAAATCTACAGGTGAAGCATTCAAACTATATCCTTGTTCTTCCTGTGTGTGGAAATTATTCTGTCCATGATGTTTATTCCTGTCCTTGTAAAATATTATGTCTATCTTTTCCCGGTAAGGTGCCCAACTGCTCATATAGATCCTATATGATCGGCAAATAGGGACTGGTACAGGCAGTCTAATGATTGCACTGGTATTGGGAGGCCGCCACTCTTAATTTAGAATGGGGCTGAGGGGGGCGACCCAAAGTTGCGTGTTGAAATTCCACCTCCTTTGCCGTACCAACCAGTGGTTAATAAAACCAATGATTTGCTTGTGCATACCTAGTGCTAGGAACAAATGTTAGGACTAGGAACAGTCTACGTAACAGATTTATTCAAGTAGTGTTGGGTCCCTTTTGAGCATGTTGTCATAGAAGACCTGAACATCAAGACTTCACCTTACCAGATCTACCTTAGATATTCATGGGTATGCTACTGCGGTGTTGGATCTGTAATGTGGGCTTATAAGGGCATGATTTGTTTTGTTTGTTTAATATGCCGAAGTGGCTTCTAAGTGGTTTAGCTTCAGATTTGCCTCGGGAAAATTCAAAATTGCTCTTTGCTATGAAGCTTAGCCTTTCTACAGGCCCTAGTTGACACTGCTTTCAGGGGATTTAGGCAGCCGTGTCGAACAGTCCCTGTTTTAGCGAAACTAAACCTCTCGGATGGTAGAACCCGTAAGTTGCTATAACAACTAAAATAGCAGCAATCTCTCCAAAGCACACAGCATCTCCCACAAGGGTCATACAGGTCTTTCTGAGCTGGAATAAGTCATGGGGAGCAATCTAAAAACCAGCCGGGTGCCTCCCCTGGCTGGCTAACCTAGCAATCTTCATCCTGTTTCCTTGCCAGCAAGATCAAGGACAGTCTACCTTCTCTCAATATTTTTCCATGATAACACCTGCTTTTAAAGAGCTGGCATCCCTCAAAGGCTTCCCAGAGTAGATTGGGCCGCATCTGGCCCCCGGGCCTTAGGTTGCTTACCCCTGGCCTAAGCTTTCTCACGCCCTTCCTTATAATTTCTGAGCCCAGCTTTGATTCTTGAGCCAAGGCTGTAACATACTGTATTTATGGAGCAAGATGTCCTTCCTTCATTCGCCCTCCATCAGACCTGAATTATTACACACAGTCCATTTACAAATTGCCTGATTCTGCTAAGGGTTGTAATTGCTTTCACAAATACAGTAATAATCAATCTGAGCAGGAGTCAGTACGTCTTTTTCTCTCTCTTATTATGCAATCGCGGGTTTTGTGCAAATCGACAAAATGATATTGCGTCTCAGGCATCGCCTTTCCAAATGAGATCTCTCGCCTGGGCAACAGTGATACAACAGAACAATCGCTTTGTTTATTTGTCTTTCTTGTAGGCTGCCACACCGCACAGATGCATTATGCTACAATGAGGGAGTGGGTGGGAAACAAAACATATTTGGACTGTAGTTCTATCAAAAGCAGGATGTTTTGAAACATATTGTAGAGCAGGCATGTCCAACTTGAAGTAGGCTGTAATCTACAATCTAATATAAAAACTGGCAGTGATCTACCACCCAGGGATGGGTGCAGGGTGCTGGCTGCTTCCCCCAAGGGGGCAGGATGGGTGCAGGGTGGATGGGCGCGTGCTGCCTGCTTCCCCCGACATGGCCGGGATGGATGATGGGCACTGACAGGTAGGGGTGGGTGGGTGGGTGTGCAGCGTCAAAACAGCCCCTCCTGCCAAGAGGAGCTCAAGACGAGGCTGCTCAGGTACGTCTTCAGCAGAGGGCAGGTGGTGTTCAACCAGAATTCGTCCCAGGATCAACTGGTCGATCATGATTGATGCATTGGACATGTCCGTTGTAGAGAAAGCCCAACCTATTTCCCCCATACGTAGGGCTGCCTCTGAAGACAGTTCAGAAACTTCAGCTGGTGCAGAATGCGGTTTGCTTGGTGCTTTCTGAACAGAAATGAGTGTCCAGGGCTCAGACAACAAAGAGGTAATAGCAAAGGTTATATGATGCAGATGTCCTGGAGGCGGGAAACTGTTTTTCCTTTCCGTGTTCCCAACAGATGCTCATAATTGACTTCACCTGAACCCTCACTAAAGATGCATAGCATCACATGCCCCCAAGTCCCCCTTAAGTGAAATCAACAGGGCAGTTCTTTCATACTGCGAATCTCCATGTGTGAATCAAAGGTGCCACAGAAGTACATCGAAACCCCCGCTCCTATGACAAATTGCTGGGCCAGAATGATATTAATGCTTTTGCAAAGTATGAAAAGTTTTGGGATGAAATGCTGTGGGCAGTGGCACTTAACAGTGAATTGAAACACAATGGCATTTTGGGTTTTGTTTAAAACATCATTGAATAAAGTGACTCACAGTCAGTAAACCCTATCCAGCTGTTAAACATCCATTAACGTCACAGGTTTTTCAAGTTTAGCCAAAGACTACCACTATAACCCGTTGAGAACTGTCAGCAGTCAAGCAAGCCATGTGCAGCAAGTCTGGATGCCGACTGCATTCAGATCTGACTTCTGAAGGTTAGAAATGGCAAAAAGAGGTTGGCGTTTGCCTGCTCTGCTTCACTGAAACAGCAACGTGAAGACAGCTGCAGGCAAGGAGCTTTCGAGAAGAAGCAGCTCTATAAAACATCTCCCGATTTCAAGGCTTGATGCCTTGTACAGTATGTCTCCAAGGCAAACGTCTCGAAGTGCTGATAAACAGTATCTGAACTGAGGAGCAAGTTTCTTTACAGTAGAATGACAGGTGGAGACCTGCAACAAAATGTTGCAGCGTATTAGCAGCTGCCAAAAGGAGCGCTCCAATTCTCATAGGGGAAAGGGATGTTTTAGGAGGAGACTTTTCCCCAGCTGTGCTATGAAGCGCTGGCAGTTAACTCAAAGCTGAGTATCGGGATAAGGGAGGGATTTGATTTATTTTGCATTTAAATACGAACATAACCAAATCTGCACTTTCTGAAACAATACACAAACCAAAACATAGCTTCAAAATACACCTTCAAATTTCACACCTCCGAAATTTGATTCTCCAACCAACAAATGTGTACACAAATGCAAATACTATGTGGAAGTTGTGTACGTGAACATGCATGTATTAGTGAAAAATAATATGCAAAAAATGCATTATGTTGAGGAAAGTTGTAAAAATATGAACGTTGGGCAAAACTGAATATCAAAATGAATATGTTAGGAGAAATGCACACTAAAATGTTGATTTTCACAAGGACTTTTTTTTTAAAAAAGCAAACAAATGTATTTGCACATCCATAATTTGATTTACTGGGCAGAGCATTTAAGTTCACCATTGGTCTTGGCAGCCTTTGGTTAGGAGCCAGAACATTTCCTGTAAAGAAAATCACCAGCCTCTGATTTGGCATAATTCAAGCAGCTTTCTATTGATTATGCAGGTTTACAGCAAGTCGTTGAAACTGACTATCGAGCTGGTAAAAGGTCAGGGGAGGAAGTAAAGGAATGTTTGTCAGCAGTTTCAAGTACAGAGGACGATCCATTCTTAAATCCCACTGAAATCAGCAGGGATTGCTGGCAGATTATCTTTGATTATATTTGGGCAGGCGTTGCCTGCTGGTTAATATGTCAGGGTGAAGTTTGATTGGTTTCTTAAAGAATATTTTTAATATCAGTTGCTGGTATCCTGGTTAGCACCATGACCACAGTGAACAGAAAGGGAATTTTAACCTTTCCCACCTCCCCTGCTGCAGCCCAATCTCATGATCACAATGAAAATCACTTCTCTCAGGAGAGAAGCTGCCATTAACATAATTTAGAGTTTCTAAGCCAGAGAGTAGCTAGGGACGATTTATTATTATTATTTATTTTTTGCTAGAATAATGGAAAGAGTTAACACTTTCCCACCAAACCATGGTCCTGTTCCTGTCAGGACCCCAGCCCACTGGCATTTAAAGTATAGAGGAAAATATACATGAAACTTGATGTGCTGCATTTAGTGCTGTGCTTAGTTTGGGCCTTAGGCCTTGTCTACATTTCCACTGGGTCTGAGAGGTTTTCTGCTTGTCCCTTACTTTCTAGTCACGGATCTGAGAAGTTTTTTGTTTGTCCTGCCATTTCCCCCAGAAAAATCACACCACTGTTTACTGCTGAATCAGAACAAATGTCAATCCACAGAAAAACCAATTAACGTTTGTTCCAGTTCAGCAGCAAACAGCAGATTTTCCTGAGGGAAAGCGATGGGACAAGTAGAAGTGTGGCCTTAGTCTGCCATCTTAGTTTCTGATATGACCAAGGACTGGGCTACATGTTTCAACTAGGATCCAAAGAAACACACAGTTCCACACTCAGAAAGGGGCTTGTGGTTCTGGGAGGGGTGGGCAAATATTCAGCTTTCCTGTCTTAAATTCAGTTCCTCCATTTTTCAACAAAGTCTTCATGCCATTTACTGTGAATTTCTCCTCATATACCTGCTTTTGTATGCAATGCTGCCTAATATACACATATATTTTTTTTGCAAAGCAGTTTCCCCTCAAATAATGCATTTTTAATATTATTTTCATTAATCTAAGTGTTTTATTACTTTAATATATCCATGTGGATTTGCCTAGTTGTAGAGAGGGCATGTCTCTTCATGGAAGTACTTCCCATGAGTTAAGGTAAAATGTTGATTTCCCATTTATTACACATTCATGATGATTGTGCTCATGATGCTATTGGGGCAGTCATACATGGTATAACTTTTATTACTATTTGCACCTGCAAATGGTTTGGAAACAGTCATACTGCTTTATTTTCAATTGGTGTGGGTTTAGAAATGAGACAGTGCAATGATACAGCAGCAGCTAAAAGCCAAGGAAGCATCACTTCCTTATCTTGCAGTGTCTCAATGCTACTGCTGTCATACAATATCAGGGAGGGAAGGTTCATGATGCCAAACATCTCTTATGCCAGATGCAGCATCTCCTAAGCAGTTAACCTCTGTAGTGGAGTTTCTTGCGTGAGTGCAAGTTGTCAGATATATTTTCGGTTCATTGTTGTCACCCTTCAGTCCTGGGATTTATAGCTGTCACTGACCAGAGTGGGTAGCGATTGCCCTTCTAGTCAGATGTTAAAAGGATGCTGGATGATTAGATTTCCTTTGAGATTGCCTGGGGCGCATCATATATGCATAGCAAGATGTCTGATACTCTTCAAATAAGAAAAGAATGTTCTGTTCTTGCTGCTCTTTATCGCCAACGACACTCATTGTAGCATCAAAAGAAGGGGGGGCATTTTTATGAGCTTGGAGGGAACGGAGTGCCTTTCAGTGGTTAGAGCATCTGCTTTGCATGCAGAAGGTCCCAGGTTTGCCCCCCTGGGTCTCCATGTGTGGCTGGGAGGAAACCCTGCTTGAAACCCTGGACAGCCTCTGCCAGTGTAGACAAGAGTGAGCAAGATGGACCAATGTCTGCCTCAGCATAAGGCAGCACATTCCTATGTTCCTATCTATAGCATTCCTTCAATTCTGAAGCAAATTCAGGTAACAGAATAGCATACCAGCTACTCCTGTGTATGGTCACTTACAAGGATAAGATCAAGTATATGTGGGAAGAGCAGGGAATACCTGAAGCCACAGTCAGTCTGGCATGAACTACGGTTCTGCACTTCAACTGCAGGGTAGTGATCTTCACTACAGGAATATTCTTTCAATGGAATGTCAATAAAATCATAGCAACACTTGCAATATTTTGCAATGGGATTTGCCATGCTCCACAAGCAGTGGGGGGGGGCTAGGGGGGCCATGGCTCCAGGTGCAAATTTATGAAGGAGTGCAACCAGGTGCCCCCCCCTGGCTTCCTCTTTGAGGCTGGAACAGCGAGGAGGCAAGCTGCATGGGGCCATTGGGACTGGGGTAGGGACAGTGGTTCCTTCTCGTGGTCAACAAAGGGATGCCCATGTGCGCCCTTCCCCTGGGAGGGAAAGGGGAGAGCACCGCTGCCGCCGCCGCCACCACTACCCACCAAGGATGGAGGGAGTGGAAGGCGGGAAGGAACTGCTGGAGCCATGTGTGTTGCCCAGAGCACATCGCTGCAAGGATAGGAGGGTGAGGTGGCACAGTGGTGTTCCTGGCTTCACATTTCTCTGCCTTAGCTCTGCTCTCATGTTGGGGCTAATTTGCAAGGAGAGACTCCATTGATTAGACACTGGCTGGTAAAGGGACTGACCTCTGCCCAGTCCACCAGGGGGTGCAACACTTGTCCTGCCACAGGCATTGGCAACCCACACTACCTGATTGCTCCATGATTGCAGTCATGGGATTGTTGTCTTTCACATGACGGTATATGTTTTGACTCCACAGAGTGGGAAGTGACAGAGACAGGATGTTTGTGTTACTGTGTTCTGTGAAATGGGACTATTGTCCTTTGTTCTTTTTCTCTTTGCTGTCTGATGCTAGAGAGAGAGGGAGCCATGTTGCAGTGCTCCGTGTGTGTTTATATGTAAATAAAGTAGATTAGCCAAAATGCTGAGCTGCTGAGGTCTGTCACGCAAGGTGCGCAAACCCTGCGGATCCCTAAGTGTGCTGGTGTCGGTTGGCATCGGTCGCTGTGATGTTCTGGCAGAAGAAAGCTTTTGAAGCTCCTGAATGAAAGACCAGGAGGGAGAGAACATGCCAGTCGGGCACGTGTCTCTGCCAGGGTCCTACTCAAGTGTAGGCTGAACTCCTGACACTGGTCCACAAGTACCCTTCTGACATACCCCAGGCATAAAAGTTTGACATGGAGAAGAGGGCAGTGAGACTATGCCACTGCCCATTGAGGCTGGCACCGGAAAGATCTAGCCTACATATGAGCAACTGCTCACACAGAAGTGCCCCTTTGCAAACACTGCTTTTTATGCAGACATTGGGGAAAAGATGGGGAGACAAGCCCAAGGGATATGACAGATAGCAGCACTCTTAATATCATGGATCAATTGCATTTCCCTGCATTGACTTAAATCATGTCCTGCCCAAGTACCCTGCGATAGCAGTGTCAATGTTTGGTTACGGTTACTAGGAATCAAACGACACCTTTTCAGATTAATGTTGATGCAGCAGCAACTCTCATAGGTTCCAGGCTTCTTCTTCAGAGGGAGAAGTGAGGCAGCCAACAGAAAGCAATACGAGGCAGTTATCTTGTCAAAGGAACTCAGGGTTTAATACACAAGAGCTTGTTTTGTAACGGAGAAACCTGTAATCTTAAAACTCAGAAAAGGAAAGGGGAAAGGTCATCTCCTGCACCTTGAGACACTCAAATGGGGTTAGCAATTAGGAAGAGGCTAATGCTTGGCTTTCAAAGTGCACATCATTCAGAGTGCTGATTCAGCAAATGAGATCCACTGAGGTGCCCTGAGCAAATATCAATGGGAGCCCAGTTACGGTTACAATATTCAGTTCTTTTAAAAGCTGTCTGTCTGGGGTTCTCCCATTTCATCCCTAGAAAGCCCACCATGTGCAAAGGAAATGAGCACTGGAGATCTTGCAAACAGAGGAAGGCTTCCTGCAGTGGTTTACTGTAAGAAGTGGTTGACTGTATCAAAGCAACTGGGAAATGGGTGTGTGAAGGTTAAATGACAAGACTGATGGATCTATTAAGGCAGCTGCACACACCACGATTGTGGCAGGAAAGACCAATACTATATTACAGCAAACATGCAACGTAGGCATTATATATACTTGGATTCTATATGCATCTTTACACACCCATATGCACCCATTTAGGGAAAACACTAATGTAATTCTTGCTTCAGGAAACAGTGTTATTGTAACAGGACTTCGAGCAGCAAACACATAAGATGTGGCCATTGCAAATTCACGTGTGTGTCTGGAAAACCTGGCTCAATCAGATTTTGGATTCATTTGTGCATCGCTTACAGATATGTGTATATTGTGTGTGCTGCCCACACATCAACAGTGATTCTCATAGCAATCAAAATTTGTGGAGCGTTCTGCATAATACTGTGGGTATATGGTGGATGAAAGAATCCTTGAGCGGGTGCTCAGAGTTGTTAGGAGACCCTATTCCCCTGTTCCTGAAGTGCATTGGGAAGATGGATTGGTTGTTAAACCACTCTAGAAACTGTAGCTTTGTGAGGGGCATAGGGTTCTCCTAACAGCTTTCAGTACCCTTAAAAAACTACAGCTCCCATGATTCTTTGGGGGAAGACATGACTATTAAAATGGTATAGTACTGTCTTACATGTACAGAGCAGATTCATGCAAGATTCATGCTTGATAGGTTTTTTTTTTAAAAAAAAATATTTTTATTAGTTTTCATTATAACAAACATAACAAAAAACATTAAGAAAAAAATGATTTAAAATCAACTTTATCATTTTACATACTGTTTATAAAATCAACACAATAGCGAAAGGTGGGATTTCTACAATCCCTCGACTTCCCTCCACCCTCTCTGTGGTTCCATTATTTCATTGTTAAATCATGCATGTCCAAGCCATGTTTCCATCCATTCATATCTGTTTTTATCTATTATTGTAACGTTGCAAATATTTTTTAGAATCCTGATGATGCATCAACTTGTATACCATGGGTAGGCAAACTAAGGCCATTCATTATGTTTTATTCTTGGCTTCTTCCCTCTCTAGATAATTCTTGAAATATCTCTTTGCCATTCTTTGAAGCATTTCATATTGGTGATCGCTGGTATTGATTGAAATAAAAATAATATTTTTGGCAATATGTTCATTTTAATAACTGATATTCTTCCTATTAATGACATATTCATTCTTTCCCAAATTTCTAGGTTCCTCTTTAGGTCCTTCCATGTTTTTTTTCCATAATTGTCTTTAATTATATTTATATTTTTAGCTGTTAACCAAATCCCTAAATATTTCACTTTTTTGTGACTACTTATACCTGTCTTCTCTTCTATCTGTATTTTATCTTGTTCTGGAACATTTTTATCTATAAGTTTGGTTTTACCTTCATTTGATTTAAAACCTAATACTAGACAGAAATATTTTATTTTCCTTAATACTTCCGACAAAGAATCTATTGGATCTTCCACCGTGATAACTAAGTCATCTGTGAACGCTTTCAATTTGTAGGCTTTATTACCTACCTTAATTCCTTTAATTTCATCCTCCGCCCTTATATTCCTTGCTAACATGCTTGATCGTTAATATTGCAAGTGGATGCCCCAATTTGCCTTAAAAGCATTAAAAATCTAAACTTTGGGCGATGGCCAGTTCGTGCGCAAAGAAGCAAAAACAGATGGCAAACACACGTTCACCAGCAGAAGGAAAACTCTTGAGCCACTATTAAAATATCCACGGGGAAAAGCAGCCTGTTTCAGAACTTGAGGGTTATTTCTTGACAGTCCCTTTAAGGAATGCCATCTAAATGCTGCATCCGTACAGCAGAATACATTAGCAGTCTCCCACAGTAACCTGAAGGAAACAGGCTGGCAATGCCAGTAGGGGCTCCCATTCTGCAGGCGCTGGAAAGTGGAGTGCAGTCTTGTCACATCCATGATAATCTGACTGGCCACTGAACTGCTGCATTAAGTGGCCAAGATAGTAGACGTACAATTTTCTCACCTTGCTGCCCATTACATTTATAAAATGCTTGGGAGAGGAATTTTGGGGAACAGAGCTAATAGGGTTTATTGACATTCTAAACAGCAGTTTGGAAGAGCATCAGGGAAAGGTGGTATAATTCTCCCCGCCTGCCGCTCATGTTGCTTACTTTCAGTAATTGCTTGCTGTAGCCTTGTCCTTGAACAGTTGTTGAATATACAATCTGGGCTCCTGTAGAAAGTCCTTTTTACAGAAAGGCTGTGTAAATGCTCTGAATATATATGTAGGCAATCCTAATGTCTTCTGCTCTGCGGCTGATTCTTTTTCTTTACAAATTGGCTAGTGACTAGTTAGCACATGGAGAGAACCCAAAGATAAAACGGTAAAAGAACTGATTAGGCGTAGCAAATGTAGATGCATTCGGTCAATAGACAATGCCAGGACCTCCTTTGCCTCTTAGAGGCGCTTGGCTCTGTTGTTTTTTTAAAGTGCATCCCAGATCCTGCCTTTTTCACAGGTCATTAAAGCCATTTGCAGCTCCCAGCTTTCGGCCTAAACGCATCTCATCATTTCAAAGGGGAGCATCTTGTCATCTCCAATGCTGTCACATCGAACCTGCTGCGATGCATGTACCTGCATCTAGATGAATTTGGGGAGTTAATTAGATATAACAGGATGCAACAGAATATTAAATCAAAGCCGTGGATTCCTCCAAGTCCTCGCCCCTCCCCAGCTGTGATGTGAGAGTTTCATAATCCCCCAACCAAAAGCTTCACCTTTACATATCTAAAGTTCACCAAAGAGGCAAGCTACAAAAAGCAATGATAGGCATTTGGCACATCTCCTGTTCCTTTATAATTGCAATCACTCTGCTGACCTTTACTTTCCAAGGCTGAGATGGGGAGTGCGGGTGGCAGTAAATGGAACTGCAGGTTTGCAGCAAAAAACAGTTGTGGGTGGCACCAAATGGCCAGTCTCCACCAATACTCCTCTCCCCTCAAAACACACATACGCCAAAGCAGTTTTTCAATGATGTTTCTGATTACACATACAGATAAATTTAAGAGGTGGACAGTCTGTTTGAAGAGGAACGAGGGCCAATGTCCATCATGATAGAATGCACATCTGCCATGCAAACTGTGAAGCCAAGAGGAACCCAGTCTCATGCCATGGTGTGAATGACTGCCTTCCTCCTCTGTTTAACGAGCACTGTGAAGCGGAAAAGAACCAATGTGTACTGGATAGAGTAGTGGATTTGGATTAGGTGACTGAGGTTCAAATCCCTGCTCAGCCATGTGTGGACTTGGGCAAGTCACTGACTGTACTCAGATATCACATTCTCTTGTTTTCCAAACAAGGGGCCAGATTTGCATAGGTTTGATGAGGCCCTAAGCTACTTAAGGTAATGGTGCCCTTTATATGTCCAGCTGTTCTTTGTCAACAACAAATTGTCACTGTTTTTTTGTGTTGAATATATGCTATATGGTAATTTATGGACCTAATAGGTATTGCACATGCAGAATGTAGGCACCCCATATATAGAAATGAGCAAACCAGTGATATTTTAGGGAGCAGGCTAGCAGGCAAGGCCCGTTACTTACATCATAGGAGCCTACACAGCACAAAACACTGTTGCTGCATGTAGAGGTTTTTATTTGGTTTTTTTATTTTATATTCTGGAAATGTACACCCAGGTTTTTTCCTTTGCGTTTTTTTTTGGGGGGGGGGCCCAAGAGAGTGGGACCCTAAGCTATAGCTTGTTTAGCTTATATGTAAATCCAGCACTGGCTATGCTAGCTGGGGCTGATGGGAGTTGGAGTCCAGCAACTTCACAAGTTCCCCATCCAACCATGGATGAAGGATTGGGAAAGCCACTTCCGAGCCTGCCCCAGGAGGTGGGGTTGCGGGCATCACGCCCTCCCCACGTGAGCGGGGGCTGCTTTCAGCCCCCGCGAGAACAGGGGAATCCCATCCGTCCACGCCTCCCAGCCAGCCAATTGACTGGCTGGGGGGGCGTGGCTTGCCCTATTTAGGGCCGGAGCGGAGGGGGCTCGCCCTCTCTTCTCCGGCTAGCCCCCACGGTGACCCGGGGGAGCTCCTAGTCGACGTGCCTCGGCGGGAGACTCCCCCGATTAGTGTTAACCCTTCCCCGTGTCTCCAGCAAATGGGCTGGAGCCGGATAGTCGATAGGACCAATGCCTAAGTCAATGCCTCTCATTCCTGAATTCAATAAAGTTGTGGCCTAATTCACCCAATTAACCTTAATTATGGTGTCTCGTGTGTTTATTTTTCTTGGTGGGGGACGGGAACTCGCCACGCAATAAGGCATGTTTGTGTGTGTGCGCCCTTTCCCCACTTTTTCCATCCCCTTCCCCTTGCATGCCCTGCTCAATAGAGAATTCCTGATCAAAGCACAATTTGCATCCTGTTTCAGAAGGATCACTCGTATCAAATTTTCCCAGTCACAGCAAACAAAGCAGGAAGTGTTCTGCTCTACTTTGAGTGTGCCAGGAGAAGGAGTTGCATCTCAAATAATCCAGACTATAGATTGGAGGATCAGAGAGCATGATCCTTGAGCACAGCCACAATCTCTCAACTAATCTACCTCATGGGTCCATTGCGATAAAGTGGGATCAGCCTTGAACTTCACAGAAGATTGGCATGATACCAATGTGTCAGAAATAATATATGAGACGCCAACAGTCCAGTTTGATAAGGCGTACTCTTCTTGCAAACAGTTCCATGGAGATAATGGAATTACCTGCTCATATGCCATCACAGTGTTCTGGACGGCAGCCCATAGAACTCCAATCCCCAACCATTAAAACCAATTAGAGATGTGTCGTTCATCTCAGTGGGATCTCAACGCTATACATGGAATATCTACAATAATAGAGAACAGTCAGCATAGCCGAGTTTGCTGCTGCCAAAAACATTTCAAAGTGTTTTGTAATTAGAACTTCATTATTTATCTTTCTGGGTGCTTTTAGATCGGCAGCAGCGATGCCGGTCTGTCGTCTGACAGCAAAATCAAATGGTACAGGGTGCTGGGACCGACAGCTACAAAAGATGAATACCCAATTTCCAAACACGTTCGCTTGAAGGGGAAGCAAGTGCAAAAAGAAAGAGAACATAGGCACTGTTGCCATCCTGTCATAATACGCACACCCCTAGCCAAAAGGTATCATGAAGCCATTTCACATCTGACTGCCTTTGATTTCCCAGCCTAATGGACCAGATTCTGGGATATAAGGGAGGATTGTAAGCCCTTAATAATGTGAGTTCAAGTCTCATTCATTCTCTTCTACAGAAAGGCTCCCTCCTGTTTGCCAATCATCCGTCATCTGCCTCATCAACCCCTTGCATTGTAGGCCACAGAAACTGGTGTTTCCTAGCTAATAGGCTGGCCATCCATCTCTTGAAGACCTTCGGATTTGCTAGTTATTTAAAAACTGAAAGAAAGTGAACAAATACTACTGGGAGCATTCCCATACCGAAGCAGTGCTACGTCTAATCAGGATCCGGATTATGTGAGGCTTCTGCAAAGGTGTACACAAAGCTTTCACTTAAAATAGGGAGTGGAAGTGAAATGAATAGTGTGAGTCTAATAGGAGGATGGTGTATTCCTGTTGTGTTTTATGATTTTCCTGATATCGTAAATGAGCCGGAACTGGTCTGTGACCGTAATAATACAATTCAATTCAAGTATGATGGGAATCAGGAAGCACAGAAGCAGGTACAGGAAAACATGAGCTTTTAAGAAATTCCAAAGGAAGAACTTTCAGGAGTTGGCAATTGCAAAGACCTGTAGGGCAATTCAGAACATTCTGGGTCAAAACCACTTCCAGGCTATTAATGCAAGAAAGGGGGAGAAACAATAGATTTGCCTTTCATAATAGAAAATAAAGTTGTTGTTTTAATAAAGATATTAGGATGAGGTTAGATTTAAATTCTGTTTCTAGGAGCGTGTTATATATAAGATGCAACCACAAATATGAAGAAAGCATCATAATCTGGGGGAAATCACTTGGGAGATGATATACAAACTTGGTGAAAATGAGAGGGGGAGAATGTGTTAGGATATGGAGGTCAAACTCTGGATCAGGTCCATTTAGTCCAGCATCCTGTACTCACAGTGGCCAACCAAATGCCTGTGGGAAGCCTGCCAGCAGGACTTCAGGTACAAGAGTACTCTCCCCTTCTTTGGTTTCCAGCAACTGGTATTCAGAAACATTGCTGCTTCTATCTGTGGTGACAGAGCATAGGCATCATGGCTAGCAACCATCGATTGACTCTCCTCCATGAATTTGTCTTCTAATCCTCTTTTAAGAAAGCCCAACAGAGACTCCATCTCCTCAGAGTATTGCGGAAAAACAATGTCAGTCAGCATCTGATGATCTCCTTCTACTGGTCAACAATAGAAAGTGTCCTTTCATACTGCATCACGGTGTGGTACGCTGGTTTGACATCATCTGATAGGAAGTGCCTACAGAGGGTGGGGAATACAGCACAAGATATTATGGGCTGTCCTGTAAATCTGCTGGATGAAATAGCAGTAGAATGTTGCCTCAGGTTAGTGAGGAAATTCTCAGGGATGATTCACACCCTGGCTGGCACTTTCTTGATCTCCTGCCCTCAGGCAGAAGATTTAGAAGCATGATTAGTTTCACCAACAGGGTAAAGAACAGCTCCTATCTGTGGGCTGTTAGGCTGCTGAATGAAAAGAACAGGACAACTGACTTTCGGGTTTGGTTGGTGTGTGTCAGTAAACGAGGGGAATTAAGACTAAGAGAGTTGAGTGGGGGTGCTCGTGTAACCTCACTGTATACAAGTTATACAAGTGACAATAAAGTATTTCAATTTTAAAGCCACCCAACTTAGAGGTCAGCACTGTCTTCTGTGAGAGCAAATTCCAAGGGTTAACTATGCACTGTGTGAAGAGGTACTTCATTTCATCTCTCTTGAATCTTCCAGTGTTCAGCTTTGTTCGACCTCCATGATTTCTAGTATCATGCAAGAGGGAGGAAAACTAAAAAGGAAGGGGAATAGAGCTTGAGAGAATGGAAGGGGCAGGGAGGAGCTGGGAAGTGTGTCCCCAAGGATTCAGGAGAGTGTGTGTGAGAGATGGTTGAGGGAAGGCACGGGCAGACGTTGGTCTTTCAAAATTCAATTTGGCCCTGTGTGAGGCCAAATTTCAGGGCCTCCCGCCCCTCACCTTCCATTTGCTCAGTTCACCACATCATAGCTGTGATGCCCTGCAGACCCTCTAGGCGCAGTGCAAGGGAACTGGTCGCGTTGTCCTATATCCACAGGGAGAAGAAAATCTGGCAGAGAAGTCTGGGAAACTAATTACAATAAGAGAAGATGACCTTTAAAAAGATAGGAGCATCAATTTAGGATCCTGAGAAGAGGGTTAAGATTCAAAAGAGCTCCACATGGATAAAGGAGAAATTAAACTGAAAAAAGCCCTCAATGAATTCATATTTTTAGAGTGGCTTTTATTATTTTTAGTTTTATTAACAAGCCATGACTGCATAATAAAGTTTGGTTTTTGGTTGTTGTTGTTGTTTTTAAAAAATAAAACTTTGTAATAACTGTTCTGTGATGCTCTTAACTCAACTAAGGGATATGTGACTTGAGCATAGATATCTAATCTATAGGACCCCTTGATGTTTATACATGCACATATCCTTCCTCAGTTACCTTGGCAACCACTCACAGGGAACTAGTAGGGTTATTCTTTATGGCTTTTTTATCCTTCCCTTCCTCTGTGGAGCTCAGGGCAGTCACTGTGGCCTCCTCGCCCTTATCACAACATCCTTGCAAGAATGGTGGCCATCAGGCTGCTGCCAGCGACTCCCAGCCCAGGAATGTACAAAGACAAGGAAATGTTTCTTACCTTCCACTTTTTACTCAGTATTTACAGAGAGAAGCTATAGAACCCAGACTCTTGGATAATGGCATTGTCCTGAGTGAATCTCCACCTCCCCCCAGTCTCTCCCACTTCCTCATTTGTCAATCTTATCGTCTCTCCTACGGGTGCTGCTACGTGCCCTCTGTCTTCAAGCTCTTTGCTCTCCTACTTTCAAGGCTCGCTGGGTTCTGGAAGAAGGGTGTGTGATCTGGAATGCTTTCTAAAGACACTGTGTCCGTCATCTGTCACCCCCCATGGTGCTTCTTCCTCCTCCTCCTCCTCCTCCTCTTCCTCCTCCCCCCCCATTATTTCCCAACTTTTCCTCGTCATCTGCCTCTGAGCTGTGACCTCCCTCAAACCCCTTGTTGTAATTCTGAACCATCTTCTTTTTCCTCCTCCCTGGAAGGGTCAAGCGGGGGAGGCGGTCTCCACCTTTTCTCCTCTGCCCATTCCCTGACAGTGGTTGGCTCAAAGTCAGCCAATGAGCTTCAAGAGGAGTGGAAATTTGAATTGAGGTTTTGCCCAGCCTCTGTCAGGAATGGCCCCTCCCAGAGCGACAGCGAGGACTCTGAGGGGGAGGGGTGGCAGACTGGGGAAAATACAGACTCGGGTTACATACGCTTCAGGTTACATACGCTTCAGGTTACAGACTCCGCTAACCCAGAAATATTACCTCGGGTTAAGAACTTTGCTTCAGGATGAGAACAGAAATCATGCTCCAGCGGCGCAGCACCAGCAGCAGGAGGCCCGATTAGCTAAAGTGGTGCTTCAGGTTAAGAACAGTTTCAGGTTGAGAACGGACCTCCAGAACTAATTAAGTACTTAACCTGAGGTACCACTGTAGTGGCTTGGTTCCTTCCCATCCCATCCAGGAATGCAGGCTGTAAAGTCCCAAGATAGTGTAGGTCAGATGGAGACAGGCGAGGCATCAGAGGAACTGCAGCCTTTAGACATTACTCTGAGGAGGGTGGAGGGTGGAGACTGATTCGGGGGTGGAGGGAGTCCCCACAGGCTTGCAGAAGGGGCACAGCCCAGGCTTGGCATCAGGCCAACAAGAGGTGGGGCGCCCAATGGAGGATATCCTGTTGGCAAAGAGCCCGCCCTTCAGTCGGGTCAACTTCTTCCCAAGAGGACTAGAACTGCGTGCTTGGCATGTAACTACTGCGTAAATACTAATATATCTAAGTGCAATTAAACTGTCAGCTTGCCTCATTCTTGGCAGGGGACAGACATCTGGAATACTGACAGCCTCATTGGAAGGAAAGAACTTTTAAAAAGAAAAGAAATTAAATATATAACTTAAGAAACTCATTGCCACCAGATGTTATCATGGCCACAGATCCTTGAAGAGGATTACATACATTCATGGAGTCATAGAAAAGATATCATCTGCTGTTATTTGTTATAGGAAAGATCAGGTGTTTGTCGCGTTTATAGGATTTCTTATCGGAGGGGCTTATAACAATTTGACAGTTCAAAAACAGAAAGTTACAAATGGTGTTGGTGTATATCAGGTACTGGGATGTAAGAGGGCACTTTATTCTGTTTTGCCCTTTGTTCATTGAACGCATCACTGATTCCGTTCTGCTGCAGTTTGTCTTCTGCCTAAAACATGCTTTTTTTGTCTTGCTGTCCAGTGTGGCAGCTGCATAACTTCTGCAATTAATTGTTTAAATTATGTAACGGCATTGTCATTATGTTACTCCACCCCATTCATTTCAGTGCAAAGGAAACCCAGTGCAAACGAGGGGGGTAATAATTAGTTGTGTATCGTTTGCTGACTAAAAGCAGCAACAACAGCAAATACTCGTTGCATTGACTGGATTGATTTCCATTCCAGACAGAGGATGAATAAGGAAATATTATTGGCTATTTTGCTCCCATTTCTGTGGTCATTGGAATTCTCCAACATAACTCTTGAGGTACCAAAAGCAAAATTGTGGATAAGCACAGGGAAAGACTACAGCCATCACCCCTGCCTCAAAAAAGCGACCAGCTGGTCATTGTGGGAAACACAATACTAGACAAGATGAACTCTTGGTCAGATCTAGCTAGACTCTTTTGTTCTAATAAGGGGGCTCAGCCAGCCACAGCCCACCACAGAAAAGTAATTTTTCTTCACCATCATTATCAGCACACAGTCACAGGCTGCTTCCGACAGCCTTTGTATTGAAATCCCTTCACTGCGCAACAGAAAAATTCAAATTGTAAGATATAAATATTGGCTGTAGAACAATAGCTCTGGAAAATGTTGCTACTTGCAGTAATCTGCAATTAGCGACTGGAACCATTTCTTTTGTTGGCTAACTGGAAGAGAGTTGTGTGCACAGACAATGGATTTGGCGTCAAACTCAAAGCATGCCTTGCTAATTTATACTTTTAGGTGAAGTGTATCTCTGGGCCAGCACAATGTCAAAAAATGGTTGGAGGATGAACATTTGATTCCATCAAGTACTGTTGCAGACTCCTTTAATGAATGTATCCAGGAGCCATTATCCCTGAGCAGCAAAAGAAGGATTTACAGATATTACATAGTGCTCCCATCCCTTTTGTTAAACTCTGGTTTGGCATTGAGAAGGTAGATAACATTATGGAAAACAAAAGGAGTTTTACATCATTTATCAAGCAAGAAAGCTTTAAGCCATTTGTTCTCCACTTGAATATGTGCCTCATCTGGCATTGTTGCTAGAGGTGAATTATTTGTGTATTACCCATTCCTGCTTTCTTTATTTGGGTTGGGGGAGGTGAGAAGGTTTACCCCCCCCCCCAAAAAAAAAGGAAACATGTCTTTCTTTTGAGCATACCACACTTTGAGGAGCTGGTAAACTGGTAAATTGATCAGACACATACAGCCAGTGGCCTGGTTTGCACATCACATTAAACTGTAGCTAAAATAAACTATGGTTTGGTGTGAAATTGTGGGTGCTTTGCTCCTCTCCAACTCCTGCAGCTGCTGCTGTGCTGTCCAGCAAACCATGGTCTGGCTGCTTACCTTGCCTGAACCTGAACAAAGCACAAGATGTGAAAGAGAAAAAAATGAACCACAAGACCAGGTTTGGATGACAAAGCAAGGTAGACCATAGCTTGTTTCCTTGCAGGGGGGCAGCAGCAGAAGTGGGCAAGGATTTCAGCAATGTACATTAGCACACTGCCCATTCTCCGGGAAGACAACATCTCCCAGTAAAACTCACTTTGTCACCCTTTGCAGTTTTCTTCACGGCACCAATGTACCATACCCTCCAACATTTCTGTGATGAAAATAAGGACACCATAATCAATAATAACAACAACAACAACAACAACAATAATATTAATATTTATACCCTACCCATCTGACAGGGTTGCCCCAGCCCCTCTGGGAGGCTTCCAACATATACAAATAATAATAAAAATTAAACATTAAAAAAACCCCTTCCCTATACAGGGCTGCCTTCAGATGTTTTCTAAAGGCTGTATAGTTACTTATCTCCATGCATCACATAACTCCGTACCCTCCGATGAAAACAGGGACATCCTAAGGAAAGTGGGACATCCTGGGATCAAATCAGAAACTGCGACAGCTTTTGCAAATCCCGGACTGTCCCTGGAAAATAGGGACACTTGGAGGGTCTGATGTACTGTTTGTCAATAGAAGAGGCAGGGAGAGTTGTGAGGATTAATTAACTATTTTCAACTCTTTGTTACACTGAGGTACTGATAAAACACCTGCCCTGTTAAAGCGTCCCATCTTACGAAGCAAAGGTATATGAAAGTGCTCCTAAAATTACTTCTGCTTTAAAAGATGGAAAACGTGTGTGAGAGAGAAAGGGGGGGTAACCTCCAATTCCTCTCATCTAATTATGTCACTGATACATGAGTCCTCACAGCTGTCACTTTTTAAAAGATGCTTTAAGTTCAGCACTGATAATCACCCGGTCTGCTTTTATTTATTTAACTTGTTTCATGAAACTTGCATGCTGCCTGATGGTAAAATAATAAAAAAATCCCAAAGGGGTCTGCAAAAAAAATGAAACAATAAAATTCTGTCAAAACAGTTAAAAGCCGCTATTTAAAACATACAAGAAATAACTAAAACCAACAATAAGCTAAAAGCAGATTGAAATGCACACTTCGTTAACGCAGCTCTTGTTTAAGACAGAGAGATGGAGAAGTGTTTGGGTCATATCAAGTACAGTGGTACCTTGGGTAACTTAATTCATTCTGGAGGTCCATTCTTAACCTGAAACTGTTCTTAACCTGAGGTACCACTTTAGCCAATGGAGCCTCCCCCTACTGCCGCCGCACGATTTCTGTTCTCATCCTGAAGCAAAGTTCTTAACCCGAGGTACTATTTCTGGGTTAGCAGAGTCTGTAACCTGATGCGTCTGTAACCCGAGGTACCACTGTATTCCTTTGCGGTGACTGTCATCTGATTCAAGCAGGGAGAAAGTCAGATTCTGGAAATGGCTGCAGCTGAGGGATGTTCCTGCAGCTCCATGTTGCTGGACCACAACTCCCATCTTCCCTGACCATTGGGCACACTGAACAGGACTACTGGGGGTTGGAGTGCAACAAAGACCACAGGTCCCCCCACCCCCTCTGTAGCTACCCAAAAGGTAGCTGGCTCTTAGAGAACTGTGTGCATTTGGATTTCCAGCATAGAGATCTTTTGACTTTACTGTTGTCTATGCCATAACATGACACAAAGAAATCATGATAGAAGAGTTAGATAAGCCCCTCTGAGTTTGGGTCATTTTTAAACTAGTATTATCATACAAAAATGATAATTATTGACTTGTTGGAGAGAGTTAATTGACTGTGAATCCAGGCACGTTCTTTTGAAATACAATGTTGTTTAGTCGTTTTGTCGTGTCCGACTCTTCGTGACCCCATGGACTAGAGCACGCCAGGCACTCCTGTCTTCCACTGCCTCCCGCAGTTTGGTCAAACTCATGCTGGTAGCTTGGAGAACACTGTCCAACCATCTCGTCCTCTGTCGTCCCCTTCTTCTTGTGCCCTCAGTCTTTCCCAACATCAGGGTCTTTTCCAGGGAGTCTTCTCTTCTCATGAGGTGGCCAAAGTATTGGAGCCTCAGCTTCACGATCTGTCCTTCCAGTGAGCACTCAGGGCTGACTTCCTTAAGAATGGATAGGTTTGATCTTCTTGCAGTCCATGGGACTCTGAAGAGTCTCCTCCAGCACCATAATTCAAAAGCATCAATTCTTCGGCGATCAGCCTTCTTTATGGTCCAGTTCTCACTTCCTTGAAATACAATAGGTTCATAATATGTCAAAAATAAATCAAATTATTAATTATAGATCAATGAAATAATGATTTGTGGATTGATTACATTTCTTCAGAAAGTGCAGCAAGAGAGAAATGGTTGAACAGAATAACAGCAAAACATAGACCCAGAAATCCTGAGGGGAATATAAACCCTGAGGTAAATTAAACTACTGTTGAGGATGATAAAAGAGGAGCCCCACTAGGGAAAAATAAGACAGCAGTGGCATGTCTGTGTGTACCCAAAATGACATTTAGATGTTTATAATGCTCTACTGTACTATTAATTTGCTTCCCACAAAAAAAATCTAATTTTCATTTTGACACTGCCATGAGAAACAGCTTTGATTGAAAATGACTGTGCATTTCCCCGCCACTTGGGCCATGTAATATAACTTGACATTTGGCTACAAAGGTGAAATACTGTGTCCCAATTCAAAGGTTAACATACTTGCCACTCAAAACCCACTACTAAACAATCAGAGCTCCATATCACTGCCATAACACGTGTAAAGAGAAAACTGCATGGGTTGCTTAGATTGTGCAACTTCCACTTGTACACTTGACAAGCGGCAATAGAGTGACTACCTCAGAACTGCTTAAAAAGAGAAAAGGCACCAATGGAAAAGGACAGAAGAAGACGCCGATTTGCATACAGTGTGTATATGTGTATATTGGGGTGGTGCCTCCCAATTTATTCTGCTAACTGCCCCCCACTGCATCTGCACCACCTCTCATCATGCTATAGTTCACAGCGCCATCTGTGACCACTGAACCTACAGATTGATGGCATTTAGAGCAAATATATATAGCAGGATATATACACAAATTTAGAAATCAATAAATAGAAATACAATTTACCTCGTCAAAGTGGAGAACAAGACTGTGTGCCTGCTCAGTCTACTCTCCATGTGCCAAACCTGAAGGGCCTTGCTCTCCCTTTTTATGATTCTTAATCTTTAAACCAGACTTGGATCAGACAGCTCCTCAGATAGAGGACTGTCCTCTATAAAGCATGAGACATGGCCACTCTATGCTGCACTGTAAAAGTCTAAGACTCTGGAGCTGAGCTTTCAGGCAGTAGCTGTGTCCATTAATTTCAGGGAGTCTACTCTGAATACGACTTCATTGTATAAAGAAGCTTTAGTTTTCTCTCTCTTGTTTTGTCTTCATATCCAGTGTTCCTACCATCTGCCCCTCAGACCTTGGCAAATTCTTTTTCAGCAGAATCTATCTGGACTGTGATCTCCTTTCAAAGGGATTACATAAGGAAACATGCTTTTGTAAGAAGCGACATTCCTGGTGATGGATGGTAGCATATCGCAGCAAAATTGGAAAGATACTCAGGATGAACTGATCTATTAAATCACCATTTTCTGTAAATACATTTCACCTATCAGATGGCTTTCTGCTACCCAGATTATATTTTTCTAACCAACAGGTGTCAGCAATCATACTTGTCTATAACCCTGAAGCTAGGTGGAAGGTTGGAAATAAAACTGAAATCAGAGCTGCTCCCAGGGGTTGGCAAAGTAGGTCCCCGCTGTGGGCACAGCTCAGGGAGCGGCCACAAAAATCACCTGTCAGACTATGGAGAATCAATCAATCAATCAAAACTTTATTAGCAAAGCCAACAGGCCACAGCTATGCAAGGATTAAAAATAGAAATAAGGATAAAAGGGAGAAAAGAACAAGCAAAAGGAGGTCCGTCAGATGAACAAGTCTGTCACTCAGATGGTGGCCCTCAATTTCATAGCTCTTTCGATGTACCTCGCGACCTTCTCTGTTATCTGACTATCCGTATCAGATAAGAGGAAATACAGTGTGATGTCTGGTGAACGGCCGGGGTTGGAGAGAATGAGTGGAGTAATAATCTCATTCCTTAGGTCTTTGTAAAGGGGGCAGGATAGGAAGACGTGGGACACTGTTTCCGTGTTACCATCTCCACATGGGCAGAGTCGTTTTTCAAATGGAGTCTTTTGGTAGCGACCTTCGAGTACGGCAGAAGGGAGAACATCCCATCTAGCCAATGTAAAGGCACGTCTGTATTTTGGGATGGTTAATTTAAACAAATATGAAGCTGGAGAGTCAAAATGAGAAGGGGGAAAGTAGGTATACCATGGGCACAGTTTCTTTAAGATAGTCAGGTTGTTTTGCCGTTCAATGTCTTTCAGGCGCTGGCCTATTAGACTCTTTGCTTTAATGAGGCCCATTGATAGTAGGGACTGTGAATGCAGACCGCATGTAAGAAGTTTTTGATGCACAGTTTTGAACCACTTGCTTTTGTGGGGGTCTTGCATTACTAGAGGCAGTAGACCAGGTGGATTTAGATTAAGACGAAGCCAGTAGTTGAATGTTCTTTGCCAGGTCTGAGTTTCTACAGATGGAAGGCAGGCCTCGAGTCGTAATGCTGCGTTTGGAACACAGGAGGGGACGCCGAATATCTGCCTTAGGAATTTAGACTGAACAGTTTCAAGACTGGAGCAGTGGTTCCCCGTCCAGATTTGTGCCCCATACAGTAACTGCGCCAGAGGTTTTGCTTGAAAAACTTCAAAGGCTGCTGGAATGTATCTGCCCCCCTTCGTATAAAAGAAGCGAGACAGCATCTTAATACTTTGAGCTGCTTTTTCTTTGGCACATTTTTGATGGACATCCCAGGACCCGGTCGACTGGAAAACGATACCCAGATATTTGAAGGCTTTAACCTGTTCAATTGTCTGGTTATCCATCCTCCAGCTGTACTGTCTGTGTTTCCTTGCAAAAACCATAATTTTGGTTTTCTGATAGTTTATTACCAGTTGCTCTCTCCTGCAGTATGCTGAAAATTCACCTATGAGCCTATTTAAGCCTATTCTTGTTCGAGATAGGAGTATCGCATCATCAGCATACAAAAGTACTGATATTGATTTGTCAGCCAGTTTGGGGGCGTGGAAGTCCGGAGATGACAAACAATTAACCATATCATTGATGTAAAAGTTGAATAAAACTGGGGCCAAGATGCAACCTTGCTTGACCCCCTTGCAGACAGAAACTGGTCCTATAAGATGGCCATTTGACGAAGTTCTTACATGCAGCACCGTGTCTTTATATAAACAGCTGATCAGAAATAATAGTCTTTTGTCTATACTTGATGTGCTCAATTTATCCCAGAGTCTTGCACGTGGAATTGAATCGAAAGCAGCCTTTAGATCGATAAAGGCTGCATATAGCACCCCACGGGATTTTTTGGCATATTTGTCAATTAAATAGGCTAGGGTGAAGCAATGGTCTATGGTGGACCTGCCTTGCCTGAAACCCGCTTGCTCTTCCGCTAGAATAGCTTCAGTTTCGAGCCAGCTAGTTAGCTTAATATAAAGATGTTTGGCATATAGTTTGCTGGGTATAGGCAGAAGACTGATTGGTCTATAACTCGCCGGGTCTGGCATAGGTCCTTTTTTATAGATTGGAATAACTATTGCCTCAGTCCAACCATCTGGGAGTAAACCCGTTGAGTCGATCCAAGAAAATAAAGACGCCAGCAGGGGGCCCCACCAGCCAATGTTGGACTTCAGAAGTTCGGCAGGGATGTAGTCATTCCCTGGGGCCTTGTTGTTCTTTAATTGTGCGATTAAGTTCTCAACTTCCTTTACAGTTACTGGTGGCCAATGAGGTAGGTCCTCCAATTGTATACATAATTTGTAGTGTTGGGCTTCCTGGTCATAGAACAAAGATTGAAAATGGCGCAACCACTCCATTGGTTCCACTGTACAGATGGAATTAGTACGCTCCTGGTCCAGTAGACCAGATATGGTTCGCCAAAAGCAAGTAGTATCTTTCTCGTGCGATGCCTTAACCAGACTGTGCCATGCGGCTCTTTCGGCTTCCAGTTTCTTTCTCCTTAGTAATTGTTTGTAAGACCTTCTCAGATAAATATAAGCATTAAGTAGGAGGGCAGTCCCTGATTTCCTATATCTCTGGTAGGCTGTTCTCATTTGTCTCCTTGTTTGCCTGCACTCCAGGTCAAACCAGCTAGCTCCGTCCTTTGCCCTCTTTGTAGCGGCGCTATGTATCACTGTTGTTAAATGGGATTTCAATCTTTCCAAAAGTAATTTAAAGCGTTCCATAATCGCATCTACTGAATTGCCTGACACAATAGCGGAGCGAATAAGCTTTAACTCCGCTGACTGAAGAAGGAGGGTTAGATTTTCATTCAGTATTGGGGACCATTTGAGTCTTTTGGGAGCAGGTATACCCAAATTTACAGAAGGTATATATTGTGGCTCGGCAATAGAATAGTCAAAAGGCCGACCTGCAAGCTCTAAAATTAGAGGTAGGTGATCACTCAGAGTATTGTGGCCCACTTGGAACTTCCTTACAAAGCTGTGAGCAAATCTTGAGATTAGAATATAATCTATAACGCTTCCCCCAGCCTTGGAAAAATGGGTATATTCCCCGGGGCGATCCCCCTCTATGTTGCCGTTTAATATCAGCAGTTCCCTCCGTCTGGCAGCCTGCACTAAGCAGAGACCTGAAATATTACTTCTTCTATCTTTGGACAGTCGTGTCGCACCAATATCCGTCTGTTCTTCAGGGTCCATAAATAGGTTGAAGTGAGTGTATAGACTGTTGTCATCTGTTCCTATACTAGCGTTAAAGTCTCCACACACAATAGTCAGGGCAGACGGGTAAGTAGATTCGAAAGGCTCTAAAAACGCCTCTAGCTCAGCCCAAATAGCCTTGACCGCGGGGTTTTTTTGGCCTGGGGGAATATAGACATTGACCAGCAAAAGAGTAGTTCTCTTGAAGCTAAGTAGAGCGGCTGTTGCTAGAGAATTGCAGCTGGGTAGGGCTGTTAGAGAATGCGCCAGCTCCGTGGAAATGAAGCAAGCTAGGCCACCACTAGATCTGCCGCCCCTTAAAGATGGAGAGGCAGGCAGGTAGTGGCAGTTATACCCATTGAGAAATATAGGGTCATTCTGCCATGTCTCCTGAAAGAAGATGATGTCAAATTGCTTAAGGTAGCACAAAAATTGTTGGTTGTTTTTCTTGGCGTGCCAACCCGCGATATTCCAAGACAGCACTTTTAGGCCCCGGGCCCTTCGGGGAGCTGGATCTATGTCACCACCACGTCCAGCAATTCTTTGGTGTCTAAAAAAACACACCCATTGGCTCTTTTCGAGGATGACTGCTTGGAGAGAGTGTAATGATCCTCTCTTCTTGGTGATTTGGGGCTAGATTTTGGAGTTGGGGGGGAAGCTAATTCATTCGGAGACAATTTAAGATAGGTGTGCCAGGCGCTTTGAGATTTCACACCTTGATTTGGTCTTACTTTATTGTACATCACAGGGGGCTCAGATTGTAATTCCACGTCTACACATTTAAAGGTGCCTCCCACCGTCCTCCTATCCACTAGACATTTGGGAGATATGGGCTGCACATAAGGGTCCTTCATTGTCTCACCTTGGTCATCCTTTTTTTCTAGTCTGCTTCGAAGTAAATCAAGTCTTTTCAGGATCTCAGTTTGAGCTGGAGAGTGCAGTGACCAGAATCGCTTTATCAGTGAGAGTTCTTCCTCCAAAACGGAGTCCTCACTATCACACGTGAGAGGCCAGACGCCAGTTGGATGTGGAGCTTCCTTTTTTTCATTTGGCACTGTTTGATGGAGATGATCCTGCTGGAACTTATGCTTTCTATTTTGATGGTTTTGGTGGTTGGTTTTTTCCCTTTTGTGAACTTCCATTCCTATGCCCTTGGGCCCCATCAGAGAGGTTAAAGGTGCTCTATTTTCAAATATTCTTAATAGGACTATTCTTTCTTTTTTGAATAGGTTTTTAGCTCTAAAAATAAAGCTGGCCAGACTATGATCTAAAAAAGTAATCAGTGCTCGTACCGAGCAATCATCTTGATGTAGATACTCTATAGCGGCTATGTCAATTGCTTTTACTACCCCCGGTAAAATGCCACTTATGATGGACAAAAAGTGGTCTATACGGTCCGACCCTGCATAAAATCTAGGCGGTTTAGGGTAATTAGCAAAGACAAGCTTTTGTGGGATTAGGACTAAACTCCATTCTCTTTTGGGACACAACATCTGTCGAGCTTGAGAGGAGTGGTTCCCCTCAATAGCTTGGGTCGCCAGCTCACCTCTGTCTACAGATTCTGTGCTGGCCATAAGAGGACTCTGGGGCGGTATAACTGTAGATGGATTAGTTCCTTTGTCCCAGCTCGGTGTTGGTTCTTCAAAGCTTGGTTTAGATTCTTTTGTGAGTGTATCTACTTTACGTGTCTCTTTGATGGCACTCGAGTTGGATTTGTTTGTTCCATTTGTAGAAAGGGATGGAAGAAGGTTGAAGAGCTTCTGCCAATATTTTTTACAGGTACGGTGAGTTGTCTTAAGCCGCCTTAGGTTTTTCATATTTTTGCTTTTCTTCATCTTAGGCTCGGCTTTTTTCCTCCGGGGTTTGCTGGGGAGTGGTAGATCCGGGCTGGCTAGGGGATTTGTATTCTGGACTGAAGCGCTCACATGTTGTTTGAAATTATCCACTAGGGTCAGGAGAAGCCCGTTTGTTATCGATAAGAAATTTTTGACGTTAAGGAGATCCGTAGAAATCTGGTATATCTGCTCCTGAAGATAATCACCCCGCATTTCTGTTCCGCTGTCATTGGCTTTCAACCAGTGGGTTGAAAGGTTGCTTCCAGGTTCCAGCGGTGACAAATGAGGATTAGCATCAGGTGTGTTGGCTGTATTAGCCTTTGTAGCATTCTCTGCTATGGCAAGTTCTTGGGCCAAATTTGTTGGATGGTTTGTCCTCTTGTTGTTTGTTTGCAAGTCCTTTAGCTGTATTGACCAATCCAACACTGTGAGTGGCAAAGGCATAGCTACCTCTAGGATACTCTCATTCTGAGTTCTCTTACTCGAGTCTTTTTGAGGAAAGTAGCTGGTAATTTTACTTTGTCTCCTTCGGCGCTCCATCGGGCTCTGTGGTGAATTAGGCAAGATTCCTTGGTCCTTGTATTTTTTCCTGGTGAGGACCATAGTGGGTATATAGGTATATATGGATATATGGTAGGGGGTGCTTGCTTAACGGCGACTTATCTTTTGTTCTAAGCTGGAGTAATCAATAGCAGAAATGCCGATTTGTGGAAGTTGCCTCTAGACCTCTCCAACCTCTTCAACTTGTTAGTTTCTCCAGCAATTTACATCGGGGCTTGTGAGGTATCAATCATTTAAAATGTTGGAAAATATTACTGGTCCTAGGCTTTCATACTATAACTTGTTTCTTTTAAAATTCAACTAGGTCTTTCTCCCTCATTCAGCAGCCTCACGGCGTAACCGGTAAAGTAGCTAGGCAGTATAACAAAAAAAACAAAAAAAAACAAAAGTCCCTTGGAATAATTATCGAGTTGAACTTGCCTTGTGTTTCTTGGAGTTGTAGCTGCTTCAGTTCCTTCCTTTTTGGTTTTTTTTTATGGATAAAAAGCTCGGCGTCCTTCCAGAGGAGTAGCTGACTCCCCCGTCTGCTAATTACCAGCTTCGTGAAGATAGGGCGGCTTGCCGAACCTCTTTTGGATAAAAATAGGCCTTTGGCAGTTAATAAAAAAAGATAATAGTTTAAAACTACTAAGCTCAGTTAAAAAAAAAGCTTTAAAAGTGCTAGAAAATACTGATAAATCTATATTATCAACGCGGAGCACAAAATAGAGCTACCACCAACGACGCCATCTTGGAAATCCTCCACTATGGAGAATATGATGTATATGTTTGTGGTGCCGTGACACTGCTGTCGTGGCCAGGAAAAGCACAGGAGAAACTTCCAGTCCTTCTCGCACCACGGCACAAAGGGGTGCAGTAAAGTGATTTCCCCCCCCCCAGGATGCGTGTGCTGATATGGCTCCTTGCCTCTGAGCCTAATCTTATATATGTTTAGTGAAATGTAGGTTCATTGGGACATAAATGAGCACAGGGTTTTAACCATAACAGAGCAAAGTGCTTTCTGAAGCCACATCATTGCCCAAACTATTGTATAACATATACTTGAGATGCGGGTGGCGCTGTGGTCTAAACCGCTGAGCCTCTTGGGCTTGCCAATCAGAAGGTCGGCGTTTCGAATCTCTGTGGTGGGGTGAGCTCCTGCTGCTCTATCCCAGCTCCTGCCAACCTAGCAGTTTGAAAGTATACCAGTGTGAGTAGATGAATAGGTACCGCTGCTGTGGGAAGGTAAACAGTATTTCCGTGTGCTCTGGTTTGCATCACGGTGTTCCATTGCACCAGAAGTGTTTTAGTCCTGCTGGCCACATGACCCGGAAAGCTGTCTGTGGACAATCACAGGCTCCCTCGGCCTGAAAGTGAGATGAGTGCCACAACCCCATAATTCCCTTTGACTTGACTTAACCATTCAGGGGTCCTTTACCTCTTTAACCTTTACCTTTTATAACATATAGCACTTTAGGGTATGTTTGCTTCAGAGGTAGAACAATATTCTGGTTCTGATAGCCAATGTACATTTACTTTGAAAGATGCTCCTGCAGGTTATTTCAATTTGGTCCATTGCCTTCCCCTCCCCCACCTCCCCACGCTCCATGCAACATCTGCCACCAGACACCTTCATCCATGATGTGGGATGTCATTTATTCCATCTCTTTATTAAAAGCAAGCTTTCAGCTAGCATACTTTATTTTTTATCAGCCTAACTTAATGTTTTTATTTGTGTAGCCAAATAAAGGGAAATCAACAAGAAGAGCACGTTTCTCATGCCACAGAATACCCATTCCGCATTTGTAAGAGCTTGAGGGTTTATTGGGTATTTTGTGTTTTTATATTGTGATTTTATGTTGTAACTGCCCTGAGACCTGTGGGGATAGGGCGGTATACAAATTTAATAAATAATAAGAATAATTGATAATTTAGTATGGAACCCCCTCACCTTGGAACTCCCTGCCTCTTGAGACCAAGCAGGCGCCTTCACTGCACTTTTTTCAGCGCCTGCTAAAAACATTCCTCTTTAGACAAGCCTACCCAGATACTTAGAAAGTCAAGGCCATTTTTCTCTGTTTTGTATGCTTTACAGTACAGTTGTGGATTTTTCATGATTTTATTCTTTTATCTTTTTGTAAACTCTTTTGAGGGTTGGTTGGTGTATAAATTTTATGAAACAAATAAATAAATTCTGAGGGTTTGCTTATTTCATATAATAATTAGTGGCTAAAATTTTACAACTAGCTGACAATATAATTAGTTGAATACTTGATGTTGGGCAGAAAGAACCTTATCCTTTTCACCTTGTGATTGTGTGGGAATGTTGTGGATAGTAGGAGAGGATATATTGATTCATTATTATCCTTCCTCACTCACGCTAGTGAGTCAGTAGCAGAGTACATTCCCCTGTATATTGCAGGAAGCTACTAGTTGGTAGATTCGTTTGAATTGCTTGAGTTAAGTGATCCAGTCTGGCTAGTCCAGACTGGATTGTTCCTGGTAAATTCCCCTTTATTCCCTCTTAAAACAATAAAGACACAACAGGCTTCTTTAAAAGTAATGATGAGAAGTTTACTTACATTCAGTTCACAGTATGATCCTGAAGGCAGGCTTTAGCTTGTATTTACAGAAGAGAGTGTGAGTTAATCCCATATGAGGATTAAGCCCATGAGAGCAAGCAGACAGCAAAATATATCAAGATCAGAAGAGAGCAGCAAAAGAGAGGACGATAGCTGTGTGACTGGCCCCTTTACAGGGTCTCACCCATCACCCTGGTCACAAGCAGGGGGAGAATGCTCCAGACAGGTGTGACAGGAAGTCCTCCTGCCTGGAGTAACATCCCCCTGTGTGTCCACTCTGGGCAAACAGGAAATGTTGTACTTGACTGCTACCTAGACTTTCTAGGTAGCCTGCAAAATAAATTTTCACAAAATAGATGCTTACAACTACGGATGGATGGATCAGTCTATTTATGGGCTGTGCAAATTTCACGTGTGTTAATGCATATGTTCAATCCCATTTCTGCAATAATCTGTGATGGTGATAATTAAATAAAATCCAAGCCAAAAAAACCCATATTTAAATGCACATTTAAATAAACATGTATAATATTTACATGTTCATTTTATCACAAAATGCTGTAGTTTTGGATTTAATTTCACTTAGGCATTTCTAAACATATTTTATCCTAAAATATACATTTCAGTGTATTTTTTTTAGTCAGTATCTGTATTGCAAAATTCACAGATGTGTGAAGTTTGAAGAATAGTTATGCTCTTAAGAGTTTATTAAAATCATTCAAGTCATGGCAACTAGAATAATTATTGTCAGTGCTTTATTTTGGGGGGGAAACCCTGAAGGAACTCGGCTAATAGGGTATTGGGTAAACAGGCAGGATCGCAATGGCTCTTATCAATACTTGACCTAAAGAAGGAATAACATGCATGGAACTGTGACAGATTTAGCAGGCCCTCATAATTGCATCTGCTGAATTTGTTTTGTTATCCAATTGCCGCAAAGTCTTTTATTTCATCACTTCCCATTTGCAACTAAGTAGAACAGCTGCCATTGTAATGGTGTTCACCATTTTAAATCATGCAAAAATGCAGGGGGGAAATAGAACTCATGGGTTTATAATGGCTTTGGAAGTAATTTAGATGAATGTTGAACCTGTTGTGGAGTTTGTGAGGCTCTACTAAGCTTGGGGGTGTTTTTATTCTGTGGCTGCTATGATATTTAACTCCAAGAGCGTGCTATACTTGACGATTCAGAAATCTTATATTCCTATTCTGTTTCAGGCAGACCTCTGTTCCCCTCACAGAGATACAATTCCCAGAGTTTCCTATGGAGGAAGATTGATTGCTAAACAGCTCTGGGAAATGCAGTTCTGTGAGGGGAATAGGGGTCTCCTAAATACTCTCAGCATTCTTAACAAGCTACACCTCCCATAATTATTTGGGGAAGTCATGAAAAGTGGTAGTATAACATTTTAAATGTATGGTGTGAATGTGGCCTTAGCCTGCTGTCCAGCCTGCCAGCTGCTGATGGGCAATGTCAAGTCGTCTCCTGCCCTCTTCCTTCTTATAGTTCTTTATCTTTAAATTTGACTTGGACTGGACATCCCTTCAAACAGAGAACTCCTTCGAACAGAGGACCTCCCTCCACAAAGTGGGGCACAAGACCTTCTTTGGAGGCACCGAGAGAAACGGAAACTGGCAAGGAAACAAATGGCATTACTAGGTTACATTTTAGAAAGAAAACTTAAAAGGTTTGGACTGCCTTGTTATTGCACTCGGGCTAACACTTTCATTAATCATAAATAGAATGTAAAATGAAGATTGGAGGAGACATAAAAATGGAACATAAAATCATAAAATGATTCAAATGTGCCCTTAGCAGGAAGTTAAACTAGCAGGCTGAGGCTGAAGGGGTCTCGGAGCCTATATAATACTAATGGAGAGTTATTGCAAAGGTATAACATGAAGGTATTCCTAAAGTTAGTGGAATAATGGGAATGTTGAAAGCCAGAAATAAGCAGTTAATGCTAATGTACTGATGCTTTCACATAGTTAAACTTGTGCATCCATTGATTCCAAGATCCAGTATGAGAGATTTAGCATCTAATGTTAGCCCTACTCAGAGTCACCCATTTCAATGAGTGGACATAAGAACCTGCTGGATCAGAACAATGGCCAGCATCCTGTTCTCACAGTAGCTAGCCAGATGGCTGTGGGAAGCCTGCAAGCTAGACATGGTCACAACAGCACTCTGCCTACCTGTGATATCCAGCAAATAGTATTCAGGGACATCGTGGTTTATCTCGGTTCAATAATTTCAGTGGGTCTCTTCTGAATAGGACTTAGTTGGATGCAACCCTTCAGCTGCAATTCAGGGAACAAACTCTGTTGAATATAGTGGGACTTATTAAAGGTAAAGGTAAAGGTAAAGGGACCCCTGACCATTAGGTCCAGTTGTGGCCGACTCTGGGGTTGCAGCACTCATCTTGCTTTATTGGCTGAGGGAGCCGGCGTACAGCTTCTGGGTCATGTGGCCAGCATGACTAAGCCACTTCTGGCGAACTAGAGCAGCATACAGAAATGCTGTTTACCTTCCTACTTTGACGTGCTTTCGAACTGCTAGGTTGGCAGGAGCAGGGACCGAGCAGTGGGAGCTCACCCCATCGTGGGGATTCAAACTGTCGACCTTCTGATCGGCAAGTCCTAGGCTCTGTGGTTTAACCCACAGCACCACCCGTGTGGGACTTACCTCTCAGTAAACACACAAAGGATCAGTCAGGTCATAATGATAACAACTGAATGATACTCAATACAACCAACAGAAGCATGGCCCTCAAACAACAGGCTTGTTCCTTGAACTATGTGAATATTGTACAAGTACCAGGATGGTCTGAGGCAGTCTAAACGCAAAAGTAACTGATATGCATGCTGAGATTGGAAAAGTGACTGTCTCCATGAATTCCCACAGTGAATTCTCTGTTAACTCTCTAATGAATAGGCTGAATATCACTTGAATTAAAGGTAATTTTATGACGTCGCTCACGGATTACCTTCATACACCAAAATGGAAATTGGGAGCCTGCCGAACATGTTTTTCACAGCACCACAGGAGTTTGAATTATAAGTAACAAAACAACATGTAATATCAATCAAAAGTGATTCTACAAACATCTGGAGAAAGAAGCAGTGTGTGTGTGTGTGTGTGTGTGTGTGTGGTCTTACTCCGACTGCAAAAGTAAGAAATCAGAACCTAATGGAAGTATATCTAAGCAAGACTGCTGACTCGTAACAAACATGGGTATGATTTCATCTCATAAGAAGGCAACACTGGAAAACTTCTGGACTATGTGAAACACAGAATTATTCATAGAAAGATAAAGATATACTGTACTTCAGGCATATTTGCTAGAATTTAGGCAGCGTTGTTCTCACAGTCGTGGCAAACCTGTACCCGGGTTGTGCAACTTAAGACTGCATCTTAAAGGCTAGAATATTCCTCAGTATTACAAAATTCTGTGCACATCTGAATGTAGGTCTCTTGGAAAGGGCTAGGTTAGAACCAGGGGAAGTTTCTGAATCGAGTTTGGTCTTACTTCTGCCTTTATTCATTATGTGGCTCTAGCATTACTTCCTAATGCAGTAACATAGAAAGGAAATTATCAATTTGCAGCTCTTATGCATGGAACACTGCATTATTCATGGATAAGCCAAAAATTCTCTTTAGACTTCAGTTCAAAAATGGATTTTGTTGTTTCTACCATTTTTATTTTACCCAGCAATTTCCTTGAGTGTGGAAAGGAAGCATTTCCCTCTGTCTTAGCTGTTTTCAGAGCAATGAGAGGGAACATTATTCATTTCATTATGAAGCCAGTCCGATAAGGACATTTCTTCTTGATTTCACCCTAGGGACTGGTAGTTAAAACTTAATTGTTCATTTATTATGAATTAGCCATGTGGCATACGTGGTTCTCTTCTTCCACATTTTATCCTCACAACAACCCTGTGAGGTAGGTTAGGCTGAGAGGCAGTGACTGGCGCAGGGTCACCCAAGGAGTTTCATGGCAGCTGCCAGCTCCCAGGACTGCAAGGATCATTTTGTTGTTGTTTAGTCGTTTAGTCGTGTCCGACTCTTTGTGACCCCATGGATCATTAGTGCCAGTAAATTCAGCCAGATTTTACCTGAAAGTTAGTGAAAGACACACGCACAAGCACGCACACACGCACGTGCACACACACACACACACACACACCACAATTTGCTTCCTGGAAACAGGGTAATGACATTGGAGGGCCATTTTGGGTACCGTATTTTTTGCTCTATAACACGCACCCGACCATAACACGCACATAGTTTTTAGAGGAGGAAAACAAGAAAATAATATATTATAACGAAACAGTGGATGTATGATTTTTGTGGTTCATGCTGTGGCCACAGACATGTGATCTGACGGTGAGTTTGGGGCAGCCCAATGCAAAAATCCTGAGGATCCATGTGAATCCGTGCTTTGTAACCACGTTTTAGGTGGGGAGGGAAGGAAAAGCGCTCAAGGGACAAGGAGCACGCGTGGGGTGTGTAGAGAAGGATGCTGCTAATAATGCAGAAGAGGGGTATAAGCGGAGAAGGCTCCTCTCCTCCTGCTTTGCTCCTTTAAAGCAAGCAGGCTCTCTGTCCCTCTCTCCTCCCCACTCAGCAGCTCTTCTCCTGCTTTGCTGTTTCAAAGCGAGCCACAGAGGAGGGAAGAGGAACCATGGATCCTCTGCTCACGACTGCAGCAGATCCCCCCGCCATCCGTAGGCATTCGCTCCATAACACGCACAGACATTTCCCCTTACTTTCTAGGAGGAAAAAAGTGAGTGTTATGGTGCAAAAAATACGGGTAAGTCCTAAAATGTTTTGGGAAATCCTAAACTGACTTGACCATCTCACAAAAGGTCTGGGAATACTAATCCTTCAGTGAGTGCAAAACTAAGGATTAGTGACCGAATAAAAGACCACTGGGAGCCCTCTTTAAACTTGCCTGTGTTTTCTAGCAGGAATGTGAGACATCAATAATAAAGTATAAAAATGCAAGTTGCTTGTGAAACATGTGCCATTCTTCTGGAGACAAGAAAAAAACCTGTGCATCTCAATTAAGAATGGGCTGGATTTTTCTGAGTCTTTGTGGGGGATTTCTCAGGGAAAATCTGAAATTCAAAATAACTACATTTCCCAGATACCTCTCCCCTCACAGAGCTACAAATCCCAGCACCCTTAACAACCTACATGTTCCATGATTATTTGGGGCAGGGGGAAAGGGGAGATGAAGTGATGTGCTTTAAATGTATGGTGTGCGCACAGCTAAGAAACGAAGACCCCATCTGCACTACACATTTAATGCAGGCGCATCCCACTTTAGCCAGCCATTGCTTCTCCAAATGTGTGCTCAGCCATAGGAAAACAAATAGGACACAGGTGGTGCTGTGGTCTAAACCATTGAGCCTCTTGGGTTTGCCAATCTGGAGGTTGGTGGTTCAAATCCCCGCGACGGGGTGAGCTCCCATTGCTCTGTCCCAGCTCCTGCCCATCTAGCAGTTTGAAAGCACGCCAGTGCAAGTAGATAAATAGGTACTGCTGTACAGTGGTGCCTTGGGTTAAGAACTTAATTCGTTCCGGAGGTCCGTTCTTAACCTGAAACTGTTCTTAACCTGAGGTACCACTTTAGCCGATGGGGCCTCCCGCTGCTGCCGCACCGCCAGCTCGTGATTTCTGTTCTCATCCTGAAGCAATGTTCTTAACCCAAGGTACTATTTCTGGGTTAGCGGAGTCTGTAACCTGAAGCGTCTGTAACCCGAGGTACCACTGTAGTGGGAAGGTAAATGGCATTTCCGTGTGCTCTGGCTTCCATCACAATGTTCCATTGCACCACAAGCAATTTAGCCATGCTGGCCACATGACCCGGAAAGCTGTCTGTGGACAAATGCCGGCTCTCTCGGCCTGAAAAGCAAGATGAGCACCGCAACCCCATAGTTGCCTTTGACTGGACTTAACCGCCCAGGGGTCCTTTACCTTTTTTATAGGCTTAAGCTGCAGAAAGGTACTGGAGCAAGGGGGGTTGGGGGTGGAGAGAGAAGGATTTGCCCACAAAGGAATGAGTAAATGAGCTTAGAAATTAGATGAATGTAGTTTTCTCAGCTAGACCAGTCTTAAGTGCACCAGGTAAATTGCTCAACGACACACCCACCTCTTTTTCCTCCTTGGAGCTCAAGAGTTCTGAGGTGTTAAATAGCTCTTGCTCCAGGCTGCCTTCCCACAGTCCATTATGCGCTTGCAGCCTGAGGGGGAGGCCGGGTTGGAAGCGGTGCATAATACATACTTTAAAGTGAAAGGCATAAATAATACATATGGTGTAGCTATTTGCGACCTTATAATGGCTTCGGTCTTTGACTACAATGTGGAACTACTGCCAGGAAATTGTGTCAGAGAGTGGATGGGAGCTAAGTGATACCCCCGCGGAGGAATAAATGTTTTGTGACAGGGAGGAGCTAATGAAACCCGAACCTCCTGAGTCCTTGCGCTTCCCCTCCCCAAAACATTTTAATTTTAAGGCTGTAAAGTGCAATGAATGTTCACAATTGGGACCTGCAGCCAAGAAAGAAGAAGCTGGTAATAAAATGCGAGTGATAAAGGTTCAGACATTTCTGGCTGGTAAAGAAAACTGTGAGGAAGCACAGATCCACGTGCATGAGTGTGTTATACAAAAAAACACCATAAAAACATTGAGCAGAGATATTCACGATAAACAAATATATAAAGATATATAAAGTGATTTGTGACCAAAGTGTGACACTCTCATTCAGATGCGTGTTTATTTTTTGGTGACGAACAAAACCAATAATTAAATGTTTAAATCAAAAAGTTTTCCGTTTCTGTCTTTTCCTGCTGCTCTGATTACCACAGCATAATATAAGAGTAGCTGAAGAAAGAGGAAGCAATAATGTGTTGTGGGTCACTGGAATAAACATATTGTTGTTGTTTAGTCGTTTAGTCGTATCCAACTCTTCATGACCCCATGGACCAGAGCACGCCAGGCACTCCTGTCTTCCACTGCCTCCCGCAGTTTGGTCAAACTCATGCTGGTAGCTTCTAGAATACTGTCCAACCATCTCGTCCTCTGTCGTCCCCTTCTCCTTGTGCCCTCCATCTTTCCCAACATCAGGGTCTTCTCTTCTCATGAGGTGGCCAAAATATTGGAGCCTCAGCTTCACGATCTGTCCTTCTAGTGAGCACTCAGGGCTGATTTCCTTAAGAATGGAGAGGTTTGATCTTCTTGCAGTCCATGGGACTCGCCAGTGTCTCCTCCCGCACCAGAATTCAAAAGCATCAATTCTTCAGCGATCAGCCTTCTTTATGGTCCAGCTCTCCCTTCTATACATCACTACTGGAATAAACATATAGTTTTAATGATTAGCTGCATTCATTCTTCTAGGATCCAGAGCAAACTTCTCTGAAATGCTGTTTGAATGCTTTAAAAATAATCCTCTCTCTGAATAATATTTTCACAGTAAATCACTTAATTTTTTTTAATGGCTCTTGTGTGTTCATGTGCACATGCAGACACAGGCCAGTTATTAAAAACATAGTTAAAAAAATACCCCCCCATATATGACAATCTTTTACAACTGATGTATCCATGTAAGATTATATCAGGCTGGCATAGATGTAGCAGTTAATGAACTGGACTAAAAACCCCCCACCTGTATTAGGCTGTTGTTGACAGGCTCAGCTCTGAACATTGTATAAGGTTGTTGTTAACAAGCTGGGCTCTGAGGACCGCTATAATAATCTGAACTCCTGTAGGAGGAAAAAAGTGAGCTCTAGTTTCTCATTCAAACATGTGACGGTTGCAGTATTCAGTGTATGAAAGTAGAAAAACTTGTATCGGAGAAATGGCAGACCCAAATCCACATGATTATACCTGGGGGACTGTGCTTTTTCTCTCATAAAAGTTTGGAAATCAGTTTCTGAATGCTTGTGCTACAGGAGTTCTTACATTTAATTCCTAACCTTCTTTTGCACTTTACTATTTATACCCTAATTGGTCCATTAGGACAAAACTGTACATTACATGCTGCCAAGCAGATCTTTTCTTTGAATACCTGTCTGCTGAGGTGAGCATTTCATGCATCTGATGAAGTGGACTCTAGTCCACACACACACACACACACAAACCGATCTCATAATAAAATGTGCTTGTCTTTAAGGTGCCACACAGGCATATTTCTTCTTCCTGGCCAGATCTATTTCCCAAGCCATTTTGAAACAACTATTTTATGTTTCCTTGTTTTATTCCTCTGATATCCCACCGGTCCTCCAGGAAACTCAAGACAGAATACAGTGGTAACTTGGCTCTCAAACGCCTTGGTACTTAAACACCTTGGAACCCAAACACTGCAAACCCGGAAGTAGGTATTCTGGTTTGTGAACTTTTTTTGGAAGCCGAACGCGCTTCGTTTTGAGTGTTGTGTTTCTGATTTGAGTGCCACGCTTCTGTTTTGAGTGTTATGCTGAGGTCTGTCTGTTTTTGCTATTTATTTTGCGTTTTCATTTTTGCGGCTCTTTTTTGTGTGTGGCTGTGTGGAACCCAGTTCAGCTACCGATTGATTGATTGATTGTGTTACTGCAGTACATTGTTTATTGCTTCATTTTATGGATCAATGGTCTCATTAGATAGTAAAATTCATGTTAAATTGCTGTTATAGGGGTTGTTTTTAAAAGTCTGGGACAGATTAATCCATTTTGTATTACTTACTATGGGAAAGCACACCTTGGTATTGGAACACTTTGGTTTTGAAACGGACTTCCGGAACAGATTAAGTTTGAGAGCCAAGGTACCACTGTACATATAATAATAATAATAATTTATTATTTATACCCCGCCCACTCTGGGTGGCTTCCAACAAAATATTAAAATACAATTTTCTGTTAAACATTAAAAACTTCCCTAAACAGGGCTGCCTTCAGATGTCTTCTAAAAGTCTGGTAGGTGTTTTTCTCTTTGACATCTGGTGGGAGGGCGTTCCACAGGCCGGGTGCCACTACTGAGAAGGCCCACTGCCTGGTTCCTGTAACTTGGTTTCTTGCAGCGAGGGAACCGCCAGAAGGCCCTCAGCACTGGACCTCAGTGCCCGGGCAGAATGATGGGGGTGGAGACGCTCCTTCAGGTATACTGGACCAAGGCCGTTTAGGGCTTTAAAGGTCAGCACCAACACTTTGAATTGTGCTTGGAAACGTACTGGGAGCCAATGTAGGTTTTTCAAGACCGGTGTTATGTAGTCTTGGTGGCCGCTCCCAGTCACCAGTCTAGCTGCCGCATTATGGATTAGTTGTAGTTTCCAGGTCACTTTCAAAGGTAGCCCAACACAGAGCGCATTGCAATAGTCCAAGCGAGAGATAACTAGAGCATGCACCAGTCTGGCAAGACAGTCTGCAGGCAGATAGGCTCTCAGCCTGCATACCAGATGGAGCTGGTAAACAGCTGCCCTGGACACAGAATTGACCTGCGCCTCCATGGACAGCTGTGTGTCCAAAATGACTCCCAGGCTGCACACCTGGTCCTTCAGGGGCACAGTTACCCCATTCAGGACCAGGGAGTACTCCACACCTTCCTGCCTCCTGTTCCCCCCAAAACAGTACTTCTGTCTTGTCAGGATTCAACCTCAATCTGTTGGCCGCCATCCATCCTCCAACCGCCTGCAGACACTCACACAGGACCTTCACCGCCTTCACTGGTTCTGATTTGAAAGAGAGGTAGAGCTGGGTATCATCCGCATACTGATGAACACCCAGCCCAAACCCCCTGATGATCTCTCCCAGCGGCTGCATGTAGATGTTGAAAAGCATGGGGGAGAGGACAGAACCCTGAGAGCCCAGGGGTCTGAACACTCATCCCCCACCACCACTTTCTGAACACGGCCCAGGAGGAAGGAGCAGAACCACTGTATAACAGTGCCCCCAGCTCCCAGCCCCTCTAGACGGTCCAGAAGGATGTTATGGTCGATAGTGACAATCCAGCAGAACTAGGAAACAGCTCTCACCTTCATCCCTAGCCCACCGGAGATCATCAACCAGTGCACCCAAGGCTGTTTCAGTCCCATGACGAGGCCTGAATCCTGACTGGAAGGGATCCAAATGGTCCACTTCTTCCAGGCGTGACTGGAGTTGTTCAGCAACCGCTCGCTCTATCACCTTGCCCAAGAATGGAAGATTTGAGACTGGGCAATAGTTGGCCATATTGGCCGCATCTAAAGATGGTTTTTTAAGAAGAGGTTTGATAACCGCCTCTTTCAGCAGGTCTGGGAAGTCTCCCTCACAGAGAGAAGCATTCACCATCCTGCAAAGCCCATCACCCAGCCCTTCCCTGTTACCTTTTATAAGCCAGGATTGGCAAGGATCAAGGGAACAGGTGGTTGGTTTCAGCCTGTCCACATCCTCAGAGGTAATAGATTGGAATTGATCCCATGCAACATGGTTCTCTGCTGTTTTATCCTCCTATCACTCAGCCAGGCTGAGAAATACTGATTGTCCTGACAGTGAAATCTTCTCCCTCGGGAGGTTTTTAAGCAGAGGTTGGATGGCCATCTGTCATGGATACTTTAGCTGAGATTCCTACATTGCAGGGGGAGTTTTATACTGGACCTTTTAATTTTCTTTTTTAGAGGAACTATGGCACTGTTTTTCCACAGACACTGAATTGCCAGTAGTCCGTGATTTAGGATAACTAATGCATATTCACTTCTTAGCTCCCCTGCCTATGACTTTCATGTCCTATTGTCTTTATTAGCTAGCATGTTTCATCTTGTTTATGTCCTCCCCAATTCAAAATGTATCAGGAGACATTGCATTCACTCCTGTGGAGCTTGGCTTCCTGTCTTTAGCAACGTTTGTTGCCCAAGATAGTGCTGCTCATCAATTCATTAGAGTTTTTGCTTGACACAAAGTAATATTTTACATAACTACCGCTGATGAATAAACAATTTTTTTGGTATTAAATTTCCTTGCCTTCATCATGAGCAGTTAATTGGCACCTCAGAGAGAAACAGCATAAGGAGTTTTTGCTAACTGAAACATTATATACAAATACTGCAGTTGAGTTTCAGCATATTAGATGAGTCATGTCGAAAATCAGGAAGCTGATATGCATGCAGGATCATGTCCACTGATCCACCTAGATCAGGTTTTTTCCCATTCCAAGGGTCACAGGCGAGTTAATAGTGATTATTTGTTCTCAAAAAAAGTCTGCATAATAAGTTAATGGTAGTGGATAAAGACTAGAGACACATACTTAGAGTGGGTTTAGACTCCCACTCCAACCATGTAGCTCAATGGGTAACCTTCAGACATAGAATTATAGAATTGTAGAGATGGAAGGGACCTCAAGGGTCATCTAGTCCAACCCCCTGCAATGCGGGACTCCTGCCCACCTCTATCCCTGGGTGGGCTCAAACCACCAACCTTTGGGTGAACACACTGATCCATTGAGCTGCAAAGGTATTTCATGCTAAGTGTGTTTAGGAATTGGGCCCCACTGAACCTAAATGGACTTACCATTTGATTTGATTCCCTCCCTCTCTTTCTTTTTTCTTTTCCTTCTCCTCCTATGATGAGGCTACATTTTAATATTTTAATGTTTCAATATTTTAATGTTGTATTTTAATTTTGTTTTTAAGTTGTAATCATTCAACTTGTTTTTATTATTGCTTGTTAGCCGCTCTGAGCCCGGCCTTGGCTGGGGAGGGCGGGTTATAAATAAAAATTATTATTATTATTATTATTATTATTATTATTTACCTCTGAGTAGACGTGTATAACATAGGATTGGAAAGTTAACCTTTGGCAGCAAACACAACAAAGATGGCAACTCCCCTGAAATGTTTCACACAATGCAGAACTAAGTAATCTGTGGAGCTAGCTTGTACTAATGAAGGACTGCTACACAATTTTCAAAACAAGGCATTTCTTGGTAACATTGGCCCTGGTACTCAAGTGAGTGGGGGTGAAGGCACATTCATGCAGGAAGCAGCTTGCAATGCTGTCTTTCTGTGGGCACAGGATTCTTACCACATGCTAAGTATGGTTCTCTTGCCCTTTGCTAGGTTTTGTAGCTGCTTACTTCGGCCATCTTGCTTTCTAATGTCTGGATTTAAAACAGAGTAATAAAAATGCAGATGAGCTTCTTGAATAGAGGCCTGTGACAGTGAGACTAATGGACTTTGGGGTATGTTATAAACTCTTCCTTCTGGTAACGCTAACATCAAATGATGGAAAGGGGAGCTTTTTGAATGCAGCAGACATTCTGTTCATTATCATGAGCTGCTATATGAAATAGACTGAGTATCTTATTTATCGGCATATAAAAGGGGTCTGAGAAATTCCCAGAAATGGGCAGTTATGGCAGGATTAACCAACAATTCCTTTTCTAATAGGGAGACTAAAGCACTTGAGGTATTTTGGTTTAGAAGAAAGATAAACGAGGGTTCATCTGCGCTTTTGTTTGTCTCGTGATTTCAAGTCATGGGCTCTAAGAGGTTTTCCTTTTGTCCTGCTACTTTCTCTGGGAAAACCCACTGTTTACTGTCAAATTGGAATCAGGCTTTCGGAGGTGTGGCTTACACCATAGTGGGACATGAAATAGAGATATTAAACGAAAAATGGTGTGGCGAGGGGGAAAGATAGGCTTTTATTCAGTGCTAGTACCACACAGTATACAAACTGAAATTAATTGACAGGACTAAGGGTGGCTTTAAAGGAGAATTTCACCAACTGGAGGCAGAAATGATGGGAAAGGAGAGAGAGGAAGAGTTCTCTTGTGCTCAGATCTGGCTTGTGGATTTCCCCCAGGCATCTGGGTGGCCACTGCAAGAACAGGATGCAGGACTAGGTGGGCCACTGGCCTGATCCAGCAAGCTCTTATTGTGTTCTTATTTACGGTTACGTCCATGCCATACATTTCAAAAACAGAAGTTTTGAACATAGCTCAGAATCTCACACTTTGCATGCAGAAGGATCAAAGTTCAGTCCCTGGCATCTTTGGGTGAAAGGAAAGTAGGAGGTCAGGTGAAAGACCTTGCCAGATACCCAGGTCTGGGTGCCAAAGACCGACCAGATTTGGAAGCAGTGGTGAGTCTGACCCTGGGGGCCTGGATGGCTCAGTTGATTGGAGTGTGGTGCTGAAAATGCCAAGGTTGCAGGTTTGATCCCCATATGGGGCAGCTGCCCATTCCTGCATTGCAGGGGGTGGGATGAGATGATTCCCAGAGTCCCTTCTAACTCTACAATTCTGTGATTCTATGACCCAGTAAGGCAGCCATGCTGTCCTTTAGCTCATTATCAATACTAGAGACATGAGAAATCCCACTGAGATATTTCATTAGGCTTATAAGTCTCTCTTGGCTTCCCTTTCAATGACTCTGATATTTCACCTGAGCAGGAGCCTCCAAATTCTCTCTGAACTTCAGCTGAGGCAGAATTGTGATGCCAGCTTTAATATGCATACTTGGTGGCTCACAGTGTTTCTGATTTCTTAGCTACTGCCACCTCTGCACAAGAAAGCTGAATACACATTCATTTTGCACCACGCACCCCAGTGCAATGTGTGTTAAAAATATATATATATGAAAGAGCTGAACTGAAATTATCTCATTTGCTCAGTTTTTACTTTTTTTCCTTCCATGTGCCCTCTTCGCAATATTTGGGGTGGGGTCGGAAGGACAGTCATTTCCAATTCTCTTTCATAGGAAACACTTAAATCACTTCTTTTGAAGATACAAACATTAGGAGCGGGGTGGGGGGAGAGAGAAAACCCATAATCCAGAAATTTCCCACAGTAAATGTACATCTGGATTAAATTGGGAAGGGTAGAGATATGGAATGTGTGGATGCTGGAAATAGTGGCATACAACAGCAGCATCAGTCCCATGATAAACACTCTTCTGGAAGCACGTTTGGTTTCTAAAACTTCCACCACCCTCAGCCATTTAACAGTCTTCCACTCCCATGATTTGTGTTGTTGGTAAAAGCATTTGCAATTCACTCTTCATCCCTATCAGGGGTTGGTGCTATATGGGGCTTTATAAAATAACCAACCATGCAATAAAACAATATCAAACTCCCAAACACACCAACAAGATAAACTGTGAAACAATTCTACCCTTACATGCAATGCAATTCTGTTTATCTCTCTTCCTTCCAAGCTACCTTTTCTCCGTGACTTAACCTCTTAGTCCTCCAGACCTCTGAAAAGCATGCCTGTTCTTCCCATTACCATTTTTTCTCACATTCCCTTGTGCTGAATTTTCAATTGTAGGCACATCAGGGCAACCGCTTGACATTTTGCTTGTTATTCTGTAAGGCAATGGTCACCCCAATGGTGTTCACATAAGTGAATATAAATCATCATTGGGACACAACAGCATAACCGATTTGGAAAGGCGAGTTGAGATAATGCGTCGCTGGATCTAGGAAGCTACATTGCCCACACAAGGACTTCCCAAGTTCAGAAACAAGGCTATAAATAGGGTAATTATTAAATGGAGGTTTATTTGTTTATTTAGGTAGGCTATGTTTAGACCACCTTATCCTAGGATCTCTGGGCAGACCACAAAGAAAATCAATAAAATGATGAAGTCTTCATTTAAAAAACATATTCCAAAGAAAATGCAATTAAAAACAACATATCTGCAGTATCAAATAACAAAGGCCTGGAGAACAAAGGCATCTGAATTTCAGTGATGAATTTGCCTTCTATGTGTCCCACCATAGAAAATGTCTATCCATGTGGCACTGCCAAGCATACAGTTCCCAGTGATGGTACAGTAAGGAGAACTTCCTCAGAAGATCTCAACTCATGGGCAGGAACATAGAGAGAGGGGCTCTCCTTCAAGTATAGAGGTCCTAAGTCATTTGGGGCTGAATATGTTATTGTAAAAGGCTGGATTAGAGTCACTGGGCTACCTCTGCTGGAGGGAGTGGTTGAGGCAATTTTCACAATTTCCTGTGCCCTTGAATACTGCTCTGCCATGTTGGGGCACCCTCTGGGAAAATGTAACAGTCAGTGTAGGAAGCAGGAGAGGGAATGGGCAAAACTGGACCACCAACTCCTTCTTCCAGTGGGAGACTTAGTTGGATCTCAATCCTTTCTGTCAGTAGGAATATAGGAAGCTGCCTTTTACTGAGTCAGAACATTGGTCCACCCAGCTCAGTACTGTCTACATTGACTAGCAGAGGTTCTCCAGGATTTGGGGCAAGAGCCTCTCCCAGTCCTACCTGGAGAGGCCAGGGATTGAACCCTGGACCTTCTACTTGCAAGGCAGATGCCCTGCCACTGAGCTATGGCCCTTTCTTAAGCAGAATGAGCTATTCCATCTGGATTAGAGAGGGATGAATCTGTTACATGTCTCATTTTACCAAAGCTGAGTTCAGCTCGCCCACATCCAGGTGTGAAGTTGTCTTTTAAAAGCCTGCACACACAAAACTATGCATTTCTCATCCATTTGTAATTTTGCATGCAATTTGCCTACTGTATGCATTTTGTGAGTCATTTTCCATCATAGAATGCCATTTTGTACATTATTTCCACTAATAGGTGCATTTTTGTGCACCATTTTGACTGGAAAACTGTGTCACAAAATTCAGTTCACTTACTGGCTTAGGAAGCATACACTTCTCCCCCATCCTCACCTAGAAAATGCTCTAAATTAGAGTGATGTGAATCTTTATCCTTTCTGTACCGTGATGGAGAGGGAAACCATCAGATCCCGACCGCACGTACAAAGTCACCCTGCAGCTTCCAGCAGAACTGGCGCTGGATCTTCTTATGCCATTGCTACTTTATGCATGGCTTTTGCGTTGAGATGTGCACGAAGTGTTTGCAAAGATGAAAAACTCTCATTTCCCATTTGGCAGCTCTAACTGCCAAGTTCACCTACCTCTCTAAACGGCAGAAATTAGCAAAGCTATTTGTTTGTGTGTTTGCCCAGCATTGAGGAGAATACCAAGTAGGACTAGCATCATCAGGGAAACATAACGTCTCATTATTTTGTGTGCCTGTTATAACTCTCTTAATATAAATATACCTCTTTGACATGTGTTTATTTATTTGTTTAGCTGCTTGTTGTTGTTTTTAATTAACATCTATAACACAAAAGTTATTTCTTACTGGTACTAATGTTTTGTTAGCTAAAATTATGAGGAACTAGTAATCATAACTCGCCTCATAACTCCTGAGGGGCATAGTTCAATTATGTGCCTGATAAGTGGCTGCATTATCACTTGTTGACTTGGATGTATTTAAAGGAGGATGGGGGGGATCATGGAGGATAAAGCTATCAATGGCTACTAGCCATTAATCAGGATGCAGGTGGGACTGTGATCTAAACCACTGAGCCTCTTGGGCTTGCTGACTGGAAGGTCGGCTGTTCGAATCCCCGCGATGGGGTGAGCTCCTGTTGCTTCTTGCCAACCTAGCAGTTTGAAAGCACGCCAGTGCAAATAGATAAATAGGTACAGCTGTGGCGGGAAGGTAAACAGTGTTTCCGTGTGTTCTGGTTTCCGTCACGGTGTTCCATTGCACCAGAAGTGGTTTAGCCATGCTGGCCACATGACCTGGAAAGCTGTCTGTGGACAAACGTCAGCTCCCTTGGCCTGAAAGTGAGATGAGCACCGCAACCCCATAGTCACCTTCGACTGGGGTCCTTTACCTTACCTTACTAGCCATGATGACTGGGTTCTGCCCCCACTCTCAGAGGCACTCTGGATACAAGTTGCTGAGTATTGCAGTTGGGAAGAACGCTTTTGCTAGCTTTCCATGGGTATCTGGTTGGCCACTGCAAGAACAGGATGCTCGGCTAGATGAGCCATTGACCTGATCCAAAAAGGCTCTCCTGGTGGTCTTATGCCCCAGGTGGCTGCCAAAGGTAGCCCTTTCAAAGAGGCTTTGCTTCAACAACAACGGATCTCAATAGCCTTTTTAACTCAGTGCAGAAACCTTGGTTAACCAACTCCTTGAGCTCAGAAAGGGTGATGAGGTTTCAGGAGGAAGGTAAGGGAAAGCCGTGCTACAAATTAAGGGGGTTTAGTAGCAGAAGGAAAGGGAACAGGTGAGAAGGGGAGCAAGTCTGCAGTGATGAGTAAAGCAAGGGTGACAGAACTGCAGCTGTGTAATATAATCTGTGGCCTGAGGGACATGAAGTTGTGAGCCATATGTGAGCCATATGAAGGCTGTTTCCCTGGTGGGCCTTGCCCAGATCATGTGATGATTGTTCATACCAGGGCCAATTGTCCCTGTGAAGCAGGGTGTGTGTCTCTCTCTCTCTGTGTGTGTGTGTGTGTACAGCAGTGGTGCAACTCAGATGACTCACCATCGGCACCTGCTGATGACTCACGCCATCCGCACCTGCTGATGATGTCACTGCTCAGATAGGGAATAGAGAGCCCCGCCATAATGGATTTGTTTTTTTATGGTCGCTATCTACATTAGTAGCAAATAAACTGGACCTGAACAGTGTGGCCTGGACTAATGAAGGAGTCACACCTGGTCAAGGGCAACATCTGTAAAGGTCTTGCTGCAATATTCAGTCCCTGATTTTTGTCATCACTGCTGTCACAGGTAGGGCTGTTCATAGAGCCAGATGCAGCAGCAAATGTGAATTTAACTTTGGTTTCTACACACACTCTTCCATCCTCCATCCAGGCAAACAAGAGGCATTGGTAGAGTTCACAGACTCATGGCTCCCATGCAAAAACACTCAGGGAAGGTGCAGAGCAGGTGAGGGATGTGCATGCCTGAGTGAGCCCCAGGAGCCAGGCAGAGAGGCCTGTCATTTGGCCCTGAGTCTGAAGTTCCCAACCCCTGATCTAGAACTGATGTTCCCATTGAAATGGAAATCTGAGTGCACAGGGTGGGTTTCCTTGTGACATTAGGAATGAATGGAACGGACACACACACACACACCCCGCCACCACCACTTTTCTTGCTCAGCGCAAGCCTTTTCGTGAAGTACTAGAGCGTGGAAAGCTGGCTGAGAGCCAGCCACTCCCCCTGACTGCTCTTATCTAAGAAACGCACAAACCTTCTAAGCGAGGGTTGTGTTCAAAGAGAGGCCTGGCTGCTATTTGAAGGCCTCTGGGGATTTATGTGGTTCCACCCATACGATCAGCCTAGAGAAACTGGTGTTTAAGTCTATTAATTCTCACCTCTATCCACAATCCTTGCATTGACTTTGAGTTTGTGTAAGAGATGGAGTAAACTGAAAGGTATCAAGCAGCTCAATGCAATTGCACTACTGTCTTGTAGAGTGATTATATTGTTTTGTAATACTGCATTTAGGGATGTGCTAGATAGTGTCCACATGTGGAATGCTAGGCACATCTGAATAACAACAAAAATCCCTCTTTGAATCATACGTCAGCTGCCTGGGATAATCTGCTCATGTATATTTATGGGAAAGGTCCATAGCTCAGGAGCGGAGCATCTGCTATGCATGCAGGAGGTCCCAGGTTCAAATTCCTGGCCTCTCTCGGCAGGGCTGGGACTGTCCCCTGCCTGAACCCTTGGAGATCGGCTGCCAGTCAATGTAGACAAAATTAAGAAAGATGAATCAATGGTCTAGCTTAGTATTAGGCAGAGTCCTATGCTCCTGTATCATCAGCTATTGAGCATGCAGAGTTATCAATTCAAATAATGAAAATGGATATCCTTTCCCACTCTGGTTCTCTAACACTTAGTGTGATATATTTTTCCCCGTTGCAGATTGTATTCCGGAAGATTAGTGACGTCAAGCGAGAAGAAGAAGAGAGGATGAAAAGGAAGAACGAAGCCCCTTTAGTCTTGCCACCTGACCATCCAGTCCGTCGGCTTTTTCAAAGATTTAGGCAGCAGAAGGAGGCCCGGTTGGCTGCAGAAAGAGGCCGAGACGACTTGGATGTGGAGAAAGGCAACATTCTGGGAGACCACCCTTCGCGCACTGTGGTTAAAGCTAGCATCGTCACCGTCAGGGAAAGCCCCGCAACGCCAATCACCTACCAGTCTGCTTCAACATCCGGGGTATCCGACCAGGCCAAGCTTCAAGCCCCGGCCTCAGACTACATAGGGGCGAAGGTGGCAGGAGACTTTCCGAAGCGCAAAGGTTGGGCAAAGTTCAAAGATGCCTGCGCGAAGGGAGAAGACTGGAACAAAGTATCCAAGGCAGAATCCATGGAGACGCTGCCGGAGAGGACGAAAGTGGTGGGGGAAGCCACTCTGAAGAAGACTGACTCTTGCGACAGTGGCATCACGAAAAGCGACCTGCGCTTGGACAACGTGGGGGAGACGAGGAGTCCTCAGGACCGAAGTCCCGTCCTGGCAGAAGTCAAGCACTCGTTTTACCCCATCCCCGAACAGACTCTTCAGGCCACGATGCTGGAAGTGAAGCATGAGCTGAAGGAGGACATCAAAGCTTTAAACACAAAAATAACGAACATAGAAAAACAGCTTGCTGAGATACTAAGGATATTAGCCTCTAGAAGAAGCTCGCAATCACCACAGGAGTTGTACGAAATATCAAGGCCACAGTCTCCAGAATCAGAAAAAGACCTTTTTGGAGCAAGCTGAGGTGGTTCTTTTAAGCAGACGTCAACTGGATACCCCCTGCAAACACAACAAAACACCCACTTCAACATGTTTTAAGTGAAACATTTAATCTTTTCTTGATGAACTCCATTGAGGGGCCAATCCGTTAACCATGTTCTCCCCTCTCTCTAAATGGTATAGTAACAGGAATTGCAACCTCATGTCGAGATGGCAGCTGACTCTGAAGTCTTTTTGACAGCAAGGGTATAGTTTATAATGTTTATTTTCCCCCTCCTTCTTCGTCAGTGCATCCTTTACCCCTCAAACTGACTTTTGTTATATATATAAAAAAGAAAGAAAAAAGACATTAATAGAAAACTAAGTCATATGTTAAGCCCAGTTCATATACTTACCTGGCTGTTGGAACTTTTTTACATGGTGTTTATTCCTGGGCAAATTCTCCCTCCATATGTCAAATAGTATCTGACACAGGGGCTTCACGTGTGAATGAACAAGCAAAGGCCCCCTTTTGAAGGGGAAGAATCATGTCAATCACACATTCACATGAATGAACCTGCATGTTAACATTACACTGACTGCATTCATGCCATACATTGAAAACACTATGAAGCTTTGAAGAGTTATGACTTCCCCCAAATAATTCTGGGGGTAAGGGTGCCTGAGAGTTTTCAGAGACCCTTATTTCCTTCACAGAACTGCAATTCTCAGAGGGGTTTAGCCAGCAATCCCTTTTCACAGGTAATACAGGGAACTGTAGTTCTGTTAGGGGGCTCGTAACAGATCTTAACAAACAGTTCCCAGGATCCTTTGGGGGAAAGCCATGACTGCTTAAAGCCGTCTCATAGTGCTTTCAATGTGTGGTGTGTTTGTGGTCCATATGTGTGTGTGGTGGTGTGGAAATCAGGGAGAGAAAGAGTTCCAACACTTTTATTACAAGAAGACCCACAACCGTAGGAAACACTTTAGGTTTCCACAGCCTGGTGCCCTCCAGGTGTCTTGGACTACAACTCCCGTCAGCCCCAGCCAGCAACATTGTACTGACTGGGGCTCATGGGAGTTGTAGTCCAAAATATCTGGAGGGCACCAGAGTACAGAAAGTGGAAGTACATGAACTGGGCTCCTTTCAAGCTTTGGAACTTGAACATGACTTTACATTGCCAGCTTGCTGAGTAAGATCTCATCATTGTGAAATTGTTTAGCAAGTCCCCTTGCCTTTCTCCTTTTATGTCTGTATAGCCTTTATTGATCATGTGAAATGGCAAGGTTTCACATGGTGGTGATAATGAGGTGGTCCAGAAAAGGGAGCAAAAGGTGGACTTCCTTATCAAAGTATGCAGTGTGTATTTTCACATATGATTCGTAGGTGCCATAATTTATTGCCACCTGGTGGTAGAAAAACCTCAGATTTGGGTTGATATCATCTAATGGCAAAGAAACATGAAACTGCAAGGTGGAGTATCCCTGCCATCAAAAATATTTGGAGTTTTTTTAAAAAGAGGCCTTCCACATTAACGTGTGTTCGTGATTTTATAAACAAACTCCTGCCCCCACCCCAACGAAAAATTTATATTTTCTGCTCATGACATTGTTTTGAACTCTCCACTTTGCCTTTTGAGTTCCCTTTAAACAAGATATATGCCAAAGGATGTGGAACTATGTATACATTAAGACCAATGATGCACACCAACCATTTTGATGTATTTTCTCATTGTAATTGTCCCTGGTACCTTAGGGAGATAGATTGTGCTGTTCTGTCTCTTATCTCATATTCTAAGCTAATGTTGTCTCCCTTGAAATGTATTTGTCTTGAGGAAGACTAACTAGGGCACCTGTAGAAGTAAAAGCAAGTGGGGAAAGAAATTGCTTGTATTAAGGAAAACTCTATTGTACCAAAGGATGCTGCACCAAGGAGACAGGGATAATTGCTTAACAGAGAAAGACTGTGTTGCTAGTGGGCTAGTAGACTTGGGGAACCCTCCACAATCCTTGGCCATTGGCTATAATTGCTAGGGCTGATGGGAGCTGTAGTTCAGTCACATCAGAGTGGGGAAGTGGTACCACGTCCTCATGATCACAACTGCCATGGAAGAATAATGCTGCAAAGTGCTGAATCTAAACTGACCTGCAGTTTAACATTCAGAGATATATTGTTTGGATTATTTTTAATTGAAAGAGCTGTTCATCAGTGATGCAGACTTCCTTTCCAAGATGTGGACCGGATCCTGAGAACTGTGGATGGTGCCCAGCATATAGAAATCAAATTAGTCCCAACAAGTTACTTACATCCACTGATTCCAATGAGTTTGCTCTGAGTATTAGTCTCTGTCTGCACTACCCATTTAAAGCGCTTTGATACCACTTTACAGAGCCGTGGCTTTCCCCAAAATAATGCTGGGAAGTAAAGTTTGTTAAGGGCATTGAGAGTTCCCCTCACAGAGCTACAATTTTCAGAGTGGCTTAACAATCAGTCACAGGGAACTGTGGGCACTTTGGCTCTGTGGGGGAAACAGAGATTCTGCTAACAACTCTTAGCACATTTAACCAACTACAGTTCCCAGGATTCTTTGGGTTAGGCCATGATTGTTTAAAGTGATATGATACTGCTTTAAAGGTAGAGTGCAGGTGGGGTCAGTGCAGTGAGTCAGACTACACTCTCTGTGCTCAACTCCCTTTCCCACAGTAGCACCTCCCTGTGCCATTTACCAGATTTTGTGCCCCCTTCAAAAGCACAGCAGTATTGCAGATATCCTCGAGTGCAATGCTGCCTCTGAGGAATAGCAGCAGGAGAATCTGCTGGGGCTTAAAAAGAAAAAAGTCCTGCGCACCAAAACGGGTGCTTTGAATCCCAGCCGCGGTCTTTGCATATGGTTTTGATTGCCGTTAAACTGCAGGGATGCAGAGAGAGCATTTGCTCTCATCTTCATAATTATTAGGGACAAAAATAGAAAGCGATTCCAATAATACACAGTACATAAAGCTCAGCAGTTAGTAACTCTGCTGCAGTGCTGAGAAGCAGCTCTGGAGGACGTTAGTTCCTTAAGATTAATTTCTTTCAGACAAAGGCAATCACGGACTGCTGCGTGGGAAAGCTGGTGCCATTTTGCTTAGTTTATCCCACAGGATGTTTATAGCTTGCACCAAGTCATAAATTCCAGGGCCGCAGTGTTTACTTGACTAATCAGTTAGGTGGATTGATTAAAAACCTTTAAATTAATTAACCTTTCCATGAATTGGCAGTGGTTTGTCAAAAAAGGAAGGAAGGAAGGAAGGAAGGAAGGAAGGAAGGAAGGAAGGAAGGAAGGAAGGTTGGAGCAGATTTCTGTTCATGGATTGAGTTGGCCCCACCAATTTACTTCTTGCTGTAGTCTTGTGTGCTTTTCTTCTGAGACCCTTCTGAAGGTCTGTGATCCTATGAGGTGATGTGGCATTCAGGGCTGTAGCTGGAAGGAAGAGTCAAAGAACACACACACACACACACACACACACACACACCCACACACACCGGTTCACATGGGAGTGCCTTCCTCTTGCACAAGAAGCACTTTTGAGTCCAGCAAATGCATTTATTTTGAACACTGGCATTTGCCAAAACCAGAAAGGCAGTTCCAGTTTGGGAAGAACACATGCTGTGATGCTGCTTATGTGACACATCTAAGCACCGTTCCAAAATTAAAGAAAGCAGGGTTTATTTTCCTCCCTTCAAATCTATTGTTTATCAATATGAAAATGTCTGCAGATTTATTTCATTACTCCCTCAATGAAAAGCCATATGTTTGAACAGGGTGACAGGATTAATAAGTTTGTCTGATTTTGTGTACCAAAGGCTATTAAGTGAAAGGCTTTAAGTGGATAACCAACAAATAGTTTTATTTGCTTGATGCTTGGATTTAATATCTATATATAGGTGTGTGAGAGAAGGTGCGAGAGAAGGGGAGGGAGAAACTCTATAGGCTTATAATATAGGGTAGTGGCCATATCCCAGAGGTAGAGAAGATGCTCTGCATGTAAGAGGTTCCAGATTCAGTCCCCAGCATCTCCAGGTAAAAGATCTCCATTAGAACCATGTGGACCTGCTGCCAGTCAGTGTAGACTATACTGAGCTAGATGGGCCAATGGTCTGATTTTGGGTAAAGCAGTTTCCCACGTTCCACTTTGCAGTGCCAGAATTTCAGGATTTAAGATTCCAAGGGCATCCACTCCAGAATGATATGAAAAACTGATTTCCTATTCTGCAAAGGTATGCAGTGGATAGAATAGCCGAGGAAGCAGAAAGTACTTTCTGTTGAATTAAGCTTATTTTTTCCAAATGAGTACATCATTAGATTCTAATGTTTCCTTCGTGCCAACCTGATGTGGAACTGTGCTTGCTTGCAAGATCTTGGCAGCAAGGCCCCACCATTGCCAGACAGTCTTGCTTCTGCAATAGCCCTTCCTCACATTGCTATCCTTTATTCACTTACACTAGAGACTAAATCATTGCAGTCCAGTGTCGTTTCTTCAGCAGCACCAAGCCGTTAAAGGCTGCTGTTGTCTTTCATTAAAAGCTGCCCCTTGCACCTCTTGCAGCTTTTACTGCTTTGTGTCCAATTGGTAGAGCATGAGACTCTTAATCTCAGGGTCATGGCCTTGAGCCCCATGTTGGGCAAAAGAATCATGCATTGGGGGGGGGGTTGGATTATTTGACTCTCATGGTCCCTTCCAACTCTGCAGTTTGGTGATTCTATGAGTGCCCTATCCGTCTGTCTACTTGTCAAGTTATTTACATTTAGCAACACATGTGGGAACACAGCTCACCTCCTCTAGTACTGCCACGAGAAGGAAAACGGAACCATAGTTTATTGTTCTGCCCAACCTAGGAACTTTGGTTATTGCTTCTTGTGCGAAACAAGCTACGGATCATTAACCACAATCTGATATTAGCTTGCATCTGTAAGACATAGTTAATGCTAATAACTATAAGATATAACTGAGAAAGTCCTATGGGAGTGCCAGAAGAGGAGGAGCTCCTAAACCTGAGGCCCATGCATGTAATGCTAAACTATGCATACCATAAAGAGACGTAGCATCTCACTGAGGGGGAAAAACACCCAACCAGTAAAGGAGGCAGAAGCTGCAAGATGGAAGCTACTAATTAACCTTACAGGGGACCTTTGCAGAATGGGACTTACTTGAGAATAAGCTCTTGGCCATGGCAAAAGACGTGACTGGATAATATCACCTTATATTAAGTACCACTTGAACCCATTTTAATTACACTTCCAGCTCATTGCAGAAAAGCAGTGTCTCAGCAATGCTAAAGATCCCCAATGTGGAATCAAGCAACTACAGGTTAACTTTCAAGGCAAATTCAAGAACCAACCAATTAACACAGATCAATACAACATGTGCCCTGCCTAGCCGAATACAGTCCACCAGCCATAAAATGTGTTCTGCCAGGGGCTTAATAAACATGTTGCAATCTCTCAGATTTTTGACAAGCCACACAGGGGCTGAGAGAAAGTGGCCCCTCAGAATTCTCCATGCCTTTGTTGGCAGCAAAAGGCAGGGGATTTCACTGAATATTCTTCAGGCCAGGGCTGAAATTATTTCAACAGTTTAAAAGGAACTTGAAAAAGATTGTACAAACAACAACAATCAGAAAATTGTTTCCTGTGAAATTTCAGCTCACTTGAAAGTTCATTTATTTTGGTGGGTGGGGAAGCAATCAGCTAGGGACCAAATTGTTTCTTGCTACACTAAAAAAAAATACATCACGTTAAAACAAGATTTACAGTTGGAGGGCAATTATGGAAGGCAAAACTGGGGAGGTCATTATGCAAAGTATTATACAGCGGAGGACTGGAATTCTTTAATAGATCAGGAGAAGCTCAGAAGAGAATTTTTTCAAAATTTGGTCAAGAAAGTTAGGCTCAGCTCTACTGCCCCAGCCCAATTTCTGCACTCCTAGATAAGAGCAAAAGGAGTCTATTGAACATGGAATGCTGCCTTTGGCTTGATGTCTCAAGTTGAATTATTCCTTGAATTATTGTGCTCTTATCCCCCCCCCCCCAATGCATTCTGATCCCCTTTATTCTTCCATTCATAGTATCAGTAAGATAGCTACAATTCAGAGAACCAGGAAGAAACTTGCAACACAGGGCACCCACAGCTAAACACAAAGAAAGTTATTTGCAAGCGGGTGAATTGTAACACATGTAAAGAGCAGAGGGAAGAGGAAAATATAAGCAAAGCTTGCTACGTTTAAATATGCCCTTGGAAATAGGCAAAATGGGTAAAAGAAATATCCTTTTCACCATAGATGCTGAAAACTGCTGCCCCATTGTGGTACAATGTAACACTTTCCCACAGTCAGGGGAATAATCTTAGTAGAAGACACTCAACTGTTGATCTTTATCATGGTGAAATGACTTTGGAGGTTACCAGATAAATCAAATTTAATTTGTACTCAATTTCAGGGCTTTAAAAAAGAGGTGGGGGGAGGAGCAAATCTCTGAAATGATGCAAATTCTTCTCAGAATCCGACACCCATATTTTTAAACTTTGTGTGTCTTCAGATACATGTGTTTCTGTTGGAGATTTCCTGTGCAATATTAAAAACACCCTTCTTGCTTTAAATTTCATTTACAGCGGTGTCCCGATTTCCCCGAGAACATCCAGTTTAACAGCTCCGAAGGTGATGTTCTGCATCTACACTCCTTCACTTAATGAATCGAAAGAGCTATTTGCTGTGAACATCCTGGTGATTTTTGTTTCTTTGTTTCGACTCAGTATAGAGTTGGCGTGGACCCATTTAAAACACGATTTTATTATTATTTTTTAAAAAGCAATCTTTATTAATAAATGTGTATGTGATTATGCAGCTACACAATACGTGTGTCTGCATTAGTTCCGTCTATAATTAGTGTTATTGGACAATTCACAGCATATTCTTCACTCTGCGATCAAGATATCAAAACAATAACAGAAGTCTTCCCCCAGTGGACAAATGTATTCTGTTGGTCCAGTTCAGCAATGAGGATTGTGTTAATCTGCAGTGGGGCGGGGGTGTTTAATTTCCTTTTTCTGCTTAATATTTCTATAGTATACTTTGATTGAATTGTAACTGTGCCGCTGGGATATGGTCTAACAAATGTCAGGGCACCCAGGACTCTTATGCAGAAATCTCAGAGCTGTATTAGATGTCTTTCTGTGTAAATAAGGAGGCGATTAATATTTAACCCTTGAGGGAAACATGAGCATAATCTTAAGGCCAGAATTGCGGTCTCTGCCTTGGATGAGATTTCAATGTGCATGAAATGTGCAGCACATAGACCACATCAGCATGGCCACTTCATTCAGCCATGAAGATACAAGACTGGAGATGGGTTTTTACAGCCACAGCTAATTTAGATGGTGGACTCCCAAGTCCCTTTTGAGCCCCACACTAGCTAGACGCATCTCTTGGCGCGTAAGGGGATGTGGGTGTGTTCGCACAAGGTCACTGGCTGTTGCGTGTGCTTGGCTGCATGTAAAGTGAGCTGGATTTCCTTTGTTTCAATACCTATGGCTTTTTAATTTTAAAAGTGAAGATCTTCCAAGCTGGCTGGCACAAACCTTCCAGTGCCAGGCTTGTATGAGAAATTGCAGGCAAGGAGGGCAGAAATAAATAAATACATTAATTGTGCCACAGGGCACAGGGTGGTGGGAAAAATATGTTGCCCCGACCTTGAGACAAATTTCAAGAGGTGGGGAATCAGATCTTGCACTGATTCCTCCCTTCTGCTGTTGAGGAGTAGCTCCTCTCATCCAGGCCTTTCATAGTGCAACAAGTGTGCAGAAAGCTGCAAAAAAAATTGTGATGCTGCCACAGTGTGTGTGTGTGTGCCCGCCCTACTTTGTGCTGCAGAAAGTGCCTGCTTTTGTTCACGGAGCCCTTGGTTGTTGCATGGATGGGATTGTTGTGGTACAAAATTGTAGTTCCAGGAATTTCAGGAGTTGTGCTCATTGCACGTCAGGGACTGCTGGTGCAACACCCCTTGCCACTTTTCCTATTGCCACCCTCTCATATTGTTTAGCTCATGTGCTTTCTTTGGACTCCCCAGATGAGCCAGCGAAATCTGTAGCTCTCCTCCTTTGCAGCGATAAGGTGGTGACGAAGAAGAGGGCTGAGGATTCAAGGGCCTAGAGTCAGGTTGGCGAACGGTGACCTATCTAATAGGCAATGCCAGATGGGGCTGGAATGGAGCTCAGTGACACCTGAAGGGCCAAAGGTCCCAATTCATGACCTAGGAAACCCAGCAGGCACAAATCACTTTTGCCCCTCAATGACATAATGGAAGCAAAACTGTATTCACCTGGGAAGGGCCATAGCTCAGTGGGAGATCAGCTGCTTTGCATGCAGAAGGTCCCAGGTTCAATCCCCGTCATTTTCAGATAGAGATGTGAGAGACCCTCAGTCTGAAACTGGAGAGCCACTGGCTATCAGGGCTGGGCAAGATGGACCAATGTTCTAATAGGAACTTTCCTATCTTCCTATGTTTTTGTATAGCAGTAGTTCTGAAGCAGGTCCAGTGGCAACATATTAGGATACTAGCTACTCCTGGGTATGGGGGTTCTGAACCAGGATCTGGTCAGCATTTACTGAGTTTTGGCACTGACCACGGTTTTAGTATATATTCCCGTATTACATTAAATTGCATTTGGGTCTCGAATGTGCTTGAATATCTGACTATTGGTTGTGTGTGGAAGACTGACATCTGCCATAGCTTTCCATCTGCATTACAGACCAACTGAAGCAAGGCCCAGTTTTTTTCTTATGGGTGAAAAAGCCCCTTGGGAACAGCCATGCCCTGTGTCCTTTATGGGAAGCGTATGCGAAGTATAGAATATATATGATTCCTGTTTTTCCATGCCTAGATCCAGTAGTCTAAAATGTAGAAAATGTAGGATATTTAGATAGGTACTATATTTCTTACAGGACAGTGGTGGCTGGCCTTTTCTGACCCAAGGGTCGTATTGGCAGTCACCCCTGCACGGACCACCTGTCAATGGTGGGCAAGGTCAAAATATAATTTGTGTGAGTGTGCGTTCATGCACGCGCATACACACACACACACACACACCACAAATGCAAATACAAATTGCACGTAAACATGCAGGCATACACACACATACACAACTCTTTCTCTATCTCTCCCTCCCTTAAGGCACAATGAGGGTCTCTTAAAAAATCATCCCCACCCAAGCACGAAGATGGGGGAGCGCAATATGTGATGAGCAAAAGGCTGTGCTTCAAGGACCACCACCATGGAGAGAGCTTTTGCCTTTTACTTTTTGCCGACACAGCACTTAACCTCCCAATCTCAGTACTCTGAGGCTCAGTGCTGCGACTGAGAGACAAAACTCCTATGCCTGCTCTTCAGAGGAGGCAGGCAGAGGGATTTAATCATTTGATCTCCTACCGGGCAGGCAGAGGGATTTAATCATTTGATCTCCACACTGAGCACTACAACACTGAGATTTGGAGGCAAAACTGCGGTGGGTTGGCAGGCCACTCCTCGCAGCTTCCCCAATCTGGCCTGAGGACTGCGGTTTAGCCTCCCCTGCTTTGGAGCAAGGTTTGGCATGCGAGTGGAGTGAAATATATACCCACTGGTGGTGCTTTCTCGCCACTGCCACAGGTCACCTGCAGGTGCTTCTTAAGCTGCCCTTTTCGCAAAGCTGACCCTCTCTGAGCGCCATGGTTTGCAGGCGCCCCTCCATGCTGCATTGCCCAACTTGGTGCGACTGCGCTTGTGCCAAGGGTGGCCGTTGACTCCTTGGCTTCTGACTCAGTGGAAAACAGTCAGGCAACGCAGCCTCTAGGGGCGTAGGAGGGAATAACCAATCATCTGCATTTCAAAGTAATAATAAGCATTTCAAAGACAGGGATCCTCACTGGGAGGCTTCCCAGAATGCAGTTATATAAGAAACACTGTCATTAGTACAGTATCTTTGATCTGAGTTGTTTTCCCCCACCGCACCCTCATGCCACACACTGCTGTGGCAAGGATGGATTTGCGCTAAGTACGAAAACAAAGCTTCTTGCAATAAGTTGTTTTTAACATTTAGCCTTAAGACCCCTTTCCGTCAGTGATAAAGAGTTGAAACTATGATGCTGTCATGGACTCCCTTTCTACCCTTCTGTATAGTGTTCACTACAGTGTTGCCTCAAGATATAAAGCACTTTGATTAGATTTCTTAAGTCTAATGGAAATCGTGCATCGGTAATTCGATTTATTTCTCCACATATTGCCTTCTGACTAGTTTTTCTGTAGCCTTCCCCCCCCCCCCCCCGTTCGTCTGCAAGGACACTTCATCGCCATTGCCACAGACACTTTTATATATCAGGGAGCTGACACCTCATGCTGCTAAAAGTGTTTTGTGTATTCACACCCATTCTTCTTGACCAAGGTAGTGTGCTTCTTCTGCTGCCATCGTCTATCTCCACATGACGCCCAAGTGTTGTAGGACCCGGTGTGACAAATCCCACAATGTTATTGTAACTGGAATTAGAACTACCAATGCTGGAGGTGTCTGGGATTTTTTAAAGGAATAAATGCTCATTTTTATTTTTATTTTGAAAGAGATTTTCAAAGGGCAATGATTTCCCTCCCCACCCCATTGGTCTTATTCCTATTTAATGTCCTCTGTTTTGAAAGGAATCATTTGAATAATAGAAAGATTCAATAATCTTGTATCAGGATGAACTGCTAAACGAAGTAATATGACTTTTCATAATGAATGTGTTATATTATTGTACCTTCATACGCTCCATATTTTTCCATCACCTGGAAACCTTCCTTTTCCACATCTGCATGGACACTTTACGGATATCCAGTAATGCAGTTTTTCTGGCACTTTAAAAGAAAATGTACTCCACTTGTTTTTCTCCTTTCCAGAATCCACCAAATACTATCTCTTTTTTGATTATTTCTTTGCATTTGTCACTTTGTCTTACTGAGCATGAATAAAACAAAGATGAATAAGTAGATACTATTTTTGTGGTCAGCTGAAAAAGCTGCCAGTAGAGAGAGTATATATCTCCTGTTTTGGAATGTCCTGATAAAGTTGCTGTCACAAGACATGAATAAATACCCCCTTACTGACATTTTTAAACAAGCACAAATAATATTTGTAAAGACAAATTTTAATTTTATTTATTATAGTAATAAACTATTTTATACATTACAGTGTCTTGCCTCTGCAGTGTGTGATTTTCTGCTTGGACAAATGACTGTAATTTTAAGTTTCCTTTCAAAGGCTGCCTGATTATTTCTGAATGCATGTGAAACTATTGATTGCTCTGCCATTTTTTTTAAAAAAACACTTTTGAGTTCTCTCTCATGGGAGGCATTGCCCATGTGGTCTCTGTGGTTTTGTAAACATGGACAGCTCTGAATTCCATAATTGGGGATTCCAGAAATTAATTGCCACAGTTCAGGATTCCAGAGTTCATGACAAGCAGGCCTTGGCTCTAAAGTTTTAATTTATTTACCACCCTTAGGATTCCAGGGCAGTGCTCAATAATCTACGGGTGTAATTCCTTTAGTCCTTTTAAGATTGTTGCTCCAGGAGAGGCTTCTCCTTTAAAAAAAAGAGGGCAGGGAGCAGCCAATTTTTGCTGTTTCTCTTCCTCCCATCCAGAGTACTCCCCTAAGCAAAAACTGTTCTGGGCCTTGGAGAATCAGTGAAAATCATCGCCTTCTCTGCTAGCGGACACCTCTCCTGGGTCAAAAGCCCTTGGCATCACTGGGACATAACCCTGTATTCCAGCACAAAAAGCAGGGGGCGGGGCGGGAATCAATAATCTAACAATAAGTTAATATAGGAACATTTTCTGAGGTGGCTTCCCATTTGTGGAATACTCTCGCCAGAGAGGCTCCCCTGGTACCTTCATTACATATCTTTAGGTGCCAGGCGAAAACTTCTCATAGGCTGTCATTTTCTGTCACGGTGTTTCCTGAGTCTCAGACAGAAGCGAGCTTTTAATGTGTGAAGTAGGAGTTGGAATCTAGCACGGTGATTGGTCAGTTTTGTTGCTACCACCTCCAATGGTGGCTTCCTTTCCTTTCCTCGTGTTTCCTGAGTCTCAACCTCATGCCATCGTGGAAGTTACTGTGAGCTGTCAGCTGTGTAATATGAGGTAATGCATGTTCTTTGCACTTTTGTCCATTTACTGTATTTATCCACCCCCCCCCCCCCCCGATTTGAACTATAAAAAGGTGATTTTCTTGAGTCAAAATGAGAGTACCCCTAAACATTTTTAAAGAAAAAAAGCACTGGATTAAACAATTGATTGTCAGGGGTTATTGTGTCACCAAGGGATAGTCTGAGTCACTGTGGTCCCTGCATTGGCAACCTCAAGACTGAGCTACTGAAAGCTGTAGCTAGGAAGGTATGCCGCAGCGTCGCTGCTGAGTAGGACGCCAAGCATGTGATGCCACTTCTGAAAGAACCACACCGGCTGGCAATTTGCTAAGAAACCAAAGGCAGGGTTCTTTTGTTGGCTTACAAAGGCCTTATACATCGACAAAAGCACATTAAAATTGGCTTCTTAGCAAATTCGTACATCAATAAAACGGAGCAAAAGGCAAAGAGAATAAATTGATGGAAGGAAGGCAGAGAGCAAAGGTAGAGGGAGGGGAAGTGAGGCAGCAGATCTGACACCACATGGCTGCATCAAAAGTCATCGCAGTAAAAGGTAAAAAGCAACACTACTTTGAATTTCTGGTCCATGGCAGCCTTGGAAAAGTATCTCTCACCAGGGCATTGTGAGATCACACACACTGATGTCCACAAATCTCCTTGCAATTTTTTTTAACGCTGTATAAATGGTAAGTAGCATCAGTGCATGGAAGGATAGATTCCCCTCTTCATTAGCGGTTTTTTTCTTTAAAAAAATGTTTTTATTGATTTTCAGCAATAATAAAACAAACGACCACACATGTGGATACTTCCTCCACGAATGATTCAGATGCATTGGCTCAAAACAGGAGACTTTCAGTTACAAAGAAGCAGATGTTCTTCTTGGGGATGTGGAATTCAGAAAGCATGAGAAAGATAAAAATATAAAGCAACACTTTAGCAAACTGATAAATCGAATCATGTGAAGCCCTCTGAGTTCTCTCAATTTCTCACCTAATGTGATGACGGGCTCCGGACTATTGTCTTTTAAATTTACAAAAGCAATAAAATAATACCTTGTGTTAATAAATGAATCATTTTTGTGACAACATGGTATTGTTTTTAATTTACTTGTCAATTTTTCATTTAGCGAAAAACCACACTTACCAATAGTGGCTGGAAACCCAGCCAGATAGGCGGGGTATAAATAATAAATTATTGTTATAATTATTTTATCAATACCACTAGTCAACAGTTGCTCATTTGAGGCACCTCCAGGATTCAACTTTTGTTAAGCTGCCATGAGAAGGTGATCAATCAAGGACTTGCTCTTAATGTCCCTGTCCAGAAAGAGATCTACATCCTTACAGGTTCTTGTTAGCAAAGGTTGAATGGATTTCCTGCATTGGCTGGGGGTTGGGCTAGATGGCATTTGAGGTTCTCCTCTTTCCACAGGGCAGGTGAAAGTACAAGAGATATGAAAACAACATCATTCTACAGCTTGGCCCCAACGGGTGTCTCTCGTACTATGATCAGAGCGCATTCCTCGTCTCGCTCCTCTTCTCCTGGGTCTCGAAGTGACATCTCCGATAAGCTTGCTTGCTGGGAGCTGTCACGGCCTGCCCCAAGGCAAGGAGCACACCAGTTTTGATGATCCGTCCATAATAAGCTCCAGTTGTAGGTGATTCATCCCTGCGTTCAGCTGGGGACACATCTTGTTAGGCAGCCTGACGTAACACAGTCTGCAGGCAAAGGGTTATGGGAGGCAAATGCACCTAACCGGCAGTATTTTTATTTCAGTTTTTTTTAAAAAAAAAAACCCAGCAAGAAGAAAAGATGGCAGCCTCATTACTCTAAGAGTGTAGGCTGTTTACAGGTAGGTAGCCGTGTTGGCCTGCCATAGTCGAAACAAAATAAAAAATTCCTTTCAGTAGCACCTTAGAGACCAACTAAGTTTGTTATTGGTATGAGCTTTCGTGTACATGCATACTTCTTCAGTGTAGGCTGTGTTATTTTACAGAAACATAGGTCCTGTTTTCCTTAGGGTGCCTTCTAATTCTTTACCCAGCACAAATATTTTCTGTAATGCAAATCCTCTCACATATTAATATGTGCTGGATTTCTTGCTTTGCTGAGTTAACACAGGGAGTAGGCCTCCTTTTGCGATGTATTGACTTATAACTTTTCACTGAGGAAATCGGCTAATGGACATTCGTCCTTTTGGGGGGGGTTATCCTCCCACTGTTGCTCCTCCCCACTTTTGCTGTGGCCCCACCCATTGGCATGTGGCCCTCAGAAGGTTGAGAACAAGGGAATACGGCCCTTGGTCTGAGAAGGGTTCTCTTCCTTTGATCTAGGTTTCCTAGTCCTTGCTCAGCACGTTTATCTACTGCCATAAGGACTCCTTTAAGTAGGTGGGCTTTATTGGCAAACTTGTCAGTTTTGTAAAAAGCGCTGCTCCAAAGTTCTGGGGGGAAATTGCGTAATCAAGTGACCTACAGGACAAATCAGAAACAGCAAGTTCAGGGCATATGTAAATCGATGTATACTAAAGCAAAAAGAACGTCATGATGCTATTGTTATAATTGACTATTTCATGGATTTTTCTTTTTTAAAGAAGTTAAGCTCCCGCCCTGCTTTGACCTGCTTTGAGCAGATTAGCCAAACTAAGAAGCTTTTCATTCTCTGATGTGAAACCGATATGGGAGCAAAGCTTAGTGCACAATTTGTAATCAAGGCAGAATGAGAGAGAGCACCAATTAGTCTGATTGTACCAATAGAACTGTTGCAAAATGGCAATTGCCTTATGCTAGCTTGTTGCATCTCACATATCTCACATATCTAATTTTGATGTCCCTGCCAGCCCTCATGCTGCCAAAATTTGATGTGCCCTGCCCTTGTGCTGCCTTCCCAAGCCGGCTAAGAGAGGCACTGGGCTTTGTGAAGGAGGTGCAAGGAGGTGGCAGGTTCTTAGAGCCCTCCCACCTCCTTCTGAAGATGGGAAAGTGCTAACAAGGCTTTGGGAAGGAGGGTGGAGGACCTGAGGACCCTATCAGAGCCCTCACGCCACCTTCCCAAAGACCGCCTCCTTATGCAGCTTTGGGAAGGCAGTGCTAGGGCTGTGGGTAGAGTTGTCAAATGCTGCTGATGGCTGCCAAGAAAGGCCTTGAGGGCATATTGGACCACCCTGCTCTATCTGAAGGGCTATGAGGCGACAGGCCTCTCCTCTGTTCAAGGGACTTTCTGCTCCAACTGCCTGTCAGACTTCAGGGAATCCAATCCTTCCCACGGTGGCAGCCAAGAAGCAGACAAACAATAAAGGTTCTTCCCAAGCAATTTATTCAATACAGTGGAGCCTCGGGTTGCGAACGTGATCCATGCGGGAGGCACGTTCGCAACCCACAGCGTTTGCAACCCGCAGTGCCGTGTCTGTGCAGGTTGCGATTCGGCGCATGCACGAGCACCGAAACCCGAAGTAACCCATTCCGGTACTTCCAGGTTTGGCACAGTGCGCAACCCATAACCTGAAGCATCTGTAACCTGAGGTACCACTGTAATTCACAGAGAGCAATGAAGGAATGCAGTCTTCCTATGATAATGGCATTGCTCTGAGTAAGGTCCCACCCCCTCTGTCTCTCCTATTCTACGTCGTGGCTGCATCAGCTAATCTGAGCTTTCTGCCTCTGAGCTTTCTGTCTGACTACCCTCAATGCTTGCCTGGTCCTGGGAGCAGTGTCAGGAATGCTTTCCAAAGACACTGAGTCTGTCAGCTGTCTCTCCCCTGGTGCTTCTTCTTCCTGCTGCTCCTCTTCCAATGTTTTCCAGCTTCTCCCCTCTGCAGCCTCTGAACTATGACCTTCTACAAACCACTATTCTAAATCTATACTGTCCTCCTGTTCTCGGGAAGGTTCAGGAGGAGGAGGGGCGGTCCCCAGCATTCCTCTTCAGTCCAGTCCCTGACACTGCCATTTAAAGATAAAGAACTCTAGGAAGGGCATGAGGGCCTCAAAGCTGCCCATAAACTGTGAGCAACACCTCAACTGCACACTGAGCAAACAGGAAGGTCACGGTCTTCCCTTCTATGGTGAGATGTATTTCTGTTTTGATTAGAGCCAGTGTGGTGTAGTGGTTAAGAGCGGTAGACTCTTAATCTGGTGAACCAGGTTCGTGTCTCCACTCCTCCACATGCAGCTGCTGGGTGACTTTGGGCTAGTCACACTTCTCTGAAGTCTCTCAGCCCCACTCACCTCACAGAGTGTTTGTTGTGGGGGAGGAAGGGAAAGGAGATTGTGAGCCGCTTTGAGACTCCTTAGGGTCGTGATAAAGCAGGATATCAAATCCAAACTCTCTCTTCTTATTATTTCTAAATTTGCATTTTTGCAGATGAGTCAGGCAAATTATATGCAAAACTGTGCTCCTTTGGGGGGCGGCGGCAATGCAGAAGTGACCACCCTATTCCCAAGACCAGTTTGCTGACACACATATTTACTGGATTGGAATTCAGATGTGCCCCTCTAGGAATTTCATAAATGCTTTTTTTGTGAAATGATATTGCCACTCTAATTCCTGGGTACACAACAGCCAGATGGAGATGTCACATGGAGACAAGAGATGTGACGCAGGCCAGAGGTTCACATGCCAAAAGAACAAATTATCTCCTCTAGATCCACAACCTTGGCCTCAAAGGAGTAGCTGTCAGTGAAGTAAGCAGTAGGCCAGAATAGAGCCCAATTAGCATGCCATTTTGGGCCAAGATTCTGTCATTTTTATTCCATGGCCTAAGAGCAGATGGACTGATGGTGTAAATACTTAAAGGTATGGGCTTGCTTTCAAACTGGGTCTTGTGGTAGGTTTTAAACATTTATATTGCATCCATTTTGATATAACAGTGTCAATCAATTAAAAATCAATTTGAGACTGTTTACTGTACCAACCTTTTATTCATCCCTAATCCTTTCTCAAAACTCTTCTCTTTCATTTCACTTTTGTACTCAAATTTTCAACCTTCTTCTATGAATGTGATTCCAAATTAACGATTCTGGATTTAGTTGAAAGCCTTGTTTGGATGACATGCTAAGCCAAACTATGGTTTAGCGCAGCCTGGTGCAGCAGTGAAAAGGATCAGAGAAGGAGACATGGTTGTCAGCAGCTCTCCAGGAGATCACACTAAGCCAGGGGTTGACATAACATGTCATGAGAAATGTCTTACAGTGAGCCAAGACACTCGGTAGTTCACACCTTCCAACATGCAACAACCAGGGAAAAAAGACCAAATCAGTACAATATGTTATCAAAATAGAATCTGTAAACATTTTTTCCTCCTAAAAACATGCGGAATAATGAGTAACAAAAGATAATGGTATCAAAAAATCGTCTTCTCTTCAAAATTTCTAAAATCGAAGGATCCTGCTTCCAGGTAATTGACTGCTGGAATTCTGGGGGTGAGGGATGTAAAAATGGTACTAGAATACTATTTGGAGGTGTTTTGTATTTTTATTTTTGCCAATATTACCTTCCTGGCAATCCCAAAAAATGGTGGGAGGAGAATGAAGGTGGATAAAGTGCTTTTTACTACCCCCTGCTAGGACCAAAGGATTCCAATCTCAAATTTTTATTTATTTATTGAATTTATATACCGCCCTATACCCGGGGGTCTCAGGGCAGTTCACATCCTTAACTTTGGCTGGGTCTCGTGAACTTACCAGATTATATAGTCATACATATCCACATTAGATAAAGGTAAAGGACCCCGGGATGGTTAAGTCCAGTCGAATTCATAAAATGCTAGTCAAATATGGGGTGCAACGCTCATCTCTGCTTTCAGGCCGAGGGAGCCAGCGTTTGTCCGCAAACAGTTTTCTGGGTCATGTGGCCAGCATGACTGAACTGGTTCTGGTGCAATGAAACACCGTGACGGAGGTCAGAGTGCACGGAAACGAAGTTTACCGTCCTGCTGCAGCGGTACCTATTTATCAACTTGCACTGGTGTGCTTTTGAACTGCTAGGTTGGCAGGAGCTGGGACAGAGCAATGGGAGCTCACCACCATTGTGTGGATTTGAACTGCCGACCTTATGATTAGCAAGCTCGAGAGGCTTGGTCGTTTAGATCACAGCGACACCCACATCCCCATACCTACATATTTTTTTTATAAAAAAACCTCCACATTAAAAACATATCTTCAAATAGTTATGATCTATAAATAGCATCTTGAGAGACAAATACATTTTTAAAACATTTGCATTGATTTAATGCCCCCCCCAATGTATCTTACAATGACTTCCAGAGTTTCAAAGGCTTTGGCAAATGCATACAGATGAGAAATTCCTACACCTCTTGATGGGCAGCATGTCAGGATACACTGGTATACTGGTATGGCATTGTACATCGAGAGACACAAGATGGGGTTCATAGGTCAAAGGTCCCTTCTTGGGAGGTCTAGAGGGCTTCCCTTCCAATAACTGCTAATGCCTGCTGTAAGTCTGTTGCCATTCAATCCCAACATGAGAGTAGCAATAGAGGAACCCCCAAACAGAGAGTGTCACCCATGGCCAGCCTGTGAATAGAAGAAACAAGAGATTAGGCAGATGCAGAGCACTAGAATCCAGTGAATGAGCTAGAGATGCAAAGCTCACCAGCTCAGCCACTTCTCAGTATTCAGCAGCTCTGGAAAAGGGTGAATGCCATGCAAGGAATCATTTTAGGAAAGGAATTGAAAAGAAAACTGTCAGTGTTGCAATGCTGTTGCAGAAACCTCTGGTGCTCTCCCAGCTGAAATGCTATGTACTTAGTGTTCTAGTCACCACACCTCAAAAAAGAGATACTGCCGAGCTGGAAAAGGTTCACAAAATGGCAACCCAAATGATAAAGGGAATGGAGGAGCAACAGGTACAACATTTGAGGCTTTTCTTTATGATATATGGTTCATTTACACATCTATACAACCTGAGCTTATGATGGAGGGATTCACAGCATTCACACCCCAAGAGGTTCTGGCTTCTCCACAGAAGCCTTGGACTTAAGTAGACTCCAACCATTGCTCTCAAATGCTTCTCTCTGACTCTCACTCCAGCCTGCGGCTTATTATGTCCGTTTTACAACTCCTGCAACCCTAAAACACTTTAAAACTAATACTCATTTGAGGAAAGAAGGGAGGGAACACACTCATTTGCAAATAAGATTTTCCCTTGAACTTTTGTTGTCCTAATCGCTTCTTATCCCCAGGCTATGGCCTCATGTAGAAGGCTAGTCCGGGTTTAATTTGCTTTTGACAAAATTGGAGGCTTTTCGGTTTAGAGAAAAGGCAAGTAAGAGGCTTAAGAGAAGCGTTTAGAACTATGCAAGATGTGGAGAAGGTGGAAAGAGGTAAGTTCCACCCCTCCACACACACCTCATGACACTAGAACACTAGATGTACAATGAAGCTGAACGCTGGAAGATTCAGGGCAGACGAAGAAGAGTTTGGATTTGATATCCCGCTTTCTCACTACCCTAAGGAGTCTCAAAGCGGCTAACATTCTCCTTTCCCTTCCTCCCCCACAACAAACACTCTGTGAGGTGAGGGGGCTGAGAGACTTCAGATAAGTGTGACTAGCCCAAGGTCACCCAGCAGCTGCATGTGGAGGAGCGGAGACGCGAACCCGGTTCCCCAGATTACGAGTCTACCACTCTTAACCACTACACCACACAAACAAGAAACGACTTTTTCACATAGCCTGGAAACTTGCTCCCACCAGTGGCAGTGATGCCACCAACTTGGACGACTTTAAAAGAGGATTGGACAGATTTATAGAGGAGAAGGGTATCGAGCTGGCTATGTTCCACCTCCACTGTCAGAGGCTATATGCCTCTGAATGCCAGTCACTGTGAATGAGCTACTACCTTGGGGCTTCCCTTTGGCATCTGGTTGGCCACTGTGAGAACAGGATGCTGGACTATGATGGACCATTGGCCCGATCTAGGAGGGCTCCTCTGAAGAATAAGGATGCCTGGAGCAGATCTGATGCTACCTGGCATCATCTCAGCAGATGCTCAAGGTAGCCCTCCAGGCCTAGTCATGTAATTGAACTGATATGAACTCAGTCCACCAGGCCCTGCTGCCTCATACCTTTGATTCATTTCAAGCTCTCTCTTTTATCTTTGTCTGAATGGAGAACTAAAAAGAAAAAGGAAGGTTAAACACAGATGACTTTCTTTTCGGTCTTGGCAGAATGCTCCAGGCTTTGGAAGGAAGTGAAGCAAAATAAGGCGTCCTTTCATTTAAGCCATCTCTGGAGAGTGGGCATCAGGGTGAGTAGGAAAGAGAGGAAGACGGAAAGAACATAGCTCTCCAGAAACACTAAGGGGAAATTTCATTTCACTTAGACTTGATATCAAATGCATCATTACAGGTTTTTGTTGCCGAGATGTGCAAGGACTCTGTGATTTAGGTAAGGCCAAAGCACCCTTGAAATGACTGCTGTAAATGAATGGTTCGTGTGTTCTTATTATTTGATTATAGAGAAGGGTACGAGATGACATGCAGGTCATCATAGAGAAGCTAAATTCTTCGGTGACATCATTGGAGTCTGCTTGTCACATTCTCTCCTCCTCACATTCTCAGCTCTTCTTGAAGCACTTGCCTCTACCTGGATTTCTACAAACATTTCAATTTGCAAAAATAGAACAAGTGTTCAGAAGTTAGGGGAAAGTGTAGAAAAGTAGACTTTTCTTTTTTCCTTTTAAAAGTGTAAAAAACCAGATGATATTAATGTCCTTGAACGAACAAGAGTTGCTAGCTTAACACTGTGAGTTAAATGAGTGATTGTGGATGTTGACAAAAGATGAGCAACGTTTCTTAACTTGAATATCTGTGCATAGACTTCTGAATGGGCAACAGGACTTTTTTTTAGCCGGAACTTGCTTTTGCAGCAATGCTGGTGGTGGAGCAATCAGGTGGAGAAGCGTTTGCCCCCCCCCAAAAGTGTTGCTTGTTTGCCTCTCCGCCCCCCCCCCCAAAAAGCCAGGAGTTCCTGTACCTCTTTTTCTAGAAAGAAAGCACTGTTGGACAATATACATGCACTGGTGTAGGTCTCAAAAATATGTGCTTTGCTGGACACGTAGTTGAGAAAGAAGAGTTTGGGATTAATAAAGGTTGATCAAATGAGAACCCTTTGAACTTCTAGCTGGAGTTAGCTGAGACTGGAGGCAAAGCCTTGGGGCATGTGTGTGCTCTAGTAGCTGCAGGTAAGGAGTGCCTGTTTCCTTCCATTATGCTCTGCTGGTATATTGCAAAAAAACAGCACAACTTTCCCCTTCCAAAGGAAACTAACCCTGGGAATGCTGCTCATGGGAATTCCTAATGTTCAGGGAAGCAGGGAATGTAAAACGAGAGGAAAGAAAGCATTTCTGATCACTGCTGCTCAAAGCAAAACCAACAAGAATGTACCGATTTTGTACAGCCCCAATTTCCTTTGGAAATCATAAAACTGGAATCCAGGTTCTGCTTTAGAGTTGCAACACCTGCATTACAAGCAGCAAGGAACTGCATGTGGGCCAGTTGCGTGGAGTTGCATGCAGGCAACTCAGGAGCTGGAGTCAGGAGATGGTCAGCAATAAAAACACCAATGCCAGTGAAGTTAACTCTTCATTCCTAGAAACCCAAACAGCTCAGGTGACCACAGAAACTCTTCCCAGCAGGTCTTGCCCCAATGAGCCAGTTGCGAGGACTCAAGGTCCCCGCCTTCCCACAGCTGCCTGTCTCCTCCTCTCCAGAGTTTCCCCCAAACAGCCAGAGACCGTATCTGCATGCAACTAATCTCCCCTCTGTGTGTTCTGGGAGCTCAGGGGGGGATGGGAGCTGGTCGCAGCAGCAGGGGGAGACTCTCTGGGTTCTTTTTCTACATATAATTTTTATTAAATTTTCTGTTTTACAATTTAGAATAATCATTTAAACATCCGTAAAATATCAGTGATTTCCCTTCTTCTCTTTCCATGCATCATTTTGCATATCACAAATCCCTGCATATTTTACATAAACTAAACCATTCAGTATTCCATTATTGCATCCATCAAAACTTATTTACACTGTTGAATTTATCTTAATGCTGCCAATGTTTTCAAGAGTACAAAATCCGCCCCCACCATATATTCAATAAACATTTCACAAACTTCTCTAAACGTACAGTGGACACTCGGGTTGCGAACGTGATCTGTGCGGCGCGTGGGTTGCGATTTGGCACTTCTGCGCATGAGCAAAGCGCAATTTAGCACTTTTGCACATGCGCGACCCCCGAAACCCAGAAGTAACCCGTTCCAGTACTTCCGGGTTTCAGTGGGTCTGTAACCCAACAAAACACAACCTGAAGCATCTTTAACCCAAGGTATGATTGTATGTTCTTCTTGTTCTCTTATTCTATATGTTAGGTCCGCAAGTTGCACATATCCCATCAACTTAAGTTGCCATTCTTCTTTTGTTGGGACCTCACTCATTTTCCATAGAGACTCTCTGGATTCTTCAGCAGCCTGCCTCATCTCTGTCTCCTGCCCACCCCCTACTCTCCTGCCTCTGAGTCTACACTGCTCTCTGTCACAGCCTCTTCCTGCTCACTAAACCCTGCTGCCTCTTCATCTTCCAACACCTCCTCCCCCTAGTCTTCTACTTCTGACCATGCACCATCATCCCCCACAATCCCCTAGCTCTGAGCCTTCTCCCCCCACCCCAGGATTCCCTGGGGGGGGGGGTTCCCCAGCTAGGGCCTCTCACCACTCCTCTGCATCCAGCCAGTCCATGCCACCACCCCAGAAAACAGTAGGAACATTCTGAGGTTCTTCTTTTCCTTCTAAGGTAAAGGTAAAGGGACCCCTGACCATTAGGTCCAGTCGTGACTGACTCTGGGGTTGCGGTGCTCATCTCATTTTATTGGCTGAGGGAGCCGGCGTTTGTCCGCAGACAGCTTCCGGGACATGTGGCCAGCATGACTAAGCTGCTTCTGGTGAACCAGAGCAGCGCACGGAAACGCCGTTTACCTTCCCGCCGGAGTGGTACCTATTTATCTACTTGCACTTTGACGTGCTTTTGAACTGCTAGGTGGGCAGGAACAGGGACCGAGCAACGGGAGCTCACCCCGTCGTGGGGATTCGAACTGCCGACCTTCTGATTGGCAAGTCCTAGCCTCTGTGGTTTAACCCACAGCGCCACCTGCGTCCCTTCTTTTCCTTCTAGAGGGAAAGAATCTCAAGGAACTTTCTCGGGGAAATGTCTTGAGAAACTTTGGCTCAGCTCAAGGAAGAAGCACTAGCATTGCTGCAAGGGAGAGCCTCAGCTTTCATTAGGATACAGCGGGCAATGGGGAAAAGGACCCGACAGCATTCTAATGAGGGCTCTGAATTTCTCTGCACTGCAGCATCTGAGGAGCAAAACTGAGCAATTGCATGCAACTTCAATTGTTCTGAATAGAACTTTTCCTGCGTTAGAGACTTCTGGGCTATTCAATAAAAGCTGGGAGAAAAATCAAGCTGTGCTCCTTTGGCCCAATAGTAGCAGCACTTGGTAGGATTGTTTTGCAACGTTGTCGTCCCCCCCCACACACACAAACAAAAGGCAGAGTGTCCAAATGGTTGGTGCAGCTTGATTCTATTGCAAGCCCAAAAGGAACAAATAGATGTTGGCTCTCTCAGCACCTTCCAGTTATTTATTGCATTGCATTGCAGGAAGATAGGACTCTGTTTTAGGTGAAGGTCAGGCCATTTCTTCATCTAACCCGGCATTGTCTACTCTGATTGGAAGCAGCTCTCTGGGCCAGTAAAAAAAAAAAAAAAAGGTTGCAAGTGATGGGAACACATGGTTCCTTCCAATTTAATTGCTGGATTAAATACCTATAGTGGTATTCAGGACACAGGTGATGCTGTGAAACCACTGAGCCTCTTGGGCTTGCCGATCAGAAGGTCGGCGGTTCAAATCCCCGTGACGGGGTGAGCTCCCATTGCTCAGTCTCAGCTCCTGCCAACCTATAAGTTCGAAAGCACGCCAAAAAAAGTGCAAGTAGATAAATAGGTACTGCTCCAGCGGGAAGGTAAACGCCGTTTCTGTGTACTCCGGTTCCTTTACCTTTTTTTTGTGTGTTATACAACACTAGTCCTACTCAGAGTAGACCCATTAAAATTAAAGGACACGACTAAGTTATGACCCATTTGAATGGGTCTGTTCTGAGTAGGTCTTATTCCACCCCTACATTTTGGGGGCCAAATTTATTTACTGGGACCTTAAAAGTCAGGAGACACTTGTTTACATTTTGAAACTATTTTGGTTCTGGTTTGTTACAGCAATAGGACCTGGAAAAACAGGAGAGCCAAAGTATGCAGGGGTGCTATTGAAGTCGTATTTGTTTAGAATTCTTCTTTATCTACTGATGTATCCACTGGTGCTGTGTCCTGCTTATGCATAGATAATGGTTGTCTTTGACCAGGAACAACAAGGGTGGTGGGTTTTGTGTTGTTGTTGTTTTTTGGGGGGTACATTAGGAATCACCTTTCCCCCCAACCTGATCCTGCTCTTGGAAGGGGGGAAATCCACTCAGAAAAGTGAGTTTTGGTCAGGATATGCAAAACCTAGCTCGAAATCCTAAACTCTCTGGGTGTGGGTGGGTGTGCATGCATACATGCACATGTGTGTGATGCTACCTTTATGTGTATGAACAAGAATTTATTCCCTACTCAAAGCAGTATAATTAAATTTAATTTTATAAATGGGTTCAATTTATATTTCACCTTTCCTCCAAGGAGCTCAAGGCCATAGGTGTGGTTCTCCCCACCTCATTTAACCCCCACAGCAACCCTCTAAGGCAGGCTAGGTTGAGAGGCCCAAGATCACCTAGTGAACTTCGTGTCTGAGTAGGTATTCGAACCCTGGTCTCCCAGACCCATCACCCTGACCACAACACACTGACTCTCACATATATATATCTGCATGGTGCATAGAAGATGCCTCTTTGCCAAACACCTTCTCCCCAGCATCTATTTATGCTGCCAAGGACTAAAGATGGCATTTGGCTCCCAAGTCCCTTTTCTAATTTGAATCCTCTGCACAATGCAGGCGGCAACTGTGCATCAAACCATACATGTGATCAAAGGGGCGGCTGCCGTTGCCAGAGCTAAAAGTAGCTCAGTAATTGAAAACAACCATTTCCTGCAGTGAATCGATGTTGCAAAACTTGGAGTGGGATATTCTGCCCCCCCCGTCCCTCCCCCACCCCCATTCTTTGTGGCAGGCAATAGATCTTCAGCAGTGTATAAAGCAGAAAGCACTTAAAAAAAAAAAAAGCACAAAACCAGGCTGCATGAAATCCAGCACTCAGCTTGCCCCCAAATCGTTTTTGGGCTTTTTTTTGTGCTTTGTCAGATGGCTATGCTGCCAGGAGGAGATTTCTTGAAAGAACAATGCCTTGCTGTCATTATTTTCTTTTCCCAGCTCGAGAGGTACGTGCAAATTAATGCAGGGAGGACTGTGGCGCAAGTGAAACGCAGAGTGCAGGGCTCAGAGGTTTCCATTAAATTTTCCACAGCTTTTTGAGAAAGCTCAGCTTTAAACAGCTGCTTCGGTAATTGATTTACGCAGGGAGAGAACAGCCCAAATCCTAACCAATCTGTGATCAATAATGGTTTTTTCTGCAGGCTGAAAAGGACGCTGGGGGCTGGGGAGTTAACAGTAGGTGGCATGTAGCTGACTTTGACGCCTTATTTTCTCTTTTCTATTTGTACTTGCTGTAATAGTCAATTGAAAACGTAGATCTAACTCTGACCTCCTCTGTCAGCAACACTGATTACCAGCCAGGAGCCTGTTTGTTTTTCAGTTGCCCAAAAAAATGGGGGCGGTGGGGGGCAGAATCAGTAATTTTCATCTGCTCCACTTGCTTCTGACATTTTAAATCTTAATTTGAGTTTAAACATCATCTAAAGCTAGGGCCAGGGTAGATAAGATTTTCAAGACTGCACAGTCAAGAGTGTACACCACAGGAAGAGGCACCGATAAAATTTGAATGTAGCAGATAGAAATAATTTTTTTTTTGGGGGGGGGATACAGCCCTGCAGCAATGAGTCAAAAAAAGAAGTGCAAACAAAACCAGCCCTTGACCGGTGTAGTTCCAGAATCACGAAGGCTATGGAAACAAGGCAAACTCAAATGCTAAAGAGGAATGTGCCAGCCATGTTTCTGAGAAAATGAACTTTCAAGTCCTCGTTTTATCTTACTTCCTGACAAATGAATTCACAGCAGAAGCGTATTAGCTTCTAGGGCAGTGAATGAAGTGGAAGAAGAGAAAGCTTTTTACAGTAAGTACGCAGGAACAAAGCAAGATCGTTGTGGCCCCATCTGCATGACACGTACAGTGGGAAAGCATCTCTTTCGCATACCTAAGTTCCCAGGCTCAATCTTCCTCAACATCTATGTGGCGTTTGCCCTCCTAGGTGGGTCATAAGGAAAGGTTTAAATGCATGTGAAGTGATTGGCCAGTGGGAACCCAAGGGGAGGTGTTAGAGTTGGAGTTGTGTGGAAGTTGGTCGGGTGTTAGAGAAGGGAGAGTGAGGATATGTCTGTGGGTTGGGATAGTTTGATGTGAGGGAGATAGAGAATCTGTTGAGAGGAGTCAGATAGACAGTTGGGATAATCAGTTAGAGGAAATACGAAGGTATAGGCCGGTAAGAACCTAAGATTAAGAAACTGACAAGAAAAAATATCTGAAACCATAAACTTGTTAAGGCTTATAAAATAAACTTGTTTATTTGGTTTAATGTTAACAACTGCCTGGACTCCGTGTGTACCCAAGAGAAACAGGTTGGTGGCAGCAGGAAAGCAATCACAGTGGTGGCACAGGGATCAATAGACCGTCAAATGTCTGGGGACCCTGTGTGATCGCCACAATCTACAACTAGGGGTGGGAGAGACTCCTGCCTGAAGCTCTGGAGAGCCACAGCCAATCATTGCAGATGATACTGAACTAAATGGACCAATGGTCTGACGTGGCCTAAGGCAGCTTGCAGGGTGTTCTGAAGACAAGCTCTTCCACACAGCAGTGAGAGTTTCAGGAGCCTTGTTCTCTTCTGTATCTGGCCACCCTGATAAATAATCAGTGACAATGTTGTGCTGCTCTAACCCCCCACTTAGCAGTAATAGTTGGCATGTTTGTTTGGCAGCATGTTCACACTTCTGTCTCGGTGGCATCTATGCTGGCTCTGTCACATGCACAGAATGGAAGACGTCAGGATCCTCAAATAATGTGCTCTGTGGGGAGCTGTCCTCAGGCACCAGGCCTATGGGCAGACCAGGTCTGAGCCACAAAGATGTCTGTAAACTTGACACGAAGGCTGGCAACATCAACTCTGCCATGAGTGCCTGGAGACACTTGACGGTCAGGTCATGTACCCGCAGCAGTGATCAGAGGAGGAACGATTGCTGGGAGAAGTGCAGAGAGAAGAAACACCATCGTGTATCTCAGCAGTGAATCCAGACGGCTTCATCTGCCCCAGCTGCAATAAAACATGTCTCTTTCACATGTGGTTTCTACAGCCACAGCAGGCACTGTAACTTGCCAATGGTTTGACTTTACCCCCTCTGGCACGCTCCTCCATTGTCTCCCAAGACAGGCAGATGCCAACAGAAGACTACCTAACACTATACAGTGGTACCTCGGGTTAAGTACTTAATTCATTCTGGAGGTCCGTTCTTAACCTGAAACTGTTCTTAACCTGAAGCACCACTTTAGCTAATGGGGCCTCCCGCTGCTGCTGCTGCACTGCTGGAGCACTATTTCTGTTCTCATCCTGAAGCAAAGTTCTTAACCTGAGGTACTATTTCTGGGTTAGTGGAGTCTGTAATCTGAAGCGTATGTAACTTGAGGTACCACTGTACATTATTTTGTGTCACACAATCTTTGCAGGAAACGAGGCCAGTGCAAATTGCATTAACCCTCTTCAATATTGCGTTGTTTTGGTGCAGGGCATGCAAGGAATCTTATAAACAAACAATAGCTTTATGAGGGGGACTAATTAGGAGCTGCTACTCCATTTTAAGAACCAATCTGGATAGCTCCCCAGGAATGCCAGCAGCATGGATCGCTGCCCATGGGCAAGGGCTATGTAACAAGGCTTAGGAGCACATCCTACTTAGGAGCGGACCCCATTCTGAGCTTCTTCAGGTGTCCAGGAAATTAACCCGGTCACTCTGGGGTTTCCAGAGTGGATGTGGATTATTTCACCCAGCGCTACATTCAAATGGTCTCTCGTCCAATGCATGTTTTCATGTTTTCATGTTAGATATATAAGCAGATAGACCAACTGTGCAGCAACCAGAACATGTAGATATTTAGACTGCAAACCTGCAACAGTCTCCTGTCAAATTAATAATTCCATTTACCACCTGCTTCAGTTTTTTTGGGGGGTGGGGGTGGCACACACATTATCACTGAGGTAGACTACCTGCTATAAAAATTCAGCACAAAACCCATTTGCATTTTTAAAAGACCCTGAGAACACCTTTTAATCCATTTGGGGTGGGGACAACAGTCCATCCAATTATTTCTTGCAGTGTTTATACTCAAGTGTGGACCAGTGTCATCCAAGGCACACCATCAATCATTCCTCATAAATTATAATGGCCTTAAATGTAAAATGCTTTGCACCGTTTACCGTGTAAATACAAAATCAATGTAATTTTCCCTGATAATGACAGGATCCCTCTCTTTCTGCAATCAGCATCGTTCATTTGACTGAAGTCCTGATAATTTAATGTACTGTCATGCATGAAACTGGATTGTCACAACAGATTTAGAGAGAATGCCGAGTTTTAGCATTTCATTATGGCGAGTCTGAGCTCCCAGAGTATCTTTCGTGTCTGAAAGGAGATCCTGAGAACAAGCAGGCCTCAAGAATTTTGATCATAACACATTCTGGCAACCAGTAAATATTAAGTAAAAAATGCAACTCGCCAATTTTATGACTGGAATGTCAAATTTCAGGGAATGCTTCGTGAAACCAGTTCACATAGATGTTGATGCGGCAGGACTATACTGTGATAAAAGAACAGAAACCAACTCGAACGTATTAGAAGCCTTCCTGTACTTCAGGTGATCTGAGAGGAAATTCTTTTACTGCACCCAAGTTATAGAAATGCTTGTCTGCTCCCAATGAAAGTGTTTCCGTGATTAATTGCATGCATTTTTGCAACGTAGCAATAAAAGCTGTCAAGCTACTGTTCTGTTCCTCTGCTTCCTGCTTCCCTGAGCACAGCATAAATTTCCAAGCAAGCTTTTACATGATCAACTCCTTTGCACGGACAGGGCTGGCTCAAGGTATTTTGCTGCCTGAAGCAAAACAAGATGGTGCTCCCTTCCCTCCAGTTCCACACCCAGAAGCCAATTGGACGGGCAGTTGAATCTTGTTTTGACACTAGCAACAGGACAGTGTCATCCGCCACACCACAGAGGAGCAGGATAATGCAGGCAGCACAAGACAGGCCATGAGGCACACCGTGCACTATCTTCCATCAGAGAACAACAGCCACCTCATGCCACCTGCCACCTGAGGCAATTGCTCCCCTCTTGTCTGATGGTAGGGTTGGGCCTGTGCATGGAGGAAGGACTGGTGACAAAGGCCACACCCACACCATACAAATAAAGCACTATGATAACACTTTAACAGTTGTGGTTCCCCCCAAGGAATCCTGGGAGCTGCAGTTTATTATACCGAAGATTGTTGGGAAACCTCTATTTCCCTCCCAGAGATACCACTCCCACAGTTCTGTGGAAAGAGGGATTGATGATTAAACTCTGTATTTGCAGCCAGCGTCTTTGAAGATAGTATCCCAGGTACCAACCGATCCTTGGCATGAATACCTGAGACCTAAGGACACACACGGCTAATGCAAAGCAATGACGGTAAAAGCAAGCATGGACTACAGCTTGCTCCAAGAACTAAATTTGGAGAAACCTCCTGCATTTCTTAGCTCTTCTCTTCTTGCTTGCTGCCCTGGCATACAAATTGAAATCACCAACATCATCTCCCAACATGTTGTTTATACACTGGGATAAATTCAATAGGTTTTGGTTATGTTGCAAGCATATCCAATATGGGGCTGTGCCAGCATAGGAATATACACAGAGAGGCGCCATGGTGGGAAACAGGGAGGCAGCCCTTTGTGTGTGTCATTCTAGAAGCCTTTTAGCCATCCACAGAATCAGCGACATCAATGCTATTGTATGCTCTTGACAGACCCTTTCTAGTAAGCACAGGTGGTGCTGTGGTATAAACCACGGAGCCTCTTAGGCTTGCCGATCGGAAGGTCAGTAGTTCGAATCCCCGTGATGGGCAGCATTGCTCTGTCCTAGCTCCTGCCAACCTAGCAGTTCGAAAGCACACCAGTGCAAGTAGATAAATAGGTACCACTGTGGCAGGAAGGTGAATGGCATTGTTCTGTGTGCTCTGGTTTCCATCATGGTGTCCCGTGGCACCAGAAGCAGTTTAGTCCTGCTGGCCACATGACCTGGAAAGCTGTCTGTGGACAAACATCAGCTCCCTCGGCCTAAAAGTGAGATGAGCGCCACAACCTCATAGTCACCTTTGAATGTACTTAACCATCTAGGGGTCCTTTACCTCCCCCCCTTTTTTTTAGTAAGCGGCTATAATGAGACTGTAGCTAACAAGCAGGCTGGGCTTACACAAGGGATGGGGCACCAGATGTCACTGGACTTCAACTCCCATCAGCCCCAGCCAGCATGGCCAATGGCCGGAGATGATGGGAATCGTAGTCCAACAACATCAGGAAGGTCACAAGTTCCCCATCCCTGACTTACCCTGTTGGATTTGCACTGGGTGAGACTGTAGCGACAACGGAGCCAAACAACACATGTGTTGTCTCAGCTTTGTGTATCTACTAGGTTGGTGTGCAGAAAGACACCATAGCAGCTGGTGAATGTACAAACATTTCCAAAGGCACGGTAATTTGTTTTCAAAAGACCATGTTTCATAATGCAAAGCGTACAGATGCCCTGTGTATCTAGAATACCTGAAGTGCTCAGCGCTGGGAGGGGGGCAGGCGGAATACGCACAAGCACCACATGGAAGACCAGAGAAAATATCTGCTTTGCTTTTCCCCTGTCATATTAATGGTGCTGATACAAGAGGGTTTTTAATACGTGCGAAACCAAAAAGAAATATCTTATAATTACTTTAATTAGTTTCCCTTCCAAACTACCTATAAAAATGATAAATGAAGTTGATGAAGCTGATTTGCATATATCTGCCTCTTGGTGGCTTCTCTTTCCACTTCCCTTTTTAAATCCATGGCATGAAACAGACAGATTGTGCTCCATAAAACTCTCATCTTTCTATGTCACTGACAGGGATATTATGTTTATGGCAAACTGGCAAGATTAATTAGGGATGGGTTATTTTCATTTTGGCATCTCTTGCTCTTGTACACATGCTAATAACTTAATGGGTGGTGGGGTAGGAATACTACTTTATTTTTTTACCACGATGGTGAGGTCCCTTGGAAAGTCCCTTTGCAAATAAAGCGGCGGCGTCATTTATATACAGTCCAACAGCTAGACTGACTTTTATTAAGTTGGTGGTGTTGGAACTTAAATCAGGCCTAAAGTTACGAGAAAGGCTGGAACGGTTTCTGTCATGTTCATGGGCTTAGGTCTACCGTGTGACAGACATGTGTTTGGTAAAAGTATCCTTAGAAATATTTGTTATGGTAACTAGCACATATTCCAAAATTAGGGCAACTGCAATTTCTAACTGTTTTATTAGAAGCAGTAATGGAAGCAATTGAAATTATTATTGGGCTAAAGCAACCCTTGACCTCATGGTAAGCAATGAAAAGGGAGGGGGCAAGAATCGTTTGCTCAGGTCTGCTTCCTTCCCACCCCACCTTTCATGCTTGTTAACTAAGATCCTGAACATGGAATGGAGCAATAATCATTTTTTTAAAAAAAGGTTGTTTGACAACTAGGAATGGCCACATATGCAGATTTCTGTTTTTCTTGGCTTCTTAGTTTTTTCAATCTTGACTTCACTTCTCCAATATCTTCAATATCAGTTTGGCATTTCCCCTGCAATGAAAATTCACTAGCATTTTGGGGCAATTTCCCCTCCCAGCCCCCCAATATAGGCATTTTTTGGATGCCATTTTGCCCAATTCTTTTGCAAAGCAATTCCCCACAATATAATACATTTTTTTGGATATTGCACTAATATACACATTTGTTGGATAAATGGACTAATATATGCATTTTCCCACCCTTTACCCTGGTATGTGCATTTTTGCACACACCACTTGACAGGGGAGCTGCACTGCAAAATTCAGAGAAGTGCAACACGGATTACAGTTTTTAAATGTTTCAGTTTGCTGCTTGTTGTTTTAGAAAGTGCGTACTGTATTTGGTAGATCTGCCTTTAAATCCAGGTGGAATAAAATGTCTTCCCTGACAACAGTGCCTGAATGATCCTGAATGCCTCCTCCTTGGTTGTTGGGCTGCCCCCCATCCCACTTTGAAAACTGAGCTGGGTGCTGCAAATAATTTGAAAAGACTGGATTGTTCCCATATCTTGTGGCTATGCAGCTCGGGAAGGAGACCACCGTTTCCTCAGTAGGATGCGTACTTGTCTGTAGCCAAGCATATCATATCTGCTCCCCCTTATTGTTCCCTAATGAAATGCTTCATCTGGAAAAGATAGCCGGGAAGGAAGCGAGATCCGAGGTGCTCAGCACACACAGCCAGAGGCGCAGAGAGGCTTCCGCAAGCAGCTTTCCTCACAGCCAGCTGCTCAGTGCATTGTGATCCCTGCCAAGGCATCTCTCTGGTTCATCAATTGACAGCACCTGCTCCCCTCTCAGCTTATTGGATCAGAAACGTCGGAGCACCTGGCTGAGCAATGGCACCAGTGACTCAGCGTTGCCTCCCACAACCTCAGTCCACGGCAGCCGAGTGCGGGAGCCCGATTCCTCCCTTCTCTTTTTGCAACCAGAGAAGCAGACGCATAAAAGTCAGGCTGCACAGTGGCTCTCGCCGTCACATCCTCAAACTGTACACTGGAGCTGCCATCAGATAGTCTCGTATTTGGGTGAAACCACCCAGGGAAACCAAGGCTGGAGTTTCCAACATGGATTCAGCAGAGGGTGACGTTTAGAGCAGCCTTTGCCAACATGGTGCCAGCCAGGTGCTTTTTTAAAAAATACAACTCCCAAGAACCTCAACCAGGTGTTTTGGAGTACAGTGGTACCTCAGGTTACAGACGCTTCAGGTTACAGACTCTGCTAACCCAGAAATAGTACCTCGGGTTAAGAACTTTGCTTCAGGATGAGAACAGAAATCGCGTGGCGGCTCAGCAGCAGGAGCAGGAAGCCCCATTAGCTAAAGTGGTACCTCAGGTTAAGAACGGTTTAAGGTTAGGAACGGACCTCCAGAATGAATTAAGTTCTTAACCCGAGGCACCACTGTACTACTCCATGGGTAGGCAAACTAAGGCCTGGGGGCTGGATCCGGCCCAAGCCTTCTAAATCCGGCCTGCGGATGGTCCGTGTTTTTACATGAGTAGAACGTGTCCTTTTATTTAAAATGCATCTCTGGGTTATTTGTGGGGCATGGGGATTTGTTCATTCCCCCCCCCAAAAAAATAGTCCAGCCCCCCCCACAAGGTCTGAGGGACAGTGGACCGGCCCCCTGCTGAAAAAGTTTGCTGACCCCAGTACTACTCTCATTAATGCCCCCCCAACCCTAATATCTGGAGGGCGCCAAGGTCAAGAAGGCTACTTTACAAAAGCAGGTGGGTACCTTTTTTTACGGACGCAGGTGGCGCTGTGGGTTAAAGCCTCAGCGCCTAGGAGTTGCCGATCGAAAGGTTGGCGGTTCGAATCCCTGCGGCGGGGTGCGCTCCCGCTGCTCGGTCCCAGCGCCTGCCAACCTAGCAGTTCAAAAGCACCTCCGGGTGCAAGTAGATAAACAGGGACCGCTTACCAGCGGGAAGGTAAACGGTGTTTCCGTGTGCGGCTCTGGCTCGCCAGATGCAGCTTTGTCACGCTGGCCACGTGACCCGGAAGTGTCTCCGGACAGCGCTGGCCCCTGGCCTCTTGAGTGAGATGGGCGCACAACCCCAGAGTCTGTCAAGACTGGCCCGTACGGGCATGGGTACCTTTACCTTTTTACCTTTTTTTACAAGCCAAAAACAAGAGGGAAAATTTGACAAAGTAGTTTGTCAGATTACCGTGTGCCAGAAGTGAGAAAAGATTCACCCCCCAAAATTACCTCTCATGCACAGCTATGGAGAGGACATGAGTCAGATCCTCAACTGTATCTCGTCACTCCAGCGCAGTGCCTTCTCAGTAGTATCAAATGACCTCTTGTGCCAGTATGATGATTTCTTTTATATAATGGGTAGCCCAGACACTGCAGAACAGAAGGGAAGAAGTCTCTGGTTCCATCTCTCAGCCAGGGGGCTGCTGGTGAGTGGGTGGGTGTGTCCGTGTTCTCAGCAGCAGGGAGAATCCGTCCAGATTGTGATGACTCTGGCATCAGACTCTAAAGGATGAGGCGAGGACTCGGAGTCAGAAAGGGAGCTGCATACAAGGCCTGCCCTGAAGTGTGCCTGCAAGACAAGCCTGTGGTGCCAATGCCCCTCTGGCAAGAGGATATCACACTGCTGTCCTCAGGACTCCTTTGCAGAAGCTCTGGTTCAATCAGAGTCTCCCCCACTATTTTTTGGGGGGGAAACTGTTTAACTGAAACAGCATCTGTCAGCGAAGGGGGAACATGCAAGTCGAGAAAACTCTTCTCTCTCTATCGCTCTCTCTAATATAAAAGAACCAATACAATTTATGCACTGCTTGATTGTAAAAAAACAAACAAACTCAAAGCAGTTTACAAAAAAGACGAAACCATAAAATTGAGAAAAAATCACGACCCTAATTTAAAACATACAAATGTTAAAATATTTAAACCTGTTAACATTACTTCAACTTTCTCAGCATCTGGGTAGGCTTTTTTAAACAAGGAATGTTTTTAGCAGGTGCCAAAAAGAGTGAAGGGACCTGCTTGATCTCAACAGGCAGGAAGTTCCAAAGTTGCTGCCACACTAAACAAGCAAGTTCTTAAAAATGCAGAACAGGCGTTATATGGTAGCTGTAGTTGTAAACTTCTGCTCCTATACAGGGCTCAGCCTAAGGAAGACTGTTGCTGAAGTAACATTACAGCCTTGGTCTCTTACAACAGCAAGACCAGCGCTTGCTGGCTACACATAAGCAGTCTTTACACATGCATAGTGCTTCTGAATATGGTTTCTAAATAAAGATGCATATGATAACAGAAAGAATACACAAAAATACATTATACTATAGAAAGTAACTTTGCAAAAATGTGTATATTAAGGAAAATTGCATACGAAGATTTGTATATTTGGAGAAATGCTGCTGAATTTTCATGAGGACTTGTTTTTTAAAAAATTGCAAGCTGGCCTGGAAGTCTGGGGAACTGAAGAGCAGAAAAAGAGAAAACTTGTCAGATTCATCCATCCCTAAAAGTGAGAGCTGAACAGAAATACCATGGAGCTTACTAAGTTTCCAGTAAAAATCTTCCTTTTTTTGCCTTGCACTATAACTAGTTTTTCATATTCTACTGTCTCTCTAAGGATATTATGGCTCCCCTTCTGTGTTTACAAAAATAAAAAATGAAAAAATCTTTGGAGGCCAGTTGCAAGATGTATAACGAACCAACTCTCAGTATCAGGGGAAATTTTTGCATGAATGAATCTGATTTGACTTTAATTACTGCTGTGAATAAAGAAACCTCTCTCTATTTAGCAAATGTTATGCACTTGTAATTGTCATGTAAGTGGAAAATCAATGTTCTCTTACTCTCCTTCCCCCCCCTCCATCTGTAAACATAGCCATGTATTCTAAAAATCAGTAGAAACAGTCACAACAGGAAAAGGGTTCCCTTAATTTATAAAAGTTGAAAACCATTGCTGTACGATAAGACACTGTCTCACTTTTTTGTGCACTTGGATGAACAAGCACCAAGCAGAGATGCTCAGCGACTGTAATGTGCTTAAACACAGCCACAAATTCTCAAGGCCTAGAGCCTGCCCATGAAGAAGGGGGCCATGGGACTATACTGCTGGTCCTGCCCTGGTGTACTCAATGAAACTTGTGCAGATGTCTCTGTAGAGAGACTATGCCCTGGATTCTCAAAATATTAGGACCTGGGCCTATCCAATGAAGACGAATGTTGAAAGGACAGACAAAATAAAGTACTTCTTCACACAGCGCATAGTTCAGGGGTCAGCAAACTTATTCAGCAGGGGGCCGGTCCACTGTCCCTCAGACCTTGTGGGGGGCTGGACTATATTTTGAAGGGGGGAAATGAACAAATTCCTATGCCCCACAAAGAACCCAGAGATGCATTTTAAATAAAAAGACACATTCTACTCATGTAAAAACACGCTGATTCCTGGACCGACCGTGGGCCAGATTGAGAAGGCAATTGAGCCGGATCCAGCCTCTAGGCCTTAGTTTGCCTATCCGTGGGAGTTTGCTCCCACAACAGGTAGTGACAACTTTAAAAGAGGATTACACAAGTGCTTGGAAAAGAAGGCTATCAACGGATACTAGACACAATCAGGAACACAATGTGGGAGCCAGGCCCTCTCAAAATTATGCAGCGTCCGTGCCAGGGATTGAGCCAGAGAGTCAAGACATGCAAAGCAAATCTTCTCCCACTGAACTGTGGCTCTTCCCCAGTATACTTCTGAAGTTGATGTCACACTCAGATCCCACTTGTGGACTTCATGCAGGCGTCTGTTTGGTGACTTTGAGAACAGGTTGTTGGGACAGAAGGCCCTTTGTCCTGATCCAGCAGTACTCTTAAGTTCTTCCTTTGCTCACTTCTCATGAAGAAGAGGATGATCGGTTTGGCAAAGTGGTGAGTTGTGAACAGGCCAAGACAAATCCAGCGGCTCTTGTTCTTCCAGACAGCAGCAGAGGCCAGAATGTGCCTCCCCTGGCTTCTGTGGACCAAGGGCAGCTGACCATTGTAGCACAGTCTTCTTCCTGGTGGCGAGACAGAACTCCTTGCAGTTATTCCTCCTCTAGCTGATGGATGGGAACAGGTTGGTCCTCCTCCTGCTGTGATGTTCTTCAAGGGAGGGAGGTGTGAACCTCACAGCAACCCTTGGCTGCCTGGCCAGTCGCAGAGGGCAGAGTGTGCCTGCCTTCAGCTCTGCAGTCCCAGAGCAACTGCAATTGGAGTTGAGAACTTGACATCTACAACAAAACATCCATATACACTCATGAGCAGAGCTGTGGTTATGCTTCTGTGGGTTCGTTTCACCTTTCCTTGGAGGGTTAGAAAAACTACCCAACCCCGGCTGGTCATGATGGGTATTAAGAACAAGAGCCATATACTGTGAGCAAGGATGGCTGTTGTTGTTGTTTAGTCGTTTAGTCGTGTCCGACTATTCGTGACCCCATGGACCAGAGCACGCCAGGCACTTCTGTCTTCCACTGCCTCCCGCAGTTTGGTGAGACTCATCTTTGTAGCTTCAAGAACACTGTCCATCCAACCATCTCGTCCTCTGTCGTCCCCTTCTTCTTGTGCCCTCAATGTAGCCTGTAAAAAGGATGGCTACGCAATGCCTAATCCAAATGGCTAGAAAGCTCTTGTCAGGACACAGCCTGTGTGCATCCATCCCTGCTGGTGCTTGAGAGATGGAGGAGCAGAAGGGTGGCAGGTGAGATGCCACTATGAATAGACAGCTCTTGGCTAAACAGAGATGACCAGGATACATGCACCACTATCTAAAGCATTTAGAGCTTTGCAGAGGAAAGCCAGCAAGTTGAATTTAATATATGGGAGACTACAGGATCTTTGCGCTGTGTAGGCGCTGGAAATAAAAGTACAATTACAAGGTGCTGTGACAGCTGCAAAACAGTGTTGGAGGCAGCCTCAAACTGTTATGCAAACACTGCTGTGTGTTTGGCATCATATTTGCCCCTCAGAGAGAGAGGAGCCTGAAATAAACAGCATTTGCTGCAGTATTTCTCCCCACATCATTTCTTGTGATTTATTATATATGCTTATCTTTCTAATTCTAGCTTTTAAAAAAACACACCACCACCACACACCACCAGTGTGCACTTGACCTTTTCCTTCAAAGAGCTGCATTACCAGAAGTCGCCTGCGTAATAAATGAAAGTGTCTGTCTGATAAGAAAGTCTGTAGAGGCCAGCCCTCACATTTCCATAAAATGCATTTTATACAGTTGAATTACGCCATCCTCTTAATTTTTTTCTCCTTTGTTTTAAGAGCGGCAGTGATATTTTAATTCGCCCTTTCTCCAAATATCTTAGCATTTCTGCAACGCATAAGTAACTTTTTAAGACTAGCTTACTCTATGCTGAGGGGACGTGGGTAGATAAATAGGTACCGATCTGGCGGGAAGGTAAATGGCGTTTCCGTGCGCTGCTCTGGTTCGCCAGAAGCGGCTTAGTCATGCTGGCCACATGACCCGGAAGCTGTACGCAGGCTCCCTCGGCCAATAAAGCGAGATGAGCGCTGCAAACCCAGAGTCAGCCATGACTGGACCTAATGGTCAGGGGTCCCTTTACCTTTTACTCTATGCTGGGGGCAGTTAGACTTGGCCTCCAAGGTGGAGAGCAGAAGAGTATGCTAGCCCTTCTTCCTGTCCTCCTTTGGAAGAGATCCTGGAGGTCAATATGAGCAGGGGTTGAGACCCCGGAACTTTATTTTGTATAATGAAAACATGCAAAGTATGAGTTGAAGTCTCCCACATATGAAATTAGGTGGCAAGGGCATTTGGTTTCCTCAACCTGCTTTCTCATTTCACCTCCGCAATGAGAGTCATGAGCCCCACCTCCCTCTCTGGTCCCATTTCCCTCTCCACAGCTGTTGGAGCCAGTGTGGTGTCGTGGTTAAGAGCGGTGGACTTGTAATCTGGGGAACCGGGTTCACGTCCCCCTCTTCCACATGCAGCTGCTGGGTGACCTTGGGCTAGTCACACTTCTCACAGAGTGTTTGTTGTGGGGGAGGAAGGGAAAGGAGAATTTCAGCCACTTTGAGACTCCTTCGGGTAGTGATAAAGCAGGATATCAAATCCAAACTCTTCTTCTTCTTTGACACTTCCATGATACCTGTCCCACTACCCACCCTGACAACCTCAGATACTAGGAGTAGCTCTGCCTTTCCTTAGGGGGATGTTGCCTCAGCCTCAGCCACCTCTCAGGAGGCAGACACCTGCCCCATCCCCTAGATGTAGGAGGAGCCAAAGGACAAAGGCACAGAGACTTCTGCTTACTAGGCATAGTGAGAGACTGCAGAAATGCCTACTGCCCTAAGTTGGGCCAACTCAAATGCTATATATAGGATAGCAAGGGGTGCGTGGTAGTATTCAATCAACTCCTACAGCTTTGGCAGTTAGAGCACCTGACTTTGTTGCAGCTGTATTTGGGGTTAATTATGTGTATTGGCTGAAGTGCCTCAAACCAGCGATTTGCATATCTAAACATTAAAGCCTTTGGAAAGAATCCTCCTTTGAGTCTTTGTTCTTCATCAATTAGGAGTCGAGACACTGAGTCAGATTAAAGTCCAAAAATCTAGAGGTGTTTCGCATTTCCAGAGGGAGCCACAGCTATATCTATATCTGTACAGTGGTACCTCAGGTTACAGACGCTTCAGGTTACAGACTCCACTAACTCAGAAACAGTACCTTGGGTTAAGAACTTTGCTTCAGGATGAGAACAGAAATGGGCAAGCGGTAGCGTGAGGCCCCATTAGCTAAAGTGGTACCTCAGGTGAAGAACAGTTTCAAGTTAATTATGGACCACCAGAACGAATTAAGTTCTTAACCTGAGGTACCACTGTATCTATATACATGTATGCATATATCATAGGAAGGACATCCCTCTATAACACCTTGTCCATTGCTATGATAGACAGGCATTTCTCTAGTCAGCCAATCGGGGAAGAATTTTAGCTGTCAAGCACAGAGCTTGGATGTGTTTGTAAAGTAGGGTGGGGAGAGAGGGTTCAAGTCAGTAGTGGATGGCATGGTGGGATGGAAGCTCTTCCCTGATCTTGCTGATGCTGACCAAGAGGGAGAAGGGCAAGGCGGCAGTGCAGTGCAATTCTACCAGTAGGGGTGTCAGATTGACTCTGCTGCTGCATTTGAACTGCACCAAACTCACAGCTTCATTGCCCCTCACCTTTCAGGTAAGGAGCAGTAGCACGTCTACCAGAGTTTGGGTAAGTTCCTCTGCCCCACCAACTACTTGCTAAAGGAGGAGATGAATGCTGCCTACTTGCCAAGCAACTTTTATCCTAGGACTTGCCGATCAGAAGGTCAGTGGTTCGAATCCCTGCGGCGGGGTGGGCTCCCATTGCTCAGTCCCTGCTCCTGCCAATCAAGCAGTTTGAAAGCATGTAAAAGTGCAAGTAGATAAATAGGTACCACTCTGGCGGGAAGGTAAATGGCATTTCCATGTGCTGCTCTGATTCGCCAGAAGCGGCTTAGTCATGCTGGCCACATGACCCGGAAGCTGTACGCCGGCTCCCTCAGCCAATAAAGCGAGATGAGCGCTTCAACCCCAGAGTCGGCCATGACTGGACCTAATGGTTAGGGGTCCCTTTACCTTTACCTAAAGAGTGGGCAAATAATAAATACAAGAAATCTAACAAACAACTTGGCCGAAGTAAACATTATGGACCACTTATGGAACAATAAAATCAGCCCCAACTGGTTTTTTTGTTTTGTTTTTTGTCTGATCATTTTGGAGGGTGGGGCTGTCCCTCTGCCTCCCATACTAATGGGAGGGGCTTCAGTCCCCCTTCCCCCCTCATTTCCAGGGACCTGTGCTGTCAAGGGAGTCCTTTTATGAGGGAGAATTACCAATTCAGCTCATCTTTAGCCTTTTGTCTTCTTTCCACGCATTTGGGCTTAATGTGTCCAAACTGTGATCAGTTTCCTACCCCATGTGAGATGATATTTCAATGCTAATTTTAATTTTGAAAGTAACTGCATACTTCAAACGAAGGTGATTTAGAAAACAGAAAGTCTTTTTAGCAGAGGCTCTGAGCATTTTCCAAGGCCATCGTTCCAGCACCTGGCCGCCCAACACTAATCTTATTTAAAACCAGGGAAGAGAGAAAGAGAAATATTACCATTTTGTTCCCCAGCACATCACATTTCTTGAAGCTTTTGTAATTACCCGTTGATTTATTTAAATTTGGCCTTGCTTGCATTTACTAAACTGTGATGTTCCCTACCATTCTCCAGTCTAATAGGGATGTCTGGCCTTGAATTAATGAGGGACAGCAGGAATTTCATACAGAAGCCAGCAGGCAAAACTCATGTGTGTATTTGCAGGATTAAGTGGTAAAAATGGTTCCACTTCCCTCTCTTCAATTTGTGTAATTAAAGTGGGGGGAGGGACACCTTATCTGACAATTGCTCCCCCTAAAAAGGTCCCCATACCATGACTTAAGTGTGTTCTGCACTGCCAGCAGAATCCACCCTGACAAACAGCACAGGAGTATATAAAGGAGAGCAACATGTTTTGCTGTATTATTAGAAACTAGCTTCTGGGCATACACCTCCTGTGTCTAGAGAGGACACTTCTCAAGAGGTTGCCAGTAAACGAGAATATTCAAACTGGCAAGCAGAGGGAACAGCAGCAAGCACTCGCTCGGTTCTCATTTTGTAATGTGGCAGATCCACCTGCCCAACAAATATGGCAGCAAAGGCTACAGGATATACAAGCTACAGAAGAGGTCAAAGGGGAAGAAAAGGGGAAGCAGGACTTGGTCTAAAAAAAGCAACAGGTAGCCATAAATAATACAGTACTTCCTCTTGAGCAACAACTCCACCTTCACATTACTTTCAGATTTGCAAATTTGAGAGGTAAATAAGCTGGCAAAAGCTACTAGTCCTTGCTGTGGGCTGTCCTAGAATGGATGGTGGGATGGCCTGGGATTCGGATGCTGAACCTGAGGGATCCCAGGCTGCACAGGATTCCCACCTCCAAAACCAGCTGAGCCGTGGCTGGAGCTGGAGCCTGAAGGGTCCTCACCTGTGCTGGATCCTCAGGTGCAGGCACCAGCTGAGTCTGCTCTGGCTCCTGGGGTGATGGAGGACCCATTGCCTGCAGGTGCTCCACTCTCAGCCCCGTCAGAGGAAGCTGAGGTTGCCTCTGGGTCTGGAAACCCTCCAGCCTCTCCCGAGCTGCAGAGGCTCAGGGCAGAGAGGCGGAGGGAACTGAGTTCCCGCAGGAGGAGTGCTCGCCTCCAGGCCAGGAGAAACGAGTCACCTGAGGATCGGGGCTCCCCTATGCCTCGGGGCAGATAAAAGCCGGCCAGTCCCAAGTTGCGGGAGCAACATTGTTGGTTCCTAGTTCCAAGCTCCTGACCTGCCCTGGTTCCCTGCTTGCTTGCCTGTGCCTGACTTCACCTGACACCCTGCCCTGCACTTCAGCTACTACGGACTGCCTCCACGTTGCACCTTTGACCACGGACTGGACTTGGAACTTGCCTTTTGGGTAACCCATGGGACCAGCACAGATGTAGACCTCTGTCCCTTCCTCCAGAAGCCCACTCCAGCCACTTCATCATGGTTCCTGCACTGCAGAGGGTTGGACAACAAGACCCTTGGGGTCCCTCTATGATTCTATGGTTTGCTTGTGGGGAGGTTAGATGATGTCCAATCAAGTGTTATCCCACACTTTCCAATGTAGCTCCTGGTCACTTTCCTTATCTCAGAAAGGCCAACATTTTGGAGAAGTGGGTTTGTTGCACAACCTCCCAACCAACTATAACGGCATAACCTGAATTTGCTGGTGTGTGACTGAATCCCATCCGAAAACAGAGGTTCAGAAAGCACCCTGCATTCCCACGCTGGATGCTGCAGAAGAGGACATTTTCCTCTTTTGGCTTGCTGTTGATGCTGGACAGAGTGCTCCACTCCTCCTCTGCTAGTCCACTCACCTAGCGGCCTATTGCTCTCTGTTGCCTACGGCTACCAGCTGTGTGCTTAAATACAGCACTGTGCCAATTCACAACAGCCAGCGCTGCATGAATATTTATGTATGCAAAATAATCCAATGAATAAAGCAATAAGCCACCAGAGCTCAAGTATACCCAGATGTGCAGTGTCTGGCTATGTTTACTTAGTCGTGAGCCAAAGCACTGGCACACATCTTCCTGAAGTGGTGTGGCATAATGTTCTGGTCTTCAGCTGGTGGGATTTCCAACGGCATAATAAACATCAAAGCCTCCGTTCCTCCCTACGGATTTTAATTTACAAAGGACATTAAAATCAGCACCAAAAAACCCCCTTCATCTTACCGTGACTCATCAAGAAGAGGCAAGCTTTTAATCTCCTCTGGACAGCATGGGAAGAATAAGCAACAAGCTCTCGTGCGTCCCATGAATGAACTCAAAATGTCATCTGCCACAGGTTGCAATAAGACAGTTGAATCACTGAACTAATTCCCTGTCCGGGGCACTGGAAATCCATCCAGGCCTAGGATCTTAACCTGGCCATGCAAAATCCAAAGCAAAAACAGAGACGATGAAAAATATTTCAGCTTTCAACCTTCTCCGGTGCCCCCTCCCAACCCATTTCAGTTCCAACCTCTGTCTAGGGGGCAAGAGAAGGTAGCTGTGCATCCATTTTAGGCTTGGGAGGACAGAAATCTAGAGAAAGAGGACGGTGGAAATTTGGATTCCAGATATAAAGACATCCTCAGGCGCCAACATTTACTTTCATGATCACCATCACTTTTGAAATCAAGTGTTCTCAAACTCCACCCTCCATGGTTGAAAACTGCTGAGGGTCTTGGCAAACCACTCAGTGATTTTTCAGCCCATCGTAGCAAATGTAATGTGCTGTGCCAGGTGCTGCATTATCTTTAATTGCATTTTTACAGAAAAGCTGTGGTCCACCAGCTTGGGGAGCACTGGTGGTCTGTGAATCACATGTTTGGGAACCCCTGCTCTAATCTCTCGGGGTCACTCACACACTGCCAAAACAGATAATGAAAGTGGCCACAGATCTGTGTAAAATTGGCATATGCTAATTGATATGAAAATGCAAATATAAAACATACACTTAAACAGAATCATTGGTCTATCTGGTTCAGTGTTGTCTACACTGACTGGCAGTGGCTCTCCAAGGTGTCAGGCAGGGTTCCCTACCTAGAGTTGCCAGGGATCGAACCTGGGACCTTCTGCATGCAAAGCAGATGCTCTACCCCTGAGCTATGGACCTTTCCCATAAATATACATGAGCAGATTATCCCGGGTAGCTGAAGTATTATTCAAAGAGGGTTTCTCCCTTGTCTTATTCATAAGTGCCAAACGTTCCACATATCTAGCATATCTCTAAAGTCAAGAATACAAAATAATATAATCGCTTTTTAATTGGACTATAATTTAAATAGAAACCCAATCCACCTCACCACCTGCTAATCAAGGTACTAACTGCTGAGGGGCAACTTCTTTTTGTCTAATTTTTTTTATTAAATTTTCTGTTTTACAATCTAGAGTACTCATTTAAACATCCTTAAAATATCAATGACTTCCCTTCTTCTCTTCCCATGCTTCATTTTGCATATCATAAATGCCTGCATATTTTACAAAAAAAGAAATCATTCAATATTCCATTATTACATCAGTCAAAACTTATTTACACTGTTGAATTAATGCTGCCAACATTTTCATGGGTACACAATTTCCGCCCATATATTCAACAAACGTTTTCCAATCTTCTCTAAACGTATGTTCTTCTTGTTCTCTTATTCTGTATGTTAAGTCTGCAAGCTGATGGGCAGCTTCAAAAGCTCTGCTCTTTCTCCTTTCTTAGGGTTTAAAACCTTGCTTCCACAGGACAGGCCTTGAAATAGAAAAATAGATTACTGTCCACTGTCAAAAAGGATGCACGGCCACCCAACCCTAATCTGAACCCTGTGTAGCCGTGAGTCTTATGTGTCTTCCCCAATATCCTCTCGTTACTAGAGTATCCATTGGGACTGGTAGGCAGAGGGACTAATAGTAGCTGAAGCCAGAGCCAGTGGCGGGAAGAGCCTTCTCATGACTGGTTATAGGTCAAAAGGCAGGCAGCTTGAAGATGGTCAGCAGAGCCCCCAAATAGACCAGCTCAATGAAGTAGGAAAGAAGTGGACAAATTTCAGTCTTGAGGGATCTACTCTGTTTATTACCAGAACCCAAGAGACAGATAGAAAACAGTGGCATGGATACAAACTGGCATCTAAGGGATGCTCTGCCCAGGGATTTTTCAGTATCAGAATTGAACTCTTGGTGCTTTTATAGAAAAATCTACTCCTGATTTCCCCCCCGTCTTTCTTAATTTAGAAAAAAAATGTGTTTTTTTAAAAAAATGCTGCTTCTAAACAATTATGAGTTTGCTTATCTACTGCAAATCGCCCAGAGATCTACCAGTAGATCTTGATCTTTTTTTCTTTTTTTGCATAACCCTGGTTTAGAAAACTGCAAGGCAAAGATCATCAACATAGCCAAGAGGAAATTACTTTTGAGGTTGTTTTGAATTTGCTAGCTGTCTTCACTTTTTCCCAAAGAAAAAGAGCCAAAGCTAACATTGATTTCCTGCTTCTCAGTAAACCCCCAAACAGACAGTTGTTCAAAAGAACTGACAGAGATGTTGCTGGTGATCTTCAAGGAAGCTCCCTAGATACGGTGCCCTGGGAGACCTCAACGTCACGTTGACAAGAACTCAGAAATTGGGCCTGATATTTGGGCAGACAGTGGAGAAATCTGTTTGTTACCTATCTCCAGTTAAATATGACCAGAGCATGGAATGTTCCACGCTGAGCTGGTATCCACAATGCAAGCTGCACAAAAAAGAAAGAAATCAAGGAAGTTGAAATACTGAGGAGAGAGGGAGAAAACAGTATGAAGCTCCTCTTTCCTGTCTTGCTTCCCATTTTAATGAAAGCTTATATTAAGCCAAGCTCCCTGTTCATAGTTCTGATTATGGTATGTCAAGTTATTTTAGAATCCAATGCTTTGCAAAGGTTGATTATGGAAATTGTTTTCATGTAAATAACTTCTCCTGTAGTGACATGAATCAGGCCTTTTTCAGTGGTGGCCCCCTGTTTATGGAATGTTGTCCCCAGTACTAGCTGCTTTTAGGCACCAGGCAAAAACATTATTTTTCACCCAGGCCTTTGGATCTTAATTTTAGCAGAGTAGGGTAGAGTTGGATCCCTCCTTCTCTCTCTCATTTGTGTATTTTAGGATGTTTTTATACTTGTTTTCAACGTTAATTTTTTGTAAGTTGCTTTGATTTTCATTTTTTGTACAGAAGCGGCTAATAAGTATGAGTTGTTATTATTATTATTATTATTATTATTATTATTATTTCTTATTATTTCTTCTTCTTCTTCTTCTTCTTCTTCTTCTTCTTCTTCTTCTTCTTCTTCTTCTTCTTCTTATTTCTACAAATAGCTTCCTATGAGGCACCTCTATTCTCAAATTAGAAAGAGACACTGAAACAAGCATTACCCAAACAACTTTCCTAAGTGTATCTCATGTGGCTTTTTAAACTCGGGTGTACAGGGGCGCTCCTCAGGAAAATACCTAAAATGCCCTTGCGTGAATGCACATAAAGCCAACATCTATTCCCCCCTAGAGCTGGTCACTCATAATGGCCCAAACTGATTCTATCAGAAGAAAGACTAACAGATAACTTTTGTTACCATCCTGTCAGGGGTCCCTTTACCTTTTTAAGTACTAATAGTGAATTAATTCAGCGTGTGGACGCTTATGAAACTAAAATGGCAACATCCTCTCACAAGGAGAGTGTATCAGTATGCTTGGTGGAACTTCAATATTTGTTGGAGAGGGGTGAGGGATAGAAAATGAGGTGGGGTGGAATGGAGTATCCTGTAGGCATGGATGTCTAGATTCCCTGAACAGGAACATTCACAATACCTGCTCAGACTAATGGAATAGGACAATTATAATAGTACATACTGTAGATATGATTTCTAAACAAGTATGTGGAAAGGCTGGAACAGGTCAACCTTGAAACAGGCTTGTAAAATTAACCCAAACCCAAAACATATGCATCAAACTTGTTCAAGAGCCAACCTTCACGAAGTGGAGGTGAATGTAAAGCATTCATTGACTACACATGCATTAGTCAAAACTATTTCCCATATCTCTTCCCAGAATCCTGACCGCACCAACGCCTGTGTATTTCCATTTCTTATTCATTTAGCTTTGCCTTATCATTCAGACAACAAACTTGATGATAAAGCTGAAGACCCTGTATTTTCATTTGGCCTATCAGCAAGGAAAAGAAGGATGAGAATTAAAAACCTTTCCGACAGAGTCAACAGACGCGACTCTACAGCTTCATTTTTATGGAAATTTAGAGAAGCAGAGATGTTATGTCCAAAGCAATAAAACTTCATCCTAAAGTGTGTGGTTTTTTTCTTGCTAAGGCAGGATGCAAGGCCTGAGCTGAGGTAGGGAAAGGCATGATCACATCTTACTCTACCGGAAGCCCACCTCCTCAGTAAATATATTTTCTCAACTATGCCAGAAATTGCCTCTCACTCTTCCTGCATCTAAATAAACTCCAGGCTTCATTTGAATGCATTATTGTCCTGTGAGAATAAAGCAATAATTATTGAGTGCCCGTGTGATTTCTATTCTTTTCTGAATGAAACAGAAAGTCAAGGAAACAGTGGTTTGCAATTAAGGAGCTATCTTGGTGTAACAAAATATATCTCCTGGAAGAGGAAAGACCACTCAGGAATAACTGTATGCTACTGCACACATTCTTCTGGCGCTGTGGTCTAAACCACTGCCGATCGGAAGGTCGGTGGTTCGAATCCTCTCGACGGTGTGAGCTCCCGTTACTCTGTCCCAACTCCTGCCAACCTAGCAGTTTGAAAGCACATCAAAGTGCAAGTAGATAAATAGGTACCACTCCAGTGGGAAGATAAATGGCATTTCCGTGCACTGCTCTGGTTTCACCAGAAGCGGCTTAGTCATGCTAGCCACATGACCCGGAAGCTGTCTGCAGACAAACGCCGGCTCCCTCGGCCAGTAAAACGAGATGAGCGCCGCAACCCCAGAGTCATATGCAACTGGACTTATCTGTCAGGGGTCCTTTACCTTTTTACTGCACATATTCTTCACCCGCAGTAAGTTCCCATCTGTAGTCTACAGTTAAAGCAGTATCATTCCACATTAAACAGTCATGGTTTCCTTCAAAGAATCCCGAGAACTGTTATTTAAGGGTGCTGACATTAGGAGACCCCCATTCCCCTCAAGGAGCTACTTCAATATTGTTATTATTGTCTTGTTGTTCGCTGCCCCGGTCTCCTTCGGAAGCAAGGGTGGGATAACAACCCAGCAACTCATCATTATCTTCCTCCTCACCACTGGCCCTTTGCCCCACACAGAATATGTCTTAGGCTACCCCTGACATTTCCCTTTTGTTATCACAGTGCAAGATTTGGGCAGGCTACCGCTGAGCATTCCTCATATGCTATTTCTCTTCTAAACATTCATTATCTTTGTTGATTGCTTCTGAATCCTTCATTTTTTTTGACACTCAGTATAGCAATCATCAAGAACGATGCAATGTTGGAAAGATCATGCATGTTTCTGAATACAGTGCTTTTAAAGCAAATAAAACTGGCACATGTCTAATCACTCCTCTTCTTTGAACATGGGGTGCTAACTATGTTTTGCATAGGAGATACCTGTCGGCTGAGATAAAACATTGCCAATCACATTGGCCTGGAATTAAACCCAAACTGTAGCTCCTTATATCCACTGCGTTTTTTGGTCTTGTGTTTCCTTTCCTCACACAGAAGTTGGTTTCAACAGGGATCACCAGTAGGCATATTTTGAATTTTGAAAGTGTTGGGGAACCAGTAAAAAAAAAAAAAAAGACAGCGCACTAATAGCAAAAGCAACCTCAACACGGTTTATGCAGCTATGGAGTTTTCCATTAAAAAATTGCAAACCTTGCCCAACACAAACAAGAAAGAGCTCATATGAATTGTGCATTCATTTCATGACATTAAAGAAGCAAACCTCTTTCCACATTTCCCTCTCCGGTACAATTAATTTCCAGTCTCTGATATGCCATATTACAATGCATGTCAGGCGAGACACGCCAGGATGTTCAGACCTGTCGTCTCCCAAGTGGTCTCTGGTGCTGCAGGGGGCAGCTGCCACTACGGTGGAGTCAAGCGGTTGTCTTCTCTGTGATGTTTGAAGGCTCCCCCTCCCTCCCTCCTTCTTCTCTCATTTGTTCTCATTTACTAAGCTCACAGATCCAAGAACAGCCACTTACATACTTTCTCCAGCTTTGCTATCTTAGTATTAAGTACAGTGGTACCTCGGATTAAGTACTTAATTCGTTCCGGAGGTCCGTTCTTAACCTGAATCTGTTCTTAACCTGAAGCACCACTTTAGATAATGGGGCCTCCTGCTGCTGCTGCGCCACAGGAGCACGATTTCTGTTCTCATCCTGAAGCAAAGTTCTTAACCTGAAGCACTATTTCTGGGTTAGCGGAGTCTGTAACCTGAAGCTTATGTAACCTGAAGCATATGTAACCTGAGGTACCACTGTATAAAGGAAGATAATATGTTTGCATATCACTAAGGTGTATTTGAAAAACAAGTCATTGTGATTTAGTTTACCATACACATGCCTCAACAAGCTTTTTGGCTGATAAAAGTGAGATTGGGCTAAAGTTGTAGATTTTGTCGGCCTAGTTCTGTTATTGGGAGCTATCCCACAACCTAATGACAATTTGTGCTTTTGGCTGGCATCTGTCTGTCTCAGGAGACAATGGAAATGGCTTGACCTTTTTTCCTTTTTTTTGTAATTGGGTGAGGAAAGCAAATCTGTGTTGATTTCAGCCAGACCAACGTGGTTGAAGTCAGCAGAGGCTGACTGCAAAACACAGCTGCTATATAATGCATTGCAAAGAGAAAATGCATCAGCCCCCAAAAAAAGGACATTTATTTGCATAAAATTTGTATATGGTAGTTTACTTGCACACACACAGAGAGAAATACTTAAGATAGTTTAGACAGAAATGTACTCAATATAGTAGGGAAACCTGTGACCCGTGGCTGTTCCAAAGGATGGGCAGTTTCCAACACCCTGGTTCTTTATCCTTCAGCTGGAAGTGGTTTAAACAGCTGATCACACAGAGGACTATTTCAAAAGGAAGACTGCCATCTGCAGATGGACGTATTGATGAAGCTACAGGCTGAACACAATGTATAAAACTGCCTTTACTACCCTCCAGAAGTGATGCAAACTTCTTTTCTTGTTAAAGGAGACCAGTGCTGTATTTTCTTGGGTAAGTTCATTTCCGAGACGGTTAACATTTTACAAAATTGTTTTAAACAATGCAGTCACCTCACTTTTAACCTTTAAGGATGTCTTGGATTAAAAGCCTAAATAAACAAGCAGATTGAGCTGCCATAACACCGCTTAAGAATCTGTCCCATTGATCGTGCCTCGAATTACACTTGCTTTATTCTTGCGTGATTTGAAGAAACCTCTCTCGTAGTGTTAAGGAAAATCCTATTTGTGAATAATCTCTCTCACTAGAGACATTGTTTGGAAATCATTCATCCCCTTGTGTGGATTAGCTTGGTAATGCTACCCAAGGTCAGTTTGCCTGCGCTGGCTATCTCAGCCAGCCATGTAGCTTGCCTGCTGCTGCCCAGGAGACTTTAATTTGTACGGTCTGATTTATAAATTCCCTCCCCCCCACCCCACCATTTTAATTCTTGCTTCATGCAGGTGAGGGGTATTTATTTTAGCTCAGCACACTGTGTGCAATCAGATCTGTTTTGAACTTTGCGCTCTTCATGGCATCCCAGCTGAGTTTCCCTCTGCCATTGCAGAGAGAATTACTCTTTCAAATTAAGGAACTTAAAAGGGAATAGATGTGCTTCAGGGGCCATTAATCCTCACGTGAGGGGGCAGCAGTCATGAACCACACGGGAACCTGTTTTTCAGGCTGTTGACAGCTAGGCCTGAACACAGTAGCTTGCATTTATATTTTGAGCGCTTCCTGCTTAGATTCCCCACTGCCCCCCAAAGCGAGGAGCATTCTTTGAGCAGTTGCATCCTGGTAATTTTCAAAAGCCAAAGCCAAATGGTGCCCTCAAGCAGTCTTCTTTTTAAAAGAAAAGAAAACCATAACTTTAATAACAGACAAATCGTTGCCGCTTTATCTGTCCCCTGAGGCAGCTGCCACATTCTGCCTAACGGCAGTGCCAACCCAAGACAGAGTCTCTTTCACTATGACAAACCTTAGAGTGATCTACTCAATCATCATGGCTGATTGAGAGTTGAAACTGAATTAGCCCATGCTTTTTAAAAAATAGGTAGCAGTGGGGGCGGGGGGGGGGCATGGAGGCTGGACAAAACCAGTTCTATTGCTGGGGCAGACACTGCAGTCTAGGTCTTATAGACATTAGTAAAATTTTGAAAGCCGGTGTCTCTGTTGTAACTAATAAAGGTCATGGCCACTTTAAACTCCATTTCCAGTTGAAGTGTCACTCTTACTCTCCAGTTGGCCACTGCCCCACACTGCAGGTACTGGGAGAAGGGAGTGACTGAAGACTGCTACTCCCCAAAAAGTGTAGCATTAAGATTAGTAGTGAAACTTTTACGTATGGAAAGAACCACAGAGTTGCACTCTGCACTATGTCCCTTCATCAACCTTATTCTCCACAATAATAATGCCTTCCGTATAAATACTAGAATGGGAGCAATTTTCATCTTCAGAAGAAACAGAAGCCAGTAATTTTTTTTTTTGGGGGGGAGCCATTTTTAACATTTAGAATGTCTTTCAAAATGATTTTTTAAAAATGCTTGATTTCTGCACCCCCAGTGGGTTAACGTACCCACATTCTTCTGCTCCCCACGAGAGCATAGTTTCCTACCAGAAGGATAATCACTGTTATTTACTGCAGCTGGGAAAGGGCGATAAGTAACAAAAGTAAATATATGTAGAATTTCCGTCAAAGTCTAGCTTCAAGAATAATGATGCTTACAGTTAAGGGATGTGTGTTTTTCTTTTTTTAAAAAAACACCACCACCAAAGAGATGTAATTTACAATAAGACAAAAACACTTTCCCCAAATGATTTTTGTGCAAATATAGTAGCAAAGAAACTGCTACATTTTAAACAAGTTTCAGCCTTAGTCTAATAAAATATTTAAGGTGATGGGGATTAGGCTGGAGTGTAGGAGAAGACATCAGGAGTGAGTTTAATATTATTCTCCTGCATTGGTCAGCACAATGGTGCCCTTGAGGTCTTTCCTTGGTGCTCACAAAGCCTCTGTGCCCCCCCCCCATTGCTCCCTTGGTCATGAGGTGGGGAGAGCAATTATCTTTCTCTCCACTTAAAAGCACATTATATGAATACTACCCTTCATCCGTAGATCTCAGGGCAGTTCGCAGCATAAAAATACAAGATAAAATCACAAAATACATAGCAGAAACAAGAACAAACCAGTAACCCCATTCCTCACCCCCATGGAGCAGAAGGAGGAAGATAGAAGAGTGACACTCTTTCCTGCTTTATCTTTCAGCTCTATGGTGTTTCCAAGGTTCAGATTAAGGGCTCTTCCAGACTTCCACTTGTCCCACCACGCCCCGCCCCTGGGGAAACCCAACCTTTGCCGCTGAACCACAGCAAAAGTCTGTTGGATTCTCCACGGATTGATGTTTGTTCTGATTCAGTGCCAAAGAGCGAGTTTTCCCAGGGAAAGCCATGGGACAAACAGAAAACCACTCAGACCTGCGCTTTCTAGACATGGGACAAGTGGAAGTGTAGACAAGCCCTAATTCTGCTGGATCCAACTTTTATCCAGATACATTGGGAAAAGGAATTGTGTGCACATGTGCTTTCCTTCTGTCTCTTGGGAGAAGTGATCGGGGGAAGGTAAAGGTAAAGGTAAAGGTACCCCTGCCCGTACGGGCCAGTCTTGCCAGACTCTGGGGTTGTGCGCCCATCTCACTCAAGAGGCCAGGGGCCAGCGCTGTCCGGAGACACTTCCGGGTCACGTGGCCAGCGTGACATCGCTGCTCTGGCGAGCCAGAGCCGCACACGGAAACGCCGTTTACCTTCCCGCTGGTAAGCGGTCTCTATTTATCTACTTGCACCCGGAGGTGCTTTCGAACTGCTAGGTTGGCAGGCGCTGGGACCGAGCAGCGGGAGCGCACCCCGCCGCAGGGATTCGAACCGCCGACCTTTTGATCGGCAAGTCCTAGGTGCTGAGGCTTTAACCCACAGCGCCACCTGCGTCCCTTGATCGGGAGAAGAGAAGTGAGCAAAAGGTTGGAGCCCAGGGCACCTGCTCAAAAATCCAAATCCAGGAGCGACTCATATAAAATATAATATAATATAACTCATATAAAATATAATAAAATATAATTGTTGTTCACATGCATGTCCAGAATGTGTGGCAATACAAATAGCAAGAGCATCCTTTTAAACAGTACAAGCATAATTGGGCTGCACATAGTATTGCTTCTCTTTGCCCGAGCATCATTGCACCTACTCATCCAGGAATCAAAGCCCATAGCAAGAAACCTTTAAAGCCCTAAATGGCCTCGGTCCAGTATATCTGAAGGAGCGTCTCCTCCCCCATTGTTCTGCCCGGACACTGAGGTCCAGCTCCGAGGGCCTTCTGGCGGTTCCCTCACTGCGAGAGGCCAAGTTGCAGGGAACCAGGCAGAGGGCCTTCTCGGTGGTGGCGCCCGCCCTGTGGAATGCCCTCCCATCGGATGTCAAGGCGATGGACAACTACCTGACATTCAGAAGACATCTGAAGGCAGCCCTGTTCAGGGAAGTTTTTAATATGTGACATTTTAGTGTATTTTTTATCTCTGTTGGAAGCCGCCCAGAGTGGCTGGGGAAACCCAGCCAGATGGGCGGGGTACAAATAATAAATTATTATTATTATTATTATTATTATGATGTCTGGATCCCACCTGCATGGGGGAATTGCACACAGAGATGAATGGGGAGAGAATAAAATGCCCTGCATGCTGGATACGCCTTATCCCAAGTGTTTGTGTTTGACAGTAAGACACTGTGGATGGCCACAGCATAAAAATAATTTAAATAAATCAAGCTTGCTTGGTGGTGACTGGGGTAGCTGGAAATTGCCCCCCTCCAGGTGGAAGATTAACCTTTCAACACTTTTTGTAGTTCAGGAGAGCTGGTGAATGGAGTGGAGGCCTTGCCACGCATATTTTTTCTCCAGTCTGACCCAATAGCTGGGTTGCATATATGGATGGGGAAATCTCATAACTTTAAGGCATGGATGGGGAAATCTCTCAATGTTGGTTTCTCTCAGTTAAATGCAGTTCCCCACATTTCCACATCAGTTTGCAACAGTGATGATGTTGGGGATGATTTTAAGAAGTCCTCATGAAAATTCACCAGCAGATTTTGGTGTGAGTTTCTCTACATATATTTGTATGGAGTCTTGCATACAAAAAGGCTGAAATCGTTCCACTTAGCACCTGAAGAACATCACAGTCTGGAGCCTCTACTAGACCACCCAAAGAGCTGATTAGTGAAAAGCCAGCCGTGCAAAATAGGACAACACCCAAAGCACAATCCCAATGGTGAACTCTTTCGGATCAGCACTCTGTTTTTAATTTGTGTAAAGTAAAAACACCAACCAATAAATTATTGGAAGTAGGGAGCTAAGTAACATGTGTGTGCAGGGAAATAAGTGTTTATTGCCTTGCATCGTTATTTACTTTTTCAATCCGTAATTTTTCTTTTGGCTCAAGCAGGTCCTTAAGGCAGCTGACAATCATTTATCAGAAAACAAACCACAACAGCCTATATAACAAAATAGGAAAAGAACATTAATATCTCAGCAGAACAGAGCAACAGGCCTGGCATCTCAATTATTAAATTTCCTGAGGCACGTCAGCTCACTACCCCAAGCTAACTATTGCTCATTTAATGTTTCTTGAGTCCATACTCAATATTTCATATACAGTTACTTCTCAACAACCATGCTTCTCTCTTATGTTATGTTTCACCTTGCAATATCAAGCAGAAAGCTGCAGGCCAGGATGCCAAAGTCCTCTACAAAAAGTAAAGAGGCACACTGAATACTATGAGCTCACGTAAAATAAAGAACGAAGCAAATTTAGAGATCATATGGTAGTTTTGGGGTACCCAGAAACTACAGGCATTTGCAATCACTCTGACCTAAGGTGACAACCTATGCGCATTACCAAATATTTGGGCCAAAGAGGGCACAGATTTGCATAGCAGTTGCATATACCAATTTATGTGTTGTATCCAGCACTGTTGTCATGCTCCCACAGGGGACCTCGGCTTGCACAACTGAACTTCCCCCTCCTCTTCCCCACAGGTCTGGAGGACTCTCTGGAGCAAATTTGGGGGACACATGGGGGGAGGAGAGGAAGGGGGGTCCTGTTTCACAAGCGGATGTCCAGTTGCATAGAACTGGAATACAATCCTACATGTACAGATGCAAGTTCAGAAATAATTACTGCAATTATTAGAAATGCAGTTGTCTCCCCACAAGGGGACAAATGGGAGAAGGTGGCTTGTGGGCCTGCTCCACCTGCTACCCAGATGCTGCTACTGATGGGCAACTCCAAGGACGCTGTTTTCCCATTAGATGGCTCTTTTATCTTTAAACTGTTCTTGGACCCTCCTAACAGAGGATGATCATCTGACAGCCCTTCAAACAGAGGACAGTCTTCTGCAAAGAAGAGAACAGGGCCACCCTAATCTGATCGCAGGACCAGGGCCTGTGAGCGTAGATTAAGTTGTACACTTACAAGTCCAAGTAGCTTTCTTTGGTTTAAAATTGCAATGTTCCAGTTCATTATTAAATACAATGCCTGCCCAAAGTCATTTGATTCAACAGAACCCTGAGCAGTCAAGACAATCGGGTAATCTGGGAGAAAATCATGCTTTCGTCTCTTGCCTCTAAAAATAGTGTGTACATCTTCTTCTTTTTTAAATGCTGTTTTACCTTCCCTATGACAATGACTGGTTTTTCAGCTCTATGCAAACAGACAGAACAAATACCAGATTATATTTGGCTACGTGCCAGGTGGCTGAAACAAGAACAGACCTTCGTACTATGAGCCTGTTCACCCAGTTCTTCATTCGCACATGCAAAGGATCCTGACAGCTGAAGGACAAGACCCTTTCAGACTACTGTAATATGTGAACTCAGCGATTCTGGATATAGGATCCAACCATTCCTGTGACCAAGCCAGCTTTTGTTATAATGAGAATTATTATTGCAGAGTTTACAAGCTACATTTGCCCTGCATTTTGCTCACAGTGACATTTCTGAGCCGAGAGGGTTGTGGTTGGCACACATCAGAAGACATTGGAGGGGACTCAAGGAAGTTTTGATGTAGCTGAAACACTTCAATCACTTCTCAAGGAGAGTGATGGTGATGGTTCCATGAACCTTTATCTGGGATGTCCAAATAACATTGATTCTTTCAACTGGGCTATGTACCTAGCAGAGGTTGGCACAGAGAGAGTGGTGTTGCTCTCTTGCTCCCAATGCTATGAATCGCTGCTGGTCACTGAGAGGGGGAGGACAAGGCATAGGGAGCTCAACACGCTGTATGAACAGTGCCGCCCTGCCTGTACCACCCTGCTCAGGCTAGCTATGTCATTTGCCTCCCGATGACATTGGATGTCCAGGTGAAGACTGCTGTTGATACGGTGTTGGTTCGTGTTTGATCTGCTTTGTACATAATCTGTAACGATGCAGCCAACACCTAATTCATAAAGATGGGTCTGATTATGTAGAAAACAAAACATAAAATATCCGTTCTGCTGTACTTCAAACTTAAGCTACTGTTGCAAATGGCAAGGCAGATCATTTGAAGACAAAATAAAGAAGTTCCCATCCAAGAGAAAAATCACCTTTCTTCTGCCGGGTTCAAAGATGCAATTTTACATATTTCAACCACGATCAGGAAGGATCTTACACTTTTCACAAAAACACCAAATTTACATCATTTGTGGACTAAAACACAATGACAATTTTCAGATATTGGTTTCTACTTGCAATAACGTTTCTACTTGAGCATGGTATAACACAAAGTTACGTATCTCTCCAAAAACATGATATGGTCCCAAAGCTACCCTAGTGTGTTCAATCATGCAACTGTATTGTTTAACGTGTTTTATTTAATATACACGTGCAAATGCACAAATGGGATAACTGAAAAGTTCAGATCTGGACCTGCACTATAAGAGGTCAGCAAACGGCTGCTCACACATTTTAACCCAGAATTACAGCATAGTGTGCTGCAATCCCAGTGCTCCCTGCTCTCTATTTATAGAGCTGCTTGGCCTTTAATGTTAGGGTTGCCATACGTCAGGAGTTTCCTGGACATAGATGGTATTCAGCCCTCGTAAACAGCGTCCGGGCAGAAATCGCTTAAATGTCTGGGACGTATGAAAGCCCATGTATGGCAACCCTATATAATGTGGAAGACAAACAGCAAAGAACTATGATGCTGCTCTGTGTTTCTGGGATGGGTAAGTGCAGAGCTTTTCCTGATGCTAGTGGTGATTCCTTGATAGTTGAAGCAATGGGTAATTAGGTGGCTGTGAAGGAGGGAAGGAACCGCACAATAAGGAATTGTTGGTGGTAGACTGCCATCTCACAAACTATTATTTGCAAAGTTCTTCTAGGTAACTACCTCTCACATAAATGGAACAGAGGAAAGAGAGAGTCATAGAAAGATTATTTTTAACACTCTGTAATTTAATGTCTCTTACTTCTCAACAAGGAAGATGTAGTACCATTGCCCTGAGCAGTTTTGAAATTGAGTTTTTCACTTTTCAGTACTATGGGTCTGACCAGCAAATTGCTTAGAAGTGATATTTCATATCCCGTTTACTGCACAATGGGGGCAGCATAACTTGTACAGAAAAACAATTATTGCTGAGGCACCTAAAAACTCTGTATGATGCATACAGATGCAGCGAGTGCCTTCGATGAGGAGAGGAAACATTTCGGGCATCCTAGACATTCTCTGCATCTGGTGACATAGTCCCCTGCCCATGAAAGTTAATGCTACAATAAAAGTGCAACAAAGGTGCAAAATGTTGTGTGAAATGAAAATACATGACAGCTGGTCCAACTGTGATGCCTACTGGTGTAACGGCACCTTTGAGAACTCCTGGCACCCATAGAATCTCTGAGCCTCCCCATACACACTCACTGCCCCCTTCATTACAAGGCAGCAAGGGTGGGTACCTTTTTCTCCCTCGAAAAACACAGCGAGCTGAAAGAGGAAGCGGGAAGAGCGACACTCTCTCCCACTTCCTCTTTCATCTCTATATGCTTTTACATAGGAACACTGGAAGCTGCCTTATACTGAGCCAGACCATTGGGTCCATCTAATTCAGTATTACTGGCATTGACTGGCAGTGGCGCCGAACCCTACCTGGAGATGTCACAGGTTGAACATAGGACTTTCTGCATGCAAAGCAGAGTAGAACTTAGTTGGATGCAACCCAATATTTTTTAAATGCTGCTGCTTAGTTTATCCAACTTTGGGTTTAATGCTTGTTGTCTGCTTTTAGGGATTTTATATTATTATTATTTGTACTGGTCCATTGTGCTAAAGGACATGCCAAGTACCAGCAGGAAATGCTTCTAAAAAGTGCCTGAAATAAAAATAAATAACAAAGGTTCAGGCTGAAAGCCAACAAGCCCTGGGGAAATGCTACAATGACTACTGCTGAGATGATGTCAAGGGCAAGGAGGACTAACTGAACAAAAAGCATATAGTGCAAGACACAGGGAACGGCATCTGAGAAAGCTGCTCATGTGTTTTGCAATGCTGAATCAAATTCCAGGAAGGCATGTCTAATAATAATAATAATAATAATAATAATAATAATAAATAATAATAAATCAGATTGCTATAGCTTGCCTTCTATGAAGATCCTGTTCCAGTAGATTCTGCCAACATGATTCCCTCCGAGAAAGATAAGGTTGGAGAAGATCAACCACATGGTAGACACAGATGCCAGAGCTGCATGGAGTCGCCGACAGCCTCTTGGGGACAAAAAATGGTTCTGAAAAGAAGGTAAGTTGGATTTAATATACAAGTTAGGAAGGGGTAATTGCTGGGCATTTGGAGAAGTAAAAGCATATTACAGCCATATTTTCTGGAACTGTCCCCAAATACAGGGATGTGTTTTCCCTTGGAAATAATATCAGAATCGTTAGGAACACAAATCCCTATGGAACCTAAGACATTTCTGCTTGGATACATAAAAGGTGCTTTCATAGACAGTGATCAAGAGATGGCAATCAATTTGATTACTTTAGCTCCTCTCACTACTTTTAAAGAGATTGAAAAGATCTGGACCATGGTGAAAATGGTCAAACTAACCTACTACCGGAGAATACAAGCAAATAAATTCATGGAGAAACAGGTATTTTTCTTGATATATTGGAATAGCAAGTATTATAACGTAGACGTTATGTTGTTTTCAGTTTATTGTTAAGTTTTCAGGTGGAGATTTTGTTACTGCGTTGTAAACTTCTTGTTTATTGCAAACCATAAAAATATCAATAAAATGGTTCTGAAAAGCAAATTTTAAACAGGCAGCTAACAATAAAATCTTAATACTAGAAGGTTAGAAATAAATCATGGTGGTGTTAGGGTGACCGCTATAGGTATAGTGAAGTCATGAGAGTGGAGAGAAGCCCTTGCTCTCCTGTAAATGTTAATATTTTTAAAAAAGAGATGGGGAACTTGCCACTCTCCAGCTGTTGTTAGACTACAAATCCCACTACCCTGCCCCTGGCCTTGCTGGCAGAGGGTGGTGGAAGTGGGAGTTCAACAAATCTGGAGCGTGGCAAGTTCCCTGTCCTTGGTTTACAGCAATAGGGCATCATTCTAGGAAGAATTATCCACTGCATTGAAAGTAATGCTGGAAAGCACCTTGGCTTAGTGCACCACATTTAAAGGAATTGTCCTGGGATTTATATAGGTTTTAAAAAACACACACCCCAACAGAGTCAATAGTTGTCTTCCAGGGGTACTACACAGAAAGTTTCAAAGCACATACAGCAGCTATATTTCCAGACAACTCACTGGTTTTGCAAACTGTATGGTTATTGTGCGAACCAATTAACAGGGAACTCCAAACCCAAGATCTGCTGAGATAAGAGGGTTTAGATTCAGCAGATCTTGGGCTTTCCCAACTGAAATGTGTACTCAGCCAGGGCTATGGCAGCCTAAGTTGCTCACCCCACTTTAGCTGGGACTCAGAAGGCAGAACTTGACTTACACCATAGTTAGTCCCCAAAAGGGGTTCTTCCAGCAGCGGGACAAGGAGAGAATTACATGTATTCCAACCCCGCTCTCAGCTCAGTCATGCAACTGTGCAACCCAGCAGAACATAGCTCATGAAAAGGGTGGCGTAAGTCAAATTCATCCAAGTTCCTTGTGAACTGTTTGGAACGGGGGAACTTACAATGGCGTTAACTTTCGCCATTGTAACAGTAATGCACGTGTGTGCATAACTGTGATATTTATGCATGGTGATAGTGTTACAAGATTTGGAGAAAATGGAAAGGGAGAAGTTTCTCTTTCATAATAGCAAAATTTGGGGTCATCCAGTGAAGCTGAATGTTGAAATATTTAAAGCTTTCAATGGCTGCTAGCCATGCTGGCGACATTCTTTTTTCCACTGCCAAAGGCTATATGCCTCTGAACACCAGTTGCTGGGAATCACTCAAGTCCTGCTAGCAGGCCTTTGACAGGCATCTGCACCGCAGGGGGTTGGACCTTGGGTCCCTTCCAACTCTACAATTCTATGATCTGGTTGGCCACTGTGAGCCCAGAATCCTGGACAAGATGGATCTTTGGCTTGATCTAGCAGGCCTCTTCTTATGTTCTTGCTTTTTTCATGAGCAGGGAGTCTGGATTGTGCTTGACAGCTTGAATGTTCAATACTACAATAATCAATATGCATTTCAAAAACAGCAACACAGAAGTCACTATAGGCTAAGAGACGTGAGTAGGAAAAATTAAATTCACATAGCAAATTAAGCACAGGGAAGTTAACTCAAAATATAAATACCTTTCCTGTCTCCATAATTTAGCTTTATGATTATTCTTCTACCATAATTGTTTTTATTGAAGGATCCAATTAATATTACTATATACCTTCCTCTATTAAAGCTGCTAAGAATTCATATCACTGGGTTAGCAGATTGTTTTCCAAAAAATCAAATCAAATAACTTTGGAAACAGAGGTTTTACCACCATAACACACACGTAGTTTTTAGAGGAGGAAAATCCGTAGGCATGCCACCCGTAGGCATTCCCTCCATAACACGCAGAGACATTTCCCCTTACTTTTTAGGAGGAAAAAAGTGAGTGTTATGGTGCAAAAAATACGGTATGTTTAAACTTAACAGCAGAGAACTAGACACATCTGCTCAGATGTTCAAGGGAACTCACTCTCAGGTAAGCAAGTATAGGTTTGCAGCCATTTAATATGTGCAAGCAACAGTATTCCTACTTCTATTTGTTTCAAAGATAGCAATCCATAATTTATAACATTTTTTACATACCCTTGGCCATGTTTGTGAAGCTTTCAATGTTATGCATGTATAAAACATTCAGAGCTTTCTTATTACAAGGTTGACACCAACCACAGAGTACATTAATATTAGAGTGAACAGTCTGGAAACACATTTAGCCCTCTGTTGCACTTGCAGTATTTTTAGTTGAAAATTTTTAAACTAGCCTTGCAGTGAACTGGGTTAAACTAGCCATAGTTTACTGCTAAATTACATGTTTCAAAACCGTAAGAAATGCCATTCATGTGGTTGGTTTAATTGCTGCTTTAAGTCCTCTTCTCATGTTATCCATATGAAAGGCTCTCTGTGTAGAAGGGGGAGTGGGGGCTGACTCTGACCCCAAAGTTGCACAGATCCCAGGTACACCATCCATAAGTTGATGTCTGCATAAGAGAAGCCCACATTCACAGAAGAAAATGTTGTGATGGGTAACTGAAGCCGTGCTCAAGTGTTACTTTGTGACAGAAAATAATATTTGTGTAGGCAGTGCTATTTTTCTAGAAAAAGAGGTGCCAGAACTCACCATGAACACCTCCTTCGTTCTCTTAGAATGGCAATGGCACCCACCTGAGAGGTGCTAGAACGGAGTTCCAGTGTGTTCCGGCTCAAAAAAGCCCTGAGTTTAAGTCCACCTTTTTACAAAACCAACTAATTCAGTTCAAGTTCATCCAAATAAACTTTTTCTTCATAAAAAGTTCATCCACAGCCATTTTCTTTCAGCTTTTGGTATGTTGCAAGCCACTGGGCTGACATATAGAGTCCAAACCAAATCAGGGTTCATAAACAAGTAAAAAGATGTCTGACAGAAAATGTCAACAGGTGAAGCTTTCCTTGTAATTGTATTTTTATACAGGAAAAAGTTTACCCTTGTTTACTTTGTGCCAGCCACACAGCTGTAAAAGGCACAAGGCACCATTTGCAGTGTTCCTGTTATCCTCACTGAAAATAGGTCCTTTTTGAAGAGAGTAAATCTCTTCAGCAGAAAAAGATACAGAAAATGCCTCACATTCATTCCTTTTAATTGCTTAGCAATCGTGCTTAAGTGAGTAAGTGAATAAGTGTCCTTCGCCATAGCAGTGCCCTCATATCTGCCTAATAAGCCTTAGAAAGTTGACTCCACATTTGGTTTTCTAAATTTTTCAGAGATGTCCAAATGATAAGAAAGAAAGAAAGAAAGAAAGAAAGAAAGAAAGAAAGAAAGAAAGAAAGAAAGAAAGCTAAGGATTCGGGCCTCTTGCTGAATGGGTGAAGGGTATGGACATGAAGATGAGCTAGACATTATTCAGAGTTCTACCCCAAAATGAATGTAATTCACCTTTAGTTCACCTGGCTAGTATGGGATCTATCTTCAAAAATAGCTCATTAATTTTTGAACTAGTTCAGTGTACTCCATTAAACTGAATTAGTTCATTCCCAGCACTGGCTTTTACTGGCACTTCATTGAACACAAGTAGAACCATCTAGATGGTCATAACCCTGAATCCTGAGTTGTACTGTGGTTCCTACTTACACTCTAGCAAACACAGTAAAAAAACCCAACCTTCAGACCTTCTCCAATCAAGTTTGGAGGCTGAGTGACCAAGGCTGGGAACACCAGAGGACGGGGCCAGCATGTGCTATTTACATGAATTATTTGTTAGTAATACCCCACCTTGGGGTGTCATGAGAGTTCAAGCAGGGGTGCTTGAATAGGCGAGAAATCCTGCTCAGCCAAACATCAGTTCAAATCTTGCCAAGCAGAATCAGGGCTTTGTTTCTACTCAAGCCACCTTCCCTTGGCTGAAGGACCCCAAACTTGTCTTGTGGTAAGCAGTGGGGCAACATGCACTCCAATCCTAATGTATTGTTATAGGAAGTTCATAAAAATACAGTGGACCCTCTGGATACGAACGTGATTCATTCCGGGGGTCCGTACTTACCATGAAAAGTCCGTATCCAGAGGCAACGCTTCTGCGCACATGCATGGTGCAATAGAGCACTCTGCGCATGCACAAAGTGTGCAGAGTGCTTCGGCGCATGTGCACGCGGCCAAACCAGGAAGTATAAACTTCTGGGTTTGTGCATTCGTAACTCGAAATTACGTTACCCGAAGATAATGTAACCCAAGGTACCACTGTAACTGCGATATCAAGGGACTTATTCAAGCACAGTAGGGTAACTATCGTGTGTGTGTGTGTGTGTGTGTGTGTGTGTGTGTATAACTTTTAAATATGGATTTCGAAAGCACATTTTTATTATTTCATGGACATTATCATCTTATGTATCAATTTTCTGACTGAGTATGAGAAACAGCACTAATAACAAATACGCATTATATTTTTACAAAGTGACTTACCCTTCTTAGCTCATCTATACCTATATATATCTATATCTACATCTATATATCACCAGTCAAATACAGCTTCAAAACTGAAGCAGGAATGACTGATATCTGTACACAGACATTTATTCCGTCAATCCAAAACATTTTCAACATCTTTTCTTAATATTTACAGTTGCCGAAGCTCCTGACCTATGAACAATCCATAAACATTCCAAACGCGATAGGAAAGAAGCTAAATGTGGTTATTAAATATTCTACTGACAGATGTATAGATACTGATAGGATCAAACAGTGGTTCTGTATGCGGAGACAAATCATTTGTCCATATTCAAACATAAACCAAGATCATCAATCTAGGCCTATCTTCAATGGTTTTCCAGGGTATCATTAATTCATATATGACATGGGTAACTTTGGGATATGCCCAAAGTACTTAAAATGCCACAAGTCGATGTAAGGATAAAAGTTTGGCAGTCTGGAATGTGATGAAAACGGAAGGGTTAAGCTGCCATATGAATGGAAGGCGTGGGTATAAAAATACCATTATAATTTCCTTTTCTGTGCTTGAAATATGGTGTAAATTGATCGTCTGCCACTCCTGGTACTCAATCTAGAGTGTGTGAGTCAGCACTGTCCAGGCGAGAAGTGTTGGTGAATATTTTGCAGTAGACTCACATCACAAAAACAAACAAGATAATAACAGAAAGCAACATATAATTTCAGCAGTGGCTTTGACTCTGTGGAAGGAAGATATTGCACGCAATTCCCCGCAGGACCAAAAATCCTATCCCTTGCAAGAGGGCCATCAGGGAGCCATCCTGGAAGATGCTCTAGGAATTCAAATTCATTTTGCAGATGTCTGTGACAATATAAGCCACAGAAGAAATATCTTACTGCAAGTTGTAAATGTGGGTACATGTTATTTTCATGCCGTGATAAAATGCCATCAGTCAACAGCATAAATCCTAGGGTGAATGTGATCTGTTCATTCAGCAAACAAATAAATCACCCAGTGGAATTTCCTCCAACCTTGAAGGCTGTATGGATTATGATCATTGTCTACTAGTGGTTCATCTGTAAATGTCCTAATCACGAGCTGCGACTACATGAAGCAGTTTGCCACTGTTGAGAAGTAGTCACTGAAAACTAATCGGGCATGGTTTCATCACACTGCAATACTGGCCTCCTGAAGGTGATGCCATCAGTTCATGCAGGGACACACAGCAGCAGACCTTGGTTGGAGGTACAAGAGGGATGGACCCATTCATTTACCATTTGGTTACTGCTGGCTATTAACCAGAAATGGGGAGACAGACCAGCTCATGCAAAGCCAGTGTCACCATGCTGCTGCAATTGCCTACTTGATCCCCTCCCCCTCCCCCTCTTTCCCTTTTCCTTTTTCCTTCTGTGATGGAACTCCTATCTGGGGACTTCCCTGGCTTTTTTCTGGCCCATGTAGGACCAGTCTGGATAGTTGGCCTTGGTGAAGACTTGACGTTTTCATCCCCCCAAAAGTTTTTGATTTGAGTTCTGTCAGGGAAGTGCCATCGGAGCCAGAGGGAGAGGGAGGGCTCCAGAGGGGTTCCGGAGAGCGTCCCGGGAGGGAGAGAAGCAGCCCATCTTCTGGAGAAGGAATTCAGCGTAGCACCAGTGGAGAAGGGGGGCAGATGGGGGAATCAGCGAGGTGACTCCATGACTCCTCGCCGGAGACCAGCGGGGAGAGCACGGATCCTCCGCTGCCCACACCCTGGGAGAGTAGGCGGCGTCTAGGCGTCAAAGAGCTTCTTTGCTGGAAGAAGTTCAAGAAACGCCCACTGACGGATTCTGCCAGCGATTGAGACAGCCACGGGTGAGTGGCTGTCTGGACAGAAAGGGTTCACCCAGGTAACCCAGCCAGGTGTGGCATCGATTTACGCACGAGCAACCCCTGGAACCATTACAAGTTCCTACCGAAATGAGGCCACATTTTAATGTTGCATTTTAATCTTGTTTTTAAGTTGTATCTCAATCAATTGTTTTTATATCTGAATGTTAGCCTCCCTGAGCCCGGTCTTGGCTGGGGAGGGCGGGGTATAAATAAAATTTATTATTATTATTATTATTATTATTATTATTATTAATTGAGTGATGTCCTCAGTTTGTGACAAGGCACAAAATTACAGCCTTCTGTGGGAGATACAGCACGGGACCATATCTGCTTTGCATGATATGCCTTCTTCCTTGGTCACCACTTGCCAGATTTCCTTCTTGGCAACCAACTGCAACAAGAGCATAAGAACACAAGAAGAGGGCTGTTGCATCGGGCTGAAAGCCCAACTAATCCAGCCTCTTCTACTTGCATTGGTCAACCAGATGCTCATAGAACAGCCTTTCTCAACCTGTGCATCCCCAGATGTTGTTGAACTACAACTCCCATCACCCCTAGCTAGCAAGGCCAGAGCTCAGGAATGATGGGAGTTGTAGTCCAACAACCTCTGGGGACCCACAGGTTGAGAACCACTGCCGTAGGAAGTCCCGCAGGCAGTGCCCTCCCCACTTGTCATCAGCAGCAGTTTCCTTAGAGGAGGACAGCAACACATAGCCAAAGCTGACTGTGGAATTGCCCATACAAAATCATCCCACCAATGAAGAACAGGCGTGTAGCTCCACCTATGGAATCATGAAAAAGCTGTCCATCTATTAACCCTTTCCATGACCAGATCAGGTGAGGCTTCCTGTGTTCACTGAGTGTCCACTGAGGGACAGAATTTGAAGGCATAAAAATCAAAAGCAGCAATTTAAAAAGTATTAAATCATATGTTTTAGTCAAATACAGTTTAATTGTACAAAAAGTGCACCATCTGTTGATTTTCCCTCATCAAAAAATGGCAAATATCTTAACATCTTAATAGAACTAATTTTTAAAATGAGTATTCAACATTTAAACATTACCCCCCCATTAAAATAATCTCTTTATTGTGCCTTGTGTCATCTAAATACACCTTTCAAATGAAACAGATGGAATTTTTATGGACGTTCACATATGACTTCCGCTGACATCTTTAGCTTCTTATCATGACCTAACTTTCAAATATCCTTCACATGTCAAGCACAAAAAGAAAATATGGGAGTGCCTGGGCATTTATTCTGCTGGAGCTGGCACAGAGAAAGCAGTAATTTACTGGCAAAAGGAGAAGGGTGGACAATCAAGAGAGAAAGCAAAACTATTTGTGCTTCAAGTGCCTATAAATCAATCTGTTCATTTGATCAGACAGTTGAAATCCTTGCACATTCTTGTCTGCTGGATGATATTTCCTAATGCAGTAAGAACACTACAAAGTACAGACAGCTGCGGAGCATCTTGATAATCCAGTACCACTTAATAAATACTATTAAAGCGTGTTGCGTTGAATTTTCATGAGCTCTGATTGCTGCTGTGAAAGTTGCCCTTTTGGAAAGCATGAATATTTGTGAGAGGGGATGGGTGTGTGGGCTGTAGGGTCAACGTCCATCCATAAATATAAACAAATGTGCCAAATAGACTTATCACTGCTTGACTCATCTGCCTGACACAGCAATTACAGGCAATGATTTTTGATCAACAAACCTGTTGTATAGTCACTTGTAGACGATAAAAGTGTGAGTGTTAATCTACTGCAGTCTCAGGCATTCATTAAACAATAGTGGCAGCCTCAAATTTTACTTTTCAACCATCACATCACTAACCGAACAGATACAGTAATTAATATATTCCTTAGGGTCAGGGATAGGTGATTTTTTTTTTAGCCTGAGGCTGTGCTGTGCTGCCCCACAGGTAATAATAATAATTAACAACAATAATAAAAAATTGTTATTTATACCCCGCCCTTCCCAGTTCAGAAACCCGGGCTTAGGGCAGCTAACAACAAATTTAAAACACTTAATACAACATAAAAGCAGCATAGAATACAGTATAAAAGCATGAATAACAATAAAATTCAAAGTTCAAAAATCAATTTGGGGAAAATCCATCCAATAAACATTAGATAGTCACCAGGGCTAGCTGGCTAAATTAGTCCTACTTGGGCCAGCGAGGAGGCCAGGGGAAAATTAGCTGTGGGGTCCCAGAGATGGTAATCTTCATAAAAGGGGGGAGGGGGGAAGAGAAGGGAAATAAAAGATCAGGCTAAGTTCAAATTAAAGGCCAGGCAGAACAGCTGTCTTACAGGCCCGACGGAAGGCGGTTAAATCCTGTAGGGCCCTAGTCTCTTGGGACAGAGCATTCCACCAGGTCGGAGCCATCACTGAAAAGGCCCTGGCCCTGGTGGAGGATAGTCTGACTTCCTTAGGGCCCGAGACCTCTAAACTATGGTTATAACCATGCCAGTGGTGGGTGGAACCAAAATGAGCAGTGCCCACACTACACACATGCATGTAAGTGGGGAGTCCATTGTAATGCAAACAGTTTCATGCCCGACAGTTGTTGAGCTTGCTCACACCATTTTGGAGCCCTTGGAATCCGTTTCCCCCCTGGACTTTTGACTTAGTGACAAGGACTTTCCACCACTCTCCCACCATTTCAGGTTAGAATAAGATTATTTATTTATTTTCCCGGCATCACACATATATACGGTCATGAGTGAGTCAATCGCGCCTAAGAGGTGGTGGTGGGGATGCCTGTCTAAAGAGAAAGCCTGGATTTATTTGTATGTTTACAAGGTAAGCTCTCCATAGCTTTCCCCCAGAACTTATTTTCACTGATTCAGAAATGGGCTAAATAGTTAAGAGGAGAATGACTAACCTTGTTCTCCAAAGACTAAATCATAAAGCTGGCTTTTTGGTTGTTGTGGTGGTGGTTTTTTTTAAAAAAACTTGAGATGGATTTTTCAGTCACCCCTTAAGATGAGTCATCTGCACGTAGTTTCATTTGATGCTTGCTTTTTGCATCACTCAGCGCAGGAATGTTACTGCTGTAAAAGTGGTATGTGTCCTGGTTCTTTTTATTTCTGGTCTGTTGGGGATTGCTCTTCCGGCACGAAGATTTATTTAATTATATTTTTACTCATTTAAAATAAATTACAGATTGATTTTCAAACCCAGTGCTACTCAGAGTGCTTTATAAAAAGAATAACACACACACATACTCACACACACACACAAACATCTAAAGCATAGCGCAGTTTTAAAACAAAGTTAAATGCAGACATTTCAAAACAGTGCAAAATGTTAACTAAAGCCAGCATGAATGAACATGATCATAAAATCTTAAGAGTTGGAAGGGAACCAAGGGTCATCCAGTACAACCCCCTGCAATGCAGGAATCTTAGCTAAAGCATCTGTGACAGACGACCATTTTTTTTCCCCATAGGAAAAAACAATAACCCACAGCCACAACCAGATTAGCTATAAAAAGCAGCAGTCGTGACCGACTCTGGGGTTGCGGCGCTCATCTCGCTTTATTGGCTGAGGGAGCCGGCGTACAACTTCCGGGTCATGTGGCCAGCATGACTAAGCCGCTTCTGGCGAACCAGAGCAGCGCACGGAAACACCGTTTACGTTCCCGCCGGAGGGGTACCTATTTATCTACTTGCACTTTGACGTGCTTTCGAACTGCTAGGTTGGCAGGAGCAGGGACCGAGCAATGGGAGCTCACCCTGTCGCAGGGATTCGAACCGGCAACCTTCTGATTGGCTAGTCCTAGGCTCTGTGGTTTAACCCACAGCGCCACCTGCGTCCCACTATGGTTGTTAAGAGCTGTTTAAATGCTGTCAAGGGGTGGAGCCTGCTGAACATCACACAGAATTGAGTTCCAAACCCCATGACTGAAAGAGAATGTGCAATGTACCTACACTGGGTATCTGCTTAAGTCTAGATCACGGGTAGGCAAACTAAAGCCCGGGGGCCGGATCTGGCCCAATCGCCTTCTGAATCTGGCTCATGGACGGTCCGGGAATCAGCATGTTTTTACATGAGTAGAATGTGTCCTTTTATTGAAAATGCATCTCTGGGTTATTTGTGGGGCATAGGACTTCGTTCTCCCCCCCCAAAAAATATAGTCCAGCCCCCCACAAGGTCTGAGGGACAGTGGACCAGCCCCCTGCTGAAAAAGTTTGCTGACCCCTGGTCTAGATGCTTGCATGGAGAATCTAATGTACAGTGGTACCTCAGGTTACATACGCTTCAGGTTACAGATGCTTCAGGTTACAGACTCTGCTAACCCAGAAATAGTACCTCGGATTAAGAACTTTGCTTCAGCATAAGAACAGAAATTGTGCTTCCGTGGCGCGGCACCAGCAGGAGGCCCCATTAGCTAAAGTGGTGCTTCAGGTTAAGAGCAGTTTCAGGTTAAGAACAGACCTCCGGAATGAATTAAGTACTTAACCCGAGGTACCACTGTATATGGAAGTCTCCAAATGGGCTTACCCAGAAGAAAAAAAGTATATGTATTGATACAGACCTTCTAACCAGCAGTGTACACACAAGGGCTGCTGATGTGGTCATGTACCCCTGTGTAAGCAGGGACTGTCCATTTGTTTCATTGTCCAGTCACACTCTGCATGAGAAGCCTACTGGATTACACCAACGTCACATCCAGTCCAGTATTCTATTTCCACAATGGCCAACCGGATAGCTTTGAGAAGCCCACCACCAGGACATAACTGAAATGGCTCTCCCCTACTCATGATCCCCAGTAAGGAACTGGCATGTTCTCTCTGATCCAGGAGGTAATAATATACAGATATCATGATTAGACAAATCATAGGCACAACTAGAGTGGGCCCTAAAAATATATCTCAAAGCAAAGACCACTTGATAATCTGAGATTTCTAAGTCGTTTTCAAGGGCAACCCCATGTAGGGTGCACTGCAGTAGTCCAATCTGGATGTTACCAAACATGAAATATCAACATTTCTGCCCAAAAGGGGCTGACAAACCAGTTTTGGCCACCAAGGCCACCTGAGACTCCAGTAACAATGTTAAATCCAGGAGCACTCCCGAGCTATAGACTTGCTCCTTCCAGCAGAGTACAAACGCACCCCAGACAGGCTGTCTCTCCATCTCCCAGACTCGAGAACTCGGTACACGTAACACCTCTGTCTTTTCAGGATTGAGCTTTGATTTATTGGCCCACATGCAAGCCATCACTGCCTTAAAACACCTCAGCCACCTCTCCCAATTCAGATGGAACAGAGAGATAAAGCTGGGTGTTGTCTGCATATTAACAACACCTTGCTCCAAATCCTCTGATGACAGATTCCAGAGATGTCATATAGATGTCAAATAATATGGGGGACAAGATGGAACCCTATGGGACGGCACAGGACAACTGCCATGGTGCTGAACAGTGCTGCCGCCCCCTTCACTACTTGCTGGAAATGGTCCTGGAGGTAGGAATAATAATAATAATAATAATAATAATAATAATAATAATAATAATAATTTGTTATTTATACATTTATACCCCGCCCATCTGGCTGGGCTTCCCCAGCCACTCTTTGCGGCTTCCAACACAATATTAAAATACAGTAATGCCTCAAACATTAAAAGCTTCCCTAAACAGGGCTGCCTTCAGATGTCGTCTAAAAGTCTGGTAGTTGTTGTTTTATTTGACATCTGATGGGAGGGCGTTCCACAGAGCGGGTGCCACTACCGAGACTGAAACCACTGAAGTAGAGAGCCTCCAACCCCCACCTTATATTTCACAAATTTGTTTCATCCATTTTTCAAAGGTGTTCAAGTTGGCTTTAAAATGGTCTGTGATGACATCAACGTTCAATAATATCTGACTCATAATGCTAATGAGTTTTTGACGCAAGCTCTCTCATTCTTCTGCAAATGGTTTCCTGCGTATCATTTAAATGGAGCACTTTGAACTTGTGTACCTATTTTGCGCCTGTACTTTCTGCATTCAGACTAAGTGCTCAAGAAAGGAAGCTGCTGTGCTGGCAGTTGGTTGACACACATTTCGTTGCTTGAATGGACATGAACTTTTCAAAACGGAATGCAATTTACGGAAGAAAATCCAGGTGCATACCAAGAGAAGAGCATTCGTTATGCAAATGTGACTTTTACAAATGCAAACCATCCTTGTGTGTTGGGGTGGATTGTGTGTGGTAGGGTAGCTTTCGCATCAGCTTCCGGTATGCTCTTCAGTGGGGAAGGTTGGATATTATGCCTGGATGCCTCTCACTTCTGCCTGAGACCCAATACCAGGAAGATTCTTGGTTGTCTCATAGCTGAATTGCCTTGCTGGTGCTTTTCTGGAAAGCAGGCAGGAGGACAGATTATATCCTTCCCTAAGTTGCCCCAGAACCAGCTTGAAGCACAAAACACAACTCTGGGTGGGGTCATGATGCTTATTTGACCTCCCAGCAGCAGAGAAGTCTCAAAGCGGCTAACAATCTCCTTTTCCTTCCTCCCACACAACAAACACTCTGTGAGGTGAGTGAGGCTGAGAGACTTCAGAGAAGTGTGACTAGCCCAAGGTCACCCAGCAGCTGCATGTGGAGGAGCAGGGAAGCAAACCCAGTTCACCAGATTACGAGTCCACTGCTCTTAACCACTACACCATGCTGGCGCCAGGAGGAAGAGTGGAAGGGGGCAAGGTGGTGGGGAGGTTAGTACTATGTTCAATACACTGGTGGGAATATGGCTGTACAAATGCACTGGAAAGTGTGCGATAACTGACTTAAAATTTACAGATTGTTCCCTATTGAAGGAGAATTACATGAAGATGATGTACAGATGGTACACAACACCAGTGCAGTTAGGGAAAATGTACAAAACTAGTTCAAATATATGTTGGAAGTGTAAGGAAAAGGAGGGAACATTTTATCATATGTGGTGGGATGGTAAGGTAATTTTAAAAAATTGGGAAATGATATACAATGAATTGAAGAAAAATTGTTAAAAAACCCGAGGCATTTTTGTTGGGGATTGTAGGGAAAGACCTGCCAAAAAAAAAAAAAATGAAAAAAATTTCATGTATGCGACAACGGCCGCGAGAGTTCTGGTAGCACAATGATGGAAGACTGAATAAACCCCAACTAAAGAATCATGGCAAGAAAAATTGATGGACTATGCAGAACTGGCAAAATTGACATATAAGCTACAGGACAAGGACAATTGTGACTTTAAGGATGAATGGGAACCTTTCACAAAGTATCTGAAGACACAACAAAGCGAAATGGACACCTTGGCAGGTTTTGAATAAACATTCACATTTTTTTTACTGATAATAATCAGCTAAACAGTTTGAGGATCTATACAACTTTGTAACATGCAGAAAACAGAATTATTGGAGAAACCAAAGACTGGAACTGAGGGAAGTCGGGGGGTGGGGTGGGGGACTGTGGGTTCTGGGGGGGGGAGGAAAAATGGGGGGGAAATAAGGATATGTTTTTGGATAATATGTCTTGTTATAACTTTGAATTAATTTTTTTTTAAAAAAAGGAAAGTGTGCGATAACAAGTTGCTTTGATGCAACTTCACCTAATCTCCCCACAAACAAATCAAAACGAATGCTCATTAAATAGCTGATGTCATCTAATCTTCTCGCAAACAAACGAGGATGAATATTCAATAAGCAGGCCGCCTAGAAGCACCCAGTGAGAGAAGATGGGATTTGAAGAAAAGGATTTGATACTCACACAGCAAGAATCTATATTGAATTGCACTTGTGGGGGTGAAGCTTCACCACCAATACTGATGGGGTGGAGATGTTGAGCATGTGTACGTTTCCGTCTCACTAGCAGGGCTTCTAGCACAGAAGATCTCATTCAAGATGCGTGCCTTTTAAGTTCCTCCCTTGAACTTCCCAAGCTATGAGATACAGGCAGACAAGATACCCAAAGAACTTCCTTTACACTAAATCAGGGGTAGCCAACATAGTGCCCTTCAGATGTTGTTGTACTGCAACACCCAATATCTGTTACTATTGGCCATGCTAGCTGGGAGTGATGGGAATTGGAGTCTAGCAACTTCAGATAAATGAACAAACAGCTGCACTAAATTTCTGATGCCATAAATTATTTAGTAGCAATCTATGATTTTTAAGGGATGCGGGTGGCACTGCGGGTTAAACCACAGAGCCTAGGACTTGCCGATCAGAAGGTCGGCGGTTCGAATCCCCGCAACGGGGTGAGCTCCCGTTGCTCGGTCCCTGCTCCTGCCCACCTAGCAGTTCAAAAGCACGTCAAAGTGCAAGTAGATAAACAGGTACCGCTCCGGCGGGAAGGTAAACGGTGTTTCCGTGCGCTGCTCTGGTTCGACAGAAGCGGCTTAGTCATGCTGGCCACATGACCCGGAAGCTGTACGCCAGCTCCCTCGGCCAATAAAGCGAGATGAGCGCCGAAACCCCAGAGTCAGTCACAACTGGACCTAACGGTCAGGGGTCCCTTTACCTTTATGATTTTTAAGCAAAGTAAAATCCCCTATTAGATGACCTTCAGGACTTTTAATTACCTTTTGTTGTCATTGTATTTCACAGCACACCCACTTTCTGTATTATGTAGCTCTAGAAAGTTGCCAGTCCCGAAACTCGAGTCCAGCAGGTGGGCACGTTCTGATAGCACTGAACCACCTGAAGTCTCTAGTAGAGGGAGTCTAGTCCTAAACACAGTTCTGAGCATTACAAAATGAAAACCAATGAACTTACAATTACGTCATGGACAGCTGGAAGAGAAACCAGCCTCTTCACTCCATTTTCGGCTGCTACTCCAAGCCAATTAAGTATCGCCCAGGACCAAAGGTAGCTATAACCGCCGTGCCAATAGCTTACAAAAGCAAACGTGATTGCTGTGGAGAACAGCATCTTAAAGATGTTGCAGCGGGATCCTCCCATCGGGATGTAAATGTACCTGCCAAGGAAATTATAAGCAGAAGTAATTAAGACTTCATTGAAATCACAGCAATACAACTACTGCAATATAAATTTGTTTTCACCAGCAGCTCTAAAGTGCTGCCTTGACTAATTACCTGACATTTTCTTTCTGAAACCTCTATAGTTTCTTAAAGACAGTGGATGAGTTCGTGTGTTTTTTTGTTATTGTTTTTTAAAAAATAATAGTTCATGCTTTTTGGCAAGATGAGGCATCTCTCTCCCACTGCCCCCACCTGGAAGATGCCAAAACTGAATACACAGGCTATGCCACATTCCCAGTGAGGTTAAACTTTAATAATAATAATAATAATAATAATAATAATAATAATAATAATAATAATAATTTATTACTTATACCCCGCCCATCTGGCCGGGCTTCCCCAGCCACTCTGGGTGGCTTCCAACAGAGTATTAAAAACACGATTAAAAAATAGACAGTGAGTTAGAACAGGATATTAACCAGGACCAAGCAGTCATCTACACAGCAAATAAATAATTCCATATTTACTTGCATGGTTTCTTAAATCTTTCCGCAATAAGTTTCGTGAAACACTATTGTTGGATGAAATGCTTTGTTTGAAAAATTTTGGCAAAATCTTATTTGGTAATTTTAAGTAAATTTTAGTAATGTCTTTGCCTTCATTCACATTGTTTCTTTTTTACTTTCTGTTTTATTTCCAATAAGTATCTATACAGAAGTATTACACAAAGTTCAGAGCTGCTGTTGAGAATGGAAGCATGCAGTTCTTCCTCTGACTCCCACAATTTACCTGACATCATTGCATCGTATTTCACTATGTCAAACTCAGAGTAGGCACACTGAAATCAACTGACTTAAGTGCATGGATTTCACTGGGTCTACTCTGAGTTTGGTACTGGCTCTTCTCCACATTGGCAGGGATGCTGATGGAGTGGGGAGGATCAGACCATGTAATGGTACCCGGAGCGAGGGTAAGTTGTAATGCATGTCACACAGAGTGAGGAACCCAACCCAAGACTTCCGTATTTGTAACATGGTCCCAACCTAAGTTTTCCTTTTGAGGTAGGAAATGCAATCAGTCATTTGATCCATAATGTTTACATTTATAATTATTATTACAGCTCCACTGGTTTTGAGGGGAAATGAAGTCCCCTTCCCAAGTGATATTTCAAAGAAATAGAAACAAATTGTACAGGATTAAGGAGATACAGATCTAACTGAAGAATGCAATTAGAAGAAGCAACATTTAATTCTCAAATGCTTACGACATTTCAGAATCACTATTCATCTCTCTGTATGATGGTCAACACCAGCCTTTGAGGTCCTTCTGTTCCATAAATCAGGCTTCAATCCTCAACATACATCTTCTTAGCGAATAAACCTCACTGTATGAGGTGGCATCTACTTCTGAGTAAACCAGCACAGGGATGTATTGTTAATCAGCACCATTTCCCCCAGGGAATATTTGATTATTAGATCCTGGTCTCAAACACACAACAAAACTAGGGAATTGGGGAATGGGAAGTGTAATAAGAGCACTCTATTCTTCGTGTAGTGGCTCTGCAAGTGTTATCGTAGCTGGAGGTTATGCAAGCAGCCCAGAAGTGCTTTCTAAGTGCTATCCGTCCTTGCAATTTAGACATCCCAATTGAGAGACTGCCAGGCTTTCGTCAGTAGTTCTGCACCGGCAGAAAGCTTCTTCTGGGGAAACAAACCAGGACTCCTTTGAAGAACTGGACATGATCTATCCTGTGTGGTTTAGATTCTCTCATGTTGTTCTTGCATACCTTCAGTATGGAATACATACAAGCCCCCCAACCCTCATGTAAAAATCAGTTCTAATGATAGCTAAAACACGGGGCATAAAAATTTCCAATAGACAGTTCAACAGGGTGCATCTTGGGTTCTTTTAAAAGGATAGGTCTCCCTTCCTCAACCTGAAGTTCCTATTGGGCCCAGCAAACACAGTCAATGGCCAAGGATTATGGTAGTTATGGTCCAAAACATCTGGATGGCACCAGGCTGAGGAAGGCAGCTCTGTCTGGCAGTATATCTGTCAGAATCAGGGTTTGGAAGTCAGAAAAAGCAGAGCACTGTGTGTTTCCGCATCAGTAATATGCTGTTGTGCTTGTTAAGCTCATCTGAAGTTTTTTTAACAGCCCTAGCCAGCAAGGTGAACATCGCAAGACACAAGCTGGTCCCTGAAAGGATAATTCAAGAATGTTTTCCATGAAAGCATCCTCTAACTATAGCAGATTCAGGCTGCTTCTCATCAGGAAATTCCTCTGCTTGTGCAAATGATCTCAATTGGCACCAATGTGACCATCACTAGGAACAGCCTTAGAAATGACAACTTTAATTTAAAAGTGGGCTTTCAATTACAGTTCAGTTTACACGGTGTCAATTGGCTCTCCTTAGGTGACTGCTCAGGCAGCTGTACAAGAGGAAAAGAGATTCAATTATCTGACTTTTACAATCTAGTGCCAGCAGTTGGTTAATTGAGCATTAATTCCCTTTTGCTTATGAAAAGTTTTGGATGTGAATCCTTGAGGGGTGGGATCCAGGTATAGTTTTAGTGTTGACAGTGGAACCATTAAGAGCTAGATGGTAAAACATTTAAGTCCGGCTGTGACTTAAAACTGATGAAGGGCTGGACTCAGGATATGCTAGTTAAGTTCAAGGTGCTGGTTTTGGTTTATACAGACCTATACAGCTGGAGACCTGGAGACCTGAAATGTACCTGGGGAAATTGGGTACCTGATGGATACCCCATCAATCCCTGCACTCTGCAGGTGAGCGCCTCCAGCAGACAGCATCTTATCAGGAGGTCCATTCCACCCAATGTAGGAACTGGGCTTTTTAAGTTGTGACATCAACACTTTGGAATTCACTCTGCTTGAATATTAGCCAGGCACTCTCTCTGCTGTCTTTCCAGCACCCGCTGAAGATCTTTTTCTTCCAACAAGCCTTGTATGTAAAGATCTTTCCCAGTCTGCATTGGACTTGTTTCTAAATGTTTCACATGTTTTATTGTTTTTGTGTTTGAGGTCCTGCACTTCTTTGAGGAAAAAGGGCAGGATATAAATTTAATAAATAATAATGATAGTGGCAGTTAGTTCCCAATGAAATCATAGGAGACTTAATTCACAGCTGATTTGTCCCATCAGCTTCACGGGAAACTGTGTAATTATAGTCCTGGTCTGTCCTTCCAAACACATTTATGTATATAATGAAGTATTTGAGTAGTATATTGCCTTGAGTAATAAAATCTGGAGAACTCAACCATTTGCCATAAATGAGTGACATTTTGTTTGGTTCTAATAAAGGTATTGCCCAGTCATGGATTGTGAAGTCTTTTCTCTAAGTTATAGAATTTTTACCTACCTAATGAAGAAAGCCTGACAATTTAAAGTACAATTAAAAATTGTCTAGTAAGCTTTCATGTGCATGCACACCTCTTCAGATACACTGTGTATCTGAAGAAGTGGGCATGCACACGAAAGCGTATACCAGAACAAACTTAGTTGGTCTATAACGGGTCAGCAAACTTTTTCAGCAGGGGGCCGGTCCACTGTCCCTCAGACCTTGTGGAGGGCCGGACTATATTTTTTGGGGTGGGGTGGGGATGAACGAATTCCTATGCCCCACAAATAACCCAGAGATGCATTTTCAATAAAAGGACACATTCTACTCATGTAAAAACATGCTGATTCCCGGACCGTCCATGAGCCAGATTTAGAAGGCGATTGGGCCAGATCCGGCCCCCGGGCTTTAGTTTGCCTACCCGTGATCTAGACTTAAGCAGATACCCAGTGTAGGTACATTGCACATTCTCTTTCAGTCATGGAGACTGGAACTCAATTCTGTGTGGTGTTCAGCAGGCTCCACCCCTTGACAGCATTTAAACAGCTCTTAACCCAGAGATGCATTTTCAATAAAAGGACACATTCTACTCATGTAAAAACATGCTGATTCCTGGACTGTCCACAGGCCGGATTGAGAAGGTGATTGGGCCGGATCCGGCCCCCAAGCCTTAGTTTTCCTACCCCTGGTCTATAAGGTGCTACTAGACAATTTATTTTTATTTTTATTTCAACTGCGTCAGACCAACATGGCTACCTACCTGAATTTAAAGTATTTATTACTGAAAAGTAGCCCACCTTGTATTGGTGGTGATTGTGCAAAGCACTCCTTCTACAACTGCACAGCATCCTTTTTCAAGTAACTGGGCAGCTTCTTAAAGTCAGCTTATCTCTTGCAGGCAAGCTGTTCCATTTAAGCAGCACATCATAATTTTAACTCACAAGATGCCCATTAGTGAATTGGACAGATTATGTAAATACTACCCTTCAAATCCCTATTGCATCACAAACATAATTACTGAAATATTTAAAAATGACATTTCTTGAAGACGTAAAACTTTCAAACCCAGTTACCACTTCCTTAGTTTCTTACAAGTGTTAGCTGCAGCACAGTGAGACAGCCTTTTCGAAGCATTTGTTTGTGCTTGCAAACTTTGCTGCTTAATGGCTTCAGTATTAGACTTCCCAAATCCATCATGCTTTCAATGAATCTGCTTACAAGCTGCCCCTGGATGAATAAGCACTCTGAATTCCTGCAAGATCTGCATTTTTGTGGCATTTTCACCTTATTTGCATCAAGCCATCTGATTTTGGGTTGTTGTTTTTTTTACAATATATTAACACTTTCACACCAAATCTTCTTATTTCTTATTAATGAAACTTGTATGTGCCAGAGAACTACAATGTCCAATACGAAAACATCATACACATGGAGGGGCAGTGGGCACGTGCTACAGCTATGTGCAAGATGAGAGAGAAATGTGGGTGTATGAGGAAAATGCTGCAAGAATCGGGGTGGGGATTAGAAGCAAATTAACATGCCTATGCCCATCTCAAATGTCACATTGCATGTGCATTGTGACTGTATGAGTAGTCTTTCTCTTCAATCGTGCACATAGGATTTTCAGTTTGGAGACTGCAAGGATACTAAAAAGTAAATGATGCAGGGTGACCTCAAGGAAAACCTACACACACAAAAATTGAGGGCTTTTAATTAAACTTGGTGTAAGGAATGTTCAACACAGCTATGGCAATACAAGGAGAACCAGGGCTACGAAATATGACTATGAAGATTTGTTTTCCTCCAGAGAGGTCTTGATCAGAGTCAAGAAAACAGAATTAAAAATGGAATTCCACCTGAGCTTTGCATGCACTTTATGGAAATCAGAGAAGGTATTTACGACTCTTAATATGATTATCTACTTAAAGTCATCCAGCAATGATTTAAAGGACACACTGTCCATTATGGAACTGTAAAAATCTATGACAGCCCTCTCTACCATCCATGATTGCTTTTCCTTGGTTGATAATGAAATATTTGTGTCTTTGAGACATGCTACATGGATGTATTTCAAACGAAGGTAGGAATGGCTGAAATGACTTTTGGAGAACAAGAAGCTACAAAATGGTAATACCCAAGTTTCAGAGAAGGACAACTAATTTTTTGAGGCAGAAGAACAACTGATCCTAAGTGCATTACAATCTACCCAGTATTTAAATTCTTAAACACATTCCTTACTAATTTAACAAGCTTGCCTAAGTGCTTGCTAGATTTTAATATTTTAATGGGCAAGAAGTTGGAGAGACTAAAGCCATGAACGGTGAAACTTTGCTAATGACCAAATGGAAGAAGACCAGAAGTTGGAAGAAGACGAGGGAAAATAACTAATGAGCATCTTTATTTTTCCCCAGGATTCACATTCTACTTTGCACTTCATTTGAAATAATACACCAAAAATCTCAAGGGTCATCATAATAATATATGGGGCTTCAATTTATTTCACTCTTCTGTGGTCAAAGTAGGAATGGACAAATTTGTCCTTCTATTTCTTTCTCTATCTAAATGTTTCCAATCCCTCATTTCTGCATCAGTTTGCAATTTTTTAAAAAAATCAAATCAAATCTTCACGATTAATAATAATTATACTTCATTGTGAAGTAATTAATACTGATCTACAGCTGATTAACTACACTGCAAACAACAGCAAAGCAGTGTATTACAAGAATAAAGACAACCCCCCCACAACTAATTGGTTGAGGAAATCTTGGCAGATTATCTTAACGATAAAACTTACAGATGAGATAAAACAATACATGATAATCAGGAGAACAAAGTTATTGAGAGGTGGGCTTTGTTTTTACATTTTTGGAATGGCAATCTAAATGGTGAAATTTATCCTTTTAATCTATTCACCGCATTTTAAAGTTTTTCTGTGGGCTGGGTTTATGTTTTTTTAATATGCTCCCCTTTTTCTCTTCACATGTCATTTTTATTTTATTTTCTTCTTTCCCTCACTACTTGTTTTCTTTCTTCCTGACAAGCAAGCTTGTTTGATGTGTAACGTTCTTGGCTACAAAGTGTAATGATACAATATTAATAAAATTATTTTTTTTTAAGAAGAATATAAAAATTCAATGATATATTCAACTAAAGGCAATGGCATAGAAAACCTAAATTTATTAAATAATAACATCCTTTCTAAAACCATGACAACCATATTTCTCTAGAAAATGTAGGGGGAGATACCTGTAAATCTGAAACCAAACTACAGTGGTACCTTGGGTTAAGAACTTAATTTGTCCCAGAGGTCTGTTCTTAACCTGAAACTGTTCTTAACCTGAAGCACGACTTTAGCTAATGGGGCCTCCCGCTGCTGCACGATTTCTGTTCTCATCCTGAAGCAAAGTTCATAACCCGAGGTACTATTTCTGGGTTAGTGGAGTCTGTAACCTGAAGCGTCTGTAACCCAAGGTACTACTGTATATGAAATATAATTCCACCATACTGAATAAAAATGATCAGGATCTTCCTGTCCCTTAGAAATCTGTAACTTATGTGTTATTCTTTTCTGAAGCAACTGAATTCCAGACAAGAATTCCATCATGCAGGCTCCATGATGCCCACACTGGTGCCCCCAGGCAGGTGCCCCAGACTCTGAGTTATAGGGCAAAATGTGCAAGTAATTTCTAGGCAATTTCTGTGAAATGAGAGTGAGTGTCGTGTGGCCGTCCTGTATATTTTTCCTGGTACTTAGGAATGCTCCCTGTTGCATTAGATGCAGTGTGTGTGTGTGTGTGTGTGTGTGTGTGTGTGTGTGTGTAAAATCAGTATTGTGTGATCCCCACAACCTGGAACAGCAGGCCATAAATGGCCTCCTATGGTAAGTGTGAAAATGCTGTCTCTCTGATTTTGAGTAATACCACACTCCCCATGGCAGCCATCTTGTGTTATGCCGTGCCCTACATAGCAGCTATTTTGTCACTGGAACCCTCAGCACTCTTGGAAATTTGAAATGTGTCCACAAGCCCCAAAAAGTTGGCGACCCCCCACTCTTAATACTCTTGTGCATGCGTGGTGCTGTTTTGGCTCTGTAGGCATTGGGTCTCACAGCCTGAACATCAGAAAGATAACATCAGAAATCCTTGTCTAACATTCTGAAGCGGCAGAAAAGGCCCTGCCCAACATTTTACAATCTAAACACAGAAGTATTCTGTTTAGACTGCAAAATGGTGGGCAGGGGCTTTTGTTCTGCTTCAGAATGTTAGACAAGGATTTGAAAACACTTTCTTCAGTGCTTTCTCAGAGTTTCTTCTGACACCAGTTAGACACATTTAATCAACGAAGCGCAATTTAATTAAGGGTGTGAAGGGAAAGAAAACCCAATAATGTGGCACTGATTACAAAAATAGATATCTTCAAAGTAATACACTTCAAAGATGATTGCTGTGTGTGTGTGAGAGAGAGAGAGAGAGAGAGAGAGAGAGAGAGAGAAGAAACTGGAACTACGGTAAGTAATGCATGCTTCCTAATGAGCAGCTGCTCTTCCATGCAATAAAATGGGTTAGAATCCACCCCCCCCCCAGTGTTGGGATCCACTCTGGAATCCATCAGGTGATGTGCAATCGTTCCCCACGTTTCAAATGCACAGATGGTTTTGCATTAAGTTGGATGTTCATTTTTATGACCTGTGTTTGATGCTTTTAAAAACCCAACTACTGTGAAGATGGTTCTGGCCTCAAGCCAGGTTCTTCTAAGTCTAAGCACATAACTCCATTGTTTCAAAGTCCTTTTAAAAAATAAAAAAGAAGCTTTAAAAATTGTGGCTTATAGTAGATTTGTGCTGCAGGAAGGGGTGATAAAGTTGACACCTTTTTGCTCAATGTCCTTTGTATGAATTCAGAGCCACGTCTACTTTTTTCCGTGACAAAAATAAGGTTGTTTTCGGCTGCTTTCTTTTCCTGTGTGCTCTACAGAGAAATCACAGCTGCTTAAATGGAATGGATTTTTCTTTTCCTTCAGCCCATCAAGTGAATTGGTTTAAACCTGTGTAAACCCTTGCAAGATGCTTTGCAAAGATGTAAGGAATAATTTGAAGGCAATAAGACAGCAAAGTGTTTTATCTCTTGTGATCAAGCATAGAGGGAAATCTCACATTATTGTATCCGGGCTGTGCCTGTTAGTTCATCCTTCTTTCTTTCTTTTGACCTCAATATCTGACATCCATATTAATCCACTAAGAAATCTGCTATCGTGAGACAGGATTACTTAATTGTAACTAAACTTAATGCTTTTTTAAGCTGACTCCCTATGTGTACATGCATTTGTGTCTATACTGGTTCTCACATAAGGCATGCATTTGCAAAAATCACTTGGGAAATGAAAACTGTTATATGTACTTTTCAAGGCACAACTCTGTGTTCCTTCGCCTTCAAAGAAGACAACTGTTTGGGACCAGGCGACTGAAAGGGTCACCTTCATCCTCAAGAGCCTGACTGCCCACTGTGCCTCATCGAAGGCCATGCTCTGTGTCCTGCCTGCGATCAGAGGTTCAGCTAGCTGGCATGTATGACAGAGCCTTTTTCATTATGGCACCCATGCTTAGAAGCTCACCTGGGCTTCTCTTTATTGGCTCACCAGCATCTAGTAATTTCTGTTCCACCAAGTTTTTGGGTTGCCCGGAGCTTATATATGTATCTTGCTGTTGTAGAACTGGCATCCTATTCCCAGATCACTGACACATGGCTTAGACAACTACCAGTGCACCCGAGTCCATAGATACCTGCCTTGGGGACCACAAGGTCCTCTCCCTAATGCTGCTGAAATGATACTTGAAAGAAGCATTATACTGTAGCCAATGGAATAAGTTGCAGTGTGTGTGTTGTGTCCACAGCAGTTTGCAACTGTGCCTGAGGCTCCAAAAAGGTTGGTCATCTCAGGCTTGGTTCAATCCCCAGCTTCTCCAGCTAAGGCCATGAAGGACCAGCCAGCTTTGTAGGTAGCCAATGTGGTGTCCTCCAAATGTTGCTAGACTACAGCTAGGACTTGCCGATCAGAAGGTTGGCGGTTCGAATCCCCGCAACAGGGTGAGCTCCCGTTGCTCGGTCCCTGCTCCTGCCAACCTAGCAGTTCGAAAGCACGAAGTGCAAGTAGGTACCACTCCGGCAGGAAGGTAAACGGCATTTCCATGTGCTGCTCTGGTTCGCCAGAAGTGGCTAAGTCATGTTGGCCACATGACCCGGAAGCTGTACGCCGGCTCCCTCGGCCAATAAAGCGAGATGAGCGCCGCAACCCCAGAGTCGTCCACGACTGGACCTAATGGTCAGGGGTCCCTTTACCTTTTACCATCAGCCCTAGCCACTGGCTATGCTTTCTGTGACTGATGGAACTTGGAGTCCAACAATGTATGGGCAGCTGCAGGTTAACCATCACTGCTGTAGAAAGAAGGAACTATCTGGGTCAGCGATCTGACTCGATGCAAGGAAGTTTCATATATTCCTTTGCATCCTGGCGGAGTGCAGCAGAGTTTTGCCAGATGGTTCAGTGCCTCCTTCATCTTGGTCTTCAGGGGGATGTGAGCAAACCCTCTGGGACGGACTGCAATTTGTCTGCAAAGCATTTGAGTATTTAAAAAGATGGTTTGCATCTGCAGTGCATTCTGCACTTCAGTTTAGGAATGTATTCGGACCTCAACTTTCATTCACTTTTCTTTGTTCCAAAGCTCTGTCACTATTATCGTTAGTGATACTAGCTGCAAAAGTGGGGAGGGAAACATTTGGAGCCACCATGTTGAGGTATACCTGAAGGAGCGTCTCCATCCCTATCATTCAGCCCGGACACCTAGGTCCAGCACCGAGGGCCTTCTGGTGATTCCCTCATTGTGAGAAGTGAGGTTACAGGGAACCAGGCAGAGAGCCTTCTTGGTAGTGGCGCCCGCCCTGTGGAACGCCCTCCCATCAGATGTCAAGGAAATAAACAACTATCTGACGTTTAGAAGACATCTGAAGGCAGCCCTGTTTAGGGAAGTTCTTAATGTTTGAAGTTTTATTCTGTTTTTAGTGTTCTGTTGGGAGCCGCCCAGAGTGGCTGGGGAAACCCAGCCAGATGTGCAGGGTATAAATAAAAGTAATAGTAATAATAATAATAATAAGGACCGGCATCATGTAATCAGACCATGTGGTAAATCCAATAACATTGTTTAGCAATGTGGGAACCCATAAAACATGGCATGGAAAAAAGCAGCTGTGGTGTAATTTCTGAACACAGCTTCTGTGCTTCCCCTGTATAAAATGCATCCTGCATCTGCAGCACACAGAAGCTAGACAAACTTTTGTTAAGTGTTTGCATCTTCCCCGCCCCCCCCACCTACTTTTGTTCAAAAAAGCTTTTTGCTTCAAAAAGCGGGAAAAGAAATTATTGGTGAGGAATAAAACGCAGCGATAGAACATTTAATTAAGATAGTGCCTTTTTTTCTGCCTCAGCAAAGTTATAAAGAAGCTATTGAATAATTCAACATGCAGGGATCCTATTGCGCCTACCCAAGTCACTGGAATGTGTCCAACAAACTGAAGTCAATGGCTCAGAGACCAGACCAACAGAAGAAATGGCGCGTCCTTAAAGATAGGCAATGTTGAGAAGCAGAAGGAAACACCATAACACTAGGCTTAAGTATTACCTCCGTATACATTTACCAACAGAATTTTAAAGTTTACAGAAACCTCAACCATTTCCAGATAAAGTCAATGAGTGAAATCCACAGTGGGATCGTAGAGCAGGGATTCTAGGCCAGCCTTTTCGAGAGCAGACACCCGCACTGGGAACATTCCTTGAGTGTACTCTGACTGAACTGGAGATGCCAGGGCTTGGATCTGGGACCCTCCACACACTAAGCATATGGTCCACCACTGAATTATACCCCATATGGACCCTCCAAATCACTTTAAGCCATAAAAGGAAGATGTCTGCTGGAATCTACTCAGGGTTTCTAATGTTTGAACCACAAGCTTTTCCCACCTGGTCTGGGAGGGCAGGGCCCTGACTGACTCCAGCTACAAAAGCTGAAGCTGCAGAGGAGACTCTTGAGCTGAAGAAATTGGGTTGTTGTTGGGAAGGTGTTATTGCTGTTATTGGGATTAATTTTTGCATCTTTATTTTAGCTATTATGATTGGTGTGGAAGTTGTCCAAATTGGTTGATGTCCAATTTTTTTGATATTTTGTTTATTGCTTATAACGACTTTTGTGACAAGCATAGCTCGAACTATGGAAAAGTGGCATACAAATAAAATTATCTATGTATGCAAACATTGGAGTCTTGGGCTGGGCTTAAGCAGCTGAGCAGCCATGGAGCATGCAGGCAAAAGCTTCAAATTTTCATTTGAGAATCAAAAGAGACAGGAACATGCATCATGAGCAGGCTGTTATTCATATGGCAAGTATTAGGAGCTTCATGTTTGCACAAGGAACCCAAACAGAGTGTTAAGTGTAGGGGTAATGTCTGAGATTGATTTTAATGAAGAGTGATTTGTAAGTTACCTGAATAAATAAACCACTGGAACTTAACACAGACATTTCTGATTCAGTCACCCTATTTGTACTGTACAGGAAACTCAGGGTTTAAGGTTCTGAACTAAGCTGCTAGTTATGTTATATGCTGCTGTGCTGTTTTTCCATAGTTTTAAATGAGATTTAATTGTTGATTAAATCAATTGTTTAGTTGTTATTTGGTTTAAAAAATCATGATTTTATATATAAATAGAGGAAGACAGAGAGAAAAACTCTTTTCTAAACACTGAGACGAGTCTCCAACCAGACTGAAAAATGTTCTCCTGTGGACCTATATCCTCTTAATCTTCATTTCTAGCGGCTCAGGCTAATGGATACAGGGAAAGGAAATGCAGGCCATTTCAAGGAGCAAAAAGGAATCATGACATCCCAAAGGGCAAAACAAAAAAACCTTACATTGAAAACACAAGGGAGATGATCTTTTAAGGTGGAAGAGTAAAAGCTCTGAAGATTTACAAGTAATACTTCAGATAGACTGGAAGGTTAGATGGTAAAATCGAAAACAGAAAAGGGGGGAGTGGCATTTTAACTTTGAAAATTGTTCAACACTGGGGCAGATATCAACAGAAACATTTGTACTGGTATTGATGTTTCGAGCGAGTAATTCCACACATTTTTCCCCCACCTGCAAATATGACAAAGCATGTTTTCTATGCCGTGTCCAATGAAAATGACAAGTGTAACTGGGTTATGGGTACCACCTCCTCTACGTGGGCCGTTCCCAAACACATTTCTATCCAACTTTACAAGGTAAGCATCTTGTAATCTTCATTTCTTTTGTTAACTGATGAAAATGTTGCACGTGACTCAAGTCAAGGCATTTGTCTTTAGTTACCAAATTAATTTCTTCAAAAGCAAAGCGAGCAGATTGGGTTAGTGCATTTCTCAGACAAGCCAGGGGGTTGGATCTAAGGCTTGGGAAAGCAGAATGCAGCTTTGGAAAACCACTGTCTTTCTCTCTCTGCTCTCCCTGCAATCACCAGAAAACCTCTCAAGAGGATCAGGGGCCCACTTCTGATTGGTGTGCACCATGTTGCACTGAGCTGCAATTTGGAGCATTGCCCCAAATCAGACTCCATGGAACAGTGCTTGGCTGGTGCACCCATTGAGTATTTGCTCCCATGCACTACAGTGGTACTTAATTCATTCCGGAAGTCCGTACTTAACCTGAAACTGTTCTTAACCTGAAGCACCACTTTAGCTAATGGGGCCTCCTGCTGCTGCCACGCCACCGGAGCACAATTTCTGTTCTCATCCTGAAGCAAAGTTCTTAACCTGAAGCAATACTTCTGGGTTAGCGGAGTCTGTAACCTGAAGTGTATGTAACCTGAAGCGTATGTAACCTGAGGTACCACTGTCCTGTCCTGTGTAACAGAAATCATGCTGGTTGGAAGGGCCTCCTAACCCTCTGGAGAAGCCATATTGAAGATTAAAAAGGTAAAGGTAAAGGGACCCCTGACCATTAGGTCCAGTCGTGGCCGACTCTGGGGTTGCGGTGCTCATCTCGCTTTATTGGCCGAGGGAGCCGGCGTACAGCTTCTGGGTCATGTGGCCAGCATGACTAAGCCGCTTCTGGCGAGCCAGAGCAGCACACGGAAATGCCGTTTACCTTCCTGCCGGAGTGGTAGCTATTTATCTACTTGCACTTTGACGTGCTTTCGAACTGCTAGGTTGGCAGGAGCAGGGACCGAGAAACGGGAGCTTACCCCTTCGCAGGGATTCAAACTGCCAACCTTCTGATTGGCAAGTCCTAGGCTCTGTGATTTAACCCACAGTGCCACCCGCGTCCCATATTGAAGGTTCTAGGTGACTAAAACAGAAAGAGAAGAGAAAGGCTGGTTGTGCAAGTGGCTTTTGCTTGTACCACCACTAAATTCAGCCCATAGTGTCAATATGAGCAGCAATCTCCCCACATTCTCAGAATACACAGCCAAAACTTTAAGCGAGGCAGTGGTGGACTTCCAAATTTCAGTGGCGCCCTGTGCAGCAACAAAATTTAGTGTACATCATTGTTGTGGCCCCCCTCTCAGCTCAGCACCTAGTACTGGCGAACTGGTAGGGCTCTCCTAAATCTGCCACTGGACCAGGTTTTACTTCAGAGACAATTCACTGGAACTAGCTATAAGGTGGTGGCGTTTTTGACCCAGAATAGTTGCTCCCTGGGAAACAGCTAAAGAGGAATAAGCTGGGTGTGCTATGTAGCTTTAAGTACCCTTTTGATAATATATGACAGACCTAGCCAGTGTGACTGTGGGCCAAACACAGCACATCTTGCAGTGACAACCATGTACCGTAAATATCCCTTTTATTAGCTAAGAAGATTAGGGGTTGTATCTGACTAAGTCAAACTCAGAGCAGATAAATAGACATGAGTAACTTAAGTGCACTGGTTTCAATGGATCTATTTTGAGTATTTCTGACACATACTATACTATGCTTGAGCTGAGACACAAATCTAAGATAGGAGAGGGCACCCAATAAGAAACTTACAGGAGTCATCTACAAGTAACCACAATAAATAGCCATTAAATGTTGAAAGAGCCACCATTTAGAAGCATTTAGAGGTTTTTAACCTCTATTTGCCTGACAGGCCTCTGATGTAGGAAGGGCAATAAGATTCCATTTGTGGAATAAGCATTTCAGCTGAAAAGGCTCTTCCCTGTCACAAACAGGTCAAAAGAGTGAAGGAAAGATCTTTATATCTAATAATATAAAGTGCTATTTTTCTAGAAAAAAGAGGTGCCGGAACTCACTATGAATGCCTCCTTTGTTCTCTTATACAGTGGTACCTTGGTTGTCAAACGTAATCTGTTCTGGAAGACGGTTCGACTTCTGAAACGAGGTACAAAAAGTGGTTGGCAAAGTCAATGGAGAAAAGAGGGGAAAAAAACTCCCCGGAAGCCATTCGACACCTGAAAAGCGTTTGAAAACAGATGCAATTACTCCCACGTTTTCGGTGTTCGAAAACCAAAATATTCGGCTTCTGAGATGCTCGAAAACCAAGGTTCCACTGTAATGGCAATGGTGCCCACCTGAGAGGTGCCGGAACTGAGTGCCGGTGAGTTCTGTCTGTAGAAAAGCCCTGATCATAGAATTGTACAGTCGGAAGGGACACTGAGGGTCTTTTAGTCCAACCCTTTGCAATGCAGAAATCCTGCCCACACCCATCCCTGGGTGGGCTCAAATCACCAACCTTCTGATTAACAGCTAAATGCAATGACCCATGGTGCCACTGGTTATAACAGCTACCCTCTGTGCACAAGTTAACAAAAAATGCAGAATACGTATTTTTACTTACCTTTATGCAATTTAATAAAGATCTGCAGGGGAAGTTCTGCTGGTGGTTTCCACGCCTAATGCAATTCTAAGTCAGGGCCCCATGAGTGGACTCTCTCTACAATGGCTTCTCACCTTTGTGAGGACTTCTCCTCTGAGCTGGTGTCTCACCAGTATCCTTGGTGTTCTTTTGTTGGCAAATGAAGAGGATTAGAGGGATGAGGTTTATTGGGCATTTGAATTTCTGTCACTACTGCTGGTTTTAGTTATTATCTCAGGGGTTTTTTCAACTAACATCCCATTAGTGCAAGGATTATCACTAGTACAATAGGATTTTCCCTCCTCCACTCCCAAATCTGCTTTGGAAGACTGGAGGAAGCCCTAGAATATATTTAGGAGGCACAGGAAGAAGGGGGGGGGGGAATGCCATCACACTAGCAGTGTTTGATGCTGTTTTAATCTTATTGGTTAATTTTTTGGGTTTGGATTTTGAATAGTTGTATCCTGGAGCCTTTGGGTGAAGAGTGGATTGTTGTTGTTGATGATGTTATTTTACAAACGATTGTGAGAGTCTATAGTTTGCAGTGTTTAGCAAAATGAGAACATATACGCAATGAAATTAAAATGGTCAGAAACCTGGAGCAAAGTAGGGGGTCAAGGTCCTCTTAATTGCACACTACAGTGGTACCTCAAGTTAAGAACTTAATTCGTTCTGGAGGTCCGATCTTAATCTGAAACTGTTCTTAACCTGAAGCAGCACTTTAGCTAATGGGGCCTCCCGCTGCCACTGCGCTGCCACTGCACAATTTCTGTTCTCATCCTGAAGCAAAATTCTTAACCCAAGGTACTATTTCTGGGTTAGTGGAGTCTGTAACCTGAAGCGTCTGTAACCCGAGGTACCACTGTACTTGTTTCACTACATTCTAGAAAGTGATGAAACTGCAGCTCTGGAGACCTTTGACTGCAGATCAAATAACAGACTTGCCTTTTGTCAAATGACTTGTTTTAAAAAGTAACTTATTAGCATTCTCTCTAGGATCCACCTTTGGTCACCAAAGTCATATCCGCATTTTATTTAAACTTGAAGCATGTACATTACCATAAACAAATTACCTACTAAATAAGAAAATCTCTTCTACTACATTTTCTGTTATTGATTTAAAGCTAACCACATAATATAGTAGATGAGTGAGCTTGAAATTAAGTTGACAAGACAGTAATGTGATGATGGAAACAAATGTCCGCACACATTTGAGAGACTCTCTGTCTCCATGCCTTGCTGAAGTGGTGCTTTCAGTAAGAAGCAAGATGAATGACTGCCGTCGGGGAGGATTTACTGCTTAAGATCTGACCATCTGGATGGAATGCAGACTACTCACATCCAGGATTTGCTCCAGTGTAAGAACACCTTAGACTGTTTGTAAAATAATACCTATTAATTACATTGCTGTCAGATCCAGCTCCTGTGCTATTGAGAGAAAGGCATCAAAACAAAGAGAAAGACTTTGAGTGATTAGAAAGTAAGAGAAGTCTGCTGAGTTGGGCCAACAGAGCATTTAGTCCAGTATCCTTTCAGTAACCAGCCAGGGGCCTGTGGGAAACCTGCAAGCAGGACCTGAGGACAACAGCATTCTGCCCACCTGTGATTCCCAGTAACTGCCCCAGTGACTAGTAGCTCCTGGTAGCCTTGTCTTCCATGAATTTGTCTTTGCATCATATAATTTTAGAGTTGAAAAGGACCACAAGTGTCCAACCCCCTGCAATGCAGGAAACTCTTTGCCCAATGTGGGGCTCGAATCCACAACCCTGTGATTAAGAGTCATGCTTTTACTGACTGAGCTATCCTATCTATTCCTCTTTTAAAGTCACCCACCTCTGCCGCCTATAGGAGTGAGCTCCATAGTTCAACTATGTCCACAAGTTCCAGTGTTATTTGAGAGGAGGGACTTTCTGTTAGAATTCCTGCTCCATGACTGCAGTCATGGGATTGTTGTCTTTCACATGACGGTATATGTTTTGACTCCACAGAGTAGGAAGTGACAAAGACAGGATGTTTGTGTTCCTGTGTTCCGTGAAGTGGGACTATTGTCCTTTGTTCTTTTCCTATTTGCTGTCTGATGCTAGAGAGAGAGGGAGCCATGTTGCAGTGCTCCATGTGTGTTTATATGTAAAAAAAGTAGATTAGCCAAAATGCTGAGTTGCTGAGGTCTGTCATGCAATATGCACAAACTCTGCGGATCCCTAAGATATCTGTTGGCATCAATCGCTGTGATGTTCAGGCAGAAGAAAGCTTTTGAAGCTCCCGAATGAATGGCCAGGAGGGAGGGAGGGAACATGCCAGTCGGGCATGTGTCTCTACCAGGGTCCTACTTGAGTGTAGGCTGAACTCCTGACACTTTTGCCCATCCACTTCCTCTATGCTATGCATAGTTATGAACTTCTAACATGTCACCTGGTCCTAACCTTTTCTATAAACTAAGAAGTGTCATTTGCAGTAACCTTTCTTGACTGGGGTGGTGTGTGTGTGTGTGTGTGTGTGCGCGCGCGTGCGCTCTAGCCCCTTTATTATTTTGGTTGCACTTTTCTGAAACTTTTCCAATGCTACAATATCCTTTTTGAGGTGAGGCAACCTGGATTACACACTAAAATAATGTGATAGAAGATGTAGATAAATATACAGTGGTGCCTCGCAAGACGAAATTAATTCGTTCCGCAAGTTTTTTCTTCTTGTGAGTTTTTCGTCTTGCGAAGCACGGTTTCCCATAGGAATGCATTGAAAATCAATTAATGCGTTCCTATGGAAACCGCTTGCCAGGCTGTGTGGAGAAGGGCTTTTCTCCCCACCGCAAGCCTTCAGGACAGGTACGGGAACAGAGGGGAAGGCGCGCAGTGCTTCTCCTCTGTTTCCGGGGCTTGCGGTGGGAGGAGGATTTTTCCTCCCCACGCCAACATTCAGAACAGCATTCTGAAAGTTGGCGGTGGCAAGGAAAACCCTCCTCCCACCGCAAGTCTTCAGGACAGCCATCCGAAGGCTGGCGCGGGGAGAAGGTCTCTCCGCCCCACCGCCAGCCTTCGGAGCAGCCTTCCGAAGGCTGGCGGCGGGAGGAGGTCTCTCCGTCCCACCGCCAGCCTTCGGAGCAGCCATCCGAAGGCTGGCGGCCGGAGGAGGTCTCTCTGCCCCACCGCCAGCCTTCGGAGGAGCCTTCCGAAGGCTGGCGGCCGGAGGAGGTCTCTCCGCCCCACCGCCAGCCTTCGGAGGAGGTCCGAGGACAGTGGGGAAGACGCGCTGCGCTTCCCCGCTGTCCCGGAGATTTCCCTATGGGCTTTCGTCTTTCATCTAGCGGGTTTTCCGTCTTGCGAGGCGTTCGTCTTGCGGGGCACCACTGTATATGAATGTCTAATCAATTTCACTATGTAAACTCGTTTGGCTTTAAATTAAGCATAGCAGAACCGTTTCCTTGAATGTATTTTTATTGGCATCTGGATGGATTTGTGAATTTGGGATATGTCTCTGCTCATTTCTCATGTGAATTACACCTTTGCCTTTTCCATACAAAAAAAGAAAGCTGTAACTTCCAGTTGTGCATGGCTGGTGCTGCTGCACACTGTAAAGGGGACACAAAAGTCCTGTGATCCTGAGAGTTTCACCCCACTCCAGTTTACTCTGACCTCAATAGCAGCATTTTGATGCATTAGGTAAGACTGCACTCCTACCTAGGAATAAACCTTGTTGAACACAGTGGCTTACATTTAACCAAGAACTGAGAACTTTCAGAAAATACCATTCTGTTCTGGAAGCCAACAGGGCAAGGTGTCAAGGCAGGTTAGGATTTTCAGGACCATGGAGAGCTCTGAGTGAGCAACTTGCTCCAACAAAGGCTAGAGATTTACTGTGACCTTTGGGGTCTCTGTGTCCTATCCACCTCTCCTAGGCTCCAACCACTTTGTGAGAACTGAGGTCCTTAAAAGGCTGCTGATGAGCACTCCTCTTGAAGAGAAGCTGCCTCCAAGGGTTCAAACTCCATGGGTTTGGTGCTGTGGAATCTTGTCCCAGGAGCTCCTGCCCACCGGCCTTGGATTTAGCGGTCCCCTGGTCACTAGCATCAGGCTCAAAGTTGGATACTTGGTCAGACTCCTTAGTCAATGCTAATGCAGCCTTGACTTTGTGTCCTGGTCGCTGCTGAACTCTGGGGTCATGACAACTTCGCCTTATTTTTCTTACGCTAATGATGAACAAGTGCAACCAAGGAATGAACCTTATCCTATGTATCTTTAACAATTTGCCGTATTAATTCCTTCTGGAATTACCTTCATGAATATGCCCTTAAGGCTCTGCACAAAAAACTCATCTTGCTAACTGATCGTGTAAAAAAGAAGAAGAAGATAGCCTTGGCTCAATATTGGATATGTAAGTGTAATTGGACAGGAGCTTAGTTGTGGCTTTTGTTCTGCTGAATAGGTGAAAGCTCAGCCTATGCAAGTGCAAACTCTGCTCTTTTCAAAACCTCATTGCATTCTCTCACCCCACACTCTGTCTCCTAGATCTGCAGTGTTTTTGCCAGAGAAATGACAGTTTCTCAAATGCGAATCTAAAAGGGGGGGGGGGGAACGCCTTAGATTTAGATGCTGATTTCAAGGACCTCCAAACTGTCCAGCAAGCACTAGTGCATGTGAGTAACCCAGAACCTGCCAGATGCATGCACCCCTCAAAGGCCTGTAGTGAGGCCCACAAGAGTGCCCAAGCCACCCCACCCCACTCTCCAGTTCCTCTCTGCCCAATTTTGCTTCCTTCTCCTCCAGGCTCCCCTCCCCCCCATCCTGCCCATGAAAATAATACTTCCACCAGTTCAAACAGTTGTTTTACATCAAGGTGGAGAACGCTTTTCAGCATGAGAGACATTGTCCCTTCTGGAGGACGCAAGCCAGTGGGCAGAAGTGAATAGAGTAATCAATAAAAATAAAAATACTTCTGTACTATAGACTAGTTTCTTCACACTCATACACCCCTCTCTATCTTCCACCCAGGCTACCATTGTCAGGATTCAAGGGCAAAGATTCCCAAAGAGGGGACAAAGTCAAGCTGTGAGGGATGTGGCTTGTGAAGATTATGGGCTGGGGAAGATGGACGGGATTTGATTTTCTAGATGGTTAGTAGTTTTATTGACGTGTTATGTGTTTTGAATGGCTCTTACAGATGTGTTACTGTTTTAACTGTTGGTGAACTGTTGGTGACTAATTTCTTATTGTATTTTTGTAAATAATAATTGTAAGCTATGTTGCCCTTAAAGGATTTCATTGAAAGGTGTGGTTAAAATTAATTTAAATGACTCTTGCATGGCTGGTACAATCTGCTTTTAGAGCAGGTTGTGCTCTCGCTGCCACTCCCTTTTGCTACCTTGGCATCTTGAGACATTTGGATCGTAGAGCAAAAAGTATTTGATGATTCAAAGCAGTGACAAATCCTGGCTAATAAGTTATGCCCAAACTCAGCAAACACCCACTTTCCTGTCACCTTTCATGTTTTTCAAAGTCCAAAATAGAACGTATAATAAATGTAAAATATAAAAGGGCAAGAAATATGAGGAAAATGGCACGCAGGTAGATGTGAGTTCTTTGTTTTCAACAGATATCACCTTCTGCAAAACTGACACAACATCAAAACAGCAGACAGCAACTGGAAAGAACAGGAACACAGGGGGAGACAGACAGACAGACAGACAGTCAGATTAGTTGCACAAATTAGCTATGCCATTTGACAGATAAGCCCAACTGGATCCAGCAGTTGACGGTAATTAAGGCTCCAGAGTTTAGTAGGGAAAAGTTTGTTGATGGCTCTGCGTGCAACAGAACAAATGTGTTATGTCAATTAAGGCACGCAAATGAAGGCAAGAGAGAGCTAATTGACAGAGGTCTATGCAATTACTGGCGATATGAGCCATTATTACAAGATTAGTATTGTAAAGTATGGTAATGCTAAGACCTTCTCGGTGGCTGCTCCTAAAGTTTGGAACTTCCTCCCCAGAGGAATCTGACTGGCTCCCTCCTTGTTGTCATTCTGCCAGCAGGTGAAGACTTTTTTTGCTCCCACATAGGATTTTGGGGACTGCTTTGAATAAAAGGGCTGGTGCCATGCTATTCTTATTGTGATTATTTCTATGGTTTTAATAGATTTTATATATGTACATAGTTGTTAGCTCTAACATCGTTTAATGATTTTTAATTATAGTTCTTTTTCTATGTTTTTAGTAGTTCTCATGTTTACATGTAGGCCGCCTTGAGTCTCAACAGGGGAAAAGGGAAATAAAACGATGATGATGATGATGATGGTTAGAAATTTAAAGAAGGCAGATTTATAGTTAAATGCCAGATGGGTGAATGTCTAATGGCAAGCACGGCTCAGCAGTGGAACAAAACTGCTAAAAGAGGAGATGGAATTTCCACCCATGGAGGTTTGCTTCAAGTAAAATCTGTATGGGGATCTGTTAGAAACACTTTGAGGTATATATATCTTGCCTCAGGGCATCAGCTTTATAATTCCCTTCCACTTCTCAGATTCTGTAAATATGATGATCCCGAAGACTAAAAGCAAATATTGCTTCCCTGGCTGGCTTTGGAAAGCCAAAGCACTGTAAACCCAGGCTTGAGAGCCTTTCTACAGCTGACAAGAGTGAGGATGGAAGCAGAGGTGCTTGAAACATGTAAAAATTAGACAGATGATTCTCTCCCCCCCCCCCAACTGCTTTATCTTATTGGGAGGAAAAGCTACAGCTGTGAAATTTTGGTATGTCAGCCTGATGTTAAAGTACAGGAACAGTGTCAATTAAGGAGCTGGCAACACGAGTTACAAGCAGTGACCTTCTGGATTACAGAACACTGACAGCTTATCTCATCTCTAAGAATTACAAGGAGACAATATCCTCCTTGATATTAACTTGGCAAGGGTTATAGTTCTACACTAGTCTCTGGTGGACCGTAGATTGTAAAGTCCACTTTGATCTATTTAAGAGATGGAAGGAAAGAAGTTCAAGAAGGCACCTTGGCAATTAATCTGTATATTGATTTGGGACTTGATTATTGGTGACACAACACATTCCGCCTCTCATTTTGTTCTTAGACTGATGCATTGTTTTAGAGGGCATGTGGGTGGTGCTGTGGTCTGAACAACTGAGCCTCTTGGGCTTGCCGATCGGAAGGTCGGCAGTTCAAATCCGCCCAATGGAGTGAGCGGCTGTTGCTCTGTCCCAGCTTCTGCCAACCTAGCAGTTCAAAAGCACACCAGTGCAAGTAGATAAATAGGTACCACTGTATATAAATTCAAACAACAACAACTGGCGTTTCTGTGCGCTCTGGCTTCCGTCATGGTGTCCTGTTGTGCCAGAAGCAGTTTAGTCATGCTGGCCACATGACCTGGAAAGCTGTCTGTGGAAAAATGCCGGCTCCCTTGGCCTGAAAAGCGAGATGAGCACCACACCACAGTGTTGCCTTTGACTGGACTTAACCATCCACGGGTCCTTTCCTTTATCTCGAGAGTACCTGCTTCTCTTGGCTACAATTATCACAGTGTGCTCTGCATTCAAACCATCCCTATTACCCCCCCCCCCGAACATGCCTTGTTGCAAAGCAAACCTAGTGGGAATCCATTACCTCCAAAGATGTTAGGTTTCTGTTTATGCCACTGTGCAGTTTTTGGAGTCACAAGACTCTTGTTTACATTCCAGACTGTTGGAAGTCTCACGGGAGATGGATGTTGATGTTACTGGTTTCCTGTTTCTTTGTTCCAGTTGTTCATAGACTCTCACAGAGAGCAGATGCATAATATTTTCTGTCCTGCGTAGATAGAAATAGCGTACTGATGTAGCATATATTTCTCGTCCTTCTGCTGCTTGTATACTCTGTGTAATGGGAACGTGCCTGAAGCCTCATTAAAGGCTTAGGTCGTTAATCACCATTGGAGGAGAGCTTGATGAATTCCGAAGACACGACGTGGAAGAGAGATATTTCAGCTCGGTCGTACGGAACCTCCGACACTTTGCATTCAAACCATCCCTATTACCTCCAGAACATAACTTGTTGCAAAGCAAACCTAGTGGGAATCCATTACCTCCAAAGATCAGGAAAGGTCTGAAGTTGAACATTGCCAACACACCGGGGAATAAACTACTTCTATTTATAAGCATCTGCCAAAATAAAGTATTTGATGGCTGAAGCTGCTGCTGGGATCAATTATTGCTGTTTGAGAGGGTGAGTGCAAATGCTACCAAAGTAAAGAGTTTTGAAACATTAGAATTCAAACTTTGCTTTGGGGCCATCATAGAACAAAGCAAAAATGGACCTTATCCCAGAGATGGATAGGTTTTTAGGGCAACCACTGGCAATGTGGTACCTGGCATCAATTGACAAAGTGGGGAGGAGGTTAAGAGAAAGTGCACCAAGCACACAAAAAAAGGTGCAACTCTTTCTCCATATACAGCTGCCTGCAGATAAACACAGCTATGTCATAGAATCATAGAGTTGGAAGGGACCACAAGGATCACATTATATTATAGGTAAAAGCTTTAAATAGAGTTTCTTCTCTGAGAATTTAGCCTACATAATATACAGGTTAACATCAAAGGAATAATCTAATGTTTCATTTGGGATGGCTTAGGGTGAGAGCCAACATCAGTTACACACAGAGCAGACCCACTGAAATCAATGTGTATTACTGACATTGGATATCACCCACAATCTTTTCTTTATACAGGGAGAGTATTAGGAAAGTTCTCCAAATAACATCTCCTACAGGAATGAAGTGGTGCAATGTGCCTCCCTCTGGGCTTCAGATAACCTAAGAAATTATTTGGACATTTGGATAGAGTGTTCTATGTGCTTCCTTTTTATTTCCCTCTTGATTTCTTAATGTTGGCCGTTGACCATAACAATAAAGATGTGACTTGTTGCTAAGAAATTGTAAAATTGCAACATCTAACAAGAAGCTAGTTTTCCATGAACAAAAGTTGCTCCAATAATAAACTATATCCCCTAACTCAAGTTCATTTTATTTTTTTGGTCCCCCTTCCTTTATCCTGCCTTGGCCTTCTCATCGATAGCAAGAGAACTGAGGAACTGATGAGCTTTGCCCTTTTGAGCACTCTGTTCGTCAGGAGGTCTTTGCAATCACTAAGAGAGAAGCCCTACACTCAAACATATTGTATGTCCTGGAGGCCAACGATAAGAAAATATAATGGAGAGGTTTGCAATAAAAGAGCACAAGCTGAATAGCAATATCGAAGGCCTTTATTTCAATGTAGCTGCTGCCTGACTCCTGGGTGTACATGCTTTCTGCTCTAAAATGGGTTGGCCTTTAAAATTACTTGGACTGAGCTGTAGAAACGGATCTTTGGCCTAGCCACATGGTCAGCTAACTCTATTAAGGAGCAAGAAGGCTGCCCGAGGCAACGGGTGGGGGGATAGTGGCAGGAGCCAGGAGTGACGACTGCCTCATTTGTGGGGGGTGAAGAGGTACCTAAAAATTGATAGGGAAACTCTTCCTCTCAAGGAAGATAGAGGATCTACTTCTTGACAACCCAACTAGATTCTGTAACTCTCAAAATGATTTTTATTTAGTTTTCCATCCATAACAAAAAAGACAAGACAATAAAGAAAACATACAACACGTATAATTTCAGGCTCTTAATTTCATGATCCTTACTCTCCCGACTTCCTCATACCTCCCCTTTCTGCATTCTCATGTCGAATTAGTTAATTAACAAATCCCTCCCTTATTTTCAAATTGATTATACTGAACACAATAGGAATTGCTTCCACGTGAAGAAATGTGTAGAGGATTGTGTTGCAGAACTCTTATGTGCTGTAAAACTAACATGATTAACTGGGAGGGGGGGAAGGTTTCTTAAACTGAATGACAGCCCTATTCATCATTCCTCTCCATGAATCCTCACACTTTTGAAACTGTTATAATATATACAGCATTTTACAGAGGTTATTTGCTTTGTTCTCAGAAAGTCATGTGAAGTTGATCACAATCATACACATTCTACGGATGAGAAACTGAGGCTGTAGCTCTCAGTGTAAGCCACCCAGCAAGCCCATGTCAGGAGACCCCAAAATACCAATTCAACCCCAAAAGTTTTATTTACTGGATCCCACTGGGTTTCAAAAAGTTATCTGAGTATTATCAGGAAACACCCAGAGTCCATTACAGGCAAAACATTGACTTTTCCAGTAAGAATCTTACACAATCCAACCACAGCTAATTACAGATGGGCAAAGATATGTCAATAATATCCATGCCTTATGTTAAAATGAAATATACACTGAAAATGATCTTTCAGTCATAAAAAATTGCTATAGCAAACAGAAGACAGCTATGAAAATGTTTCCTTGTTATGTTCTGATGCTACCAAAGGGACCAAAATCTGCTTGACTAGGACTAAAAAATTAACAGTAGCTTTGTCAACAGAAAGTTTTCAGCAGAACTGCTGATACCTCACTCCTTTTGTTACAGGGGGAATTCAAGGTCAAGGAAATAGGGGAGAAAATCTGGCGAATGTCCACAAGTAAGATTGGCATGGAACTGCAAGACACAGAAGACACTTGGGAGATGTTCCTGTCCTAGGCTTCATTTGAACTATTGACCTCAAGATGAAAAGCCATGCATCCTATTACCAGCAGCTGCATCCCATTATTAATTCGTGAGGTGGGGATTGCCAAGGCACACTTCTCTATAATGGGATTTCATTAATTTCCACAGAGGTCATCATCTTTAGGTTATTACCAACCAAGCTAATAAGCATGCTTGACAGCTTAAAAAAAGAGAGAGCATGCACTTTATTTATGTTCTCATTACGCTATAATAGCTCAGAGCATTGATAACTGCATAAAGCTCACAAGTTGAGAAATGGAAGCCCATGTCATGATATCAGTCTGATAAACCATGACGTACCAGTCGGAGAACAAGTTATGTGGCTATGGACTCCCTCCCCGCTTTTCCACTCACATGTCCTACTTTGATCTTCATTGTGGTTTCTTACGTCGCAGTTTCCTGTGATGCTCAAAGCAAGAAACTGTGGTTTAATCAGTTACATGGCTGCCACAGGAATTTCATCCAGGTGATCAGATCTGAGTAAGCAGGTGATCAGAAAAAGCATGGTGCTCTTGGCCCCTCTCTAGTAGCCCATCGTGTTTCTATATCTGGCCAGAGGGAAGTGGAAGCTCCTCCTCCCTGCCTGGTGTAAGAACCAAGCAGGCTTCCAGCAGAGGCATAAAAAGCTTTATCTCTCCTCCAGTAACCCACTGCAGGTTCATACCCAACACCAGGTGATGAAGCTTCCTCCCACACTGCAGCATAGAAACTAAGGACTGGGCATTCACTGCATTTCCAGTGCTGGGTTTTTGATCCGTGTTCACATGGTGTTATCCAAAATGCATGTGTACCCTATACTTCATTATAAGATATGAGATAAGAAAGCCAGCATGGTGTAGTGGTTAAGAGCGGTGGACTTCTAATCTGGTGAACCAGGTTCACTTCCCTGCTCCTCCACATGCAGCTGCTGAGTGACCTTGGGCTAGTCACACTTCTCTGAAGTCTCTCAGCCCCACTCACCTCACAGAGTGTTTGTTGTGGGGGAGAAAGGGAAAGGAGAATGTTGGCTGCTTTGAGACTCTTTAAGGGGAGTCAAAGGTGGGATATCAAGTCCAAACTCTTCTTCTTCTTCTTCTTCTTCATCATCATCATCTTCATCTTCTCCTGTTTTATGCCAGTTGGAGTCCTCAAGCCATTCCCAAATCATCTCTCGCCAAGGTGTGAATACCTTTGCATAGGGTAATGAGATTCCCCACCCTGCTGGTGCTCCCCTGTCCATCCATCAGCAGAAAGCTTGAAATGGGGAATTCTGGGGGAAGAGAAGGGTTGGGCTGGCCCAGGATTATGAATTGGCCCCACTGCCTGCACATTCATTCATTTAAATATACACTGCTTGGTTGTTGTTTTTTTAAAAAAAAAATCCTCAAAGCAGTTTACAAAGTGAATAAGCAACAAAATTGTCTATAAAAACAGTAAAAAAAACTACCCTATTTTTTAAAATTAAAACCAGCAATGAACTAAAACAGATAAAACACACATTAAATTTCTACATATCTGGGGGGGGGGGTTGCCTAACCAAAAGGATTTTTAGCAGGCATCAAAAAGGGTACACTAAAATATTGGTTTCTTACAAATGTGAAATGGGTATTATGAGGCACCTGTAACAGGGCCAGTGTCAACACACACCTAGCCAAGGAGGACAAACAGACAAAATCCTTTATTGGCAAAAGCAAGCACTTACAGCAGCTTCTAAGTTGCACAGAATACACACAGAGAGAGACTTCTAGCAACTACGTAGCATGTTCTTCAGGCACCAATGTCGACATTTTAAATAAAAAACTGGGAAGACACAAGGATGTGTATGTTCAAAAGCATGAAACATTTTAAAACAACAATCTGGCCCTAGAACGCCCATTGAACACCTATTCTTTCCATTCCTCATTTACAAGCCAATAGCTTATACTTGCTGCCAAATCCCACGGAAGCCAAAGCCAAACTGAAGTGAGGGCCAAAGCTAACCAGGGGCAAAAGCCAAGCAATAGCTCTCTGGGCCTGTCAAATTAAACACTTTCTAAACTAAAAATGATTGCAAGGACATCAGAATTACCTTGCTGGATCAGACCAAGGCCCACCTAGTCCAAAAAGAGATGATGAATAAGTAAACCAAACCAGGGGGCATTTTTCGGCTGAATTCCGGCATCTCATAGGTGGGCACCATTGTCATTATTAGAGAACAAGGGAGGTGTTCATGGTGAGTTTCGGCACCTCTTTTTCTAGGAAAAACAGCACTGAACCAAACTGAATTTCTCTCCCATTCCCAGCTTAGTCAAAACAGAGGCTGCTTTAAAGTGACAAAAAAAAACAGGGGATTATCACCATGCTTTGACATCATTATGAAAACCTTTATTTTTAAACAATGTTTACTATTTCAAGGTCAGTTTTTAGTGCTCCAAGTTTGAAGCATCCCCCACCTCCTCAAAGATGTCCATAACATACAAAATTAAACTGCTTCTTCTTTGAGACAAACATGCATTCTTTCTTTCCCTAGCTTTTCTTGAACCGATACAATAATATCGATTGTCATTTCGAGAAAGAAAACTCTGAAGCACTTGAGAATTACAACCGAACCTGGAAATACAAAACATCGCTCCAGGAAAGTGTCGTCTCTGCAACCACACAAGGATCGGCCTAATCCACCCAACGTCCTCAAAAACCTGCTTCCTAAAAATAACCTTTTTGTGTGGAGCATTTTCTCAACATTCTCATCCCTGTCCCCAACATGCATATTTTAACTTTGACATTTCAGTGCCATCTGCCACTTAAAAAGTCCAATCTGTTAAACTGTCAACATTTCCCCAAATCCCATGTAGATCAGCCAAGTCACTTGGTTATCCAGCCATGAATAGGGGCTCTAATTTCTCCTCTGCCTCACACCCCATCTAATAGCTTACACCTGTCTGCTATGGGTGTGAGAGTCAGCTAATGGGAATGGCAGTCGTTTACACCCACATTGTTCACACGCTAATGATTGCAAATGGCAAAAGCCACTAAAAAAAAGCTGGAGTGTCAAGCACATGAGGATTGGCGCATGAGGATTGCCACATTCCACTTTTACAACGCTGCATCCAGTCAATAATGTGCAATGGAACTCAGCAACCCGTTCACACTTTCCACCAAGGGCAAGGGAAACGGGTGACTTTCCAGATGTGGTTGGAATTATGATTTCCATCAGCCCCAGTCAGCATGGACAAATGCTGGAGGTGATGGAGTTGCAGCCCCAACTATCTGGTGGGCCACTGGTTCCCCACTTCTGCTTTACACAATGAGAACATTTGCTTACACACACACTGGAAGAACAAATACCATAAAGTGTGAAGCAGAAAGTAGCATTTGGCCACAGCTCCTCACCAAACTTATGGGTTTGCAACCAGGGCTTCTCAGTCTGCATCTACAGAGCTTTGTTCCTGCACCTCACTTCACAGAACAGATCTGTCACAAGCATATGAATCAGCCCCACCTATGATTTTCCCCTCAACAGCCCTTCAAATTGAGATCCCCCCCCCAAAAAAATGGTATCTGCATTGGCCATAAGTGAATTTTATGTATGTGCTGTATGGTGATGATGTTTTAAACAGGTTTATTTTTTCATTCTTATTTTTTAAAAAATGTTTTTATATATGAAATTTTAAAACTGTTTTCATATATAGTTTTCAGATAAAGTAACCCCTCATTTTATGTGCATTTGACTTGCATGATTTCAACCATACGCAGCTGAAGACTGGTTGATTGAAATTGGGCAGGTCAAGTCTAGCTAGGGATGCTCTTGCAAGATATTGTGGGGCAATTTGCGTTCCTGTGAAATCTCGCTGAGAGCCAGTGTGGTGTAGTGGTTAAGAGCGGTAGTCGCGTAATCTGGTGAACCGGGTTCGCGTCTCCGCTCCTCCACATGCAGCTGCTGGGTGACCTTGGGCCAGTCACACTTCTTTGAAGTCTCTCAGCCCCACTCACCTCACAGAGTGTTTGTTGTGGGGGAGGAAGGGAAAGGAAAATGTTAGCCACTTTGAGACTCCTTCGGGTAGTGATAAAACAGGATATCAAATCCAAACTCCTCCTCTTCTTCATCTTCTTGCTTGAGCATCTCTAGACTTCTGGAGTCTGGGTGCTCTTTTCACACCAGGTAACCCCAAGCAGACTTGATGCAAAAAGAGCTTTCAAGATCTTGGTCTTGCTTCGAGGGCAAGGCCCACTCAGCCCAATAGCCATGGAAGAGCTGGTGAAGCTCTCTCTCCACCCACCCCTCTCACCTGCTAGCCATGGGCTGGCTCAAGGGTTTGGGTATATGAGATGTTTGTGTATATGCAGAACCCTTGGAACCAAACCCCCATGCAAGATGAAGGATTACCGTATAATAAATTGCTTTGGAGTCCCTCATGGGAAGCGATTAATAAACGAAACAACAATACAAACAGAGTTAAAACATCAAGAGGAAACTGCTCCTGATGAATTGGAAAGAAAACCTTCGAACTTATTGTAGGCCAATCCAACATACTTATACTGCAAAGCAACGTTAGCACTTGACACTAATTTATCACAGGGGACCGCACATTTATAAATGCACACTGACAAACGTTATCTTAAGCATTGTCGCCAATTCTGAAGGTGAACAGCACTCTGAATTAAATGACTCTTGCATTTCTGTGTACTGGGACAAGCTAATTAAACCCTCAGTGTTCGGAGCAGACACCTGGAAATTAAGATCGGAACCACAGACAACCTTCATGCTCAAGAACACAGAGCTGGTAACAGCAAAGGGCTGGCGCACATGCTGGCTTGCCACAATTCACTGTTTTTAGGTGCATTCGTGGGCAGGTAGGAATAAGGGAGGCCTGTGATAGCCACTTCTATTATCAAAAGGGCCCAGGGCAAATTGTTCCACGTGCAGCTTAAAGTAATTCCAGCTCATCTTATTTCATTTCATTGGGGGTGGGGCAGGTAATACAAGTAGCAATAGCCTAGGATAGCCTTGAACATACAAGCCATAGAAAAATGGTTGTTAGAAGCTTTTCCTGAAGGCTTGTTTGACCCTTCCAATGTAAAGGGTTTATCTGGTAACACAATGCTTGGCGTGAGCCATGTGGTGACTACAAGTGTTGGGATGTGTGATATCGACATCAGGCCAGGTCTCTATGGGAGTGTGATTGTAGCAGGAGGGAACACCCTACTACAGAGCTTTACAGACAGACTAAATAGAGAACTGTCTCAGAAAACACCTCCGAGCATGCGACTGAAGTTGATAGCGAACAATACAACAGTAGAGCGAAGGTTTAGTTCCTGGATTGGTGGATCCATTTTGGCTTCTTTGGGGACCTTCCAGCAGATGTGGATCTCCAAGCAAGAATACGAAGAAGGAGGGAAGCAATGTGTAGAAAGAAAATGCCCATAAAAACCTGTTTTTTATTATAAAAAAAAGACAGCTGCCTTCCCCAGCGCTTCTAATATTGGATAGCTTTAGCATACTCAGGAATCAAAAGTTTTGTGTCTCTTTTGTAGGAAATGTATACTTTTTTGTGCATTCTGCAATCTCCCCTCAGGTGAAAAGGCAAAGGGTGACATGTAACTAACCCATTCTGTCAGCAAAAGGATTTCCACATGCACAATGGAACTTCTTCCCCCTCTTCTTCTGCTCTTTCTAGGGGAGTACAACCCCACTCAGAACAGGCCGTCTCCTCTCCTCCTGGAATTAAGAACTTTGAGCACATAACATCTCTGCCTTGTCTTATCATGATTCAGCTTCAGTTTATTGGGCTGAGGTTTTTTGGGGGGGTGCTTCTTGAGGAGGAGGTTGTTTCTGCTGTCGCTGCGGGTGGTGTTTTTGTATCTTTAGTTTAGATCTTGTGATTTCTATGAAAATTGTTCCATTTGGTTGTGTGTGTGTTTGTTTTTAAAGAGTTTTATTTATTGTTTAGGATTCCTTTTGTTATGTTGCAGTTAGGTGCTTTTTCATGTAAGCCGCATTGAAGCATGGTTTGAACATTAGAAAAGCAGCAAACAAGAAAATTATTTATGTATGTAGGTATGTATGTACTGCCACACACCCAGGTCATCTCTGCCTCCAAGGACCAGTCTGCCATTTCAGCCTCCTCTCCTGATTCAGATGGAACAGAGAAATAGAGCTTGGCGTTCATCTGTATATTGATGGCACCTCACTCCAAATCTCTTGAAGAGAGCTCCTAGCTGTGTTGTTAAACAGCACGGGGGAGAAGATGAAACCCTGCAGGACACCACAGGACAATTTCCATGACACTCAACTGTAGTACCACATAACTACTTTCTGGAAACAATTCTAGAGGTAGGAGCAAGAACCACTTAAGTACAATACCTACAACCTCTCTGGGATGCCTTCAGAAAAATACCATGGTCAGTAGTATCAGAAGCCACCAAGAGCTAAAGGAGAATGAGCAGAACTATATTCTTTCTATCTTCTGCAACAAGTGTCATCAACTAGGGTGACCCAGGTGGTTTCAATGCCATGTTTGGACATGAAATCATACTGAAGATCCAGATTGTTCTTGTTTAGTCATTTAGTCGTGTCTGACTCTTCGTGACCCCATGGACCAGAGCACGCCAGGAACTCCTGTCTTCCACTGCCTCCCACAGTTTGGTCAAACTCATGTTGGTAGCTTCGAGAACACTGTCCAACCATCTCGTCCTCTGTCGTCCCCTTCTCCTTGTGCCCTCCATCTTTCCCAACATCAGGGTCTTCTGTTCTCATGAGGTGGCCAAAATATTGGAGCCTCAGCTTCAGGATAGGTATAATTAGGTAATCAGGTAGATTATGATTATTTGACACAGGTAGTATTAACTGAAGGACTGTTGCTTATTCAAACCCTCTCTGATACTTGAAAAGTATGTGTCCAGTAAAACAAAAGTGCACTGTAATGAGCAAGGAGTGATGGTTAAAACATGCACTGTCCTGTTGTGTGTTTCTCCAAATGATTTAACTCGGTCAGCCTTCTTATTTGCAATCAAATAAGTAATGTTAATGAGATTGCTTGTTGAGTCAGCACTTCATTTAATTATACATATTAGATCTCGTTGTGTTAGACCTTCCAAAGGAAGTAGGATTAATTTCTATTGACATGTCTTCCAAAGGAAGTAGGATTAATTTCTATTGATGTGTCTCCTTTTTAGAGCCTTGATAATATTATTGGCATGTCATAGCAGCTAGAGGAAATTAAGCCTTTCCGGCTTTACATTCCTTCCATAGATTTTCATCCTAATCATATATATCTTGGGTAGGTAGCCTGTTTTCTTTTGAGGGCTGCGTGCATTGGGGAAAATTTGCTGTGAGGTCGGAAACCAGCAGTGGGCGGGGCCTGTTCTAAAGGTGGGCCAAATCACACCTTTTTCCCTTTCCAGAGACTGCTGTCTTGTGGTACCAGAATGAGAAAGCTGGATACCACCCAGGGATTACACACGTAGCACATTAATGGCAAGTTTAACACATAATTTTAAAAGCCTGAAATCCCATACATTTCTTTACAAAAGGTATTTTGCACAAAAAAATGTATTTCTTCATCTGCATTTCTTTCTGATGTGAAACTCATTTTTCACGTGGTTTGAAATTCAAATAATGTATTATTTTCTATAAAGCATTTTTTTAAAAACAAACACCCTAACACTATAAAGCATTAAGTGCATTGTCCTGTGTAGAAATGCAATTTGTGACTCATATATACATCTGTAGAGGTCTTAAATGAGATTATTCTTATTTTGAAACTGAAAAATAATTTGCCTTTAAGATGCAATCTCTGTCCCGTTTTTGAAGAAAGTATAATGAAGTTGCCTCCAATTTTAGTAATTTTTTAAGCCTTTCTAAATCATTCTCAAAGCGCTGTAATTTTTAAAGCATTCATTTTCTTCATGAGATTTCTGGAGCGTCTTTATTCCTTAATAATGGGGATGTGAAAATCAGGCCAGTTGATTGGAGTAAGGTCACACCTGGAGTTCTCAGGTGCCAAGGAACAACCTGAATAACACAACAATTATGACTGGTTTGGATCAGGACAATCATTAACTATTGTTAAGGAAGCAACTCCATTGTCCGCATAGAAGTGCACAGCTGACACAGGAAAAGAGCTGCCTCTTACGTTTACCCGCCCCCCCCAAAAAACCCCCATCATCTACAATTTTTATCAAACCATATGATTTTGGGGAAACTGTCTTGATTATTGTCACACATTTTCCTGCCTTGAGCCTTTAAACAAATGAATGGGGACAGGAAATAGAGCTGTAGAGAAGGTGTTGCATCCTTGCATTCATTAAAAAAAATAAAATATGATTGCAGTCTTGTGTGTATCATCTCTCTCTCTCTCTCTCTCTCTCTCTCTCCTTCCTTCCTACATAAAACATTTATTTATAATTGAGTTTCAGTTCATTCCATCTGCGCCTTTTTGGGCTATTGCTGCAAAACAAAAAGGTACCAATTAAATATTTATACACAGGCACCTGGCATTTTGGAACTGTGCACTTGTGGGAAGCCGTGCCAACTTTTGGAGTGGGCTCACACTTTTTGCAGCTGGAGCTAATGGCAGGCAGCTAGTGGGAGCAGCCTCCTTGCCCTGTTGGGAATGAATAATGTTGCTTGTCGTTCAATGCTGTTAGTGGAGGGGGAAGTTATTTTCATAGGGATTTAATAGTTAGGGGGAACAGTAGATTGAGGACACTTTCCCTCTCCTACATCAAAGAGGTGGCACAGCTCAATCTTTTCCAGCAAGCTATTTCTGTGTTTTCACTGACAAGTGACCTAAATGATCAAATTTGCCGTTGAAATGCACATTATTTAGATGCTGCTTAAATATTTGGCATCGTGACATGCACATGGTGAATGCTGAAGCTCTCCTAATATGCTAAAAATAAAAGTATCGTATATTTATTTGAAACAGAAAAGAGCAATGGAAAAATAGGCCACTGCAATCCCATTGAGCAGTCATATAAAATGGGTGTAGGAGACAATTAACACGACCAATTAATATTAATGTTTAAAGAGCAAAACATTTTTCATTAGGAGGAGACATAATTAATTTACATGGTTCTAGTTACAGGTAGGTAGCCGTGTTGGTCTGCCGTAGTCGAAACAAAATAAAAAAGTTCCTTCCAGTAGCATCTCAGAGACCAACTAAGTTTATCATTGGTATGAGCTTTCGTGTGCATGCACACTTCTTCAGATACACACACATGCATGCACACAAAAGCTCATACCAATGATAAACTTAGTTGGTCTCTAAGGTGCTACTGGAAGGAACTTTTAAATTTACATGTTTATTTGTACAGGAAGGCATCATGCTAACTTTTTAATATTTCCAGGAGGCACTGAAACAAGTTAATAATTCCTATGAAAACTCTTAGACTTGCCTGACTGATCTTCATAAATGTGGGGTGGGAGTACAATCTAAAATATCAGAGTTCTCTGAACAGTATGGGCTTAAAAAGTGTGTGTATTTAGAGTAGAACTAAGGAATGGAAAAAAGTTCATGTTGCATTCCCTTAAGGGGAATCTTAGAAGCTACAGAATGAAAACTGTCAGGATATCTCTGCACTAATTCACAACAGAGTGCTTTTCATTTTAAATCAATTCATGGTAGCTTCTCGTCTAAGGGATCAATAATATTTGATCAGATCCAGACCTGCTTGGTATCTGCTCTAGATACACCTACATCCATTTGCTGCCCTCTCAAATACAACTGCCCATCAGATTGAGAATCTTTCTTCCAACACTGAGATACTATTGTCCACTATATCAGAGGGTAGCAGGCTAGTTTAGGTGGTGAGGGACAGGCTACATGGAACTCACAACACTGTCTCCCCCTCCACTGTTTCTCTGCCATTTTCTTCTCCCACCCCAGCATGCGCCATCTCAAGAAGCCCCCATACTCTAAACCAGTGTTTCCCAAACTTGGGTCTCCAGCTGTTTTTGGACTACAATTTCCATCATCCCTGACCACTGGTCTTGATAGCTAGGGATGATGGGAGTTGTAGTCCAAAAACAGCTGGAGACCCAAGTTTGGGAAACACTAAAGGTAAAGGTAAAGGTACCCCTGCCCGTACGGGCCAGTCTTGACAGACTCTGGGGTTGTGCGCCCATCTCACTCAAGAGGCCAGGGGCCAGCGCTGTCCGGAGACACTTCCGGGTCACGTGGCCAGCGTGACATCGCTGCTCTGGCGAGCCAGAGCCGCACACGGAAACGCCGTTTACCTTCCCGCTGGTAAGCGGTCCCTATTTATCTACTTGCACCCGGAGGTGCTTTCGAACTGCTAGGTTGGCAGGCGCTGGGACCGAGCAGCGGGAGCGCACCCCGCCGCGGGGATTCGAACTGCCGACCTTTCGATCGGCAAGTCCTAGGCGCTGAGGCTTTAACCCACAGCGCCACCTGCGTCCCTTGGGAAACACTACTCTGAATTAAAAGACTGAGTTGTATGCAACTAAATCATTCCATCAGTGGAAGGATTTTCACTTGCACAACAGAAGTTCCCCCGCTCTCCCCTCTCTGTGTGTGCCCCATGCCCTCCCATGGAATGGCCCATGGGCAGGAGGCTCCCCAGATAATAAGATGGACCACTGGGCTGACATTCATTTTGACATAAAGCAATTTCCTGTGTTTCTATGCTGAGGGAGGAACAACAGAGCTAAGGAACAAAAGCTCCTACTCCATTACTACAAGTCACTACAAACACAAGAGCAGAATCTTGATTTACTTTTAGATGTTTATTGGAAAACCAGGGTTTGGATTAACAGAAAACCAAATTTAGCCTCGGGTTCACCTGCATAGGCCAGGAACTAACACATTGACTGTCAGCCCGCTTGAAATACGGCTGCTAAGGAACCATAAGAAAAGGCAAAGTGACCCAGATAGTAGATGTACATGTAAATAATGTCAGGAGTGACTATATTTGGACATGACAACATGCTTTTAAATAACATACTTGGAACGCAATGTGCCAAAACGTTGCACTAGAAGTAAAGGAAGGTGACACAAATGGTTGTTTTTTTTAATAAGGGCACTTGTCTTCCACAATTAGTTGTTCTAGTCATTTAAATGATAAAAGCTAAAAGGGACAATGTCTCCTATGCATGTTATATAACCCATGACACCCAGAGATATACAGTACTTAAATTAAGGAATTAATAAAATGGGGGAAGGGGAAGCCCAATATAAACAGTAGAGATTTTGAGTTGCTTATTTATTCTTTCCATGCTTATTACAATAAAAAAGGGGAACAATACTGAAAAGGGGGTGCAACTTAAGAGGGGAGCGAAAAGGGAAAAAAAGAAATTTACACAATCTGTTATTAAGATAGAAATTATGACAAAAAATTGTGATTACAATTTCATGTTACAATAAAAGTAAAAAATCTCATTATCTTTTACACCCGACTTCCCATTTATTCCTTAATTCTTTTTACATAAATTTACTGCCATTATTTAGTCATTCAACCAGCCACCTGAATTCTTTCCTGATGTTGTCTATTAACTACTTAATAATTAATTGTTAATAGTAAAAATTGCCCTAAGATACTTTGGACTGCAATCATGATCCATCCCAGACAGTACAGGAGTTGTAGCCAGGAGCATCTATAGCAGAGGTTCCCAAACTTTGGTCCACAAGCTTCATTCAGGTAGTCCAAGGCATGTCCACATTAAATATTCTCATTGGTTTTAATTGTATTTTTATTGCTTCTTTTCTTTCTTATATTGTATTTTATTTTATTTTATTTTATTGAGAACTGAACTCTATGGAAAGCAAACCTAAACATAACAAAATACTAATAAAAATTAATACAGCCTCCAGCACAATGCAATACAACTGCTACAATAGGCAGAAAAATCATTACATGGCCTTCAACAAGACCTTCAACAAGACCAAGACCTTCAACAATTCTCAAGCAGTCAATGGTTGAGGGAGGGGGGTGTAGAGTGTACCAGCTTAGTGAAAAATGGGAGAGACTATGTCACATTTCTATAACAGCAGAAATTTTGGAACAGAACTTCTGGAACAATTTGGCTAATGGTCTGTGGTAAACTAATGGAATAAAACTTGTTTAAGGTCATAGAAATTTAACCATATTAACTACCATGAAGCCATTTTGTTGCTACTTTCTTCTTCTCCCATCCAGGAGTTCATTCACATTGGAGTTTAATGTGGATTAGAAGCTGCCCGTGTCTCTTTTTTATTACTTTGTTTGCAGCATCCATCCGGTGGGGGGGGGGGGGAATGTATGAATTCCTGTGACTCACGTGTGTGAGGTAAAGAACAAAAGAACTGGCTTGGTGCCTGGATTCACAATGCGCAGCTTTGCACACTCCCTAGCAAGAAAGAGCCCCCAATAGCAGAGCTGAAACTCACAAAAGTAGAAGAGAAGAAGAAGAGGAGTTTGGATTTGATATCCCGCTTTATCACTCCCCTTCAGGAGTCTCAAAGCAGCTAACATTCTCCTTTCCCTTCGTCCCCCAAAACAAACACTCTGTGAGGTGAGTGAGGCTGAGAGACTTCAAAGAAGTGTAACTAGCCCAAGGTCACCCAGTAGCTGCATGTGGAGGAATGGAGACGCAAACCCAGTTCACCAGATTACGAGTCTACCACTCATAACCACTATACCACACTGGTACTTTGAGGTTCTTGTTGTTGTTTTACAATCAAGCCATGTATAAATTTTATGAATGTAAGCAGTCTTTCTGAACTTGATGCATTTTTGTATTTTATTTTTTATTCCACGCTGGATGTGGTTTTGGCCATTTTATGGTACTTTCTGGATGAGACCTGAGTTGACCTTTGCATAGAGCGCTCCAGCTACATGCAGTATACTTGAATATTTGTTTTATTTGTCCACATGCAGATCCTCCCCCGGCACACTAAAATGACTTGGAAAGAGTCGTTTCAACTTGCTACCCTATCAAGTTTTGATTCGGTTATCCAGTGGAACTGATTGGCAGGAGGTACAGGACAAACAAAACAAAACAATCCTTCTCAGAATGCAATAATTAGCTTATGAAACCCATCAGCCCAAGATGTTGCAATGGGCACTGGCACAGATGGATTTTTAAAAACAGATTAGACAGGTGTGCCAATGGCTATTAGTTACCATCAGGAAGATTGGAAACTTATGTTCGGAGGAACTACTGCTCTAATTATCAGATACTGGGGGATAAGCAACACAAAATTCATCCTTCATGCCACATTTGTGAATATTCCAAGTCCACATGTCTGGTCCCACTGAAGACAAAGTACTGAAGTAGTTGGACCTGATCCAGCAGAACAAGTCTTTAATTCTTATATTTGGCAGAACAGGAAAGTTGATGGGCTATAACTCCCATGATCCCCCAAGCATTGGCTGCGCTGGGGAGTCCAACTAGAACTTGAGTGGCTCTCCACAGAAACAAACATAGCGGGTGAGACTCAACTAACTGGTCCTGCTAGCAGATGTCTGCTCAATGACTTTTGCTAGTACAACAGGCATTTACCCATCTCCTTGCCTTCGCTCCTCTAAATTGGTTGGTGGGAGGTCAGGAGAAACACCCCCCCCACATACAAAAACCCACCATGTGGTGACAGAGGAGGGAAGATCATTCCAGCAGGCAAACAAAATGCTTGCACTCCTGAGGCAATCTCCTTAGCATTATGTTGAATCCCTCCCATCAGGCTGTATTCAACTACAGTGGTACCTCTAGTTGCGAACACCTCTGGATATGTATCCTTCGGGTTACGCACGCAGCAAACCCGGAAGTAACAGAAAGGTTTTCGCCACGCGCACATGTCAGAAGCTGTGCCTCTGGATGCGAATGTTTCAGGGTAAGAACGGACCCCTGGAATGAATTAAATTTGTATCCAGAGGTACCACTGTAAGTCCAACTCGAAGTAGACCCACTGAAATGACTGCACCCAAATGAGTTGTGGTGATTAACTTCAAGGGGGTCTACTCTGAACAAGGCCAGCATTAAATACAATGGTACCTTAGTTGCTGAACTTAATCTGCTCCGGGAGTCTGTTCGACTCCCGGAACCATTCACAAACCAAGGCATGGCTTCCGATTCGCTGCAGGAGCTTCCTGCACTCAATCGGAAGCTGCAGAAGCTGTGTCAGACATTCAGCTTCCGAAAAACGTTCACAAACTAGAACACTTATTTCCAGGTTTGTGGCTCCAGGTTGGTTCAGGAGCCAATTTGTTTGAGAACCAAGGTACCACTGTACTACCCAATGGGCTGTATCCAACTTAGTTCTACTCAGAGCCAACCCCTTGAAAGTTAGCCATGCACGTTTATTTTAATGGGTCTACTTTGAGTAAGTGGACAGAACTCCATTTCTTCCTCCATGCCACCAAAGAATCCCCCCACCCCACTTGACTGGTCCATGTTCTCTTCAAGAAGAGCCCCGTTCTTTTATTTATCAGTGCTGTCTTCCACAGCCCTTTTGCTCTTCACCCTTTGATACCTCAGGCAAAAATGATATTGTGAAGATATTGTGGTTGAAGGGCCAACCTATGACCTCAAACCTAAGCATCCCTGTTATAACATTCTATCCTAGCTAATATTTATTATGAAAAGTTATATAACCATCAAGCTATAGAATTTTTTTGATATTCAGTAGGTTTTCAGTCTATTACCAACATAGCTGTCATGCAGACAAATACTGATTATGACATAATCACCAAATGGTGACAAATAACGTTTAGCAATATACCACGTAAAAGTAGTTATGGGAGGGTATTCATGATGTTGTAAATGAAGTATATAAATACTTCAAGAATTTAAAGTTCATTCTTGCATTATAATACACTATATTAAAAAGAAATAACTTTGGGGGAAAGATAAGTACAGTATAATTGAAATATCTATGTTTTACATGCAATATTTTTATATTACTGCTGTATCTTCAACATTTATATTATCTTATTTTTCTGTTAATATGTATATGGGTATTCCATAATTATAAACCAGTCTTTGTACACCCATTTACCATGCAATCCCTCACACCCAAGAGAGTCACTAAAACACAGTAAGAATTGAGGCAACAGTTTTACCACATCATATATTTCTCTTCCTTTTCAAAAAGACTACTATGACTCAGCACCGCAGCAAACAGAGAAGGGCAGATGCCTGGCCTACTGAATTGCTACAGCACAGAAAACTGGACCAGCTGAGCTTCGGCCTGCCACATGCTACAAATTATCTTGTCCGAATTCACAAAGGGGAGGGGGATTCTGTTCCTATCATGGTCCTGTAATTTCATGCAAGTTCACATAATCAAGTGAAGACTCTTGCTTGTACAGACTGGAGTGAAAGTACAGATTAATTTAAGATGCTCAGTTGATTTCTACATCTGATAAGTTTTCTCACCATCCAGTTCCAGAGAACTTAGAAGAAACTGTTATGGTGCAAATCAAAGCCAACTCTGATTTATGTCAGAGTACACTGTGCTAGGAAATGGGGTGGCAGGAGGGGAAAAAATAAGGCTTCAAGTTAGGGAGGTGTTGTTTGACACCACCAAGCATCAGGCCCAGGATTAAGTAGGTCCCTGAAATATTAATGCAAGGTTTCCCTCTAGTGGCAGCAATACTAGTACTAGCAAGTCAAAGTTACCTCACACATATTGCATGAAGATAATATGGCAGCCTCCCAAATTTACCAAGCTCTTGTACACAACTTTCAAAATTCACTATTGCTGCCCAAAGCAGAGACATCTCTTGATTGTGATGCACAGTAATATCTGCCCAGGACCTCCATCTTTTGGTTTAGAAAGAGGGTTGGAGTAGTTAGTTACTTCACAGATTCTGAAAGGATGATAGACTCTTGACCTCAGTTGACCATATGTGTTTGGTGACTGAAAAGCTTAACTGTACCCCATTAACCTTTCAGAAACTTTCAATACTGTTGATAGAAGCAGTTAAGAGAAGACATGGAGGCTGTCAGACATCTGAACTGGACATTTGAAGCACTGTGATAACACTTTAACAGACCCCTTATTCCCCTCACACAGCTTGTCAAACCACTCTGGAAGTTTTGAGGGCAATGGAGGTCTCCTGACAACTCTTTGTACCCTTAACAAGCTACATCTCCCAGGATTCTTTGAAGGAAGCCATGACTGTTAAAGTGGTACTATGGCATTTTAAACATACAGTGTGGATGCGTTCATAGAAGATATGTTTGCCCTCTACAGGCCACAAATCTGGTGGTTCCAGGTTTCTAGTCTAATGTGGGTTTTCTGAGCACATTCCACAAGCCAGTTTTGTCCTGCAGAACTGCAATCTTTATGGGAAGAGCTCAGCTTAACACTGGAAGGAAGCTATAGCAGTAAGTTCTTCCTCTGAAGAGTCAGAAACAAGCAATGTATTGCCAAAGGGGGATGATTCTGCAGTCAAATGTGAGCCGACCGTTGAGCAAGTACCTTCACATTTGGATAGTGCAGCTGGTCAGAGTTTTGTGCCAACAATGCCACTGACCTTATTGACCCCTGGGAGGAGCACAGAGAGAAGAAATGCAGCAACACAACTGGATGCCTTCATCTACCCCAGCTACAACAAAGTATGTCTCTCCTGCATCGGTCTCTACAGCCACAGCAACAAACGTCCAACAGTTTGACCTCACCAGATGGGCGGGGTATAAATAATAAATTATTATAATATTTTTATTATTCATCCCCAAAGGCGCACTCCTCCATTGTCTCCCGAGACAGATAGCCAAAACAGAAAACCAATAACCAAAGATCATAAATAAAACATGGAAGTGGAGTTTGATGGTTAGATAAGAAAACCTAAATGCAACTGTTACTTAAGAGCTAATGGGGGGGATACCAATTTTATCATTATCGTCATATTCTCAATATCCCTTATTTCAAAGTAAATTTACATAAACCGCTATCAGTGCAAAGGTCCAAATATACAATACAAGCCTCATTTACCAGAACTAGCGAGATGCATGTAACTCTTGTTTTCCCCCCTCTTTCTGCACAATTTTCTTTCTGCTCATGTCCACGTCCAACCCTCACCAACAGATGATTGCGCAAGTCTGACAAGCTGCTTTTTAAAGCGTGCTGAAAATGTACAAGTCTACGCTTATGAAATAATTGTGAAACCAATTGGCTGGCTTGACAGCATAGTAATGAGCTCTACGTCAATTGAATCCTAATCACCTGGAAGCATAAGCTGTCTTCCCGTCTGCCAAAGTCCAAATGAGAGACAAAGAGTATGAAACTAAAATGAGAGAGACAAAAGGCACTTTACAGACAACCAATTGAAAATAACTTATTTGGGAACCGATATCACTTTTAGACAGCACACAGCTAACTACATGCAAAACAGGAGCCAGAAAGCAGCAAAAGAAAAACTCTACATTTCACTAGCATAAAATACAGGGAACATTTATTGACACAGGTTTCATGCTAATAAATATCAAATTCTGCAACCCATGTTTGTTATAATATATAACATAAATCAGACACATTTCTATATTATTTAGTTTGGGGTTTTGTTTTGTTTTCTTACACTCAATGCGACATTTTGGTTGGGTTGTTTTTCATAATATTTTCAAAATATTTTCAAAATGAGAGTTTGCTTGTATGATGCATAAGTATATATAAAATATTTTTTAAAAAATAAGAAGAACAAAGTGTCCTGGGTAAAGCCTCAGAGATCATATGGCCCACTGCTACACTGCCATAGCAAACACTATTTAAAGTTTAGCATTAAACTTCAAACACTATTTGCTCCCACTGTGGCAAAACCACAGCAGGGACTTCCGGTCGGCGCCAGCGCTTAATGGCGGCTCTCTCTCTGATCTCCGGGGAGAGGGCTGCTCCACGAGTTCGGGTCTGACCACTACGGCGAAGCGGGGACCCCTAAAATCACAGGCGCGGAAGCCTGTGAACAAGGAGACTCGGTGGGCACCATTTGCTGCAAAAGAGCCTTTTTAAAGGCTCCGGAGGAGCATCGGGGGATCGCGCGGTGCTGAGAGTCGCTACCCAGCCCGTGGAGTGAAGCCGTGTCGCCATAGGCGGAGAGCGCCGATTCCTTCCTGAAATTTGGACTGAAACTGAGCACCCGTGAGTAGGATTGGAAACCTTTTTGGGATTATAAACAAAAACCTTTAAAATCGGGGACGGTAAATAAAGGAAGTCTGCCTCCCCCGGACTGCATGATTGCTAAAGCAACGGAACTAGGAAGCTGCAATTGAGAAGTTATTGTGAACTTTTTGAGTGGGCTAACCCTAACACTGAAGTTAAATTCCCCCCTTTGTAAGCAGGAACAGGGGGGGAAGAAGGAGGAGAAAAGGTAACCTGCATGAGGGAAATTTAAAGAACAATTTCCTGCAGTCTCTGACTCTTGGAACGGACTGCCTGGGTGAAGCACTTTGACAGGGAACTGTCAGATAAGACTTGCTGTAAAGTGGGGACTTTATTGGATACAATTCTTGAGATTCTGCAGAAATAACATTGTTGCAACTAAAAGACTGATAGATTTTTTTTTAGAAACTCTTTTCCTCTGAGGGCTTTTGGACTCTTTGTTTCTCTTGCTCATTGGATATATTGATGCTCCCTCTAGAGGGCTGAAGGCAACAGTTGCAACATAGACTGTTAAAAACAAAGTCACTGGATTTTTCCATTGAAAACCTGTTCCTGTGGGAACGACCTTGGGACATGAGCGGCCCTGTAGATGAGATAGCAACAAGATCCAAAGCTAAAGCTGCACAAAAGAAAAGGGGCTCTCTATCAGGACTATTGCCAACAGGCGCAGCTGGACAGGAAAAAGGAATATCTGCATTCATGGATTCAGTGACACAGGCACTGCTTAAAATAAATGAATCTTTAGAAATCTGACTAAGCAGAGTACGGAAAATACTAAACAATTGACAGAACTTACAGCAAAATTAGATTTAAACACCAAAAGCATCACATCTAATACAGAGACCATAAATAAATTGGTGCAAGAAAACGCTACTATCAGGAAAATTGCGGAAGAAGCTAAATTTACTGCAGAATCCACACAGGGAAACTTAGTACCGGTTTGTAAGAAGCTTGACCAACATGAGGCGACCTTGTCTTTGTGGGAAATGCAGCGTAAGGAGAAGAATTTGAGACTTAGACTTGTTCCAGAGAGTGAAGGGGACAGTCTAGTGGACTTTCTCACAAAAGAACTTTCGGAATTTTGGCAGGTGAACCTAGAGGAAGAAGAATTTGAGATAACAACCGCCTTCAGATTGGGCAGAAGGCAAGGTAGGAAGATCCCAAGGGATTGCCTGATAACTTTGAGATCTAAAGAGGAAAGAGATAAAATATTAAACTTGCATTACCAGAAAACTCTTCAGATCGAAAACGCTACTGTGCAAATCTACAGGGACATCCCAAAATATATTCTAGAGGTGAGAACCTACTTTAAGAACTTGGTTGATCTGCTGAAAAAGAACAACATACCTTTTAGGTGGGAATATCCACAAGGTCTGTCTTTTAATTTCAAAGGAAAGAAAGTCAAGATAAGAACAGTACAAGATAAAGAACAATTCCTGGACAGATACGAGGAGGACTTGGTGAAAGGAGTGCTGAACTCGACATCTGACACAGACTTGGGAAACTTGACATTTGGGCTTAAGTCACCAACGGAAGAAGAACAGCCGCAGGGTGCGGCTGGAGGAAACTAACCAGCAATGTCTCTGCGATTCCTAACCTGGAATTGTAACGGATTGAACCTTCCCAGAAAAAGACGTGACGTTTTTCATATTTTGAAAAGAGAACAATTGGATGTGATCTGTCTACAAGAAACCCATGTGACAAGGGCACATAGAAGACTACTTATAAACAAAAGATTAGGACAAGAGTTTATTTCATCAGATAAAGTCAAGAAAAGAGGCGTGGTGATTTATGTAAAAGAGAAATTGGACCCAAAACTGATCTTTAAAGATGAACATGGAAGAATTTTGGCAATTGAAATACAGATCCAAGGAGAAAAGTTTTTGACAGTTGGCATATATGCACCAAATGAAGGGAAGGCAGAATTTTATAAGAAATTGCATGAGACATTGATGGACTTTTTGGATTATAAGGTGATTCTTTTAGGAGATATGAACGGCGGTGTCTCTACAAATATGGATAAAGCACAAAGACAGGTGATTTCAAAGGATGGGAGATTACCTAAGACCTTTTTTGAAATGAGTGAAAATATGGACTTGATTGACATTTGGAGAACAAGAAACCCTCTCGAGAGAGAGGGGACATTCTTTTCAGAGTCACAGATGACATGGACAAGAATAGATCAAATATGGATTACTAGTGGAATGGCTCCAAAGATAAAAAAAGTGGAAATCTGCCCAAAGACATGCTCCGACCATAACGCAGTAAAGATGGAAATGAAGGTAACAACAGCTGGCTCCTTTAGATGGAGAATGAATGACACCCTTTTTAGAGATCCAGAAGTTTACAAAAAGGCTCAAAAAACTTTGAGGGACTATTTTGAGATAAATTTGAGGACAGAAGTGGAGAAAAGAGTGATTTGGGACGCAAGCAAGGCCGTGATGCGAGGTTTCCTAATACAGCAGAATTCCTTAAAAAGGAGAAAACAAAATGAGAAGAAAGACAGGATTCTGGATAAAATTAAAGAAAGTGAAAAGAAACTGAGGTCGAAACCAAAGTCTCATGAGATTTTGAGAGAAATTAAGTTTTACCAGATGCAGTATATGGAATTGATGAATCAGGAGATAGAATGGAAAATCAAGCAAATGAGACAAAGGACATTTGAATCAGCAGACAAATGTGGGAAACTTCTATCATGGCAATTGAAGAAGAGACAGAAATTGAATACGGTCACGAGCTTGGAAGTGGATGGAAACAATATCTCTAAGCCAAATGAGATTAGTAACTGCTTTCAGAGTTATTTCTGAAGACTGTATGCACAAGGGCCAGAAAATGAAGGAGAAATGGAAGATTTTCTTAAGAACTATGGATTACAAAAAATTTCGCAACAGAGCAAGATGGTTTTAAATGAGAAGATAACTGAGCAAGAAATAGAGGGGGCCATTCAAAATATGCAATTAGGGAAATCTCCAGGACCAGATGGACTAACCTCCAGATATTACAAAGCACTAAAGGAATGGTTAATACAGCCGTTTAAGGAGGTTTGCAATGAAATATTAGAGGGGAGAAAGGCACCTGAATCGTGGAAAGAAGCTTTCATTACACTTATACCAAAGACTGAAGCTGATAAGAAACAGATCAAGAACTATCTCCCTATATCATTACTTAATGTGGATTACAAAATATTTGCAGACATTTTGGCAAAAAGATTAAAGAAGGTGTTGGTGGAGGAGATTCAAAAGGACCAAGCAGGCTTTCTCCCAGGTAGACATTTATCAGATAATGTAAGGAATATAATTGACATTATAGAAATGCTGACAGTTAATACTAATACAAAGGCAGTTTTGATATTTGTGGATGCGGAGAAAGCCTTTGACAATATCTCTTGGAATTTTATGAAGAAGAATCTCCATGGGATGGGGGTAGGCCAGAGGTTTGAAAATGGTATAGGTGCAATATATTCGGAACAAAAGGCAAAACTAATTGTAAATAATGTGGTTACTGACGAACTTTCCATAGAAAAAGGGTCACGGCAGGGATGCCCAATTTCCCCGTTACTTTTTATATCAGTCCTGGAGGTTTTGTTGAATATGATAAGGGGGGACCAGCTGGTGAAAGGGGTCCAGGTCGGAGCCAGAGAGTACAAATTAAAGGCTTTTGCAGATGACTTAGTTTTGACTTTACAAGAGCCAGACACTAGTACAAAAAGAGTTTTAGAATTAATTCGAGTTTTTGGTCAGGTTGCAGGATTTAAATTGAATAAGCAAAAAACTAAGGTTTTGGAAAAAAATTTAACAAATGTGGAAAGAGAGAGGTTCCAAGAGGAAACTGGATTAACTATGGCAAAAAGAGTGAAATATCTGGGAATTAATATGACATCTAAAAATGTGAATTTATTTAAAGACAATTATGATAAGTGCTGGACAGAGATAAAGAAAGACTTAGAAATATGGTCGAACCTGAAGCTTTCCTTGTTAGGCTGAATTGCAGTGATTAAAATGAATGTGTTGCCTAGAATGTTATTTTTGTTTCAGACACTACAAATTGTGGATAAATTAAATTGCTTCAAGAAGTGGCAGAAAGATATATCTAAATTTGTCTGGCAGGGCAAAAAGCCCAGAATAAAGTTTAAGATACTTACTGACGCAAAAGAAAGAGGGGGTTTTGCCCTGCCGGACTTAAGACTGTATTATGAAGCGGCAGCTTTCTGCTGGTTGAAAGATTGGCTACTACTTGAAAATGCAGACATTCTGGATTTGGAAGGTTTTAACAATATGTTTTGTGGGACGCAGGTGGCGCTGTGGGTTAAAGCCTCAGCGCCTAGGACTTGCCGATCGAAAGGTCGGCGGTTCGAATCCCTGCGGCGGGGTGCGCTCCCGCTGCTCGGTCCCAGCGCCTGCCAACCTAGCAGTTTGAAAGCACCTCCGGGTGCAAGTAGATAAATAGGGACCGCTTACCAGCGGGAAGGTAAACGGCGTTTCCGTGTGCGGCTCTGGCTCGCCAAAGCAGCGATGTCACGCTGGCCACGTGACCCGGAAGTGTCTCCGAACAGCGCTGGCCCCTGGCCTCTTAAGTGAGATGGGCGCACAACCCCAGAGTCTGTCAAGACTGGCCCGTACGGGCAGGGGTACCTTTACCTCTTTAACAATATGTTTGGTTGGCATGCATATATTTGGTATGACAAGGTTAAAGTGCACAAGGGTTTTAAAAACCATATTGTCAGGAAAGCACTATATAATGTTTGGATTCGGTATAAGGATTTGTTGGAAAACAAAACGCCCAGGTGGCTATCACCAATGGAGGCTAAAGAGGTGAAGAAACTTAATATGAGAACTAACTGGCCAAAATATTTTGAGATCTTAGAACTAGAAAGTGATGAATTTAAATTACAGAGCTTTGAGAAGATAAAGTCCAAGGTACGAGATTGGCTCCATTATTTTCAAATAATGGAGGCCTTTAAACAAGACAGGAAAATTGGATTCCAGGTGGAAAAATCGAAATTAGAAACTGAATTGCTAGAACCCAATACGAAGAATTTATCAAGGATGTATAACTTGCTGTTGAAGTGGAATACAATTGATGAGACAGTAAAATCAGCCATGATTAGATGGGCACAGGACTTAGGTCATGATATTATGTTTGCTGACTGGGAACAGTTGTGGACCACAGGTATTAAATTTATGGCTTGTAATGCCTTAAGAGAAAACATTATGAAAATGATTTACAGGTGGTACATGACCCCAGCCAAGCTCACGAAGATCTACCATTTGCCCAATAATAAATGCTGGAAATGTAATGAGACCGAAGGTACCTTTTTCCACCTTTGGTGGACCTGCCCAAAGATCAAGGCCTTCTGGGAACTGATTTATAATGAAATTAAGAAAGTACTTAAATGTACTTTTCATAAGAAACCAGAGGCATTTCTTTTGGGTATGGTCGGCCAATTGGTGTCGAGGAAGGATAAGATCTTTTTTATGTACGCCACAACGGCAGCAAGGATTCTTCTAGCAAAGTATTGGAAGACACAAGAGCTACCCACGCTGGAAGAGTGGCAGGCGAAAGTGATCGACTTTATGGGATTGGCAGAAATGACCGGCAGAATCCGTGACCAAGAGACTGTGGAGGAAGATTGGAAGAAGTTTAAAGCATATCTTAAAAATTGCTATAAAATTGAGGAGTGTTAAAGTGTTAAGGGAAAGGAAGATGTATAATTACAGCTATATATATCTTTTGATTTAAAGGGTAATTGAAAGGAGAATAAGTTAACCTATAATTGGCTAAAAGGGTTGCTGAAAAATTTTGAAACTAGGATGCAAAAAGGGGAAGGTAGGGGGAAGTCCGAGAAAAGAGGCTTATGAAAATGAGGTTAAGAAAGCAAAATGTATGTATGTGTCTGTGTTTGTTGTTGTTTGCATTGTTTGGTGTTGTTTCGTTGTTAAAATTGGAAAATTAATAAAAATTTTATTTAAAAAAACAAAAACAAAACCACAGCAGCCCAGGCATTCTTCAGGGCTGCCTCATCCACAATGCCTCACTCTAGAAGGACATTCCGTAAGGGCATTTATAAGAACAATGCTTTGGATGGGAGGCCCTGGAGAGCCTTGGCATACCCAAGCAGCTGTCCAAACAAAGAAAAGGATGGAGGTCAGCGTGCAGGGTAGTGACATGGCTCTGTCTCTGTGGCAGAATGTCTTATGGCAGATCTGTTTGCTGGGATGCAAGGTCCCATAAACTCCTGCAGGCCATCAGAGTTCCCCTGATTTCCATTTCAGCTCCAGTGCTGAACTGCAAAAATTCCAATAGATACACATGGCCCTTTGGATTTCAGCCACTATTATTGCAAAATTACCAGGAATGCTTCAAGCTGCATACTTTCTCTTATTAATAACGGGGGGGGGGGGGATTAGATCTCTTAAAGCACCTTTAATTCACAAGCCAAGGAGATGACACAAGCATGACTATATCTACAGCTTTCTTAATCTTGACTTTGCCACTCCATCAGTTTTCAAAAGTTAAAATGCTGCATTTACATAAATATGTGCTTATGTTGATGCAAGAACGTTACATTTATTTTCGCAACATGCTCATCAGCTAATTCACTATATAGCAAACAGATTGCAGTTGGTTTTTCTAAAATTGTGGCTTAGATTTCATTCTCTTGAGGCTATAAAGGGAAACTATAACAGAAGGAGTTTTTATGGTATCCTTTTGTTGTTTCCTAGATAACAAAAAAATCATTTGTATTTAAACTCAACATTCCTGCAGTATGTGGAAATTTCACTTTAGGATATTTGTAATAATGTGAAACTTATAGAGCAGGAAGGACCAAATATCTTCCAGTCCAATTTTCTATAATCAGGATGATCTCAGATGATGTATTCTAACACAGTACAACTGTTCCGCTTATCTATGATCATTCACAGATATAGGAAGAGTAAAACATAATTGCACTGCTAGTAATTCAAATATTTCTCAGTTTCATTTATATTTTTATTTCACTTCCACCCCACTCTTTATTTTTCAGATAACTCAGAGCAGCTCCTAGTGGGTCTCTCATCCGGGTTCTGATCAAGTTCACATTGACTTTGCTTTCACATTCACTTTGCTTCAAGAATACCACAACAGAACTTTCACTGAGCAAATCTCCGCTATTGTTAATGAACACAGACACAGTGCCAAATCATAGTTTAGCACCACATAAACCAGCCATCAACAAGTCTTGGGTCACACACTCAGTCTTCCCAATATACACAGAGGTCCCCTTCTTTTCCTGGATCTAAAGTAAACTGAATGCTTTGTGTTTGCCCTTCAGACCAGGACTGGAAACAAGAATCAAGCTGTGGCTGCCAATCAAGTTTGCTTTATGTCTGAAATTGGCAAAGGTAAAGGAGGGGTGTGATCCCATCCAGGACAGGTTGGCTGCCCAATTCCTGGACTCCAGAACCACTCACCCACAGCCCAAACACTACTTCCTCCTCCTGTCTTGATTTCCTCTTTTAATCAAACCACAGTTTGCCATTACTTCTGAACCATGGTTTGAGCAAGTCCTCCAAACCAGGGTTTCAAACCAAGAAGTAACCATGCATGGGAAGAGAAAAGTGGAAGAAAGAGAGATGAAGCCTGTGACTCATTTCCAATTGCCTTAATTCAGCTAATTCAATTCAGAGTCTATAGAGAAGCCTTCTACATAGTGAAGGAAGACAGAAAGCATGTACACTTTCTCCTTAAAATCAAGCAGAAATAAATATACTGTACACTATACTCACTGACTATGCTGCACAATGCCACTTTTCTGATGCAACGGGGGTAGACAGCGTTGACTAACCAGCAGTTTCCTCCCCCTTACCTTTGCCAATTTCAGGCACAAAGCACTTAGCAAACGAACAGATGGTTCATTATCCAAATTCTGTTAGTCTTTGGGCAGCACTGGAATAGGCTGGACCCTGTGGGAGTGCCAATCCCAAACACAAAGAATGACAACAAAGGACAACTAGGCTGGAACACACTTCCCTTTGTATCTTCTGGCCTTAGTGCAGTTGCGGGGAGAAGGAGAAAATGCACCTAAAACTCTACACAGACTCTTTTTTGCAGGACAAATTCTGCTTTTACACGCAGGTGCTGCATTCGAATGGAACAAACAGAGGATGGTGCTGCATCAAAAGAGTTTTCCATAGTTTTTTCTTTTCTTTTGATGTTGAAAGAGATAACAAGAAAATGCCATGATCCTTCTATGCCATGATCCTTAAACTAAAAGTAAACATAGAAACAAGTAGCAACTAGATCCAGAGAATGGACTGGGATCACCAGATACTATATCAGAAGCTAAGTGGATGTGGACCTCATAAGGAACTGGAATGGTTACAGCACGATCAAACAATCCACTAAAATATTACTAAATACCATCTCAAAAGCGATATGTGCTGTCAGGACACTTATGAATCGCATGTGAGAGCATGGTAGTATTAACTTCAAAATGTCTTCAAGTTGGCTCGTCTGAAACAAACCATAATTAACACTAACCCGTTTGTACGACTGGAAAATAACAAACTGAAGTTGAGCAAAAAGAGGAAATGACTCCTCCTGAACTCTTTCTCCCAACCATGAGGGAGGAATACAGGGAAGGAAAATGTGAGCACTGAAGGCTCCCTGTAGTGTGGTGTATCCCTGGTCATTCACATAGCACATAACTATGGTTCACTGTGATACGAAAACATGGCTGCAGGTTTGTGGAAGAGCATGTGTATTGTATCCACCACCATCGTTTTGCCCGGACACTGAGGTCCAGCACCAAGGGCCTTCTGGCGGTTCCCTCACTGCAAGAAGCAAAGTTACAGGGAACCAGGCAGAGGGCCTTCTCAGTAGTGGCCCCCATCCTGTGGAATGCCCTCCCAACAGATGTCAATGAAATAAACTACTATCTGACTTGTAGAAGACATCTGAAGGCAACCCTGTTTAGGGAAGTTTTTAATGTTTAATGTTTTATCGCTTTATTATTATTAAGAGTGGTTGGGGAAACCCAGCCAGATGGGTGGGATATAAATAATGTAGTAGTAGCAGTAGTAGTAGTAGTAGTAGAAGGCGTCAGGTTCAATCCCAGGTATCTCCACGTAGAACAGGGAAAGATTCCTCATTTGAAATTCTGAAGGGCTGCTACCAGTCAGTTTAGAAAAATCCTGAGCTAGATGGACCAATAGTTTGATTCAGTACAAGGCAGCTTCCTATGTTCCTATTGCCATTGTGTTTAGAGCTAGAAGTCATAAGCAGGTTTGCCTGAGTAAGAAAGAGCATGTCATCCACTTCAAACCAAAGAGAAAGCTACCCACTGGTACTTCTTCTGTTGTCTGTGAAAGGTCTCAGTAAATAGCCCACCAAAAGCATTATATTTATTGTTATTTTAATTTCATATCAATCTCTTGATAGATGATAGATTGATTTTCAGTGCATGAGGCTATTTTCTCTTGCTGCTTAGTTTCCACTGCCTTGGTGTCTCCTACTCACACCATTAAATATGGCCACATTTTACTGGATACCAGGATCAGACACCCACCACACCTCCCTTTCTGAACAGATAAAAATACTACCTGTCACCCCAAACACATAACATCCCCTGGCACTAGTTGTTTTTTTCTTCCTCAGCCATAGCACACTGAAACCTCAGAGGAGGCAGACTTTTGTATCACAGGAGCAAATAATCTCACATATTCAAGAACTCATTTCTAGTGGATTTATAATAAAAAAAAGACGCAGAAGCTTATGAATTTCCAAAAAAGCACAGCAGTCACACCGACATCATAAACTGGCTTTGCAAAACCTGGAAAGAATGAAGTAGCTTCTCTTTTCTGATGAAAATATTCCCACAAATCCCATTATCATGCATGTCTAATCTTAATAAAGCACAGAGAAGCAAGACTGCAAATCACCTGTCTATTTTTCCATTAGCAGTAAGCAAAAATATATACCCTCTTCACCTCAGTCAAGTGAAGAAGAAGAAGAAGAAGAAGAAGAAGAGTTTGGATTTGATATCCCGCCTTTCACTCCCCTTCAGGAGTCTCAAAGCGGCTAACATTCTCCTTTCCCTTCCTCCCCCACAACAAACACTCTGTGAGGTGAGTGGGGCTGAGAGACTTCACAGAAGTGTGACTGGCCCAAGGTCACCCAGCAGCTGCATGTGGAGGAGCGGAGACACGAACCCGGTTCCCCAGATTATGTGACTGCCGCTCTTAACCACTACACCACACTGGCTCTGAGGATCCTAAATAGTTGCAGAACAAAAAATAACAGAGTAACAGCCTATGATATCTTTCTGCCAGGTACCTGCCACAGGTACACACACACAAACACATTTTTGTTTACGTTTTATTTCAGCTGGATGGGATTATTTGTCTTTTAGGTATCTGCATTTATCCATATTGTTTTCAAAATGTGTCTTTTGTTGTTTTCTGTATTTTTGGTTGTAGGGTGAGAAAGGCAATTCATTAAATGAATGAATGAATGAATGAATAAACTTACTGTATTATAATAATAAAAATTATTTCCATTATTCCAAAATTTGATAAACTATGGTGAGTCTTTGGTCATGGTTGTAGGATTTTTCTGCCTACTTTTTGAAAAACTAACAAGATATTTCACTGTTGGTTTTCCAAATTTTATTAAACATTCTGCCTCTGAAAGGAAATCATTCTCTCTGCCAAGATCTTCAAATAAATAAACAAACCTTACTGTGAGAATCATTAGGAGACCTTTCAATTTAATTTGCTCTCTGGTAGTTGAAGTTGTAGGTTATAATCAGGTCCTGTTTTCAAACACCACTGAAAAATCAGCTGCATGTTTCTTGATGTAATGTCCCAATTTGTTAAGGGAGGAAACTGACAAACACACACACACACACACACACACACACACACACATTGTTGGATCACTTTAGAATGCATAACTATGAACAATAAACCATCAGAGGTGGTACGATGAAGCCATACCACCGATGGAAGCTGGTTGTTTAAAGTCACATAATCTAAGGTGATCCAACAGTGTATAACTGTTGTCAGAGGGCGGACTTCCTCAGAAGGCTTGCCAACACAGAGTTTGGAAAATTATCTTGAAATGACTTTGATATACAACAGAATCCAGAGGCAAATAATAAATATTGACTTACCTGACAAGAAATGTGTGCAGTCCAACATCAAAACTTCTGTAAAAAAAGAAGAAAGAAAATATTTTAATATGCAAGTGTACTATATTAGAAAGTGGAATCAAAAGCTTTTTAGGGAATAAGCAAGGGGGGGGGGATTCAGGCTAATAAATGCAGAAGACCACAGAAGCAATATTTTCAGAGAGGCGGGTGGGCACTTTCTGAGAAGAGTCCTACAAGTTCCACTTCCATCAACAAGAGGCGTTGCAGGTCTAATCAAGCACACAATCCTGTATCCACTTCTGTACACTTCTGTGCAGAAAGAAGGATGGATTCAAATCGGGGGAAAGTGCAAAAAAGAACAATTGCAATGATTGCGATAAAGCAAATAGTACAAGAGGAAGCTGAAAAACCCTATTTTTGTACAGATGTGAAAGGCCCTACAATAGGATCCTGCCAGTGGGAGGGGTTTTTATCTCCCCTATATGCTGTGGTCAAGTTTGACAGACAATTGGGGCAATCACCTGAAGTCACAGTGACAACAAATGACCTGTTTTGGCCCACACAGCTTGAAATCCAACTGAGCTCTGAGCCTTCTACCGGGAGGAAGGCCTCAGCATTGCTTCCCCCTCTCCAAATCTCAAATACTGGGCTGCGTCTTTTCGTTTTCAAAGAGGCCATCCTCTGGGTGAAACTCTTTGGATTAGGGAGCAGGGCCTTCCATCAGTGATTTAAAACTATCCCTCAGGGATTCTTTACCTGTGATTCCTGCATTGAAGGGGTGGCCCTTGGGGTATGGTTACCACATGTCCCCGTTTCCTGGGGACAGTCCTTGGATTTACAAATCTGTCCCCGGACAAAATCCGTCCCCGGAAAGTCCCCAGATTTAATTTAATGTCCCTGGATTTATATTTTAAGTGTTGTAGATTTATTAGTAGGGTGTGAATGTTGCACAAGATACATCATATGGGGACTTCTGGCAAGGCAAAATGGCGGGTGCCACAGCAGCGAGCAGCTCCTGAAGCCAGCCAGAGCCAACTGCACTACCAGGCTGCCTCCGGGCTGCTGAGACTGCCACTGCCGAGGGGGAACTGGGGATGCCCAGCACGTCAACTGGGGGAACCGCTGACCCCCCCCCCATGACCCAAACCGAGCCAGGAGCGAGAGTGCCTGGCCACCTGGCAGGCTGCCCAGCAGCGCTCCAGGGCCAGTAAAAACCCTGGAGCCAACGCAGGGAGAAGGAGGAAAGGAGAAGGAGAAGGATGAGAGAAAAAGAGGAAGGAGAAAAAAGAGGGGACCTTGCCACGCCACTGCCGCCACTGAGGAGAGGTAAGAGAGCACTGGGAGGGCAAGGACATGTGGCCGAGCCCAGGCCGGACCCAGGCCTACTCCACGGCAGATAGTGCTCCAAGAGATCAGGCCAGGGCCCAGAGGAAGGCCGCATGACAGAGGAGACCCAGAAGAGAAGATATTCTTAATTTTTAAAAAAAAATAAAATGATTTTTAAAAAATAACTTTTTCTCTCTTTTTTTTAAAAAAAGGTCCCCAGATTCTTTGGAAGAAAACCTGGTAACCTTAGCTTGGGGGGTCCCTTTATGATTCTGTGATTTTATTATCTAGTGCCCTGTTTTGGACTACAGTTCCCATCAGCCTGAGCCAACACAGCTGCAGTCCAAAACATCTGGAGGGCACCAGATTGGCGAAGCCTGCCCAAGAGGATACTTCACTCTTCTTGAGGGCTGTTGGCAGTTATTTCAAAAGCCTGCTGTTTCTCCTTTGCATGCCACTTCCACATTGGTATTCAGCACACAGTCGTACACAAATCCCCACATACAAAAATAAACCCCAAACCTGGGGGAGACTCTAATGCCCTCATGCAAAATGTCCACGCTCTACTGGTAGCAATAACCCATTTGATTAAAGCAGACACACACACACACACATTGCCAAACAGCAAATAAAAAAATACAGCCCTCTCCACCCTACTCTGAAATAGCAATAACATACACATCTGAAAGTCAAAGCATGTGCAAAACTGTGATTAGTTTGCATTTATGAGATGGCCGTAGGAAATGATGAGTCAGCTCCAACTGTGTCGCAGGTGCCCTCAAGCCATTTCCCAACAGTTGCATTTCATCCATGCAATTCCTTATCACCACAGCCCCTTTGAAAGTAGGCTTAGCAGCATCATTGCTGTATCGTGGAGCTCATTAAATGTAAGGTATAAACTATATTATGTTTATGGTAGGCCAAGTTGTTAACTGGGAAACAAAACTGGCTTAGCCTCCACCAGGTCAAATGTGCCCTTCTTCAAATTTTGCGATGCAGTTCTCCACTCAGAAAATGTATACAAAAATGTATTAATTAGGAGGGAAGTCTGTATAAAAATGAACATGAAAAAGCATGCAAAAATGCATTATACCAGGGTAAATTGCTTGCAGAAATGTGTTTGTTATTCCAAACTGCATATTTAAAAAAATGTGTTTCTTAGGATAAATTCACCCTTAAATAACAACTTTTCATCAGGATGAAAATTTAAAAAATGCACATTGCTGCAGAAATGTGGAGATCTGAATTTAAGATTAGAAAATGAGAAACAGAGAGAAATAAGATGGATAGATCTAAGTAGCACACAAAACATCACCATGTTGCAGAAAATGCCACTGTCACACACAAAAACCAAAAACACTAGTCTTTCAGCTAGGCATATTCCTAAAATTGAAGAGTTGTGCACCACCACATAAACCAAGTGAGGTGACCTGAAATTTATGCCCTGCCATTCCTTCAAGCAGTTCAAGGTAGTATATATGGTCCTGTCCCTTTTATCCTCAGAACAATTCTGTGAGATATGTTAGTCTGAGAGCTACAGTGACTGGGCTAAAGCCCAGTGAGCTTCACAGTTGACTGGGGATTTTAATGTAAGTCCTTCAAATCCCATTCCAACACTTTAACCAGTAAAACACACTGCCACTATTTGTAAAAGAAAAAACAAAACTGCCCTGAATGGAATAAAGATTGAGAAACCTCATTTAGCCAAACACTTCCCATTATGAGACTTGCAAGGTCTCCATAATGCCACTTTAATGGGCAAGTAATCAAGTGTTACAGACTAGCCATGAAATTCTGGCATAAGTGAAGTCTGCGGGATCCTTGCCCATTCATTCCAACGGGGCCAGAAACTCACGCCGTGGTTTTATTTGTTTTGGAAGGAAGGAGCAGTCCGTCCTAATACCACTCAAGTAGTACTAATGCAGATGGAATTCAACTGCTGGAACTTCAAAGAGGCCAACAGTACTCAGTCAATCAATCAGTGAGCAGTGTTGGCCAACAATATTTTTAAAAAGTTAAGCATAATCCCAGATACCGTACAAGAAAAGCGGTAACAAACAAAACACAAAAGTGGTAACAAAAAACAACAATGCACCAGTTATCCACACATATGCACCTCAGATAAATAAGAAGAGCTCAAAGCCATTAGCACAGCAGGCAACAGCGCAAGCTATTAGCCACCAGCAGAAGCTGACATTAAAATGCCGTATTTTTAGGAGCAGCCAGAAAGCAACTTCTTCTATCAGTAGGGCATCCCAGGAGACTGATGCCGCAACTCTGCAACTCCCCGTTTGGCATGGCCACCAGTTGAACTTCAGTTGGCAGGGGAACGTGGAGTAAAAGGGTACAGAATGGATGAGGAACATCAGGTATGGGGGTCAGATTCGGTTCTCTAGGCCTCACTACCTGGTCCTTGAAGCTCTGCCCAGGTCACACCCCTTTTTCCAGGTTGTGCCCACTAAGTGGTCCTGCTTCACCCCCTGTGTGCTTTTGAGTGGCTGAAATGTGTCCCTGAACTCTAATAAATGCCTGCGGGGAAACCAGCAAGCAGGATTCGCACACAAGAGCCTTCTCTCCTGCTGTGATTTCCCGAAACTGGTATTCAGAAGCCTTGCTGCCTCAAAGCCATCATGGCTAGTAGCTCTCAACAGCCTTCTCCTTCATGAATTTGTCTAATCCTCTTGTACAACCATCCAAGTTGGTGGCCATCACTGCCTCCTGTGGGATCAAGTGCCATAGTTATGCACTATATTCAAAAGTACAGTGGTACCTCGGAAGTCGAACAGAATCTGTTCCGGAAGGCCGTTCGACTTCCAAAACATTTGGAAACCAAAGCGTGGCTTCTGATTGGCTGCAGGAAGCTCCTGCAGCCAATCAGAACCCACGGATGTTGCAGAAGACTTGCAGATTCCAAAGAACATTCACAAACAGGAAAACTCACTTCCGGGTTTGCGGCATTCGGGAGCCAAAACATTCGACTTGCAAGGCATTCGGGATTCAAGATACAACTGTACTTTCTTTTCTCGGTACCGAATCTCCCAACTTTCAGCTGCACTGGACGTCCCCAAGTTCTAGTGTTATGAGAGACATGATAAAAGCTTTTCTCTAACCATTTTTGACATGCCATGCATAATTTTATAAACTCTTATCATGTCACTTTTACTCGCATTTTCAGTGGATTTCCAAGGAAGTTTGCCTTAGTTCACAGTCAGACCTTTGGTTCACGTACTTCAGTGCTGAATATACTGACCAACAGTTGTTCTGTGGGGTTACATACACAGCCCTACCTAGAGAAGCCAAAGTCTCAACATGGGACATTCTGCATGCAATGCAGATACGCTACCACTGAGCTACAGCCCTTCCATCTATTTATCTACTTGTGCTGGTATGCTTTCGAACTGCTAGGTTGGCAGAAGCTGGAGGGTCCTTTGCCTTACCTTTACCTACCTTCCATCACTAGATCCCATACCATGATCAGGTAGTCACTCAGTCCACTTACTGTTGATGAGCAAAGGCCCACCTTTCCTCTTCTTCTGAAACTTTTATCATTGAACTGAACTTAGAAAATATTGAATCACAGAATGGTGGAATGAGAAGGGACCCAGACCTAGGGACTTCCCCTGCATGTGAAGAAAGGCTCCAGCAGATTGAGTGGACAAGACCAGAAATGGGTCTAACGGTCAAGGAGGAGGTTTCTGCATGTGCTGTAGAGGGAAGTGAGGAGCAGAGGGGGCTTGTCAACCTGGGAAGAAGGAAAACTCTGATCCAAAACATCAGCTGCCTTGCGGGATATTGTTGGGACAAGAAAAGACTAAGGAGCAAGCCTGTGATGGCACCGGATCCTCTGCCTCAGGCGGCAGCTGAACCAAGTCATGAGCCTGATTCTGAAGAGCCCCAGTCTGCACAGGTTCCCCTGCAACAAGCACCAGCTGGGCCGAGTCAGGGGCCTGAGCCTGCCCTGGCTCCAGATGCAGGGATTACCTCGTTGCCCTCTGCTGAGCAACCACGTACAGCTGCTCCACTTCCAGTTGGGTCAGGAGAGGCTGAGACAGCCTCTGGGTCTAGTAACCCACCAACATTTCCCAAGCAGCAGAGACTCAGGTCTGAGAGAAGGAGAGACCTGAGTACTCGCAGGAGGAGTGCTTGCCTTCGGGTGAGACAGGGAGGTGAGTCACTGGGGGATCAGGACCGGCCATTATCCCGTCAGAGATAAAAGGCTGCCGGACCCCGCCCCAGGTTGTGGGAGCAACATTGCTGCTTGCTGGAGCCTGCCTGAGACCTTGTGCCCGACCTAGCCCAGTTTCCTGCCTTGGCCCTGTTGGACTGACTCCTCGTGGAATCCTTGGATTCGGGACCGGACCTGGACCGTGTGTCTCGGGTTAACCCCCGGGCCCAGCACAAAGCCCTACACAAATCCAGAGTGGAGTCCCTAAGGCCGTGGGGTGTTGCAACTCCTGCAACCAAGCTGGTGTCAAACGTATTGCCCTGTTTTCCTTTGGACCACACCAGTGAGGCCAAGAATGAGAGTCTTGTCGTCAGGGCAACGGAGAGGTCACTTCAGCTGCTAATGCTGTGGTTTGACTTCATCCCTGGAGGTGCACTCTATTGTCTCTCGAGACAGAGGGATGCTAATAACAACAGAACTTGGACCAGACAGCCCTTCAAACAGAGGACACATGACTATTGTACATACAGTGGTACCTCAGGTTACTTACGCTTCAGGTTACAGGCGCTTCAGGTTACAGACTCCGCTCACCCAGAAATAGTGCTTCAGGTTAAGAACTTTGATTCAGGATGAGAACAGAAATTGTGCTCCGACGGCACAGCGGCAGCAGGAGGCCCCATTAGCTAAAGTGGTGCTTCAGGTTAAGAACACTTTCAGGTTAAGAACAGACCTCCGGAACGAATTAAGTACTTACCCAGAGATACCACTGTATAAGGAGTTTGGGAGACTGGATTTGGACCACAAGGATAGGCACATGAGATGCAGATGCACCATCAGAACTAGGCGGCAAAGCCAAAACATGTGAGAGAATCTGCTTAGCGAGGACTGATAGATGTTTTATGTAGGGTTGAAAGAATATGCATGCCATTTCCGAGGCTGTTTAAACTGATAGTTCATTCAGTTCCCCCAAGTAGGGACCATCTAGGCTTTTAAGTTTGGATTTCAAAAGCAGCCACTTACTCACTGATGGACTGAGCCCCTGAAACTAGAATATCTCAGCACCACGGGTGTCTCTTTCAAACCCAGGCCTGCTTGACAAAAGGAACCTTCAGGGACCATCCACTCTTTGAAGAGGAACGGGATGTGGAACAGCTAGGTTTGGAAGAGCTTTGCAACATTAAAACTGGCTTTAATGAAAAGCCTGCTCCTATGGGGAGGAGTCAGCAGGACTCTAATGCCCTCAATTAGTTTGAAATATTTACTTGATTCAGCTGCTTGGATTCCTTCCTTTAATTTAAAGACAGTGCGAGGGGTGGGGGGTGGAATGTTCCCACCACACAGAAAATCAGAAGACGGGAAACGTCAGAGTGGTGCCTTTCTGAAACCGGCACACAGAGGAAGGGAGAAGGAAGTGTCAGCTTGTCTTTGCCCTTCCTTTCCTTTCAAGCTTCAGCTGCTGAATAACTCCCGCGGGGTGTGTGTGTGTGTGTGTGTGTGTGTGTGTGTAAAGAAATGGCTGTTTGCTTAGCTATCAGGGTACGAAGAGGGCTGCAGATGGGATGCAAGCCAGAATTAGGTGTGCTGTGCAAAGCAAATCGTGCCAGGCACTGCAACCCTCACATTAGCAGAACGTTAAAAGGGTTAAGGTGCTTCTTTTCCACCTTTTGCAAAGCATTCTTAAAATAGGTCTACAGCAATACAGCCCCAGCGCTGATGCAGCAAAACAAAATCCTCTGCCACTTTCCACAGGATTAGCAAGTATTCCTTTACTATGGGGCGGTGGGATCATTCGCCATGGTATGGGGGTGCTGAGGCCTGTCTGCACTGAGCTATACAGCTATGCAATGTTTTAAGTGTGATTTAAGCACATTATACAAACGTGACACTAGATGGTGATGGTGAGCTTATGGCAAATTCAATATATTTTTCAAAACCCCTTTTTTAGAAAAAACAACAACATTTTCACATTGTTTTTTTAAATATGTGTCTAGATTCCACTTCTATCTGTTTTTTTGGAAATACACATTCAATGTTGCTACCTAAATCATAGTTCAGTCAGTTGTGCATAGACTTAATCTTACGGCCATGGGTTTGTGACACTCATTGGACAAAAGATTCCTGCATTGCAGAGGGTTGGACTAGATGGCCCTTGTGGTCCTTTCCAACTCTACAATTCTATGATACTGTGCAGTGCTTTTTTTCTAGAAAAATTGGTGCCAATACTCACCATTAAGTTGTCACAGTAAGTGCCACACATTTTAGCAACAACAAAAAAGAGGTGCTGTTGGTACTGCGTACCCTGGAGTAGCCCGGGGGGGGGGGACCACTGATTCTATTAATGTCCCTGCTTTGCACCGCCAAAGTGAAGCAGCAGCTGGAACAGGTAATTTTTTTGCCATCTCTTCTTGCTTTGTATTTCCTGCTGCTATATTTGAAAGACAGAAGAGTTCTTAGATCATCTGACTTACATCACAGCTGGCCTTGATGCTGGACTTCTTGGATGAGAGGGTGAAGAGAAGGAAAGAGTTAAATTGTTTCATTAAGTTGCCTTGAAGAGAAACTGCTAAAGTTAAAGGTAAAGGACCCCTGACAGTTAAGTCCAGTTGCGAACGACTCTGGGGTTGCGACACTCATCTCGCTTTACTGGCCGAGGGAGCCAACGTTTCTCTGCTGACAGTTTTTCCGGGTCATGTGGCCAGCAGGACTAAGCTGCTTCTGGCGAAACCAGAGCAGCACATGGAGACGCCGTTTACCTTCCTGCTGGAGTGGTACCTATTTATCTACTTGCACTTTGACGTGCTTTCTAACTGCTAGGTTGGCAGGAGCTGGGACTGAACAACGGGAGCTCACCCCGTCATGGGGATTCGAACCGCCGACCTTCTGATCGACAAGCCCAAGGCTCAGTAGTTTAGTCCACAGTGCCACCCGTGTCCTAGAAACTGCTAGGTGGGACAAAACAATGCCATGTTTGATATGATTGAAAGGAAGCAAGCAAGCTATGTTACTGATAAGAGAACACTGGAGACATCAGGAGAAGGAGAAGGCAACGAGTCATGCTGTAGGGTCTTCAAGGAGAGCTGCAGATTAACCACTCTGTGCATAGCTGATGCCTTAAAATAAGGTAGCAACACATGTGAAAAAGTGTAAACTGCTAATTGGTTAGTGGCTGAAACGAGGCTTTACGGCTGTGTGACAAAAGGGTGAGTTTGATAAAGTTTACACTGCTGTATCTATGCTTCCATTGCCTTTGTATCTTTTGTAGTGATTTCCGCATTGGGGTTGCCACTTTGCACATGCAAAATAAATGTTTACTGATATATTACCATGTTGTTATTGACCTCCAGCAAGGGAACCACTACAGAGGAAGCTACAAACAAAAACTGGGTTGATGTGGCTGACTTTTCTGGGTTAAGCATTTCTGAGCTAGGGAGGGGTATGTGTTGGTGCTCAAGTTCTTATTTTTCTCCATTGGTTAGAGGGTGAGGGTATAGCGGTTTTTTTATTGTTACTGTGCTGCCAATATTGTTATTGCTGTTGGCAGGGTACGGTTTTACACACACAAAAACACATGCACGCACACACGCACAGAGAGAGAGAGAGAGAGAGAGAGAGTATGCTATGTTAACATTTCTACTACTTTCCTATTGTATTCTATAATGCAATTATGGATATGTTCCTCAGTGTAAGTCACATAAAGACCTACAACTAATAAGTTCAATAAATAAATAAATGCTTTTGCCTAGGTTGAGTTTAACACTGAAATCACCTGTCAAGATGTGTCTGACAGAGAGAGGGAGAGGAGAAACCAGACTACTGTACAGACTTTTGCAACTGGTTCTGTCCACCACTGCCATGTGGCCCTTGGAAGATTGCCCAGAGGGGAATATGGCTCTCAGACCACTGCACTAGATATACTCTACCTGCTTCAGCACCACCACAACTACCACCTTCCATCAGTTCCCCTTTTGTTTGTATTCAGAATCAGTGACAAAGGTCCCCACATACCTGCTAGAATTTCAATCCCAACATGCTCTGCACTCCCATGAAGAGGAACCCTGTCCAAACTGATTGCAGTTGAGTAGCGAAATGTGAAGCTACTCAGAGCCAAACCAGCAATGCAAACGCCTTTCAATTTATTAAACACTTCTGCCTCTAGCCGGATAATCTCTTAATCGCCACGAGCCTGGAGGGAGCTGTCTTTAGGGATTTCGAAAACTTCAACAATGCCAGTTTTCACGCTATATAGGATTAACAACTTTGATGTTCTAATACACTTGTGAGCACTTCAGAACAGAATAAAAAAATATTTTCTGCAAGTAAAAGGTTGTGTGTATTTTGGGGTGGGAGGAACAAGACTCATTAGGTCAACTCAGGCTCAGACTACAAGGAACTCCATATTAGTGATGTGTTCATGGTGTTTCTAGAAATCCGCCCAAGCAGACTAAAAGCCAGAAAAGAGGAAGGGTGGGTGGAGGGAGGAGGCTTATTTATTTCCCTCTGTTCCCCCCCACACCTCTGAGTTGCTTTCTCTCCCATGGGGAAAACCACAGGAAAAAATACAAGGCTCTCATATATCATTTCTCCCATAAGCGGAAAAGGATGCTTGAGGAAAGAGAATTTGACTCGGGAAAGTGCCCAGAGGCAAAAGTGTCAAATAGCACTTCTCCCGCTGTGCTTCTTTCCCCCTGATTTACAGCTAAAGATGGGTGAATTTGTCAATTTTGTTTTCTGTCAGTTTCTCTTCCCCTCCCCTAGAAATTCCCTTCAGGGTCTTTGCAACAGACACACACAGGTAACAGAAGCAGGTGGGTTGTCCAATGTACAGTACAGGAGCTGGTGGAGCTGGTGGAGCTGGTGTGTGTGTGTGTGTGTGTGTGTGTGTGTGTGTGTGCATGGATGCATGGGTACATGGATGTATGGATGCATGCCTGGCCTTCATGCATGTTTAGCATCCCACCCCCAATCAGGCTGAATGCCCAAACAGCACTACTGTCCTCTGTTTGTGGCCTTCCAGTTTGAAGCCCAGGGCAGTGCAATCCCTTGCCACCTCCAAAGCTTTCTGATATTGAAGTAAGTTCCATTTCAAATTGAAGTAAGTTCCATTGAGCAACCTGCACCTGCAGTAGCCCAGACTACGCTCTCATTGTGAAATCTCTGTTTCTGCCTTCCATCACTGATGACCAAATTCCTATAAAAGGCAGCGGACAAATAAAATATCTCTCTATCCCCTGGGTAGCCGTGATCCATTATTTTAACTGTAAGGGCATGAAGGAGTCATAATTCAAGAGCAGCAGAGGGCAAGCTGGGTAGGTTTTCTTAGATAATTGAAACTGACCCATAATTCACCGGTAGCCATGGGAGATGTTGCTCCTCGCGTAACTCTTCATAACTCCGTTCGGCATGAACTGATCTTCAAAAACACACACACACATACACACACACAAAATCCCATCTGCGAAAAGATCACATTTAATTTTTTTGGACAGGCGTTGCTTGCTATGCGTAACAGGACAAAACAGCAATAAAAAATATGTCTGCTGAATGAAAAATAAGGACAGAAGAGGCTGCTGGATCAGGACAATGGCCAATATAGACCATATCCTGTTCTCACAGTGGCTAACCAGATGTCTGTGAGAATCCCACAAGCACCTGAGGACAAACCTACTCTCCCTTCCTGTGGCTTTTAGAAGAAGAGAAGAAGAGTTTGGATTTGATATCCCACTTTATCGCTACCCGAAGGAGTCTCAAAGCACTAACATTCTCCTTTCCCTTCCTCCCCCACAACAAACACTCTGTGAGGTGAGTGGGGCTGAGAAAATTCAAAGAAGTGTGACTAGCCCAAGGTCACCCAGCAGCTGCATGTGGAGGAGCAGGGACGCGAACCTGGTTCACCAGATTACGAGTCCACCAGTCTTAACCACTACACCACACTGGCTCCAACTATGTAGGCAGAACATACCCATCATGGGTGGTAGCCACTAATAGCCTTTGAACAATCCCTTTTAAACCCACCTTTTGGTGGTCCAACAGTCAATCTCTCTTCCCAAGGAACCCTGGGACTTGCAACTCTGTGAGGGGACAGGAGGTCTTCTCAACACACTTAAATTACAGTTCGCGAGATTCTCTGTGGGGAGCCATGACTGATTAAAGTGGCACAATGCTGCTTTAAACGTATTGTTCCTTCCTGTGATTATTTTTTTTCTTGGCACTCCTGTGGTTTAAGGTTAACATTTGAACTAGCTACCTCAACGTTTATGCCAGAACATACATAATTTCAAAATGCTTGCTCAGACATTTCATCCCCTTCACACCAACATGGCAGCACCTGAAAGTTTCTTCAAAACCAAAGACTTGCCCACAGAACAGCTCAGAATGCAACTGTGGTGTTCATATGGAGGTGGTTGCAAAATCCAACCAGTTCAAAGATTGAAGATTGGCAAGTGATTGAGTCATCAGTAGGAAGGTTGTCAAAAATTGCCTTTCAGTTGGAATAATTAAACAAGAGCAATTGAGGAGTCTCAAAACAGCAAATTTAATTTAAATGGGTCCATTGTTAGCCACTCTAATGATTCTCTTTCTCCCAGAATTCATTACTTTCTTTCTTTCCTTAAAACCACAGAAGGAAAAGACAGAAGTGCTTCGGTAAAAAGTTTTTACCCTTTATTAGTCTTTCCTACAATATCTCATCAAAATCAATGGAGACAACACCGCACTGTTTGAGGTTATTGCTATTTAAACACTAAGAAACAGAGAACATTGTTTCTCTATTACAAGGAGGGGTGCATAGAGTCTCATGGAAGGAGACTGACTAATGCACCTTAAGACATAATAACTATAACCTGTTTATTGGAGAAGCACAGGCAGTTTGCTTTCTAAGGGGATTTACTGAAATAGAAGTCATAATTCCCAAATTTCCATAGCTAGAATTGTACTAAGCACAGTTAAAAACAATTTTCAAGATGAATACCTTAAGGCCAAATTAGACTTTATATGTAAGGTGTGTGAGAGAGAGAACCTTTCAATTATTTTTATTTTTAAAAATAATAATAATCTGGTTTGAGAGATTGCAAGCAAGAGCAGAAATGTTACTTAACCGTTTCACCACACATTTTTCTCAGTCAAAATACACACAAACACACACAGAGAGACAGAGACTTTTATTCCTGCTATGAAATATTTTCACCCATGGAGGGTGAAAACAGCCTGAAAGAGTTGGGTTTGATCAACAGCTGAAATGAAATCCTTTGCAGAAATAACAGCTCCTATCACCACACACACATAACACAGATTCATATACAAATTTAATAACTAATTAAGAATAAGAATAAGAACCTAGGCTGCATTTCTGATCTACAGAGATTGTTTACCTTTCAGGTAAACCTTGCTTCAAAAGCTGCCAAGGACCATTAGATTTCTAATAAAAACCCAACTGGAGGTGCAAAACCAGATAAAGACCTATGGAAATCAGCAAAATTTTGAGGCATCTCTAAAAGTTACTTTTTTTCTGAAGCAAGCCCATTACCTTCCAAAAAGCACAGTGAAAATGATCATCCTCAACACTTTTGCTGCAGGGTCACCTAATCAAATATTACTTATCCTTCCCTGCATGAATTTTCCACACAAAGTGTCTTTTTCAGGGGGGACAATAATGAAAAATGAATCGTATTTCATAAAGATGTGGGGAGAAAATAATTATCCGATCAGTGGAGCTAAGCGGTTTAGATCCAATTCTAATCATTAAGATGATGAACATCCCAAAGGCAGCCTTCTCTTCACCTCTGTGGCAGGAGAAAAGTAATTATTAGACGGAAGGGCGTTTTTCAAAAGATTAGAAAGAGAAGCAGTTAGGAATGGAAACGCAATGCTGCTTATCAATTTGCAAGTTCTCTCATAGGTGCAATGTGTCATGTGGCACACAGGTGGAAGGCCACACAGCCCATACATGCCAGGCAGCCATTTCGCGAAAATTCCATCTGCAATAAACCTTTGCAATAAAAAGCAAAACTAACCTCCACATTCCGGAAAAACTGTACATGGTGCTCACACAGCGTGGCAAGTCAGGAGACTTCAGCCCATCCATTCGGATAACAAGTGCAGGAACACCGAAAAGGACGAGGTATTTCACATAAAAGAAGAGGACCTGAGCCAACGCCAGCCCACCTGAGAAGAATGCAAGGCGGGAAGATTCAAGTCATTATTTTAATATTCATCGTCCTTCCCTCTCCCAGTAAATAAGGTCATATTGTCCAAATATACATCATTAAGGTGTACAGTGTCTATTATTTCTTTCTGCCTCAATCAATTGTAGATGTGTGTGTGTGCTGCTGATAACACCAAGGCCGCAGATTCAATACCCATATGGGCCACTTGCATATTCCCGCATTCCAAGGGGTTGGCCTAGTTGACCCTCAGAGTCTCTTACAACTCTACAATTCTATGATTCTGATGCATGGAACATGTGCCTATGAAACAGTGCCTATGAAACAGGTTGAAGCAAAACGTTTCCTTTGGCACTCCTTTCTTGTGGCTTGAAGCCATTGGTTCGAGTCCTACTCTCCGGAGCAGGAGAAAACAAGCTTGCTCCATCTTCCGTGTGGCAGCCTTGTAGATATTTGAAGATGGCTGTCATATCTCCTCTGATTCTCCACTTTAGCAAGCGAAACATACCCAGCTCCTTCAACCGTTCCTCGTGGGGCTCAGTTTCCAGACCTTTGATCATCTTGTGTGCAGTTGTATGAAATGAAGTTGTCCCATTCAAGCAAGGAGATCTGCTTGTCCAACAGAACTTCCCTTCCCTCTCCTCCACCCTATGCCTACCAAACAGATACCTTCCAGATCAAACGGGACAGGCATGAGGAGAGAGGAAGGGGTCAGGGAGTTCCATTGCGCAAGCAGAAGTTCTTGTGCAAATAGGACAAACTTCATTGGATACAATCCAATGTTTTCAGAACTCTGTCTTAAGGATTCCATCATTTTCTGGATGGATGTTCCGGCCCTCCGTGATTCCGCAGCAAAACCACTCCCTGTTCTCTTGAAGGACTGTTTCAGGAAAAGCTAAGTGTGGAACAGAACAAACTGTTTCGGTGATTCTGATCACAAGCCCAACCTGGGTGTAATCTGCACACGTATAAAAATCGTTGTGAAAATGCTTTTAAAAATATATATATTGAATTTGCCATAGCTCACCATCGCCATCTAGTGTCACATTTGTATAATGCACTTTAAAAAGGTAAAGGGACCCCTGACCATAATGCACTTTACAACACACTGAAAATGTTTTATTTGCAGCTGTACAGCTGAGTCCCCAGTGGCCACGGTGATAAACATGGATCTTAAGATGATTTTGTCAAGAATCAGCTGGAAAGCAAAATTTCTTCATGGTTCATTAGCATAACTGGCAGTCATCTCTGGACCTGCAGTAAGCCACCCAGGACAGGATCCCTGACACATTCCCACATAGAAAGATTGATTGCAACCACACTGGAGTCTGCTTAACGTAAAGCAATGTTCCCTTTTCAAGTCGTGTTCTTCAAGGAGTAAAACATGCACCTGAAATCTCAGGTGCATCTCATATATACACATAGAGCATCAATATGTTAAAACCTCTTCCTTCACTCATTCTAGTTTATGAACCACAGCAGGTGTAAGAAAACATCAGAAATGTCACACTTCCTTCCAGAATCTCAGCTGGGACCTCCAGGTTTGGATTGGTATAATAAGCAAATATTGATTTTCAGCTCAGCGGAAATCAAGAACTATTGATCTGGGAGATAAATATTTACCCTCAAAGGGCTATAAATCTTCATGTGCCCTAAATATAAAGTCAATAGCTGGTGTGTTCAGTGTTATTACAGACATTGCTCTACTTGTCCGTCCAGAATTCTCTTGGTCTTTTATAGCGGGTGTTCCAAAAAATGTGCTTTAAGCTGCCCACACCCCACCACACTAGAAAAAAAGCCTGCCAACTGGCTTTCATTTTGTGGAAATTTCTGAGCTCCTAAAGACAATCTTCCCAACATTCAGTTCTGAACATTTGCTTTTCTGTGAATTCCTACAATTCCCAGAGCAGTTTAAAAACTAGTTCTTCTTCCCAGGGAACTCTGGGGACTGTACCTCTGTGAGGGAAATGGAGGCGGGGGTCTTCTGGCAAACAACAGCTCCCAGGATCCCTTGTGACTGTTTAAAGGGGTATCACAGTATTTTCAATGTATTGGATAATGTGGTGGGTTTGGGACAGAGAGGGAGAAGCACAAATTGCACATTTCAAAGGCACTATATAAATATTATTGTTGGTTTTGAAAAGTATCACACAGTTAGAAATATTTTAGCATGCAATCCTGAGCATACACAATCACTGACCTTGGTGAGCTTTACTTGAGGAACGGTGGTAGCCTAGTGGTACCTGCTTAGCATGGAAATGATTCCAGATTCTCCAATAGGGGGTGGGAATGTCCCCAGTCTGAGACACTGGAGAGTCACTGCCAGCCAGTGTTGACAGTACTAAGTTTGATGTGCCAACGGTCTGACTTCGCATACACCAGCTTCCCACATCCCTACATTCCTCACAACTGAGGCTTCTGCATGCACGTTGGCACCCATGAAGGCCACCAAAAAGAAGCGGGAAAATTGCGACTCTTGACTCTGCCCGCTTTGCCTCACACAAAATATTGCTGTAGTGGTTGCTGGGCAACACCACTCACTACAGGAACTGCAGGCTTGCTTTTTCAGCAATGGTGGTGGCTAAGCCAAATAGTCGAGTCGCCAACCCATCACCACCACTGCTGTCTCCCGAGGGAAAGGCCAAAAGGAAGACGCACAGTTGGATGTTCCTTCCCAAAGATGCAGAGTTCACCCAAGTAGTGATAGCCAATCCTTCTCCCTCACCCACCTCTCATGCTCTGGAATAGGAAAGGGCAGCATGGCTAAGGGTCTTGGGGTGTTTTTTCCACTCTGCTATCAAAGAACCCCCTAGCCTTTCTCCCTTTGGTGCTGTGGAGCACCAAACAACTGCTTACCCTTCCCTCCGCACTCTCACTCGCTAGAGGGTGCTAGAGGGTGATGCTATCAGTTTGCATTTCTTAGTGCAGAAAGTATTGATCTGATGTACAGAGATCTTTCCTATTCTAATTAATTCAGGAGGGTTCTGGAAGCTTCTCTGTGTGAAAGCAGAAGGTTCACAATGTTTGGGTTATTCCTTCAGAGAAGCTGAGTACAGTTGGTTTAAACTGCTTCTGTTCTCTCTTCTGTCGAGGTCATGATGACTATAAATATAGGGCCAGAAGGAGCCTGGGTTTCACTTTTTCCTTCTATCTCTTTTCCTTCTGGTGTGGTGTTCTATATATAGTACAGTGGTACCTCAGGTTAAGAACGTAATTCGTTCCGGAGGTCCGTTCTTAACCTCAAACTGTTTTTAACCTGAGGTGCCACTTTAGCTAATGGGGCCTCCCACTGCCGCCGCGCGATTTCTGTTCTCATCCTGAAGCAAAGTCTGCTGCAACTGGATTTCTTATGGACAGTGCAAATCCTGAATGTATTGGATTTGTGACCATTATGCTCATTTGCTTTCAGTAGCAGTAAATAATTTACTTCAGTAAATATCACACACTGATAAAAATGAAAGTTATTGTGCTAACTGTTTCCCATCATTCACTTTCTAGGCACGAAAAGGTCACTAAAAAAATTCAAACCACAATTCTAGTTTATCCAAGGCTGGTCCTGGACTTAGGCAAAGTGAGCTCATGACCTTGGGCAGGAAATCTGTGGCACGAAATAGTTAATCGTTAATTATTTACCAAATGATCCTATTTTTTTACTTTGAGGTCATTCCATTGGATTTTCTGCCTCAAGCACCAAACCGCCTTGGGCCAGTTCTGCATTTAGCATCAAGGCCAATAACCAAACTACCTTGGAAAACATACATCTCCTTATGTGTAGGTGTGTATAGATAACTATTCTGAAGTTTTCCATGTTAATGTTTTCTCTCCAGAGAGTTCTCCTGCAATACATGCAGCAGCAGCAGCCACCATAACAAGCACTGTTCAAAACAAGAGCGTTGGCCCTTAAATAATTTACTTACAATTCCAACCATCCTTATTTAGCAAGTGGCTGTTGGCACACCTGCTTGAGTCATCTTTGTGTTAGTACCAGAGATGCTCCTCTCAAAAGAGAATATTCTATGCGCTGCTTCAATTGATCGGCAGAAGCAAGTAAAAGATTATGAGCCAGGGCTTAACAAGCTGCTTCGTTTCCAATATAACGGGGTGTCGGGAAACCATATCCTTTTTGATGTAGCTAGGCTAGCCCTGCAAAACTGCCAGCTGAAAACAGCTGCTTCTGCCCCTAAAACAGTACAGATATGTCCAGGAAAAGATACGGGGCAGATGTTCACTGCGAACAAAACTTTGCCGTATTTCCCTTCCCTGGACAAATCCAATCCCTCTCTCCACAAGGGATCTCTTTATTTGTTCATTTGAAAGAGCGTTTCCCCCCTTTTTGCAGGAAAGCCAAGACGGCTAATGTCACTTTTGCAAAATGCAGTTGAACAATTATGAAAAGAAATGAAAGCCTATAATCACGAAGCACCGCACTTTAATACAGTCAAACGAGTAAACTTGCAGAGAAACTCCACTGTGTTCAGCGAAGCTTATCCCAGGTGCAGAGGATGGAGAGCTAAATAGAGTAGTGTTTCCAGTTCCTTCCAGAGGCCGGTAACTGTCAAGCTCAGGCAGGTTTGCTGGGGAAGGAATTTCACTGACTGATTTCACACAATTGATAGATGGTATCTGAAAGCAGGGCTTCCTCAGGGGAGCTAAATGGATGGGAAGCATTTGTATAGCGAAAGACGCATCCTCAGATATCCTTTCAACTTTAAACAGCCTTGATAAGCATTATCTAGATGCCCCTGGTAAGAAAAGCGACCTGATATTAGAAAGAGGCTTACTGGGATGAAAACTGCTGTTCAGAGTTCTCCTCTTGCAACTGGGAAAGAAAGAAAGGGAGCTCCACGGCCAAGTGCTTAAGGTAGAATTGGGCCTGTTTCAAGCATCCAGTCATGAGGCACTCTGGGCTCCAGCAGGAAGGGAACTAACCAGCCTAGCTCAGGCTGTTAAAATGCTGTAGCTGGATTAGGATTCAAATCCCCACACAGCCCTTAAGCTCACTGGGTAACCTTGATCTAGTCTCAGCCTCACCTGCCTCACAGGGCTGTTTGCGGGAGTTGTATGGCGAACAGGGTTGTAATGGTTATAGGGGTTGCTCGTCCGTAAGTTGCTGCCACTCCTGGCTAGGTTGCCTGGTTAAACCTTTTCTGTCTGGACAGCCCTTCACTTCATGGCTGTTCAGTCGCTAGCAGAATCCGTCAGTGGGCGTTTCTTGAACCTCTTCCAGCAAATAAGTTCTTTGACACCAAGTCTCTGCCTACTCTCCCTGCGCGGAAGTCTTCTGCGCAGGGTGGGTGTGGGCAGCGGAGGACCCGTGTTCTCCCCGCTGGTCTCCGGCGAGGAGTCCTGGAGCCCCCTCACTGATTCCCCCATCTGCCCCCCTTTATCCCTGGTGTTACGCTGATTTCCTTCCCCAGCCGATGAGCTGCCTCTCTCCCTGCTGGGCCATTCTCCAGCATCGCTTTGGAGCCTTGCCTCCGCCTCTAGCTCCAATGGCAGTTCCCTGACAAGGGTGTACATCACCTTGAGCTCCTTGGATAAGTAGGATAGAAATGCAATAAATAAGTAAATAAATAAATAAGCGAGCTCCCATTGTGTTCACAAGCAACCTGCACAAAAATGCATTCACTAGTCAAAGTGTGCACATATGAGTGGAAATATCATACAAAAATACACTGTATTAAGGGAATTTGCTTGCAGGAATGTGTGTGTTAGGAAAATTTTGCGCTAAAACGCTGACAGATTTTCATGAGGAAGAATGAATTTGCATGATTATTCATTTATTAATAAAATTTATACACACTCACACTCTTCACAAAAGAGCACAGGGTAGCAATGTAAAAAGTGTAAAGCTGAACTTAAAACTGAAAAAAATGAGTAACTGAGAAACACTGGAATCGACTGATTCACCCACTGCCTAGTTTATAGTGCTGTGAGCCTCTTTGTCATGTATCTTCTTTTGAAAAGTAGGTATAGACTTGAGATTTTATGAGTGAGTTTTCCTTTATCGCTATGGGTTGCTCTTCCAAATCCAACCTTGAAAGAAAAAAGGAAGGAGTAATTTTTGCTGTGTGTCTTTCAAAGCTAATTTTCTCCTTTCAAAAAACACATACTAGAAGCTCCTTCAAATTTCTCTCAAATGCAGGAGGAGAGAGGGAAACACATTTTGATAAACAATGAAAAGCAAAGTTGTTTAAAAGTAAGTACCGTAAATTATCTTTAAACCATGGGTCAGTGTTTGGGGTGGGCTCCAATGTTTCCTTTTGCGATTACCTCACAAAAGAAGATGGGAGGCACCAAGCCTTATTTGCGGAAGAATCTAGAAAGTGCATGGAAAAATATATCAAGCCCAACACGCTTCAGGCTAGAGCCCTTTTTCAAAGGGCAAACTAAATACAAGTACATAAAAAACAACAACCCCAGTTTACAGTGCCTAATTGTCTGAAAGTCAGGGAAAGTTTTCTGCCCACAGCATCCCAGCAGGATGTTGCCAGATCCAACTATTAAAGGCAGAATGGGTTACAGGGTTTTTGAATCCCTGAACATACATCCTACATAATAAACCACCAATCTGAATCGGCTTCAAAGAGTGAGGAAAGTCTTGAAAGAAGTATCATCAAGATATGCAATTTTCTTTCCTACTGCCTCCGCAGTGCTAGTACTCCTTCGCATCATGACAGATACACCCTCAGCAACCTTCCACTTATTTAGAGGATACAGACTAGACAAAAGATGAGAAACATAGCTTATAGCAGCATTCTTTATATGGATCTTCAGTTTTGAAATCTGTCGCATCAGAAACAGAATGCAACATATTTATTGATGCCTCCCCTTGATCTATCCTCTGGGCTTCAGCTGTTTAGTATTGATATTATTACATCTTTGTAATAATGGCATTCTGGATATCCTTTGAACACTTCTTGGAAATTTAATCTGGTTGTAGTGGAAGGGTTTCTGAATTTGGCATAAAAAAACAACAACAATTTTGTAGTTATTTCAGGAAAACAACTTTGTTCACCAAGCCCATTCCTGAACTGAGTCCAAGGATGAGTTGTCTGCCAGTAATGAGCAGCTTAAACCAAGAGCACAGAAAACACTGCAGTTTTTTCTCTCCAGTCAAGATAATCTCAAAAGGCTTGAGAAAAACAAGCACCAAGCCATGAACTATTCAACAGTTGTTACAGACTTTAAAATGTTCTGCATGGATAGCTACTTTTCACCTGCTGGAGGGCTTTTAAATAATATATATATATATATATATATATATATATATATATATATATATATATATATATGCAGGTTTTGGTGTCCTCGGGTGTCTTCCCGTGTAAAAGTTGGGGAAGACACCCGAGGACACCAAAACCTGCATTCCTGTACCCGTGAAAATCTACGAAAGCATATATATATATATATATATATATATATATATATATTCCTATTGATACTTTTTATGAAGTCCTCACTTGTCCCTTGTTTGGGGAGGAACATCTCATTAAGCACCCTAAATTATATTTTGTATTGTCTGTTTTCAAATGCAAGATGCCAAATATTTTGCTTCCTCCTCCTTATCTTGTAGAATAATAATACCACACCAAAAAGCCCCAAACAGCAGCAAAACAGATTCCTTTGTTGACTTTCCATTAGTATGTAGATGAATGCACAGACACTAATATGTTCAAAAACAAAACACTGGAAGCTTTAAACCTGAACTCACCCAATTCTCACTTTATCTTCTGGATTATTAGACAACAAATTAAAAGACACCAGCTACAGATAGTATTCTTAGACACAATTAGAATCAAGCTCCACTTTTAATTTGACAATAATAAATTAAACAGCAATAAAATTTAGCAATTATAGAGCACATGACAGTGTGCAAAGCAGTTCACATACATCAGCTCAATTATTCCTTAACACAATCCTGTGTGCCCGCCCCTGTATTATTAAACACTATGCTGAAAAGGCTGAGGACCGCACAAGATGGAATTATGTGAAGGTATTTTAAAATGCAAATAGCATCAACCGGGCATGTTCATCAATATCAGGACTGTAGCAGGCAGAGTGGCCTATCCTGAATAATCACAATGGCTTCCAGGAGTCCTGTAAATTGAAGCGATTTAATGCATTGCTTCTGTGGTCCTGAGGAAACTTCCACCTCTGAAGATGCTTCCTGCATTAAAAGGACACCTATCAGTGGTGCAAATGAAGATAACAATGTCAGAGGAAGTACCTTCCTCAAGACCACAGCACAGAAAGGGTTAAATTTCCCCTTCCCTCCGGTTGCAATCCCAATAATAATCACACACCCTTGATTGATGCCATTTGCCTCTTTAAAATATTGGGATGACCCTCGGGATCCCTTCCAGCTCTAAGATTCTACGATTCTATGAAAGTGATGAACACAAAGGCTTCACATGAAAAATAGATACTGCTCTCACCACAAAGAAACCCTCCAGATTCCACGTGGTTGTTTTCAATTTATTATCTTTTCAAGAAGAAAAAAGGACCCCTGAACAATTAAGTCCAGTCAAAGGCAACTATGGGGTTGTGGCGCTCAGACAGCTTTCCAGGTCATGTGGCCAGCATGACTAAACTACATCTGGCGCAATGGGACACCGTGACAGGTGCACAGAAACGCCATTTACCTTCCCGTCACAGCGGTACCTATTTATCTACTTGCACTGCTGTGCTTTCAAACTGCTAGGTTGGCAGGAGCTTGGGCACAGCAATGGGGGCTCATCCTGTCATATGGATTTGACTTTCTGATCAGCAAGCCCAAGAGGCTCAGTGGTTTAGACCAGTGTTTCCCAACCTTGTGCCTCCAGATGTTTTTGGCCTACAACTCCCATCATCCCTGACCACTGGTCTTGCTAGCTAGGGATGATGGGAGTTGTAGGCCAAAAACATCTGGAGGCACAAGGTTGGGAAACACTGGTTTAGACCAAAGAGCCACCCACTCCCATCTCGTAAAAGACCTAGGTTTAACATATGCAGTTTCAGTCCTCAAAAAATAACAGATTAAGCAGAGATATGAACCATTACAAAAGTATACAACCCTCGTTAATCCTCAATTGCCTCACAGATTGGGGGGGAGTTTTGTATTTATTTATTTATTTACTTACTTACTTACTTACTTACTTACTTACTTACTTACTTATGATGTTATCTATCTCCACTGCCTTCAAGTTTACATTGCATTACATTCTTTTCATACTAGATGAGGCTGAGCAGTCTCCCGCTTCATCCTGCCTAAAGAAGGTTCCATACATTTCAAACCTTCCCAGAATCCAGGGGCACCAACTATAGGGGGCAGAAGGGGCTTCAGCCCCCTCAATATTTATGAGCAGGGGGCCAAGCCCCCCAATATTGAGGGGGCCACCATTCCCCACCACCAACAGGTGAGGGCTTGCCTGCCAGGTGGGGCAGGAGGCGTGGAGGACGATTTTCACCCTCTGCGCCCCCCACTGCCGATGGGCAAGTGCTGGCCTGCCGGGTGGGGAGGGACAGGTCACGTGACGCCGGGCCCCCTCAATGTGGGGGGGGCAAGTTGGCACCCCTGCCAGAATCTCAGTAAGAATCACATTTAGTGTTAGGGACCACCTGAGCTAGAACCAGGGCTCACTGACTCTGTGTACAAATGCAAGTCCTCACGATCAACTGAACGTCAGCATGGACAAAATACGGGTCACCTGACATCTTTGTGACATCAGGTAATTGGCAGGTGGGTGGCTCTGCCCAAATGTCAAACTTTGCCCATGGGGATGAGATGATGAGGAAGGAAAGGATCCAGTCCACTAGTTACATCCAGTTCCTTACACCTGGTCTATATAAAGAGCTTTGTGTGAGTTGGGTATGACCAACAACAGCATTCCTTGTTCTGTTCTGCTATTTGCAATTTGAGGCTCAGGGAAAGCCTGGGCAGAAAGGTAAGCATTCAAAGTTGTGCATTACTACCACATTTAATTAACATTAGACTTGTTTTAGAATGCCCTACTTTCCCTTCCCCTTTCTTTCTTTCTTTCTTTCTTTCTAAGCGCCAGAAACCAAACCAAAAAAAGTAAGCTTAAGCTTACATTATCAAATGATCACCTGATTGAAAAAGTTTTGTGATCCACCATCAATTTCAAAAATCTACCATATGACCATGCATCTCATTTCCAATCACCTGATCAAGATTAACTTGCGGTTATCAAGATCTGACACCGATTGCATTAAACAAACTTGGCGGCAATCGATATCACAACGCTGCTTGTTCCACGTCATATCAATTTCTTCTTTATTGTATTGAGCCCAGATGTGTGGAACTCACAAGAGCACGGGTTCCCTATATTTGGTCTCTTAATTTACCGGTAAAAGAATAAGGCTGAATATGTTCCATCAGTTATTAATTTTCTGTCATTTAAACATGAAATGTGCCAGCAACTAGACCTTATTTCGCTTACTGAATGGTATCCTTATTTGAACATTAATCATCAGTTCTGAATTTCCATGAACTACTAATAAAGCTGTAGAGAAAAACACGTCTCTTTGTGTGGGCAACGTTCTAGGACTTGTTATTCTAGCCTGAGGTGCAAGATGAACTGGAGCTTCCTCAGCTTATGTATGTCACAGTGTTGGTAGAGTTGCCAGCAAAACCCTCCAAACCAGCAAATTCTCTCCTTTCGGGTATTTTCAAAAGGATTAAAAACTGCCCAAATAGCGTAAGGAGCTATTTCAAAAAACACAGTGTCCCCATGCCATTTGTGGTGGTTTTGCCTGCCAGCACCCAAGACCATGGGTCAAGCTGGCCAAAATGGATATAACACACTGGCAGGGGGAGAGCAGGTTTGGGCCAAAGTTATTATCAAATGGCTGTAAGCCACAGATCCAAGCTGCTCCAAGCTGCACATGGCGCAAGAAAGTCCAGCTTTCCCCAGGACTGAAGATAACAAGGTAGCCCCACAGACTAAGAAAGCTCCATGGGCCTACCACAGCCTCAAATCATTCATTTATTATTATTTAAGTCATAGCTTCCCACCCAAATATCTCGAAGCAGAATGAAATTCAACACTAAAATGTTAATATAACGTGTGGGGGGGGGCAGCCACTAGATCTCACGCCATTAGTGAATTATGGACAGATTGAGCGAATGAGACCAACAGTGGGTCTAATGGTCAAGATGGCAGTTTCTGCACGTGCTGTAGAGGGAAGTGAGGGGCAGATGGGGCTTGTCAACCTGGGAAAGTAGCCCATCTAGGAGAAGGGAAACTCTGATCCTAAGATGGTGGGATGGTGCCTTCTATGCCATATTGCTCTGCTTCCTTCTGGACCACATCTCAAGGCTGAGAGGGGGCTTTATCATCTGGGCAGCCCAAGACCTCCATACACACTGACCAGGCTTGCACCTTGGGAAGTCACTTCGGTGCTGCAGCAGTTTGGCTTCACCCTTGGAGGCACAACTCCATGTTTGGATGTCATCAACAGAAGTGTGTGTGTGTGTATTTAAGTTTTAAGTATATGTTAATACATATCATACACATGTATGTATGATATGTATTAACATATACATAAAACCTAAATAAATTCAGCAACAGCCAATGAACATTGTCACAATATCTAAAATGGGCTAATAACCAAGCTGGGGAAAGCCTGAGCGAACAGGCTTTGTTTTTAACAGCCTTTGGAAGCACCCGTACATTAAAAACAAAACAAGAGTCCTGCTGGATCAGGCCAAAGGACATCTGCTGATGCCTGTAGGCATCTGGTTGGCCACTGCAACAGGATATTGCCTACAGGGAGCCTGCAAGCAGCAGCAACCTTAAACAGATGCACTTCTCTTAGGAGGAACAATACACTGCAGATCTCACTGGTTTACTGCATAAAACCAATAGACAGGCACTAACCTAAGGTCCAGTAGGTCACTGCTTCCAGATGAGAAGGACTGCTGCAGATGGCATGTATATACATAAAGTGAATCATCGACTCTGCCAGCCACCACCAAAGCAAAATACGAACGGAGCCCCTGATGAAAACCCAGAGGTTGAACTTCAAACTGCAGGTTTCTTGTTTATTCATCTGTATTAGAAATAATAACAACAAAAACGATGATGATGATAATGAATGGTGATGATAACAATACTGTATAGAAAAGATGGGACATTTAGGCTGCAATCCTATATACACACTTACCTGGGAGCGAGTCCTACTGAACTCAGTGGGACTTACAGTGGTACCTCAGGTTAAGAACTTAATTCGTTCTGGAGGTCCGTTCTTAACCTGAAACTGTTCTTAACCTGAGGTGCCACTTTAGCTAATGGGGCCTCCCACTGCCGCCACACGATTTCTGTTCTCATCCTGAAGCAAAGTTCTTAACCTGAGGTACTATTTCTGGGTTAGCGGAGTCTGTAACCTGAAGCGTCTGTAACCTGAAGCGTCTGTAACCTGAAGCATCTGTAACCTGAGGTACCACTGTACTTCTGAGCAGACATGCAAAGGATTGCCCTGTTAATTAAGACAAGCAGCCTCATTTTTAAATATTTTAAAAGGTATGTCTGGATAGTAAAGTACTGAATGGATTGGGAAGACCAGTGCTCATGGAGTCTTGTACAGGAGTCTCAGTATGGCTGACAAATTTTATTACAGTGGTACCTCGGTTCTCGAATTTAATCCATTCCAGGAGTCCATTCAACTCCCAAAATGGTTTGAAAACCAAGGTGTGGCTTCTGATTGGCTGCAGGAGCTTCCTGCACTCAATCGGAAGCCACGGAAGCTGCGTTGGACGTTCGGCTTCCGAAAAACGTTCACAAACCGGAACACTCACTTCTGGGTTTGTAGCATTCGGGAGCCAATTTGTTCGGGAGCCAATTTGTTCGGGACTACCAAGGTATATGTATATGTATTTGAAGTGTAATATTAAGGCCATTATTGAAGTGTGGAGTAATTAAAAACCTGAGACGTGTGGATAGCACTTCTGTAAATAAATGGGCACAAAGGCCAGACTTTCCCAACCTGGTGCCCTTCTGATGCTTTGAACTACAACTTCCATCAGTCCCTGCTGTAGTATAAAGTTCCTGGAGAACACCAGGTTGGGTGTAGACCAAATGTGGGGAACCTAGATGTTTCAAACTACAACTCCCAGCAGCCCCACCAAGCATGGCCAATGGTAGTTCAGCAACAACTGGAAGGTTAAAGGTTCCCCACACCTGATATAAATCATGGTGTATGATGAGGGACTCACACATGGCGTTTTGCTGTTTGTACTCATATGATTATGACAAACTGTGGGCTCTACTTCTTTTAACCAATTTCCAAATAGAAGAAGCAGGAATCCATCACATTTGAAGTGCTTCTGACATGCTCCTGATCCGAAAACATAAATACTTCAAAGTAAACCAATTTCAACTGAATTTTCCTATGGCCCTTTCTTGTGCGAAGGAATGCATTTTTTAAAGTCCCCTTTCCAGTGCTTTATTCTAGAAAAAGAGGTGCCAGAACTCACTACGAACGCATCCTTTCTTCTCTTATAATGGCAATGGTGCCCAACTGAGAGACGCTGGAACTGATTTCCTGTGAGTTCCAACTGAAAAGAAGCCCTGCCCTTTCCTGATCTTGCACACCAGGTTTCCTCAAAGCAATCATATATCGAAGGAGGACCAAGCAAGATATTTGTCTAACATTATCAAATCCCCACTTTAAACTCTCAGTGTTTTTTTATAAGTGCCTCATCGACTCACACTAACTCTGGATCACGTACGTCAACCAATGCACTTGTTCTGTTAGCGAAAGGATTTCTGTTTCCACACCTTGTGCCCTACTCCGCAGAGTTGGGGGAAGCCCTGGATCAGGTTCAGGGGGGGATATAGGGAGAGGAGAATTTCTTTGGCATGGCACAAAGTCATTGCACTGATTGAATGAGTGTGCTCTTTACACTGTCAGATTTTCTAGCATTTTGTTCAATAAATGGTTTAAATAGAGTAAGTCTATCAGGATTCAAGCTTTGTGTAGTAGTTATGAGTCTGGTTGCGTGGATATGACTTTATTTTAAAAAAAACTGACCAAATTTTTATTCCTTGGTAAATTACTAACACATAACAAAAGCTTAAAAGATTTAGGCTTTCATGCCTTTTCATTTTTATCCGTCTCGCTAATGTCTGCTCACATCATGCAGAGCTGACTCATGTCTCTGAGCATCATGCTTAATCATTCTGCAAAGTTCCCTTCAACCCATAATGGCCAGTAGAATTCGCCCCCCACCCCCACCCCCAAAAGGCATGTGGGATTAGAATAGTCTCAACATCTAGTCTTTATCACCTGTTGGGATAATTGTTTCTGAAAAAGCATTTTGTTCCCTGACCTCTCAGGAAAGAGATTCTGAATGAGGCAATTGACCGAAGAGAAATGTGCTTATTTCCCTTTACACTCAGGATTTGCATTCAGGATTTCAAGCAGGAATAATTAAAATGTTGTTTTGAAATATTGAATTTGGAAAAAGTTGCCTTCATAGGAAGATATTCAGGCAACCCAATAAAGCAGGAAAATGATTCATTCAGAAGTATACTCATGTGTTAACTCATTTTTTGTTCAATGTGTGAATACCACTTTCTATATTATTATTATTTATTATTATTATTATTATTATTATTATTATTATTAGCACACCGTCAGTTAACACTGGCCAGCTTACACAAAATATTTTTAAAACACAGTAATAATTAACACCCCCCCCAAAAAAAACCCCACCATCCTTGCATAGAGGCAGCATAAAATAATTTTCAGCCCAGATGTAGGACACAGTTAGAACACCTGGGTTAACAAAAAATGCATTTGAAAGGCCTTAATTTGTTTTAACTGATTTTAACAGTGTATTTTTTTAAATCTACCCTGGGACCTCACGGTGAAGATAAGGTAAGAAATCTAATTACAATGACTAATAACAGAAAAGGCACAGAAAGTGAGCTTCTTTGGTGAGGCTATTTCCCACGACACAATGAACTATGTATTTTTGCACTCAAGACAATTTTGCCCTCCACAACAAACTCATTTGATGAGCCCTGATGTGAAGATAGCCAGACCCTACGTAGAGAGCATACACTAAAGGGGGAGGGGGCACTTTCAAACTACAGTAGGCCAGAAGGTCAAAAACAAGAACCTCAGGCTGGACACCATTCTCTTTCTTGCCCCCCATCCCTGACTTCTGGATGTTTGTTGCTGAGAATGGCTTCTCAGGGGGTTTGACAGACGGCAAAATGTTTCTCATAGGGATGCTTTCAAGTTAGTAGGGCCTTAACATTAAGAGCTAAGGTAGCTAACATTTCCCTTTTTCTGTGTGATTGAGTAATGGTTATTAGTTTCTCCTCAACTATGAGACCTAACCTTTAATGCAGTGTCCTCTCTCACTCTCTCTTCACAGATTCATGGAAGGTACATACTCTTTTAAGGAAGCATTACATGCAGAACAGAGTATAAAACATAAATGGAGTTGCCAGAATAGTTCAGAAGCACCTAACTGATATATATCTACACAGTGGATTTAGCTTGGCATAGGCAAACTCGGCCCTCCAGATGTTTTGAGACTACAACTCCCATCATCCCTGACCACTTGTCCTGTTAGCTAGGGATGATGGGAGTTGTAGTCCCAAAACATCTGGAGGGCCGAGTTTGCCTATGAATGATTCAGCCTAAATCTCAAATCATCTGAAATTCCGCTATTCATCCCAAAGTTTCCAAGATCTTTCAGGTTTCCTGGTTTTCTTTCTTTCCTTTGGAAAAAATCCAAATGTCCTTCATCCAAAGATATCAGGGGTGGGAACAATAATGAAAAGCCATAGAAGCAAAATGTAGCCCACCATAAAAGTATAAAAACCAAAAGGCAAGGTAAAATCACACAAATGTGGTCCCTTTAAAATGCCTGAGCAAACAAGGAAGTCTTACAGCACAGTCCAAGCCCAACATCTGCTGTTTGGATTCAACAGATTTTGGGCTTCCTCAGCTGAGCTGAGGAATCAGCAATAGCTATTCTCTACAGAAGTGATGGCCAAACTTGGTCCTCCAGCTGTTTTTGGACCACAACTCCCATCATCCCTAGCTAACAGGACCAGTGGTCAGGGGTAATGGGAATTGTAGTCTCAAAACAGCTGGAGGACCAAGTTTGGCCATCACTGCTCTACAGCATCAAATGTTGCTATACTGGCATAACTCTTTCATCTCAGCTCAACTGGCACAATTTGCGCCAGCTTCCTACAGTTAGTACTGTTCTGTTAACCAGGCACTGGAAAGATAGTAATGTTGACACCCACTGAGCTTCTCTAGAAAGGGCAATTGTAAGTTGTGGCACCACCACAGAAAAGCTCCTCTCCTATATGCAAGCATTAACACACTCCAGAAAGTGACAACATCTGTAGAAGGCCCTCAAAGTGGTTCTGAATACAGGGGGGAAATGCTATAAAAAAGTCAGAAATTAAATCATTATAACAAAATGCTTAAAAAGCTATGTATAAATCGCTTAGAATTTTTTTGTTTGCTCTCTGGCACCATCTGGTGTTGCATGTTTATAACGAATTCAAAACGGTTTTTTACTAATGTAGCTGAGTTAAGATTCTTAATTCACAGATAAAATGATATAGGAAGAGGCGTTCTTCCCAGTGTTTGGGTCCCAAGCCATTTAAGGCTTGAAAGGTAAGCATCTTCGCAGTGAATTGGGCTGTTCAGTGAATATGACGCCACCTTCTCGCATCTCCCTTTTGCAGGAAATTCTGGACTATGATTATGAGATGACATGGATATTTAGAACCTAACGAAATAGGTTATTTCCTGATAAAGCACATCAGTTCAGGCAGTCAATTTTTGTGGTCCTTCTCTACCACAACAGCTGTAAATCCTTATCACCTTTCATGCAATAATCCATAAACAACCTTGAAAGTTAATGCAATTTTCCGGAAGCTTCCCATACCACTAACACAGCCCCCTAAAACTGCAAAATAAATTCTACAACATCGCACATGCCTAATATTCAGCACATAATTTTGCTTAATTAAAAAGAAACTAAGATAATGCTGTTCAGCTAAAGAAAATGAAATCACATTTGCTCATCTTTCATCTTTCAGCTTTGGGTAAGGCCTCTTAAATGTTTACTTAATTATGGATTATTAGACTATTGTGAAGAAACAAAAAAAAAGAATTTGACTTTGTATTATTTATGATGATTAATTGATAATTCTCATTGTTCATTTATTACAAATCTTTAAATCATGTTATATGTATATTTGTACATTAAAACGTGGTGGTGGTGGGGGTGGGGGTGTTGCTTTTCTCCCAAGTTAGATTCAAGGCAGCTTCTAACATTTAAAATGAACATTATAAAATACAAAATAATAAAAAGAAACGAGTTAAAAAAGCAACTAAATTACACAGAATTATAGAATCACAGAACCGTAGAGTTGAAAGTGACCCTTGTCCAACCCCCTGCAATGAAGGAGTCTCAACGAGATCATACATGACAGATGTGTTAGAATTCCTGCTCCATGATTGCAGTCATGGGATTCTTGTCTTTCACATGATGGTATATGTTTTGACTCCACAAAGTGGGAAGTGATGAAGACAGGATGTTTGTGTTACTGTGTTCCGTGAAGGGGGACTACTGTCCTTTGTTCTTTTCCTCTTTGCTGTCTGATGCTAGAGAGAGAGGGAGCTATGTTGCAGTGCTCCATGTATGTTTATATGTAAATAAAGTAGATTAGCCAAAATGCTGAGTTGCTGAAATCTGTAACGCAAGGTGCACAAACTCTGTGGATCCCTGAGTGTGCCGGTGTCGGTTGGAATCAGTCGCTGTGATGTTCGGGCTGAAGAAAGCTTATGAAGCTCCCGAATGATCGACCAGGAGGGAGGGAACATGCCATTCGGGCATGTGTCTCTGCCAGGGTCCTACTCGAGTGTAGGCTGAACTCCTGACAAGATGACCATCCAACCTCTGGTCAAAAACCTCCAAGGAAGGAGAGTCCACTACCTCTTGTGTCTGTTCCACTGTTAAACAGCTCTGAAGGTCAGAAAGTACTTCCTGGTGTTCTGTCAGAATCTCCTTTCTTCTAACTTGAAGCCATTGATATGGGCCCTACACTCCAGAACAGAAGAAAGCAAGCTAGCTCCATCTTCCCTGTGACAATCCTTTAGATAGTTGAAGATTGCTTTCATATCGCCTCTCAGTCTCCAGGTTAAACATACCCAACTCCATTAATCCCTCCTACCAGATGTCAAAGAGAACAACAACTACCAGAGTTTTAGAAGACATCTGAAGGCAGCCCTGTTTAGGGAAGCTTTTAATGTTTGATGGATTACTGTACAGTGGCACCTCAGGTTAAGAACTTAATTAATTCCGGAGGTCCGTTCTTAACCTGAAACTGTTCTTAACCTGAGACCACTTTACCTAATGGGGCCTGCCGCTGCACCACCACCGCACGATTTCTGTTCTTATCCTGAAGCAAAGTTCTTAACCCAAGGTACTATTTCTGGGTTAGCAGAGTCTGTAACCTGAACCCTCTGTAACCCGAGGTACCACTGTATTTTGTTGGAAGCTGCCCAGAGTGGCTGGGGAAGTCCAGCAGGATGGGCAGGGTATAAATAATAAATTATTATTATTATTCATTGTTCCACATAAGATTTTCCAGAACCAGCAATTAAAATACAGTTTGCCCAGTGATCAGCGACAACAACTTTTCTAAGATTTGGGTTCAACAAAACAGGGGTCTTTTTATACATGGGGGCATCCTATACACGGAAAAATACAGTAAATTTCCCACATTCCCCATTGACAATCAGGCAGGAAGGCTTATGCACCAAGGGCACAGAGTCCACAATGGAGCCTTTCTGGAAGACCAAGTCAGCCTCCAGCACAGCCAAGTCATTCACCTGGCAAAACTCAGCAGCAGCCTCCTCAAGACTGTCAGCGATCTGCGATTCTGATTATTTAGTAAGAAACTGTAAACACAGCAGATATTAGACTATAATGTCCAACATGTCACTTGTATAATATGTTTGTTTGCCTGCATGTTTGTTATCTAAAAATTAAGCATTTACCTTCATTCATGCCAGGACACCTAGAATGCCCACATATCTTTTAGCTGGTGTGTGGGTGGGTGTGGGTGTGTGGGTGTGTGTCATGGTTTATACTTCTGAAGTAAATTAAGTATTTGTGGGGAAATAGGGGGAAAAATTCCTCAGTTGTTAAGGGTAAGGGAACGAGGAAACACCTCATTCAGCTAACTTCCCATTTCTTTATTTTATTCTTTCCCCTTTCTTTCCTTGCTCTGTTCATCGCTGGGAAATGATTACACAGATGATTGGCTTATTCTCCATAAAGAATGGAAGATTACTTAATAACTCTTATTACATCTTTCAGGGAGCTTGCCGGATGCTTTCACTATTCTGACTCATCTTTAATGACATCTCACTAGCAGCGAATACTTTGAAGAAACTACCATTCTTCAGAGTGCTTGGTGGGGGAGACTGGAAATTTCTGGGCTGCTGCCAATTCAGTGGTGATGCATGCCAATCAGACTTCTATAGGCATGTTGACACATCTGCTTCCTGTTCAAGCACCAAATCATAAAATAAAATATTCATCTAGGCACATCAGCAGAGATCTATCAAGGCCGTAGAGTGTTTCCTTTTAGTGGGAACCGGGTATCGACATTCCTTCAGCATCTTTGAAAATCTTTAGCTTGGAGGTAATTTTCCTTTCGTTTTATGGAACTGGTAGTAAGGTGCTTACAGCAGCTGATGTTCCTGCTATAGACTTGCCGATACAGCAGCTACAAATTCAAGATGAAATGGAATCTCACTAATGCAAGCACACAGGTCTCCACCTTCTCTCGTTTATTTCCTGAGCTGCCGGTTCTTTATTCTATATTGCAGAGATGGAAACCTCAGGCCTGGGGGACCAAATGAAGGTCTCGCTCTCTGGCCCTCAGGCCTCTTCCTAGGCTATACACCCTTTAGAGACACATCCCTCAGCAGCCGTTGTCTTTCACCCTCTTGGAGTGCTTTTGCCTGGCTGGAATAATAATACTAATAATAATAATAATTTATTATTTGTACCCCGCCCATCTGGCTGGGTTTCCACAGCCACTCTGGGCGGCTTCCAACAAAGATTAAAAATACATCAAAATGTTGCACATTAAAAACTTCCCTGAACAGGGCTGCCTTCAGATGTTTTCTAAATGTCAGGTAGTTGTTTATATCTTTGACATCTGATGGGAGGGTGTTCCACAGGGCGGGCACCATTACTAAGAAGGCCCTCTGCCTGGTTCCCTGTAGCTTTGCTTCTCGCAGTGAGGGAGCCGCCAGAAGGCCCTTGGTGCTGGACCTCAGTGTCCAGGCTGAACAATGGGGGTGGAGACACTTCTTCAGGTATACTGGGCCAGGGCTGTTTAGGGCTTTAAAGGTCAACACCAACACTTTGAATTGTGCTTGGAAATGTACTGGGAGCCAATGTAGGTCTTTCAAGACCGGTGTTATGTGGTCTCGGCGGCCACTCCCAGTCACCAGTCTAGCTGAACTCTGTGTCACTGAACTCTGATAATGCTTCCTGTTTGCTTGGACGGAGCATAGAGAGATTGAAGAATGTAGCCTACCATAGAATGGTAACACTGGCATTCATTGCTCCCCACAACAGACCCGAATGGCAAGTGAGCCACAGAATGTTGCCCAGAAGGGATTATGGCCTGTTGACTCATGTGGTCTATTAAGACAAGAGATTGCATTTAATTGCTTAATATATAGAAATTTAATTGTCCCCAAATTTAATCCTCAATATCTCCAGGCAGGGCTGAGGAAAGCTTTGTCTGAAACCCTCTAGAGCTGCACAAACAGCCTATTAGCAACACCTGTTAGCACCTAATAACAACAAATATTATCAGTGAAGCACATAAATTTTAATGCACCTTCCCCCCCAAATTCAAGATTTGTCTACACCTGTTGCAGAAACAGGACTGCCAGGCTGTGTCCCACTCTCCCCAGCTTCCATCCTGCAGAGAGCACTGTCATGTAAAATTATGTAAATACGCCAATGCTTAAAACATTTATCCACTTAAAATCTCATCAGCGAGAATTTTTGAAGTAAGGAAACATGCATTTTTAAGGAGATAATGAGAACAGGAGTTCAGCACAATCTGAAAAGAGCTTTCTGGCTTTACTTCCCAAAAGGCTAAAAAATCCTTATGATTAAATGACAATCTCTTTCAAGGCATGCAAGAAAATCTTATCGCCTCCTATTTGGAACACACACAACCAGCTCCCAAGACACCTCCAACATGTTCCAAAAATTCAAAGTTATATTCCATCAAAATTGGCCTAGATCTGATGGCCAAGAAAAGAGGTAAGCTTTCCTGGATCTGATGGCCCATTCTAAAAATCAGCATGATGAATTCTCACAGCTGAACTAACTTAGTCATTTGCAACATGCACACTTAGGGAGGAATTCAACACTGCATGGTGCAAGATTTTCAGTTTGCCAGACAGAACAATCCGCCTTCCCCCTGCCCCCCGCATGCTGTTCTGGGGGTTCTCTCAACCCTCCCAAGCCAATTTCAGTGGGTGCACAGGGGGAGGGGGAAGTCCCATTGCTTAAGCAGAAGCCCTTGCACAGAGCTTCCACTGACCAGACACATTAGGTGAATCCTGCCATTAGGGGTTGGGGACCTGACATTTTGCCTGTAGACTTTTCCCAATTATAGAGCTGGACAGGATCTTGTAGGTCACCCAATCCACCCGCTGCTCAGTGCAGGGAATCAAGAGCTACAGCAGGGATGGGGAACCCTTTTGGCCGGGCAGGGCAGATCGTTATCTCCCCTTCCCCCATCCCACAGGCCAACACTGACAAGTGGGTGGGGCCCATCAATCATCCTGTGCCATGAGGGCTCCATCCTGCTCTCTGCAGGGGTCTGCTTCGTGACAGGGAATGTGCTGGTGAAAATAATAATAATAATAATAATAATAGTGAATTGAATATAAGGAATCACATGTAGATTAGAGAAAAATATGTAATATCAAACAGCAATGCGGGGAAGGAGGGAAGCATCTAATATGAAGAACTTTTTTAGAAAGTTGTATTAAATTTGATGTAGTTCGACACTGATTTGTTAAAAACTTGGAAAACTAATAAATATTATTTGGCAAAAAAATATGTGCTGGTGAAGCAGTATCCAGCAGGAACAAACTCTTCACTCATCAGCTGAGGAGCAGAGGGTTCAATCCTGCTCTCTGCAGGGGTCACCCACAGTTGATTAGCAGGTGCGAGGGATGTTGAGGAAATGATCCCCTGGGCCAAACTTCCACCCTGTGGGTCATCCACACCCAGCCCCCTGCTCCATGCATGTAAGGTCTACAACCATCCGTTTTACATGCAGAAGGTCCTAGGTTCAACACTGGCGTCTTCAGGTAGGGTTGGTAAAGATTCCCTGTCTGAAATCCTGGAGAGCTGCTGCCCATCACTTCGAACAATAATGAGCTAGACGGACCAACAGCCTGACTCGGCATAAGGCAGCATCTCCAACAGATTGCTGTCCAATCTGTTCTTGAGAACTTGCAGTGAAGGGGAAGCCACCAACCCTCTAGATAGCTGGTTCCTTTGTCAAACTGCTCTTACGGTTAAAACATTTCTCCTAATACTCAACTGAAATTTCTGCTGTAGCTCTGAAGCCCATTAGATGTAGTCCTGCAGCAGTAAACAAGCCTTTGTCTTCTTTCCATGTGACATCCCTTCCACACCACTCACCATCTTTGCTGCCACCTCTCAAAATTTGATAAGGATTCCCCAAACCTTTCACCTAAGTCCCAGAACAGAGTCTATGCAGTGCCACACTAAAACAAACACCCTCGCCCTAGCTGCTGAGGAACCACCAATGATCACTCGGTTGAGTATTTCTTCCCAACCGGCTGTTAATCAACACTTAAGCAGTTTGTTAACCAGATTATCCTGGGGAGCTTTGTCAATGCTTTGCTGAAATCAAGATGAATTGCATCACCGTATTCCCACAACCCATTAAGCTAGTAAAGGGGGGGGGGGAATAGATGAGTCTGGATTTATTCTTGTGGCTGCCTTCAGCTCTTTTTGCACCTTGACCTTGCAAAGACAATTTTGAATCACAGGATTCTTTGATCCAGCCAGCGGGCCCTGCCAGTGGCTACACTGGTCTGAGGCCATGCCAAAGCTCCTACTTGCATGGATCCACTGTCAGTGTGTTTAGCATGCCACAAAAGCAACGCAACTCCCAAGAGGCTGGGCATCACGTAAGTGGTAAGATCAATATGGCGTCAGAAAACCATGTGGCCAGAGGCCTTCTGGTGAGCATAGGCATGAGAGAAAGCTATGGCAACAAAGCAGGTACATATTATGAAGTAGGGTTTTGCCAAAATTGGGTCCCCAGCTATTGCTGGACTACAACTCCCTGTCAACACACAGTCGTCCCGCTGCGAAGACCATCAGCCTCTGCTCCGACGTAAATCAGCAAACCCAGGCTTCAAAGCCAGGGCACACTATCAGCAGATCAAACTGTGCACACAGAATAGGCATGAGGCTTGTGAAAGCATACTACAACTACAGATTTATTAATCATAAATCAGGACAAAGAAACATGTCGTGTCATTCTCTCTCTCTCTCTCTGTCTTCTCAGAGAGAACAGGAAAACCAAAAACTATATACACAACGGAAGTTCCCAGCAAGCTGTGCTGGAATGTGAACAGACATGTGACACGCAACAGTTCCACACGTCAGCTCCTTAAGGTGGAATGGAAATCTCAACACTCCCATCATCCCTAGCTAGCAGGACCAGTGGTCAGGGATGTTGGGAATTGTAGTCCAAAAAGAGTTGGAGACCCAAGTCTGAGAAACCCTGTTATAAAGGGACTTAAGAACCAGCAGCTATGAGCAGTACAGAAATCTCTATTTTGCCAGGATCAAAGAATTATTATAATTATTATCATCAACACCATTATATCAATCACCTTCTAAACCACTCTCTCAAGGCCATTTGCATATAAGATACCAAAAAGTGCTGTCACCTGTTTATAAAATCCATCGAAGGTAATAATGGGTCCGTTGTGAAAGACAGGATAATAGAAGACATAAGCCAGCATCCAAAGGAATGGGTGATGAGTCATTTCGGCAGACCTGTACCAGCAGTACTCTAGACCAAAGCTTGTGTAATAGAGGCAGCGGACAGTCAGGGTGAAAAGAAGCAAGTAGTATTCACTTTCACTGGCATACCAGCCTCTCTGTAGAATAAAAGCAGATCAAAAATTATGTGAAATGTCACCCACTCATATAAGGAGATAAAGAACATTGCGGATTCAATGCCACACAACCACACACTAATCATTTTTACAATACTCGGTGTTTATAGTGCTCAGTGTATTAGGTACCACTATCTAAAATGCTACTTTGCTACTTTATTGAATATACCAAACACTGGTGCCATCTTTGGAGGGCCCTAGGTGCTTGGGCACCCACAAAATTTTGACTCTGGGTGCCCACCTGCTGCCTTACTGCTTTCTGGTGCCCTGGTGGCGACTAGACCGGGGCCTTTGTCTCCACCACAGAGCCTCTGTTGGGGCCTTCCTGTGGTTGCAACAGGCCTCGCTGGGCTTCCCCGTGGCCACAGCAGGTCCTGTTGAACCGCCTTCTGCCGCGTGATGTCACACTCGGGCACCCACAAAGTTGGGCAGAACCCAGCGTGTGTGATACCAAAAACTACATGATATATAGCAAAATCCATATGAATCACCAGAGTAGATACCACCTCGGGCAGATTTGAGCTACCATCAAATGTTGGCAAGTTGTTGGGTATTTTACCAGGGAACACAATTTGAATCTTCTGTGTTAAACACCCAAAGGTCTTGAGATGGCCTGCTCTTGGAGAGACTGGCAGCTTCTGGAGTGCTGCTATGCCTCCCCATCTGAACAGAGCAGAGCACAAGCTCATATACCGTATTTTTCACTCCATAAGACGCACTTTTTCACACCTAAAAAGTAAGGGGAAGTGTGTGTGCGTCTTAAGGAGAGAATGCAGGGGGCAGGCAGGCAGGAAAAGCTCCGTGCGGCTCTTGCAGGCTTTTCCCTAGGAGGGAGAAGGGACTGACGCGGCCAGTCAGTCCTTAAAGGGTGCGCGGCTCCTGTGGGAGGTGGGGGAATTACCATACCCATGCGCAGCCTTTCCCTGCCGGACAGGCTGAGTGTGGCTATGGCAGAAGCCAAGAAAGCAAGCAGGATGGATCCCACTCGCTGTCTTGGCTTCTTTGCTCTTTGGGGCTGGGGGAAGGGGAACCCGAGCTTCCCCCGCAGCCCCGAGAAGCTCTGTGAGAAGCAGACATAATATTTTTTTTCTTGATTTCCCCCTCTAAAAACTAGGTGCGCCTTATGGTCTGGTGCGCCTTATGGAGCGAAAAATACGGTACTATATGTATAAAGTTATATAGGAGCCGTTGCATGCTCTGTAACAGCACCAAAAATCATTCTCTATTCAGGGAGAGAAATCAATATTGAGATAAGGCCTGAGGAGGATGAAAATTAAGGCAGAAATAATAAACCCAGCGGCACAAGACCCACATGCACAAAGGTCTGTAACATTATTCAGACTCTGTATCCCGCTATGTGCTGTATACCTCTGGGGAAAGAATCCATAAAAAAAGCAAAAGGAGAGCTGCATTATCGTGCACTTTTGGCCTAAAACTCCTGTCTGCCTTTTTTAAAAAAAGAAAAACCCCAAAACCCTCCAGTCTGCTGAGCAGGACTGTAAAGGGAAGATCTGAGATCTGATGCTGTTGGAGATAAGCGCTTTAACAAGGGAAGTGAAAATTTCAATGGCACAGAGAGGGCTCCTTTGGGCAAATCGCATAACCACTTCCATCTGCATGGGGGTTCCGTTCCCAGTACCCGCATGTGTCCACAGAGCATGCATAAACCTGCTCTGCCCCGTTATTCCCCTGCTATACCCCATTCTGCCCCCATTCTTCCCCCTCCTGGGTCCAAAAGGACCTGTGCATTAGCGGTCACACATCAATTGGATGCACGCAAAACCTTCGCTGCCTGTAGTTTCACGGGTACAGCTTCCAGAAGGGTTTGTACCAGAAATCTAGCATAACATTTTATATGATAAGAACATAAAGTGAAAGTTCGGACTTCCTCTTCAAGGCAGACTTTCTAAGGCAAAGAACACAACATAAAGAATTGATTTCATTATGACCAACTTGACCTACTATTAGATTTGCTCACAGACTACCGGTTACCCACCCCTGTGATAAAGGGTACCAGATGAATGGTGTCTGCACAGAAGAGCAGAGAACAAGTCGAAGAGCATGGAAATGGTCTTTGGATGACCCCAGAGGTTGATAACGCACATTGGTGTTGGCCCCGGGCAAGGTAATACAAAACAACTCTTGGTGTCTATAGAGAGACAGATTTCATATTATGGTGGAAAAGCTGGAGGCACAGGTCACTGAAAGCAGCGCTAACAGCATAAATTAGTCCCAGTGGGTTGCATGGGAAACATTCCACCAGTACAGTACTAACATTAAAATAGCAAAAATCACTGCTTCATTATGAGAAACCCTCATTTCCTCGCCCATTTTCAAACGTGGGATAGGTAGGTAACAGGAACAAAGGCGTTAGCCAGCAGCTCTAAGCTTAAAGTCAGAGGGGATTTCATTGGCACAATGAAAGTTCTGAGTCAGAGAAAACCAAAAAACTTATCTAGAAAAAGTATCAGGGTAGCAATGGGAGTCACGACAGATTGACATTTCCTTAATTGTTTCCCACTGAAACTTAAGAAAAATTGTCCCAATAAGACTAGAAAGCAATTTTTGACTCTGCGTCCACCAACCACAGACCATTGCTGACAACATTGAAAGGAGCAGGAGAATGCAGAGACCTCATAAAAACAGAGTGGTACTAGGTTTGTGGGGCCGATTACTTGATGAGAGAACACTCAGGCACTTATTATCTCCATTATCCTGCTGATTCGAAAGGTCAGCACGACCACAGAATATGGAACCTTGCAGAAATATAAAAAGGAGACATGGATCTGCAACTGAATACTTCTACAAGACTTGTCTTCATTTTATGAAATCATGAATCACACTATGAAAGGCCCAGCTTGACAAAGAAAATGATGATTAGGGTAGTTAAAAGAAAAGTCTACTAACAGAGCTAATATGTGAAGCATAACAAAACCAAAGTTCAGAAACCAACGAACCATGGCTTCAAACTGTGGTTTGTTGGCAGTAAGCAAATCATAGTTAAGCCATTAGGCAGAATTCAGGCAGTAGAGTTTGCCTGCCCAGGGTGGAGTCCATCCCTAGCATGAGTTACTGTTCTAGACATAAGCTTCACCCTCTCCACACTGCTATAAAACCCCTCAAATAAGTCCTGCTCTTTTGGGAGATAGCAGCAGCTTGGTCATAAATTTATTGTTCAGTTTGTTGCGCTAGTTCCTCTGCTGGTTGTTTGGGACACTGGTTTTTGTTTTATTAGATGATGTTTTCAGTCATTTTTGAAATCACCAAGAGATTTTATGGACAGCAGCATAAAAATCTGAATAAATAACAGCAACAATGCTGATAACACTTCTTCCTAAAATGCACCTGATGCAGAGAAAGAGGAGGACTGCATAAAACAGCAGCAGAGGCAAAGCCAGAACAGTACATCATGCAGAGAGACAGTGACTAACCCCTCCTCCGAGGATGGGTACTTTGCGCTAGTTCGCCCTAGCACACATGTTGGAAATTCCTGAAATGAGAGGGGTAACTATTCTTTAAACCTTAAGCTTTCTTATAAAAGAAGATTCCTCAAAATGCACATTTTCAGAACCAAATTGAAAAGTGGTTATTTCAACAATAAAGCGCTTGGTATGAATGAATTTAAACAAATTAATCACAGTATTATTTTTATTTTTAAAAAAACCAACCAGTTACCTTTATTTCTTCCAGGGCAGACACACGCAAAGTTGACAACAGAAGCAATGAGCCCAGCCACATCAGAAAGGGGTTCTTAAATTGAGCCACTCCGTACGAGAAAGTTACATGTAGAAAAATCACTGCCAGACCATTGGTACCAAGCAGAAACCAACAGGCTGCCATGCCATACACCATCAGAAACCATGGTTTGTACTAAAAAGACAGGGAGGACAATAATGAACAAAAACACTCGCTTTCGGTTCAATGCATGACTCAAGACTCAGCTCCGGATTCAACTCAGTTTTGCATCAGTTTGTACAAGGAATGGGATAGGAGTACAATTTGATCCCCTGCTAAATTTGCCCATTTGCCCTCTGACAAAGAAATGACCAGTCCATAATTTTAATGGTAGGTTTATTGTAGCTGTGAGAGACAGAATAACAACAGGAAAACCCCCCAGAAACCCAGAAGACCAACGAGCAGAGATTGATGTGCATTATAATGAGTGAAATAAGTGTTTGATCCCCATTAACCAGCCAGATGTCAGGCTACCTGGTATCTTCACTGTATGTAACAAGCACTTGCTGCAAGGGAGAGGTCTTACCTGTAATCTCAGCTCGTTAACAGTACCTGTACAAAAGACACCTGTCAACAGAATTAATCAATCCAGCAGATTCCAAAGTAGCCACCATGACCAAGACCAAAGAGCTGTCCAAGGATGTCAGGGACAAGATTGTAGACCTGCACAAGGCTGGACTGGGCAAATTTAGCAGGGGATCAAATACCTTTTCCCCCTCACTGTAGATTTGGAACCAACCCATTAGTCACACTTAGGTTGCGGCGCTTGGAAAAATGTCAGCGCCTGCCTATATTACAAAAACACAGTGTCGACCTGTAGCACATAACAGAGACATCTGTGGAAAGTGTGTGATATTTAATTTCAAGCTACTGTACAACCACTCCCCTTCAAATATTTAAAATAGGAAAAATTCTTGAAGGAATAATTGAAAATAAAAGTGGCTCACTTCTAATGAATTCCATGCTGAGCAGTGTTGCAGGCTCTCTGTTCCATAAGATTATTAAAACTAAAGGAGAGAGAGGGGAGGAACCCACTGACGTGTGGCACTAAAGCAGGCGAGCAAAGGGAATCCGTGCATTTCTACAAGGACTGGGGAAGAAATGGGTTCATGTGGCCCAAGGGGGAACTAATTTCCCCACCTACATAAATAAGAGAGTTTTTCTTCTTCTTTTCTTTGCCTTTGCAAATGTGGTTGTTTCTGAAAGACTAAGGGCTTCTTCTTCTTCTTCTTTTGGTTAATCTTTCACACATGCATCCAATAAAGATATATTTATGCCTCTTGTCTGCTTAGATTTTGAAGCCCTTACAAAAATTGGCGGTTGCAGAGGATGGTTTTCTTTGCAGCTGGAATTGCTACAGTGGTTCTTTCTTAGCTTCAAAGAGTGACTAGACAGGCCTCTTGAAGACTTCCAAAGAACAGCTGAAAAACACTGAATATTATCTGAAATGCTGTTCCCCTCTGCTGGGTCACACAATGTCCCTACATAGAGCAGCACTGGAACAATATGTGCAGCTCTTAACCATGTCTTTCTACTGACTAAGTTGTGATTTTTGATTTATTTTTTTAACCACATTTCAGGGTGTGTGACTGATGTAACACTTGCTATTCCCGCCCCCCACCATGCTTTGTTCTAGACCAGGCATAGGCAGACTCAGCCCTCAGATGTTTTGGGATGACAATTCCCATCATCCCTGACCACTGGTCCTGTTAGCTAGGGATGATGGGAGTTGTAGTCCCAAAACATCTGGAGGGCTGAGTTTGCCTCTGCCTGTTCTAGACCCTTCACACATTAGCCATGAAAAATGGGAGAGGCCTGTGCAGAAGTGAGACAGCTGGGTACACTTACTCCAGGCCTCGGAGGGCTAAATTGGTGGGGGCAACCCACTAGGGTTTTAGTTTGAGTTTATAACTTTATTCTCCCACCTCCAGCATCAGACAAACTCTACCCAGGACTGGAAAGGGCACCACATATTTAAAGGGTACTACAGCTGTGCCCCTTGATCCAGCCTCCGATGTTGAGTGAAGCTCTGTACCCCTAGAAGTCACAGGAGATCCCATTGGGCAGGCATATATCCCACCTTTTAGGGTTGCTACCAGGACTGAATGTCACTTTGTGCTACCTGTGGGAAGGGAGGCCACAGAGGCAACAAAACACGTCTACGCTACTAGTACTGTAAAACTAGAGCTTTCTTATTCTTCTTAGAGATAATGGTCAATTTATTTGTTGATCCAAAGCAATTTCCAAATTAGAGCAGGTCAGCTCAAAGTCGCCTACCTTCTTCATGTAAAGGCTGGACAGCTGTGATACCGTGAGGTGACCAAAAAGAAGCCACAGGATATATCCTTTACCCCATTCCATCCAAAAATTCCATTCAAAATCCATGGGATCCTAGGCATAAATTGAATCCATCATAAAACGGGTTTAAAGCATGAGGAGGAGACTGGAAATACATGATCACTGCTTTCATTTCAATTTAGGTCGCAAACCAGGAGAAACCATGGCTGAAGAAGGTATCCAACATAACACATGAGGGCTTTTTCTATCACTGTTTATTGAGTTGTAACTCATTATTTTTAAATTGTAAACCACCTTTGAGTGCATTGGAAGAAAGACGGTATATAAATTTAAGTACTATACTTCCTCCCTGCTCTCTCTCTCTCTCTCTCTCTCTCTCTCTCTCTCTCTTCCTCCCCTGGCAATGTATCCATCACAATCTGTATGGCCACATTCGCTTTCTGAAGATATTCCCAGGATGCCTGCCAAGAACAATGCCATCTTTTGCACAATGTTGATCAAAAGGAATTTCCAAATTAGAACAGAAAGCAGACGGCAATCACTGTCTGGGTGTCTGTATGAATTCATGCTGTTAAAAGTGTGGCACAGTTTTCAAGTAGGTGCTGGAGGAATTTTTCCTCCCCTTTGCTTTAGCTTGAAGCCTATGAAACAACCACAAAATCTTTAGCGCCAACAAAGCAGCCGTATAACATTTCGCTGTCTGCGATCCTCGTGAGAGGACAATAGAAAAGGTCTGTGAGGCTAAATTAATACGTTATGCACCATATCCTTCTCTTACAAATATATATGCACACACAATAGGCATACTTAACACACACCGTTATATATAGGGGCATACACATATGTACACATCCATATAAATTAACCCAGTAATATGCTAAGGGATTTGGGTGTCACAGTAGCAATCATGCCTTCAGGAGTCACTGGCTAAGCTGCCCGTCATGAGGGTGGGAAGACTAGGTAGTCACAAAGGTCACAGGCAGTGCTTTTTTCTTTAAAAAAATGTTTAGGGGTACTCTCACTTTCCTACTCATTGAGGCCAAACTCAGATTCACAAAATGTTTAGGGGTATGCGTACCCCTGCATAGGTAAAGGTAAAGGGACCCCTGACCATTAGGTCCAGTCGTGGACCACTCTGGGGTTGTGGTGCTCATCTCACTTTACTGGCCTAGGGAGCCGGCGTACAGCTTCTGGGTCATGTGGCCAGCATGACTAAGCCGCTTCTGGCGAACCAGAGCAGCACACGGAAACGCCGTTTACCTTCCCGCTGGAGCAGTACCTATTTATCTACTTGCACTTCATGCGTTCGAACTGCTAGGTTGGAAGGAGCAGGGACCGAGCAACGGGAGCTCACCCCATTGCGGGGATTCGAACCGTCAACCTTCTGATCGGCAAGCCCTAGGCTCTGTGGCTTAACCCACAGCACCACCTGCGTCCCACTGCATACCCTCCCCCCAAAAGCACTGGTCATAGGCTTAGCTGCTCTGCTGCTAAGGTTCACTGCTTGCAATTTGCTGAGCTACTCTAATCCTTAAGAATCTCTATCGCCAACTGCTGAGCTCCTCAGAAGCTAGGCAGGGCAGGCACGGTTGCTGAAGCATGAGGAACAGACCAAGTCTAGGAAAAGAGCAAGCAGGGGCTGAGTCAGCAGCAAGGCATGGGAAGCAAGGTGGCCTAGGAAAAGAGACTGGGGGGTCAGATGGGGCAGAGAGAGAGAATGGTCCAAAAAAAAATGATGGGAGGAATAGAAGGCCGGTCTGAAAGGGGAAGGGGTACCGGGTGGTCAGGGAGGCCACCCAGTTGGTGGGGAGATTGGTGGGGCTCACATGACCTCCTGCTGCCTGTGTCACTTTTTCATACTGGGAGTAAGATGGGGAGGCAAGGCAGCGCCAAAGTCAGTGCAGTGGAAGCACCGGATTAGTTCTGCTGCTATGTCTGACTCACTAGCCTTACCCTTCCCTCTGTATTTCCCAGTAATCCGCAGGGATGTGGAACAAAGCTCCCATATTGATTTAAAGGAAGCGGTATGGGGAGGGAGCGTGGCTCAGTGGTAGAGAAGAAACACACAGAGATTCAATCCCTGGCATCTCCAAGCAGAGCTTCCTGTCTGAAACCCTGGTGATATGCTGCCAGTTAGAGTAGGCAATACTGACCTAGATGGGCCATAATATAAAGGCGATGTTTTCAAACCTTTGGCCTAAGTGAAATGCCACCAGTTCCTGCAATTACCGTATTTTTCGCTCTATAAGATGCACCATAAGACGCACCTAGTTTTAGAGGAGGAGAACAATTAAAAAAAATGTTCTCTCACTCTCTGCACAGCGCCTCTCCAGCAAAGCAGGAGGAGAAATGGAAGGGGCTCCGTTTCTCCTCCCGCTTCACTGAAGGGGTGCTGCGCAGAGAGGGAAAGCTGTGCAGCAGCTCTCCAGCGAAGCGAAGCCAGGAGAGCAAGAGGGATGCTCTCCTGCCTTCAGCGAAAGCTGTGCAGCCTGCATTCGCTCCATAAGACGCACACACATTTCCCCTTACTTTTTAGGAGGGGGGAAGTGTGTCTTATAGAGCGAAAAATATGGTATTTATGAACAGACATGACATATAAGAGGCAATAAAAGAAGCCAACTAGTTAAAGCATTCCCTCTCAGAGTATCTGAGCATACTGCCACATTTCTTTACATTTCCAGGTGCAACAGACCCAGGATAGATGGATAACTCATTAGAATAGGCTTACAAAATACATAATCAGGCCAGTCCCATCCCTTATTGCTATTCCTGCAGAAGCTGAGAAGGAAAACAGTCAACAGCAGCGATACATTGCAGCAGCCTTCCGCAACCTGGTGCCCTTCAGATGTTTTGGACTACAACTCCCATCGGCTCCAGCTAGCAAGGCCAGTGGTCAGGGTCAGGGATTCTGGTAGTTGTAGTCCAACAAAATCTGGAGGGCACCAAGTTGGCAAAGCCTGCATTAAGGCTGGAGATGGGTCAGACCCTTTGTGAAACACTGCTTTGTTTGAGGAGGAATTTTCAGATTTGCTTCAAATTTCACCAGAGGTAGAAATCTAGAGATAACCAAACCCCATGCCCACGGATTTTCATTCTAAAATACAGACAACGCAGCAATCCAATCTTATGCATGTTTACTCAGAAGAACGCTTCACTGAATTCAATGGCAAGTCTGCGTAAAACTGCAGACTAATTCTCTTTTGTCTCCTCTTAAAATTCTGCAGATGTTTCAACTCTAGAAAAAAGCTACCCAAATTTGTTTCACGTTTTTGCTTCAGACTGAACATAGGTGGCATAACTAGTTAAGGCGAATTGTCAACAATATCTTCACCATCATGCCAAAAGCTTTGGGTAGGCTGACCTAAACAATAAGGTTTCTTGTTATATCAGGTATCAAAAACAGGAAAACAAAGATGCCTGCCTAATATTAATAATGATTGTATATACTGAATAATGCTGCGTGGTTTTTTAACTGTTGAGTTTTTAGTGTTTGTTCCACTAAATATGAAAAAAGGGAGAGGAAATCTTGTTGTTGCTTTTCCTAATAGTTTTATTTAGCTCATATGATGATAGTAGCAATAGGTACTTGTGACATTGACTCCTGAAAGACGTGTGTGCAAGCAAATCTGAATTTGTTTGCACACTAAAGTCCACACAGCTGCACAGATCAGATCTGCAAAGTTTAATGCAGCACTTAGTTCAATTTCTCCGCCAAGCAACACAGGCCATATTAATTGGCAAGCCTAACTATGCCAACCTGACAAGCCATATGGCACAGGATAGCACTGGGGCTCCATCACAATTTGTGCCAAACTGTTCCTTCTTCATCCAGAGCGCAATTTAACACACCAGTCATCAAAGCCAATTACAGTTCACTGAAAGGCAATTCAAAACTGCTTATTCCCATGCTTATTCAAATTAAAAGTAATATCTCAGCAATATTCATTGACCTTACCTTTCTAAATCCTCCAAACAGTGAATCAGTTTCCAGCTCAAATTCTCTATCAAGTTCCTCTTCATACTCTGCCAGGAATAACAGATCATTAAATAAGAAGTTATTATCAGGAAGTAACAGAAGTTGGTTGTTTCTTATAAACAGCTCAACATGTACATCAGTTTCTGTTACACAACAACTGCAACCTAACCCAAATTATTAAACATGAAATCCCATTAAGCCTAGTAGGACTTATTTCCAAGTAAGCATATATCGTTTCCTAGCAAAAAAAACCCCAAACAAAGCCATGGCTGACTTAGGAGGACAAAAATCCATCAAGCTGTTTTGGAATAGAATGAAAGAAATGGACTGGGTTTCATCAGGGCTTAAATGCCTGAAGGTGAGAAGTTAAGAGCAGGTCTTTCAGGACCCTGGACAGAGTCTAGGAAGCATAGGACTTATTTCAGTGAATGCATCTTCCCAACTGAGTCACATGCTCCTTGAAACTGTCTACTCCAGCTCCACCTTTTGTTGAGAATTGTGGAGCCTTAAAAGGAGTAGCCTTTTGGAGCAGAATCTAGCATGTTCCAGGCATTCATGCAAGGCACCTGAGCTCAAAGGATGGAGCCTTTGATCTAGTCTCAGGGGGTCTTCAGGCCCAATGGCCTGCTCCTCAGACAGCCACCCTGGTACTTCAGCCTCTGTGTCATCGCTGGATTCCAGGAGCATGGCAACATGTTTAGGCTGAAAATGGAGTTATTACAGATTCTGTTTCTATGTCAGAGGTGGCCAGCTGTCAGATTCAGTCATCACCAGCAACTCCATCTTAGTCACCCACAGCCCTACCAAATTTTAAAGCAAGATATGGTGTAGAAAACCTTGTGTTGACTTTCCTAAAGGTGAGGATGGGCACAACATTTCATATCCCTGCAACAGCCTGACGACTTCCACTTGCTGAAATAGTTAGTGCTATTTAAAAGAGACAAGGAGTCAAAATGCTAACAGGCCAATGATGCCAAGCCTTCATTCTATAGGCATTTCCCCTTACTAAATAGTGAAAAGGTGCAAAATGAAACCAATATCTTTCACCAGAAGTGGCCACTCACTGTGTGACCATTAGACTCAGAAAGGAGTAACAATCAGTTTGATCAGGGCTTTAAATTCATTGCATATCTTTTAAAAATAAATAAATGCTATTTTAGTTCTACTGCATAGCATCACAGAAAACACATGTTTAAAAGCATTGAAGTAAGTGGTTCCTTTCTAACGATGCATGTCTATTTTGGTTTATTGCATTATCACTTAAATTTAGACATAAAAGCCACAATAATTAGATTTTTGTAATATTCAGCAGCATTCATATTCCATCCTTCTGCTGTAAAACCAATGTTCAGGATGGCCCACAGCATAAAAGCAATAGTCAAAAAAGCATGTGGGCGCTGTGCTAGATAGTCAATGTCTTTAATTTCACAGAATGTGTAACAGTGACCTACTGAATTGATCAGACAGCTTATTCACAGAAAAAGTGACAAATATAGGCAAAAGGAGCATCAATAATAAATACGAGTGGTAGGTAGCAGTGAAGCAATAGTTGAGAGTTCAGTCTGTAAAGTTATCAAAAGCAGAATTCCCTTCCAACTTGTCCACCCACGGGCTTTCCAATTAATTTCCTCTCTCCCTTGCATACCCAGCAACTTCTGTTACAGATCCACATCCATTTCCTGGGCTTCCTTCACAGCTTGCTGGTGTTTCAAATAAATGCAGATTTAACCTGAACTTAATCAGTCAATTAATTAATCTGTTAAAAGCCAGATCTGCTAACAATTAACAACAGCCTTAAGGCGTGTGTGTGTGTGTGTGTACACGTTGGTATTGCCCTTGCACAGCTATTGGCCACTCAGAGCAAAATTCTCAACATGTATAATCCACTGAATATCAAATGCACTCTTGCCCACAATTTATCCCCAACAAAAGCCTGTCAAGTCCTATTTTGGAGTCAAAGGGAAGAGAGACGGCCTCAGAGGTTCAAACAGTTAACTTTGCTTAGCTGAAGGGGGAAGAAAAAAGCCCTTCGAGTGAGGAGCCAAACGCTTGATTTATCACCTTTGCTTTTCTGAGGGGGATTCTTAATTTCTACCTGAAGAAATTCATCTCTCAACAGAATGAGTTTTTGCTCTCACTTTGTGACACCCAAGATAAATCTCAAGGGAAAGCGTCATCTTCTCTGAGGGATTTTTGCTGCTTCTTTTTCCTTTTCTCCCTGGTTAACCTGCAGACCCTCTTAATACGGCACCACTGACCTTGCAGAGAGCAACACAAAAAATGTAGACTAAGAATTATTTTATTCCATAGAGGCAGAGCTTTAATGAGTTACTTTGGAGATTATTTAATGGCATGGCATGTGAGGCTTTATCTCTGGCTGCCTCCAAAGCATGATTAAAAGGTGCTTCTGCAAGGCACAGATAGGGCAGCGCAGGCAGAAATCAAAGGTGTAAAAAAGGAGTGAAGAACCTTTGGCGCTCCAGATATTGCTCAACTACAACTCCCATCAGCCCTAGCACTAATGTGAACATACCCATAATTCACTTTCAAAGCATCATTTCTCCAACATTATGCTATCAACTGCTAGGGTCAGAACAGCCTGCAGATTAGTGGCGGAAATAAGCGTGCACAAATGCCTACTGACAAAGATGGTGCCATGATTGAACTGTACTACAGACATAGATAGCTGTATCGACTATTTGTGGGCAGAAGGCGAGGGGCGGGGAACAAACTCACAATCAGAGTCATTTGGAGTTCCCAGGTCCATCCTCAGCCTATGGGACATTTAAGGCGGGCAAAAGAAAGAAACATCAGGGAAATATCAGGCGGATTAGCCATTCTTCTCCCAACTCCTTCTGAGTTTCAAAGTGAATATTAATAACAACAACAGCAGCAACATGTGTTTACTACCCTATACCCACAGGTCTCACAAGATAAAATCACAATATAAGAACGTAAAACAATATAAGAATGTAAAATACACAATAAAAACAAGAAGAACCCAACTATTCCCCCCCCCTCAGAATCTCCTGTTCTCACTCAGTCTTTTGATCAGGATAACCAGCAAATGTCTCCTCACACTGTCCTTCATGAACGGTGTGTGCTTTGTCCCGTCCTATTTTGCATCCCCTGCATAACATTTTCTTCCTGCTTTACTCTGGCAGATTCTACTGCATGGTCATCCACTTAAATATGGCTATTTGCTGATTCTAAACCTGCCTGTTAAGTACAGTTATCAAGTCTGCTGCTCAAGATTGCCCTACAGCAGACAACCCTCTCTTCAACCCTTCAACCCTCTCTACCTGGTCTATCCTTCCTGCAAATGCCCAGTCAGCATCCTCCAATCTCTGGGACCAAAGTGACAAAATGCTGCCATAGCACTGGAGGCTGGGGAGGACTTGGATCAGCCAAGGGAGGATGTGGCAGTGCCCGAACAAGAGCCTGAGGGTGCAGTCTTGCCACCTAGAGCCTGGTGCCACCTTTGCAGATGGAAGCAGCAGACCGACGTGGCCAGACAGAGCACACATTTGCAATCCCATCATTCCTGCAAGGTGAGCAAGTGTGATGAGTAAACATGCCACACCTTTTCTTTAAAAGCTTGGCGGGTGCGGCAGGGAAGCCTGTTGGGACATCTTCCTTACTTCTATCCAGTTCCGATCTTACCCTGCTCATGAACCAAGACTTGTGAGCCCTGTATCTGCTGCTGAGTCTGTACCATTACATACTTTACTTCCAAGAATCTCTCTCCGCATGTGTCGGGTAGAAACCTGGACACAATGAATGTTTTTTATATAAGCATGTACCTTAAGCAAACCTTGCTTTATTTTTATAGTCATTTTCAGTATATAAAGACAGAATGCAGCATGGAAAAAAATGAGTGCAAAAGTTGAAGAATCTATGTCTGCTTGCCCTAATCACAACATGCAAGCTAGGGATTGCATTTCCAACATTTGCAAAGACTGTTTTGCTATCTCCCCCTAGTGGGAGAAAAATAAGCATGGCAATTTACTTTGAGACAAAAGTAAAAATGTTTCGCCACAAACAAAGGTTGCGTATTCTTTTTATATATACATTAAAATATCGAAGGCACATCTGAATTAAGCCATCAAATTGCCAGATTCAGAAAGCTCAACAAGGAAGAGGAACATTTAATATATTGAGCATATACATGAATGATTCACACGCGGAATGCTCATATCTCATGTGCATGTGTGCAAGGGGAGAGGTCTCCTGCACCACACAAAGAGGATATCTGGACAAGAGAAGAGCGTTAGCCAACCCACTGAAACTGATAGGAACATAGGTACAGTACATGTGTTTATGGAACAGCAGCAGCTATGCATTGCTAGCCTCATTGGAAATAAAAGAATTATGTAGTTAGTGACTTGTTCCCAATAATGGAAACTGCCTTTAAAAAGAGAGCAGTCACCCAACAGAGCTCTTCGTTGGCATCCATCTGTCTCAAGAGACAAGGGAGTGCGCCTCCGGGGGTGAAGTCAAACTACGGCATTAGCAGCACCAAAGTGACCTCCCCAGGATGCAAGTCTAGGCAGTGTGATTGGGCTGCCCAGAGAAGACCACCACCCTCCGTCAGCCTCACTGAAGTGGTCCAAAGGAAAGCAGAGCGATACGTTTGGCACCAGCTTGGCTGCAGGAGTTGCCAGAAGGAGGCGCCATCCAACTGTCTTAGGGACTCTACTCCCAATTTGTGTAGGGTTTTACTCCTTAGACTTTTCTTCTCCCGAAGATGTCCCACAAGGCAGTGGAGGTTTAGGATCAGAGTTTTCCTTCTCCTTCCTAAATTGACACGCCCTGTCTGCCCCGCACATCCCTCCATAGCACATGCAGAAACTGCATTCTTGACCATTGGACCCACTCCGGGTCTCGTCCGCTCAATCCGCCAGAGCCTGTCTTCTGATGCAGGGGAAGTCCCTAACTCACTAAGGGCTTGAGGCCCATCGGCTACCCTCACCTGGTTTAGCCGGTCAGGTGAAGTTGTTTCCCAGGGTGTGGCCACTATTGCATGTTGACAGCTTCTAGGAGCCACCCACAATTCAGAACAGACAACACGCGAAAAGGCCTGTGACACACTTGAGAACCATGGACACAGCAGCAAGACATGTTCAACAGGGACAGAAACACCACAAGACAAACACCTGTGTCTTCCCCCTAAGTACATACTGATGGGTAGGAACTCCACACCCAACTGATAAATTGAGACAGCAAAGCATCCTTTCTTCTGTTCTTAAGCAAAATATCCCATTGAGAGGGAGAAAAGGTCCACACCTCCAATAAAATGTGCTATCAAAGCATTCTCTGACAACTGTGACTTTCAACAGGTATGCATTTTAATGCTATGAGAGAATCAGGAAAAACTGATGTACTTATGCCAGAAGCATGAGGATTTGGTTGCATTACAGTGGTACCTAAGGTTATATACACTTTAGGTTACAGGCGCTTCAGGTTACAGACTCCGCTAACCCAGAAATAGTGCTTCAGGTTAAGAACTTTGCTTCAGGATGAGAACAGAAATCGTGCTCCGGCGGCGCAGCAGCAGCAGGAGGCCCCATTAGCTAAAGTGGTGCTTCAGGTTAAGAACAGTTTCAGGTTAAGAACAAACCTCCAGAACGAATTAAGTACTTAACCCAAGGTACCACTGTAATTTCAAAGGTGATATCCAATTGCAGCAGTCCATTACTGCCACAGCCATTCTGCAAGTGGGGGACCTTGTTCTTAACATAATGCAATAGCCAAATTCAAAAGCTGTGTTGCCCTTGGGAAAGATGCCGAGCAACACCGAGTGCAACTGCTGTTATTGCACTCAGCAACGCTCCTGTTCTGCAGCTGCCAGCGCAACAGCTATTGTTATGCCTGTGCAACGTCAGCTCTCAAAATTATTGTGCTGAATTATGTTCAATCTCACACCAAAGCACTAAATCTGCTTTGAAGACTATTCTTAAAATATATTTACAGAAACCTAATATTCGACAGATATCAGCAAGGTGGGTTCTATGCTCAAGGTGTAAACATTAACATAGATAAAGCACATACACTGTGCAACTGAGGCACACAGAGTACACAAGACCAACCTTTTCACCATGTGTGCAATTTACCAGTGGAATTCACTGGCACACAATGAGTATAACTATGGATAACTGTGCTGAAGCAACGGCTGCAAAATTAATGGGAAACAAGACATCAAACTGGAAATTGACAAAAACAGAAATGATCAACAAGGACTGGGGCAGTCTGCTAGTGTCACCTGCTGTTAAATACTCTTGCTGAAATAGCAGGAACAGACAACTTCCTCTGAAAATGGAAATGGCTACACACCCATGAGAAACTCATCACTCTGAGTTTCTAATAATCCAATCGCTTTACAGCTAGGAGACCACCCCAACCTCAGACGCACAAGCTGATATCAATGTGGCCCCTAAGGAATGGCCTTCATCTTTTACTTCTTTCTTGGATGGCTCCCTCCTTCCTCAAGACCTTCACTTTCCATTAAAGGAGTTATCATCCTGAGAATGGGGTGCATCCCCAAATCTCTCAATACACAGAACTCTCTTAAACTCTTAGCTTCTGCAGGTAAGCTACCTTGGCCAGAAGGTGCTCAACATGCCAGTCTGCTTAACTATTTACCTGAGCCCTTGTGAAAATACAGTGGTACCTTGGTTCTCAAACTTAATCCATTCCGAAACCATTCGAAAACCAAGGTGTGGCTTCTGATTGGCTGCAGGAGGTTCCTGCAGTCAATTGGAAGCCACGTCTGACATTCGGCTTCCAAAAAACGTTTGCAAACTTACTTCTGGGTTTAGGGCGTTCAGAGCAGAAATGTACAAGTATGAAGGCGTCCGAAAACCAAGGTATGACTGTACAAATCAACCAAGTGGTAAAGTATGTGATAGACAATAAAAAAGGGACTTAACCAGACCAGAAACTATACACAGTGGCATATTATGATCCAAGTAAACAGTTTCGTACAAAATGTTAGTGCCACTTCTCAAGAGTTAAGCAAATGAATTTAAGTCACAAACATCCAGAGCTCTCCATCATGCAAGAAAAATACTCTTGTCTGGAAAATGAAAACAAATTTCCATTGTTACCCATTTGAAAACACATTAGTAGGCCAACCTTCAGATTTGCGTCGTCTTTTCCTATTACAAAATAAACGTCAACTGACTGCTTCTAGTGGCCCCTGACTAGCTGAAGTGCAAACCTTGAATTAGACTTTCATTAAAAGGAGATGCACAGCTTGTGTACCTTCCGCCTGGCTCCGCTGCCGCTCTCGGCTCACACAAAGGAAGGGTACCCGCAAGCTCCGGGCAAAAAGCCTTTGTAGGGGGCCCTGCTGGGAGCTGTTACAAAGTACTCCATTAAGACATACTATTTAAGTCAATACATTGTGAACTACAAAAGCAAATAATAATAATAATAAGTACCTAACGAGAATGAGCTTGAAATAGAGCCTTACCTCGAGAGGCTTGGAAGACTTCATAAAAGGAATAAAAATGAAAACCGAAGGAAACGAACAGGTAAAGAGACAGCTCCCATACCGGTAGCAGTCCTAATTGTAATGGCATTTTTCAGGGTTCCCGAAACCTAGGAGGACAACATCCTGGTAGAGAGCGCCTGCAAAACAAGAAGATAATTTTATGAATTTTATTAACTAGATCCAGAGGAGTC